>NC_141693.1:2009373014-2010573014 GCF_964263255.1 Lissotriton vulgaris | reverse complement strand
TCTATTCCGACCCTCTCAAATGGGGTCGTGACTACTGGAAAAGGTTGCAAGGGGGCCTTTAGTTTGCGGCCGCTCTTCCCACTGGCTTGGCACGTGGGGCAAGATCGGCAATGCTGGTGCACATCGTTTCTCATTTTTGGCCAGAAGAAGTGGGTCACTAGGCGACTGTAGGTCTTATCTTGTCCCAGGTGCCCTGCCAGGGGGACATCGTGGGCCAGGTTTAGCAGAAAGTCTCTAAAGCGGAGGGGCACTACTAGCACTCGGTTGGCCCCCAGCTCGGCGATTCTTTGCTCGCTGTACAACAGATCACTGTCCCAGTAGACCCAATGAGTTCCGGAGGTATCCCCTGCGCATTGGGCGAGCGCTTGTTGGCGAAGTCCCTCCAGGGAGGGACAGGTCTTCTGTTCCTGGCGGAATTGTTCTTGGGTGGGCCCCCCCTCTTGGGCCCACTGGTCAAGGTTAGCGAGGTCGGAGGGTTGAGCAGGTTCGAGGGGGGTGTCATGGTCGGAGGTCTCGGCTGGGGCGACCGGAGGCGGTGGCGCCGGCCATTCTGGTTCTTCCGGGTGATGGTTGGCACGGGCGGCCATGGACCGGGTGGTGACGCACGCCCAATCCGGGACGCCTAACATCCCCAAGTGTTCTTTTCGCTCCACGGCTGCCCACGGGGAGCTCTCTAGGTCATTTCCGAGGAGGCAGTCCAGGGGGGCGTCGTCTCGGACCGTCACCTTCAACATGCCGGAGACCCCTCCCCACTCAAAGGGGACGCAGGCCATCCGACACAGACTTTCCGAGTTGTCGGCTGATCGTACAGGGCAGAGAATGTTCGGTAGATATTGTTCTGGGGTCACCAGGTGACAGCGGACGGCTGTCACACTGGCCCCGGTGTCCCGAAGGGCTTCGGCCCGTTGTCCATTGATGCTCACCCATTGGCTGTACTTCCGGGTGTTAGCGGGTAGGGGGACCCGCTTTCATATGGTCGTAGGAGGTCATCTGGTGGTCTGGGAGTTGTAACAGGGTATCGCGGCCCTCATTGAGGAATCTGCCCCATAGGCCGGCTCCCCAATCGTTTCTATCGATCCGGTGTGCAGTCATAGCGATTTCATAGGCCTTAAACCATTGCTGGATGTCGTCTTCTCGAAAATATTCTCGGACCACATCCTTGGGGATGTGTACCTTTTTTTCCGTGGTCCCTGGGGTGTGCGGTCTCTCGGGCACCCCTAACTCTTTATTCTGTTTGCGCAGGTTGATCTCGGCTAGGTTCCGTTCGTGCTCGTACGCCAGCTTCTTTTCCTCAAGCTCTCTTTGTCTCTGTTTCTCCTCTCTTTCTTCTCGGAGACGTAGGTGCTCTAAGTTGATTTTTTGTTCGGCCAATTTGAGTTCTACGTCCATCTTGAGTCGGGCCATTTCTAGCTCGTGTAGTCGGGTTCTTTCTCTTTCTTGGATTTCGTCTTGCGAGAGACCGGTTCTTTGCCCTTCAGGGGCCGTGCTGGTTTTGTTCGCGGTGCTTTGCTCAGGGGCTTCGGCATCCCTGGTCTCTGCCCAAGATTCTAGGGCATGCTTAAAATCGTCCTTGGTGCTTAGTCCGGTGGTAGCGATACCTAGTTCGATGCAGAACTGCTTTAGTTCACGATGACTGTATTCCTCTAGTTTTTCCCTTTGGAACTTCTCAGTTGATCCGCTTTCTTTAGTTGTCATTGTGGTTCGTTGTGGGGTGAGCTACTCTCTGTACGTTATGCGGTGATTCGGATCCCGTCGCTGGCCACCAATGTTAGACGGACCGGGAAGGTCGGCCGAGATTACGGGGAGAGGTCTCCGGGGAGAGCCGCCTCCAACGACTGTACAGACAAGTAACTTCCCCCCCACAGACGGACACCACACAAGACTGAAGGTTAACGAGACTTTATATGCAATTCTTAGGTTACGATGGTGTGATACAAGGAGGTCTGGACTCAGGGGTCCCCTCGATTCAAGTCTTTGGCTGAGGAAAGGGGGTAGCGGGACAGTCTTAGTTACCAATGAGTACGAAATAGCTCTCAATCCTCGAGCTCGGCGTTGAGATGATCGGGCCGTGGAGGAGCCAAGCAGGTCCCGAGATGGATGAAGGAAAGATGACGGTTACAACGGTCCGCGGCCACGCCAGCAGGTCCCGACGACGATGTAGACTGTAGGTTACGACGGCTGTGGCAGTGCCAACAGGCAGGATGATGGTACACAGGACAGAGCTACGGCAGCGCCAGTAGTCCGTCCAGGATGAGTTCCTCTTTACGTCTCTCGACTCCAAGATACAACTGCCTTCCTGTTCTGGAGCTGCCCCAGTTATAGGGCTGGCGTGCTTTGATGTCCGGACCCTCGCACTTGGAGGTCGGGAGGTCCGGGATGAGGGAGTCCAGACACCCAGCAGGGGGGTGGAGCCAGCGCCCGGGGAGGTGATGGGCGAGCGGCACTTGGCGGGGGAGAGCCATCGGCACCTCTTTCTCCCATTGACTTGCCAAGTAGCCCGCTCACCTCCTGGGTGGAGGGTGGTGCCGGAATGTCTGAGGCCGGGCTAGGCCCAGGGTTGAGGTCGATCGGGGGCCAGGCGGCCTCGTGATGAAGTGTCCAAGATGGCGGCCCAGGCTGGGCGCGTGGGCCGGCAGTGGATCGGGCCCATGAGGTCGATATGTTTGAAGGCAGGGGTCCCTGAGGGGACGGAGGACGTGAAATGGTGGTGTGTGGTACTTGCGTGACCGGGCTCGGGCCTGGTCGAGCCGGGGGAGAGCGGCCCTTCACGTGGCCTGTCCAACAATGCCCATGACGGAGTTGGCATTTAGAACACATAACAACTGGGAGCTTCCTCGGACTAGGACTAGAACACATAATCACCAGGAGCTTAGCATTAGAATACGTCACGCCCCGGGGTCTCATAGGACTAGCGATAGAACTCACTCTAACCAGTATCGACATACATGAGGCAAGGTTATACTAAAGGAATGGCAAGGTACATAACACCACAGACGTACCCGTAGGAAGGAAACACAGAATAACTCTCAAGGAGCACAGTTAACATTTAGCGAGTACTTTCAACAGGCCAACTGGCCTTCGGGGGCTAGGACGCACAAAGTCTCAATGTCAGGGTGGGCTGCAGGTAGCCTACAATAAACCTAAACGTGGCGGCTGCCCACGAAGTGCTGGGCCGCCGTAGATGATGGGGCATCACGTTGGAGCCTCGCAGGCTCGGAATAATTAGGCAGCAGGGGGGAGCCTCACGGGCTCGGGGACCGAGGTGCTCGGGCTGAGCCTCGCAGGCTCGAAGGGGCCAGGGACCATGGTGGAGCCTCTCGGGGCTCAAGGAATGAAGGGGCCAAAGGTGGAGCCTCGCAGGGCTCAATCCCTAGGTGGGAGCAGGCGGAGTCCCTCTCGGGGGACTCGGCTTTGTGGGAGGCCTCACGGGCCTCAGGGCACAACCGGGGGTTCACTCGAGGGGAGGGGCGGGCACCGACAATGTGCCCCGACGCCCCTCCTCTCCACTGCTCGCCGCAGCACTCACCGGTTCTGGTGCGCCGGTCTCCTTGGCTGCGCCAGCCTTCTTCTTGTGCTCCGGGGCTCTCTCTCTCTCGGGGGCCCCGGGGGGGGGGTCAGCAGCTTCACGGGGGTATCGCAGGAGCGCGGAGTGGGCTCCCGCCGCTCCTGCTTCGTCGCCCTTCCTCGGCCGGCCTCTCTCCTTCTCCCGGGCCGGCAGCCAATCATGGCGCGGCCTGGGGGATGACGCTAGGGGGGAATCCCGGGCCGGCAGCCAATCCCAGCGCGGCCCGGGAATAGCATTACGAGGGGTCCCGGGCCGGCGGCGGTGACTCGGGGGAAATTACAAGGGCCAGGCTCCCTCGAGAATTTTAAAGGAGCAAGTAGCGAGGTAGGCTCTCGCTGGGGTTGTAGAACCTCTGCAGTACGGGGCAGACGCCGGGTGGGCACCGGCTTGTTGAATATAGCGCTCCCAGCGCTAGGGCATGAATGAAGCGCCCCAAAGCGGTAGAGGGCAGGGATCAGCGCTTCCAGGCGCTGGGCAGAAGGGACAGCACTCCCCAAGCGCTAGATGCAGGATAACAAAGTCCATAGGTAGTCCAGGACCTCAGGGGGGGCCCAGCAGCGCCAAGAAGGGGAAAGGGCCATCCTTAGTCCAGGAGTAGGGCAGGGCCCAGGGAGGCAAGCCAACCCTGAGCCCAAGCAGCAGCAGCCCCTGGTAGATTCAAGTTAAGAACAAGAACAAGTCCAGAGTGTCACAGCACCCTTTTTATACACACATTCTTGGTCTGAAGGGGCAGGCAGGGAGAGAACCAGCTGGAACTGGTTATGGGGGGATTCTTTACACTGGCCAGGCTAGGAACATCAGCCGCACCCCAGGGGGTGGAGCCAGCATTGTCTGGGGAAAACCCAGCCTCATTCATGACACTCAACCCAGACAGTCAATCCACAAGCCGACCCAGGCTCACTCCTCCCCTCACATCAGCATGCTAAACACTCCATTCACCACCGGGGCAGACCCTCCCAGATCCTGGGAGCCAGGCTCACCAGCCAGCCTCGGCCAATCATACGCCAGGCACACATTCCACAAATATACCAACTTCTAAAAGGGGGACTTCTACACTAGACACACTCATGCCACATATACCGTTGCGCAGCGCTCAATCTCACGAGTTCATACATACCAGACTTGACCCTGCACACCCTACGCATCGGGAACTACTGAGGACTCATCCATTCCCCATGTATTCCTATGGAAGGGTAGGTCGCTCTCTCTTCACACGCACTCAGAGGGGGAATCACCATCCCCAGGTTACATATACGATAAAAACTTCAGGGGCGGACCTGCCAGACGGGCCAAGTCCAACACACATCATGCTAAAAGGGCCGTTCTGAGGGATAAAAAATAGATTTCCCATGCATAAGGAGTATCTAACCTATATTATGCTAGCATGATACATCTATACGTACCCCCTTTTTCTTAAGAGATATTTACATGCGCTTGCAGGAAGAAAATGTGTATTCGTTCCTTGCGTATCCATTGCTACAGAGTAGGCCGAGAACCATACAGACGCCATTTTCGGAGCCTATGCTCGAACACGGGCTGTAATCACGTGTTAGTTTCCGGTAGTTGTCAAGCCCCAGTTCATCTGAATTACTGGGAGCAGCTGAACGTAGGCTGTCTACTCGACTGTCCTGAGACTCAAGGTCGTATTTGGCTTTGGGTGCGATAAGCGCATTCCTGGAGGTGCCATGCCTACACTCCCGGGCACCAGGACGAAAGGGAGTCAACTCTCCTGACCTTCCCAGTTATAAATAGTTCAGCTTTGAACTAATCATGTGTGCCATATATGGTCTTTTCCTGGAGCTCGAGGGCCAACTGGTGTTTTTCTGTTTTTCCTTTTACAGTGATTATATGCGTTGAACCGAAAAGTATATAACTTCATGTTTGAATACAAGCCAACAGTCTTCTCCGCGCACCTGATGGGTGAGGATTGGAGAGGCTCCTCTATAGAGTATTCTGTATAATAAACGATTGAACTTTCTTCACTGCCAACTGACTGATTATTTGGTAATTGGGATTGGGGCTATTAGTAGGTATAGCCTTATATGTTATTTTTATGGTACTTCACTTTCACCATCTGTCTCACAGGAACTGCCCCTGCAGAGGAGTGCCGTCTCACCCCCTGTTACACATGAATTGCCCCCTGCAGAGGAGTGTCTCTCCTGCCCTTGTCTCACAAGAACTGCCCCAAGTTGAGGAGTGTCCTTCTCACCCTCTGTTCCACAGAAACTTTCCCCCACTGAGGAGTGCCCCATCCCTCTCTGTCCCACAGTACTGCCTACTGCTGAAAAGTACCCTTCATGCCCTCCGTCTCACAGGAACTGCCCCTGCAGAGGAGTGCCCCTCTCACCCTCTGTCATATAAGAACTACCCCCTGATGAGGAGTGCCCCCCCCACCCTCTGTTACACAGGAACTGCCCCGGCTGAGGAGGGCCCCTCTCTCCCTCTGTGACACAGGATCTGCCCTTTCAGAGGAGTGACCCTCTACCCCTCTGTCACACAGGAACTGTCCCTCGCAGAGGAGTGTCCCTCTCACCCTTTGTCACATCACAACTACCCCCTTGCTGAGGAGTGCCCTCCTTACCCTCTGTCACACAGGATCTGCTTCTACAGAGGAGTGTCCCTCTCATCCTCTGAGTGATATGAACTGTACCCTGCTGGGGAGTGTCCCTCTCCTCAACTGTCTCAGAGGTACTGCCCCTTGCTGAGGAGTGACCCTCCCGCCCTCTGTCTCACAGGAATCAGCCCCTGCTCCTGAATGGTACTGGTTCTTTGCAGGGCTCTCCTGGAATGCTCCTGAGTGGTCCTGGTTTCTTGCAGGGCTCTCCCTGCTCCTGAGTGGTCCTGGTTCCTTGAGGGCTCTCCCTGCTCCTGAGTGGTCCTTGTTACTTGCAGGGCTCTCTCTGCTCCTGAGTGGTCCTGGTTCCTTGAGGGCTCTCTCTGCTCCTGAGTGGTCCTGGTTCCTTGCAGGGCTCTCCCTGCTCCTGAGTGGTCCTGGTTCCTTGAGGGCTCTCCCTGCTCCTGAGTGGTCCTGGTTCCTTGCAGGGCTCTCTCTGCTCCTGAGTGGTCCTGGTTCCTTGCAGGGCTCTCTCTGCTCCTGAGTGGTCCTGGTTCCTTGCAGGGCTCTCTCTGCTCCTGATTGGTACTGGTTCTTTGCAGGGCTCTCCCTGCTCCTGAGTGGTCCTGGTTCCTTGCTGGGCTCTCCCTGCTCCTGAGTGGTACTGGTCCCTTGCAGGGCTCTCCCACCTCCTGAGTTGTCCTAGTTACTTGCAGGGATCTCACTGCTCCTGAGTGCTCCTAGTACCTTGCTGGGCTCGCCCTGCTCCTGAATGGTCCTGGTTCCTAGCTGGGCTCTCCATGCTCCTGAGCGGTCCTGGTTCCTTTCAGGGCTCTCTCTGCTCCCGAATGGTCCTGGTTCCCTGCAGGCTCTCTCTGTCCCCGAGTGTCAATTAAAAATTCTGAATGCTAAAGACAAATTAAGAGTTCCATTGTGTGATCAGGTGGTAACCAAGTTAGTCCAACAAATGCAAAGTTGTATACCCCATCGTTGATCCACCAATGTAGGAAGGTGGCACTGTATATACTTTACCAAAGTGAGGTATAGTGTACACAGAGTCCAGAGAAACCCTAAAGGTAGGCAGAGGTATAAGTAGATAGCTCCTCACTCTATTTGTGGCAGTGTGGGCGAGTTGTAAGGCATGCATTTATGCATTTGTTGAACACACTCAATCAGCAAATGAATTCACACACTCAGTGACTGAACTCAGAACAATTTTGTTTGCATAAAATATTATTTTAGTTATTTTATTTTCTAGAAATAAGGAAGCCTGGCTCAGGTACGTGATTTATACTTTGCAGTAATAATACCGTTTGAATTGCAGCTGTATATATACTTTGGTCTGATTATCACTGGTAACGCAATGCTTTGAAAATTTGTACATATACTTTGTATTGACCTTTCAATAAGATGTCAAGTAGATTACTTTACGGATCACTTCTTTTACACAGTGTAGTATACCTGGATAGTGCACTGAGACATTTCCTGTAAACAGGTAAGTAAAAGCGTTTTAGTAATTTGTATACAGTTTTGGAGACTTTTATAGATTTTCCAACTTCACACTTGAAAAGTTTTTTCATAGAAAAATAGTCAATGTTATCCTAAGGGGGGAAATAGTGTTATCGGTTAACAGGTAAGTACTTTGTTGTGGGAGTTAGGTTTCTGGGGTTAGACTGAGGTGTCCCCCAGGGTCAGTGATGCACTCTTGTTACACCCTCAGCGGCACTAGGGCGGCCGTGTGTAGAGTGCAGAGGCCCAATGTTATCCAACGGGGAATAGGGTGCCTCCGGTTGGTGGCTGCTTACAAGCAGGCCACAAGGTTGTGGGAGCAAAGCTCCTAGGGTTAAGGTCAGGGCAAAAGGGGGTTCAATTTAGCTCCAAAGATACACCCTCATCGGCACTACGGCGGCCGGGCCCACAGTGCAGTTTTGTCGTCGGGTGCCCTGCTACTTTCAATGGGGTTTCTACTGTTTGCAAACACACTGCAGTCTCGGGGACGAAGGTCTTCTCATTGTGACCACCACTTGGAGAGGTAAATTGTGTTGCTGGGGGTTGGTTAGATACAGTTGGTTGGGCCACCCAAGGCAATGGGGCATCGGGTGCAGGGGTGTCTTTTAGGGTGGGATCTTCTTACCAGCACCTGGTCGCTGTTTGGGGGAATCTCTGGATTGAGGTTGTAGGCATTGGCTGGAGGCTTGAGGCAGGTCAGGGATCACTGGATCTCAAATCAGGATCTTTAGGGAGAACTCCTTGTGGTGTTGGGACACTCGAACTCGGGCTGTGGGCGTCAGGAGCAGAATTGTGCAGACTTGCGGATTTGGCCAGAGCCTGTAGTTGAACAAATCCGGTGTTCATGGGAGACAAAGTATTTTCCTTGGAAGGCAGGGCAGGTCCTCGGTGTTCTTGAGGTTGCTTCCTCCGGGGCACACCAGAGTTTCATTTCTGCAGGTTCGAGGTGGGGACAGGCAGGTAGGGCTGGAGGAAAGTAAGTGGGCGTCCTCCTTTTCCTAGCTTCGGCACAGCTGTTCGGTCCTTCTTCTTTTCTTCTTGGTCTTTACTTGTCTAACTTCTTGGTTCAGGACTGCCCCCTAAATACTGTATTTAGGGGTCCCGAGGTCAGTAGCGAATTGGGACTACACCCTTTGTGAGCTCACCCACGTGGGGGAGTGAGCACAATCCCTAATTCTGATTGGAGAATACCTCCTATCTGAAAGATGGCGGGCAAGGAAGAGTGGGCTTCAACTCACCTCCCCCACCAGAGGGGTGGGGTTGGCAGAGGTGGGCACACCTTCTGGGCTGACTAATATTTCCTGCCTTTGTTCGGGCCGAAAAGGAAGGGAGACAGGAAGGGGGCCTGCTCCTGATAGCAGGAGTGGCTGGGGGAACATTACAATAGCTGCAAGGCCTGCAGCTGCTGCCACCTAGAGAGGAATCTTTCCACTCCCGGGAGTCAGAAACAAAGGTCTACCTGGGATGAGGTGACACCTCCCTCCCAGACAGGATGGCTAGTGACGTGGCACATCAAGGTGGTGAGCTTGAAAGCTTGCTCTGCCTCGGATATGCATCCAGGCTGCCTCCCAAAGGAGGAAACAGCCATCCCCTTGCCCCAGGTACATTTGCTCCTAGGATAGTAGGACAATTAGGTAGTCAGGAGGTGTACTTCCCCAGAAGGCTAGCCACTAGGGTGGGCTACCTGGTCTTTACAGCCATTAAAAGTGGCAGAATGGAGGTTTCTGGGTAGCATAGGTGGCACAAGCCCCCAGATGTCGTCATCTCAGGGGCAGATTGGCTGCTGGGGGTAGTAGCCTATTGACTACTTGCACCCATACCCCTGATGCCCCTAAATCTAAGACTTAAGGGTCACTCCTGGCACCAGAACCTCTTATCTGAATTGACTTGCAATGACGGAGAAAGAAGAGACCGGAGTCTGCAACTTCGGGATCTTCACAAAGCAAAGGCGCGATGACCTGCACCTGCGGCAACCACTCTGCACCTGCACATCTGCGACTGGTCTCAGACCGTAGACCAACTCCCAAGGAAAGAGGCACCTCTCTGAGCGCCAAAACCAACTTAAGAACTCCCTTGGACTAGAGATACTAGTCCCCTGCAGCCTGCAGGTAAAGCTTGCTCTGGGAAACAAAGAATCACAGGCCATCATGCCCGCTGAGAGATTGCCCTGCAGTAAATGTTCTAGTGGATTGTGAGAAACATAGTCCAGACATCCAGCAAGTTTCTGGTGGCTACTGTTTTCTTCCAGACTCGGAGACGACAAAATAATTCAAGGCTAAGCTTGCCACTGCCAAGGCATGTTGGTGGTCAGTTCAACTACCACTATCTTTGTTTGATGCTGTGCCTCGAGCGAACCCTGTAGCATCTTCAACCCACCACCTCAGTGGCCCCTTTGTCGAGTTTTTGTATCTGTTTTCTCACCAGCATTATCTAAGCGACACAACCAGCACCCCGCGGCTCCTTCTTCAGCACCAGGGACAGCCAGGACAACACTGCACCCAGGCCCTACGACCCGGGTAAAATCCAAAGGACTGTTGTGGGATGGGTCTAGGACCCATATCACCTTTACCCTCCTTGTGTTCCACGGAACTCGACCTGCAAGTGACCGATTGTCACTATCCATGCTAAAGTTCTGTAGTACTGAATTGCACCGATTTATTCTTCCTTCCAAAACTCATAACTCCAGCTATACTCAACAAATTGTGTTCTTTTTTAGGTCTACATTTATATATAAATCTACTCTATTTTAACAAATAGGGGTCGGATTTCTCTTGAGTTGTGTCAATTACTTATCATCTGTATTGGTACTCTGAAATGCTTAACACATGTTCCTCGAGTAAAGCCTGTCTGCTCTGTGCCACACTACCAGGCCTGATTTATTGTTGTGAATCCACAGGACCTATTTGGAGTTTTGCATAGTGAAACCAAACCAGCCTCACAACATAATCTGTAAATGCTGTGTTTCAGCGGCCATTTTGTTTAGTTGTCCACTGATTGGCCTAAGAATCTGCTTGTGTGCTGTAACTGGTGCTCACATAAACCTCTCCAATCCCTTTGGATTGAGTTTGCGCAGTTGTAGAACTGAAAAAAAGAGCAAATTCTCTATGCCCCGCTGGAATGGGGTCAGATTGGTAAGGCGGGCACTGGGGCACTGGGCTGGTATCTGAGTTGCCATTAACAGAAATGGGGTAACCCAATAGTCGTGGACCTGGGTATATCCAGGTATAGAAAAACATTCGTCCTAGACCTTTTACTTCATCGAACTGAATCAATCAGTACATATTTATCAATTCAACAGAGTTATAGAGCATATTCCTTATTTCTGCTCTAGCAATTCAATATATCAGTTAAAGAAAGAAAGAATGCAACAAGCCAGAATACAAAAGTAGAAACAATTTTAATTCATTGTATCTAGATTGTAGAGTGTAATTACTCTTTTGTCATTCAAAAGTGTATGGGTTGCCCCAGAGAAGGCGTGCAAAGGGAAAAGGTGATTAGAGAATGTGTTGGGTGAATAGAAAATAGAGAAGAATGATTAGGTTCAGTGACATAAAATCTTTACAATTGTTATATATACAAAGGATCGGTTGGACTAGTCACCGTCCTAGTAGACCTGGCCGCAACGCATATTAATCATGCATACATTTACAGGAATATTCACATAAAACTGGACATATTGTTCCAATAGTAAATGAGCATAAATATAATGAAAAACAGGGTCCAGGTTAAGAACAACAAGAGCGTCGACGTTTCGACTCGTCTTAGGGCCTTTGGGCTAGTTGGACCTCGGCCGTGCGAGTCTTCATCAGGACTATAGAAAAAGGGACAACCGGGGGCTGCTGAATGACCCTAGGGGAAGGAGATTAAAATGAGGCTGTTGCACTATTTAGTATAAGGAATAAATCTCTGGTGTGAGAAAGGGGGCAATAATGCTTACCCTTAAGATGGACTGTTTGTAGGGAGAATAATCAACCTCTGGTGGAAAATTCCACTAGTTTACCAAGCGCACTCCTATATGTTTAAAGTATAACCAATGTGAACAATTGATAACCTATAATATTTCAATGTTATCACTTGAAGAGAAAATTCAAAGAAAGAAATTCTTTTTCAAAACGTAGCTTTATATAATCTTTTGCTTGTAAATCTTGTTAATTTCAACATATTCATTTTGAAATCAATACACAATCTGAAAATTAACAAGTAAATGTCATCACATTATAAATTTGTTGTAATAACTCTGATGTTGAAAAACTTTTTGATGAAGGTGAAGACATAGTTGAGAAATAGGCCCAATGCATTTCGGGGGGTTCCCTTCTTCAGGGGCACTGTAAGAATGAGACAAGGTATCAATAATCCGTGTTAACATTTCATTTGTTTACAAAGAACTTCAACTAACATCTCATTAAATAATTTGCGAAGGCAGTTCATGAAAAACACTGAAACTAGATATATGTGTTCTGGCATCTAATTTGAACAGTTGATTACATGAGTGATATAAACATCGGACAATTGATCCAGGTCAAAAAATAGAAAGAGAAAAGAGGTAAAAACTAAACTGGAGAAAACATCTCTACCGCTATCAATGTGTCTTGCGTTACAGTGTTAATTTACAAAATTCAGGGCGCAACAAGGGATAAACTCGATATTGATGGTAAGTGTGCCACCATACTGCGTATGTTGTAGGGGCAAAAATAGTAACGAAGGTATTCACATCTCAACTCCTCAATGTCATTTATCAGAATTCAAGTGCTCCAACATGTAAAGTTGATAAATCTCAATCTCTCAGCTGAGAACGAAAACGACGAGATATATATGTATCACAACCTAGACATCAATTTGTTCAGAAGCCTGATGGGGAATCTATTCCTCTAAGTGTTCACTTACTTGATACTAAGTAGCTGTGACTGAAAGAAATAAGTCTAAGTGGAAAGACAATAATCACTCGTGCGTGAGCACCGAAGCCATCTGTGCTCGAGCACGTACCGGCACCTGCGGGGAATGCTTCTTGATATTTCACTATCTAAGATGCAAAAAAGCAAGGGTATATTAGAAAATTCCTGTCTTGCCAGCAAAATTGATATTCTCAAAAAATTCATGACTCAGTAAAGGACTGGAAAATTACTACACCACACGTATCAACAACAGCGTTCTTGAATACTGTTTGAACTTAACCAATACAATAACACATCTTAATTGCATGCATTAACACTAGCCACTGCCCAAAATAAACTGAGCCACCTTCTTATGCTACTAAGAGAATCTGATCTCCACATATCTCGGTGACCAATGGAACTGCTCTTCCCTCTTTGCACACTAAATCTGTCAAACTTAAACACTGGCACTGTATCGAGTGCTGTAACCCCCTTTATGTATATAAGCTCACCAAAGTTGCGTTATCTTCTCCATTAAGAATCTGGGCTTCTTAGTTACTATCTGAAAAGAAAGCAAGTCTACTAGTAAAATTCTAAGATTACACGCGCTCTATGCCTATACTAGCTCAACCAGACATAGACTCACCTCTAACTGTTCAAAATGACGCTGTTGTGCTTCCAAACTCTACCACGAACTAAACTTCTGACAGCATGTTGTGGTGTTATATACCCACATTTGTTTGGTCGACAGTGAAACAGGACTGCTAGAGTTGTATACTCGTGACCTCCCACCTTGGAGCCATGGACAGAGTAATAGGACTAGAAAACATCATCCATCCCACCTAAGAGCCATGGACAGAGTAATAGGACTGGAAAACATCATCCATCTTGGAATGGTAAAACGTCAGCTAACTTGTGCCCATAGTGGTTAAATATACATTGCAACTAAACTATGTGCTATGATACGTTGGTTCGCGGAAACAGTATGAGGAACAGAAATTTCTCATATCAAAGTGGTGAGCGTTTAAATCTCATTACATTAACCCTAAACTGCAGCTCAGATTGTTTTTTGTTAGTTCCATAAGCTGAGAAGCAAGATCCAACAAGAAAGTTATGGTGAGAAATGAACAAAAAAAGAGAAAATGCGCTAACTACAAGAATTGTAATTGCAAAGAAAAGCTTGGTAACTATTGTTTGACCTGTGTAAGAGTCCGTTACAAAAAACTAAGTAAAGAACATGCTAGGTATTGTACACACAGAACGAATGGCATTGCAAATATCATGTCAGTCATTGGCATAATTCAAGTATGTTGCAATTATAAAAAACACTGTAGTTCAATCCTGTCATTAAGACCACTCGGCACCATGGTCTGTAAATGTTTTGTCCACCAAGCTTCCCTTTGAGCTAATTGTATTGGGTGGTTTTTGTCTGGTTTCACTGTGACTATTTCTAAGATTGTAAACCTGAGCTGTGCATTGGTGTGTTGGTGTTCTAACCAATGTGTGGCAAAGAGAGATTTAGTAGATTTCGTTCTGAACGTGCTTTTGTGCTCAGAAATGCGTACCTTGATTTTTCTTGAAGTTTTGCCTACATAAAGAAGACCACATGGGCATCTGATAGTATAAATGACGTTCATACTGTTGCAGTCTCCATTATATCTTAATGAAATGCTTTTCCCAGATTGTGGGTGGTGAATGACATTCCCTGTTATGACATTGTTACAATGAACACAATTGTAACACTTTCGCATTCCGTTAAATAATGGTTGATCTGCAGAAACTGTGGTGGCCAAAATTTCTTTTAGATTCTTGCTCCTTGTGTACGCAAATAAGGGCTCTTCATCATACAACCCCTTGAAATCCGGCTCTTGTTTCAGCAATTCCCATCTTGATTTAATGATATGTTGAATTGCTTGGGATTTGGATGAATATTTAGACACGAACACATGTCTATTACTTTTCTGTTTCAATTTAGTGGTGAGCAACTCCTCACGATGTTTAGCTTCAGTCTTATTCAAAGCAGTCTTCAAAACTTCCACAGGGTAGCCTCTTTGTTTGAATTTCTCTGTTTGTAGTTCTAGAGCTTCTTGTAGATCTGCTGGATTAGACATGATTCGCTTCACTCTTAGTAATTGTGAGTACGGAATGTTGTTTTTCAATGACGGTGGGTGGAAACTTGAGTATAACAATAAATTGTTTCTGTCAGTGGGTTTTGTATACACTGATGTTTCTAATTTGTTGGCTCTGTGAGTTATCAAAACATCCAAGTAGTGAATCTGTTGTTGACTGATCTCATAGGTAAATTTGATTCTTTCATGCTTGTGGTTGAGTTCATTAATCAGCTCTTCTAATGAATCTTGGGAACTTTTCCATACAAGAAATATATCATCTATGAATCTGATATAAAAAGCCAGATTCTTAGCCCAGATCTCCTGCTTAAAGATATGTGTATCCTCGAACTGCGCCATAAAGGTATTGGCGTAAGCCGGTGCGCCAGAAAAACCCATTGAGGTTCCACTCACTTGGAGGAAGAATTTGTCTTGCCATGTCAGGTAACTATGCTGGAGGCAGAATATCAGTAGTTCCAAAATGAAAATTTTGTTAACTTCCAAGTCAGGTAGTTGTAACAGCGCCCATTCACTTGCTTCTACACCATCTTTCAAAGGGATAGATGTGTATAGTGAAGTCACATCTATTGTGCACATCAGCCAATCCTGATTGTAATTTTCTTGTACATCCCGAAACAGATTCAGAAAATGGGTAGTATCCTTCACATAACTGCGCCAAGTTTGCACAAATGTTTGTAGAAAGTGATCAATAAGTTGTCCTAATGGTGTGAAGATGGAATCACAGCCTTAGACTATTGGGCGAAAAGGTGGATTGTTTAGGCATTTGTACACTTTCGGTAGCATGTAGAGCTTTGGTCTTCTTGGATATTGTACTATCAGAAACTTCCGTAATGTAGGTGTTATCCATTCCATTTCCTCAGCTTTATTCAAAATCTGACTAAGTAATGACATGAAGGTGACAGTTGGGTCTTCTTCCAGTGGTAGGTAAGTCTTTTGGTCTTCTAAATGCTCATTGACCTTCTTCACGTAAAAACTTGTATCCATTACAACAAGTGCACCACCTTTATCTGCCATTTGAAGCGTGATTTGATCATCTGCACTCAATCTTCGAAGGATGTCCAAAGGCAAGCCCGTCTGCGCCCGTCCGCGCCCATACGGGACCAGGGGCCATAAGTCCTGGCCAAAATGGGACCCTGATATGCTGGAGCGCACAACAACTCCATGCCTTGCGCCCCAACTATGCCAAAGCCTGTCTCCATAGCCTGAACGTAGAAGATACCACCTGCTGTAAGGTATGTCAATACAACTGGCAGATCAGACCCCCTGCCAGGGCTGAACATACGAAGCTCAAATGTGGGCTACTCAACACTAGATCCCTGAGGAAACACAGCCTTGATATTTATGATATGCTCTCCGACATGGAACTTGATCTATTGTTCCTCACGGAGACATGGCTGGATTCTAATTCAGAACCAGACATAGTTGCTTCTCTTCCTACTGATTACAATCTGGTGCACTTGAACAGACCGCTAGGCAGAGGTGGGGGGATAGGGATAATTTTTAAAAAGCCACTGAGCTGCTTGATAGAACCTCTCGATATCACGGATAGCGAGACAGGAGCGTTTTCCATCAAGGTTAATACAGGAAACACGGTGAATGGCTTATTAATATACCGCCCGCCTGGTCCCTCCACCCAGTTTGTCACCAGCCTGACTGAAGGCATTACGGAGACAGCCCTGCGTAGGGATAAGTTTCTGCTCTTGGGTGATCTCAACATCCATCTGGACAACCTGGCAGACAAAGATATCACCGATTTCTACCAGCAGCTTCAATCCCTCCAATTATCTATTGGATCTAGAGCCCCTACCCATATCAAGGGCCATCTGCTAGACCCAATTTTTGCAAACTGGGCAGACGTAGAAGTCCAGGCTCCAGTTCCTCTCCCATGGACTGACCACTTTTTAGTACCTTTTACTATAACTATTCCTGCCAGCAACGTCCAAAAATTTTACAATACTAAATATCTGAGTCGTAGATGGGCTGCATTTTCTAAAGCCGGGTTTGATGCCGCCCTTATCAACGGTGGCAGCCCAGGAGGGGAGGATGCTGCCACAGCATCTGATAGACTTGATGAACGCATTATCAACGCCCTGGATGGCACAGCCCCTCGTTGCTATAAGAAACCCGGGAGCAGACCTCGCAAATCTGCCCCCTGGTTTAATGCAGAACTTCGCTTAGCCAAAACTAAATGCAAGCAATTGGAAAGACAATGGAGGGTGGCCTACCTCGACCAAGCTAAACTGAGCTACATAGACAAACGCAGGGAATACCATAAGCTAATTAGGCGCGCCAAAACCAACTATTTTTCTGATAAGATTGGTGAAGCTCACAACTCCACGAAAGAGCTTTTTAAAATATATAAAGAAATCTCCCTAAGTAGCTCTTCTGTTGATCCTTCCTTGGTTTCAGAGGAATCCTGTAATCGCATCGCCACTTACTTCTTTGAGAAAGTGGCTACTATCTATTCCGCCTTCACAGGGGGTAAGGAGAAGGCAATAGAGTTCAGTGGAAATTTACCATCAGAAGAAGGCGCAAATAACCTAAGCAAATTCGTTACTCCACCACCTAATGAGCTTCAGCAAATCTGCTGCTCGATTAAGTCAGGCTCCCCCCGCGACCCGGCATCACCTAAACTCCTTGGAGGGAGTATGGAAGCTCTTGCGCCTTACATTAGAGACGTTTTGGATCTCTCTTTTATGAGCGGCACCGTACCTAAAAAATGGAAGCAAGCGATTGTGCTCCCGCTCCAAAAGAAACCTAACCTCAGTTGGGATAGGCTAGACAATCTTCGACCTATCTCCCTCCTTCCCTATATGGCCAAAGTGGCAGAGAAGATCGCCAATCTCCAATTGATGACCTTTGTGGAAGATGCCAACCTTCTCCATCCGACCCAGTTTGGATTTCGGGCGCGTCACTCTACGGAATCTGCGATGCTCCTGGCAACTGAGACCATTAGGCAGGGTGTAGATGAGGGGCATACCATGGCTCTCATCTTACTCGACCTAAGTGCCGCATTTGACACTGTAGCACACTCCACCTTGCTGCAGTGTCTGAACAATGGCGGGGTAAACGGGATGGCACTCAGCTGGATGCAGTCCTTCCTGTCTGAGAGGGGCTTTCAGGTCAGGCAGGGGGAACACTACTCTCGGGTGTTCAATCTCGAACAAGGGGTTCCCCAGGGCTCGGCCCTCAGCCCCACCCTGTTTAACCTCTACGCCTCCCCTGTTGCCACCATTGTGGAAAGGCATGGCATCCAGCTGGTGTCGTACGCTGACGACACACAGCTGGTCATCTCGTTGTCACGGGCACCCGATACTGCGGCACTCAACTTCAGGGCCTGCATGCAGGAACTTGCTTCCTGGATGTCCAACAACTGCCTGAAGTTGAATGGGTCCAAAACGGAAGTGCTCGTGGTAGGGGGAGGCCCGTCTGTGTGGTCCTCAGCGTGGTGGCCTGACTCTCTGGGCTCTACCCCCACGCCGAGCCACCAGGCGAAAAATCTTGGGGTTCTATTCGACTCTGATCTATCCTTTGCTCCCCAGGTTAACTGGGTGGTTGGAATGTGCTTCGGGATACTGAAGAGCCTTCGCAAGGTCCTTGACCTATTACCGATTGGTGCCAGACAAACTCTTGTGCATGCTTTGGTCACATCGAGACTTGACTATGCCAACCTATTATATCTGGGTATTACGGCCAAAAGTCTCAACCGTCTCCAAGTTCTACAAAACGCCACAGCCCGGCTGGTACTGAGACTCCCCAGGAGAGCACCCTCTAAAGCTGCCTTGAGGTCCCTTCACTGGCTTCCTATCCGGGAAAGGATTACCTTCAAGGCTCTCTGCATGTGCCATCGCATCTTTGGAGGCAAAGCACCCGGCCCGCTGAACAGCCTTATTACTCCCTACAGACCTGAGCGGCTGCTCAGATCCTCTGGGATGGGTCTGGCTGTTGTCCCCAAAATCCGTAAATCTCGGATGGGAGGTAGATCTTTCAGGCTCCTTGCAGCCAAGAATTGGAATTTGCTCCCCACTGAAATGCGTCTCGAACCTTCTGAGACTAAATTTCGCAAAACCCTCAAAACCTATCTCTTCCGCCTAGCATTGTTATAATCCTCTGACTCTCTTCCAGGTTCTCTTCAGCGCGGGGACACGCCGGTGTGCGTTACCAAGCGCTTTACAAAATTCCAAAATGAAATGAAGTTAGGCCGCATTTTTGGGTGCAAATTCAATTTGTTAAGATCATGGCGAATCAGGGATTCAAAAGTATCCAGAATTTTATGTGTCACCGGGGACATAAACGTACTTTTAGGTCTAAACTGTCTCATTTCCAAATCCTCACTTTCTTCTTCAGGTAATTGGACTTCTCCTGTTGGGACTACATTAGTGAAAAAATGTTTAAGTCTTAAGTTGCGAAGAAACCGAAAGACTGATACTTCAATTTCTAGTTTGTTTGTGTTGTAGATTGGTACAAAAGATGTCCCTTTATTGAGTACCACTTCTTGGGCACTAGTTAGTTGCCTAGAAGAGATGTTGATCACGAGGGTTTCCCCTTGCTTCGCAAGTTCCTCGCTTCCGCTTCGCGTTCCTTGGCTTCTTTTTCCTTCTCCTTTGTTTCCTTTTCCTTGTCTTTGGCTCCTCCTTGTTTTTTTTGGAGGTCTGGGGGTCTCCCTCCTCCCTGTACCTTTTATAAAAAAGGAGTAGTCACGGTTGTGGTTGCACTAGCTTCATTTCCTGTTCCCGATGTTGTAGGGCCTTGCCTCTCTGCTAGTGGTTGTCTTGATGGATCCATGTCATTGTCCGAAACTATAGATTCTTGTGATGATGATTCAGGTTTTTGATAAGGACGCCTTTTGGCGTACACCTCTGCCCAGGTGTAAACCTCATTTAATTTATAGTCTATAGTATCTCTCCTGAATTTTCGCAATTTCCTTTCTTGGATCTCCTTGCCATAAACATCAAGTTTTGAGTTCAGATCCTCCAGCGTGAGTCTCCAAAAATCTGCCTCACAACGATTAGACATATCCGATTTAATGATGTTTATCTCTTCTTCTAGCTCCTTGATGGTTTTAGAAAGTTCTTCTATTAATAACAGAATCAAGTCCAATGAACATTTGTTTAGTACTGCCTGCCACTTTTCCATGAATCTCTTGTTATATTGGAATTCATATAGCAACGGCTTAATTGGCAATCGTAATCCTCGAGGTATTCTTTGTACCTTGTGGTACTGAATAAGTGTCGAAGCATGTAATCGTTGACTCAACGCTCTTTTAGCTATAAATTCCAATTGTTTAAGTTGTTGAGGTATAGAACTGCCTTGCGCATCAAATAAAGGTGTTTCTTCAATAAGAGAATATATGCTCTGAAATTGTGTGTCTGTATAGGTTCTTGTATCTGCTCTATTGTCAGTTAGGTTTGATATGCTTTCAAAAGACATCTTCAAAAGAATGTGCGGGGTGCAGCGGGTAAGTAGATGTGGCAAAATTCAGACTAAATGTTTTTCTTATCTGCGCACTCCCTAATGTAATACTAATATACTGTTCATATAATATTTGTACACTGTTTGTGTGCTGCTTGGTTGTAAGGCAGCCAGCCCAAAGTAACAATCAACCTCTGGTGGAAAATTCCACTAGTTTACCAAGCGCACTCCTATATGTTTAAAGTATAACCAATGTGAACAATTGATAACCTATAATATTTCAATGTTATCACTTGAAGAGAAAATTCAAAGAAAGAAATTATTTTTCAAAACGTAGCTTTATATAATCTTTTGCTTGTAAATCCTGTTCATTTCAACTTATTCATTTTGAAATCAATACACAATCTGAAAATTAACAAGTAAATGTCATCACATTATAAATTTGTTGTAATAACTCTGATGTTGAAAAACTTTTTGATGAAGGTGAAGACATAGTTGAGAAATAGGCCCAATGCATTTCGGGGGGTTCCCTTCTTCAGGGGCACTGTAAGAATGAGACAAGGTATCAATAATCCGTGTTAACATTTCATTTGTTTACAAAGAACTTCAACTAACATCTCATTAAATAATTTGCGAAGGCAGTTCATGAAAAACACTGAAACTAGATATATGTGTTCTGGCATCTAATTTGAACAGTTGATTACATGAGTGATATAAACATCGGACAATTGATCCAGGTCAAAAAATAGAAAGAGAAAAGAGGTAAAAACTAAACTGGAGAAAACTTCTCTACCGCTATCAATGTGTCTTGCGTTACAGTGTTAATTTACAAAATTCAGGGCGCAACAAGGGATAAACTCGATATTGATGGTAAGTGTGCCACCATACTGCGTATGTTGTACGGGCAAAAATAGTAACGAAGGTACTCACATCTCAACTCCTCAATGTCATTTATCAGAATTCAAGTGCTCCAACATGTAAAGTTGATAAATCTCAAATTCTCAGCTGAGAACGAAAACGACGAGATATATATGTATCACAACCTAGACATCAATTTGTTCAGAAGCCTGATGGGGAATCTATTCCTCTAAGTGTTCACTTACTTGATACTAAGTAGCTGTGACTGAAAGAAATAAGTCTAAGTGGAAAGACAATAATCACTCGTGCGTGAGCACCGAAGCCATCTGTGCTCGAGCACGTACCGGCACCTGCGGGGAATGCTTCTTGATATTTCACTATCTAAGATGCAAAAAAGCAAGGGTATATTAGAAAATTCCTGTCTTGCCAGCAAAATTGATATTCTCAAAAAATTCATGACTCAGTAAAGGACTGGAAAATTACTACACCACACGTATCAACAACAGCGTTCTTGAATACTGTTTGAACTTAACCAATACAATAACACATCTTAATTGCATGCATTAACACTAGCCACTGCCCAAAATAAACTGAGCCACCTTCTTATGCTACTAAGAGAATCTGATCTCCACATATCTCGGTGATCAATGGAACTGCTCTTCCCTCTTTGCACACTAAATCTGTCAAACTTAAACACTGGAAATGTATCGAGTGCTGTAACCCCCTTTATGTATATAAGCTCACCAAAGTTGCGTTATCCTCTCCATTAAGAATCTGGGCTTCTTAGTTACTATCTGCAAAGAAAGCAAGTCTACTAGTAAAATTCTAAGATTACACGCGCTCTATGCCTATACTAGCTCAACCAGACATAGACTCACCTCTAACTGTTCAAAATGACGCCGTTGTGCTTCTAAACTCTACCACGAACTAAACTTCTGACAGCATGTTGCGGTGTTATATACCCACATTTGTTTGGTCGACAGTGAAACAGGACTGCTAGAGTTGTATACTCGTGACCTCCCACCTTGGAGCCATGGACAGAGTAATAGGACTAGAAAACATCATCCATCCCACCTAAGAGCCATGGACAGAGTAATAGGACTGGAAAACATCATCCATCTTGGAATGGTAAAACGTCAGCTAACTTGTGCCCATAGTGGTTAAATATACATTGCAACTAAACTATGTGCTATGATACGTTGGTTCGCGGAAACAGTATGGGGAACAGAAATTTCTCATATCAAAGTGGTGAGCTTTTAAATCTCATTACATTAACCCTAAACTGCAGCTCAGATCGTTTTTTGTTAGTTCCATAAGCTGAGAAGCAAGATCCAACAAGAAAGTTATGGTGAGAAATAAACAAAAAAAGAGAAAATGCGCTAATTACAAGAATTGTAATTGCAGAGAAAAGCTTGGTAACTATTGTTTGACCTGTGTAAGAGTCCGTTACAAAAAACTAAGTAAAGAACATGCTAGGTATTGTACACACAGAACGAATGGCATTGCAAATATCATGTCAGTCATTGGCATAATTCAAGTATGTTGCAATTATAAAAAACACTGTAGTTCAATCCTGTCATTAAGACCACTCGGCACCATGGTCTGTAAATGTTTTGTCCACCAAGCTTCCCTTTGAGCTAATTGTATTGGGTGGTTTTTGTCTGGTTTCACTGTGACTATTTCTAAGATTGTAAACCTGAGCTGTGCATTGGTGTGTTGGTGTTCTAACCAATGTGTGGCAAAGAGAGATTTAGTAGATTTCGTTCTGAATGTGCTTTTGTGCTCAGAAATGCGTACCTTGATTTTTCTTGAAGTTTTGCCTACATAAAGAAGACCACATGGGCATCTGATAGTATAAATGACGTTCATACTGTTGCAGTCTCCATTATATCTTAATGAAATGCTTTTCCCAGATTGTGGGTGGTGAATGACATTCCCTGTTATGACATTGTTACAATGAACACAATTGTAACACTTTCGCATTCCGTTAAAAAATGGTTGATCTGCAGAATCTGTGGTGGCCAAAATTTCTTTTAGATTCTTGCTCCTTGTGTACGCAAATAAGGGCTCTTCGTCATACAACCCCTTGAAATCCGGCTCTTGTTTCAGCAATTCCCATCTTGATTTAATGATATGTTGAATTGCTTGGGATTTGGATGAATATTTAGACACGAACACATGTCTATTACTTTTCTGTTTCAACTTAGTGGTGAGCAACTCCTCACGATGTTTAGCTTCAGTCTTATTCAAAGCAGTCTTCAAAACTTCCACAGGGTAGCCTCTTTGTTTGAATTTCTCTGTTTGTAGTTCTAGAGCTTCTTGTAGATCTGCTGGATTAGACATGATTCGCTTCACTCTTAGTAATTGTGAGTACGGAAGGTTGTTTTTCAATGACGGTGGGTGGAAACTTGAGTATAACAATAAATTGTTTCTGTCAGTGGGTTTTGTATACACTGATGTTTCTAATTTGTTGGCTCTGTAAGTTATCAAAACATCCAAGTAGTGAATCTGTTGTTGACTGGTCTCATAGGTAAATTTGATTCTTTCATGCTTGTGGTTGAGTTCATTAATCAGCTCTTCTAATGAATCTTGGGAACTTTTCCATACAAGAAATATATCATCTATGAATCTGATATAAAAAGCCAGATTCTTAGCCCAGATCTCCTGCTTAAAGATATGTGTATCCTCGAACTGCGCCATAAAGGTATTGGCGTAAGCCGGTGCGCCAGAAAAACCCATTGAGGTTCCACTCACTTGGAGGAAGAATTTGTCTTGCCATGTCAGGTAACTATGCTGGAGGCAGAATATCAGTAGTTCCAAAATGAAAATTTTGTTAACTTCCAAGTCAGGTAGTTGTAACAGCGCCCATTCACTTGCTTCTACACCATCTTTCAAAGGGATAGATGTGTATAGTGAAGTCACATCTATTGTGCACATCAGCCAATCCTGATTGTAATTTTCTTGTACATCCCGAAACAGATTCAGAAAATGGGTAGTATCCTTCACATAACTGCGCCAAGTTTGCACAAATGTTTGTAGAAAGTGATCAATAAGTTGTCCTAATGGTGTGAAGATGGAATCACAGCCTGAGACTATTGGGCGAAAAGGTGGATTGTTTAGGCATTTGTGCACTTTCGGTAGCATGTAGAGTGTATACAAAACCCACTGACAGAAACAATTTATTGTTATACTCAAGTTTCCACCCACCGTCATTGAAAAACAACCTTCCGTACTCACAATTACTAAGAGTGAAGCGAATCATGTCTAATCCAGCAGATCTACAAGAAGCTCTAGAACTACAAACAGAGAAATTCAAACAAAGAGGCTACCCTGTGGAAGTTTTGAAGACTGCTTTGAATAAGACTGAAGCTAAACATCGTGAGGAGTTGCTCACCACTAAGTTGAAACAGAAAAGTAATAGACATGTGTTCGTGTCTAAATATTCATCCAAATCCCAAGCAATTCAACATATCATTAAATCAAGATGGGAATTGCTGAAACAAGAGCCGGATTTCAAGGGGTTGTATGACGAAGAGCCCTTATTTGCGTACACAAGGAGCAAGAATCTAAAAGAAATTTTGGCCACCACAGTTTCTGCAGCTCAACCATTATTTAACGGAATGCGAAAGTGTTACAATTGTGTTCATTGTAACAATGTCATAACAGGGAATGTCATTCACCACCCACAATCTGGGAAAAGCATTTCATTAAGATATAATGGAGACTGCAACAGTATGAACGTCATTTATACTATCAGATGCCCATGTGGTCTTCTTTATGTAGGCAAAACTTCAAGAAAAATCAAGGTACGCATTTCTGAGCACAAAAGCACATTCAGAACGACATCTACTAAATCTCTCTTTGCCACACATTGGTTAAAACACCAACACACCAATGCACAGCTCAGGTTTACAATCTTAGAAATAGTCACAGTGAAACCAGACAAAAACCACCCAATACAATTAGCTCAAAGGGAAGCTTGGTGGACAAAACATTTACAGACCATGGTGCCGAGTGGTCTTAATGACAGGATTGAACTACAGTGTTTTTTATAATTGCAACATACTTGAATTATGCCAATGACTGACATGATATTTGCAATGCCATTCGTTCTGTGTGTACAATACCTAGCATGTTCTTTACTTAGTTTTTTGTAACGGACTCTTACACAGGTCAAACAATAGTTACCAAGCTTTTCTTTGCAATTACAATTCTTGTAATTAGCGCATTTTCTCTTTTTTTGTTCATTTCTCACCATAACTTTCTTGTTGGATCTTGCTTCTCAGCTTATGGAACTAACAAAAAACGATCTGAGCTGCAGTTTTGGGTTAATGTAATGAGATTTAAACGCTCACCACTTTGATATGAGAAATTTCTGTTCCTCATACTGTTTCCGCGAACCAACGTATCATAGCACATAGTTTAGTTGCAATGTATATTTAACCACTATGGGCACAAGTTAGCTGACGTTTTACCATTCCAAGATGGATGATGTTTTCCAGTCCTAGTACTCTGTCCATGGCTCTTAGGTGGGATGGATGATGTTTTCTAGTCCTATTACTCTGTCCATGCCTCCAAGGTGGGAGGTCACGAGTATACAACTTTAGCAGTCCTGTTTCACTGTCGACCAAACAAATGTGGGTATATAACACCGCAACATGCTGTCAGAAGTTTAGTTCGTGGTAGAGTTTGGAAGCACAACGGCGTCATTTTGAACAGTTAGAGGTGAGTCTATGTCTGGTTGAGCTAGTATAGGCATAGAGCGCGTGTAATCTTAGAATTTTACTAGTAGACTTGCTTTCTTTGCAGATAGTAACTAAGAAGCCCAGATTCTTAATGGAGAGGATAACGCAACTTTGGTAAGCTTATATACATAAAGGGGGTTACAGCACTCGATACAGTGCCAGTGTTTAAGTTTGATAGATTTAGTGTGCAAAGAGGGAAGAGCAGTTCCATTTGTCACCGAGATATGTGGAGATCAGATTCTCTTAGTAGCATAAGAAGGTGGCTCAGTTTATTTTGGGCAGTGGCTAGTGTTAATGCATGCAATTAAGATGTGTTATTGTATTGGTTAAGTTCAAACAGTATTCAAGAACGCTGTTGTTGATACGTGTGGTGTAGTAATTTTCCAGTCCTTTACTGAGTCATGAATTTTTTGAGAATATCAATTTTGCTGGCAAGACAGGAATTTTCTAATATACCCTTGCTTTTTTGCATCTTAGATAGTGAAATATCAAGAAGCATTCCCCGCAGGTGCCGGTACGTGCTCGAGCACAGATGGCTTCGGTGCTCACGCACGAGTGATTATTGTCTTTCCACTTAGACTTATTTCTTTCAGTCACAGCTACTTAGTATCAAGTAAGTGAACACTTAGAGGAATAGATTCCCCATCAGGCTTCTGAACAAATTGATGTCTAGGTTGTGATACATATATATCTCGTCGTTTTCGTTCTCAGCTGAGAATTTGAGATTTATCAACTTTACATGTTGGAGCACTTGAATTCTGATAAATGACATTGAGGAGTTGAGATGTGAGTACCTTCGTTACTATTTTTGCCCGTACAACATACGCAGTATGGTGGCACACTTACCATCAATATCGAGTTTATCCCTTGTTGCGCCCTGAATTTTGTAAATTAACACTGTAACGCAAGACACATTGATAGCGGTAGAGAAGTTTTCTCCAGTTTAGTTTTTACCTCTTTTCTCTTTCTATTTTTTGACCTGGATCAATTGTCCGATGTTTATATCACTCATGTAATCAACTGTTCAAATTAGATGCCAGAACACATATATCTAGTTTCAGTGTTTTTCATGAACTGCCTTCGCAAATTATTTAATGAGATGTTAGTTGAAGTTCTTTGTAAACAAATGAAATGTTAACACGGATTATTGATACCTTGTCTCATTCTTACAGTGCCCCTGAAGAAGGGAACCCCCCGAAATGCATTGGGCCTATTTCTCAACTATGTCTTCACCTTCATCAAAAAGTTTTTCAACATCAGAGTTATTACAAAAAATTTATAATGTGATGACATTTACTTGTTAATTTTCAGATTGTGTATTGATTTCAAAATGAATATGTTGAAATGAACAAGATTTACAAGCAAAAGATTATATAAAGCTACGTTTTGAAAAAGAATTTCTTTCTTTGAATTTTCTCTTCAAGTGATAACATTAAAATATTATGGGTTATCAATTGTTCACATTGGTTATACTTTAAACATATAGGAGTGCGCTTGGTAAACTAGTGTACAAATATTATATGAACAGTATATTAGTATTACATTAGGGAGTGCGCAGATAAGAAAAACATTTAGTCTGTTTGTAGGGAGATCACTTCGTAGAAGGAGATCACTTCATATATCAAGATTTGTATCACACCTGAAAGAATTAATTAAGGTGTCATCAAATTGCCCAGTTTATAATGCAACTCTACGTATGGTTGTGCCAACAATCAGTATGAAAGTAGTTTACTTGGGGGGAGCAGATTCCATAAATGTACATCGCTCCTCTGTCACGTGGATCCCCAAAAAGGTCACAGGGCTGAAATAATAATAGGTGTTGGGATTACAACCAGCCACCAAATAGAATCTAAAAAGTCTTACAATGCCAAGCACGCATTAACAATCAAGGCTCACCTTATCGCTACAATGTGTAGCGTATCTTTTTAAGCCAGTGTCATGGGGATCCAAGGGTTCATATGGCTGTAATGATAATGATATAAAGGTAAGGGAACAGACGATCGGTATACTCGAGCGTCTTAAAACCGTGTGGAATCTGGGCAAAAACTAAGTAAGTGCGAGCTTACCTAAGCGCTGCTGTAAGTCAGCGCCTATAGTTGGCGTGTTGCGCGTAGCTGCAACGCGAAGAAAGCACTGAGACAATGAAAGCGCTTGTGAGGACAATGGACAAAGCGATTAAAGCGCTGGATAAACAATTCATAAATCAGTGTGACATGAAACATAAGGAAAAGTTCACCACATATAAAATTACAATTAGGACAATATGACAATTGGTCATTTAATACTATAGGAGCATAAGGAAACATGTAGAAACAATTGGAAACACAAAAATTACAAAATTGAACAATATGGGACAATGTCTCCTTTTGTGCTTTCAACGCTTCTAACACGGAGAAACATACATATCATTGTATTTAGACCACCTTATAGTCCTATAAGTGCCACTATTTATCTCCTCTTGCTCGTTTAGCCCTTTGTTGACTGTATCTAAGGAAGGTATCCATCTACATTCTCTTTTACTGAGAATGCTGCTAAGATCACCACCTCTGGGGTTTGGTACCACCTTTTCGATAACCCACCATCTAAGGCTATTGGCATCATGTTCAAAGGTAGTAAAATGGTCCACTAACGGCGCACCTTGTGCTTTACAACGTATCCTACTACAATGTTGTAGTATAGGGCATTTTACTTTTTGGATGGTCTGACCGATGTACATGAAACCACAGGGGCACAAGATGGCATATTTCACCCCAGACGTGTAGGTGCGGCGGGCAGCAACAATCTCGCACTCGCAAAATTACAAAATTTGCAATTCTGCACAAGAAATCCACTAGCAAGCAGCATAGACCTTCTGAAAATGATGATTTTTATCAGAATAACTCCTCAGGTTGACATTTGCCTTCACATTTTTGGATTTGAGGCCTTTTGACTTTCTTTGGATCACTTTTGGATTAGAAATCAACTTTCACAAGTAAGTTTGTTTAGGGCATTACAGTTGCTGTTCTGCAGAAAAACGAGTTTTGCAAAACTGAAAGCACTCAGCAGGTGCAAAAGTTCAAACTCATCATTAGTAATAGTAACCATTCCCTGTAGTGCTTCCTGACTGGGGCCCCTCCACAGATTTCAGTTGCTAGTTGCAACAATTCTATGACCCTGCTCTGACCCTCGCAGCAGGCTCAATGCAGTTTCAATGCATATTAAAGCTGCTTGTTGGGGAATGTTAGAATAAAGGGCAGTGATGTCCATAGTAGCTAGAAGGCATGTCTCAGAGTCATATGGGCATCCCTCAATGAGTTGGATAGTATGCATAGTGTCCCTTAAGTATGTAGGTGTTTCCATAGCAATAGGTTTTAGAAAGACATCTATGTATTTACACAATGGTTCAAGGAGAGAAACACATCCAGATATGATCGGTCTCCCTGGTGGATCATCCGTTCTTTTATGTATCTTGGGGAGGGTATAAATTGTTGGCATGCGAGGATGTTTATTATTCAAAAAATCATGCTCATGTTTGGTGATAAGGCCCTCATCCAATGCTTTACGTGTTATTTTAATTATAGACTCACTGACTGCTTTAGTAGGATCTTTCCTAAGAAGTAGATAGTTACCTTCCACAGCAAGTTGTGAATATATTTCGCCTTTGTATTTCTCACTGTTCTGTATAACAATAGCACCGCCTTTATCGGCGGGCTTTATTATAATATTGGCGTTGTTCCTCAGGGTTTGTAGGCCCTCTTTCTCTTGTTTGCTGATGTTGTACGGGACATATTGCCGGCCGGCAAGTATTTTGTCCACGTCACGTAGAACCACTTATTCATAGGCCAATATCTTATGGTCTATCAAATGGGTAGGGGGATTGAACTTCGAGGGGGGTCTTAGACCACTACCCGAGAAAGTAGGATTGTAAGGGATCTTTAGGAAGTAGTGCTTCCTAGGACATAACAAATTCGGGTCCTGCAAAGCTTGCTTGTTAACGATTGAACGCACCACATTTATACATAATAACCAGATGCATACCCTAAAACAATACAGTAATTGCAGCACGTCTGGGGTGATATATGCCATCTTGTGCCCCTGTGGTTTCATGTACATCGGCCAGACCATCCAAAAAGTAAAATGCTGTATCCTACAACATTGTAATAGGATACGTTGTAAAACACAAGGTGCGCCGTTAGTGGACCATTTCACTACCTTTGAACATGATGCCAATAGCCTTAGATGGTGGGTTATCGAAAAGGTGGTACCAAACCCCAGAGGTGGTGATCTTAGCAGCATTCTCAGTAAAAGAGAATATAGATGGATACATTCCTTAGATACAGTCAACAAAGGGCTAAACGAGCAAGAGGAGATAAATAGACAGGTGGCACTTATAGGATTATAAAGTGGTGCTTGACAGAGGGTGAGAGGGGCACTCCTCTGCAGGGCAGTTCCTGTGGGACAGAGGGTGAGAGGGGCACTCCTCTGCAGGGGCAGTTCCTGCTTGACAGAGGGTGAGAGGGGCACTCCTCTGCAGGGCAGTTCCTGTGGGACAGAGGGTGAGAGGGGCACTCCTCTGCAGGGGCAGTTCCTGTGTGACAGAGGGTGAGAGGGACACTCCTCTGCAGGGCAGTTCCTGTGGGACAGAGGGTGAGATGGGCACTCCTCTGCAGGGCCGTTCCTGTGGCACAGAGGGTGAGAGGGGAACTCCTCTGCAGGGCAGTTCCTGTGGGACAGAGGGTGAGAGGGGCACTCCTCTGCAGGGGCAGTTCCTGTGGGACAGAGGGTGAGAGGGGCACTCCTCTGCAGGGGCAGTTCCTGCTTGACAGAGGGTGAGAGGGGCACTCCTCTGCAGGGAAGTTCCTGTGGGACAGAGGGTGAGAGGGGCACTCCTCTGCAGGGCAGTTCCTGTGGCACAGAGGGTGGGAGGGGCACTCCTCTGCAGGGCAGTTCCTGTGGGACAGAGGGTGGGAGGGGCACTCCTCTGCAGGGGGCAGTTCCTGTGGGACAGAGGGTGGGAGGGGAACTCCTCTGCAGGGGGCAGTTCCTGTGGGACAGAGGGTGAGAGGGGCACTCCTCTGCAGGGGCAGTTCCTGTGGGACAGAGGGTGAGAGGGGCACTCCTCTGCAGGGGGCAGTTCCTGTGGGACAGAGGGTGAGAGGGGCAGTCCTCTGCAGGGCAGTTCCTGTGGCACAGAGGGTGGGAGGGGCACTCCTCTGCAGGGGCAGTTCCTGTGTGACAGAGGGTGAGAGGGGCACTCCTCTGCAGGGCAGTTCCTGTGTGACAGAGGGTGAGAGGGGCACTCCTCTGCAGGGACAGTTCCTGTGGGACAGAGGGTGAGAGGGGCACTCCTCTGCAGGGCAGTTCCTGCGGGACAGAGGGTGGGAGGGGCACTCCTCAGCAGGGGGCAGTTCCTGTTTGACAGAGGGTGAGAGGGGCACTCCTCTGCAGAGGGCAGTTCCTGTGGGACAGAGGGTGGGAGGGGCACTCCTCTGCAGGGGGCAGTTCCTGTGGGACAGAGGGTGAGAGGGGCACTCCTCTGCAGGGCAGTTCCTGTGTGACAGAGGGTGAGAGGGGCACTCCTCTGCAGGGGCAGTTCCTGTGGGACAGAGGGTGAGAGGGGCACTCCTCTGCAGGGGCAGTTCCTGTGGGACAGAGGGTGAGAGGGGCACTCCTCTGCAGGGGGTAGTTCCTGTGGGACAGAGGGTGAGAGGGGCACTCCTCTGCAGGGGGCAGTTCCTGTGGGACAGAGGGTGAGAGGGGCACTCCTCTGCAGGGGGCAGTTCCTGTGGGACAGAGGGTGGGAGGGGAACTCCTCTGTAGGGGGCAGTTCCTGTGGCACAGAGGGTGGGAGGGGCACTCCTCTGCAGGGGTAGTTCCTGTGGGACAGAGGGTGAGAGGGGCACTCCTCTGCAGGGCAGTTCCTGTGGCACAGAGGGTGGGAGGGGCACTCCTCTGCAGGGGTAGTTCCTGTGGAACAGAGGGTGGGAGGGGCACTCCTCTGCAGGGCAGTTCCTGTGGGACAGAGGGTGAGAGGGGCACTCCTCTGCAGGGGAAGTTCCTGCTTGACAGAGGGTGAGAGGGGCACTCCTCTGCAGGGCAGTTCCTGTGGCACAGAGGGTGGGAGGGGCACTCCTCTGCAGGGGGTAGTTCCTGTGGGACAGAGGGTGAGAGGGGCACTCCTCTGCAGGGCAGTTCCTGTGGGACAGAGGGTGGGAGGGGCACTCCTCTGCAGGGGGCAGTTCCTGTGGGACAGAGGGTGGGAGGGGAACTCCTTTGCAGGGGGCAGTTCCTGTGGGACAGAGGGTGAGAGGGACACTCCTCTGTAGGGGGCAGTTCCTGTGGCACAGAGGGTGGGAGGGGCACTCCTCTGCAGGGGTAGTTCCTGTGGGACAGAGGGTGAGAGGGGCACTCCTCTGCAGGGCAGTTCCTGTGGCACAGAGGGTGGGAGGGGCACTCCTCTGCAGGGGTAGTTCCTGTGTGACAGAGGGCGAGAGGGGCACTCCTCTGCAGGGGTAGTTCCTGTGGCACAGAGGGTGAGAGGGGCACTCCTCTGCAGGGGCAGTTCCTGTGGGACAGAGGGTGAGGGGACACTCCCCAGTAGGGGGCAGTTCCTGTGGGACAGAGGGTGAGGGGACACTCCCCAGTAGGGGGCAGTTCCTGTGGGACAGAGGGTGAGGGGACACTCCCCAGTAGGGGGCAGTTCCTGTGGGACAGAGGGTGAGGGGACACTCCCCAGTAGGGGGCAGTTCCTGTGGGACAGAGGGTGAGGGGACACTCCCCAGTAGGGGGCAGTTCCTGTGGGACAGAGGGTGGGAGGGGCACTCCTCTGTAGGGGGCAGTTCCTGTGGGACAGAGGGTGGGAGGGGCACTCCTCTGTAGGGGGCAGTTCCTGTGGGACAGAGGGTGAGGGGACACTCCCCAGTAGGGGGCAGTTCCTGTGGGACAGAGGGTGAGGGGACACTCCCCAGTAGGGGGCAGTTCCTGTGGGACAGAGGGTGAGGGGACACTCCCCAGTAGGGGGCAGTTCCTGTGGGACAGAGGGTGAGGGGACACTCCCCAGTAGGGGGCAGTTCCTGTGGGACAGAGGGTGGGAGGGGCACTCCTCTGTAGGGGGCAGTTCCTGTGGGACAGAGGGTGGGAGGGGCACTCCTCTGTAGGGGGCAGTTCCTGTGGGACAGAGGGTGGGAGGGGCACTCCTCTGCAGGGGCAGTTCCTGTGGCACAGAGGGTGAGAGGGGCACTCCTCTGCAGGGGCAGTTCTTGTGTGACAGAGGGTGAGAGGGACACTCCTCTGCAGGGGGCAGTTCCTGTGGGAGAGAGGGTGAGAGGGGCACTCCTCTGCAGGGGTCAGTTCCTGTGGGACAGAGGGTGAGAGGGGCACTCCTCTGCAGGGCAGTTCCTGTGGGACAGAGGGTGAGAGGGACACTCCTCTGTAGGGGGCAGTTCCTGTGGGACAGAGGGTGAGAGGGGCATTCCTCTGCAGGGGGTAGTTCCTGTGTGACAGAGGGTGAGAGGGGCACTCCTCTGCAGGGGGCAGTTCCTGTGGGAGAGAGGGTGAGAGGGGCACTCCTCTGCAGGGGCAGTTCCTGTGGGACAGAGGGTGAGGGGGACACTCCTCTGTAGGGGGTAGTTCCTGTGGGACAGAGGGTGAGAGGGGCACTCCTCTGCAGGGGCAGTTCCTGTGGGACAGAGGGTGGGAGGGGCACTCCTCTGCAGGGGGCAGTTCCTGTGGGACAGAGGATGGGAGGGGCACTCCTCTGCAGGGGGTAGTTCCTGTGGGAGAGAGGGTGAGAGGGGCACTCCTCTGCAGGGGCAGTTCCTGTGGCACAGATGGTGAGAGGGGCACTCCTCTGCAGGGGCAGTTCTTGTGTGACAGAGGGTGAGAGGGACACTCCTCTGCAGGGGGCAGTTCCTGTGTGACAGAGGGTGAGAGGGGCACTCCTCTGCAGGGGGTAGTTCCTGTGGGAGAGAGGGTGAGAGGGGCACTCCTCTGCAGGGGCAGTTCCTGTGGCACAGAGGGTGAGAGGGGCACTCCTCTGCAGGGGCAGTTCTTGTGTGACAGAGGGTGAGAGGGACACTCCTCTGCAGGGGGCAGTTCCTGTGGGACAGAGGGTGAGAGGGGCCCTCCTCAGACCCGGGCAAACCTATGGGATTGCGGGCGAGAGAAGTCGTCCTAAACAGGGGGCAGTTCCTATGAGGCACAGAGCAGTTGAGAAGACAGACCTCAGGGGGCAGGGGATGAGCAGGTGTGTAGCACACCAGGGCTCGAGTCGGGGTACCACGCGGGTGGACGGCGTCCCCCCACTTATTTTACGGGGGGACGCCATCCCCCCTGCCAAACAGATGGACTTCCCTCTTTGGCCTCTCTGGGACGAGGAGCTATGCACCTTTTCGTGACAGCACTTCCTGTTGTGACGTCTCTTCCGGTGACAGCGTCCCCCCACTTCTTTTTTAGGTCTCGCCTGTCGATGCGCATGCGCATCGAGCAAGCGAGACTATAGGGGCTCATCAACTCTTTATCTAACTGCAAGGAATCGTGGCGATTCCTTGCAGTGCCTGTGACTTTTAAGGTCAATGCGCATGCGCATTAAGCTTATGCGCATGCGCATTGACCTTAAAAGTCACGGGCGCGTGCATGTCCCCTCTCCGCCCCCTCCCCCGTTCCGCCCCCTCCCCGCCGTGTCGCATTTCTCCTCCCCCCTCCCCTCTCTTCCCTCCGGCTTGTTTGTTGATTTGACCCGCTCCGCCCCCTCCCCTTCCCGCCGTCTCGCATTTCTCCTCCCCCCTCCCCTCTCTTCCCTCCGGCTTCTTTTTTTGTCGCACCTCTCCCCTCTCCGCCCCCGCCGTTTCTAAGAATGAACAAACCCTAACTGACATTTCTTTTCATTATCTTAAACAAGGGAGTGATTATGCTTAGGTCGAAAAGATACACCGAGAGAATATTTCGACTTTCATCACCCCTCTCCCTCCGACCAAGTGACACTACTACAGACATTTAAAATGTCATGCACGCCCTAAATGACAGAAACGGCGCAATAAACACCTTCATCGGCCCGTTCTTTTATGGAAGGACGTGCGTGGCATCCCTAAGAACACTTCTTGTCTACAGAAGTTTGGGGCCGCAATAATTACTTACCCCACTAAATTGGATGTGTATCATTGCCTCATTTGGTCCATATTCATACGAGGTGCTCCACTGGTGGCTGGCACGAGCTACACTTTGAAGCAGAAGTAATTAAAACGCACTCCGGCTTGTTTGTTGATTTGACCCGCTCCGCCCCCTCCCCTTCCCGCCGTCTCGCATTTCTCCTCCCCCCTCCCCTCTCTTCCCTCCGGCTTCTTTTTTTGTCGCACCTCTCCCCTCTCCGCCCCCGCCGTTTCTAAGAATGAACAAACCCTAACTGACATTTCTTTTCATTATCTTAAACAAGGGAGTGATTATGCTTAGGTCGAAAAGATACACCGAGAGAATATTTCGACTTTCATCACCCCTCTCCCTCCGACCAAGTGACACTACTACAGACATTTAAAATGTCATGCACGCCCTAAATGACAGAAACGGCGCAATAAACACCTTCATCGGCCCGTTCTTTTATGGAAGGACGTGCGTGGCATCCCTAAGAACACTTCTTGTCTACAGAAGTTTGGGGCCGCAATAATTACTTACCCCACTAAATTGGATGTGTATCATTGCCTCATTTGGTCCATATTCATACGAGGTGCTCCACTGGTGGCTGGCACGAGCTACACTTTGAAGCAGAAGTAATTAAAACGCAGCATAATCCAGCCAAAAGACGCTCAATTCATTTTTTTATAATCCCACAGTTCCATTTTATTCACTACTAAATATGTTTAATTTCGTCAACGGGGCATTTTTAAAGAGTAAAGTGTATTATTAATCATTTTGCTCCCTATTTCAACTTTTTATTTAAGGAGTACCTTCTGGAAGAATGTTTACCATTGGGGCGAGGAAAGCAGATGTATTCGTTGTCCCTATTTACAAGCGTCCACGACCTCGAACTCACTTCCCTTAAATATTCGGATATTTTTCAGGTCTGGTTTTTGCTAAGACCGTTTGAATTCATGTTACTAAAAGTATCTGTGTAAATATGCTTATTGGGACTTTCAGCTATCCTTCTTCATCCATTACTCAGTTGTTCTGTCAACACTTTTTTTGTCTTCATCTCGCAGCAACGTAGAGTATGTGGCAATGGGTCAGCCCACTTCAGTCATTGGGCAGCACTGTGAGTAATGTCATTCTTCCATATAAAGTTTTTAAAAAGGGGGCATAGCAACACGCAAAAAAGTAACTTAATTGCCAAGGACTATTACGACAATGTGCATTTTGTAAACAAAAAAACATTTTTGCTTTTAGTAATTTATTTTGTTATTGGCGATGGTCCGTCAGCTCCCGTAGCAGTACAGATTTACAAAAACCATGACAAAACTATCATTGAGAAAGCTAAACGATTGGCAGCCAATGCTTGTTTTTCCCCTTTCACACGGACTGTGTAAATCGTGTGCCCCGTGAAACTGCAGGGTGTTCCGTCGTCAGTTAGCACCTCTGCAACTGAGCATTTTCATCATTAATGAGCTTGTGCTATCTTCATCCTAAGCGCTGCGCACACCCCCTTTCCCGTCAGCTGTGCAAGAATTTCTAAGCCCGTTCTTCAGAGAGCAAATATTCGAACTCACCCAACTCGGACTAGTATGTGGATTCCCTCTTGGTGACCCCATAAATGACACATTAGGTAACGCACATAATGATACTGGTAACAAGGAGACCAGCAACCCTGCAAATGCCAGCTTCGAAGCACAGATGTGGTGGTGACCAGTACGGAACGGAGGGAGGGCGCTCTCACTACTCGGAGTCGGTATCACACAACTTGCAGGTTTCATACCGAACCCAGGTTCACTTTGTTTCCTTTACCTGGGCAAAGCAATCTGCTCATTCCAGCATAATATTCTCAACCTTTAATACTTGTCTATATTCTCCGCCCTCCCCCTCCGAATCAAGCTGTGACGACCCCTTTATGGCTCTCATCCACGTCCTTCATCCATGGGGGTGCTCGTTGTGCCCTCTGCCTCGCATTCTCATGTCCGCTTTCTTCCTAATCTTACTCCTCTGATCACACGCGCCCTTTTAACCTTTGTCCTTCCTTCCCTCCCCCTCTCAACACGTCTTCCTTCCCTCGCCCGCCTCATCTTCCCCACCCCCCTGCTCGCCACCCGGGCCCTTCCAAAATACCAAGGGCTGCCCTGACCGGCCAGGCAGGGCTCATTTCCGGGTTACAGTGAGTAATTAGGTTTTCACTTTTGAAACGCGGTGGTCACGCAGGGAGTGGGCATATTTCGGAGATGAATGTTCTTCTCCCAGGGTTTAACAATATTACAGGGTTAGCTTTAAATTTAATTTTATGTCAACAAATATTTCTGCAGTCCCAGACAGTCCCCTGGGCTAATGATCTGGTGTGAAACAGGCAGGCCCAAGCTGTAAACTCGACTTCTCAAGATCACGGAATGGTGGATCCTGATAACAAACTCTCTCTCCCTGTGCTTCTGTACTTTTGTTTGCACGGATTAATGGGACTTAACAATAGGATGCTCTATGAAATAATGGACGTTTACATGGACAGTTTAAACCCCCTATTGATTCAGTATGTGTGCTCACGACCCAACTTCTGCACCGTATGATACTTATTGTATAGTAAGCCGCAGCAGTACATTGTTTTGGATTACTAAAAAGCATTTTGATTTCGTAAACTTTGAACGTTAACTGGTAAGGATGTCTGGTAATTCACTCACTCTCACTCACCCTCACTCTCACTCACCCTCACTCTCACTCACCCTCACTCACACTCACCCACCCTCACTCACCCTCACTCACCCTCACTCACCTTCACCCTCACTCACCCTCAACCCCTCACCCTCACTCACCCCCACTCACCCTCAACCCCTCACCCTCAACCCCTCACCCTCCCTCACCCTCACTCACCTTCAACCCCTCACCCTCAACCCCTCACCCTCAATCCCTCACCCACACTCACCCCCACTCACCCCCACTCACCCTCACTCACCCTCACTCACACTCACTCACACTCACCCACCCTCACTCACCCTCACTCACCCTCACTCACCCTCACTCACCCTTACCCTCACTCACCCTCAACCCCTCACCCTCACCCACCCTCACTCACCCTCAACCCCTCACCCTCACTCACCCTCAACCCCTCACCCTCAATCCCTCACCCACACTCACCCCCACTCACCCCCACTCACCCTCACTCACCCTCACTCACACTCACTCACACTCACCCACCCTCACTCACCCTCACCCTCACTCACCCTCACTCACCCTCACTCACCCTTACCCTCACTCACCCTCAACCCCTCACCCTCACCCACCCTCAACCCCTCACCCACCCTCAACCCCTCACCCTCACTCACCCTCAACCCCTCACTCACCCTCACTCACCCTCAACCCCTCACTCACCCTCACTCACCCTCAACCCCTCACTCACCCTCACTCACCCTCACCCTCAACCCCTCACCCTCACTCACCCTCAACCCCTCACCCTCACTCACCCTCACTCACCCTCAACCTCATGCTAAAGATTTACAAAAAACCCATAAACAATTCTAAAAGCACTAACTCTAATGCTGCGAGACCTATTGCATTTCTAATGCTTGTTTACGACTTGTACCCTGTAGCACACATATGGGGAGAGCCCCTGCCCACCCCCACCCCAGGTCAGGGGCGGGGCATAGGAATCCCTCCTCAGCATGGCGCAGAGGGGGCACGGGGCTCTGTAGACTGCCCTCGGCCCCTGCCCTGAACCTGCCTGGGCTGTGATGTGCAAGGCAAGCAGTCTGTGCTCGGGAACGTGGAAGGGGGGGATGGGGTGGGGGGGGGCAGGGGGAGGGCTGTGGGGGAGGGAGGGGCGGGTTGGCAGGGAGGGGGGCAGGGACGGGGCTCCTGCCAGGTCCTTCAAACAGGCCGTGTTTGTGGCCGTGGCCTTGACTGTGTCCAGAGATGTGGAGACAGCGCTCTACAGTTGGCAGCGCCACGGGCATCACATGTCCTGGGGGAGGGGCGGGAGGAGGGGGCAGGGGTCAGTCACTTGCAAAGACAGCTCAGAGGCCATGACAGGAAGCAGGGGGTGCCAAGGGGTCTCACGGGGGACGGACGAGGCTCTGAGAGGTCAGCTCTGTGGGAAGTCTGATATTGTGATGAAAATTAAACACCCTCGAAAGCAAAGTGCTGCAGGCGGAGGTGGAGAACACTGCTCTTGGCAGGGCTTAATTTGTGAAAAAATAAAATAAAAAATAAGTGCCAGGGCTCTCGTCAGGAAGTCGCCGCAGCTTTCACCTACATTACCCCCCTCAGCGCTGCCAATGATAGAAACACACCCACCACACTCCTACAAGTGAGACAATTCAGACTATTCCAGGCCCCCAAACCTATAGGAATGGCTTGGGCGCAGATATCAGTCATTTTTAATGTATATTGAATTAATAATTACCTGTTGTTGTGGTCATCTCTAAATTAGCTGTAACAAGCGCAGGTGTTGACAATTAAGTGCAGGTACCGCGCACCGAAAACTACAGCCTCAAATTAAGCACTTCTTTGGTCTCCCTGCCCACGTCACAAGTAACTGACCAAGGGATCTCCCTGTCTTGCATCAGCACCGACAGTGGGAGACATACATACACCGGCCCCCTGAAATGCAGCAGCGGAGGGACACATTTTAACACACATTGGGGATTTGCAGCCTTATTCATGAAGCTGAAAACGGCTCGCAAAGGGCCAGATTCTGAGAATCTGGCCCTTTGCGAGCTCTATTTTTGCATTTGGGATTCATCATCCCAAATGCAAAAATCAGTAATAGCGATTTCGCTATTTTGCGATGATTTACATTTAAGGAATCTCAATTTGAGATTCCTTAAATGCAATTCATCATCCATTTTATAATTGCGAATTCGCAATTTCGGCCAGCTATTTACCGCGAGGTCAAACCTCGTGGTAAATAGCGAAAACTTAGAAAAATGCTTTGAAAAGCATTTTTTTAAGTTGCATGTTGCACACACACATGTCCCTTGGACATGTGTGTGCGCAACACCTGTTCGTATTTACTTTTAAGGGGTGCTACAGGGTGTCCTTTGGACACCCCTGGCACCCTTTAAATCGCTATCTTATTTGCGATTAGCAAATTGCTAATCGCAAATAAGGAATACTCCCCATTCATTCCTATGGGCCTTTTGGCCCATAGGAATGAATGGGGAGTTATTCCTTATTTGCGATTAGCAATTTGCTCATCGCAAATAAGGAATATGTAGGAATCACTTTTGTTTTTGCGATTCCTACATGAATGCCGTTTTGCGAGTCTGGAATAGCGATTCCTTATGATTCGCTATTTCAAACTCGCAAAACGGCACTATGATGAATCAGGCTGTTGGTGCCATAAAAATGAATTTGTTTTGTTCTGCATTTAGCAGATCCTATGCAAAGATTATTTGTCCTCTTAACAATTACGAATGTCCTATATAGAAGCACAGAGACAGTCTCGTATACAGTCTAATTCATAACCGAGCAAAATAGATTTACGATGCTGCGCTCAGTAGAATGAAAAGCCCCTCTTCCACGAAACAAGAAAAAAGAACACCGGGGTGGAATATCTTTCTCTGTTCAAGCAGCCAAACTATGGACCTTCCTACATGCAAACATAAGATCCACTGGCAAACATCTCATCTATACAGAGTGAAACATGTGTCGGCTGCAGTCTTGTTGCCAAAATGATGCAATTCTCTTTTTTTTATTTTTTTATTTCAAATCGTTTTTATTGAAGTAAGAAAACAAAAGTAAAAGACATTACAGTAAATCTTCCGTTATAAGTGATTCGATACAGATATTGTCAGACAAGTAGAGAATCTACAAATGATAAGAAATAAAGAGAAAAACCACTCTTGCTTGTCTCATTGATATAGATTAACATGCCAAACACTCAACGTGTGGATGTAGCGGGTATAACTCTAACATATGGACGAAGGTGCACACTCATATATCACAAGTTACTATAACAAGAACAAGGCGGTACTGCTTCAAGGCGGCTCAAAATGGAAGGAATATATGTCTAATGATTTCCATAACTTCCTATTGGATGGACACCACGTAGAAGACTGTAACGCCTGATTAGTAGCACCTCTTAGGAAAGACAGCCATTCCTGCCAGATCTTGAAATTTACCTCCTTAGCACATTTCCACTTGCATAAAACAACCTTACAAGCCAATGTTAACATTAAATCCAAAAGCTGGCGATCTTGCTCATTTGCCAGTCTAAGGTTCCAGCCCCCCTAGAATGGCATACACAAATTTCTGTATAGGTTTTATCTTAAATACGTGATGAATGCATACAAATATTTTCTCCCAGTATTCTCTTAGTAAGGGACAGCTGAATAACATGTGAGCAAGATCACCAGTCCCCGATTGGCAATTCCAGCACGCCAGAGAGTCACGTAATTTACATTTAAATAGCTTTTCCGGAGTCCAGAACGACCTATTTATGAGCATATACTTCGTCTGGAATAGGATGGGTGATACTTTGTGGGCAAGTGCTGACTTATGAATCAAGTCCCAGTCAAATTCTATTCCTGTGAAATTCGGTTCCGCTTCCCATCTTGCTTCCACAGTTTTGTGAGATTTCCTGGGCAACGGTAGCAACAGTTTATACACCTTGGAAACGAAGTGACCTGTGTGCATAATGCGTGGGAGATGTGTTGTCAGCCATGGAGTGTAGGGTGAGAAGTTACGGCTAGTTAGTGTCGCTTTGACTTTTAGGAAATTATAGAAATCTATCGGGGGTAGATCAAACTTCTGCTGTAAGCTTGAGAACGGGATCGGGTCTCTATTGTCATACAGATCTCCGGCCAGATTAATACCCTTTCCGGACCATGACTCCCAGAAGAGTTCCACACCCGCATGTTTAAGGTAGGGGTTTCTCCATAGTGACATACATGATGATGCAAATTGATACAAAATGATGCAATTCTCGACATAAAAATTAGAAATCCCAAACAGGACAAAAGTAGTCCGTTTGATCAGCCATTTCCAAGCCAGCTGCAAAAAGAGATGTTCAAATATGTTGTGAGGGTGTCACACAGCTGTTATCCCCTCTAGCCAACCACAGCCTACAAGCCAGGAGCCTGTGAGCTGTCCTCTTGGCTGGTGACATGAGGAGGTCCTGGGAAAATTCCACTCTCCTGCCCTCTTTAACCATATACATGCACACTCTGAATCGGGTCCTGCATCAGGTCAAGGGTTCAGATGAATGTGTTCACCTGTGACACAGGCCACCGTCTGGACTCCGGTTGTGCTTCTCCGGAACCACTTGCATTGTCCATGCCCCCACTCCACCTCCCTCGCCGGATCCGGCAGGTTCTACTTCTTGTCCTCAGAGGGGCCCCCGGCCCCCTCCACCCCCAGAGACGGGAAGCCTGCCCGATATCTGAGGCGGGCACCGGAGACAAAGGCCTCCTGCTCGGCACCTCAGGTCTTTACTTTCATCCTGCCGGGACCTGCACACCTCAGTAAGGGGCATTTTCCGAGCGAGAGCCGGAACTGACGGGGCCAAGACAAAGCGCCCGCCATAAAATGCTGAAGGCAGCTCTTCCTGCGTCTCTTTCTTTCTATCTGTCCCCCTCCCGTTCTTTTTTTATATTTCCCTTAGTTTGCTTTTCATTCTTTGTCTTGTCATTTCTTTTACACATATTGTATCTGTGTATGTTTCTCTGTTCTTTCTTTCCAATATTCTTTATGTATTTATGTTAATGTTAATGTTAATGTTAAGGCTATTTATAGAGTGCATCTGCTACCAAAAAGGTGCCCTAGCGCTAAGAGAAGTTTCTGAAGAGGAATCAGGTGAAGAGAAGTATTGCCATTTTAGTTTAGTTTATGAAAAGCCAGGTTTTTAGTGTTTATCTTTCTTTGTTGCTACTTTTCTTTCGTTTATGCCATATTTCCCTCCATTGTTCTGTAGTGTAGTTCCTATTTCTCTTATAGGCTCGGCTCATTGGAATAATATACACTATAGTTTTGGTATAAGACTGAGGTCAGTATGCCTCTATTGAGTATATTAATAATTACTTTGTGTGCCTGCTAACTCAGAGGTCACTAGAAACTTCTCGAATGAACAAGAAGGGATTAGTTTCTGACAACCGCATAAACATGACAACTTTGTTTCCCTTAGAATCGGAATAGATAACAGTTTCACTCAAGTTACACAGAAAGGGCGTTTCAATAAAAGGATTTATTGAACAGTCTTATTTCTCGTGCAAGAGATATGAGCAGTTACGATCATAAGACAGTATGCAAAATATAATACGTACAGTGTGAGCAGTAAGAAGAAATAATACTGCAATAGCATGGTCTTTTAGCTATGACATATCTTCATATAAACATACATAAATAACACAGGCTAAAATGTTAATGTTAATGTTAATGTTAATTGGGAATTTATTGAGCGCTCGTACGCCCGGAGGCTTCATGGCGCTATAGAAAATGAACCAAGCAGGCAGATAGTAGAAAAAGAAGTGCTATCAGTAGTGAGCTTGAGTGAAGAGCCAGGTTTTCAGAGAATGTCTGAAACTGAGGATGTTATCGTTGAGTTTAATGTTGAGGGGGAGAGAGTTCCAAAAACCTGCAGCGAGGTGGTCGAAACAGCTGCCTCCAAGGCGTTTCCTTTTAAATGGGGGTACGATCAGGAGTGATCTATAGGTTGAACGGAGATGACGGGAAGGGCAGTATTTTTTGAATAGATCTCTGATAAATAGAGGGCCAGAGTTATTCAAAGATCTGAACAGTATGCACCCTGCCTTGAAGGCCACACGCTGCTTAACTGGCAACCAGTGGAGCTGTTTAAGGCCAGGTCTGATAGATTGCCTCCTAGGTATATTCAGGAGAAGCCTCGCGGCTTGGTTCTGGACAAGCTGGAGACGTTTTAGCTCTCCAATTTGCAGGCCAAGATAGAGACTGTTGGAGAAGTCAAGCCTGGACAGAACCAAGGAGATGACAATCTGTGTGAGAGCTGCAGGGGAAAAAAAACGAGCGATTTTTTTTATTTTCTGCAGTTGGAAGATGCTGGAGGATACCACCGCTCCAACCTGTCTTTTTAGCGAGAGATCCTCGCTGATAAGGATACCTAGGCTCTTGACCACCGTTGATTTAGATGGGGGGGGTCCCATACTGATGGGCCAGAAGCTGGAGTTCCAACTAAGCGAGCTCTGTCCGGGCAAGACCAACTCGGTCTTGCCCGGATTGAGCTTCAGATGGCTGCAGCTCATCCAACTCAGTATGTGGGACAGAGTTCTTTGGAATTCAACCACTGAGTCCTGGGTGTTAAGGGGAAAGATGAGCTGCAAGTCATCCGCATAGTTGAAGATGGTTACATTAGCATTGCGGAGCGAGTGCAGAAGAGGGCGTAGGTACACATTAAAGAGCAGGGGGGACAATGAGGAGCCTTGTGGTACCCCACAGGTGGTAGGAAGGATGGGGGCAGAGAAAGAGCCCAATCTGACCGATTGAGTGCGGCCCGTGAGGAAAGAGCGGATCCAGCTCAATGCAGGACCCCTGAGACCTGCCTGTTCGACACGGTCGACCAAGATGGTGTGGTCGACCGTGTCGAATGCAGCAGATAGGTCCAAAAGCACAAGCGCCTGATGGATTCCTGCGTCCGCGTTCCGCCTTAGAGTGTTCAGCACCGAGAGGATGACCGCCTCGGTGGAGTGGCAGGGACGAAACCCTGCTTGATTAGGTGCCAAGTACTCGGTTTTTTCCAAAAAGCTGGAGATACTTTCACAGACATGTGACTCCAACAGTTTCGCACAGTATGGCAGCAGTATATGTGAATACTCGTCTGGTGCCTCTAAATAGTTCTTCCCCAGTGTATCTAACTTAAGTGTAGTACGAGGTAAGAAGTAGGTGCTGTTTTCTATAGTATAGTTTAGCTATAGTTTGTATTGCCAAGAGTCCCTCTAGGTTCTAGTCTGCTCCATACCTTAGAATGAGAGAGATTTGAATCTCTTTCCGGGTGTCGATCTCTAACACCCCGCAAGGGGAGTCAGAAACACTGGAGCTGGGTTCTCTGCAAGAAGGATGACAGCGTCTGGTCAATGTGTCAGGCGCGGACTCGAATGCCTTCTAAACTTGCCATGGCGAGCCGTGTAGCCGAGCCGTGCAAGTATGCAGCCGTGACTTGCCATGGCAAGTGAAGGTATATTTATACCTGGAAGGTACTTAGGAATGCTAGCATTGACGTTAAGTCGGGCACAGGAAGACGTCATGAATGAACCTTTAGGGTATAGCTGTTCATGCATAATAAATGAGTTCTTGGAGAAATCAATAATCCAAGCAGGGGAAGTCCCAATGGCTTAAGAGTCTGGTTTCTAAGAACTCGTTGTGACGTGGGATGGACGGATGTAGGTGACCATGCCTGTATTTGGATTGCATGGCAAATGCCTAAATAAGGACTGGGATTCTATGCCTAAATAAGGGCAATGCAAATTGTGCCTATATAAGGACATGATTCAGTAAACCTATGTACAGGTATCTAAATGGACACACAACAGTTCTCCTTCGGCTCTTCCTTGTTTCATTACTTTCTCGCAGTCTCCACTCCCACTCCCACCCTTCCTCTTTTCCTCATTCTCACTCCTTCCCGCTTTAGTCGCCTCTTTCGTTATTCTTTCTCCTTTTTAACATATTCACTACCTCTTCATTTCATCTTCTTTTTCCCTGTCCGCTCTCTGTTTTGTTGTGTTCTTTAAAAAATACATACCACACTCACACGCACTTCCTTGCATCTTTTTTATGTCTCAGACTTAAAGGTGAAAGCATCATTCATCCTGTCTCGTTAATCTGGGCATTTTTACTGTTTGGGGTGTGCGCATGCCCTCTTTATAAGCCAGACTATGAGAACTGCTTGTGGGGGCTTGGCACCACTTCTCCACATCTTCCTTCCTTCCTCCGTCCCTCGCTCCCCCTATCTCTAGTGTCGCCCCAGGTCGTGTATATCCCGTGGGCCGTAGATTCAGGTCGGGAGCCCCTCGCCATGGCTACTCACACTGCCAGGTGGACACCGGACGCCCATTCCTGTAACAATAAACACCAGCATTTTTGGGGGGGCCCTCCCCCTACTCAAGCCCAAACTCAGCATCATCCACTTTTCTATATTGTAACCATGTTTCAAACCGGTCAATGTAGTGAAAAGTTCTGTTGCAGATTTTTACAGATTTGGCTGGAGACAGACTACTTTTTACCAAAGATTTCATACATGTAAAACGGTGGCACGCCCCATCACCATTTTGCTGCCCAACTCCAAACACATGAAGTGTCCGCACTCACTCACTCACTCACCAAAATTAAGAAAGAACTTTAACAAGCATTGAAAATGCAATAGGTCTCGCCTTTGATTAAGTTAAAGCCATTTGCTTTGATAATGGTATTGTATAGCAAAACAAATGGCTTTAACTTAATCAAAGGCGAGACCTATTGCATTTGTAATGCTTGTTTGCTTCCGTGGCTAGTGCGGGTCGCTCCAGTTACGCCCAGCCCCTTCCAAATCCTGAGTGAGCACACCTATCAGCTTTCTGCCGCCATCTTGGGCCCTCCCACATCGTCACCTACAGAGGCAAAGCAGCTGCTCTTACCTTGGCATAGGCGGACCGCATTTGGCGTGAGAGTCTTCTAGGCACAAAGGGATGCAAGTGTTTATATGTACCATTTACAGATTAATTCGTAGTTTTAATAAACACAGAGTAGACCGCTTGTAAACAATGCATTTCTGTTTCCCTTTGTTTCTCACCGCCATGTGTTTTTTTTTTTTTTTTGATTTCAACCAATTTTTTTTTAGAGATTTTTATATATACAGTACAGTATCTATACAATGAGGGTGGTACAGCTGTTCAATCGACGCCGTTGGGGTTCCATTAGGCGTGTTGTGAGATCATGGCAGTGGTCTGTGCATGCGCGCTAGGCTCGCTCTCTATGCTGCCAAAAGCATTGATTTAAATACTTCTGCACCCCGGTCGCAGTCCATCTTCGCTGTTCGTGGCAAGTCCCGGTTTTTCATTTTCGAAACCTGCTCATCATTTTATCCTGTCACAATGATGAGCTCTTCTTGCAGATAACATCCTGTTAATAATCAATAAGTCAATGTTACAAAACGTCCAGGACAGCCAGCTTTAAAAGTGACATGCATTAAAGTGTTCACAACGTGCTTGCCACGAGCTACCAGCTGCATATTGATCTGTTTGCTATCACGGCAGAGTTTGTTCCTTCATCTATGTGCGAAATCAATGGTTCTCTTTCATAAGACGCGGCCGACATGAAGATTTATTCGATATGCTCTTGGCAGCTGTAACGTAGCAAGGGCACCACAGACCTTAATTCAGGAAAGCAACCCTGGTTTGATAGAAAAAAACTACAGTAATTGGGACAAAATAGGCACCTCATGCCCGTTGGCACAGGTGTCACTGCACTATTGATAACGACATAATATAGAGTAAATGGAAATACAAACAAACTTTACCTCCCCTATTTAAAAAAAAAAGGTGGAAACCCCACAAAAGACAGACTTTTTGGGACAAGTAGATGAAGGCTAGGGCTAGTCAGTGTACTGATTGACAGGAAGTGGCTAATTTCTTTTAAAGTTGGATATTAAATAGTAGTGAGTAAACTACAGATATAAATAAAAGACAGCCAATACGAGAATGTATATCCTTGCTATTTACCTCACAGACATATATATATATATATATCAGTGAGCAAGGGCACGGACGTGCCCGAAACGCGTCTGACAACATGCACCGAATTTGCACATAATAAATGCACTACGATTCAAAGACCGGCTCTGGCGTTTTCTTCTCTGCTGTCTGCGTACCCGCTGTGTGCACGAAGCACTTTGCAAGCGAGTTGGAGCGCATATATATATATATATATATATATATATATATATATATATATATATATATATATATATATATATATATATATATATTCACTGAAAAAACCATAGGTTTTACAAACGTTATAGTTAGGAATTAGCATTCAAAAAACCTTTGAAAGTCACTAAAAAACCATAGGTTTCAGTGATGTTATAGTTAGTTGGACATTTGACTCATATAAAACCTGTGAAATTCCCCTGTTATAGTTAGTTCAGCTAACTATAACTCGAGCCCCCGCAATGCACTGCTGATGACGTCACATATTACATCACTCATGACATGGTCAGTGACATCACTCATGACATCACTGATGACATCTCAAATGACATCCCTGATAACATCACTGATGACATCATCCTTGTGGCAGACCTCCTCTCCTTTGATACACACAATCAAAAATAGAAAGTAACATTTTCAAAAAAATGGAGATACCAATTCCAGTTAGAACAACCTATTCAGTATTTCAAAAATCTACATACATATCCAGTCATTCACTAACAGTTCTATATAGGCACTCATACATGTACTCACTCATCATATGTAAAGAAGTGTATTGGATTTTTGTTTTAAATACCTTTAAACAGGGATTAAATGGCGAAATTCCATGGGAAAATGCGATTTTCTAAACCATACTGAAAGTTGTGATTTGCCATTTAAGACTGCTTAGATTCTGATACAACTACCATGTTTATATAGTCCTAGTAGGTGAATTGGGGTTTAGTATTATTATTATTCCTTGGTTCACCTGTATGAAACTACAAAACTGTGAGCATAATTAGATTCGTTTTGCATTCCTTTGACGAAAATATGTTAGCATAGAATAACTGGCATTCCTATTTTTGGTCTATCGTTGCACCGTCATTTGGTGGTTAATAGCACATCGTATATAAAAATGTTAAATTATTACAAGATTTAGTATTATTTCCAAAAAAAAGAGAGGCCACATCCTTTATCTCTTTTTTTCCTTCTTCAATTTCATTGCGATAAGCCCTACTGTTTCTGTGGTATATTTTACCTATGATTTGTGCATACGGTGAGGTTCCACTTATAATTGTTGGAACCATGTTATTAGAGCCTGCCATTGCAGGTCTCTCAAAATGCAACTGCTCAAAACAATTTCCTATTTTATATTTAACATTTATATACTGTGTTTGTTCTGCATAGAGGGAAAGGGTTACTGTTTAAATGAATTGAATTATATATTTTAATAATGAATTTGTTGAATGTTTTGTATAATTTTTATTAAAAAAAACTGTTTCTTAGTTTAAAGGATGAAAATTCATGAATGTTTTTCTGTTTTTATTTGTATATTTCAGAATAATTTGTGGCTCCTGAGGAAGGCGTTCTTTCAACGCTGAAACGCGCGTCGATATTATTGATTGCCACTTCTTGATTTTAATTGAATATATTAAATTGTGTATTTCTTGTAATTTCGTTTTTACAACTGCATTTTGTCAAATATTAATATTTTTTTTATGAATGTCCAAATAAAGAAAGTAGAGTTTTATAATAGATATTGTTTTATTTGTTTTCCTGTTGCAATCCTGTTTCCCTTTTGTTATGATTGCCTAGGTTTGATATACATACGATGACGTCACATATTACATCACTCATGACATGGTCAGTGACATCACTGATGACATCACTGATGACATATCAAATGACATCACTGATGACAACACTGATGACATCATCCAGTGAATGTGTGTTTCTGTGAAGATAAAATATTTTTCATATATATCTATGCCAAGGTTTATTGAAGAATGAGTGGATTTACAAGTGCCTGCATGGATTATTTAGTAGGTGCATGACTTACTGTATAAGTGAGTATTTGAACGTGTTTTACTGAATGCATGGGTTAGTGACTAAACTGTGTGAAAGCCTGTATTAGTCTCTCAGTTGGTGTGTAAGCGGCTGCATGGGTTAGTGAGTAGCTACATGAGTGTCTATATGGGTTATTGATTTGTTGTCTGAGTATCTATATGGGTGCCTGAGTGTCTGTGTGGGTGGGTGGGGGTGTGGGTGACTCTGTGCATAGATGTCTGAGTGGGTGATTCACTGGTTGTATGGATTCAAAAGTTCACCTGGGAAGGGTGAGTTAGTGTGTGTATGGGTGTGTTGGTGAGTGAATAAATGTGTCAGTGGTATATCTGTGAGTATCTACATATGTTTTGAGGCAGTATATGTGAGTGTTGGAGTATATAAAGGACTATACGTGAGAGTAAGTTATCTGAAGAGTGTGTGTATAAACAAGTGTCTGCTTGTATCAGTGATTTTATAAGACAATAGGTATGTGTTAGTATCTGCATAAATAAGTGGTTTGGTGTGTGTATAAATAACTGAGTTGGTGTGTATAACTGTATACATGAGTAAATGGGTATGTGAATTATTCTTTGCATGACTGACTAGGTGAGTGAATAACTCTATGGATGAGTGGTGGAGTGTGACTGTATGTATAGGTGTATGAGTGCATATTATAGTACTGTATTGATGAGTAACTGTATGTATAAGTGACTGGATGTTTGTATTAAGCATGGGCGAATTTTGCGAATTCGCGATCCGCAAATTTGCGGATTTGCGAATTCACGATCCGCAAAATTCGCGAATTTGCAGATTTTTGTTTTTTGCGTGTTCGCGGGACTTTTTGCGTCTTCGCGAGCCGCTTGCATAGCGAAGTTACCCATGCAGTCGTTTATGGGAGAGGGAGAGAGAGATAGATAGATAGATAGATAGATAGATAGATAGATAGATAGATAGATAGATAGATAGATAGATAGATAGATAGATAGATAGATAGATAGAGAAAGAGAGGGAAAGAGAGAGGGAGAGAGAAAACGAGAGAAAGAAAGAGAGGCCAGATCTCTGAAGGGCCAGATTCCTGAGTTGCCCCTACAGAACATACAGCTTTTTATTTTTAGCAAAATGCATATGAAAATTGTGCTGTAAAGGTCTCTTTTAGTTTAACCCCTCCTGACAATTCAAATTGGGTGTATTTGCCATCCTCTCCCTTCTTCCTGTTTTTTATATCTGTAAGTGCTTCCTGATGAGGTTTAATTCCTTGGACAGGTGCCTCGTTGCCTACTTGTAACTATTCTCTGACCCTGCTTCAAGGGTCAGAGCAGGGTCAGAGAAGAGTTGCAAGTAGGCAACGAGGCGCCAGGAAGCAATTAGCAGCAGGTGTCCAAGTTGAAGTTAATTTGTTTGTAACCCTTTTGTAAAAGGTTACAAAGAAATTAGGTTCAACTTTTGTACCTGCTGCTGTAACCCTTGCTTGGCTGAAAATTCGTCCCCGCTGATTTGCGGATTTTACCGCGATTTCGCGAGATTCGCGGATCGCGAAATCGTGGAAAATCCGCAAATTCGCCCGTGAAACGGATTTTACGTCCACCCTTAGTTTGTATACACCTAGGAAATAGTCAGTGGGATGTAGTATCTGGCATTGTTGTATGTATATTAGAGCATTAGTATGTGCATCAGATTATCACGTGGATGATGTCATCAGTGATGTCATTTGAGATGTCATCAGTCATGTCATCAGGGATGTCACTGACCATGTAATGAGTGATGTAATATGTGACATCATCAGCAGTGCATTGCGGGGGCACGAGATATAGTTAGCTCAACTAACTATAACAGGTGAATTTCTATGGTTTTATATGAGTCAAATGTCCAACTAACTATAACATCCCTGAAACCTATGTTTTTATAGTGAATTTCAACGTTTTTTAAAATGCTAATTCCTAACTATAACGTCTGTAAAACCTATGGTTTTTTTCTGTGAATTTCGAAGGTTTTTTAAATGTTAATTTCATATTTTAATATTTATAAAACCTATATTCTTTTTATTTTTTAAAAAATATTTTGGAACACTGTTATTCTTTTTTTTTTACTTTAAAAATTATGTAGGTCAAGGTCAAAGGGTTAGTTTATTTAGATCGTAATCTTTAAACCAATACACAGTACTTACTTTCATTAAAAAAAAAGAAGACAATGTCCATCAACAGTAATACATACAAAATTCTCATTGAGCTCTCATTCCTTTAAAGGAAAGATGTGAATGGCCTTCTTCCAGACATATGACATTTAAAGTGGGCACACATATTATCAATTACCCCAACAATTTTTGTCATTATAAAATTCATAAAACCGGTTATCTCTAGACACAAATCAATTTAAAACCTTAAAATCTATTTCTGACTTATTAAAAAACTCTGTACAACCTTTATAAATTTCCCTAGTGCAATTACAATATCAATGCTTGGAAGTTCCGTAAGTAGAGCAAGTGCTTGACTCCTATTCCTTATGTCATATTTTACGAATAATGGCCGCAGCCAAAGTTTACGTTATTCTAAAATATTTATACAGTCCAACAAAAAGTATAAGGTGTCCCCTTTTGTGCCCAACCTGCATTTACAGTGCTCATTTGGGTCCAACATTTTGGTTTTGAATTCTTTATTTGATATCCATGGGTTGATTCCAATACGTAACCTTAGGACCTCTTGTCTAAACCACGGGTTAGGAAATAGATCCAAGTAGGGGAGCCAGGTTTCCTTTGCCCTTGCAATCATCATGAACTCCACCGATCTTTTTTTACCAAGATATTCCCTGTCCGTGCTTCTAGTTACCACTTGTCCTTTGGTTCTTAGCTCTTATTTAGAGCACTCGATTGTTAGCGAAGCACCAGATATATCCACATTTATATTTCCGCAGGCCTGTAACATTCTCTTCCTACACATTTTTGCCCATTTTAGGTCACTGTGAAGTATCTCATTTCGACACCAATGGGCTACTTTTTGATCATTTTCGAGGCGATTCCAAAATCTAATTGCTGCACATTGTGCCTGGACTCCCCAGGCAGTTGTCCCTAGCTCTGTTCTTATGGCTTGCACCATTGCCGATGGGGGTAGGGATAAGAGCTTTTTCAAGCATTTACCTTCCTCCAGGTCCCAGACTCCCTTACAGCTCAAATAAAGGATCTCTGCTCCATAGAGGACTTGTGGTGGGATCATCGCATTGTAAGCTTTCAATAGTGGTCGATGAGACTTATCCCCATAGGCCCTGTTAAACACTTTCAAACCAGCAATTGAAGTTTGTGACTTTGCTTTTTGGGCTTCAAGGTGTGTTTGCCAATTTAATTTGTTATCGAACCACACACCTAGGTATCGGTATTCGTTTACAGTTTCTAGTTTAAGATCACCTAAAAACCAATTAAACTTAATTGCTTTTTTCCCAAAGCACAGGATTTTCGTCTTGTCTAGGTTTACCTTTAAAAATAACTTTTTACAGTATTCATTAACAGAGTTTAGTTTCTTTTGGAGGCCAATTTCTGTTTGGTCCACTATTACTATATCATCTGCGTATAGCAGACACGGTACCTTTTTGCCATCCATTCTTGGACTGGCACTACCCTTCACTTCTAGGCATTTTGGTAAATCGGATAGGAAGATGGAGAATAACTGAGGGTACAAAAAGAAGCAGCCTTGCCTAAGGCCATTTCCAATTGGAATTTGCGGCGTTAATGACCCCTCAGTATCCCTAATCACTTGGGCCCAATTTTCCCGGTGCAATTCTTTTAGTACTGTCAACAGATCTTTTGGGATATTTTTCTTTGTTAGTATTTCCCAAAGACAGTCCCTGTCCACCGAGTCAAATGCGGCTCGAAAGTCCACAAAGCAGCAACAGAGTTTTCCGTTCTGCTCCGAAGACTTCCTTGCCATGGCCCATAAAGAGAAGCAATGGTCTATCGTTGAGTGTCCTGCTCTGAACCCTCCCTGTTCGGTCGGTATTATTGAGTTCTCCTCAACCCAGCCATTTAGTCTATTTAAGACTAGTTTTGAGAAGACCTTTTCCCCTATATCCAGGAGATTTATCAATCTATAGTTTTGTGGTTCCCCTGGGCTACCCTTTTTGTGGATAGGTCTGATTATTGCCCCCTTCCAGTTTGTGGGCATTTTTCCCTCTGATAGAACTAGAAGGAATAGGTGGGAAAAAACTTTGCCCAACATTTTATTTGGGATTTTAAAATTATGGCTGGAAGGTTGTCAGGCCCTGCCGCTCTAGTTAGGTTTAACTTCTTAATTGTTTCTGCAACACGGTCTTCTGTGAAGTCTGATTTAAAATCATCTGAAATTTCCTGCCAGCCTGGGGGTACTCTTGCTCCTGAATCTAATCTGGCTTCGTACAGTTCCCTTATGTATTTATCCCAGGCTGCCTCACTTCCGACGCAAATCATGTCTACAGCTGGAGACGATGCTGCTATTATCAATTTCCAAAATTGTCTTAAGTTCTTGTTTTCTATTGATTCTAGCAGCTCTCCCCAGCATTTCTCTTTATATTCCCTTTTCGTGTCGAGGACCATCTTTTTAAGCTCTATTTTTAGGGAAATAATGTGTTTTTTCCTTTCTGGGTTGAATTCTTTCTTCTGTTTTCTAGCTTCTGCCCTTATCTCCCTTTTTTTGTTTGACAGTCCACTGAAAACCATTTCAGACGGCTGGCATGTTCCCTGAAACCTTTTCTTTTACTCTTTTTCAGTTCTATCCTAAGGCATTGAACTGATTGGGCAATTTTCTCCTCATACCATTTTAGATTTACTTTTTCCAGGTTTATTAATTCTATCTTTTGTTGGAACGATTTTAACCAGACCCCCGTTCCACGAATTCATTTCTTCTTGAAATATTGATAGACTGACAGTGCCCTGATGAGATTCCAGGAACTCTCGCCCTCGTTTCGAAATGCGTCGGCTTGTTAAAAAGGAGCAATTGTGATAAAGTCCTCTATACCAGCAATTGGTGGTTGCATTAGTGGTCTTAGATTGACTTGACTCCTTCACTTTCATTGTTGTTTCACTTGTTATTTTCACTTGTACAGAGTTATTGTTTTCAATGCACATGTATATAGTTTTTCTGTCCAAACAAATGTATTGTTTCTATGTGGGATGTATTTGATGTAGACACTGGATTCATTCTTTGGTCCCTTTTCTCATTTGATTTTTTATGTGTCAAGCTGGGAACACACTTGTGTAGATATAATTGTAAAAATGTGTTGTAAATATGTGATGTAGATAATTGTTTTTTTCTGCCTTTAATCACTCTTTTGAAAAAAAACCTTGAATAATTATGAAATAACTGGTATAAATAAAAGTACCTTGTCGATCCTGACAGTTAGCCTTTTCGACATTCCTTAAGTGTGGATGCAAATGTAGGTGGCTAGGCACTTTCACATGTTTTCTCATTTAAATAGGGTCCAGCCTACCCACCTGTCCTGAAGGGCCTGCCTCCTTAGGTTTCCCAAGTCTAGGGAAAGAAGGCACACTGAGAGTTACCGCTTTACTGATACAGAGGACCTTGAGACAGCACAGGTGAACTACTATCCGTTTATCGAGAATATAATGAGAGTAGGTTTAATGCATGTGTATTAACCTGAAGTGTGTTCTCTTTTACAGCTTCCCTTCCCCGCTGTCCCCCTCCTTCCCTTCCCTGTTTTTTCCCTCGCTGTATCACTTGAACACCCTGTGTATATATATTCAGGGTGTTTGGGAGGTCCGGAGGTCCGGAGGTGGAGCATTTCTACTGCAAACGGATCCTGCAGAGTGCCAACCTGACAACCAGAGCACATCACTTTACAGCAATGAGCTCACGGTTTAGGCTCTTGGTTTCATACCCGAGTGTAGCAGCATCTCATCTCAGCACCATGTCACTCTGAGCAACACCACACTTTCAGACCCGTAGGAGTGACTACTTTGCTTTGCACTCCCCTACAGAGGTTACAGTGTTCCTATCCTTACCATTCCTGGCTAAAATAGCTGAAAAAGCCATGAATAATCAACTCACGGAATTCATCGAGCAACACCATCTGCTCGACGAAACACAATTTGGATTCCGCAAATTTCATGGCACGGAAACAGCGCTCATTAAAGCAGCGGATGACATCCGATTAATCAGAGACCAAGGTGGCACAGCACTATTGGTGCTCCTAGATTTATCGGCCGCTTTTGACACGGTTGACCATAAGATCCTGGTCAACCGTGTCGAAAAGATGGGCGTGCAAGGCCTGGCAAAAGATCTGCTGGCATCTTTTCTAGCAGAGAGAACCCAGGCAGTCATACTGGGCCAGTTTGAATCCGCTGAGCTATCGCTGCCATGTGGGGTACCTCAAGGTTCATCCCTGAGTCCGACACTATTTAATATATACGTGTCGGACCTTGCCAACACCATCATAGCGCACAGGATGAACCTTACCTCATATGCGGATGATACACAGCTGATACTGGCTGTCAGAAATGATGGGGAAGCAGTGGCGGAAAATTTCAAGACAGGAATGCTGGCCATTGGAAAATGGATGTCAGCAAACTGTCTGAAATTAAATTCCGACAAAACCGAGGTGGTCACCTTTGGCCACCTCAGCCCTAGCTGGTCCCCAACCTGGTGGCCATCATCTTTTGGAGTAGCGCCCAAACCAGTCACGAAAGTGAGAAATTTAGGAGTCATATTTGATGACAACCTTAATTTCATGGCCCACGCCAATCAGACAGCCTCCACGGCTTTTTACAAGCTACGTCTGGTGAGGAAGATTCTCCCTTTTCTCCCAACAAATGTGGGAAAGACACTGATTAGCGCTTTGGTCCTATCAGCACTGGACTACTGCAATGGACTGTTTGCAAACGCCCAAGTTAGGATAATTAAGAAAATGCAAACAATCCAAAATGCAGCAGCCAGACTTCTCCTTAACATTCCTAAATTCAAACCTATAGCAGAGTCATTGAGGAGTCTTCACTGGCTTCCGGTCAGGAACCGAATTAAATTCAAGACTTTATGTCTCGTCTATAAGGCTCTTCACCGTCAAGCGCCGCAATTCCTGTGTGATCACCTGGTTCCATATACCCCCTCCCGAACGCTACGATCTACAGGACAGAATGACCTAGTAGTGCCACGGACTAGGTTGGTCAACTGGGGAGACAGACGTTTCCTAGTTGCCGCCCCAAGATTGTGGAATACTCTTCCACAACCGATAAGATCAAGTCCAAACCTAATGTGTTTTAGGAAGAAATTGAAAACCTGGCTTTTCAACCTCTGAAAACTTTTCCAAGCTCCTATAGGAGGGTAACACAGTATAGCGCCGAGACGCCTGCGGGTAATTGTTCGCGCTCAACAAATGCTAAAAAATAAATAAATAAATAAATATCCTCCGCTTTCCTACTCTATTCGCCCTTTTTTCCCCTTACTCGTTTCAACTGAATCACAAAATGGCTGCCAACACTTCCTAGTTGCAACCGCTCGCACTGCCCGCTGCCAATAAGCAGCAAGCTCGTCCTCGTAACGCCTCAGCCAATCAGATGGCAGAATTCCCAAATATCGATATCAGTAAATGGTCAGTGATGTCATGAGTGATGTCACTGACCATGTCATGAGTGATGTAATATGTGACATCATCAGCAGTGCATTGCAGGCGCGCAAGTTATAGTGAGTCCAACTAACTATAACGTGGGAATTTCAATGGTTTTATGTCAGTAAAATTTCCAGCTAACTATAACTGGTATCAAACCTATGGTTTTTTCAGTGAATTTAATAGGTTTTTTAAATGCTAATTCCTAACTATCACTGGTGTGAAACCTATGTTTTTTTCAGTGAATTTCATAGGTTTTTTAAATGCTAATTCCTAACTATATAAGGCCTGAAACCTATGTTTTTTCAGTGAATTTCAAAGGTTTTTTTAATGCTAATTCCTAACTATATAGGACCTGAAAGCCCACCAGGAATCTCCAGTATGTGCCAGGGGACTGCATTGCAGAGAGGTGTAATGAAGCCACGCCCCTTTTTACACCTCTCTGCAACGCACCCCCGTGCATGTTTGAAGAGAGGGAACTAATTCCCCTTGCATACTGGGGGCCCCTGGGGGCCAACTAGCCCACCTGGAACCTCCAGTATGCGCCAGGGGGCTGCATTGCAGAGGTGTAATGAGGCTATGCCCCTTGTTACACCTCTCTGCAACGCAGCCCCCTGCCGTGTTTGCAGAGGGGGAACTAATTCCCCTTGCATACTGGGGGTCCCTGGGGGCCAACTAGCCAACCAGGAGCCTCCAGTATGCGCCAGGGGGCTGCATTGCACAGAGGTGTAATGAGGCCATACCCTTTTTTACACCTCTCTGCAACGCAGCCCCCGTGCATGTTTGAAGAGGGGGAACTAATTCCCCTTGCATACTAGGGGTCCCTGTAGGCCAACTAGCCCACCTGGAACCTCAAGTGTGCGCCAGGGGGCTGCATTGCACAGAGGTGTAATGAGGCTATGCCCCTGTTTACACCTCTCTGCAACGCAGGCCACTGGCGCGTTTGCAGATAGGGGACTAATTCCCCTTGCATACTGGGGGTCCCTGGGTCATATCTGCCCAAACACCGATATTCCGAACGATTGAAAATGACTTTTCTTGAGAAACATTTGGATTATCATGTCCTATACTTTGGAATTTTTGAAAGACTGACTTTGAGGATGCTATAAATTTCTCAAGTCTGCCCGAATTGTGTCGGTAAAATTGATGCCTAGTCACTTTGAATAAGAATGTACTTACGTCTCGTCTAACATTTGGAGGAAATATCTAGTTATATGACAACAGGATACCGACATAACTTGAAGGAAATAAGAACGCCCTGAAGGAGTTCTGTTGTACAGAACGAAACGTTTCGGCTGGCTGTGGTACATAAACTTAAGGAAAATAAAAGCATTTGAATATACACCAAGATTCAGCGCTTCAATAAGGACTCTAAGTGATATGATTTGATTGTACTTATTGTGCAAGTGGTGCTGTGCCAAAGTTTGGAATATTCTCCACTAATGTCTACTACTTACTCTCTCCTACTCCACTACTCTCAAATACTCATTCTCTACTACTCATTCTCTACTACTCTACTACTCTACTACTCTCTCTCTACTACTCACTCCCTACTACTCACTATCTACTACTCTCTACCACTCACTCTCTACTACTCTCTCTCTACTACTCACTCTTTACTACTCACTCTCTACTATTCTCTACTACTCACTCTCTACTTCTCACTCTCTACTACTCTCTACTACTCACTCTCTACTACTCTCGCTCTACTACTCACTCTCTCCTACTCACTCTACTACTCACTCTCTACTACTCTCTACTACTCACTCTACTACTCACTCTCTACTACTCTCTACTATTCTCTCTCTCTGCTACTCACTCTTTACTACTCTCTACTACTCACTCTCTACTGCTCTCTACTACTCACTCTACTACTTACTCTCTACTACTCTCTACTACTCACTCTCTACTACTCTCTACTACTCACTCTACTATTCACTCTACTACTCACTCTCTGCTACTCTCTCTACTGCTCTCTACTACTCTCTACTACTCATCTCTACTCTCTATTACTCACTCTCTACTCTCTACCTCTCTCTACTTCTCTCTCTTCTAGTCTCTACCTCTCTCCCGCTACCTCTCTACCTCTACCTCCCTACCTCTACACCTCTACCTCTCTCTACACGCACACATATACACATATATATATGCATATATATATATGCATATGCATTTATATATATGTATGTGTATGTATATATATATATATAAACTAACAACGGGAGAGCAAGGGTATGGCTATTCACTCTCAAACCCCTACTAAACTATTATTATTATTTTTTTAAAACCTTTATTGACATTGAAACCAAATACAAGTATGGGCCTACAACCCCTGGGGCCGGCCGCTAAGCAGTTAGATTAACAGAGAGCAATTTTAATCACATGTAGCACCCCGGGGAGCAGAATCCCCATGTTAGCGTACTCTTGGCCACTGAACAGCACAATTAGAAAAACAGGATATAAAAGGTTTTCATTTTATAGTATAAGATGGAAGGATCAGGTGCCGAACAATTTCCCAGCAGCGAAAAATGGCAGGCAGACTAGTAAACGTGTCAACAGTAAACAGTAATCGATCAAATCAATGGCGCTGAAACAGGAGGTTCAGGATGTGAAGGAGTATTACGGTCAATTCGTGCCTGCAGTCACCTGCCCTAAGACCCAGAGACAACCACGAAAATTGAGGCACAGATGAAAAAGGAGGGATTGATACCAAAGGAAACCCACTGCACTGACCCAGAAAAAGAAAAAGACAAAGAAAGATAAGAGAAGAGAAAAAAGGCCATAGAAACAAAATAAAAACGAAAAACCTAGTGGTGACATGCTTCATCACTGGGTTCCCACTGGAAAGACCTAATGTCTTTCCAATGTGCTGCGACGCCTGTTTACAGCGGAGCTGGTTCTTGTGTGTGTTGAGGGTGTGCGGAAGCCAGATTGTGCTAAGTGAGTGCAATAAGGTGAAAAATTATAAAAAGTGCAAAATTGTGACTGCCAACTATTTTATTAATAGTCCGATCTGCACTGGTTAAAAACAGATATAAGTGGACTCATAGGGTTAGTCTAATTTATTAGAGACCCCTAGTCCACAGTGAATACAGTTTGGTCGACATGTTTCTGCTTTTCGGAGCCCGAGTCGCTCAGCTTTCTTCAGGACCATATAATGTGATCCTCCGGTGGTATACACGCCCTAAGGTGCACCCTGCCGTGAGGATATAGTGTGAAAAAAAAGAAGAATCATTTTAAATTTTTTTTATTATACTTACGGCTCAGAGCCGTTCAAAACCAAAACAGCAATTTGCTAGAGTCAGGTACCTGTAAGGAGAAATGTTTCCAAAATTAAAATGAAACAATCGCAATTATTATAGTGCGATACCCGATAATACCGCTCAATCCCTTCACCAAAACATCCACCCTTATGGTGAAGTTAAGGAAATGGAGTGCAATTACTCAGTGTGGCAAGCAATTATTGCTACTAATGTCGAAAATAGTGGTCGACATGGTCTACCATCACAACATGATAGGTATGTTGTAGGTAAGTATATTTTGTTATGCCTCCAGGTTTCTGTGGCTAAACGTGGTATCCAACGGTTTTATCGAAATAACAACGTGGAAATATTTATTACAAACAACAACAAGCTAGCAGTGCACTCTAACAATGGAAAATAAAAACGGAGTCTCAAAAGGGGCTCCATGGGGAAAGTAAAACTAACAAATGGAAGATAGGGAGGTCTCTGTGTCAATATATATATATAGAAAGTTGTATATATATAGAAAGTTGTATATATATATATATATATATATATATATATGTACATACATATATAAACATATAAAATCTGTATATCTATATAAATACAAATATAAATGCATGCATACATATACATATATGCATACAGATGCATGTTATTTACATGAAAGTTGAAAAAACACTAATAAAAGCAAAGCTAAAAAGCCACCTAATTACAAACAGAATGGCTTTAACTTAAACGAGGGCGAGATCTATTGCATTTTCAATGCTTGTTTACTTTGGTTCCATCAAGAAGGCATTCAGATGTGTCACACATTTGCCATAAATTCTGAATGTTAGCACTCTAGTTGGTCATTAGATCACTGTAGTAAAGCTACTGCTCACCAGGGAAGTCTGCTGCTGGTATTCAAAGTGCATGTTTCAGTCTGCATGTCAGAATTTTTTTAATGAAACAGAAGAGGATTTGAGAAGTCACTCAAAATGATCCCTAATTTTCCTTTCTGAAGCACTAATCATACTTTCTATGGCAAAATGAACCCCCTCATTTTGTCCCTTTTTAAATTAAATGTTTTCAGACTTACCACTTCATTCCAATCAAGATGGCTTCTGGTGTGCCATTCTTTTCTCATAAGTAAGACTGTTAGCGCTCTAGTTGTTCTTTAGAACACTCTGGGACATTCTGTCATTGGGCTATACTTGGGCTACATCTGGGTGATATTTGGGCTACATTTAGGCTCTTTTGTCTCTTGTGGCCATCTTGGGAGACTGTATGTCAGAATTGTTTAATGAAATTGAAGAGGATTTGAGAAGTCACTCAAAATGTGCCCTCATTTTTCTTTCTGCAGCACTAATCATACTTTCTATGGCAAAATATACCCCCTCATTTTGTTCCTTTTTAAATTAAATGTTTTAAGAGTTACCACTTTATTCCAATCAAGATGGCTTCAGGTGTGCCATACCTTTGTAATAAGTAGGACTGTTAGCGCTCTAGTTGTTCTTTAGAGCACTCTGGGACATTCTGTCATTGGGCTATACTGGGGCTACATCTGGGTGATATTTGGGCTACATTTGGGCTCTTTTGTCTCTGGTGGCCATATTGGGAGACTGCATGTCAGAATTCTTTAATGAAATAGAAGAGGATTTTAGAAGTCACTCAAAATGTGCCCTAATTGTTCTATCTGCAGCACTAATAATACTTTCTATGGCATAATATACCCCCTCATTTTGTTCCTTTTTAAATTAAATGTTTTAAGAGTTACCACTTTATTCCCATCACGATGGCTTCAGGTGTGCTATACCTTTGTAATAAGTAGGACTGTTAGCGCTCTAGTTGTTCTTTAGAACTCTCTAGGAGGCTGCAGTAGAACACAAAGGAATCAACTGATTGTCTCTGTCCTTGTTGGATGTACATGTTTTACTGAGAATGTCAGACTTCATTCTCACATGACTGAGAAAGATAATGTGAATTTACGGAAAATATGCTTTCAGTTTAGCTTATAGATCCCCTTCCAAACCACTGTGGGAAAATCATGAGATATTAGTTTTCTTTCAAACATGATTCATGATATCACAGCAGAAGGCTTTTTCACATGGTAAAATCACCTTAGAACACACCACAATTCCTAAAATGAGTATGGTACCATCAACAAATGATTTATAATGTAACTAAAGTCCTAAAACCCTCTATTAACTACAATGCTTTTTAATGAGGTGCTATCATGTATATTGATCCCAAGATGGCTGCCAACACTTCTTGGATGAAGTGCTGACAGCCAATTAATTAATTAATTAATTAATTGCAAGTTTATATAGCGCTAGGATCGACTCCCGGAGGAGTATCTCCGCGCTTCGACCGCTGCGAAACCCTTCCTGGCTTCCCTGAGAGATGGTCCCTTAATGGGTATCTCCAGGGTGAGACCAGGCATCCCCGGCGGTCTGGTGGGGCCGTTAGTGAAGATGAGGCAAGCTAATGCCCAGAGTTGCCGAGTGTGATCGCTGATCAAAGTGGGCACCGAGGCGAGAGAATTATCGAGTCCGCTGACCCTGGTCCAGAAACCTGCCGCGTCGGGAATCGAACCCTGGTCCCGGGCCGTTCTCTGCTCTCGGGTCTGCCGCCTCTAACCAGTGAGCCACACTACTTCACCAATCAGATCAGATGTGTGGTTAGGCTCCGCCCAGATATATATATTTTTTTGAACCTAAATTACTCAAAATCCACTGGAGCACATATCTTGAGACATAGCAAAGGCACATCGGGCTACCAGTCCCTACCATTTTGCCAAGTTTTGTGGAAATCCATTCAGCCGTTCGGGCTAAAAGTGAGTCCAACAGCCCTATGGCAACTAACATGGGGAAAACATGTTTTGGAACCCCCCTTTTATCTCGGCCCCGGCTTGACGAATCCCCCCCAAACTTTCAGGGAAGGAGCGTAGCGCAGCGAGGCAAATTTAAGGAAAATTACAGGCAGATTCCTCAACCGGCGTGAAAGTTATGCCCAATAGAATGTTTCAGATTTCCTATAGAAAACAATCCTAACTATAACTACCTACTTTCAATCCCATCAATCTTCCATCGACCTTTAGATATACATATATAAAAAATATTTATTTATTTTTCAGAAAGAGACACATTCACTGGATGATGTCATGAGTGATGTCATCAAGGATGTCATTTGAGATGTCATCAGTGATGTCATGAGTGATGTCACTGAGCATGTCATGAGTGATGTCATATTTGACGTCATCAGCAGTGCATTGCGGGCGCGCAAGTAATAGTTAGCTGAACTAACTATAACGGGGGAATTTCATAGGTTTTGTATGAGTAAAATGACCAGCTAACTATAACTGGTGTGAAACCTATGGTTTTTTCAGTGAATTTCAAAGGTTTTTAAAATGCTACTTCCTAACTATAACGTGTGTGAAACCTATGTTTTTTTTAGTGAATTTGCAAGTTTTTTTTAATGCTAATTCCTAACTATATCGTGGCTGTAACCTATGGTTTTTTAAGTGAATTTCAAAGGTTTTTTAAATGGTAATTCCTAACTATAACGTGGCTGAAACCTATGGTTTTTTCAGTGAATTTCAATGGTTTTGTAAATGAAATTTTTTTAATGTCATAATTGTTATATTTTTTATACTGATTTACTACATTATTATAATTTTTTTCTTTTTAGATATATTATTTTTTAAATTACATTACATATTTTTAATATAAATTGATAAAAAATGTTTGTACACCTCTCTGCAACGCAGCCCCCTGGCGTGTTTGCAGAGGGGGAACTAATTCCCCTTGCATACTTGGGGTCCCTGGGGGCCAACTAGCCCACCTGGAACCTCCAGTATGCGCCAGGGAGCTGCATTGCAGAAAGGTGTAATGAGGCCACACCCTATTTTATACCTCTCTGTAACGCAGCCCCCGGGCGCGTTCGCAGAGGGGGAACTAATTCCCCTTGCATATTTGGGGTCCCTGGGGGCCAACTAGCCCACCTGGAACCTCCAGTATGCGCCAGGGGGCTGCATTGCAGAGAGGCGTAATGAGGCCACACCCTTTTTTACACCTCTCTGCAACACAGCCCCCGGTCGCGTTTGCAGAGGGAGAACTAATTCCCCTTGCATACTGGGGATCCCTGGGAGGCAACTAGCCCACCTGGAGCCACCAGTATGCGCCACGGGGCTGCGTTGCTTTGCCCCGGAGGGCGGCGGTCCCCCGGGCAGTGTGGGGGGGGATTGGCCACCCCCCACACTTCTTTATCACTTTGCCTCCACAATTTGGTCCCCCTGGGGGTAATTTTTAAATAAACATACTAGGTTTTTTTTTAAAAAGCATTTTTGGCCTTGGGGGTCCTTGTGGGACACCATATATTAATAATAACTGTGGGTCTACAGAAACTCAGAATTCTGTGTTCAAAATGTGTCTAATCTACTACAAGATACGTTTGGACCCATCACTGTGCGATATGGATACCCATCAGTTACGCGCTCTGGACCGCCCTTCTTGTCATCATTTGGGCCAGTCTCACCAAGTGGTATGTCCACAATGTACAACTAGTACACTTAGATAGTGGTAACTGAAAAGCAGTGCACAAAAAATGAGTGAAAGTGAGTGATTAAAAATGGATAGTGGGTGCAAAAATGACTTTAATGAGGGGCAATCCACTTCCAAGATTAAAAAACGTGAAGTGCAAAATAACAGTGGTTTTAAACAAATATCTACTGCATGTGTGGAAAGGTCGACATGTTTCTGCAGTTAACAGATACTAAGTGTATCACCTGCTTCTTCAGGACCATGAATATATTTTTCTACTGCTTACAAAGGTGCCTGCGTGCATAATAGACATTATAAATATTGGGATATCACCTGAATAGGCCCTCTCAATGCTCCTGTTTAGTAGAAGCTGATTTCCACAAGCAAAAGGAATCATGTGCAGACGACACATATAGAAGAAAACAGAGAAAATGAGACAACACATTAATGAAAGTTATCACTCCTGAATTTCAACAATTGAAATTACTTGTGTACTTGTATATCTCAAGTACATAGCCCAACCATTTATGATTTAGATGTGCCTCTTACTCACCTAGAGTTTGAGGGACCGGCGCCGCTCCTCACCTGGCCACAGCTCAGGAAATAGGGGCACCGCTCTATTTTGAAACCACAAAAATAATAGTGAAAATCCTCATAGCAACCGCCAAATCACAGTCACCGATCCGTCAACTTATTGCAATTATCCTGCATACAATGGTAATGAACACATCTTGTTGTGCCTTACACTAGTTCTGTTTAGTCAGAATGCTCAGATGATGTGTTCAAACCAACAGTAAAACTATTCTAACCATTGCGGGTAAAGCAGTGTTGTTTTAGATGTTAAAAACGCCCATTGCCGAACAGGTATCTAAAGATGTTCATAAAACAGCGACGCTGCAAAGGTCAGCTCAAGCGCACTATACCATCGAGGTTTAGCGCTCAATCCAGTTTACGAAGGCGATTTTAGGCATACCTTTCCGTCGGTACTCTAGTCAGGCATCTGCGCTGTTCGGGGAGGCACCGGGAAATGTTTACACGCCGTATTTCTAGCTGAGGGAGAAACGTCAATAACGTACCAGAGCTGATGCGCATGCGCCGATACACACCGGCGAGGGCTGCGTACGTCATTTCCATGCGTCAGAAGGGCTCATGGGAAATGTAGTCGGGAAAGTACGTGGTGGAATAGAAGCTGATTCCAACCAAGCTGTATATAAATCATGTCGAGTATTTGAAGCATAGCCAGCAAAAGTATTTAATATTATAATGTACTGGCATTTCAATTTTCGAATTTCTAAAGACGGGGGAACCATGCTTAGCGTCACAGACACCACCTCCCGAAATGAGGAGTAGAGTCATATGCTAAAAAGTGTAGGTCCACTCCCCAATCTCGCCACTATGTTAATTGGAAGCGCTTTCATCGATTATAGTTTTTTATGGTTATAGTTTTTTGTTTGTTTTTTATTTTATCAGGCCAAGAGACCTAGTGTCTTCAATCAGTACTGCTCACACCGATAGATAATACTTATTATTCTCTCATTGTATTATCGGAGACATAGAGACAGTCCCAAGTGGATCGATCTGTCACTGAACACCGACAATTCGATGTATAGACTGTGTTGTAAACAATATGATTATGTCAGTGGAGAAAACAGAGTTTATGTAGAGGATCTCTCAATGCTCCTAAGGCTAGTATATGGAATCTTACGCCATATGAGACGAAAAAATACTGACAGCCTGTCAGCTCAAGGCAGAGATGTGGTACCGGAGGACAAAAAATAACAAAGATCACTCTATAATGAGGTCCAGGGAATGTCTTCATTAAGACCATCTTTGTCTGTATTGAGACGATACACCCATTTCTGCTCCAATTTGAAGAGATGCTTAGTGATGTCGGTGACGTGAGGGGGGATCCGTGGTTGTTCCAAGACGGTCCAAGAGAAATCTGTGGGTGCGTGTCCTACCTCCAAGAAATGGTTCGTGAGGCGTGTTGCTTGCTTTTTGCATCGGATCGTGCTTTTATGCTCCGCTATCCTTACTTTAATTTTCCTCGTCGTCATCCCGACGTATTGTAAGGAACAAGGGCATCTAATGAGATAGATGAGGTTGGAACTATTGCAATTAGTAAATTGTTTTTGTTCCCAACCTCTAGATGTCCCTATGTCGATGCTTGTAGAATGGATTGTTTGAGAACATGCAGCACAATTGCCACATGGGTAGTGACCCTCGACCGGTGGCAAATCCCATAGAGTTCCCACTTGATGAACTTTCTTTGGTCCTGGTCTCGTATGCACTGGGTCTCTTGGCCTGATAAAATAAAAAACAAACAAAAAACTATAACCATAAAAAACTATAATCGATGAAAGCGCTTCCAATTAACATAGTGGCGAGATTGGGGAGTGGACCTAGCATATGACTCTACTCCTCATTTCGGGAGGTGGTGTCTGTGACGCTAAGCATGGTTCCCCCGTCTTTCGAAATTCGAAAATTGAAATGCCAGTTGTTAGACGGACCGGGAGGGTCGGCCGAGGATAAGGGGAGAGGTCTCCGGGGAGAGCCGTCTCCAGCGATCGTACAGACAAGTAACTTCCCCCCCACAGACGGACACCACACAAGGTTAAAGTTCAACGAGACTTTATAGGCAATTCTTTAAGTACGATGGGATGGTACAAGGAGGTCTGGACTCAGGGGTCCCCTCGATTCTGATCTCTGGTTTGGGAAAAGGGTAGCGGGACAGTCTTGTTACCAAAAGGTGGAAATAGCTCTCAATCCTCGAGCTCGGCGTTCTAGATGATCGGGCCGCGGCGGAGCCAGCAGGTCCCGAGATGGACGAAGGAAACGACGGTCCGCGGCGGAGCCAGCAGGTCCCGATGAGATGATGGTTGCAAACGGTCCGCGGCCACGCCAGCAGGTCCCGACGACGATGAAGGATCGGAAGGTTACGAAGGTTGCGGCAGCGCCAGCAGGCAAGACGAAGGTGCACAAGGCAGAGCTACGGCAGCGCCAGTAGTCCGTCAAGGATGAGTTCTTCTTTGCGTCTCTCGACTCCAAGATACAACTGCCTTCCTGCTCTGGAGCTGCCCCAGTTATAGGGCTGATGTTCTTTGATGTCCGGACCCTCGCACCTGGAGGTCGGGAGGTCCGGGACGAGGGTGTCCCGACACCCAGCAGGGGGGTGGAGCCAGCGCCCGGGGAGGCGATGGCCGAGCGGCGCTTGGCGGGGGAGAGTCATCGACACCTCTCTCTCCCATTGACTTGCCAAGTAGCCCGCTCACCTCCTGGGTGGATGGTGGTGCCGGGATGTCTGAGGCCTGGCTAGGCCCAGGGTTGAGGTCGATCGGGGGCCAGGCGGCCTCGTGGTGGAGTGTCCAAGATGGCGTCCCGGATGGGCGCGCGGGCCAGCAGTGGATCGGGCCCACGAGGTCGATATGTTCGAAGGCAGGGGTCCCTGAGGGGACGGGGGACGTGCAATGGTGGTGTGTGGTACTTGCGTGACCGGGCTCGGGCCTGGTCGGGCCGGGGGAGAGCGGCCCTTCATGTGGCCTGTCCAACATGCGTCCCCCCCAGCTGAAGGCGGGGAGAGTTACCCATCCTCTTTGGGACTCTCCTCGTCGAGGCGGAAAAACCGGGACAGGCCATCTGCGTTGGCGTGATCTGGCCCAGGCCGGTGTTCAACAGTGAAGTCCATCCCTTGTAGGGAGATGGACCAACGTAGTAACTTCGGGTTTTCCCCCCGCATCTGCATCAGCCACTGCAGGGGTCGGTGGTCGGTCTGCACCCGAAAGTGTGTGCCAAAGAGGTAGGGCCGGAGCTTCTTGAGGGCCCATACCACAGCGAAGGCCTCCCTCTCTATGGTGCTCCAGCGCTGTTCTCGTGGTAGGAGTCGTCTGCTGATGAAGGCCACTGGCTGATCAAGGCCTTCGGTGTTCACTTGAGACAGGACTGCCCCAATGCCATGGTCGGAGGCATCCGTCTGGACGACGAACTCCCTGCTGTAGTCGGGGGCCTGGAGCACAGGGGCGGAACACATGGCGGCTTTCAATTGTTCGAATGCTGTTTGACAATCTGCGGTCCAGTTGACTTTCTTGGGTTGATTTTTGGACGTCAGTTCTGTGAGGGGCCCCACTATAGTGCCATAGTCTTTCACAAACCTTCGGTAATAGCCCGTGAGGCCCAGGAAGGCTCGTACCTCGGTCTGGGTGATGGGGGGCTGCCAGGACTGGATGGCGGCAATTTTGAGCTGCAGAGGGGCCACCAGGCCGCTTCCCACCTGGTGTCCGAGGTAGGTTACAGACCCTTGCCCAATTTGACATTTGCTGGCCTTGATCGTGAGGCCAGCCTGCTGAAGGGCTTGTAGTACTGCTCGGAGGTGGTGGAGGTGCTCGGGCCAATGGTGGCTGTATACAGCGATGTCGTCTAGGTAGGCGGCGCTGAACCCTTCGAGCCCCGCCAGGACCTGATTGACGAGCCGCTGAAATGTTGCGGGGGCATTCTTCATGCCGAAGGGCATGACCTTGAAATGGTAATGGCCATCGGGGGTGGAAAAGGCAGAACGTTCTTGGGCCCGGGGTGTGAGGCCGATTTGCCAGTAGCCCGCCGTCAGGTCGAAAATACTGAGGTAGCGGGCAGCTCCCATGCGGTCAATTAGTTCATCTGCCCGGGGGATGGGATGTGCGTCTGTTCGGGTGACCGCATTCAAACCCCGGTAGTCAACGCAGAACCGGAGTTCCGGTGTGGTGCCTGGGGCGGCCGCTTTGGGGACCAGTACTACAGGGCTGGCCCAGGGGCTGTCTGAGGGCTCGATGACCCCGAGCGTGAGCATTTTTGCTACCTCTTCCTGGACGCAGGCCCGTACCCGATCTGGCACGCGGTAGGCCCGGTGGCGGATAGGGGGGCTGTCCCCCGTGTCCACATCGTGCACACACCAGGAAGTGACACCTGGGGTGAGGGAGAACAGGCTGGCGAACTGTGATAGGAGGGCTCGACACTCCTGGCGTTGCTCTTGGGTGAGGGCCTCTGAGAGTCGGACCCCATCCACGGAGCCGTCTTTCTCCCGAGTCCGTAGGAGGTCAGGGAGGGGCTCGGAGTCTTCTTCAGCCCCATTGTCGGTGGCCATCAGGAGGCTGAGTTCTGAACGCACAAAGTGGGGCTTCAGTCTGTTAGCGTGGAGGACCCGGAGGGGGTTCCGGGAAGATTCCATGTCGATGAGATAGGTGGCAGGACCCTTGCGCTCGACTACTTTGAAGGGCCCCGTCCACTTGTCTTGCAGGGCGCAGGGTTCGGTGGGGGACATCACCCATACCTGTTGCCCAGGTTCAAATTCGATGGAGGAGGCATTCCGGTCATACCACTTTTTCATGTCCTCTTGACTGGCCTCTAGGTTGGCTTTTGCCAGCTCTCTGAACCGCCGGGTCTGGTTGCGGAGGGTTAGGAGGTACCGGAAGACATCTGGTGGGTTCTTGAGAGGGGGCATCTCCCAGCCTTCCTTGACTAGGCTGAGCGGCCCCCGTACTGGGTGTCCATACAGCAGTTCAAACGGGCTGAAGCCCAGGGACTTCTGGGGGACCTCTCGATATGCGAAGAGGAGGCACGGCAGCAGCACATCCCACTGGCGACGGAGGGGCTCTTCCAACCCCCCGATCATCCCTTTGAGCGTGCGGTTGAACCGCTCAACGAGTCCGTTTCCTTGAGGGTGATAGGGGGTCGTGAATCGGTAGGTAACCCCGCACTGTTGCCAGAGGGACTTCATATATTTAGAAATAAAGTTCGTGCCTCTGTCGCTGACGACTTCTCGGGGGAAGCCCACACGGGAGAAGATCCCCATTAGAGCCCGGCCGACTACCGGGGCTGTCACAGTTCGCAGGGGAACAGCCTCGGGGTAGCGGGTGGCGTGGTCCACTAGCACCAGGATGAATCGATGGCCTTGTTTTGTACGTGGGTCCAGGGGCCCCACGATGTCGATCCCGACCCTCTCGAACGGGGTGGTGACCACGGGAAAAGGTTGCAGGGGGGCTTTTAGTTTGCGGCCGCTCTTTCCACTGGCTTGGCACGTGGGGCAAGATCGGCAATGCTGGTGTACATCGTTCCTCATTTTGGGCCAGAAGAAGTGGGTCACCAGACGACTGTAGGTTTTATCTTGACCCAGGTGTCCTGCCAGGGGGACATCGTGGGCCAGGTTTAGCAGAAAGTCTCTGAAACGGAGGGGCACCACTAGTACTCGGCTGGCCCCCAGCTCCGCGATTCTTTGCTCACTGTACAGCAGATCATTGTCCCAGTAGATCCAGTGTGTTCCGGAGGTATCCCCTGCGCTTTGGGCGAGTGCTTGCTGGCGGAGTCCCTCGAGGGAGGGACAGGTCTTCTGTTCTTGGCGAAATTGTTCTTGCGTGGGCCCCCCCTCTTGAGGCCACTGGTCGAGGTTAGCGAGGTCTGGAGGTTGAGCTGGTTCTGGGGGGACGTCACAGTCGGTGGTTTCGGCCGGGGCGACCGGAGGCGGCGGCGCCGGCCATTCGGGTTCCTCTGGGCGGGGGTTGGCACGGGCGGCCATGGACCGGGTGGTGACACACGCCCAGTCCGGGACGCCTAACATCCCCAGGTGTTCTCTTCGTTCTACGGCTGCCCACGGAGAGCTTTCAAGGTCATTCCCCAGGAGGCAGTCTACGGGGGCATCGTCTCGGACCGTTACCTTCAACATGCCGGTGACCCCTCCCCATTCGAAGGGGACGCAGGCCATCCGGCACAGACTTTCCGAGTTATCGGCGGAACGTACAGGGCAGAGAATGTTTGGTAGATACTGTTCTGGGGTCACCAGGTGACAGCGGACGGCTGTTACACTGGCCCCGGTGTCACGAAGGGCTTCGGCCCGGCGTCCATTGATGCTCACCCATTGGCTGTACTTCTGGGTGTTAGCGGGTAGGGGGACCCGCGGGACCATGTCTTTCCCCCCTAAGCAGGCTAGAGCCATGGCGGCTGGCTCCCATTCTTGATGTTCCTGTTCATATTCCTCTTGTTCCTCTGAGATCTGTTCCTCCCCCAGAGCAGCAGCTGCTACTTGGCGGGGTCTTGGGCTCTGGTACTGGGGGCAGTTTGGGTCGTTTGCATAGTGGCCGACTCGTTGGCATCGATGGCACGTAACATTGGCTCGGTGTCCCGGTCGCGCCGGGGTGCTGCCCCGGTTGGCCGGGGGGGTGGTGCTGGTAGCGGGGGCGACCGGGGCGTTGTCTCTTCCTCGTCCTTGGCCCCCTCCTCCTCCTCGGGGACGGTGCTGACCGTTGTTGTTCCGGTTCTGTTCGTAGGACCCATTCCGGCCCACTCTGGTGATTTCCCACCGGTCAGCTTCGGCTGCGAGCTGCCGGGGATCCGTTAACTTGCTGTCGAGGAGGTGCTGGCGGAGTTCAATGAAGCAATTGTTCGACAGGTGCTCCCATACCATAAGATTGAACAGTTGTTCGTAGGTTGTGACCTTGCTTCCTTTGATCCAGCCCTCGAAGGCTCGGCTAAAGTAGTTTACATAGTCCACCCAAGTTGTACCCGGGATGCGGGTGCAGTCTCGGAACCTCTGACGGTACATCTCGGGTGTGAGGCCATAGCGAGTGAGGAGTGCAGCTTTCATATGGTCATAGGAGGTCATCTGGTGGTCCGGGAGCTGTAGCAGGGCGTCGCGGCCCTCATTGAGGAATCTCCCCCATAGACCGGCTCCCCAATCGCTTCTATCGATCCGGTGTGCAGTCATAGCGATTTCATAGGCCTTAAACCATTGCTGGATGTCGTCCTCTCGGAAGTATTCTCGAACGACATCCTTGGGGATGTGTATCTTTTTCTCTGTTGTCCCTGGGGTGTGGGGTTGCTCGGACACCCCTACTTCTTTATTCTGCTTGCGTAGGTCGATCTCAGCTAGTTTTCGCTCGTGTTCATATGCCAGTCTCTTTTCCTCGAGCTCCCTTTGTCTCTGTTTCTCCTCTCTTTCTTCTCGGAGACGCAGGTGCTCTAAGTTGATTTTTTGTTCGGCCAACTTAAGTTCAATGTCCATTTTGAGCCGGGCCATTTCCAGCTCGTGTAGTCGGGTTTTTTCTCGTTCCTGGATCTCGTCTTGCGAGAGACCCGTTCTTCGCTCTTCAGGGGCCGTGGTGGTTTTTGCTGCGATGCTTTGATCAGGGGTTCCGGCAGCCCCGGTTTCTGTCCAAGATTCTAGGGCATGCTTAAAATCGTCTTTGGTACTTAGTCCGGTGGTAGCGATACCTAGTTCGATGCAGAATTGTTTTAGTTCACGATGGCTGTACTCGTCCAATTTCTCCATCTGGAATTTCTCGGTTGCTCCGCTTTCTTTAGTCGTCATCGTGATTTCGTCGTGGGGTGAGCTACTCTCTGTACGATTATGCGGTGATTCGGATCGCGCCGCTGGCCACCAATGTTAGACGGACCGGGAGGGTCGGCCGAGGATAAGGGGAGAGGTCTCCGGGGAGAGCCGTCTCCAGCGATCGTACAGACAAGTAACTTCCCCCCCACAGACGGACACCACACAAGGTTAAAGTTCAACGAGACTTTATAGGCAATTCTTTAAGTACGATGGGATGGTACAAGGAGGTCTGGACTCAGGGGTCCCCTCGATTCTGATCTCTGGTTTGGGAAAAGGGTAGCGGGACAGTCTTGTTACCAAAAGGTGGAAATAGCTCTCAATCCTCGAGCTCGGCGTTCTAGATGATCGGGCCGCGGCGGAGCCAGCAGGTCCCGAGATGGACGAAGGAAACGACGGTCCGCGGCGGAGCCAGCAGGTCCCGATGAGATGATGGTTGCAAACGGTCCGCGGCCACGCCAGCAGGTCCCGACGACGATGAAGGATCGGAAGGTTACGAAGGTTGCGGCAGCGCCAGCAGGCAAGACGAAGGTGCACAAGGCAGAGCTACGGCAGCGCCAGTAGTCCGTCAAGGATGAGTTCTTCTTTGCGTCTCTCGACTCCAAGATACAACTGCCTTCCTGCTCTGGAGCTGCCCCAGTTATAGGGCTGATGTTCTTTGATGTCCGGACCCTCGCACCTGGAGGTCGGGAGGTCCGGGACGAGGGTGTCCCGACACCCAGCAGGGGGGTGGAGCCAGCGCCCGGGGAGGCGATGGCCGAGCGGCGCTTGGCGGGGGAGAGTCATCGACACCTCTCTCTCCCATTGACTTGCCAAGTAGCCCGCTCACCTCCTGGGTGGATGGTGGTGCCGGGATGTCTGAGGCCTGGCTAGGCCCAGGGTTGAGGTCGATCGGGGGCCAGGCGGCCTCGTGGTGGAGTGTCCAAGATGGCGTCCCGGATGGGCGCGCGGGCCAGCAGTGGATCGGGCCCACGAGGTCGATATGTTCGAAGGCAGGGGTCCCTGAGGGGACGGGGGACGTGCAATGGTGGTGTGTGGTACTTGCGTGACCGGGCTCGGGCCTGGTCGGGCCGGGGGAGAGCGGCCCTTCATGTGGCCTGTCCAACACCAGTACATTATAATATTAAATACTTTTGCTGGCTATGCTTCAAATACTCAACATGATTTATATACAGCTTGGTTGGAATCGGCTTCTATTTCACCACGTAGTTTCCCGACTACATTTCCCATGAGCCCTTCTGACGCATGGAAATGACGTATGCAGCCCTCGCCGGTGTGTATCGGCGCATGCGCATCAGCTCTGGTACGTTATTGACGTTTCTCCCTCAGCTAGAAATACGGCGTGTAAACATTTCCCGGTGCCTCCCCGAACAGCGCAGATGCCTGACTGGAGTACCGATGGAAAGGTATGCCTAAAATCGCCTTCGTAAACTGGATTGCGCGCTAACCCTCGATGGTATAGTGCGTTTGAGCTGACCTTTTCAGCGTTGCTGTAATATGAACATCTTTAGATACCTGTTCGGCAATGGGCGTTTTTAGCATCTAAAACAACACTGCTTTACCCGCAATGGTTAGAAAAGTTTTACTGTTGGTTTGAACACATCATCTGAGCATTCTGACTAAACAGAACTAGTGTAAGGCACAACCAGATGTGTTCATTACCATTGTATGCAGGATATTTGCAATAAGTTGACGGATCGGTGACTGTGATTTGGCGGTTGCTATGAGGATTTTCACTATTATTTTTGTGGTTTCAAAATAGAGCGGTGCCCCTATTTCCTGAGCTGTGGCCAGGTGAGGAGCGGCGCCGGTCCCTCAAACTCTAGGTGAGTAAGAGGCACATCTAAATAATAAATGGTTGGGCTATGTACTTGAGATATACAAGTACACAAGTAATTTCAATTGTTGAAATTCAGGAGTGATAACTTTCATTAATGTGTTGTCTCATTTTCTCTGTTTTCTTCTATATGTGTCGTCTGCGCACTTCATCTCCCTTTAGCCGCCGCCATTAGCCCTGGCGTGCACGCTAAACCCCGCCCACCTCTCAGGCCGCGCCCACCTGACCGCATACAAAAACGCTGAGAAGCTAGCGTTCTGCATTAATCCTTGACCCAGCCCTGAGGCGGAAGCCGGGAGCTGGAGGTACTCTGCAAATTGTATATTTGTGCTTTTTTAAAACTTTAGTGTGGTGTCACTCATTTGCGCACTGTGTAAACTTGCTGATCTTAATAGCAGATTTCGTCAATTGCACGCAGCCGACTTTAACACTGTCGCGCACTTCATCTCCCTTTAGCCGCCGCCATTAGCCCTGGCGTGCACGCTAAACCCCGCCCACCTCTCAGGCCACGCCCTTTCCTCCCTGGTTCAAAATGTGTATGCACAGGAAGCGCAGCGGACGAGCGCAGCGGAAGCGCCGTTTGCGCGCCTAAGGCAAGCCCGTCTGCGCCCGTCCGCGCCAAGACCGCGACAGGCGCAGGAGACTCTGCCCAAATCGCCTCACCTATCAGGTACCCCTCTGACGATCTCCACCTTCTACGAGGTAACCTTGACTGACCATGCAAACTTGACCTATCTAAGGTATCAGGCTCGGCTTGCTGCATTCATTGCCGCTGGTCACTTACCATCGTCCCAGCCCTTCCATCCCCCCACCTCCCCTTCCCTAAGGACCCCCAGCCTCCCTTTAAAGGTGGTTTGATTAACGCTCGGTCTATGTGTAAACATAGCCAAGATATTCACGACCTCATCATAGACTCCGATCTGGACTGTCTCCTGATTACAGAAACTTGGCTCACAGAAGACAGCAACCCAGATATAGCCATTGCCCGCCCACAGGGCTATTCCATTCATAGACAAGATAGACCGAAAGGAAGAGGCGGAGGCGTTGCAATTATCCTGAAAAGCTCCTTCAACTGTCATACGTTCAGTTTAGACCCCCTAACTGACACAGAAGGTATGGGCTTCTCCATCAAACTCAGCCAATCCCTCTCCTTCTCTGGCGGTCTGATTTACCGCCCACCCGGTAATGCTTCCAAATTTCTAGACTCCCTTAGCGACTCTCTGGGACACTTCCTACTTCGTTATCCACATTTCACTCTTCTAGGAGACTTCAACCTACACCTTGAGTCCTCATCTGACTCACAAACTAGTAACTTTCTGCAGACACTTGAAATCTTCCATCTTCAACAAAGTGTCAATTCTCCCACCCATTCACTTGGCCACACTCTCGATGGTGTCTGCACTAATTTTCCTTCTATCACTACCCTATCCCCTCTCCCTCAGATATGGACTGATCATAGCCTGATCCCATTCCATATCACAAACAGCCGCCCTCAAACTATTAATAAAACAATCCTCAGCGTGACAACTCGGTAAACTGGAAAGCCGTCCAGGAAAATTTTACTCTCAACCCCATTCTTCAACCCCAGTTCCCTGCTCTATCTGGCAACATAGAAAGGGATGCAGACCTCTTCCACAATTGGATTACACAAGAAATTAAGAGCCGGAACCCCATCAATCGACCCGGCAGAACCCATAGGAAAAAAAAAACAACGCCCCCTGGTTTACCCCTGACTTAGCTACCGCTCACCTACTATGCAGGAAAGCGGAGCGCAAATGGCGCCGAACTTACGACAAGGACGACCGTCTTGCCTATATCCAACAAAGGAAAAACTACCTCTCTAACATTAAATCGGCCAAAAGGATCTTCTATGTAAAATCCATCAATGAAGCTAGTCAGAAACAAAAAGCCTTGTTCTCTATAGTAAAAACTTTTACTCAGCCCAAGGCTCTTCAGCCCGAAACCCCCCCATCCCAAGATCTATCCGACAAGATCTCAGATTACTTCGACGAAAAAATCGCTTCCATCCAGAGAAATTTCTCCCCCTCCACTTACCCCTCAAGGGCCTCCTACTCCGGACCAACTTGACTCTCCAGTCGGTAGTCTCAAAAACTTCACCCCTGTCTCCCTGGCTCAAACCAGAGAAGCCATTCTATCGTGCAAATCCGGTTCCCCTTCCGACCCCTGCCCCCCCAAGATTCTCCATCAAATCATAGATGTGGTAAACCCTACCATCAATGACATAGTCAACTTGTCTCTCAGCTCCGGATCTGTCCCTCGCATATGGAAAAAGGGTGTTGTCAAACCACTCATGAAGAAGATTAACAAATCCCCAGTGGACTTGACCAATCTCCGCCCAATCACCCTTCTCCCTGCTTTGGGAAAAATAACTGAACAGTTAGTTTATAATGAGCTCAAAATCTACCTGGAAACCCATAACATACTTCACCCTCAACAATCTGGCTTCCGCCCTAAACACTCAACTGAAACAGCTCTGATTGAACTGACTGATACAATCAAAACGCTGCAAGACCAGAGGAAGAAAGCCATTCTGATACTCCTCGACCTCACGGCAGCGTTCGACACCATATCCCACTCTATCTTGATCAACAGATTGGTGGATATAGGGATTTCAGACACAGCCCTATCATGGATAAGATCATTCCTCAGCGACAGGTCGCAAACGGTCGCCCTTGGCCCTTTTCTATCTAAGGAGAAAATGGTCTCCTCTGGAGTCCCCCAAGGGTCCATCCTGAATCCCCTTCTTTTTAATGTTTACCTCATCCCACTCCTCGCCTTGATTGAATCATTCGGCATACCTGTCACATCGTATGCCGATGATACTCAGTTGATAGTACCACTAGAGGACAACTCAAACAAAGCTGAGCTCAATCTTAAAAACTGCTTAACTGCGGTCTTCCAGTGGATGGACTCTAACCATCTCCGCTGCAATTCCAGCAAAACAGAGATCCTCCCCATTGGAAAGAACACCTCCTTCTGCCCAACCCTCTGGTGGCCGGATAACTCTGTTGCCCCTCCCCAGACCGTCACTACCGCTAGAAACCTCGGTGTACTTTTTGATTCTGATCTTTCATTCGACCAGCATGCCAGGGCTGTTGCCGGCAGATGCTTCGGCATAATTAAATCTCTTAGAAAGTTCTTCGACTTTCTTCCTCTTGAGGCCAGGAAAACTGTAACAGCAGCCCTCATAATCTTGCGCGTTGACTACTGCAACGCCCTCCTGGCTGGGACTAAAAAATCCACTCTGACCAATCTACAGAGCGTCCTCCACACTGCTGCCCGCCTGGTCCTAAAATTACCCCGCAAATCCTCAATCTCTGCAGCCCTAAAAACCCTGCATTGGCTACCCCTACATAAAAGAATACTTTTTAAAATACTTACTGTTGCCTTTCGGGCTTTTAACAACACTGGTCCTAAATACTTAACCAGACGCTTCCCACACTACTGCCCGAGTCGCTCCCTTCGTTCTGCCCAAGACAATCTCATGTCCTCCGCCAGGTACAACTTAAAGTCAAAAGGCGGAAAAACTTTAAGTTCCCTGGCCATCAAGGCTTGGAACAGCATGCCCAAACACCTGAGACAGCAGACCTTAGAGAAGCCTTTCAGAAAACTTCTTAAAACTTGGATTTTTAACCTCCCTGACGACTGGACCAGAGCCGCCATATAGCCTCTCCCGCGCCTCTGCTTGACCGGGCTTTCAGGATTTTCAGCGCCATGATGCTCCCTCCGGAGCGAAAACTGCGCTTTATAAATACTCCCTCAAATATCAAATATCAAATTCCTCTTGCTTGTGGAAATCAGCTTCTACTAAACAGGAGCATTGAGAGGGCCTATTCAGGTGATATCCCAATATTTATAATGTCTATTATGCACGCAGGCACCTTTGTAAGCAGTAGCAAAATATATTCATGGTCCTGAAGAAGCAGGTGATACACTTAGTATCTGTTAACTGCAGAAACATGTCGACCTTTCCATACATGCAGTAGATATTTGTTTAAAACTACTGTTATTTTGCACTTCACATTTATTAATCTTGGAAGTGGATTACCCCTCATTAAAGTCATTTTTGCACCCACTATCCATTTTTAATCACTCACTTTCACTCATTTTTTGTGCACTGCTTTTCAGTTACCACTATCTAAGTGTACTAGTTGTACGTTGTGGACATACCACTTGGTGAGACTGGCCCAAATGATGACAAAAAGGGCGGTCCAGAGCGCGTAACTGATGGGTATCCATATCGCACAGTGATGGGTCCAAACGTATCTTGTAGTAGATTAGACACATTTTGAACACAGAATTCTGAGTTTCTGTAGACCCACAGTTATTATTAATATATAGGGTACTGCTTTAGGGATTATAACTGTGTCTGGGTCTTTAAATATTTCCCTTGGACCCTATTCTCTCCGTATGTGTTGGTCCTTGTGGGACTCCATGAGCAGGCCTAGGGGGTCAGGGTGCTTCTACCCTGCCCCCTTTTTTTGTTCTACACATTTGTTTTTCTGCTTTTTGTGCCTCGGTCTACCGAGAACATGATGGCTGCCAACACTATCTCGTTTGAAGTGTTGAAAGCAAATCAGCATGCAGCTCGTGCTCGAGAAGTTTTAGAACTCAAAAAGGGGGAGGGTAGAAGCACCCTGACCCCCAAGGCCTGCTCAGGGGTTCCCAAAAGGACACCCAAGGCAAAAGAAAATATTTTTTGAGGGGGGAAAATCGCGGGGTGCGAGCACCCCTGCGATTTTTCAATTTCTTTTTTTTTTTTTTGCCTTGGGGGTCCCTGTGGGACCCCCTGAGCAGGCCTAGGGGGTCAGGGTGCTTCTACCCTGCCCCCTTTTTGAGTTCTACATGTTTGTTTTTCTGCTTTCTTGTGCCTCAGTCTACTGAGGCACAAGATGGCTGCCATCAATTTCTGTTTTGGAGTGTTGACAGACAGTGGCAGCCAATCAGCATGAAGCTTGTGCACGGCAAGGTGCGCGCACGGTGCGTGCTTATAGATATATAATTGATTTCAACTTAAATTTTCTCAGCAACTACTGGAGGGATTTACACCATTTAAACAAAAGTGTGATCTGCGTACCAGACTCTACCATTTTCCCGAATTTGGTGTAATTCCGTTCAGCGGTTCGGGCTGTAGCCGTGTCTAATCGTCCTATGGAAAATAACATGGGGAAAACACGTTTGGGGACTCCCCTTTTTTCTCAGCCCCCACTTGATGAATCCCCCCAACACTTTCAGGGAAGGAGCGGAGCGGGCCATCTTCTTTGAGAAATTCGCGGAGATTCGTCCACCGGCACCAAAGTTATTCCCAATAGAATGTTGTGGATTTCCTATGGAAACTAGGTCCTAACTATAACTACCTACTGGCGACCGCCAGTAGGTAATATATATATATATATATATATATATATATATATATATATATATATATATATATATATATATATTTTTTTTTTTTTTACCAAGCACACTTCCTCACGATGAAGGACGGCACCGACTCCGTGAGTTAACTCAAGATTGAAGTTTATTTTTCAAAAGCTGCTGAAAAAGACGCGTTTCGGCGGAAGCCTCCGCCTTGCTCACTTCACCTACTCAATTGTGATAACAAAACATATATACCTCTTGACAAACACAGTTGCCTCACTGTGATTGGTATCTAGTTACTCTGGTAACACATTGTATGGTCATGTGATAAGGCAACAGACATAGAAAAGTTCCTATTGAGCAAATGTACATTTTTAGATAAGGAAATACCATCTGCCTTCACAATTCTAAAGCATAAACTTTCTTGGCATTGCATATCAAATAAACAGAATAATTGCATGTATGTCTATTTGCGAAAATTAAAATGTTGGCTTTGCAGATGCATGGCATTGTCTGTAAACAACACACCGGGTGAGAACCAGCAAGGAGTCATATCACAATTAATACAATGACCGACCGGAAATTCAGGGCACTCTATATTACACCCTGTGAATGTAATCAAACATAGTCCTAGTTTCACGGTTTCTAGAGCATGTGAGTATTTCTCTCACTATAACATAGATAATTTATGCAAATGAAAATAGGTCAACAGCTAAATGACAGAAATATTCTCTTTTACCATCATGAGTTTCATTTTTAAGGAAAAAACACAGAGGTTGCTACACAAACATCGTCTCCAAGTGGATTAATATATGTGTTTCTCACATGAAGTATGAACCATGATCATACGCATATTTGGAATTAGCATCATACCAAGCCTAGATGTGTACATGTATTTTAAGGACCCCAAAGTTTCACCCGGATTGTTTAAAACCTGACATTACCAAACTAGATAGGTGCCAAATTGCTCGAAATAATTGAACACAAGTTACAGAGGAAACAAAGTATTTACACAAGTGATGGTGTAGTTGTATCACAAGCGGGAAGAGGAAAACTGCGAGGGTATGCGGCACTCGTTTATAAATGTACTGTTAATGCTTCATCGACATTAAGCCCATTCGGAATCTTAGAATCCAACAAGATAATGTATCTTGATTCCAGACGTCTAAGGGCAAGTCTGCGATTCCCCCCTCTGATACTTTTTGCAATGTTGTCGATGACAAAGTATTTAATGTCAGAGCTGTTGCCAGCATGTGTCTTGTGTATATGCCTAGCCACCGGATAGGTTTCATCATTGTTCTTTATTGCTCGCAGGTGCTGCAATATACGAACATGTGCTGGATGGATGGTACTGCCAACATACCGTTTGCCGCATTTGCAAACAAGGACATAGACTGCGTACTCAGTTTTACATGAGTAGCAGCCTCTGATGGTATATGGTTTGTTTCTGTAAGGAACAGGGACCTCTTTGGTGTTGATGCCTTGTTTGCATGCTTTGCATTTCGTGCATTTGATGAAACCTCTTTGGTTGTTTAACCAAATGGGTGGCTTGGTGATAGTCGGTGCACTGACTACAAGCTGGTTGCGCATCGATTTGGCCCTCCTGAAGGTGATTGAAGGACTTCTGTCACACCATTGCCCTATTACTGGGTCATTTTGTATCAGAGGCCAATGTCTCTGCAAAATCTTTCTAACGTGATTATGATAGGCATTATATCCCGTGATCAATCTTGGCATGTTGTGGACAGTATTGTTCTCTTGAGTGCTCTTTTTCTTTTCTGAGAATAGAAGGTCCCTTCTATTCACATTGCGGCATTTGTTTTCTGCTCGTAACAAAGTTTGAGCACTGTATCCTCTCTTGCTAAGTCTGTCAAATAAATTTGCCATGGCTTCACTCACTCCTTCCTTTGTACTACAATTTCTTGTCATTCGTAGACACTCTGCGTATGGAATGGACTCTTTGAGTTTAACTGGGTGAAAACTCTGCGCGTGTAAAACCGCATTTCCTGCAGTAGGTTTGCGGTATGTTTTGGTTTGGATTTTATTATTGTCTACGAACAGCTCTAAATCTAGAAATTGAATTCTTTCTTTGCTGGTGGAGCAGGTGAATTTAAGATTAAGACTGTTTTCATTGATTTCCAATGCAAATTTCTCTGCACTCTCTTTTGACCCTTTCCATAAGATGAAAATGTCATCTATATATCTCCTATAGATTATAACATTTTCCTCCATGCTAGATACATGGGTGACGGCTAATACTTGCTCCTCCCACCAGCCCATATGCAAATTAGCATAGCTGGGGGAGAAGCAAGTACCCATGGCCGAACCTTGTAGCTGTTTGTAGTGTAGGCGATCAAAAATGAAGGTGTTATTAGTTAAACACCATTCTACCATCTGTAGGAGCATGATGGTGTGGTCATGTAGTGCAATGGGTCTTTGATTGAGATAGTGCTGGAGTGCATTAAGCCCGTCTGTATGTCTAATGCTGGTATACAGCGACGGTACATCTAAGGTCATGAAAACATAATCTTCACTCCATTCAAAATCATAAATTTTTCGTAAAAAATCACCACTGTCTTGCACATAAGCAGGAAGATTTTTAACAAACACTTGCAAGAAACTGTCCACATATACACTCGTTGTTTCAAATAGACTGCCTATAGCAGAGATTATAGGTCTTCCTGGGGGTTTCACTGCATTCTTATGTATCTTCGGTATTAGATACAGCTGAGGCATAGTCGGATAGTCATTAAAGAGGAATTCAAACTCTGATTTATTGATCAAATTGGCACTTTTCCATTTGTACAGAACCGCATGGAACCGTTCTTGAATGCCTACAGTTGCAGTGGGGCTGATTCTGCAGTAGCATTCATGATCTTGTAGTTGTGCCATCGCTTCTTTATTATACATTTTGAGTGGCCACAAAACAATATTACCGCCCTTGTCAGACCATCTTACAACTATATCTGGTCTGCTTTTGATTTTTGTCATGAGATTGTTGTATTTAAACCTCTTTATCATATCAGTTTGGTAAAAGTTCTTGGTACTCAAAAGTGAAAGTTCCTTTAGTTCTTTAATCACATATTCCGAAAATAAATCTAAACCATCTTTCAATAGCATAGGCATGAAAACAGACTTGGGTTTGAAGCCAGTTTTAGCAGCCACGTTGGTATTTAGATTAGATTGAGCTGCTATCTCGCCTGCTGGTAGTTGTGAAAGTGATTCGTCGTATTCCAAAGCAATCATGTCGCTTAGAACCGCCATGTCTGTGATAGCTAGCCTTTGTTCTGGTTCAGTGCCTGGGTCTTTATCAACATCTTTTCTTGCACTGTTCCAGAAATGCTTTTGTAGTTTAAGTTTTCGCAGAAAATGAAATAGGTCTATCCTAGTTTGGGCATAGTCAAAATTAGTAACCGTGCAATATGTCAATCCTAAAGATAAAATCTTAGTCTCTTCCACAGTTAATTTTAAGTCAGTAAGGTTCACCACGGTGTTGTCCATATTTTCAGAATTTGTGTCTGCCATTATTGTTTCCTGTTTTTTCTGTAGGTTGGCTTTGTTTGTTTTCCCACCGCGTTTCCCCCAGCGTCGGTCTTTTCTCCGTCGGATTTTTGGTTTTTGTCTTGTTTCGTTTTGACCCTGTACCATGCCTGCCGCTGAGTTTGTGGTCGAAGGGTTGCGAGGCGTTGTAACCGAAAATAAGTCAGCTCTTGTGCTGGCTTAGGGATTGTGCCTTCTGCCCCATGTGAACTGTTACTGTCTGTGTCTGAGCCTAAAGAGGAGCTTAGGTCTGTGCCACTTGCGGGAGCTGTAGTGTCACCACCACTCGCCGATGCTGATAACTGCTGTCTCTTGATGTTGTCAAACTTTCTTGCAAACGTGTACACACGCCCATTTATGTAGTCATTTCGGTCTCTCTGAAACTTTATTGCTTTGCGCTCTTTGATTTCCTCCTCATGTTTTACCAATTTAGTCTTTATTTCATTGAGTAATTTCGTAATTTCGTCTTGTTCTTCTCTTGACTCAAGTTCTTTCAAAATTTCCTCAATTCTGTCAATTAGTTTGTCACGGTCACTAGCAGCATATTTAATTAATATTTTGACCATATTCTGTGATGCTAGGGCAGAATTGTCAGCCCAGTCTTGCAGCATGGCAGGGTCTGGATTTTCGTATGTGGGGGCTACAAGGATTCTCAGCCCTCTGGGTATTCTTCCCACATCCAAATATCTTTGTAGAGATTTAATCTCCCACCATTTAGCTATTTCTTTTTTGCGGAGCTTTTCCAGATCTCCACATAGTTTTTTGGTACTGTTGTCCGGTTCAGATTCATTATTCAATGCCATCTGTTTATTAGTAGCTGACTTGCCTGTATCAGCGTCTGCAAAAATATCTAATGCAGCTTCCTCCCTTTCCTTTTCCCACTCCGCAGCCATATCTGTCCTTGAAAATATATATTCCACTTGAGAAGCTCACTGTCCGTTTCTAGCTTTTCAGAGAACGGAACTACCTCTCCCACAAACCCTTGCGTTTGTAACTGACTGGCTGACACAATGGATTTTCGCCGTCTTACCTGACTACCCGTGAATGCTTCTCCAGCCCTCACAGGAATCCAGCAATTCGGCTACCGATCCCTGCGCAGCACAAACAGTCTCTTCGATAGCGGGTTTCAGGGGGCGCTGCGCGTCTCTCTCCTCGAGGGTTTCACCACCAGTAACCCTGAAGGCACAGCGCTGCCAAAACGAGGAGGGTCATTAACCGGCACCAAAGTTATTCCCAATATAATGTTGTGGATTTCCTATGGAAACTAGGTCCTAACTATAACTACCTACTGGCGACCGCCATTAGGTTATATATATATATATATATATATATACATATATATATATTGTTGCACAAAGGACGCAGCACTCCAAGGTAGAGTGCTGTACCGGTACAGCAGTCTTCTGTCAGACATGTGCAGGTACAGCAGTCTTTCATCAGACATGTGTAGGTACAGCAGTCTTCCATCAGACATGTGCGGGTGCAGCAGTCTTCCGTCAGATATGTGCGGGTACAGCAGTCTTCCATCAGACATGTGTAGGTACAGCAGTCTTCCGTCAGACATGTACGGGTGCAGCAGTCTTCCGTTACTGCAGTCTCCTGTCAGACATGTGTAGGTACAGCAGTCTGCCGTCAGACATGTGCGGGTGCAGCAGTCTTCTGTCAGACATGTGCAGGTACAGCAGTCTTTCATCAGACATGTGTAGGTACAGCAGTCTTCCATCAGACATGTGTAGGTACAGCAGTCTTCCGTCAGACATGTACGGGTGCAGCAGTCTTCCATTACTGCAGTCTCCTGTCAGACATGTGTAGGTACAGCAGTCTGCCGTCAGACATGTGCGGGTGCAGCAGTCTTCTGTCAGACATGTGCAGGTACAGCAGTCTTTCATCAGACATGTGTAGGTACAGCAGTCTTCCATCAGACATGTGCGGGTGCAGCAGTCTTCCGTCAGATATGTGCGGGTACAGCAGTCTTCCATCAGACATGTGTAGGTACAGCAGTCTTCCGTCAGACATGTACGGGTGCAGCAGTCTTCCGTTACTGCAGTCTCCTGTCAGACATGTGTAGGTACAGCAGTCTGCCGTCAGACATGTGCGGGTACAGCAGTCTTCCATCAGACATGTGTAGGTACAGCAGTCTACCGTCAGACATGTGTCGGTACAGCAGTCTGCCGTCAGACATGTGCGGGTGCAGCAGTCTTCCATCAGACATGTGTAGGTACAGCAGTCTTCCGTCAGACATGTGCGGGTACAGTAGTCTTCCGTCAGACATGTTTGGGTACAGCAGTCTTCGGTCAGACATGTTTGGGTACAGCAGTCTTCCGTCAGACATGTGCGGGTACAGCAGTCATCCATCAGACATGTGTAGGTACAGCAGTCTTCCATCAGACATGTGCGGGTACAGCAGTCTTCTGTCAGACATGTGCAGGTACAGCAGTCTTCCATCAGACATGTGTAGGTACAGCAGTCTTCCATCAGACATGTGCGGGTACAGCAGTCTTCTGTCAGACATGTGCAGGTACAGCAGTCTTCCATCAGACATGTGTAGGTACAGCAGTCTGCCATCAGACATGTGCGGGTACAGCAGTCTTCCATCAGACATGTGTAGGTACAGCAGTCTACCGTCAGACATGTGTCGGTACAGCAGTCTGCCGTCAGACATGTGCGGGTGCAGCAGTCTTCCATCAGACATGTGTAGGTACAGCAGTCTTCCGTCAGACATGTGCGGGTACAGTAGTCTTCCGTCAGACATGTTTGGGTACAGCAGTCTTCGGTCAGACATGTTTGGGTACAGCAGTCTTCTGTCAGACATGTGCGGGTACAGCAGTCATCCATCAGACATGTGTAGGTACAGCAGTCATCCATCAGACATGTGTAGGTACAGCAGTCTTCCATCAGACATGTGTAGGTACAGCAGTCTGCCGTCAGACATGTGCGGGTACAGCAGTCTTCCATCAGACATGTGTAGGTACAGCAGTCTACCGTCAGACATGTGTCAGTACAGCAGTCTGCCTTCCGACCTGTGCGGGTGCAGCAGTCTTCCATCAGACATGTGTAGGTACAGTAGTCTTCCGTCAGACATGTTTGGGTATAGCAGGCTTCGGTCAGACATGTTTGGGTACAGCAGTCTTCCATCAGACATGTGCGGGTACAGCAGTCATCCATCAGACATGTGTAGGTACAGCAGTCATCCATCAGACATGTGTAGGTACAGCAGTCTTCCGTCAGACATGTGTAGGTACAGCAGTCTTCCGTCAGACATGTGCGGGTACAGCAGTCATCCATCAGACATGTGTAGGTACAGCAGTCATCCATCAGACATGTGTAGGTACAGCAGTCTTCCGTCAGACATGTGCAGGTACAGCAGTCTTCCATCAGACATGTGCGGGTACAGCAGTCTGCCGTCAGACATGTGCGGGTACAGCAGTCATCCATCAGACATGTGTAGGTACAGCAGTCTGCCGTCAGACATGTGTGGGTACAGCAGTCATCCATCAGACATGTGTAGGTACAGCAGTCTACCGTCAGACATGTGTCAGTACAGCAGTCTGCCGTCAGACATGTGCAGGTGCAGCAGTCTTCCATCAGACATGTGTAGGTACAGTAGTCTTCCGTCAGACATGTTTGGGTACAGCAGGCTTCGGTCAGACATGTTTGGGTACAGCAGTCTTCCATCAGACATGTGCGGGTACAGCAGTCATCCATCAGACATGTGTGGGTACAGCAGTCATCCATCAGGCATGTGTAGGTACAGCAGTCTTCCGTCAGACATGTGTAGGTACAGCAGTCTTCCATCAGACATGTGCGGGTACAGCAGTCATCCATCAGACATGTGTAGGTACAGCAGTCTACCATCAGACATGTGCGGGTACAGCAGTCTGCCGTCAGACATGTGCGGGTACAGCAGTCTTCCGTCAGACATGTGTAGGTACAGCAGTCTTCCGTCAGACATGTGCGGGTACAGCAGTCATCCATCAGAAATGTGCAGGTACAGCAGTCTTCCATCAGACATGTGCGGGTACAGCAGTCTGCCGTCAGACATGTTTGGGTACAGCAGTCATCCATCAGACATGTGCGGCTACAGCAGTCTTCCATCAGACATGTGCGGGTACAGTAGTCTGCCGTCAGACATGTTTGGGTACAGCAGTCATCCATCAGACATGTGCGGGTACAGTAGTCTTCCGTCAGACATGTGCGGGTACAGCAGTCTTCCGTCAGACATGTGCAGGTACAGCAGTCTTCCATCAGACATGTGCGGGTTCAGTAGTCTTCCGTCAGACATGTGCGGGTACAGCAGTCATCCGTCAGACATGTGTAGGTACAGCAGTCTTCCGACAGACATGTGCAGGTACAGCAGTCATCCATCAGACATGTGTAGGTACAGCAGTCTTCCGTCAGACATGTGCAGGTACAGCAGTCTTCTGTCAGACATGTGCGGGTACAGTAGTCTTCCGCCAGACATGTGCGGGTACAGCAGTCATCCGTCAGACATGTGTAGGTACAGCAGTCTTCCGTCAGACATGTGCAGGTACAGCAGTCATCCATCAGACATGTGTAGGTACAGCAGTCTTCCGTCAGACATGTGCAGGTACAGTAGTCTTCCGTCAGACATGTGCGGGTACAGCAGTCTGCCGTCAGACATGTGCGGGTACAGCAGTCATCCATCAGACATGTGCGGGTACAGCAGTCATCCATCAGACATGTGTAGGTACAGCAGTCATCCATCAGACATGTGCGGGTACAGCAGTCTTCCGTCAGACATGTGCGGGTACAGCAGTCTTCCGTCAGACATGTGTAGGTACAGCAGTCTTCCGTCAGACATGTGCGGGTACAGCAGTCATCCATCAGAAATGTGCAGGTACAGCAGTCTTCCATCAGACATGTGCGGGTACAGCAGTCTGCCGTCAGACATGTTTGGGTACAGCAGTCATCCATCAGACATGTGCGGCTACAGCAGTCTTCCATCAGACATGTGCGGGTACAGCAGTCTGCCGTCAGACATGTTTGGGTACAGCAGTCATCCATCAGACATGTGCGGGTACAGTAGTCTTCCGTCAGACATGTGCGGGTACAGCAGTCTTCCGTCAGACATGTGCAGGTACAGCAGTCTTCCATCAGACATGTGCGGGTACAGTAGTCTTCCGTCAGACATGTGCGGGTACAGCAGTCATCCGTCAGACATGTGTAGGTACAGCAGTCTTCCGTCAGACATGTGCAGGTACAGCAGTCATCCATCAGACATGTGTAGATACAGCAGTCTTCCGTCAGACATGTGCAGGTACAGCAGTCTTCTGTCAGACATGTGCGGGTACAGTAGTCTTCCGTCAGACATGTGCGGGTACAGCAGTCATCCGTCAGACATGTGTAGGTACAGCAGTCTTCCGTCAGACATGTGCAGGTACAGCAGTCATCCATCAGACATGTGTAGGTACAGCAGTCTTCCGTCAGACATGTGCAGGTACAGTAGTCTTCCGTCAGACATGTGCGGGTACAGCAGTCTGCCGTCAGACATGTGCGGGTACAGCAGTCATCCATCAGACATGTGCGGGTACAGCAGTCATCCATCAGACATGTGTAGGTACAGCAGTCATCCATCAGACATGTGCGGGTACAGCAGTCTTCCGTCAGACATGTGTAGGTACAGCAGTCTTCTGTCAGACATGTGCAGGTACAGCAGTCTTCTGTCAGACATGTGTCGGTACAGCAGTCTTCCGTCAGACATGTTTGGGTACAGCAGTCTTCTGTCAGACATGTGCGGGTACAGCAGTCTTCCGTTAGACATGTGGAGAAGTTTGGTTTGGTTAGAGCGGCAGGCCCTGATGCAGAGGTCTAGCCTGGGACCAGGGTTCAATTCCGGCCTCGGCGGGTCTTGGGCTCAAAATTCCACGGACCTGATAATTCTCGCCTCGGGGCCTATTCCAATCATGGAGTCCCACTCTGCAACTCTGGGCAATAGCTTGCTTAATCTCCACAATGGCCCCCACAACGCTAAGGATGCCTGGCCTCCACCTTGGGGGTGCCCAGGAGTCGACACCTCACAGGGAAAGCCAGGATGGGTTCCACAGCAGTATGAGTACAAGCGCCTTGAGACCCTTGCGGGTGAGTAGTGCGCTATACAAGTACTACTACATTTACATTTACATGTGCGGGTATCCACCCAACCAAGGACCTTCTCAACCTGCCAGTGAGTCTTTCCAACAGCATAGGGTGGTAAAGACCACTTTATGGAACCCACCCAACCAATGACCTTCTCAACCCCCCAGTGAGTCTTTCAAAGTCGATAGAGTGGTCATTGGTGTCAAAGATTCCAGAATGGCATCCACCCAACGAACGGTCTTCCGGACCACCTTGCCGCTCCCCCACACCAGCTACCTTCTAAAGAGCTTAACAAGGGAACCGAAGGCCACTGAAAGCAATCCATAGGATAAAGGTCCTTCTCACCCATCCCTGCAAGGCTTACTTCACCGCGGTGTTACCAGTCGCAGAAAGCTGTCCACCCAACTCAGGGCGCTCTCAGTCACTCCGCCTCCCCAGCAAGAGCTTCTGGAGGTGGGTGGGGGAGGGGGGTCTTAAGACCACCCAACATTCTAAAATCATTAGAAAGGCTACAATCTCTAAAATAGAGAAACGAGCATCGACCATATCAGATTCTGTGATAGGTTTGTGGCCTGGACTATATGGTGATAAACAGCTGGCGTGTCTCACCCCTCCTCACATTGTGACGTTGGCCCTGTAGCTGGAGCATTGTCCTCTGTTATGCATCTTTTTATTTGCTCTTTTTTCCTTGTTGGTGTATGAAATAAGGGCAGTCGCCAAACATCTTTCTAGACCTGAATATCTTTGGGCATGGGCACTTCTGGGGCGCAGACAATGACGTCAGCACAGGGGTGCCCACCCATACTTCCGGCGCTCTTTACGTGTCCCCTCTCTGCTGCCACCCTGGGTGCACAGGTGTGAGCGAGCGGCCTGGAGTTGGCAGTGCCGCCTTCATTAGGTCTGTTTGCACCGTGGGAGGTGGGGCCCACCTCTAAGCTGGTCATGTTTACTGAGCCCGCCCCTGTGTCCTCGCCTGGACCCGTGCAAGTCACCTGTCCGTGCCCTCGTGTCCACCATCCTCGTGGGACACGGGTTTCACAATGTCCTGGACGCGCCGCGCTGACCATTGCTCCCTCCCCCTGGCACGGGCCGCTCTTGGCACGGACTCGGGCCTGCCACCGCCTTTGATGCCCCGGGGGTCGGGACAGTCGCTTTCTGATATAGAGCGCCCCCCACATCCACTCCCTGCCAAAAGGCTGTGGCCCTCTCGGTGATCACGAGGTGGCGGCTGGCCAGGGCCCCAGAGGGGGAGGGGGGTCTGCGCAGGCCTTGGAGAGAAGACACCAGACTGGGAGGGTCGGAGGGCCGAGGGTGGGTCAGGAGGGGGCGTGAAGAATCTGCTGCCCAGGATGATAGACTAAAGGCCTGGCGTATGCTGGCATAAAACCCCAGGCGAGTTTGTAAACTGCACGACCCGGACACAGGGGTACTCCAGTAACCCCCACTTCCCAATATATTCCGTGCAAGCGAGAGGGCCCAGCTAGTGTGCCGTTTGGGGGTTCAGCCCGAGGTTGTGCGCTGTCAGGGGGCACAGCAGGCTGTGTGCTGTAGAGGGGGGCACAGCAGCCTGTGTGCTGTTGGGGACACAGCGGAAGGCTGTGTGCTTTAGAGAGGATTCCAGGGCTTTAAGTGGGCCGGGTCCCGCCGCTGCCCAACACCGGCAGGTCTAAAAAACATATTACATTCAACGAAGTCATCGTTGTTGCTTATTTATCTTAAGAAACCAACAACCATTGGCAAAGCCAATAGCCCTGACTTGTTGAAGGTGTAATGTTACTTCTAGTAGTATATATCTGTATAGAATGACAGAATCAGCAAAATACCAGTCGAGCAGGCACTGTGGTAAGCACTGATCTTTAGCCCCACTGAAAGCCCTGGGGGGCACAGCAGGATGTGTGCTGTGGGTGGGTGTGGGGCCGTTTACAGAGGAAGGCTGTGTGTTGTCGGGGGAGGGGGGGGGGGGGTAGTGAAAGGATGGTGCCAGTGGTGGGGTGCTACTGGTATGGATGATAACAGCTGGAGATGGTTTTCGGTTGGCACCCTAGCCTCTTGGCAGGCTCCTTTACAAAACGATCGAGGAGCAGCCAGGTGAGGAGGGGTAACCTCCTTCTGGGTAGAGGGTGCCAGTGCCCTTTGGAAGCTGGCAGCATCTATGCTCCAGCACTAGAAATCACCAACACCCTCTACAGCGGCAGTGATAGACGCAGAGAGCTAAAGCTGACAGCAACCCTAGCCAGGGCCTGGGACCATTGAAGCACCCACTGCCAGCGAGAGAACTGAAGCTTGCACCGACCCTAGCCATGGTCTGGGATCAGTGAAGCACCCACTGCCAGCGAGAGTACTGAAGCTTGCACCAACCCCAGCCTGGGCCTGGGACCATTGACGCACTCACTGCCAGCGAGAGAACTGAAGCTTGCACCGACCCTAGCCATGGTCTGGGATCATTGAAGCACCCACTGCCAGCGAGAGAACTGAAGCTTGCACCGACCCTAGCCATGGTCTGGGATCAGTGAAGCACCCACTGCCAGCGAGAGAACTGAAGCTTGCACCAACCCCAGTCTGGGCCTGGGACCATTGAAGCACCCACTGCCAGCGAGAGAACTGAAGCTTGCACCAACCCCAGCCTGGGCCTGGGACCATTCAAGCATCCACTGCCAGCGAGAGAACTGAAGCTTGCACCGACCCTAGCCATGGTCTGGGATCATTCAAGCACCCACTGCCAGCGAGAGAACTGAAGCTTGCACCGACCCTAGCCATGGTCTGGGATCATTGAGACACCCACTGCCAGCGAGAGAACTGAAGCTTGCACCGACCCTAGCCATGGTCTGGGACCATTGAAGCACCCACTGCCAGCGAGAGAGAACTGAAGCTTGCACCGACCCTAGCCATGGTCTGGGACCATTGAAGCACCCACTGCCAGCGAGAGAACTGAAGCTTGCACCAACCCCAGTCTGGGCCTGGGACCATTAAAGCACCCACTGCCAGCGAGAGAACTGAAGCTTGCACCGACCCTAGCCATGGTCTGGGACCATTGAAGCACCCACTGCCAGCGAGAGAACTGAAGCTGGCACCAACCCCAGCCTGGGCCTGGGACCTTTGACACACCCTCTGCCAGTGAGAGAGAACTGAAGCTTGCACCAAACCTAGCCGGGGCCTGGGACCATTGACGCGCCCTCTGCCAGTGGGAGAGAACTGAAGCTTGCACCAACCCTAGCCGGGACCTGGGACCTTTGACACACCCTCTGCCAGTGAGAGAGAACTGAAGCTTGCACCAACCCTAGCCAGGACCTGGGACCATTGATGCACCCTCTGCCAGCGAGAGAGAACTGAAGCTGGCACCGACCCTAGCCAGGGTCTGGGACCATAGGCACACCCTCTGCCAGCGAGAGAGAACTGAAGCTTGCACCGACCCTAGCCGGGACCTGGGACCTTTGACACACCTTCTGCCAGTGAGAGAGAACTGAAGCTTGCACCGACCCTAGCCGGGACCTGGGACCTTTGACACACCCTCTGCCAGTGAGAGAGAACTGAAGCTTGCACCAACCCTAGCCGGGACCTGGGACCTTTGACACACCCTCTGCCAGTGAGGGAGAACTGAAGCTTGCACCAAACCTAGCCGGGGCCTGGGACAATTGACGTGCCCTCTGCCAGTGGGAGAGAACTGAAGCTTGCACCGACCCTAGCCGGGACCTGGGACCTTTGACACACCCTCTGCCAGTGAGAGAGAACTGAAGCTTGCACCAACCCTAGCCAGGACCTGGGACCATTGATGCACCCTCTGCCAGCGAGAGAGAACTGAAGCTGGCACCGACCCTAGCCAGGGTCTGGGACCATAGGCACACCCTCTGCCAGCGAGAGAGAACTGAAGCTTGCACCGACCCTAGCCGGGACCTGGGACCTTTGACACACCCTCTGCCAGTGAGAGAGAACTGAAGCTTGCACCAACCCTAGCCAGGACCTGGGACCATTGATGCACCCTCTGCCAGCGAGAGAGAACTGAAGCTGGCACCGACCCTAGCCAGGGTCTGGGACCATAGGCACACCCTCTGCCAGCGAGAGAGAACTGAAGCTTGCACCGACCCTAGCCGGGACCTGGGACCTTTGACACACCCTCTGCCAGTGAGAGAGAACTGAAGCTTGCACCAACCCTAGCCAGGACCTGGGACCATTGATGCACCCTCTGCCAGCGAGAGAGAACTGAAGCTTGCACCAACCCTAGCCGGGGCATGGGACCATTGAAGCACCCACTGCCAGCGAGAGAGAACTGAAGCTTGCACCAAACCTAGCCGGGTTCTGGGACCATTGACCCGCCCCCTGCCAGTGTACGAAAAGTGAAGCTTGCACCAACCCTAGCCGGAGCCTGGGACCATTGAAGCACCCACTGCCAGCGAGAGAGAACTGAAGCTTGCACCAACCCTAGCAGGGACCTGGGAACTTTGAAGCACCCTCTGCAGGCGAGAGAGATCTGAAGCTTGCACTGAACCTAGCAGGGGTCTGGGACCATTGACGCGCCCCTTGCCAGTGTGGGAGAAGTGAAGCTTGCAGCAACCCTAGCCGGGGCCTAGGACCATTGACGCACCCTCTGCCAGTGTGAGAGAAGTGAAGCTTGCACCAACCCTATCGGGGGCCTGGGATTATTGAAGCACCCACTGCCAGAGAGAGAGAACTGAAGCTTGCACCAACCCTAGCCGGGACCTGGGACCATTGACGCACCCTCTGCCAGCGAGAAAGAACTGAAGCTTGCACCGACCCTAGCCAGGGTTTGGGACCATAGGCACGACTTCTGCCAGCGAGAGAGAACTGAAGCTTGCACCAACCGTAGCCGGGGCCTGGGACCATTGAAGCACCCACGGCCAGCGAGAGAGAACTGAAGTTTGCACCAACCCTAGCCGGAACCTGGGACCATTGAAGCACCCACTGCCAGCGAGAGAGAACTGAAGCTTGCACCGAACCTAGCCAGGGTCTGGGACCATTGACCCGCCCTCTGCCAGTGTGCGAAAAGTGAAGCTTGCACCTACAATAGCCGGAGCCTGGGACCATTGAAGCACCCACTGCCAGCGAGAGAGAACTGAAGCTTGCACCAACCCTTGCCGGGACCTGGGACCATTGAAGCACCCACTGCCAGTGAGAGAGAACTGAAGCTTGCACCAACCCTAGCCGGGACCTGGGACCATTGGCGCGCCCACTGCCAGTGTGAGAGAAGTGAAGCTTGCAGCAACCCTATCCGGGGCCTGGGACTATTGAAGCACCCACTGCCAGCGAGAGAGAACTGAAGCTTGCACCAACCCTAGCCGGGACCTGGGACCATTGATGCGCCCTCTGCCAGTGTGAGAGAAGTGAAGCTTGCAGCAACCCTAGCCGGGGCCTGGGACCATTGATGCGCCCTCTGCCAGTGTGAGAGAAGTGAAGCTTGTACCAACCCTATCCGGGGCCTGGGACTATTGAAGCACCTACTGTCAGCGAGAGAGAACTGAAGCTTGCACCAACCCTAGCCGGGACCTCGGACCTTTGACACACCCTCTGCCAGCGAGAGAGAACTGAAGCTTGCACCAAACCTAGCCGGGGCCTGGGACCATTGACGCGCCCTCTGCCAGTGGGAGAGAACTGAAGCTTGCACCGACCCTAGCCGGGACCTGGGACCTTTGACACACCCTCTGCCAGTGAGAGAGAATTGAAGTTTGCACCAACCCTAGCCAGGACCTGGGACCATTGATGCACCCTCTGCCAGCGAGAGAGAACTGAAGCTTGCACCGACCCTAGCCAGGGTTTGGGACCATAGGCACACCCTCTGCCATTGAGAGAGAACTGAAGCTTGCACCAACCCTAGCCGGGGCATGGGACCATTGAAGCACCCACTGCCAGCGAGAGAGAACTGAAGCTTGCACCAAACCTAGCCGGGTTCTGGGACCAATGACCCGCCCCCTGCCAGTGTACGAAAAGTGAAGCTTGCACCAACCCTAGCCGGAGCCTGGGACCATTGAAGCACCCACTGCCAGCGAGAGAGAACTGAAGCTTGCACCAACCCTAGCAGGGACCTGGGAACTTTGAAGCACCCTCTGCAGGCGAGAGAGATCTGAAGCTTGCACTGAACCTAGCAGGGGTCTGGGACCATTGACGCGCCCCTTGCCAGTGTGGGAGAAGTGAAGCTTGCAGCAACCCTAGCCGGGGCCTAGGACCATTGACGCACCCTCTGCCTGTGTGAGAGAAGTGAAGCTTGCACCAACCCTATCCGGGGCCTGGGATTATTGAAGCACCCACTGCCAGAGAGAGAGAACTGAAGCTTGCACCAACCCTAGCCGGGACCTGGGACCTTTGACACACCCTCTGCCAGTGAGAGAGAACTGAAGCTTGCACCAACCCTAGCCAGCACCTGGGACCATTGATGCACCCTCTGCCAGCGAGAGAGAACTGAAGCTTGCACCAAACCTAGCCGGGGCCTGGGACAATTGACGTGCCCTCTGCCAGTGGGAGAGAACTGAAGCTTGCACCGACCCTAGCCGGGACCTGGGACCTTTGACACACCCTCTGCCAGTGAGAGAGAACTGAAGCTTGCACCAACCCTAGCCAGGACCTGGGACCATTGATGCACCCTCTGCCAGCGAGAGAGAACTGAAGCTGGCACCGACCCTAGCCAGGGTCTGGGACCATAGGCACACCCTCTGCCAGCGAGGGAGAACTGAAGCTTGCACCGACCCTAGCCGGAACCTGGGACCTTTGACACACCCTCTGCCAGTGAGAGAGAACTGAAGCTTGCACCAACCCTAGCCAGGACCTGGGACCATTGATGCACCCTCTGCCAGCGAGAGAGAACTGAAGCTTGCACCAACCCTAGCCGGGGCATGGGACCATTGAAGCACCCACTGCCAGCGAGAGAGAACTGAAGCTTGCACTAAACCTAGCCGGGTTCTGGGACCAATGACCCGCCCCCTGCCAGTGTACGAAAAGTGAAGCTTGCACCAACCCTAGCCGGAGCCTGGGACCATTGAAGCACCCACTGCCAGCGAGAGAGAACTGAAGCTTGCACCAACCCTAGCAGGGACCTGGGAACTTTGAAGCACCCTCTGCAGGCGAGAGAGATCTGAAGCTTGCACTGAACCTAGCAGGGGTCTGGGACCATTGACGCGCCCCTTGCCAGTGTGGGAGAAGTGAAGCTTGCAGCAACCCTAGCCGGGGCCTAGGACCATTGACGCACCCTCTGCCAGTGTGAGAGAAGTGAAGCTTGCACCAACCCTATCCGGGGCCTGGGATTATTGAAGCACCCACTGCCAGAGAGAGAGAACTGAAGCTTGCACCAACCCTAGCCGGGACCTGGGACCATTGACGCACCCTCTGCCAGCGAGAAAGAACTGAAGCTTGCACCGACCCTAGCCAGGGTTTGGGACCATAGGCACGACTTCTGCCAGCGAGAGAGAACTGAAGCTTGCACCAACCGTAGCCGGGGCCTGGGACCATTGAAGCACCCACTGCCAGCGAGAGAGAACTGAAGTTTGCACCAACCCTAGCCGGAACCTGGGACCATTGAAGCACCCACTGCCAGCAAGAGAGAACTGAAGCTTGCACCGAACCTTGCCAGGGTCTGGGACCATTGACCCGCCCTCTGCCAGTGTGCGAAAAGTGAAGCTTGCACCTACAATCGCCGGAGCCTGGGACCATTGAAGCACCCACTGCCAGCGAGAGAGAACTGAAGCTTGCACCAACCCTTGCCGGGACCTGGGACCATTGAAGCACCCACTGCCAGTGAGAGAGAACTGAAGCTTGCACCAACCCTAGCCGGGACCTGGGACCATTGGCGCGCCCTCTGCCAGTGTGAGAGAAGTGAACCTTGCAGCAACCCTATCCGGGGTCTGGGACTATTGAAGCACCCACTGCCAGCGAGAGAGAACTGAAGCTTGCACCAACCCTAGCCGGGACCTGGGACCATTGATGCGCCCTCTGCCAGTGTGAGAGAAGTGAAGCTTGCAGCAACCCTAGCCGGGGCCTGGGACCATTGACGCGCCCTCTGCCAGTGTGAGAGAAGTGAAGCTTGTACCAACCCTATCCGGGGCCTGGGACTATTGAAGCACCTACTGTCAGTGAGAGAGAACTGAAGCTTGCACCAAACCTAGCCGGGGCCTGGGACCATTGACGCGCCCTCTGCCAGTGGGAGAGAACTGAAGCTTGCACCGACCCTAGCCGGGACCTGGGACCTTTGACACACCCTCTGCCAGTGAGAGAGAACTGAAGCTTGCACCAACCCTAGCCAGGACCTGGGACCATTGATGCACCCTCTGCCAGCGAGAGAGAACTGAAGCTTGCACCAACCCTAGCCGGGGCATGGGACCATTGAAGCACCCACTGCCAGCGAGAGAGAACTGAAGCTTGCACTAAACCTAGCCGGGTTCTGGGACCAATGACCCGCCCCCTGCCAGTGTACGAAAAGTGAAGCTTGCACCAACCCTAGCCGGAGCCTGGGACCATTGAAGCACCCACTGCCAGCGAGAGAGAACTGAAGCTTGCACCAACCCTAGCAGGGACCTGGGAACTTTGAAGCACCCTCTGCAGGCGAGAGAGATCTGAAGCTTGCACTGAACCTAGCAGGGGTCTGGGACCATTGACGCGCCCCTTGCCAGTGTGGGAGAAGTGAAGCTTGCAGCAACCCTAGCCGGGGCCTAGGACCATTGACGCACCCTCTGCCAGTGTGAGAGAAGTGAAGCTTGCACCAACCCTATCCGGGGCCTGGGATTATTGAAGCACCCACTGCCAGAGAGAGAGAACTGAAGCTTGCACCAACCCTAGCCGGGACCTGGGACCATTGACGCACCCTCTGCCAGCGAGAAAGAACTGAAGCTTGCACCGACCCTAGCCAGGGTTTGGGACCATAGGCACGACTTCTGCCAGCGAGAGAGAACTGAAGCTTGCACCAACCGTAGCCGGGGCCTGGGACCATTGAAGCACCCACTGCCAGCGAGAGAGAACTGAAGTTTGCACCAACCCTAGCCGGAACCTGGGACCATTGAAGCACCCACTGCCAGCAAGAGAGAACTGAAGCTTGCACCGAACCTTGCCAGGGTCTGGGACCATTGACCCGCCCTCTGCCAGTGTGCGAAAAGTGAAGCTTGCACCTACAATCGCCGGAGCCTGGGACCATTGAAGCACCCACTGCCAGCGAGAGAGAACTGAAGCTTGCACCAACCCTTGCCGGGACCTGGGACCATTGAAGCACCCACTGCCAGTGAGAGAGAACTGAAGCTTGCACCAACCCTAGCCGGGACCTGGGACCATTGGCGCGCCCTCTGCCAGTGTGAGAGAAGTGAACCTTGCAGCAACCCTATCCGGGGTCTGGGACTATTGAAGCACCCACTGCCAGCGAGAGAGAACTGAAGCTTGCACCAACCCTAGCCGGGACCTGGGACCATTGATGCGCCCTCTGCCAGTGTGAGAGAAGTGAAGCTTGCAGCAACCCTAGCCGGGGCCTGGGACCATTGACGCGCCCTCTGCCAGTGTGAGAGAAGTGAAGCTTGTACCAACCCTATCCGGGGCCTGGGACTATTGAAGCACCTACTGTCAGTGAGAGAGAACTGAAGCTTGCACCAAACCTAGCCGGGGCCTGGGACCATTGACGCGCCCTCTGCCAGTGGGAGAGAACTGAAGCTTGCACCGACCCTAGCCGGGACCTGGGACCTTTGACACACCCTCTGCCAGTGAGAGAGAATTGAAGCTTGCACCAACCCTAGCCAGGACCTGGGACCATTGATGCACCCTTTGCCAGCGAGAGAGAACTGAAGCTTGCACCGACCCTAGCCAGGGTTTGGGACCATAGGCACACCCTCTGCCATTGAGAGAGAACTGAAGCTTGCACCGACCCTAGCCGGGACCTGGGACCATAGGCACACCCTCTGCCAGCGAGAGAGAACTGAAGCTTGCACCGACCCTAGCCGGGACCTGGGACCTTTGACACACCCTCTGCCAGTGAGAGAGAACTGAAGCTTGCACCGACCCTAGCCGGGACCTGGGACCTTTGACACACCCTCTGCCAGTGAGAGAGAACTGAAGCTTGCACCAAACCTAGCCGGGGCCTGGGACAATTGACGTGCCCTCTGCCAGTGGGAGAGAACTGAAGCTTGCACCGACCCTAGCCGGGACCTGGGACCTTTGACACACCCTCTGCCAGTGAGAGAGAACTGAAGCTTGCACCAACCCTAGCCAGGACCTGGGACCATTGATGCACTCTCTGCCAGCGAGAGAGAACTGAAGCTGGCACCGACCCTAGCCAGGGTCTGGGACCATAGGCACACCCTCTGCCAGCGAGAGAGAACTGAAGCTTGCACCGACCCTAGCCGGGACCTGGGACCTTTGACACACCCTCTGCCAGTGAGAGAGAACTGAAGCTTGCACCAACCCTAGCCAGGACCTGGGACCATTGATGCACCCTCTGCCAGCGAGAGAGAACTGAAGCTTGCACCAACCCTAGCCGGGGCATGGGACCATTGAAGCACTCACTGCCAGCGAGAGAGAACTGAAGCTTGCACCAAACCTAGCCGGGTTCTGGGACCATTGACCCGCCCCCTGCCAGTGTACGAAAAGTGAAGCTTGCACCAACCCTAGCCGGAGCCTGGGACCATTGAAGCACCCACTGCCAGCGAGAGAGAACTGAAGCTTGCACCAACCCTAGCAGGGACCTGAGAACTTTGAAGCACCCTCTGCAGGCGAGAGAGATCTGAAGCTTGCACTGAACCTAGCAGGGGTTTGGGACCATTGACGCGCCCCTTGCCAGTGTGGGAGAAGTGAAGCTTGCAGCAACCCTAGCCGGGGCCTAGGACCATTGACGCACCCTCTGCCAGTGTGAGAGAAGTGAAGCTTGCACCAACCCTATCCGGGGCCTGGGATTATTGAAGCACCCACTGCCAGAGAGAGAGAACTGAAGCTTGCACCAACCCTAGCCGGGACCTGGGACCATTGACGCACCCTCTGCCAGCGAGAAAGAACTGAAGCTTGCACCGACCCTAGCCAGGGTTTGGGACCATAGGCACGACTTCTGCCAGCGAGAGAGAACTGAAGCTTGCACCAACCGTAGCCGGGGCCTGGGACCATTGAAGCACCCACTGCCAGCGAGAGAGAACTGAAGTTTGCACCAACCCTAGCCGGAACCTGGGACCATTGAAGCACCCACTGCCAGCGAGAGAGAACTGAAGCTTGTACCGAACCTAGCCAGGGTCTGGGACCAGTGACCCGCCCTCTGCCAGTGTGCGAAAAGTGAAGCTTGCACCTACAATAGCCGGAGCCTGGGACCATTGAAGCACCCACTGCCAGCGAGAGAGAACTGAAGCTTGCACCAACCCTTGCCGGGACCTGGGACCATTGATGCACCCACTGCCAGTGAGAGAGAACTGAAGCTTGCACCAACCCTAGCCGGGACCTGGGACCATTGGCTCGCCCACTGCCAGTGTGAGAGAAGTGAAGCTTGCAGCAACCCTATCCGGGGCCTGGGACTATTAAAGCACCCACTGCCAGCGAGAGAGAACTGAAGCTTGCACCAACCCTAGCCGGGACCTGGGACCATTGATGCGCCCTCTGCCAGTGTGAGAGAAGTGAAGCTTGCAGCAACCCTAGCCGGGGCCTGGGACCATTGACGCGCCCTCTGCCAGTGTGAGAGAAGTGAAGCTTGTACCATCCCTATCCGGGGTCTGGGACTATTGAAGCACCTACTGTCAGCGAGAGAGAACTGAAGCTTGCACCAACCCTAGCCGGGACCTGGGACCTTTGACACACCCTCTGCCAGTGAGAGAGAACTGAAGCTTGCACCAAACCTAGCCGGGGCCTGGGACCATTGACGCGCCCTCTGCCAGTGGGAGAGAACTGAAGCTTGCACCGACCCTAGCCGGGACCTGGGACCTTTGACACACCCTCTGCCAGTGAGAGAGAATTGAAGCTTGCGCCAACCCTAGCCAGGACCTGGGACCATTGATGCACCCTCTGCCAGCGAGAGAGAACTGAAGCTTGCACCGACCCTAGCCAGGGTTTGGGACCATAGGCACACCCTCTGCCATTGAGAGAGAACTGAAGCTTGCACCGACCCTAGCCGGGACCTGGGACCTTTGACACACCCTCTGCCAGTGAGAGAGAACTGAAGCTTGCACCAACCCTAGCCAGGACCTGGGACCATTGATGCACCCTCTGCCAACGAGAGAGAACTGAAGCTGGCACCGACCCTAGCCAGGGTCTGGGACCATAGGCACACCCTCTGCCAGCGAGAGAGAACTGAAGCTTGCACCGACCCTAGCCGGGACCTGGGACCTTTGACACACCCTCTGCCAGTGAGAGAGAACTGAAGCTTGCACCGACCCTAGCCGGGACCTGGGACCTGGGACCTTTGACACACCCTCTGCCAGTGAGAGAGAACTGAAGCTTGCACCAAACCTAGCCGGGGCCTGGGACAATTGACGTGCCCTCTGCCAGTGGGAGAGAACTGAAGCTTGCACCGACCCTAGCCGGGACCTGGGACCTTTGACACACCCTCTGCCAGTGAGAGAGAACTGAAGCTTGCACCAACCCTAGCCAGGACCTGGGACCATTGATGCACCCTCTGCCAGCGAGAGAGAACTGAAGCTGGCACCGACCCTAGCCAGGGTCTGGGACCATAGGCACACCCTCTGCCAGCGAGAGAGAACTGAAGCTTGCACCGACCCTAGCCGGGACCTGGGACCTTTGACACACCCTCTGCCAGTGAGAGAGAACTGAAGCTTGCACCAACCCTAGCCAGGACCTGGGACCATTGATGCACCCTCTGCCAGCGAGAGAGAACTGAAGCTTGCACCAACCCTAGCCGGGGCATGGGACCATTGAAGCACCCACTGCCAGCGAGAGAGAACTGAAGCTTGCACCAAACCTAGCCGGGTTCTGGGATCAATGACCCGCCCCCTGCCAGTGTACGAAAAGTGAAGCTTGCACCAACCCTAGCCGGAGCCTGGGACCATTGAAGCACCCACTGCCAGCGAGAGAGAACTGAAGCTTGCACCAACCCTAGCAGGGACCTGGGAACTTTGAAGCACCCTCTGCAGGCGAGAGAGATCTGAAGCTTGCACTGAACCTAGCAGGGGTCTGGGACCATTGACGCGCCCCTTGCCAGTGTGGGAGAAGTGAAGCTTGCAGCAACCCTAGCCGGGGCCTAGGACCATTGACGCACCCTCTGCCAGTGTGAGAGAAGTGAAGCTTGCACCAACCCTATCCGGGGCCTGGGATTATTGAAGCACCCACTGCCAGAGAGAGAGAACTGAAGCTTGCACCAACCCTAGCCGGGACCTGGGACCATTGACGCACCCTCTGCCAGTGAGAAAGAACTGAAGCTTGCACCGACCCTAGCCAGGGTTTGGGACCATAGGCACGACTTCTGCCAGCGAGAGAGAACTGAAGCTTGCACCAACCGTAGCCGGGGCCTGGGACCATTGAAGCACCCACTGCCAGCGAGAGAGAACTGAAGTTTGCACCAACCCTAGCCGGAACCTGGGACCATTGAAGCACCCACTGCCAGCGAGAGAGAACTGAAGCTTGTACCGAACCTAGCCAGGGTCTGGGACCAGTGACCCGCCCTCTGCCAGTGTGCGAAAAGTGAAGCTTGCACCTACAATAGCCGGAGCCTTGAGGTTCCGTGACGATTTGAACCCGTGTTTTCAATATTGTCGGAAATACATAATATTAGTATCAGCGAACCGCAAATGATCCATTTAGCATATCCTGGTGTTTTCGCTACTATACGAGCAAGAGCACTCCTGTTATGAACACATTTCTGATCTACCCACGGCATCCATCTTAGATTATGTCCGCCATTTTGTGTTTCTTGCCCTCACATACGCAATAACCTCTGATCACTTCATTTCGATTAAGGACACGTAGCCTTAGCCGGAGATTCACCTCTTTCATGACACGTGTACCTTAAACCAGATCACGCTGTAGCTGCATGACTCAACAAAGGCTGCCTCCTCTGCCCGAGGCTAGCCCACCTGAACTGGTTCTCGTGTCCATTGTCCCGATCATGATTAGGCGGCCGAAGCCGGTAGCCTTGCCCATTTACAACCCACAAACATCTCTTATCCCGCTTTCCTATCTTCTGCACCTGGCTCTGCTCCTTTCCTTCTGGGCCTTTATTAGGGGGAGGTAACGAAATTTACGATGAGGCGGTCCGGCTCTTGAATGCAATATTGACAAGGGATTGTGATGGACTAGTGGGAACCCCTCTTCGTGATGTTTGGCATCAGATATTATCGACAGTTCCTGTGTAACGCCAAATATTTATTGTTTAAGACACAAAGGTTTAGGAATGTACTAACATGTGAAATATTTGCCTGAAGCACAATTTTTAGTATATAAGGAGCAACCCTCAATGTACAAATCGAACAGGCTCCTGGTTACTGCCTATGCGTAGTTTCTGTGACTTCTGTGTCCCTGCAGTAATAAACCTTTGGTCTTTGACGCCACCATCGAGAAGCCCGTGTTTCTGTTCATTTGCGCACCAAGGCAGGTGGAACTCCGGGGTCTTTGGGTGTTGTTCCCTGACACCTCTGGACGGAACCAAAAAGTCCAGAACTCCAGCCTGGGACCATTGAAGCACCCACTGCCAGCGAGAGAGAACTGAAGCTTGCACCAACCCTTGCCGGGACCTGGGACCATTGATGCACCCACTGCCAGTGAGAGAGAACTGAAGCTTGCACCAACCCTAGCCGGGACCTGGGACCATTGGCTCGCCCACTGCCAGTGTGAGAGAAGTGAAGCTTGCAGCAACCCTATCCGGGGCCTGGGACTATTAAAGCACCCACTGCCAGCGAGAGAGAACTGAAGCTTGCACCAACCCTAGCCGGGACCTGGGACCATTGATGCGCCCTCTGCCAGTGTGAGAGAAGTGAAGCTTGCAGCAACCCTAGCCGGGGCCTGGGACCATTGACGCGCCCTCTGCCAGTGTGAGAGAAGTGAAGCTTGTACCAACCCTATCCGGGGTCTGGGACTATTGAAGCACCTACTGTCAGCGAGAGAGAACTGAAGCTTGCACCAACCCTAGCCGGGACCTGGGACCTTTGACACACCCTCTGCCAGTGAGAGAGAACTGAAGCTTGCACCAAACCTAGCCGGGGCCTGGGACCATTGACGCGCCCTCTGCCAGTGGGAGAGAACTGAAGCTTGCACCGACCCTAGCCGGGACCTGGGACCTTTGACACACCCTCTGCCAGTGAGAGAGAATTGAAGCTTGCACCAACCCTAGCCAGGACCTGGGACCATTGATGCACCCTATGCCAGCGAGAGAGAACTGAAGCTTGCACCGACCCTAGCCAGGGTTTGGGACCATAGGCACATCCTCTGCCATTGAGAGAGAACTGAAGCTTGCACCGACCCTAGCCGGGACCTGGGACCTTTGACACACCCTCTGCCAGTGAGAGAGAACTGAAGCTTGCACCAAACCTAGCCGGGGCCTGGGACCATTGACGCGCCCTCTGCCAGTGGGAGAGAACTGAAGCTTGCACCAACCCTAGCCGGGACCTGGGACCTTTGACACACCCTCTGCCAGTGAGAGAGAACTGAAGCTTGCACCAACCCTAGCCAGGACCTGGGACCATTGATGCACCCTCTGCCAACGAGAGAGAACTGAAGCTGGCACCGACCCTAGCCAGGGTCTGGGACCATAGGCACACCCTCTGCCAGCGAGAGAGAACTGAAGCTTGCACCGACCCTAGCCGGGACCTGGGACCTTTGACACACCCTCTGCCAGTGAGAGAGAACTGAAGCTTGCACCGACCCTAGCCGGGACCTGGGACCTGGGACCTTTGACACACCCTCTGCCAGTGAGAGAGAACTGAAGCTTGCACCAAACCTAGCCGGGGCCTGGGACAATTGACGTGCCCTCTGCCAGTGGGAGAGAACTGAAGCTTGCACCGACCCTAGCCGGGACCTGGGACCTTTGACACACCCTCTGCCAGTGAGAGAGAACTGAAGCTTGCACCAACCCTAGCCAGGACCTGGGACCATTGATGCACCCTCTGCCAGCGAGAGAGAACTGAAGCTGGCACCGACCCTAGCCAGGGTCTGGGACCATAGGCACACCCTCTGCCAGCGAGAGAGAACTGAAGCTTGCACCGACCCTAGCCGGGACCTGGGACCTTTGACACACCCTCTGCCAGTGAGAGAGAACTGAAGCTTACACCAACCCTAGCCAGGACCTGGGACCATTGATGCACCCTCTGCCAGCGAGAGAGAACTGAAGCTTGCACCAACCCTAGCCGGGGCATGGGACCATTGAAGCACCCACTGCCAGCGAGAGAGAACTGAAGCTTGCACCAAACCTAGCCGGGTTCTGGGATCAATGACCCGCCCCCTGCCAGTGTACGAAAAGTGAAGCTTGCACCAACCCTAGCCGGAGCCTGGGACCATTGAAGCACCCACTGCCAGCGAGAGAGAACTGAAGCTTGCACCAACCCTAGCAGGGACCTGGGAACTTTGAAGCACCCTCTGCAGGCGAGAGAGATCTGAAGCTTGCACTGAACCTAGCAGGGGTCTGGGACCATTGACGCGCCCCTTGCCAGTGTGGGAGAAGTGAAGCTTGCAGCAACCCTAGCCGGGGCCTAGGACCATTGACGCACCCTCTGCCAGTGTGAGAGAAGTGAAGCTTGCACCAACCCTATCCGGGGCCTGGGATTATTGAAGCACCCACTGCCAGAGAGAGAGAACTGAAGCTTGCACCAACCCTAGCCGGGACCTGGGACCATTGATGCACCCTCTGCCAGCGAGAAAGAACTGAAGCTTGCACCGACCCTAGCCAGGGTTTGGGACCATAGGCACGACTTCTGCCAGCGAGAGAGAACTGAAGCTTGCACCAACCGTAGCCGGGGCCTGGGACCATTGAAGCACCCACTGCCAGCGAGAGAGAATTGAAGTTTGCACCAACCCTAGCCGGAACCTGGGACCATTGAAGCACCCACTGCCAGCGAGAGAGAACTGAAGCTTGCACCGAACCTTGCCAGGGTCTGGGACCATTGACCCGCCCTCTGCCAGTGTGCGAAAAGTGAAGCTTGCACCTACAATAGCCGGAGCCTGGGACCATTGAAGGACCCACTGCCAGCGAGAGAGAACTGAAGCTTGCACCAACCCTTGCCGGGACCTGGGACCATTGAAGCACCCACTGCCAGTGAGAGAGAACTGAAGCTTGCACCAACCCTAGCCGGGACCTGGGACCATTGGCGCGCCCTCTGCCAGTGTGAGAGAAGTGAAGCTTGCAGCAACCCTATCCGGGGCCTGGGACTATTGAAGCACCCACTGCCAGCGAGAGAGAACTGAAGCTTGCACCAACCCTAGCCGGGACCTGGGACCATTGATGCGCCCTCTGCCAGTGTGAGAGAAGTGAAGCTTGCAGCAACCCTAGCCAGGGCCTGGGACCATTGACGCGCCCTCTGCCAGTGTGAGAGAAGTGAAGCTTGTACCAACCCTATCCGGGGCCTGTGACTATTGAAGCACCTACTGTCAGCGAGAGAGAACTGAAGCTTGCACCAACCCTAGCCGGGACCTGGGACCTTTGACACACCCTCTGCCAGTGAGAGAGAACTGAAGCTTGCACCAAACCTAGCCGGGGCCTGGGACCATTGACGCGCCCTCTGCCAGTGGGAGAGAACTGAAGCTTGCACCGACCCTAGCCGGGACCTGGGACCTTTGACACACCCTCTGCCAGTGAGAGAGAATTGAAGCTTGCACCAACCCTAGCCAGGACCTGGGACCATTGATGCACCCTCTGCCAGCGAGAGAGAACTGAAGCTTGCACCGACCCTAGCCAGGGTTTGGGACCATAGGCACACCCTCTGCCATTGAGAGAGAACTGAAGCTTGCACCGACCCTAGCCGGGACCTGGGACCATAGGCACACCCTCTGCCAGCGAGAGAGAACTGAAGCTTGCACCGACCCTAGCCGGGACCTGGGACCTTTGACACACCCTCTGCCAGTGAGAGAGAACTGAAGCTTGCACCAAACCTAGCCGGGGCCTGGGACAATTGACGTGCCCTCTGCCAGTGGGAGAGAACTGCAGCTTGCACCGACCCTAGCCGGGACCTGGGACCTTTGACACACCCTCTGCCAGTGAGAGAGAAGTGAAGCTTGCACCAACCCTAGCCAGGACCTGGGACCATTGATGCACCCTCTGCCAGCGAGAGAGAACTGAAGCTGGCACCGACCCTAGCCAGGGTCTGGGACCATAGGCACACCCTCTGCCAGCGAGAGAGAACTGAAGCTTGCACCGACCCTAGCCGGGACCTGGGACCTTTGACACACCCTCTGCCAGTGAGAGAGAACTGAAGCTTGCACCAACCCTAGCCAGGACCTGGGACCATTGATGCACCCTCTGCTAGCGAGAGAGAACTGAAGCTTGCACCAACCCTAGCCGGGGCATGGGACCATTGAAGCACCACTGCCAGCGAGAGAGAACTGAAGCTTGCACCAAACCTAGCCGGGTTCTGGGACCATTGACCCGCCCCCTGCCAGTGTACGAAAAGTGAAGCTTGCACCAACCCTAGCCGGACCCTGGGACCATTGAAGCACCCACTGCCAGCGAGAGAGAACTGAAGCTTGCACCAACCCTAGCAGGGACCTGGGAACTTTGAAGCACCCTCTGCAGGCGAGAGAGATCTGAAGCTTGCACTGAACCTAGCAGGGGTCTGGGACCATTGACGCGCCCCTTGCCAGTGTGGGAGAAGTGAAGCTTGCAGCAACCCTAGCCGGGGCCTAGGACCATTGACGCACCCTCTGCCAGTGTGAGAGAAGTGAAGCTTGCACCAACCCTATCCGGGGCCTGGGATTATTGAAGCACCCACTGCCAGAGAGAGAGAACTGAAGCTGGCACCGACCCTAGCCAGGGTCTGGGACCATAGGCACACCCTCTGCCAGCGAGAGAGAACTGAAGCTTGCACCGACCCTAGCCGGGACCTGGGACCTTTGACACACCCTCTGCCAGTGAGAGAGAACTGAAGCTTGCACCAACCCTAGCCAGGACCTGGGACCATTGATGCACCCTCTGCTAGCGAGAGAGAACTGAAGCTTGCACCAACCCTAGCCGGGGCATGGGACCATTGAAGCACCCACTGCCAGCGAGAGAGAACTGAAGCTTGCACCAAACCTAGCCGGGTTCTGGGACCATTGACCCGCCCCCTGCCAGTGTACGAAAAGTGAAGCTTGCACCAACCCTAGCCGGACCCTGGGACCATTGAAGCACCCACTGCCAGCGAGAGAGAACTGAAGCTTGCACCAACCCTAGCAGGGACCTGGGAACTTTGAAGCACCCTCTGCAGGCGAGAGAGATCTGAAGCTTGCACTGAACCTAGCAGGGGTCTGGGACCATTGACGCGCCCCTTGCCAGTGTGGGAGAAGTGAAGCTTGCAGCAACCCTAGCCGGGGCCTAGGACCATTGACGCACCCTCTGCCAGTGTGAGAGAAGTGAAGCTTGCACCAACCCTATCCGGGGCCTGGGATTATTGAAGCACCCACTGCCAGAGAGAGAGAACTGAAGCTTGCACCAACCCTAGCCGGGACCTGGGACCATTGACGCACCCTCTGCCAGCGAGAAAGAACTGAAGCTTGCACCAACCCTAGCCAGGGTTTGGGACCATAGGCACGACTTCTGCCAGCGAGAGAGAACTGAAGCTTGCACCAACCGTAGCCGGGGCCTGGGACCATTGAAGCACCCACTGCCAGCGAGAGAGAACTGAAGTTTGCACCAACCCTAGCCGGAACCTGGGACCATTGAAGCACCCACTGCCAGCGAGAGAGAACTGAAGCTTGCACCGAACCTAGCCAGGGTCTAGGACCAATGACCCGCCCTCTGCCAGTGTGCGAAAAGTGAAGCTTGCACCTACAATAGCCGGAGCCTGGGACCATTGAAGCACCCACTGCCAGCGAGAGAGAACTGACGCTTGCACCAACCCTTGCCGGGACCTTGGACCATTGAAGCACCCACTGCCAGTGAGAGAGAACTGAAGCTTGCACCAACCCTAGCCGGGACCTGGGACCATTGGCGCGTCCTCTGCCAGTGTGAGAGAAGTGAAGCTTGCAGCAACCCTATCCGGGGCCTGGGAGTATTGAAGCACCCACTGCCAGCGAGAGAGAACTGAAGCTTGCACCAACCCTAGCCGGGACCTGGGACCATTGATGCGCCCTCTGCCAGTGTGAGAGAAGTGAAGCTTGCAGCAACCCTAGCCGGGGCCTGGGACCATTGACGCGCCCTCTGCCAGTGTGAGAGAAGTGAAGCTTGTACCAACCCTATCCGGGGCCTGGGACTATTGAAGCACCTACTGTCAGCGAGAGAGAACTGAAGCTTGCACCAACCCTAGCCGGGACCTGGGACCTTTGACACACCCTCTGCCAGTGAGAGAGAACTGAAGCTTGCACCAAACCTAGCCGGGGCCTGGGACCATTGACGCGCCCTCTGCCAGTGGGAGAGAACTGAAGCTTGCACCGACCCTAGCCGGGACCTGGGACCTTTGACACACCCTCTGCCAGTGAGAGAGAATTGAAGCTTGCACCAACCCTAGCCAGGACCTGGGACCATTGATGCACCCTCTGCCAGCGAGAGAGAACTGAAGCTTGCACCGACCCTAGCCAGGGTTTGGGACCATAGGCACACCCTCTGCCAGTGAGAGAGAACTGAAGCTTGCACCGACCCTAGCCGGGACCTGGGACCTTTGACACACCCTCTGCTAGTGAGAGAGAACTGAAGCTTGCACCAAACCTAGCCGGGGCCTGGGACCTTTGACCCGCCCTCTGCCAGTGGGAGAGAACTGAAGCTTGCACCAACCCTAGCCGGGACCTGGGACCTTTGACACACCCTCTGCCAGTGAGAGAGAACTGAAGCTTGCACCAACCCTAGCCAGGACCTGGGACCATTGATGCACCCTCTGCCAGCGAGAGAGAACTGAAGCTGGCACCGACCCTAGCCAGGGTCTGGGACCATAGGCACACCCTCTGCCAGCGAGAGAGAACTGAAGCTTGCACCGACCCTAGCCGGGACCTGGGACCTTTGACACACCCTCTGCCAGTGAGAGAGAACTGAAGCTTGCACCGACCCTAGCCGGGACCTGGGACCTTTGACACACCCTCTGCCAGTGAGAGAGAACTGAAGCTTGCACCAAACCTAGCCGGGGCCTGGGACAATTGACGTGCCCTCTGCCAGTGGGAGAGAACTGAAGCTTGCACCGACCATAGCCGGGACCTGGGACCTTTGACGCACCCTCTGCCAGTGAGAGAGAACTGAAGCTTGCACCAACCCTAGCCAGGACCTGGGACCATTGATGCACCCTCTGCCAGCGAGAGAGAACTGAAGCTGGCACCGACCCTAGCCAGGGTCTGGGACCATAGGCACACCCTCTGCCAGCGAGAGAGAACTGAAGCTTGCACCGACCCTAGCCGGGACCTGGGACCTTTGACACACCCTCTGCCAGTGAGAGAGAACTGAAGCTTGCACCAACCCTAGCCAGGACCTGGGACCATTGATGCACCCTCTGCCAGCGAGAGAGAACTGAAGCTTGCACCAACCCTAGCCGGGGCATGGGACCATTGAAGCACCCACTGCCAGCGAGAGAGAACTAAAGCTTGCACCAAACCTAGCCGGGTTCTGGGACCATTGACCCGCCCCCTGCCAGTGTACGAAAAGTGAAGTTTGCACCAACCCTAGCCGGAGCCTGGGACCATTGAAGCACCCACTGCCAGCGAGAGAGAACTGAAGCTTGCACCAACCCTAGCAGGGACCTGGGAACTTTGAAGCACCCTCTGCAGGCGAGAGAGATCTGAAGCTTGCACTGAACCTAGCAGGGGTCTGGGACTATTGACGCACCCCTGCCAGTGTGGGAGAAGTGAAGCTTGCAGCAACCCTAGCCGGGGCCTAGGACCATTGACGCACCCTCTGCCAGTGTGAGAGAAGTGAAGCTTGCACCAACCCTATCCGGAGCCTGGGATTATTGAAGCATCCACTGCCAGAGAGAGAGAACTGAAGCTTGCACTAACCCTAGCCAGGACCTCTGACCCTTGAAGCACCCACTGCCAGCGAGAGAGAACTGAAGCTTGCACCAAACCTAGCCGGGGTCTGGGACCATTGACGTGCCCTCTGCCAGTGTTAGAGAAGGGAAGCTTGCACCAACCCTAGCCGGGGCCTGGGACCATTGACGCATCCTCTGCCAGCGAGAGAACTGAAGCTTGCACCAACCCTAGCCGGGACCTGGGACCATTGACCATGCAAGGCTCATTTCACCAGTGTGCGCAACAAACGAGCATTGTACAGGCAACACGGCGCAAACCGGCAGAGAGCCCTGTTGGAGTGTAAACAACCTCTGACAGGGCACCATAGGACCGGCAGCTCTGCTGGAGTATGAACAACCTCTGACAGGGTCCCATAGGACAGTCAGCCCGCCCTGCTGGAGTATGAACAACCTCTGACAGGGCACCACAGGACAGTCAGCCCTGCTGGAGTATGAACAACCTCTGACAGGGCACCACAGGACAGTCAGCCCTGCTGGAGTATGAACAACCTCTGACAGGGCCCAATAGGACAGTCAGCCCTGCTGGAGTATGAACAACCGCTGACAGGGCACCACAGGACAGTCAGCCCTGCTGGAGTATGAACAACCTCTGACAGGGCACCACAGGACAGTCAGCCCTGCTGGAGTATGAACAACCTCTGACAGGGCACCACAGGACAGTCAGCCCTTCTGGAGTATGAACAACCTCTGACAGGGCACCGCAGGACTGTCAGCCCTGCTGGAGCATGAACAACATCTGACAGGGCACCACAGGACAGTCATCCCTGCTGGAGTATGAACAACCTCTGACAGGGCACCACAGGACAGCCAGCCCTGCTGGAGTATGAACAACCTCTGACAGGGCACCATAGGACAGGCAGCCCTGCTGGAGTATGAATAAGCTCTGACAGGGCACCACAGGACAGGCAGCCCTGTTGGAGTATGAACAACCTCTGACAGGGAACCACGGGACAGTCAGCCCTGCTGGAGTATGAACAACCTCTGACAGGGCACCACTGGACAGGCAGCCCTGCTCGAGTATGAACAACCTCTGACGGGGCACCACAGGACAGGCAGCCCTGCAGGAGTATGAACAAACTCTGACAGGGCACCATAGGACAGTCAGCCCTGCTGAAGTATGAACAATCTCTGACGGCACCATAGGACAGTCAGCCCTGCTGGAGTATGAACAACCTCTGACAGGGCACCACAGGACAGTCAGCCCTTCTGGAGTATGAACAACCTCTGACAGGGCACCACAGAACAGTCAGCCCTGCTAAAGTATGAACAACCTCTGACGGGGCCATCCTCAACCTACTCTGCGAAGAAACTGGAACAAAATCACCATCGACCAGATCTCCTCATCGCTTCTTCAAACCCCCCCTGCCCACTCTTCGAACCCCAACCAAGCAGCCATTAACCTCACTCAATGGCTAACCAACAGCGCCGACAACCTAGCACCTTTGAAAAAACGTCAAATCAAACTAGGCAGCAAAAATGCCGCCTGGTTCAACGATGATCTTAAGAAATACAAGAAACTCTGTCGCTCCCTTGAGAAGGCCTGGAAAAAAGACCCAAACACCAGCACCAGGGACGCCTTCAAAAACGCCACCCGCATACACCACCAACTGATCCGGACTGCAAAGAAAGCTGCATTCAAAGATCGACTAGACAACAACGCCCACAACAGCAAGGAATTATTCAACATCCTCAAAGAGTTTACCAACCCCACTGCCAACTCCAACGACATCACTCCCTCTCAAACCCTCTGCGACTCCCTAGCTTCGTTCTTCCACGACAAAATCGCAGACATCCACAACAGCTTCGACAACCAACCCGGAGACCAACCCACCCAACCTTCTGCCGTACCTTCACCCCCCTTGAACATCCTTAATGACTGGAACCCAATCTCCACTGAGGACACCATCCGCCTGATGAACTCCATCCACTCAGGATCCCCCACAGACCCATGCCCCACCACATCTTCAACAAAGCAGACTCCATCATAGCACCACACCTCCGAGACGTCATCAACTGCTCCCTCAACTCCGCCACCTTCCTGGAAAGCTGGAAACACGCCGAACTCAGGGCCCTTCTGAAAAAACCCACAGCTGACCCCACCGAACTCAAAAACTACCGCCCCATCTTGCTCCTTCCATTCCCGGCCAAAGTCATCGAGAAAGCTGTCAACAACCAGCTCGCCGCCTTCCTCGAAACCAACAAATCCCTCGACTCCTCACAGTCTGGCTTCCGAGCCAAACACAGCACTGAGACCGCACTCATCGCTGCAACAGACGACATTCGAACTCTACTGGACAATGGAGACACAGTCGCCCTCATCCTCCTCAACCTCTCCGCAGCCTTCGACACAGTCTGTCATAGCACCCTGTTACAACGCCTCAGTAACATCGGAATCCAAGGAAAAGCACTGGAATGGATCACCTCGTTCCTTGCCGGAAGAACTCAGAGAGTCCGCCTCCCACCATTCAAGTCGGAGGCTACTGAAGTCATCTGCGGCGTGCCACAAGGATCTTCACTCAGCCCCACCCTCTTCAACGTATACATGAGCCCCCTCACGGCCATCGCACGCCAACACAACCTCAACATCATCTCCTACGCTGATGACACTCAACTGATCCTCTCACTCACCAAAGACCCTAACACAGCCGAAACCAACCTACATGAAGGAATGAAAGAAGTAGCCGAATGGATGAAGCACAGCCGTCTGAAACTGAATTCAGACAAAACAGAAGTCCTTATCTTAGGTGCCTCCCCCTCCGCCTGGGACGACTCTTGGTGGCCAGAGGCCCTTGGAAAACCACCCATCCCGACGGACCACGCACGGAACCTGGGCCTCATCCTGGACTCCTCACTCTCGATGACCAGACAAGTCAACGCCGTTTCATCGTCTTGCTTCAACATTCTTCGCATGCTCAAAAAAAAATTCGCTGGATCCCCACCGAAACTAGAAAAACGGTCACCCACGCACTGGTTAAAAGCCGCCTGGACTACGGAAACACCCTATACGCCGGTACCACCGCAAAACTTCAGAAAAAACTCCAACGCATCAGCCAGACTCATACTAGACATCCCGCGTAAAGACCACATTTCTGGTCACCTGAAAGACCTCCACTGGCTCCCCGTCAATAAGAGGATAACATTCTGCCTCCTAACTCACGCACACAAAGCACTTTACGAACTTGGACCCGAATGCCTCAACACACGACTTTCCTTCTACACCCCCCCACCGCCAGCTACGCTCTTCCAATCAAGCCCTTGCTGCTGTACCTCGCATCAACAAAACCACCATGGGAGGAAGATCCTTCTCCTACCTGGCGGCTAAAACCTGGAACTCACTTCCCATTCACCTTCGCCTCACTCAGAACCACCTAGCATTCAGAAAGCAACTTAAAACCTGGATATTCGACAAGTAATTCCCCACCCTTCCTCAAGCGCCTTGAGACCCTCTGGGTATGTAGCGCGCTATATAAATTCATTGACTTGACTTGACTTGACTTTACGGGGCACCACAGGACAGGCAGCCCTGCTGGAGTATGAACAAGCTCTGACAGGGCCCCTTAGGACAAGCAGCCCTGCTGGAGTATGAACATCCTCTGACGGGGCACCATAGGACAGTCAGCCCTGCTGGAGTATGAACAACCTCTGACAGGGCACCACAGGACAGGAAGCCCTGTTGGAGTATGAACAACCTCTGACAGGGCACCATAGGACAGTCAGCCCTGCTAGAGTATGAACAACCTCTGACAGGGCACCATAGGACAGTCAGCCCTGCTGGAGTATGAACAACCTCTGACAGGGCACCATAGGACAGTCAGCCCTTCTAAAGTATGAACTTGCTTGACGTTCTCAGCAAAGCTGAGACCCGTGGCAGACACGAGAGACATTCGACCGGAACTCCTGGACATCCTGCATTTTGCTAACTGCATCGACTCCCGAAGTATCTCGCAGTTGTTCATTGGGGTACGAGAAGCCCCAGCCCCGACCACTATTTGCACTGAAGCTCAGGCCTCCACACTCCACGAATGTCCCGTGGGGCCCGCTATTGCATTTCAGCTTGATGCGTCACCCCGGTTCCTTGTCCATTGGCTAGTGAGCCCCCTGAAGACTTCCTTTTAAATCTAACTTGCTTTCCTGGTTGCTCCAGGCTTGCTCCAGCTTCCCTACAAAGGAGAAATGCCACAAACCTTGCTGGTCTGCACCAAAGCCAATCTTGCGTGGATTGCATTTGCCAAGGCTTGTTGGGTCCAATCCGAATACCGACACCGCAGTCAACTAGATGTTTTGTGGAACAACTTGAATCCAGCTCCTGGTCATCGTCAACGCCTCCTAGACCTCGTGGCTGAAGAGACAAACTTCACCTTTTCACCTGAAATCACCCAACATTGCCTGGTACCTTCCTGGTTCCATCCTGGTCACTGGCAAGTGACCCAGACTCTGTCCCTTCTGCTTTGAGGTTCTTCAAATATTCAATCCACCCGAACACTTTTCCTCTGGACACCTGCAGCACTTCTTTGCAGCTCTCTACTGAAATCGACGACGAAACCCGACATCAAAAGACACCTATGCACCCGGCTTCCGTGGGTGAGGTAACACGAGTACTCTGATAGTCTCGAGGGTATTGGCCCTCCTAGTGTCTAAGTCTAAAAGGGTTCCATCGTAATCCATCCGGCAGTATCCTTAAACTGTAAAATTGTAACTTGTTTGTTTCCCATAGAAAGTCAATGGTAACCCGCGGCTGTGTTTAGACACTGCACACGTCTACCGTGGGCCTCCTACTTCCTAACCTTGGGTTGTTCAGAGTAGCCCCAGTGATTCCACAGGCCCCAGACCTGCTTTCTAACTCTCATGTGGTTCTTATACCACTATTTTAGTATATGGTTTGTGAGGCCCCTAGGGCAAAACGTATACTGTGCAACTTATCGTATGCTAATGAAGTCCCGCGTAAAGACCACATTTCTGGTCACCTGAAAGACCTCCACTGGCTCCCCGTCAATAAGAGGATAACATTCTGCCTCCTAACTCACGCACACAAAGCACTTTACGAACTTGGACCCGAATGCCTCAACACACGACTTTCCTTCTACACCCCCCCCCCGCCAGCTACTCTCTTCCAATCAAGCCCTTGCTGCTGTACCTCGCATCAACAAAACCACCATGGGAGGAAGATCCTTCTCCTACCTGGCGGCTAAAACCTGGAACTCACTTCCCATTCACCTTCGCCTCACTCAGAACCACCTAGCATTCAGAAAGCAACTTAAAACCTGGATATTCGACAAGTAATTCCCCACCCTTCCTCAAGCGCCTTGAGACCCTCTGGGTATGTAGCGCGCTATATAAATTCATTGACTTGACTTTACGGGGCACCACAGGACAGGCAGCCCTGCTGGAGTATGAACAACCTCTGACAGGGCACCATAGGACAGTCAGCCCTGCTGGAGTATGAATAACCTCTGACAGGGCACCATAGGACAGTCAGCCCTGCTGGAGTATGAACAACCTCTGACAGGGCACCACAGGACAGGAAGCCCTGCTGGAGTATGAACAACCTCTGACAGGGCACCATAGGACAGTCAGCCCTGCTGGAGTATGAACAACCTCTGACAGGGCACCATAGGACAGTCAGCCCTGCTGGAGTATGAACAACCTCTGACAGGGCACCATAGGACAGTCAGCCCTGCTAAAGTATGAACTTGCTTGACGTTCTCAGCAAAGCTGAGACCCGTGGCAGACACGAGAGACATTCGACCGGAACTCCTGGACATCCTGCATTTTGCTAACTGCATCGACTCCCGAAGTATCTCGCAGTTGTTCATTGGGGTACGAGAAGCCCCAGCCCCGACCACTATTTGCACTGAAGCTCAGGCCTCCACACTCCACGAGTGTCCCGTGGGGCCCGCTATTGCATTTCAGCTTGATGCGTCATCCCGGTTCCTTGTCCATTGGCTAGTGAGCCCCCTGAAGACTTCCTTTTAAATCTAACTTGCTTTCCTGGTTGCTCCAGGCTTGCTCCAGCTTCCCTACAAAGGAGAAATGCCACAAACCTTGCTGGTCTGCACCAAAGCCAATCTTGCGTGGATTGCATTTGCCAAGGCTTGTTGGGTCCAATCCGAATACCGACACCGCAGTCAACTAGATGTTTTGTGGAACAACTTGAATCCAGCTCCTGGTCATCGTCAACGCCTCCTAGACCTCGTGGCTGAAGAGACAAACTTCACCTTTTCACCTGAAATCACCCAACATTGCCTGGTTCCATCCTGGTCACTGGCAAGTGACCCAGACTCTGTCCCTTCTGCTTTGAGGTTCTTCAAATATTCAATCCACCCGAACACTTTTCCTCTGGACACCTGCAGCACTTCTTTGCAGCTCTCTACTGAAATCGACGACGAAACCCGACATCAAAAGACACCTATGCACCCGGCTTCCGTGGGTGAGGTAACATGAGTACTCTGATAGTCTCGAGGGTATTGGCCCTCCTAGTGTCTAAGTCTAAAAGGGTTCCATCGTAATCCATCCGGCAGTATCCTTAAACTGTAAAATTGTAACTTGTTTGTTTCCCATAGAAAGTCAATGGTAACCCGCGGCTGTGTTTAGACACTGCACACGTCTACCGTGGGCCTCCTACTTCCTAACCTTGGGTTGTTCAGAGTAGCCCCAGTGATTCCACAGGCCCCAGACCTGCTTTCTAACTCTCATGTGGTTCTTATACCACTATTTTAGTATATGGTTTGTGAGGCCCCTAGGGCAAAACGTATACTGTGCAACTTATCGTATGCTAATGAAGTCCCGCGTAAAGACCACATTTCTGGTCACCTGAAAGACCTCCACTGGCTCCCCGTCAATAAGAGGATAACATTCTGCCTCCTAACTCACGCACACAAAGCACTTTACGAACTTGGACCCGAATGCCTCAACACACGACTTTCCTTCTTATCGTATGCTAATGAAGTAAGGTATTGTACTTTTACCTCTGACCTCATAAAGAGTACAGAGGGGTTGTGTTTAGAATAAATACATATATATTTGATATATACCTTGTGTGGTGTCCTTTCATTTGGTACTCAAGGGATTATAATTGGTAAAACAACGTGCTTAACATCGCCTACGAAGTCTCAGCCTGATGACTGCTGGTCCATGCTACCACTAGGATAGCTTGTCTATAAGGTTGACTTTACAACCACCATCACTAAGGGTCATTTGGACTGGTGCAAGGTGCCCACTAGAACTAGTGGACATCATATGCCAGGCTAACTTCTCACAGACACAGACCATGGTTCTCTCCAATTTTCGCTTTCAGCCCAGGCATCCACCATCCCCGGTCAACTCCGACATTCAGCCGCAGGATCTCATTTCACTGAATCCTATCTGACATTCTGTATAGAAAAAGGCACATACCCTCCTGAGAAATTAGGAAAGGCATAAGAGGTTTCTGGTTCCTTAAATACTGAGGGCCTCATTTATGAGACTCATTGCACCCCCAGAGCATCACTTTTTGTGACGTTCCGTGGTGCAGAAGCCTGCGTGACATTTATCAGGCAACACTAAGCCACTTCTTTCGGCTTAATGCTGCCTGATCAATATCAGTCCCTTTAACGCAGTGTTCTGCGTTAAAGGTGCGTGCAATGGGTGTTGCTGGGGGCGTTCCCAGCAACATCCATGGCCCTTTTGACACTGCCCTAGATTTACGACAAATCATAAATCTGAGGCAACACCAAAAGCTTACGCCTCCCCAGGGGAGGCGCAAGGTAGTCGCAACGAGGAGAAATATCTTTATTTCTCCTCGTTTTTCCTTTTTCTATGTGTGTTGCATTCTGCAGCACACTTAGATAGAGGAAAAAGCCTCTAGTGCTTATTTTTGTACACAAAGGTTTCCCTTCCTGTACTAAACTAATCACCTCTACAACGCAGACACCCTTGCACCAGGGTGCAAATGTGCCTGCGTTGGTGCAGGCAGCCCATTGTGCGCCGGAGCATTGGAAAAGGACAGGAATGCGCTGTATCTTATAGATACAGCGCATTCCTGCCCTTTTCTTTTGCCGTAGGAAAGCGCCGCAGGAAGGCCTGCTGAGCTGCCCTACGGCAAAACCTCATAAATGAAGCCCTGACGGTCCTCTCTCCAGCTAGTTTACTCAGCACCTGAGTGCTCTTTATTTGACAGATTTGTTTTGCTTCGCCCCCTTCAAGGCGCATATCTGGACCTCCTAGGCACTCCAGCATTACTCTCACTGAATTCCTCTTATCAGGGAAGATTGACATTACCTCAGGAAGAACTAACACTGATAATATATCACAGGGTGTAGGAGGCTGACTTAGTTTATGGTGCTCACTTATGTAAGTGTTTAACAACAAGGGGTGGTGATGGACAGAGTCTCTGAATTAAGCAGAATACTCTCACCCAGTCAAGAGATCAGGGCTAGATCCAACACCGTTTTTTAGCTCACTGCCCCATCCCAGCTCAGAACCTGGCTATATGCAAATTAGTCTGTTCCTGTCCCAGTGCATGATGGGAACAGGGCAAACCAAACTACCAAGCCAATTCTTACACTGGGAAGGAAACAAGCTTCCGGGGACCGGTTTCTGGCATTTCAGCCGTCGTCGGCCCGGCTTGCTTGAATCCTGATGGTGCAATGAGCAAGGGACTCACATCTGAGTATACCCTTCCACCCTTAGTGTGGACAAAATATTTAACAACAAGGGGTGGTGATGGACAGAGTCTCTGAATTAAGCAGAAAGCTCTCACCAAGTCAAGAGATCAGGGCTAGATCCAACACCGTTTTTTAGCTCACTGCACCATCCCAGCTCAGAACCTGGCTATATGCCAATTAGTCTGTTCCTGTCCCAGTACATGATGGGAACAGGGCAAACCAAACTACCAAGCCAATTCTTACACTGGGAAGGAAACAAGCTTCCGGGGACCGGTTTCTGGCATTTCAGCCGTCGTCGGCCCGGCTTGCTTGAATCCTGATGGTGCAATGAGCAAGGGACTCACATCTATTCTATTCTATTCTGGGTTTGGTAAAGCGCGACAGCTGCCCCAGCAAAGGGGCGTCCCGGCGCTGAGAGGAGTCACAGAACCTACCAGAAATGGAAGGGGGGGGAGTGAAGAGCTAACCAGAGGGAAACAGGAGGGTCTTGATGGTTTTTCGGAAAGTAGGAAGGCTGTCTAGGGAACGGATATTAAGGGGCAGAGCATTCCATAGCTTAGGTCCCAGGACCCTGAAAGAGTGACCTCCAGTGCGGCAAGCTTTGCACGGGGAACGCTCAAGAGAAGCTGGTTAGCGGAACGCAGATCACGACCAGGAACGTAGGGGCTGATGAGATTTTGTAGAAGAGTGGGGCTTCCCTGTTTGAAAATTTTGAAGATCGTGATGAGGGCTTTGAATTGAATTCTAGAGTCAACGGGCAGCCAGTGAAGTTTGCGGATGGTAGCTCTAGCTGAGCACCTGCGGGGAAGGCCGACCAATGCTCTTGCCGCCGCATTTTGCTCGCGTTGGAGTCTGGCAATTTCTGCTTTATTTGAGCCTAGGAGGAGGACATTCGCGTAGTCTAAGCGAGAAAGGATGGTCACTTGGACGATCAGCTGCCGGACCTTCGGGTCGAAAAAGCCAAGTATAGGACTGAGATTTCTCAATAGACCTATACAGGTGGCGGCCACCTTTTTGGTATGAGTCTGGAAACTGAGTGTGGCATCCATCCAAACTCCTAGATTTTTTACAAGGGATTTAGGGAGTGGGATGGAACCAAGGGATGACGGCCACCAGTGCTCGTTCCACAGGCTGATGTTTCTGCCAAGGAGTAGCACTTCCGTTTTTCCGGCGTTCAGTTGAAGGTAGTTATCCGTCATCCATTGTGCCACTGCTGCCAGGCCATTTCTGAACCTGGAGGCCGTGATGGAGGGGCTTTCCGTGAGGGTGATGACCAACTGGGTGTCGTCGGCATACGACACCAACCGACCAACGTCAGCCCCCACTCTTTGGCCACCGCTGCAAGAGGCTGCACGTAAAGGTTGAAGAGGGAAGGGCTCAACGCTGAGCCCTGAGGAACTCCCTGTGTTATGGGATGGGGTTTGGAAAGAAAAGGAGGGGCTGACACCCAGAAGGATCTGTCCTTAAGGAAGGAGCGGAACCATGTCAGAGCGAGGCCAGAAACACCGGTCATCTCCAGACGCTTAAGAAGGATGTCATGGGATACCGTGTCAAAGACTGCGCTGAGGTCGAGAAGAATCAGCGCAGCACTCTGACCGGAATCTAAGATCGTCCGGAGATATTCGGAGGTGGCCAGAAGGGCAGACTCCGTACTGTGGCCTGGTCTGAAACCATTTTGGGATGGGTCCAGGATGTCATTCAGGTCCATATGTTTGGAGAGGACGCCGTTCACGTGGGCCTCTGCAATTTTAGACAGCCAAGGGAGTAAGGATATGGGCCGGAGGTTTTCCGGTTTAGATGGATCCAGGGAGGGTTTTTTGATAATAGGCGACACCCATGCCTGTTTCCAGGCTGTCGGGACAGTAGCGGATGAGAAAGAGAGGTTAAGTATGTCATTCATGGGAGGCAGGAAGAAGTCAAGCGAGTCCATGAAATGGGTGGGGCTCATAGGGTCCGCAGGGGAGCATGATTTCACCTTTCTGCATAGTTTAATTAGGTCGTCAGAAGAAATGTCAGGGATTTGAGTAAGAGGGGTGAAGTTGGAGGTGTGATTGGTGGGTTTGATAGGGTCGAGGGGGTGCTGAGAGAAGGTTTTGTAGATATTCTGAACTTTCTCTACGAAGTATGTGGCGAGTTGCTCACATTGTTCAGCGGATGCAATATTGGGGGAGGGTGACCTGGTGCTCTGAAGTTCTTGCACTAGTTTGAAAATAATTTTTGCAGGATTTGGACTTGAGTTGATTTTGTCAGCATAGAAAGCTGCACGAGCCGTGCGGATAGCTTTTTGATATGATTTAAGTTTTAATGTATAGTTGTTTTTGTCCTTACAGTCGAAGTCTTTTCTCCAGAGACGCTCTACTCTTTTGCATTCCTTGCGCATGGCTTTGAGAGTGTCATTGTACCAGGGGTTGGAGGGTAAGGTACGCCCTTTGGTCAATTTAGCTGGAATAAGAGTGTCAAGTCCACCCGTGATCCAGTCATTAAAGGCGTTGTAGGCCGTGTTAATGTCTTGGTTGGCTTCCCGATGGAATTCCTCTAGGGTATCGTGGAAGACAGCGGTGGATAGTTTGTGCCACGGTCTTTTAAGGCGGCGGGCAGATTCGACTTTGTGCGGTCGTCCAGGGACTAGGATAGTCAATTTAATGAGGTAGTGGTCCGTCCATCCCATAGGTATGGGCACCTCTGTGGTGGCCTCTTGAATGTTGGTTAAGACTGGGTCTAGGGTATGTCCAGCTAGGTGGGTGGGAGCCTGGATGAGGGATTTAAGTTGTAGGGCAGAGAGATCAGTAAGAAGATTTTTAATAGTGTGGTCATTAGATAGGTCAAAATGGAGGTTAAGGTGGCCCAAGATGGTAAAGTTAGCAGATTTGGTCACAAGTGCGGTTGTCGTCTCGAGGAGGGCGTCAATAAACCTGGAAGCAGGGCCAGGTGGGCGGGAGATGTATAGACCGGACATTGTGAAGTGTGGGCTTATTGTAATTTTAAATCGGGCGCAGTCACAGTCAGGAAGAACTTCTTTAGTAAATGAGCAGGTGAATTGCGTTTTATAAATTACGGCAATACCACCGCCTCTCGTGTCGCGATATATAGTTGACATGTGATAGTCGTCTGGGAGCGTGAGGTTGGGAATGGCAGACGCGCCATCCCGCAGCCAGGTTTCGCAGAGGAAGAGAATGTCAGGGTTCTCATCCAGTATGAGGGAGTTGATCTCTAGATGGTGTTTGGTGAGTGACCTGACATTGAGTTGAAGTACCGTGAGGGGAAAGGTGGTAGGTGCGCGTCGTTTTCCTTGAATGTGTTTTGGGCTGTCAGCGGTGAAGTGGCAAGAGTTGCATTGGAGTTTCGTGTGGCCAAGGATGCCAGTCACGTCGATACATCTCTGTCCATGGTTTAAGGCAAGAAGATTTTCTCGATTGTACCGTAAGGGCACCTGAAGCAAGGTTTGACCAGGGGGACTGGCAAAAGGCGATGTTGTGGCGATGACGGGCGCAGACGGGCTTGCCTTAGGCCCGCTGCGCCCGTCCGCTGCGCGTACGGTACAAACACATTCTGAATAGGGAGCGCTAAGGCCTGGGGGCGTGGCTTAGGGGGCGTGGCTTTAAAGTGGGCGTGGCCCTTAACGTGGGCGTGCCCTCGGAGTGGGCGTGGTCTCCGAGTGGGCGTGGCCTCACTGTGGTTGTGGCCTCAGAGTGGGCGTGGCCTCGCGTCTCCCCGGCGGGAAAAGTAAGTTTGGAAGTGTCCGCGACCAGCGCTTAATCGGCTGTGCGGCGCTTTCAAGGGCAGAGTCCTGATGTAAATAATAAGTGAGTAGTGCTCTTAAAATCAGCAACAAGTGACAATAGTAAATTTTTAAAAACAACAGGCAAAGTCTCCCGGCTTCCGCCTCAGGAGGGTTCGTGCTTACTAGGAGTGGGCGCAGGGATCGGCGCTTTTAAGCCCAGAGGGGGGGGCGTGGCCTCAGAGTGGGCGTGGCGTCGCGTCTCCCTGGCGGGAAAAGAAAGTTTGGAAGTGTCCGCGACCAGCGCTTAATCGGCTGTGCAGCGCTTTCAAGGGCAGAGTCCTGATGTAAATAATAAGTAAGTAGTGCTCTTAAAATCAGCAACAAGTGACAATAGTAATTTTTTTAAAACTGAGTATACCCTTCCAAGCTTAGGGTGGACAAAATATTTAACAACAAGGGGTGGTGATGGACAGAGTCTCTGAATTAAGCAGAATACTGTCACCCAGTCAAGAGATCAGGGCTAGATCCAACACCGTTTTTTAGCTCACTGCACCATCCCAGCTCAGAACCTGGCTATATGCAAATTAGTCTGTTCCTGTCCCAGTGCATGATGGGAACAGGGCAAACCAAACTACCAAGCCAATTCTTACACTGGGAAGGAAACAAGCTTCCGGGGACCGGTTTCTGGCATTTGAGCCGTCGTCGGCCCTGCTTGCTTGAATCCTTAAGCTTACTTATGTAAGTGTAGCACCCTGCACTAATCCATACAACCCTTATGGGCATTTTGGTGGTCTTAGATAAACTTAGAAAGCTCTCTAAGTGGTAGTTGTGGAGAGCAGCCTTCAGGCTTAGTCCAGAAGGAGTGTAAAACTGTTTTTTTTACCAGTACATATTTTTTTTATTTTTTTTTATTTCAATTTATATAGCACATTATCACCCGGGGTCTCTAAGCACTTGTACCAGGCAAACAGACAACTCCATAGAACAGGCAGCACCCCTACAGCTCTCCCCAAGCTTCCCGAAACAGTATTGTTTTTAGCATCCGACGGAATGGCAGCAACTTTGGTTCCTTACGGAGCTCTGGTGGAAGGTTGTTCCATGCTGCCGGGAGCAAAGTAGAGAAAGCTCGACCGCCCTGGGTCGACAGACGATAGCTACTTTTAATGTAGTTGGGTGCGTTGCCATAGATAGCCTTATGGGAGATGCACAGGCCTTTGAATAATGCCCTCTGTCTAACAGGAAGCCAATGCAGCTGGCGCAGGAGAGGAGAGGCATGCGCCTTCCTAGGCTTCCTATAGATTAATCTTGCTGCATCGTTCATCACGGTTTGAAGCCTCGACAGTTGTTACTGGGGCAGACCCAAATACAGCGCATTCCCGTAGTCCAGTCGCCCCAGAATCATAGCTGTCACTGCACTGCAGTCTTATGGTGTAGGCTAAGTGAAAAAGAACCAGACAATGTAGCTATAAAAATATATATTTATTATAAACACTCACTAACACATTGCAATATCTCCAGGGTGAGACCAAACCGTATACTAAAAAAGTGAAATTCAAACCACGACCTAAGTTGAGACTGGACCCAGAAGACGTAGAAGAGTCGGTGACCCAGAAACCCCAAGGAGGCCTTACGCAGTGTGGGAACACAACCCCATACTCAAGGCAAGTCAAAGGGTAAGTCACGGTTACAGTTTTAAAGAAGAAGGACCCCTACCAGTGAACCCTGAAGAGACCCCATGGTAGAGAGAAGGTTGGAGAGTCACCCCACCAGTGGACACCCCAGGAACCAGGATACCTAAACCAGGGAAGCCGGGTGCATAGGTGCAAAGTGACGTTGGAAACCGTCGTAAACCATAATGAAGGACTTCAGTAAAGAGGACTCTGGCGAAGAAGGTGAAAGAGTCCAGTGGGACCCAAAGGGGGAATCTAGATACAAGGTACCTGCAAGCAGAGGGGACAGGGTCTATGCCACTCAGGAGTGACCAGGAGGCACAGAAGATGAATGCTCACTTATGTCAGAGATGCAGGAAAGTTTACGGTGCCCTTGAAGTTGTAGTTGTGCGGACCAGGCGATGCTGTGGAAGACCAGGAGCCATTCATGAACTCTCCCACGTCAGCTATCTAGAGCCAAGGGGTCAGAGTCAAGCACGGGCACCAATAAACATTGGCAACGGCAACCAATGTAGTCGCAGAAAAAGGTGCCGTGTTGGGACCAGCAAGGTCCAAGTGACTCACCATGAGCAGGTAAGTCAGAGCAGGCCCTGAGCAAGCAGGGGAGCCCACTGGAGCCAAAGAAGACCCTCAGGAGGATCCACGGGCCAGAGGTATAGGAGTTGCAAGAGGAACTCGAGCAGCTCACCAAAAGATGAAGGCCCATGGTGCACAGGATGTGGTGAAGACAAAGATCTTGGTTGAAGGTGATGATTGAGGCTAGAGCTTCTTTGCACATGAAAATCCCTGGAGGAGAGAGTCAACAAACCTTGGCAACTACAAGTCGACGTGGTGCACAGGGGTGCTGCTCCAGAGGGTCCGATGAGGGATACAGGCTTCAAACGTGCTGTGAAGATAGTGCAGGCCTTGAGGGAGTTGCAGAACCACCTCCTGTGTTGCTGGACATTTCGGAGTCCATAGGAACTCAGGAACAGCCAACCGGTCCGTTTTGTTGCAGTGCCTCCAGATGCAGGGGACTGATTCCTTCACTCCAAGGGAGATTCCTTTGCGTCTCTTGGATGTCCCCAAGCCATGTGAAGAACCTGTATGGAGCACAGGCACAGACGTTGCAGAAGACCGGAGTCTTCCTAGTTGCAGTCTCGGTTCCCAAAGTGATATCTAGCAAAGTTCAGAGTGATCAGACGCTTGAAGTTGAAGTGGTTTCAGGTCTGAATCTTGTCCATTGATGAATATATGGACCCACCCACAGATAAGCCCTTAAGTACCCTAACAAAAGGGTTGGGATGATTCAGGGGTCCCTCCCACAGGAGGGGCTGAACAGTGGGGAGGATACTCTCATGTCCTTTGTCCAGTTTTGCGCCAGAGCGGGAGCCAACGGCTCCCTGAATTGGTTTCAACTGGACTATGCAAGGAGGGCACCAAATGTGCTGTTCAAAGGAGTCTAGTGGCGATGGCAAGCGCCCCACACTGTCCCAATACACTAAACTCTGTCTGGGAGGAGGGCACACCTCCCTTTGACAGGATACCTATTGTTCTGCCTTCCCCTGCTCGAGCTTGGCTCAGCAACAGGAGGGAAGAATCGTGTCCCTGGCCGGCAGCAACCATAGTTTGTTGTCCGGGTCTAGAAGACCGGTACCGGGAGCACTGAGGGCCTCATGGAGGAGCTTTACAGTGCATGGAATCATACCTTGCACACTGTAAAACAGTGTTGGGGTATGATTCCAACATGTTTGATACCAAACATGACAGGGTTCGTTACAGCCAGTTTAGAGATAGCCGTCGCCACTCAATGTATCGTAATGGCTGATGCACTTACAACCCCGGAGAATGGAATCCGAGGGTTATAGGGGTGTCCTGCTCATGCAGGGGCACCCTCACACTTATAACAGAGCACCTTGCCTTCAGGATTGAAAGGCCTGCCTTAGGCGTGGCCTATAGGTTTTAAGTGTAGTGACCTCAGATATAACGGAACTTATATCTGTCATAAGTGGTGCTAGCACCAGTTTACACAGGCTGCAGTGGCAGGCCTGTAGTCACAATTTGAGTGGTCTCTCACGGGTGGCATAACCCATAAGCCCATGGGAGACTCCTGGTGGGCCTATGCCCTGGGTACCATAGTACCATATACTAGGGGCTTACAAGGGTACACCAGTAGCCAACTTTAGTGTACCTAAGTACTCACCATGTACAATGTAGGGAAGAAGCACAGTGACTGGGGTCCTGATTAGCAAGATCCCATTCTGACTAGTCAGTAAAACATAACGACACCAGAAAAAGTGAGGGGGACCATGAAAGCTGATCCTACTTTCCTACACAGGGGATTCCATATTTTATCAAAAAAGTAAATGGCAAGGCTCATACCAGAGTACTCCAGGCTGTGGTTCTCATCCCCCTCCTTATAGCTTGAACCAATGCATTTTTTGGTAAATCAAAGATTGATTTCAAAATGCTACCTTCTAGCCCTGCCCATGTGACCCGTCTAATCATTGCCAGCACCTCCACTTTATATACGCCCCGGGGGATTAATTCACCCTGTATGACTTTACTTAGTGGCTCAAAGGTATAGCTGGAGTGTTTGCAGTCAAAACGTTTAAAGCCATTCACTTCAGTTGTCAATGCAAGCCTCTGAGTGCCAGATGTTTGTCCCATCTTAAATCGTCTGAGAAAATTATCCCCAAATACTATACTTATGATCCTACTCCAACCGCACATTCCCTAAATAACAGCTGAATCTCTTTTTTCTTTTTGTGAAAAACAAGGTTTTTTCTTTTAAATGTTGATGGTTTATTTAGTTTCAAGGCAATAGAGCTTAATTTGCGTTGGAGCCCAATAGGTGTAAGACCATCACCACCAGGTCACCCGCATACATAAGGCAACTGATGCGCCTACCCCCAATCTTAGGAGAAAAACTATGAGTGGCGCCTAATGTCTGGGGGAAGTCCGCTATGAACAGACTAAACAGCAGAGGAGCTAAAACACACCCCTGGTGTAAGTCATTCTCTACCAGGAGTTTCCTCGACAGGCTACCTGTCCATCAAGATCATCTTCTACTCGGTTATCACTGTGTAGTTTCACCAAGAGATCTAACAGGGCCTCAGATATATTCCACTGTTGAAGCTTTCGCCAAAGCGTGTCTCTATCCACCCTGTCGAATGGCACCCAGCAGTCAACGAAGCAGGAGGACACCTACCATCTCCATTGACCTTCTTGCGACACCCCGCAGCCTGAAACAGTGGTCTATTGTTGACTGTTTTAGCTTGAATCCTTCCTGCACCACAGGAATCAGTCCAGCCTCAAAAGCCCAGGCTGCTAAGTGCTTTGGTAGGGTTTGAGCAGGTAGCTTACAAGTGACATCAAACAAAGAAATCAATCGATAGTTATGAGGCTGGCCCGGTGTGCCACGTTTACGGACAGGGATCCCTAGGGCTCTCTTCCATGAATCCGGAAGGATGCCTGTAGACGTTACCCATTGAAAAACTCACTCAAAATTGGCCCCGCTTCCTAGGATCCTTCTTAAAGATAACAGACGGGAGACCATCTGAATCACCGTCCCTAAAGGCTTTCATATTGCAGGTTATTTCAGACAGTACCTCTGCAGTCTGGGAGCTGGGGATAGCCTTTCTATCAACTTCAGTGCTAGCCGGGGTCTCAACAGATTTTGAGAGTTTCCACCACTATAGAGAGAATAAATAAATGTGTACCTATCTTCCTCACTTATCTGTGCCTCAAGGGAAGATGATGAGGTAAGGGTAACCAAACTCACCAGCCACCAAAAGTGCTTACGATTCTTCTCTACAACGGTAGCTGACAGTAGCTCCCAATTTAAGTTGTGAAACTCCCTGTTTTTATGGGCACATAACTTGTGATATGCAATTTTCAAAGCCTTCATTGCTTCTCTTACACTAGCATTATTTAGATTTAAATCAAAGCGCTGAGGACTCTTTCACAGCTCTTCTTCCCACCCTTCAGTCGTCATCAAAAGAGCTATTCCCCTTTACTCTAGTACCTCTGGATTGCTTAGGACCCCTTTGCCAGCTTGAAGTGGGTTAATAATTGCTTCCTTAGTCTGCCGTACCAACCCAACGCATCATTTCCTACTTCCAAATCTAGTGGGTCAAATTCAATTGAGGAGAAAGCCTGAAATGAATCTTCCATAATTAAATGTTTAATTCTTGATAGTGATGTAAGCAAGCCTCAGCTAGACCTACCAATGCAAGGGGTTCGCCTTCTCTGCACAGAGTCCTCAGCCAATAGGAAGAAGTTGGCACGGAAACTGGAAAATACATAAGCAAAGTTTATTAAACCTTTAAAGGTGGTACTACAATCCACACAACACCCTTCAGTATTGTATAGAGTAGCACACCGAATTAAAGCACATGGCCCCTTTTATACACAATGAGGGGGCTCAAAAGAAGGAGGTACAAAATACAAGAGCAGTTTTATTACCATATAAGGACATATTGGAAAGCACAATCGATGAGTGGGCGGAGTTAACAGTCTTCAGAAACTAGCAAACACATTCCTATATGGAACTAATTAGTAACAGCCGCAGACCCTACTGGGCATGTCTGGGCATGCTGGAAGTGGAGGATGCTAAATATAGCCTGTTGCCGGGCAGACTTCAGGCGCAGTTAACAAGGAAATAGGACAAAGCACATGATGAGCACATGGCAATGTATGGCATACAAAATGGCCGCTGCAAATACAAAATGGAGTCGGTTCATTTGCTACGATAATGGTCAAATACAGCATGTCTTCTGCTAATGCTTAACCTAATCGCCGTTGATTTACAACAATAGTAAACTACCTCAAGGGTCAAGGTCTCATTTACACAAGCTCAAAAGGATCCTTAAATTCCAAGCTAAGAGCATCATGATCACTGGACTCTAAATGAACTCTACAGTCTTTTACAAGGTGAAACTGATAGATTGGGACAAACACATAGTCAATGGGCATCCAGCTGTTGCCTTATTTAAAGGTTCGGACGGCTGGCGTGTCATTGTTGCACCAACCGTTAACATGGACCAAGTTCTGTTGGACTGAACAGGGCAGGACCTTTACATCTCCTTCACTAGTACTTGACGGAAAAATACAGTCGGGAATGTGTAATGTCAACCACAGCTCCCTCATTGAATCCTCAAACTCTTTGAAGGTAGTTACCCTTTTCCGGGTTCCCAGGAAGGAGGGGGCAGTTGCAACGAGGACGACAGACACAACAAGTACAGGTCTTGACTTTGGTGACTTTTGTGAATCCAGCCATTTTTGGAGATGGTGTCCGGACTTCTTTACTTTTTCTTTTGTCCTGGCTGCCATTTTGCTGCTGTTCTCAGCCATTTTTCTCTAGACTCTGACCCGCCATCTTGTCCACTCCCTCGTTTCCCCCTTGACGATCCTTAAATGTTTCTTCCCTTTTCTGTTTTGCCTTTTCTCCATACCCTTGTATCCCTCCCACCCTCCCTTGGTGCTGTGACTGCGTCCCCCCCCTCCGACCTCACTTAATGGAACTCTTTTTTTGGGTCTTGACCTGAGAAAATCTGCTATGTGTATATATATGTAAATAGAGATAACTCTAATCACTAGTATATGCAGTAGACCTTTGTACTCTCTACCATTCCTGTGTGACTCTTAGAGTATATCCATTTGTATCCCTTCCCTATGTATATAGAGATAACTCTAATCACTAGTATATGCAGTAGACCTTTGTACTCTCTACCATTCCTGTGTGACTCTTAGAGTATATCCATTTGTATCCCTTCCCTATGTATATAGAGATAACTCTAATCACTAGTATATGCAGTAGACCTTTGTACTCTCTACCATTCCTGTGTGACTCTTAGAGTATATCCATTTGTATCCCTTCCCTATATATATAGAGATAACTCTAATCACTAGCATGTGCAGTAGACCTTTGTACTCTCTACCATTCCTATGTGACTCTTAGAGTATATCCATTCGTATCTCTTCCCTATGTATATAGAGATAACTCTAATCACTAGTATATGCAGTAGACCTTTGTACTATCTACCGTTCCTATGTGACTCTTAGAGTATATCCATTCGTATCCCTTCCCTATGTATAGAGATAACTCTAATCACGAGTATTTGCAGTAGACCTTTGTACTCTCTACCATTCCTATGTGACTCTTAGAGTATATCCATTCGTATCCCTCCCCTATGTATATAGAGATAACTCTAATCACTAGTATATGCAGTAGACCTTTGTACTCTCTACCATTCCTGTGTGACTCTTAGAGTATATCCCTTTGTATCCCTTCCCTATGTATATAGAGATAACTCTAATCACTAGTATATGCAGTAGACCTTTGTACTCTTTACCATTCCTATGTGACTCTTAGAGTATATCCATCTGTATCTCTTCCTTGTGTGACTTTACATCTTGTACATTTGCAATTTTTTCTGTTTGTATCTTTTATGTAACGCATGTAATCCTAAATCCTTATGTTTTGCAACTGGTTCTTATGTAAAGCGCTCTGACACCTTCGGGTAAAGTTTGTGCTATATAAAATCGTATTAAATAAATAAATAAAATAAAAATCCTGGTCAAGTGCATTTTTCCTTCGCTGTGTTATCATATTCAGGGACAGTTGAGCCCAAACTGCCAGCCCACATAATCTCTACTCAGGACCGCCACTTCATCTGTAGGGTACAATGAGCACATGACCCACCTACGGCATCACAAAGAGATAAAGCAAAAGGACACAGCAAAAAATAAACTCCAAACTTTGACGCTACCTTTGACCTAACTCTGGAACTAGTGCCTCCTTTATGCTGGTGGTTCCAGATGTGCAGCTCAGCACTGATTTTTCAGGGACATGACCTTGGTTTTTACCATATCCGTGCGGGTGAGATTTACCGCCGGTGCTGAGCCCTAACGGAAACGGGCGTGGTCATGACGGAACGGTTCCGTCATGAGCACAGCTCAACCACTGCTCATGACGGAACCGTTCCATCATGAGCATCGAAGCGGTTAATCATCAAATTTTGACCCAGAGCAAGCTAGAGAAAAGCAGAAAATTGCGACAATAGTAGGAAGAGTAAGGAAAACAATGACAAAGGGATAATGCAGAGATGAAAAAGAACCTTGAAGACTGAGATAGGTTGATATGAAGTGTAAGGTGATGGAAGAAAGAGGTCTAAGGTGGAATCAAGACTAGACTTCCTTAGTATTCATAAGCTGAAGATACAGGGTGTGGGCCTAGCGGAAGAAAGATCATGAGGCAGCATTGCTATGCATGAGATAAAGAGACAAGAAGTGTAGGATGGTGGAAGAACAAGTCTGAGGTGGAATCAAGACTAAACATCCTTAGCATTTCAAGAGCTAAAGACACAGGAAGGGTGAAGTGGTTCAAGAAAGAGTCATGAGATGGAATCCGGACGAGGCATCCTTGGTATTCATGGGACAAAGAGACAGGAAAGGCTGGGAGGTGGAAGAAAGAGGTGAGAGGTGAAATCAAGGCTATACAGCCATGGCATTCATGGGATAAAGAGGCAGGAGGTGGGAAGAGATGGAAAAAAGAGGCATGAGATAGAATCTAGAGGTGGGTGATAAAAGTCTGCTCTGCCAGCAGTGGTGGCGGAGTTTTGGCCACTCCGCGTTACGCATGTAATGCAGAGTTCCGGCAAAATTCTGCCAACCGCTGTGTTTAGTAACTGTGTGAGACTCAGTGGAAATGTGGGAGAGGAGATGAGAAAGTCTGAGTGAGTAAAACTGAGGCAAAAAGCGAGGGAGGAGAAGGAGAGGGTCATAGTGAGTAAAAATAGGGAGAAACACGGGAGAGGATATCGGGGATCAAAAGACAGTCATGAGAGTCCAGAGTGAAGGCCCTTTTGTGGTAAATATAATTTACCGTATACTTTTTTTTCCGTATAATGACAAGTAAATGAATAGCTCAATCAAATGAGAGGCAGAGTCCGGGGTGTCTGAGTCATAAAGGATTTAATTCAGGATGGCTCGAGCCATGGAAATCAATTCCATCAATACAAGGGTTCGGGGGTATATGCAATGATGGCAAAAAGATGTCAACGATTTATTAACAGTACATGACATATATAGTATAATGGTGCAATAGCAATGAATACAGTAGGCGTGACAAGTGAATGTGCGTAGCAAAAGGGCGCGTACAAAGGCGTGCACGAAGGTGTGTGCTGGAAACGTCACAGAAAAGTGTCATAAGTGGGTGGTTACATAGAAAATTCTGCAGAGTCAGCTAAGACCTGTAACTTGGGTGCGCGCGCAGCTGGTATGACGTGTGATTTACGTGTATCTGGAGAAAGCTAAGGGTCTGACTTTTAGCACTAGTAGAGGAGACAGACGTCTGGCATGTCAGACCGACCTGTTCCTATAACATGTCTGATATCTGGTATTTGGGGTAGGTGTAATCTGAAGTAAAAGGTCTCTCGGGCAGAGGCTATTCTATACTGGATGCATATGTGTCTAAGTGCAATGCGCGGGGCCATGGGCCTACCATGGTAACGGGAGCTATGAATTACATGAGGGAGACAGGGAGGCTTGGCCCTTTGCTCTGCAGCCGGGGAGCTGTTTACCCATTTCACTAGACAGGAATGTGTTTTCGAGGAGGCTGAGCCGGCTACACTGATAACTTGAAGGCAAAATACTGTATGGCAGGCAGGCCAGGCCGAGCCAGGCACCGCTTCGCTTGGCAGGAAGTAAGGCAGAGGTCAGGGATGCGTCTTCACGCTGCAGCTTTCGGAGACAAAGATAAAAAGTGGTTCGAGGGCAGGAATCAGGGCCTAGCTCTACAGAGCCAGGAAAAACGTGAAAGTGCACCATGTAAAGACGTTGGCAAGGCATAGTTAGGAACGGAATTATCGATCCATTCATGGTGGATCTGATAGAGGACATGTTAACGTTGGACGCAAATGTATTTGCGTCTTCAAATTCGGTTGCGGAGGGAAGTTACATGCACTTTAAACTCGTACATGGAGACGATGGGGTACACGTTAGGGGACATACTTGACCATAAAAATTTCAATTACCTCATTCCTTCCTTGTCCCCTACGGACCCATTAGGATATATCTATTTTCATGAGACCATCTATCTGTTCATATAACATCATTTGTTCTTCTTTCTTTCTTCGGGAATGGGAACGTGAACTTGAGCGGGGAATACAAGCTGTGGCGCACAAGCCGCAAATCGCTGGCCCACATTGGAGACATAAACAACAACTGAATACTATGGCCAATATAATCCCCAGGAATGACAGTAGCTTCCATCCCCAGGCTGTTATTACACTCCAGAGCCAACTGGACCAAGTCCAGGAGCCTGGGTTCTGGTGTATCTGATGGGCAATTTCGTGAAGTCTAGTGATGGCCTTATAGACTGATGGCGCGTTATTAGGAATAAACACGCAACAACTGGATCCGATGACTCTACAAGCTCCGCCCCTATCGGCCAGGATGACGTCAAGGACAAGGCGGTTCTGAAGAACAACAAGTCTCATAGCAGACTGCTCCTCTGTTAAGTTGCCCAAAGCTGAAGTAGTCTCATTCACTACTGCTTCGAGAATTCTGGTCAATTTGCGTATCAGTTTACTATTGGAGACAGTACCTAAATAAGGAAAGAATCCTTTATTGAAATCTGTATATTGTTCCCATGCGGTTTCAGTCTGATCAACTAATGGAAGATCTCTCTTATGCCTAACAAGATTGAGGCGGGAATTCCTGTGATAGTCAGATGGGGCTAGAATAACTGGTGGCAATAGGAATGCAATGAAACAAGTACCATCCCAGTCTAGAGGTAAACGTACATAAGCTGTATGGCCACAAATGAAATAGGAATGTCGGGAAGCTTTGAATGTAGACTTGCCTTCATCACTGAATTCGACCACAGTAGTACAGTCACTATGGCCTAGATGTACTGAACCATTCTTTCTGACGCATAGTACACCTTTTGCCGGTAAAACTGATATAGATGGCAAGTCTGGACTAGTTTCTGACTGAACATTTCAGGTTTTCAGGTTTTAATGTCTTTATTTCGATGATAAAATCATAAAAGACAACATTAAAAAAAACATTCATAAACAATTCAAAGGTCACCGCATTGTACAAACTCTTATTAAAAAATCGGTTTAAGTATGTTAACAGATTTACAATGGGACTAAAATCCACAGTTAAAAAGTTATTAAACATTTGTGAGTGGGACAAGACATTAAATAAGACTAATCCTGTAATTGTGATTGACATATGCAAAAAAACACTTTACACGTTACACATTGTGGTCATGGGGCAGTTGGATTCCTTCTAGCTCTGATTGCCCAGGCCCAACCTAAATACTTGGCCAAACATATCACCGTAAAATCAGAGGTATTCGTTTTTAGGGCCCATATTGCATCCAAGGAATTTCTACATGTCAATCGTTTAAAAATGGGTTTTAACCACTTGGAACGGGGTTCTGTGTATTGGGGACAGGCGAACAAAAAGTGGCCCTCGGTTTCCTTGCATCCAGGACAACAACTGCAAAAATTTGCAGAAGTTTTGTCCCAGGATGAGGTAAAAGAATTCAAGGGTAAAGAGCCCACCCGAAATTGATGATACAATTTTTTATCCAAAGGCCTGGTAATAAGATCCCAGTATGTCTCACGGGCAGGGTCCAATTTGAAGCTTAAAAAGCGCCCCGTCAGGCCCTCAGAACTAGAGGCGTGTGCCAGGGAAATGCGTGTTGAAGTCCACGACTGAACATTTAGAATCATGAGGTTAAGTGTAAAATTGCCTAATCCATACACTTCATTTTCTAGATCGGTCCCTGTCATTTGTGGAAGACCTTCTTCATCTGGGAAACATGCTTTGTTCATGACTGTGTTCAGGTTCCCCAATATCCATTTGCCTTGGGAAACCCTTGATTCAGTGCCTAAAGAGGATATTAAACTAAACCATGCACCACAGGAACCATTATGCGTAAACGGGTAAGGAAAGAGGGGCAGAGCTCCCTTGTAATTCTGATAGGGAGGGAGTCGGCCACATATCCAACAATTAGTAGCATTGTTGATCTGGTGAGAATGGTGTAACATACGAATGAATGTATTGTTGCGCAGCGCAAGTCGATAAGACAATTCGTGTGGGGGTAGTTCACTGAACGTGTGCTCTGCAGTATCATTAGAAAAAGAATGTACAATCGGAAAATACATATATAACATCCAACTGATGCAAATTAACGTAAGACTCAGAAAAAACATAATAATCAGTGTGCAGATGCACCGACTACGGAGATTTTTACAATAATGATTTCTTTTCTGGATCTCCTGTCTATCTCTCTCTCTATTGGGGTCTAACTTGTACATGTCAAGAAACTGTCTAACCGCTTCACCCAGGAGGGGACTTAAACAATTAAACTGTCTGACTTACTAGACCTCAACTTCATGCGGAACTCCTGCTGAGGAGTTTTCTCTACCAGGGGGAGTTTAGTATCAGTCTCTGGAATGTGACAGGGCTGGGAATCAGTCTTTGGCGGAAGTCCATAAAATCGTTTCTCATGACTCGAGTGGAGCCAGGTTTTTCTGCCTTCGAGTTTCACCGCAGTCCTGGTGGTTAACAAGACGATCTTCGGATCCTTCCAACGGGGCTCCAAAGGGCTTGACCTGTCGAAGTTGCGCACGACGACTACATCGCCGGGGACCAGCTCATGCGGTTTCACCTCGGTGTTGTCTGGAAAAGCTGCTGCAACCTGTGAACGACATGATTGTAGTGCAGACATCAAGGAAGCAAGGTAATCTGTCAACATAGTACTTTCAACATCAGTAATCTTTCTCGGCATAGGCGTCCCCCACATATTAGGAGGTCTACCGAAGACCACCTCATACGGGGATAGCCCTGTCCTAGAATGGGCTACCATTCTCATGTAAAAGAGGGCAACTGGCAAAGCTACTATCCAATCTACTCCTTTCTCTTTACACACCTTGGCAAGACGAGTTTTCAGAGTCTGATTATGTCGCTCCACGAGACCTGCTGCCTCAGGATGTCGGACACAGTGGAATTTCCACTGATAACCTAACAGAAGGGAAACCTGCTTCATGAGTTCGGACGAGAATGGCTGACCATTGTCCGAATACACGACACGGGGCAAACCGTACCGTGGGAAGAATTCACGAACCAACTGCTTGGCAGTGGTCGGAGCAGTGTAATCTGGGACGGGATATGCCTCTGTCCATCGGGATAGGGCACAGACAACTACAAGGACATATTTAAAACCTCTGCATCTGTCCATCTGGATATAATCCATCTGGAGGACTTCAAAGGGATGGTCGGGAGGATGAAATCCACCTCGTTCCACGGGAATACCTTTTCCTGGATTGAACTGACAACAGATCATGCAGGTACGCACTTTCTGTTTTGCTGCTGCTCGTAAATGTTTGTTAAACCAGAGGTTCTGTAAACTGTCTAACATGGCTTTTTCACCTAAATGTGCTGGACTGTGTGCAGTGTTGATAATTACTTGAACCATAGAGTCGGGGAGAAACCATGTGGTCTTTCCCTTCGTCATCCATCCCTGTTCAGTCTGGACCCTTCCTTGTTCAGCCCATTTCTTGATTTCGTCTGGAGTAGCATGTGTCTGTATGTCAATGACATCTTGTGTGGGGTCCCTGACTGTCATGCAATGTGTCAGTGATGATACGTCAGTCTTTGTCATATCAGTCGTATGAGTATGAGTCTGGGCTGTATGTTTCGCTGTTCGATCTGCGAAGTCATTACCCTGGGAAATTGTGTCTGTGACCTTTGTATGTGCCTTGCACTTCATGATGGCTATGGCTGTAGGCAGATGTATTGCTTCTAACAGAGCTTGAATGAGGGGACCATGCTGGATTTTGGCTCCGTGAGAGGTCAGAAAACCTCTTTCTTGCCAGAGGACACCGAAGTCGTGTACGACTCCAAATGCATAACGTGAATCTGTGTATATGTTTACTTTAAGGTTCTTGGCACGTATACAGGCTTGGGTCAGAGCAATGAGCTCTGCTGCTTGGGCTGACAGGGTGTCAATGCGATGTGTTTCTAAGACTTTAGTTTCAGTGGTCACTGCATATGCGGCCACTAGCTCTCCTGTACTTGTTCTCATACATGAACCATCCACATAAAGTGTCAGGTCTGGATCGGGTAATGCAACATCTGTCAAGTCTTGTCTGGGCTTCGTGATAGTATCAATGACCTCCACGCAGTCATGTGGAGTAGGATCTGTTGTGCTCGATGGTAAAAGTGTAGCGGGATTCAGTGTATTGCAACGTCTGATTTCTATGTGTGGTTGGAAAAATGTCAATTCATAACCTGTCAGCCGTGCTATAGTCAAGTGCTGAGTCTGTGTTCTATTTAGGAGGACTTCCACAGAGTGTGGAACCTGTACTGTCAATTGATGTCCCAATACAATGGAATCACTTTGTCTGATTGCTAAGGCTGTTGCTGCAACTGATTTTAAGCACGCAGGCAAGGCCTGGGCTACTGGATCTAATGTGCTCGAAAAATAAGCACACGGTCTGTATTTGTCTGCTTGAACTTGAGTGAGAACCGACAACGCTGTGCCATCGCGTTCTGTGACAAAAAGTGTAAAAGGTTTGCTGTAACATGGTGTTGCTAAAACAGGTGCTTGACATAAGGCTTTCTTCAATTCATCAAAAGCTTGTGTATGTTCCTGAGTCCATGGGAGGACAGCCGAAGACGCTGCCTCTTGTGTTGTCAACTGTATAAGTGGTTTAGCTAGAAATGCATATTGGGGAATCCATTGTCTCCAATAGGAAGTGAGTCCAATAAAGGCTCGTACTTCTTTCTGTGTCTTGGGTTGTGTAAGATGTGCTATTAACTATATACGATCTGGTGTCAACTGTCTCCCCTCTTTGGACAGCAAGTGCCCAAGGTACACCACTTGCTGGGCGCAGAATTGTAGCTTCGAAGGAGACACCTTGTGTCCCTTGTCCGCCAGGAAAAACAAAACTGTCAGTGATGCTTGTTCACATTCTGGTTCACTTCGGGCAGTGATCAATAGATCATCGACGTATTGAAGCAGGGCAGTGTTAGGAGGCATGTGAATATTGTCAAGATGTCGTTTCAATGCTTGGCTGTAGATGCTAGGGCTTTCTGTGAATCCTTGAGGGGCGCGTGCAAATTTGAAGCTTCGGCCATTTAAACAGAATCCGAAAAGATACTGGCTTTCCGGATCGATGGGGACACTAAAGAAGGCGTTCTTGAGATCGATTACAGTAAAGAACTTTGCCTCTGAATCAATAGCTGTTAATAAGGAAGAGATATCTGGGACCACAGGATACTGTGGTACAATGCATTTATTTAATTCTCGTAAATCAATCACCAGTCGATAAACTGGAGGTGCATTTGGATCAGTGCGTTTAAGAATCGGAATGATAGGGGAATTACAAACATTGGAGTCGGTTTCTACAACCACTCCTTGTGCAATGAGCTCGTCAATGATTTTCAGTAAAGCCACTACAGCATCAGGTGGTAACTTATATTGTCGGATTCGGGGCAGTATTACTCCTGGCTTGAGTGTGACACGGTATGGTGTAATGTGCATACAACCTACATCAGTGGGGCCTTGTGCCCATAAATGTGCAGGAACATTCTGTAACCTGGGATCAAAATCTCTCAACACATGATGGCCCTTGAAATCACGAAGAAACAGCCTTACTCCTTCCGGAGAACAACAAATTACAGCTCCTAGAGCTTTCAGAGTCTTTATACCAAGCAAGTTTTCTGGACATGATTTCGTAAGCAATAAATCAGTAGTACGGGATAATGGACCAACTGCAAGGGGAACAGGTTTCGATACTTCGTTAACAATAGGCTTTCCTGAAAATCCAAGGGAAACATTCTGTGAGCCTGAGAGGGGTGCCCCTGGAACCTCGGCATGACTAATGGTAGTTCTGCTTGCCCCTGTGTCAATAAAAAACTTTCTATCCTTTCCTAATACCTGACTATGTACATAAGGACCCTCTTGATCTACAGGAACCTCAATAAGAGGCAAGCCAACCTCCCTCTCTAGGCTGTTTCATGTGTACTGTTGATAATCAGGGTAATCAGATTGTGCATACTGGTACATCTGCTGTGTTACATGCTGTGTCGCGGCAATGGGCTGGGGCTGTGGTACCGCTACGGTCTGTTGTGGAACATGCATAGGTTGTACATTCTGTGGAACATGTTGTTGAACCTGGTCCTGTCTAGGTGGACGTGGTCTCTCTTTAGTTTTACCTGTGGCGATATTGTGCTTCAGAACTGCACACTCGTTTACATAATGGCCTGGCTGTTTACAATAGTTGCATGTCCCTTTAACGGGAGCCGCCGAATTATTGGACTGTGTCGTACCCTTTTTCTGACCATCAGCTGGAACTGACTGAGCAACTAGCATTTTCATTTTCGTGTCTGTCGTTCGTCTTTGTTCGTGATCATGTTCCTCCCTAATTCTATTCTGGTGGTACTGTAACATTTGTAACATTTGGGATGGCGTATTTGCTTGCCATGTGCTCTCGACTTTCAATACACGGTTCTTAACCTGGGGTAATGAATTCTCAACCAATTTGGTTACAAATAGGTGTGGGTATGACTCCCTACTTGTTTTCAGGCCACTATTAATGATAAAACATTTCTCGAATCTGGAATAAAAATCACTAGTGTCTTCATCGTGTTTCTGTTTGCAGGCTGAGATCGCGTCCCATATGTAGCAGGAGCCAGTGGAGTTCCTCAGGCGTGGTGAGATGTGAGTTCTATGTGGGAGGCTGACGATGAGTCTGGCTGCCACGTCCTCGATGGTTTATAGCCTTCTAGTGAGTTGCTTGGTGATCCCAGCGTTGAGTGTGTTCCTGTCGTCCAACTTGAAGGGGATGCGGGCATGAGTGACAGTCTTTCTAGTGTTGCCAAGGATCCATTTGAAGATCTTCCTCAGCATCTTCATGGTGGGGAAGCAGGATGTAGTGATGAAGTTGACTTATGTGGTCACGTCCAGTTTGCTGTTGAGGACTATTCCAAAGTTCCTGGCATAGGTGCTGAGTGCTGGTCCGAGTTTGGCTGGCGACCATCCCATGATGAAGTGTTCTTGCTGAAGATCACTGCTTCTGCCATGTTGGTGTTGAGCTTGAAACAGTTGGCTTTCATCCAGATTGTGACTTCAGATATGCAAGCAGTAAACCTGCTTCTTGCGTTGTGGTTCTTGTCTGAGAGGGAAAGTATGAATTGCATGTCATCAGCATAGCAGAAGATGTTAAGGTCATGTATGCGGATGAAGTTGGCCAAAGGGATCATGTATGCGTTGAAGAGGGTGGGGCTGAGCAATGAACCTTGAGCCAGAGATGTTTAAGGCATGGGCAAAGTGGACAATTGCCCAGGCCCTCACCTTTGAAGGGACCCCTGTGAAAGGCATTCTTTCTGTATCTGACTTCTGTCTATTTCTCTATTTCATCCTCTAATGTATAAGTTAGCTAACAATTGTTCTGAACAGAGGCCCCAAAATATTTCTTGCCCAAGGTCCCCAAAATCCCTAAAAAGGCACTACTTGAGGCACTCCACAGAGGAGTGTGTGGGCTTCTGAGGAGTAAGGGGCCAGGTTGACCGATTGTGTTCTATCTGTTAAGAGTGGAACTGCGCCACCGGAGAGCAAGTCTTTGGATGCTAACCCAGTACAGGCGCTTGATGAGGATGGGTGTTAGACCATGTCAAATGCTGCAGGGTGGTCTAGGAGAGTGAGGGCTGCTGTGTCTCCTTTGTCCAGGATCATACGGGTGTCTTCTGTGGCAGTGAGGAGTGCTGTTTCTGTTGTGTGGTTGGACCTGAATCTGGACTGAGTGGCATGGCGGAGCTGGTGGGTGGTGAGGTGTTGCTTGATTAGTTTGTCTATTGCCAATACCAATAGGTCTAATCTATGGATGAATGTGCCTTTTGTATCATAGATGGGTTTAGACACTTAACAAGTCATCCTGCATGCACGCTGTCACTCATGTTGCAATCATGCACCCATTCATCCATCTACTGACTCATTCTTGCATTCACTTTCTGACACGCACACCGTAATAAAACAGACGCACCTAACAGTCTATGCAAGATAGATTGAAGAATACAAGTGCAAAAAAGAAAACTACAGACATTTAAAGATGGCGGGTAAATGCTTACACTAACATAACTAAACATAGCAGCAGTCTTACAGAGAAACTGTAAACAGCCTATCCTTTTTAGGTTGAGCCTAGCAGCGTGCATGCGGCTCCGCGGGGCATGCTGTATCTACTCGGGGTGTTTAGACCTCGCCCACCACTTTCCATTCGTTCCTTCCCATGCCTTTCTGAATTCCTTTATTTTTATTGGTAGAAGGTTAGTCTTTGTCCCGCCTTTGGGTTTGTTTTACACTTTGTGGCAACTGGCCTGTTATGTGTTGCATTACTATTTGATGTATTTATCGTTTGTTTGTACACTCTTTTGTTTGACTGAATTGGTCCACTGCTGTGAACACGCAGCTTTAACATGGCTGCGCTATATTTTACAACACTTTTATTTGATACCGTTGCAGTTGCCTGAGAAGCAGGAATGGGAGGAGTAACTACGCCACATGTTTCTTTCTTAATTGCCCCCACCCCGTTTGCGATTGTGTACACATTTATTTCCGTTTTTTCACTTCCTCTAACATGGCGGTGGCCGAAAGATTTTAAAAAGGACTTCTGTTACTGTAAGCACTTGGAACATGCGGCACTCACCTACGCCCTCGAAGAAATAAAATGCTGCTGTATTGTACAGAATACAAATGATGGGTTTGGGGAAAAAACATGGGCATGGCTTTGGGAATCACAGGGGAAAGGGACCCTGATCACTACTCTGTCATTAGCTACAGTACTACATAGTATCCAAAACAAGCCACTGCAAGCGAAAAAGGATGGTAAATTGTATGCGCGTATACTACAGTAACAACCATTAACAATGCAATGGTCTCGGCATTGTTAAAGTTAGAGCTATTGGCATTGCTCATGACATTATTTTTATTTATGTTTTTGTTTTTAAAACATAAATAAATGGCACCCTTCTCCTCTCTGCCTTGCACCCTACTCCACCTCCACCTTGCACCCTTTTCTACCTTGCACCATTCTCCCCTCTGCCTTGCACCATTCTCCCCTTCCCTTTGCACCCTTCTCACCCTCCTCCTTGCACCCTTCTCCCCCTCCACCTTGCACCTTTTTCTACCTTGCACCATTCTACCCTCTCCCTTGCACCATTCTCCCCTCTGCCTTTGGACCCTTCTCCCCTCTGCCTTGCAACCTTCTCCTCTCTGCCTTGCATCCTTCTCCTCTATGCCTTGCACCCTTCTCCTCTATGGCCTTGCACCCTTCTCTTTTCTGCCTTGCACCCTTCTCCCCTCTGCCTTGCAACCTTCTCCCCCTTTCCCTTGTACCCTTCTCCTCTCTGCCTTGCATCCTTCTCCTCTCTGCCTTGCACCCTTCTCATCTCTGCCTTGCACCCTTCTCCCCCTCCACCTTGCACCCTTCTCTACCTTGCACCCTTCTCCCCTCTGCCTTGCACCCTTCTCCTCTCTACCTTGCACCCTTCTCCCCTCTGCCTTGCACCCTTCTCCTCTCTACCTTGCACACTTCTCCCCTCCGCCTTGCACCCTTCTCCTCTCTACCTTGCACCCTTCTCCCCTCTGCCTTGCACCCTTCTCCTCTCTACCTTGCACCCTTCTCCCCTCTGCCTTGCACCCTTTTCCTCTCTACCTTGCACCCTTCTCCCCTCCGCCTTGCACCCTTCTCCCCTCTGCCTTGCAACCTTCTCCCCTCTGCCTTGCACCCTTCTCCCCTCTGCCTTGCACCCTTCTCTCCTCTGCCTTGCACCATTCTCTACCTTGCACCCTTCTCATCTCTGCCTTGCACCCTTCTCCTCTCCACCTTGCACCCTTCTCCCCTCTGCCTTGCAACCTTCTCCCCCTTTGCCTTGCACCATTCTCTACCTTGCACCCTTCTCATCTCTGCCTTGCACCCTTCTTCCCCTCCACCTTGCACCCTTCTCTACCTTGCACCCTTCTCCCCTCTGCCTTGCACCCTTCTCCTCTCCACCTTGCACCCTTCTCCTCTCTGCCTTGCACCCTTCTCCTCTCTGCCTTGCACCCTTCTCCTCTCTGCCTTGCACCCTTCTCCTCTCTGCCTCGCACCCTTCTCCCCTCTGCCTTGCAACCTTCTCCCCCTTCGCCTTGCACCATTCTCTACCTTGCACCCTTCTCCCCCTCCGCCTTGCACCCTTCTGTAGTAACGTAAGACACGGTCTAGTGTCTCAGTTCTTTCTGTAACTGCACACCTAACACCCACCCACCACCAGGCGTCACAGGTCATGTGACACTGGCCAATAAAGGGGCCGAGCGCACGTGCTCTGGCCCCATTACCTATCCCCCATTCACTGTGTCCGTGTCTGCTTACTGCGTGATTGCATGCCTGCATTATGAGGGCCTAGTGCCCCTCCACAAATCACCACAATGGCGACGAGGCGGAGCTGTGCCCAGCGTGCCACAGCCACATGAAATAAAAGATCGTGGGGAAAGAGGAGAGAGCTGAGAGGCGACGTCGCGCCCCCCCTCCCCCACAGGATCGGCGCCGGCCTGCAGTGAGGCCTGCGGGGCGTGTGCCTTGCCCCGGGCCTGGATGCCGGTTGAGGTGACCGAGAGCCCACCTCGCACCTCCAGCCTGCAGGAAGAAAGAGCGGACCGCCCAGTGCCCACCTGAGACGGCCGCGAAGTAGTGACCCCACGGAGAGGCGTACCGGCCGGGCGGAGCCCACCCGCCACGCCCGCGACAGAAGCATCAGGCCCGCAGGCCGAAGGTGAGCTCCAGGGGCGAAGTGCCCGCCCACGAACAAAGACAGACACTCACCGTGAGGAGAGGCAAGGTCATGATCACGAAGTCCGGGGATGGCAGTGGCAGTGGCCCCAGCCCCCTGTGCAGCAGGGACAGTAGAGAGAACTGTAATGGAAGAAAGGCTCGAAGCAAAGCAGGTTGCTGTTACACGGAAGCCGATAGCCTCACTGCCACCTAGTGGTCGGATGGTGAAAATGCACCAAACAACCTGTATTTAGCTGTGCAGTAGCAGCAATACTGACCAAGTGCACCCACACAATAAAAGACTGTGGCAGCAAAGACTACGTGCCATCATGAAGTTACATGAGCTGGCGGGCAACAGCGTGCCTGAAAGACAATAGTGCAGCACAGTGGTAGCTGCTGCAGCCAACAAGTGACATGCACCAGGACACACACAGCAACGCCATACTGGCGTAGGAACGCCGCACAGCGACAAGAAAGCCCTACCAGGGACCCAGCGCAACATTGCGCAAAAGCACGCAAGGAGTGAAGTAACTCCACGCACGAAGGAGAGCGCAAGGACTGACGCTCACAAGCAGTGACCAGAAGCAGGAGACAGAACAGAGGCGCAGACCACCTGACGCACAGGGGACAGGCAGAGACCAACTGCCAGCGGAGCGGCACCTGATGGCCACAGGTTGTCGTTGCAACAGCAGGGCAGAAACTGCAGCACCGTCACCATGGGAACAGAACAGAGGTCCCAAGACTCCCCAGCAAGCAAGTGCGACACAGGGAGGAAGCGCGACAATCGCCAACACTGCTCCAAGGTCCCAGAAGACCAACAAGTACACCCGTGACGTAACGGGGACGACCTGCACAGGAAGCAAGGAGTGGTGACGTAACCCTCCGCACAGAAACGCAACGCAGGAAGAGCGCGGAGAAAAGCGCGCCAACGCGATAGCACCAGAACAGAGCAAACCAATCAAACAGAAGACATCGAAGCGTGAGGACTCACGCAGATGACCAAAGTAAAGGTCAACCAACCGCAACACAGCAAGTATCCCGCAAGAGGACCGAAGATAGCCTGCCAGAATCGGCAGAATGGACCGACCAGAGGTCCAAGAAGTTCGAACACCAAAACACAGTCCACGATCAGCGACTAACGAACTTCATCAACCACAACCCAACATGTAACGTCTAAAGAGAGTGAGAAGATCGCAACGCCCGGTCCAGTCACAGACTGACGAGAGAAGACAGTGTCCGTGAACCAGGACAGGACCGGATGGAAGCAGGTGGAGTGCACGCTGCCTGGAGAAGTCTGGTTAGGAGATGTAACAGCAAGGTGACCAGACCGCGGTGCGAAGAAGATGGAGAAAGGAGAAGAGGTCTGAGTGGCACGTCTGCCACCACCGAGGAGAAGGAAAGGAAAAGAGGTCAGAAGCACGACGACGAGAATGGAGGACAACTAAGAGGAGTGTGAACCAAGACACCACGACACTCAAAAGGGGAAACACCGAGGAGAACGTGAGAGGTGCACGACAGTCCACACGCACGACCGGGACAAGTAACATCACTGGAAAGAAGCATCCACGTGCGAACCCAACAGTCATCCAGGAAGGACAGAAGCGAGCATGCTGGTCTGTTGGCAACACCCACCTCTGGGATGGAACGGACGAAAGGGCCACGGAAATCCAGGGGCAGAGGCCTCAGGGACACCGGTGGCAGCGGGTCCCCAACGAGAGACGGACTGTTGAAGCTCACGCTGAAGATCCTGGAGGACCAAAGGTCGCACACGACTGAACCAGTGCCAACAACACCCTTTCAGGTGGAACTCGGACACGGAGAAGATGACCCGTAGCGACGTCCTTCAACATGTTTGAAGAGGCAAGGCGGCATGCACACCGGTCCAGTGGAAGCCTGGCAGAAAGGCCTCCGGGTCGTCCAGTGAGAGGGGACACCCACGAGAGAGGGGTATCCGTGAGAGGGATAACCTGCAGCTGAAGGTTCCGTCAGGAACAGACACCAGTTTGAACTAAGCACTTTGAACAGGACGGTCCAGCGAAAAGTAACACACTTGGGACTCAATGTATATTTATACTTCTGCACGTTCACAGGATGTGGAACAGAGCGAGAGAGACTGTAAAACCCGCTTACAGGCTGCAAGTCCGCCAAGGCAAAGAAAAGACATTGCCATCAATCAACGGAACCAGCAGTAAAGACCACCACGTGGGAGTCGTCGTGTAAATTATGGGCTTTGAATGAACTGTATTTTTCCCCGCAGGTTGAACTCTAGTTAGGGCAATTTGCTTAACTAAGGTTGGGAGGGATGTAGTAACGTAAGACACGGTCTAGTGTCTCAGTTCTTTCTGTAACTGCACACCTAACACCCACCCACCACCAGGCGTCACAGGTCATGTGACACTGGCCAATAAAGGGGCCGAGCGCACGTGCTCTGGCCCCATTACCTATCCCCCATTCACTGTGTCCGTGTCTGCTTACTGCGTGATTGCATGCCTGCATTATGAGGGCCTAGTGCCCCTCCACAAATCACCACACCTTCTCTACCTTGCACCCTTCTCCCCTCTGCCTTGCACCCTTCTCCTCTCTACCTTGCACCCTTCTCCCCTCTGCCTTGCACCCTTCTCCTCTCTACCTTGCACCCTTCTGCCCTCCGCCTTGCATCCATCTCATCTCCGCCTTGCACCCATCTCCTCTCCGCCTTGCACCCTTCTCCTCGCTACCTTGCACCCTTCTCCCCTCTACCTTGCACCCTTCTCCCCTCTGCCTTGCACCCTTCTCCCCTCTGCCTTGCACCCTTCTCTCTACCTTGCACCCTTCTCCCCTCTGCCTTGCACCCTTATCGCCCCCCCCCCCCCCTTACCCCCCCTGCGGACGCCCACATGGTTCTTTTAACAAGAGTGCTTACCTGAGGGCACCAATTTGCTGCCTCATCCCTTCTCATATGAGCTTTGCCCTGGAGAAGGCTCTATGGGGGGGGGGGGGGGCCCTACTCCCACCCTTGTCAGGGTCCCGAGCAGTGCTCTGTGCTGTCTCCTGCTCTTGCTCTCTGGGGCTGGGGCCCCACCCCATCCTTGTCCCTGTCTCTTCTCTTCTCTTGTGGGGTGAGCTTGCTTATGGAGAGGAGAGAGTGGGGCCGGGCTCTGTGCTGCCTCAGAGGAGCCGTGGAGACTGCCATCACTGGGGCCCCACCTGCACACTTGTCCCTGTCTCTTCTCTTGTGGGGTGGGCTTTGCTCATGGAGAGGAGAGAGTGGGGGCCGCTCTGTGCTGCCTCAGAGGAGCAGTGGAGACTGCTGTCTCTGGGCCCCGCCCTTGTCCCTGTCTCTTCACTTGTGGGATGGGCTTTGCTTATGTAGAGGAGAGAGTGGGGGCCGGGCTCTGTGCTGCCTCAGAGGAGCAGTGGAGACTGCTGTCTCTGGGGCCCCCGCCCCGCCTCTGGCTCTGACTGAAGAGAAACAATGTTGATACTTTGTTTCTCTTCAGTCAGAGGGAGGGGGCGAGGGGAACGGAGCAGCCTGCAGACAGCCTGCACCTGCTTCAGACAGAGGGAGAGAGTCTTGCTTCAGCAAGCCTCTCTCACAGCTCTCAGAAGAGCTGAGGGTCCAGGCCCGGGGCCCCCTTAATTAACTGAGGAGAGTGGGGCCCCCGCACCGCGGGGGCTGCAGGGGCGTTTGTTACGTCCCTGCTCCAGAGGGACGTGTGCTGCACAAAGCACAGCCAGGGGGCAGGAGAGCAAACACAACGAACGAGGGGGCAGGAAAGCAAGCACAACGAACGAGGGGGCAGGAAAGCAAGCACAATGAACGAGGGGGCAGGAGAGCAAGCACAACGAACGAGGGGGCAGGAAATAAAGCACAACAAACGAGAGGGCAGGAAAGCAAGCACAACGAACGAGGGGGCAGGAGAGCAAGCACAACGAACGAGGGGGCAGGAGTGCAAGCACAACGAGGGGGGGCAGGGGGCAGAAAAGCAAGCACAACGAGCAAGCACAAACCCCTTACCTGCGTTATCCAAGCTGCGGGCCACGACTAGGAGAGACTCAGCGCCGGCTCCAGAGGGACCCGTGCTGCACTCGCTGCCCCTCCTCCTTTCACTCACTCTCCGGTGCGTAACATGGCGGCCGGCCTGAGGAGCGGGAGAGGGAGGGAGATGTGTTGCCACAGAGCGGGAGGGAAGGAGCGGGTGAAAGGGAAACCGGCAGACCTGCATCTGGGAGTCGGCTCCCCCGTGCTGTGGCAGGACGTCCCAGAGCACAGCGTAATGGCCCTCGAGCCAGCTCAGGCTCCGGGATGTCGGAGCCAGGGGGGAGGGCGGTGCGGTGATCTTCAGGTCCTGGTCGAGCACCGAGGAGCCCGGGCACATGCTCTCGAAGCCTACTGTTTAACACATATTGCACTGTAATTGTACTTTGTAAATCTACAAGTCCATTTGCTGCACCTGAACCATGTCAGTTTGCTGTGTCACTGCAGTGTGTACCTATGCTTAACCCTCAGAGCATAGTACAGAATGTTGTAATATGCCAACTCCCACGATATCCGGGCTAGGAATCAAGCCCAGACTCCTCCCCCAAATTTACGAAACCAGAATGGAATATCTGAGGGTGGGGAGAAAGCTCACGTCGGGTACGGACTATGGAGGGTCTCCTAGAAATGAGGTAATACCGGGGGATCTGTAATTCCGTGGCCATGTCATTTAGCCCTTGAGTTGCACCCACAGGGTTTGACTACTCGTTGCCGAGTAATTGTTGGAATTTAAAAGGGACTTGGTGCAGCAGCAAAGCCAGTGTGCCATGGGTCTTAGCCCCCCGCACCGCTCTCCACCCCCCTGCTGTTTGAATTCCAAAACATAGCAATAATCAGGGTTCACAAGGCCCGATGCCACTGCACCGGCCGCACAAGTGACCCCTCTGACCCGGTACCGAGGCCCTGAGTGTTTAGCTACGTTTATGACATCACTACGGCCCGCAGGTCATAGGTCCATGGACTGAGGCCCCGAGCGGCGAATGTGACACGTTCCCCGGCTCAGATTGGCCATACCTCACTGACGAGATTTCACGTCTTACTCCTAAACCCCGGCATATTTCAATAGCTGAGCTTTGCTGGCTAATAAAGCTGCCTGCATTTTCCACGGAAGAGGCTTGGAGATTTTACCGACTAGAGCTGGCCAGTTTAAGCTACCCAGGAGCTTGTATTTGATGTATGACGTTTTTGTTTCGACGGGCGTCGGTTTACAGAGGATCTACCCGGGCAGTAGTGAGTGACACCATGGCATGCGCTGTGCTTTGCCTATTTGGAAAAAAATCCTAGGACATCAGCAAGGTAAGTGAACAATTTGTCTAGAATCAGCGGTGAAAAGAACAATCGAATGTGAATTTATATTAAAATTATATGTTTAATCAGCATAAATAAAAATCATATAGAGACTCCACAAAAGTCAAACTATATGATAAGATAAAAATATAATTCATAAAGCAACATTAACAAGTTATATCAACAATAAGTACATAGCATATAAATCATACACGTTACAATTAAAACAGTTCATACAGGGTTATCATAAATATAAAAAGTGCTGAAAAAATATGTATTAAAACTCGACGCGCGTTTCGGCTGAAAGAACGCCTTCCTCAGGAGTCACTGGTGAAAACTCTGGAAATACATTTACAAGAAAGACATATATCAGATCACTAATTTAGTGTTACATCGTTTACATATTTACAAAACTGTGCATATAAAAATACAAAAGAGAAATCATATAATAATGAAACAGGTCAACAATACATACATCAGATTCGAAAGTCTTCACTTCCTAACAGGTCTAGACTATGAGTTTGGTCACTTATGTCTAATGATAGACAAATATTTTCGAGAAAATTGTACAGTACTTAACTAGCAAGCGTGTTAATCATGGTTTATATATTAGGTACAATATAATTTCTTCTTTGATGATAAGATGTTAGAAACATGTCATGTACCAAAAGGTTAATAGCAATAGATTTATCTCAGTCCCGATGTAACGTTCATGGGTACATAGGAATCAACTTACATTAATAGTACTGTATTCCTGCGTAGTACATCAAAAATAGATGGTATCTTCTCATATTCAATAATAAGAGCCACTTGATAAAGGCTAATTCCTAATCAATAAAAAAATCCAGTTATATAATATAGCTATGATGAAATCACCTTGAACACAAAGAGTCATATAGGTTACTGGGAAGAATGATCTAGATAGTCACATTAGTTATACCGTGTGACCGGAAGCAAAAAAAGAGAGGGAAGAGGGTTTTTTGCTACTCAAAATAGTTATACTGCTATACTGAAAATAGTTTTATCAGAGATACCCCTATGATAGAGATATATAGGGATATCGTGATAATATGAAGTCACAACACAACGTCTGATGGTAGGGCCAACTATATTTGCGATAAAATCTTTAATGTAAAGGGCTACTAGTTGATACTAGATACAAAACTCCAGGGTAGGAATCATCCTATTTCACAGTGATCATCATTGGGACACCACGAGCGGTATTTATAATAATGTTGCAACCCTCTTTGTATAAGTTCAAGGCGACCTGACATCGAAGATATCGTATAAACAGATAAATAAAGGGTTCTTCTTCAATCACTGATAGCTACTACCTGACTCTAAAGGTATGCAGTCATTCTGGTGGTGGAGTTACCTGATATAATCTGTTGTTATCTTATCCAAGGTACAAATATATTTGGATCATACACGAGGATCGTGTAGAGCCTGTGCTTTGCTACATCCCGAGTGCCACCTACGGGTGGGTTGATGACCCACCAGCGCGAACACAAGTTCTCCCTTCCCTCTGTACCTGGGCCGGGCTGCGCTGTGTGGAGAGGAGGCAGAGTCTGCTCACGCTGCCTGCACGCGCCAGTCGGCCCTCTGATTGGTTAATAAGGAACACCAAACAGAGAGCTGACATTGGCATGCAGGCAGCGTGATGAGGGGCTGCTCTCTGCCGATGACATCAGGGAGAGAAAGAACACCAAAAACACCCCCCCCCCCCGAATCCCGTCTTGAACTGAGTGATGCCCCTCTCCTCCAATGGCTGGCCTCCGTTTAGGAAGCCAGCCAATGGAGAAGAGGGCGGGTTCAAGCCCCCATACTGTAAACATAAAACTCGGCTGTGCGACACTGCTGCGCAGTGTACGCTAGGCCGAGACCTAAACAGAAGAAACACTTGAGTGTCATGTATCTTCTGTGTACTAATTCACCCTGGGGTGAAACATCTCCATGAAAGGAGGCAGATTGGTCACCTACTCTCCAAGGCACCCAATGAGCGTGCTACATTCTGCTGGCACTTGATTTAAAGTAGCATCCCTGCTACTGCAAGGAAGTACCTTCGGTGTTGGTGACGGTCTCCGGGGTGCAGCGGGGAAGGCCCGCGGGGTAACTAAGGGGGATAGAGGCAATTACAGACCTGGGGGGACATAGAGCATAAGATTATTGAGCCCGGACACTACTGTGCCACCAAGCTGGTAACTCTGGGCTTACAGGCAATAGTAGTGCTAAACAGTGCTTTACTTGGAGTTCTTATTTCCTGCTTATCTGAGCCTTGCCTTCTTTATTCCCTTGGCACACTTGGGGGCCCATTAGGATGGCTGGCGGTAGCCACCGCCGGCCTGGCGACCGGGGCGGAAAACGTTTAATATGGTGGCGGTGTCTAATAGACACCGCCAGCCATATTATGATGGGCTGCTGTGGATGCCTTTCCACGGCGGCGATGCCGCCACGGAAAGGCATGCGGTCTTCACTCTGGGGCATCCTGCGGCCCCCAGAGTGAAGGAGAGGTGGGGGGTGCACACGGGGGTACCTGCATTTGCATAGACAAAGCGTCAAGCACCACGCAGTGCCTGCCGCTTTGTCTATGCAAATGCATAAATGCATTTTTAGCATTGTGGCAGGCGGTGCTGAGAGCACCGCCCGCCACAATGCTAAAAATGCAGGATGTGCCCGCCACTGTGGCGGGCACATTCTAATACCCCCCACGGGACCTCCGTCCTTATGGCGGGCGGTCCCAATCCCGTTAGGATGGCGGGCGGGCAAAGTCCGCCCGCCATCCTAATGACCCCCTTAGTGTGGGATTGCTCCCTATTCGTTGTATTTTTTTATATGGTGTAACTCCCACCAATTTGAAGCAGCTGTTTTTGTCCTCCCTCACACCTTTCTTGTAGGGGGTGCTTCTTTTCATGTCCAGCTTTTTGAAAAGTATGAGGCTTTCTCCCTATTTCATGCTGAACCTCTCGTGTGTCTTTAGGAGAGCGGTCCTTCCCTTGCGTGTAAGGCCCGGTACGTACGTACCCCTGGACATGTAGTTCACTCTCGTACATCTTACTCCGCTTTGCCTCATGCTGTCGGAATAAATGCTATGTTTGGCATTTGTCCAGTTTATGTTATCTGTAATGTTATTTATTTATTTATTTATTTATTAAAAGTTTTCTATAGCGCGAACAAGACCCTTAGGTATCAGAGCACTTAACACACCAAGAAATATAGTAATATTACATACACCTCTTTCCATAATGTACAGTGCGATAGTGTACAGTGATCTGAGGTAGGATATGGAGTATGTATAGAGTACAGTATCAGTATAAAGTTGGTAATTTCACATAGTTAAAAAATGTAGTATCCTTTAAGTCAGGTGATAGATTGCCTTGTCTATGGTAGGAACTTACTCATGAGAAAGATCTTAGATTCTGTCTTGAATGTTGCGGTGTTAGTAATTTTTCTAATGTTCGGCGGGAGAGAGTTCCAGAATCTGGGGGCCGCTCCTGAAAACGCTCTATCGTATGTTTTTTTCTTCTTGAAGATTGGTGGTCTCAGCATCAGATCCTTGGCACTCCTGGAAGGTCTGTTTCCTCCCGATATTTCAATTTTCTGGGCCAGGTATCTAGGTGTGTTGTGATGAATAGCTTTGTGGCCATTTTTTGTTGTATTCTAGATTCGTAGGGTAGCCAATTTAACGCCTTCATGTGCGGGGAGATACAGTCAAATTTCCTCGTTCCGGTGATAAGTCTTGCTGCTGCATTAAGGCATGCATATTCGATCCTCGAATTGACAAGTGATTGTACTGCTAGTTTTAGATCCGACTCAGTCAAAAATGATTTCATTTTTCTTAAGTAGCTCAGATGAAAACGGGCGTTTTTTTCCATTGCTTTGATGTTGGCTTTCATGTTTAGGTTCTCATCCAGTGTGATTCCAAGTGATTTCGCCGAGTCTACTAGTGTGGGAGTGCAGTTTAACGCTGTGATCATTTTGTTATGTTATGTTAAATGGCACTTTTTTGAGCGCACTGACACCCGAAGGTTTCCTGGCGCTTGCTGGAGGGACGTATGAAAGAAAAACGAGGAGAGGATTACCCAGAAAGAGTAAACAGGAAAGTTTTAAGGAGTTTCCTGAACTGGAAAAGGGAGGCACTAGATTTAATGGCCTGGGGGAGGGGATTCCAGAATTTAGGGGCGAGAGAAGCAAAACGGCGACCCCCAAATGTATTGATTTTGAATTTGGGAGTGACAAGCAGGTGATGATGAGCTGACCGGAGGGAACGTGCAGGTCGATACAAAGTGACCAAGGATTTCAAAAAAGCAGGACAAGGGCAGGGAAGGGATTTAAATACCATGCAGCCCATCTTGAAGGCTGCCCTCTCCTCCACTGGCAGCCAATGGAGCTTGCAGAGCAAGTGCTTCGCAGATTGCCACCTAGGGATCTTAAAGATGAGGCGGGCTGCCTGATTCTGCACGACCTGAAGACGGTGCAGAAGAAATCGTGGGAGTGCATGGTAAAGGGAATTGGAGAAATCAAGGCGCGATAGGACAAGGGACATGACGACCTGACACAGAGCCGCATGTGGGAGTAGGTGCCTGATCTTCCGGATCTTTTGAAGTTGGAACATGCACGAAGAGATCGTGGCACCCACTTGAGCTTTAAGTGACAGCTCCGCGTCGATCGTCACCCCCAAGCTCCTAACTGCCTTGAGTGGTGTAGGAGGGGGACCAAAGTCAAGGGGCCAGAACTGCGGGCCCCAATATGCAGCACTTGAGCCAGGGAGGAGCAGCTCAGTCTTTCCAGGGTTAAGTTTGAACTGGTTTTGATTCATCCATTGTTGGATGTGAGTCATAACGGCGTGAAAGTTGTTAACCGCCTGTGGAGAGTCAAGTGGAAAGACGAGCTGCAAGTCATCTGCATAATTGAAGACTGTGACGTCCCAATTATGGAGAGAACAAATTAAAGGGCGGAGGTAAAGATTAAATAATAAAGGGGAAAGTTAAGAGCCTTGGGGGACTCCGCAAGTGGTGAATGATTTTGACGCGGTGAAGGGACCTAGACGTACAGCTTGTGACCTGCCTGTAAGGAATGACTCGACCCACCTAAGAGCATAACCCTGATTGCCGGCCTGTCCGACACGGTGGAGAAGGATGTCATGATCCACCGTGTCGAACGCGACAGACAGGTCCAGAAGAACAAAGGCCTGTGGTCTCTTAGCATCTGCATTCCCTCTCAGAGTATCCATGACTGCCAAAATAACAGCTTCCGTTGAATGGGCCGGCCTAAAGCCGGCCTGATTGGGCTCAAGGAAGCAAGAACTCTCGATGAAGTTGGAAAAACACCGGGTGACATGGGCTTCGAGGAGTTTTGACAAATAAGGCAACAGGGATATTGGTCAATAGTTAGAGGGTTCAGCAGGATCCGCCCCTGGTTTTTTCAAGAGAGGCACGAGAATTGCTTCCTTAAAGGAGCTGGGAACTGTGCCACAGATAAGGGATGCATTCAAGAAAGGTAGTATGCATTCTGGCAGCTTAAGGCAGATGTCCCGCAGTACCGAGGGAGGACAGTGGTCATTCGGTAAACCCGATCTTACACGGGTGGCTAATTTCGCTAAGGTAGGGAAGTCTAGGGTAGGGAGCAGAGTGAGGGATAGAGGGTTATCCAGGGAAGCGTCGAGGAGTGAAGACGGCTGTGAGGGAGGGATAATGGAGTCTTTTATTTTAATAATCTCGATAAAGAAAAGATTAAGGGCCTCACAGGTTTCCTTAGTCGGGGTTTGGACTGGGAGAGTCCTGTCGTCAGTAGTCAACTCATTCATAACCCTGAACACCTCTCGAGATTTATTAGTAGCTGAGAGAATTCTGTCGGAGATATGCTCCGATTTAGCTGAGAGAATAGCTGGTTTATATTCTCTGCGGGCTGTTACATATCTCTGTCTAGATGAGTTGGAGTAATCCCGCCTCCATGTACGTTCCAGTTGGCGAACCTCAAGTTTTATTTGCTTTAGGTTGTCAGAGAACCACCGGTTGGCGTTAGGATGTCTGGTGCAGGGTAACTTGATTACTGGGGCAAATTGGTCACTGGCCCCTTTTAACCAGCCACCGATGTCAGTGTCCATCCTATTAACATCATCATGGGGGGAAGTAATAGGGCAGGTAGAGGCCAAGGTTGCTAAAAATCTCTTAGAGTCGTATTTATTCCATTTGCGTGAGGAACCGCCTGCCATCATGGGGGCCTTAGTCCGCCCACTAAGAGTGATGGTCGTGTCGATTATGTAGTGGTCCGACCACACACATGGAAGTGTAGAAGGTTGGGAGAGGGTTAAATTGGTGGTCCAAACCTGATCTAATATGTGACCTTTTACGTGAGTGGGTAAAGAGACGTGTTGACTCAAGTCATGTTCAAGCTTGTCATGGTCTCGGATAGTGCCGTGGCTTGTGCACCTGCATTGGCGTCATTGAACCAATAATTAAAGTCCCCAAAGAGGGCGAAACTAGAATATGATGGCAGAAGAGCAGTCAATTGTTCGCATAATTTCTCAGCGAAGTCCGGCATGGGTCGAGGAGGGCGATATAAAAGGGCAAAAGAGAAAGCCCCGGCTTCCGTTCCCAGACTAATAATCAGGTTCTCTACTTGTGATAATACGAATGAGGACGAGGAAATGAGACGAAATTGTTTTGAAATGATAGCCGCCACCCCGCCACCAGGGTGGTCAGCAATACGGTAAGCATGGAGGCTGAAATAATCTGGGGGAAGGGCAGCCAAGATATCGGGGAGAGAATCCTCCGTGAGCCAGGACTCAGTCGACAGGAGTAGGTCAGGTTTTTCTTGTGTCAGCAAGATAAAGATGTCTGCCTGATGTCTCACCATTGAGCGGGTATTTAAATATAATACCCGGATGGAGGTATGGTTCTTTAAAGGGACAGTCGGGGGGGTACAAAGGTCGTAAAGGGAAGGGGATTTGCGTAGGATGCCGAGTGCAGTAAGTTTTAGACCATTCCTTCACTTCTGCTTGGTTCTTTTGAGGCGATATAAGTAAGAATTCAGTTTTAAGTGCGTTTAGCTTCAGATGATTGATAGATATCCATTTTAGCGTCATTTTGAGGACTTCATTTATTAGGATGATGTCTTCCAAGGACGGGATCTTGATGTATATCTGCGTGTCATCCACATACATGTAGTAGGATAGTTTGGAATTTCGCAGAATTTCTGTAAGGGGTTCGATGTACAAATTAAACAATTATGGGGATAATGTCGATCCTTGAGGTACTCCTATTGCATTTGGACAAGAAGGTGAAAGTGATTGGTTGACCAGGAATCTCTGACTTCTGTTGTGTAGGAAGGATTCGAACCATTTCAGCACTGTACCAGATATTCCCATCCTGTCCTGGAGTCTGTTCAGTAATTTTTCAAGGTTAACTGTACCAAATGCAGATGATAAGTCTAGGAGGATGAGTAGGCAAGTTCTGTTTTGATCTAGTGCTTGTAGTGCATCATCGACAATGTGAAGGATTGCCGTTTTTTGTGCTGTGACCTGTTCTAAATCCCGATTGGCAGTCATCTAATAGTGAGAAATTGTCGACGTATTGGTTCAGCTGTTTCTGAACACATTTCCCTATTAATTTGGCAAGGAGTGGTATATTGGTCACTGGGCGATAGTTGTTTGGGTCAGCTGGGTCCACTGAAGGTTTTTTGATGATCGGTATTACTTGACCTGTTTTTAGGCATTCTGGAAGGATCCCCTGGGCGAGAGAGGCGTTTACTATTTCTGTCCATATAAGCATCAAGATATGCCTGACTTCTTTCATGCATTTTGATGGTAGTGGGTCGTTATAGTGGTTGTTAGGTTTGATGTCAGATACCATTTTAGTAATATCATACTGGTTCAATAATTTAAATGTGTCCCAGTGTGCTTTGTTTTTTAGCAACTTATCCCCTTCTTTTGGAGTAGTGTTGACCCCTGATGGAGTGTGGTAGTCAGGGTTGTCTGCAGCAATCTTGAGTTCTCTATCCAGCTTGTTGGCTTTGTCGGTGAAAAAGTTTGAGAACTCTTCGCAGCTTAGCGGTGTTTTGGTGACTTCTTGGGGAGATTTGGCCTGCTTGTTCGATTGTTGTTTTAAGATCTCAAATAGTTTCCGAGGTCTGTTTTTGGCGTTGTCTAGCTCTGATCTAATACATTCCTTTTTAGATTTGAGGATTTTTTTGTTATATTCATTTCTGATTTTTCTAAGGGATTTCAGTCCTGGGGATGGTGGGTGTTGTCTCCATTTTCTTTCTGCCTGTCTTAATTTTCGCCTGTCTTCGTTCAATGTCCCATTGAACCATGTTTTTTTTTCCTTTTCTGTGACTCTTTTCAATTACGCGGTATAGTGGCGTCGACTATCTTTGTTACTGAGGTAGTGTAGTGATTCGCTAGATCTGTTACATTCTGTATGTTGTGAGGTAGGATTAGGTCTTTCCTGATGTTTTAAATTAGTAGTTCCATTGCTGAGTCTCTTGTATCCCGCATCCATCTTTTGACTCTAATAGGCTGTGAGGTTTGTATCTTCATCCATGTGGGTATCTTAAAGGTTATGGCATGATGATCTGACCAGTCGCATGGTTCTATTGCGAGGATTGATATATTATCATTTTTCGAGATTATTCAGTCTAGAGTTGCTCCTTTCGAGTGTGTTGTTTGTAAACATGCTTGAGATAAGTTTAGTTCCCTTAAAAAGTCTTTCAACTTGTTGACTTGATTGTTGTTGTTATTATTCCAGTGGAGATTGAAATCTACTAGAAATAAAACTAGTTAGTGTGATGTCTGCGGTCGATTTTTCCCCCTTAGGATGCTCTATGATGATGTGAGCACTTCCTGTTCTTTCTGAGTTCCTCCCAGACTCCGAGACTTCTGTTCCGCTAGTATTTCCTGTTCTTTCTGAGTCCCTCCCAGACGACAGGACTTCTGTTCTGCTTGTGTCTCCTAGTTGCTTAGACTGTTCAGGTTCCATGAGGTCTCTGGTTGGTGTGCTAAATGTGGTGGTAGTGTTATGTGGTTCGGGGTTGTCTTCTGGGGGTCCCTGGTGTTGTATGTGGCTTGTGTCTCTTAATTGCCTATTTAGATCCTGTTCCTGGTGGTCTCTCGGTGAGTTCGTTGTGTTGATGATGTCCGCTGAGATTATGTTTTCTTCTAGAGGACTTTGACGGTGTATTGGAATTGAGTTTTCAACCATTCTTTTCAATGTTGAGAACATGTTATTGAATTTTCCCAATTCATTGTTAGTGGCTTGAATCATCACCATTCCGTTCTTGAAAATCGGTATGCATAGGTTCGCTCTGAAACTTAGTGATGCTATTGTCATGAATTTCGTACCATGTGGGATATTAGCTATAGATTTTATATTAAGCGTCTTTGTAATGGCGTTGCGCCATCTCGTCTTTTTTCTGGTGAAGAATATCATGTCTTTCGCGATTATACCATTGACCGCGGAAGGCAGTGTCGGAAATCAGTGTGTCAGGGTTTCTCCTCAAAATGTTGTGTTTTAATTTTTTGGCTGCATTTTTGGGGAGCTTGGTTGGGTATTTTATGACATGGGCATTCCTGCTTATTAGATCTAGGTAGTTGTCCTCCATGTTAGTGATTTGCAGCTGAGCTTATGAGGGGTGTCCTCTTGTTGTTTCTAGGGGTAGGGGATTAATTCAGCTTTTTGCCTATGTAGAAAGGAACTTTCAAGATGTCCGCCAGATTAGCAGTCTTTCTGTGCATTGAGGTGTCCTTCTCTCTTTCTATTACATTCAAGTCCTCTTTCCCTTGCTTTTGTATGTCCTATTGCATACTTCCTGTTTCTCTTTCTATTTTTCTGCTTGTCCTTCTTCTAATTCTATTTTTCTGCGTGTCCTCTTTCAATTGTCTTGATTACTTTCTGCCATTTTAGGTGAATTTCCTCACTAAGGGTAATATAGAGTTTAGGATGGCCCGTGATTCTATTTCTCATTGAATGTCTTATGCGGCTGCCATTTTGAGGTCAGGCAGGCCGGTTCGTGAACTTTGGAACCTTCTGAGTATCTCTGAAGCCCGTTTAATTGATTCATCCCCAAATTGCTCTCGTGATCCTGCTGTTGCATACATGTATTTCCGCTGGAGAAGTCTATCTACTTCCTGGTGGTGCTGCCGGTGGTGCTATTGGCTTCTCATATCCCATGCTCCGCCGTGCGGCCAGGGCGCTTCAGCCTCATTCCTCACCTCAGCTCAGCTTCCTGGCAGCGCCTCTCCTCCGCTCTCTAAGGTGCTGCTGATGCCATCCGCAGGAGCGTCTCAGTGGACCTCGAGTCCCCTCAGTTGCTGCTCTCCCCATACCGCTGCCTGCCGTTTCGGTGCTCACCTCCGTCATGGGAAGCGTCGCCTCTGCGCAGCTCCTCCGCAGCTTCCATGCGATTCCGACGTCCTCCAAAGCCCCACACTCCTCAACTCCACCGTCCACCGTCTCCGTGTTCTTGGCCGGCCAGTCGTAGGTGATTGACCGTCTCTATGTTCGGTAGGTCGCTCTTCCAACTTTTCTTCCTCTCCTTGCCCCCAACTACTTTCTGTTGTTGGTGGTCTTTGGGTGGGAGGTGTATGGCGGGGTTTAACAGGGATTTTAACCTGTGTTTCTCTGAACTCACTATTTGGATATACTCTTGATGTTTCTCTCTCTTTAAAAAATACTTTGTGTAGTAGATTATTCCATTTCTGTATTTGTTAGAGGGAGGGAAATAGGATTAATGCCTATATGCGCATCTGTCGTTTGGGTGATAACTAAAATGGAGAAGAGTCCTTTACGTTGTAAATAAAACTTTATTGTTTTCTTTACATCTCATGTAGATTAATGACAAAGCCCTGATGAGATTCCAGGAACTGGTTTCCTGGTCTCGAAACGCGTCGGCAAATTCAAAGGAGTAAATGGTCATCTACAGTAAAAACTAGCAATAGTTGGTCTAAAGATTCTTGATTGTCTTCATTTAATGATGCAACACCTTGTTTTTTGACTTTGTCTTTAATTTTTTTAAATCAAGTATACATGAATATATAATGTCTTATTTTGTTTAAAGGTTTCTTTTGGGATGGAGGAAATTAATTTGATTTAATGTGTATATGTATTTCCATTTATGTTTGTAAAATTGTAGTATATATTAATGTAAATATATGAATGTACAGTTGTCTCACTTTTTTTGCACTAATGAGCTTTTAAAAAAAGTCTTTAAAGAAAATACAAAAACGAATGGTATAAATAAAAATACCTGGTCAAACTAGAAAAGCTTTTGTTTGACCTTCACAAGTAAGATTGTGTATAAATAAGGGTGGTGTAGGCATAGTGTGTGTTTTCTTCTTATGTAATTTTGGCCACATAGGCGTCGACGGCGTTTCAACCGCTGTATCACTACACAGTCATCATCAGGACTCACAGTTCACTTGAGCGTTACAAATCTGTATAAAAACAATCAGACCAGTCTATCATTGACGGTCGTCCATAAGAATTCCGAGGATATAAGTCACAAAAGTAACTTGAACAAGTCACACTGAATGGTGGACAATTAATTATATCTGTCCATAGTGTCGGGGAATGAAATTCCAAAGTCCATATTATTTTCCGCCCATTCAATCCACGGCACAATCCTGGTTCACGCGCAAAAACGATAGCTGAGCAGAATAAGTATGTACAACTAGGCAAATTTCTTCTCCATGTACTTATATTATTAGTTTACCCAGCGTAAATAAAACAAGCATTGGAATAGCCAATAGGTCTCGCTTTTGGGACCTTTTAAGTATTTAGTTATGCAGCATAATATCCTTGGTGCAACAACATCAGCTGGTGCATGGCTAAACCTTGCACCTTATAAGTGTTTAGCCATGCAACAATTGATGTTGTTGCACCAAGGATATTGTGCTGCATAACTAAATACTTATAAGGTCCCAAAAGCGAGACCTATTGGCTATGCCAATGCTTGTTTGTTGTTGCTGTGGTTTGGCGAGTCTACTAAAGCCTGGAAACAGAAGACTTTTACTGCCCTCTATGCTTGATGTTTCCATTTCCCCTGCGGCTGTCAACACTGCCTCTTCCATTGCTTATCTTGATCCCTGCTTGGCACACTCCCAACAGATGCTCAGATTAAAGGGAGTGTCCTTCATTTGCTGCACACTCATAGTTCTTGTAATTCTGAGAGAGAGGTTCCTGGGAATGTATGGTGCTTGCATCGACTAGTCATAGCTACTTATCCTTTCGGTGCATGCCTTCGGGTGAGGAAGAACATGGGTTCTGAAAAGTAACTTTGTAAGACGGCCGTGTTAACATTGACGAAGAAAGCTGCAGGCAGTGGCCGAAGGGTGAAGTTTGCAACTTGATTGCATTTTTACGATTTTGTGTGATTGTTGATACAGGCTGGCATGATTTATGTTCATAGAATGTCTGAATTACCTTATCAAAGGTAAGTTTTTATTAATTTATCGTTTTTCACTTTGTGGCGACTGCCCCTCTTACATGCCGCATTACTATTTAATTTATTTACTGTTTGTTCTTCAATACTCGCTGTTTGGCGCAGGTCATCTTGTGTGATTGATATACATGGTTGCTTCTGTGGAATGCTGCTTTCAACTAGTTAGTGTTGATTATCCACACAGTTCCAATCCACACATTTCCAATCCACACCACATACTTCAACACCAAAGCACTAAGGGGTCGATTAGGATGGCGGACAGACTTTGTCCGTCCGCCATCCTGTCGGAGGAAGGGACAGTCCGCCACAGGGGCGGCGGTCCCGTGCGTCAAATTAGGATGCATCTGCCACAGTGGCGGGTGCCTTCTGCATTTTTAACATTGCGGCGGGCGGTGCTGAAAGCACCGGCCGCCGCAATTCTAAAAATGCATGTTGTGCGTTTCAAAGCACAACATGACAGGCCCCGCGCGGTGCCTGCCATGTTGTACTTTGAGACCCAGGGGGTTACCATAGGTACCCCCCATCTGCACCCCCACACCCCTTCACCCTGGGGGCCCGCGACGGGCCCCCAAAGCAAAGACTGTTTGCCTTTCCACGGCGTGGAAAAGCATAGGACCGCCGGCATCGTAATATGGTTAGCGGTGTCTCGCACAGAAACCAGACAGACAGCAGATACACATCCTAGCAGAGGCGGGTTGAAAAGGTTAGGCAAGCAAATACCAACTTTCTAAAAGTGGTATTTGGAAAACACAGAATATTACAACAACCTTTACTAAAATATGTATTTTATTATTCTGAGTTCAGGCATACTAAACTCGAATTTCTCCCATGTTTCCTGGGTCTGTTAGGATCATAGATTGTTACAATACTAACAGCCCATTCTGGCCTATGAGAACAGGTAGCCTTGCAATAGTGAAAAACGAAAATGGCTGTAATTCACTATTAGGACATACCACACACATCAGGCTTGTCCTACCTTATACTTGCAAGGCACCCTGCCCTTGGGCCTACCATAGGGGTGACTAATATGAATTTAAGGAACGGTTTAGGGACTGGCAAGTAGGTGCACTTGCCCAGTCAGCATGACAGTACCAGACTGCACGCAGGTTCTGCAATGGCAGACCTTAGACACATTTTACAAGGCTGCTTCTGTGGGTGGCACAACCAGTGCTGCAGGCCCACCAGCAGCATTTGGATTACACACCCTGGGCACTCCTGGTGCACTTTACTGGGGTCTGACAGTAAACCAAATCAGCTAATCATGGTATCCAATCAATGTATACATTTTATACAGGAAGCTCTTGCACTGTGGCACTGATTGGCAGTGGTGCAGTGCTCTGAGCAGCTAACACCAGCAAAACACATGAGGCAGCAGCAACAAAAATGGAAGAGAGACCCACGCCAATGGTGCCATGTCTAACACTCCCCAAGTAACTATGATTTTCAGGAAAGAGATTGTATGTTTACATGGTTTGCTCTTATGAATGATCCCTGACAGGGGTTCTCAGTTCATCTCTAAATTTTGAGATACACTATTTCATAGGTTGGCTGGAGTCCATTTTTTTGAGTCTGCTAGTCATCATCCCCAGACTGATATTCACACTGAGTGAATTAATGAATCCCCCGAACAGTGTCTTCATTGCTATACCCAGAATCAACAGGAACAATGGGTTATTTTGTTGTAATTAGCGGGACGGGCTTAAACAATTCCCAACATTCTTCTTAAGGATGCTGTCCTTGCTTGTACTCCTTTGGTTTTCACCATCAATTATTTTTGGATAGTTCATAGCCCACCTCTTTTCCTTCAGTTACAGCGCCTTTGTCCTCTATGTCTTCAGTACACGCTGGTACGCAACTTCAGTTAAAGAAAGCGAAAGCTGAATACAGATGTTTTGCTGACCGTCATTGTCAAAAGACTCAAATTGATCAAAAAGGTCATTTGGTCTGGCTATCCACACATTTATAGCTCTGCCTACTCTCAACCCTATTTGTGGCCATGTTTGGGGGTCTTTTCTGGTTCTACGATTGGTAGGACAACGTGTAGCAACTTTAGGTTTTCCCAACAGATGGCAGATACTGCCAGTCTTTCAGACCTCCAGAATTTAACCGGCCACGTGTAAACAAGGCATTACAACACAAGTCGTTACAACGACTTGCGCTGGAGGGCGCTGGACTTTGGAATAGTATAATTTACTATTTCAACTCCAGTCTAGTAATTATACTATTCCTAAGCTTAGAGCACCATCCAGCGCAAGTCATTGTAATGACTTGCGTTGTAATGCCTGCGTTGTAAAGGTATTGCGGTGTGAACACCGCGATGTAACCGATGTTTCCCATAAACAAACCACTCTATCTCCTCCAATTATCAAAGATGGGTCCATGGAATTTAAAGGAGAGACTATAGTTTATTCCATGGGATTGAAAGTACAGTTGCTATATGCGGTGGCCTGGAAGGGTCATAGGCCAGCAGAGCCCTCTTGGCAATCTCCCTGCCTGTTCATGCCCCTAGATTAGTCGTCTCATTCCATCAAAGGTTTCCAGATACAGCAGCACTCAGAAGGGAGAGCCGTACATGGCGGGATACTGTAGAAGAATACATAGTACAAAGAGGCTTGGTCATGCATTTTGGAGAAGATTAAACTGAATCTGTGCAAGAATCACTGTCGGTCTATAGTGAAATTGCTTATGGCGGCGGGGAGTCCAGGACTACTAGCCGGGGAATGTCACGGGCTGGGATTCCAGGTCATGGTTGGCAATGGTGCTTTATAAATAGGCTCACATCCCTTGGGAAGGTGCCTGTCGTGTTGGCTCCTTCGCTTTGCTTCCAGTTTGTTCACCATTGTTCTGTCCCTCGCTCTTGTTTATTTGTTCCTTGTTGGGTTCTCTGACCCTTTGCCTAACTTTAGACATGATTATGGATTTTGATTTGGCTTTGTTCCTCATCTTCTGCATGTTACCTAATTTCCAATTTCACTATCGAATTGGAGTTTGTTATTACTTGTACCAGCAACCACAACACTGCCTTAGGGTCACTACAACCCTCAACTTTGAAGACAGTAATCATGATAACTAATATTTCCATTGTTATTGCTTCAATAATATCTGCGGCCATATTAAATATTTGTTTGTTTCACACCCAGTGACCCTATTCATAAACTTCCTTTTGTAGACATTTAGCAGTGCTACAATAGAGCTAAGTTACTACAAAATGCTAACCAGATCCATATATGCGGAGTTCTATGCCTTTACCTCACCTACCTTTTATGTGTGCAAATCTTTGACACCGCTGCAGAGATCTGCATACACATAAGTATATTTTACAGTAGTAGGTATGCGAAGGGCAGAGGGGAGTGGCTGAAAAATGGGGACTGCTTACTACTAGAGATGGTAAAAGGGAAGTAAAGGAAGGTTATGGGAGGGCTGGGGAGGGGTTTAGGGAAGGACATTCGCCCACCCGCTAAAGAGTAAACCCATTGCTACTCTGAGGCTGCCCGTTTATAGTTAATACTCCCAAAAATAACCCAAAACAGTTGTAAATGTACTCCAGTTCAGAGAATGAGTCAGTCAAGTACCACAAATTGCCATCCACTGGAACTGCAACACCCTCCAATGGAAAACGATGGAGGTAGAGACTTAAATTAAAATCCCACAATAAATAATGTTAAATTAAATTAATTTATTTAAACTAGTGAAAAATATAAATATGCTTAATTTAATGTTACAAATTATCTAAAAATAAAACATTTTTTCCTCACCTTTTACACCTTTTAATAACCTTTTCTAAAATAAAAAATATAATATAGCATCAAATGATTAAAATATAATTTTAACTAAAGTTAATGACTTCTATACAGCACTTTTGATCAATTTTAACACAAAACGAATAATAATACATTAATATATTACATATTATTATATTAATACATTATTTACTTTGGGGAAATTCTTTTGTAATTTAAACTTCAGAAAAATTATTTATAATTTAATTTATTATAGTCAATGTAATTATATTTTACATTTAAATTTTTTAATTCTGTAACTTTTTATATTGTTCTTAGGTTAAAATAAAGTTGTAAAATAATTCAACATTAATATTTTAAATTCAAATATATTGTTTAATTTATTAATGCATAATAAACTTTTACATTTGAAAAGTGTGAAAAGTTACAAGTATTAACTTTAAGATATTAACACACACACACACACACACACACATATATATGTATACATATATATGAAGAGGAACTGCAGCACCAAAGAGACATATGCAGCAAAGTCAAAAAGTTTATTTGTACTGGTACTCAACAGAGGACCACAAAATATATTATACAAGTTACATATAAAAAGAAATTCAATATTGTCAATACAGAGATAAAAACGATTTTAGAAATTTATACAAGTTAAAACAAACAAATTCATTCGGAGGTTGCTTGCAAAGAGCAATAAGTTCTCTAACTGTCGTGATTCTACATGAGCGATATATTGGTGCTAAAAATCTAGTGCGCGCAGAAATTACAATCTGGTTCGGACATACAAATAGAACGTGTTCCAAAGTCTGATCACCCCCAGCGCACAATGTACATAAAGCAGATTCCCCCGGGGACCATCTTGAGATAAATGAAAGTACGGGAAGGATGCCCAGTCGAAGCATAGCAATTGTTCTCCTAGCACCATGTGTTAAGGTTAGCCCAATATAAGGCCGACTTTGTTTAAATTCTAAGGAATCTGCAAATGGTTTATAAGTAGGTAATTTGGTGCAGTGTCTAGAGTCCACTTCATAACTGAGCTTTGGGGTAAAGCATTTTAAGAACAGTTTTAGTTGTGCTGGTGACCAATTTTGCAGCATATCAACGGTAATATTTGCTACACGAAATGCTTCAACCATGTTCCCTCTAAAGACTTGCTTTTTAGCATCGGACTCAAAGGTTTCTTTTTTCAACAGTGACCTTAGTGTGTTCTCTTTTGCGTGCAATAAATTGTAGGCCCACCTTATTACATTTGCAATTGCTACTGCATAGGAACTGGTCACCGATAATTCCAGTCTCAGTGCTTGGACAGGAACTGCATCTGACAGTTTCATAATTTTTCTTAAAATCTTCCCCTCTTTCCGATCCATAAAAGCCCATTGTTTTATGGGGATGTACTCCGTCGCATAAGAAAGTACAGGAGATATTTTTACTTTATAGAGGTTTATCAGAGATGAAAAATGTCTATTCCCTGTTGCGCTATAGAGTCTCAGGAGGGCCGCGACATGTATATCTGATTTCCTTGACAAATTATTCAGTTGCGTGGTGTTAGATAAGTTTTTTGAAAGGATCCTGCCGAGGTAGGGATAGTCCTTAACTTCTTCTATCTTTTCCCCTCCTAATCTCCAGGTATATTTTGCGCTTCGTTTCCTCCCCGAGAAGGCCAGCACTTTTGTTTTTTGAATGTTTGGGACTAGATAATTTTCTTTGGAGTATTTGTGTAAAATGTCAAGTGACGTTTGTAGTCCAAAGGGGGTAAGATCCAACAACACTATGTCGTCAGCATACAATAAAGCAATTATTTTTTGATCAGCAATTTTTGGAGGTAGGTTAGAGCCCAATTGCAGGTAATGGCACAGGTCGCTTAGGTAGAGGGAGAATAATATTGGGGCTAGGAGGCACCCTTGCTTTAGTCCGTTTTCAGTTTTAATTCTTTCCGTGTAACCTCTTTCTCCCCCCATTTGAACTTGACACCAAGTATTGGTGTGTAAACTAATTATAGACTGTAGTAGTTGTTCGTTTATGCCAAGTTTCCTCAATTTTTCCCACAATGTTGGTCGGTCTACCCGGTCAAATGCTGTAGAATAATCTATGAAGGCAGCATATACAACCTGATTTTTTTGTGTTATATATTTGTCGATGATGGTTTGGATAACTGCGATGTTGTCAGTTACCGAATGTTTAGGCCTGAAGCCTGCTTGAAACATCGGTATCTGGCCAGTCGTGAAGCCCCATTCTTTAAGACGATGTAAGATTTCTGCTGCAAATACCTTGCCCACGGAGTCCATAAGAGCTATTTGACGAAAATTGCTTGCCCGGGTTTTGCTTCCCTTTTTATGGATCGGGATAATTATACTTCCCTGCCATGATTTTGGAACTTGGCCAGTATCTAAGATATAATTGAAAAGGGGATGTAGCAGCTGACTCCATTCCTTTGGGGCGATTTTTAGTGCTTTGATCGGAATCTGATCTGGGCCAGACGCTCCTGTTGCTCTTGCTTTACGTATGTTTAGTTCGACAGATGTTACGGTGATTTTATTTAGTGGAAGTTTAACGTTTTCTTTATTGTAGACCCCACTGCTTTCTGATGGAACTATTAAGTTTGGTCTGTACAGGTCTGTCAGAAAACTTTCCCAGGCATCCGGAGGGACCGGTATTGATTGTAGTTTCTTTTTGGATCCAGTAAGTTTTCCTATTAGGTACCAATATTTGCGCTGGTCGTTCTTGTTTGCCGCTATCTGGATATCTACCCAGTTACGATCTTGTAAGGTTTTTTTATGTCTCAGATTCTCGCGTCTTAATTGATTTTTGGTTTTATTTATTTCCTTTTTTATTTCTGGAGTGGGATTCATATATTGGGCGCGTATATATTTATTTAATTTTTTCTTTACTTCAGAGTTCTTAAAGGTGCGCTTATTTTTATCTTTATTCCTACTGTTGCCAGCTAAATCCTTTGCTGTCATCTTAAGGATAAGGGATCTGTACTCTATTATAATGGATTCAAAATTTTCGATGGGATTTTCTGAGAATATTCTCGTTAAAAGTTTTGAATGATCAATCAGAGACGTAATTTTGTCGATGGTATGAGAGTTCCAGAATATGCGTCTCTTTTCATTGTTCACCACTACATTGCTTTTTAGATATGTTATGTGACAGGCTGCAGAGGATTTAGGTAACCAATCTGTTGTCAAGTGCATTAGAGTATGATCGCTTTCTTGACAGAACTGGTTGAGCAGATATGAAACTGTTTCTAGCAAATCATTACTTGTGATTATATAATCAATTATAGATGAAGTCCCATTTCCCCGTCTGGTATAATTTGCAGGGATATCCCCTTCCATGGTACCATTCAATATTACTCCATTGATGTTTGTCAGTGTTGATAATAACAGTTTCCCTCTTTTGTCGGTCAGTATGCCCTCCGGGAATTGTGGAGATATGATGTCCAGACCTTCTTCTGAGTGTTGTTTTGCCCATTTATTAATTTCAAAATTAGAAATTTTACTATTGAAGTCGCCGACAATTAAAAAGGATGAGTGAAGATGGTTTTCTATTATACTCTCAATCCTTTCCATGATATTTAAGAGTATTATATCATGCTTTTTACCTGGAGGAGCGTATACATTAAAGATGAGAATTGTTTTAGGGTGAGCTGTACTGTATGTTTTAACGGAGATTTTGATGCACTGGAGGTTGTCTAAGTTGGTATCTAGGAGTTCCTGGGCCCACAGATATTCTTCACTTAATAGAATAGCTAAACCGCCTTTAGCATGACCTCGATATGTGTTTATTGCCGGAATTTCGTAAACATAATAATTTTGAACAGTTGTAGGTTCGGTTGCCCATGTTTCTTGTAAAATCAAGATATCCGGCCGATTTCTAGTGGCCATGAGCAATTTGTTCTTAATTCCACCTGCGATGTTCCAGGAGGTTATTTTTATGCCAGTGCTAAACAGATTGTTGTTGAGATCTCTTGGGTTTGTTGCTATTTAGAGTCTCTGATACCCAAGCCCAAGACATTGTGCTATTATCGTTCACAGGTACTTTAGGAGCTTGATACCAAACGGCCCGTTTACCTTTGTTCACCAGAATTTTTAGTTTTTCTTGCCCTACAGAATAGGTATCTGAGTGCATGATTGCTTGGTCTTCCAACACTTCGTTATCTCTTGGAAATTGTTTCCTGTATGAATTGGAGAGTGCACTGATTTGGGCGTCATACCCAATTGGAACTGTACTGACCATTGATTCTTTTCTTTCCACAACATCATAGCCTTGTTTGTATAGTATCTCCTTATCATTCAGGATGATTTCTGGGATAACGGATGACCAAAATGTTACCCTTGCTAATTTAGTGTTGTCTTTAATAGGAAAAGTTACTAAATCAAGTTCGTTGCTACTCAGTGATTGTAGAGGCTTAATATGGCGTAGTAGATGTATTATCCTTCTTCTGTTCAGTGGGGATGAGTCACTAGGAAAAAGTTCTTCGAATTGTATAATTTTGGGTGAAGACTCTTTTTCTCTTTGTTTGTTCGTGTCTAGATGTTCCATGATTTTATTATTATTAATTTGAGTTGGTTCCTCTAGAAGTCTGAAAGAGACAAATTCTTGCGCTCTTGGGTCTAGTTGTAACGACTTCTCTTCAAGGTTTTTCCTAGTTGCTGATTTTGCTATACTTTCAGATGCTGTTATTTTTCCAATTTCTTCCTCTTCAAGATTTTGTTTTATAGCTGACTGTCGAAATTTTAGTTTGTGAGCTTTCTTTTTTTGAATCCTCCTTATTGGTTTTTTTCTCCTTCTTTTCCTTCCTTCTATGTTACTTTCCAGATTCTTTTTATCTGTAGATTTTCCGTTATCTTGTGCTGATATATTAGACATGGGTATTTCCTGGTTATCTAATACAGAATTATTTACCAGTGTAATTGTTTCGCTTCTTTTTTTGAATATTGGGAAATTGTTAATTTTTTGCTGATGTTTTTCTTTAAAGAGCTTTTTTAAGGAGTATATTGTTGAGTCATTTGGATGTTCCATCTTTTGTTTTTGTTGTGTTTGAGTCTTAAAAGTTTGGGTACCGAAATCATGTGTGCTTTTCTTCTGTTCATTATTATGTTCTTTCGATATGTCATTTTGCTCAGATCTTGCTTTCGTTGGTAAATTGTTTGCCTCTACTAAGAGGAGGTCTTTTTTCTTTTTCTTATTAACTAGATGTTTTAGTATCCCTATCTGAACATCCAGGGTTTGATCAGAATTATCAAGAATATTTCCCAGGAAAGAGAGGACAGATTCTAGAATCTCTTGCAATGAAAACAGGGCTTTTGATATGGGTGATGTCGTATTAATAATGTTATTATTTGTTTTGAAGTTGATATTGAAAGGATCGGATGAGAGATCGGTTAAGATGATTGGAAAAGATGTTTTATCCTTATTGTTTTGGCTTGTTGCATGTTCCAAGTTTTGCAGTCCTAGAACTGATTTGTTGATATTTGAGTCGACCAATAGCGCTGAACTCCCTCCAATTTTGATAGGAGTAGAAGTTTTTAGGGTAGTCTGTTCTTGTTGAGGGTTTAGTAACTCAACTGGAGTGCAAGGTGATTTACTACTTAGATCAGTGGCCAGAAGACACAGTTGTGATTGTTGGTTAGGAATCGTTGGAGTGCATTCTAATTCCCTTAAGATTACGGAAACGTTAGGAGAGGTTTCTCTGACGGATGTATTCAATTTTTGAGTGTCTTTCGTTGTAAGTGTGGTAAAGTATGTGCTAATTGCCGGTGTTAACGTTATCCGACCAGGTTTAATTGCCTTGTCTGTAGATTTCCGAACAGCATTTTCTGTCCCCATTCTTTTCATAAATATCGTACGGGAACGTAATTTTTTGAAACCCATTTATTTACCTATATACTTTAGATTGTTGTGGGTTATGGGTTCTCAGACAATAACACCGATGTAGGCTCTGTTGTATACTGCAAGTTGACTTACCGAGTGCGGTGTTCTCTGTAGTAGTATTAGTCGGGATGTAAGGGGGGGGGGGGCCGGCCCGTCCTCAGACGTCCCCGGACGGCCACAGACGGCCCGCCCTTTGCCCGGGCTTATCCCCGCGCTTGGTGCCGCGCGCGTCCCGCGTCGCGGGGATCGCGATGTTATTTTAAACGTTTCGTTGGGGGCGTGTCCGTGGGCGGGTCGCCTGGGGGAAGAGGAACCAGCTGATCTTCGCTAAGGTTTCTGGTCCTCGCAGTCCCCCAGGCTAGGTGCACTCGCTGTATGCGCCCCGGCCTCAACCCCTCTGACTCCAGCTGGGAGCGACAGGCAGAGCGTGCCGAGTGCAGCTCACGCTCACACCAGCGAGTCAGGGGGAGGCAGCACCACGACACGGAGAACAACAAGCGTCAGCCCCAGACAGCCAACACAGGCTTCAGACGGTGAAAGAGACTTTCCTGCGCAGCAGAACAAGGTAGAACAAATCAGCAGCTGTTCTGAGCTCCAGTGAGTGGCGCCCGCGAAGCGGGTGTCACGAAGTTTTAGCCAGTTCGTTGGGGGCGTGTCCGTGGGCGGGTCGCCTGGGGGAAGAGGAACCAGCTGATCTTCGCTAAGGTTTCTGGTCCTCGCAGTCCCCCAGGCTAGGTGCACTCGCTGTATGCGCCCCGGCCTCAACCCCTCTGACTCCAGCTGGGAGCGACAGGCAGAGCGTGCCGAGTGCAGCTCACGCTCACACCAGCGAGTCAGTGGGAGGCAGCACCACGACACGGAGAACAACAAGCGTCAGCCCCAGACAGCCAACACAGGCTTCAGACGGTGAAAGAGACTTTCCTGCGCAGCAGAACAAGGTAGAACAAATCAGCAGCTGTTCTGAGCTCCAGTGAGTGGCGCCCGCGAAGCGGGTGTCACGAAGTTTTAGCCAGTTCGTTGGGGGCGTGTCCATGGGCGGGTCGCCTGGGGGAAGAGGAACCAGCTGATCTTCGCTAAGGTTTCTGGTCCTCGCAGTCCCCCAGGCTAGGTGCACTCGCTGTATGCGCCCCGGCCTCAACCCCTCTGACTCCAGCTGGGAGCGACAGGCAGAGCGTGCCGAGTGCAGCTCACGCTCACACCAGCGAGTCAGGGGGAGGCAGCACCACGACACGGAGAACAACAAGCGTCAGCCCCAGACAGCCAACACAGGCTTCAGACGGTGAAAGAGACTTTCCTGCGCAGCAGAACAAGGTAGAACAAATCAGCAGCTGTTCTGAGCTCCAGTGAGTGGCGCCCGCGAAGCGGGTGTCACGAAGTTTTAGCCAGTTCGTTGGGGGCGTGTCCGTGGGCAGGTCGCCTGGGGGAAGAGGAACCAGCTGATCTTCGCTAAGGTTTCTGGTCCTCGCAGTCCCCCAGGCTAGGTGCACTCGCTGTATGCGCCCCGGCCTCAACCCCTCTGACTCCAGCTGGGAGCGACAGGCAGAGCGTGCCGAGTGCAGCTCATGCTCACACCAGCGAGTCAGGGGGAGGCAGCACCACGACACGGAGAACAACAAGCGTCAGCCCCAGACAGCCAACACAGGCTTCAGACGGTGAAAGAGACTTTCCTGCGCAGCAGAACAAGGTAGAACAAATCAGCAGCTGTTCTGAGCTCCAGTGAGTGAGAGACATATGCAGCAGAGGAAAAGAGGATGAAAGGAAGATTTAAAACATCAGGGTTGAAAAACTATTAGAGCAGCAATTGAGAAGGCATCTGGGAAAGATAGGGCAAGCCCACTGCACCCAGAAGCAGGGATAAGAGCAAACAGGAGGTGAGATGGATCTCAACCTTCAACTGTGAATCCAGGTCAATTCAGAGGATTGTGAAAAACACACCAGCACCTTATAGGATCAGACACAACCATTGGCAGATTAGTCAGTCCCAGCCCACACATCACCTATGTTATGTTAGTATGAATTTGTAGAGCGCACGTTCACCCCAGGGTTTTTTGGCGCTGTGTACCGCTGGGGAACCCGTCCTGGCTTTCCCTGCGAGATGGTCCCTATTGGGCATCCCCAAGGTGAAGCCAGGCATCCCCAGCAGCAAGGGGGCCGCTGTGGAGATTAAGCAAGCTATTGCCCAGAGTTGCAGCGTGGGACCCATGATTAGAGAGGCACCAAGGCGAGATTTATCGAGCCCGCTGACATTGGTTCCGTACCCTGCTGCGTCGGGAATTGAACCCTGGTCCCGGGCCGACCTCTGCTTCTGGGTCTGCCGCCTCTAGCCAGTGAGCCACACTTCTCTGTAAGGAAGGCAGGGTCCATGTAGGGTCCATGCAGTGTCCATGCACGGTCCATGCAGGGTCCATGCAGGAACCTCATTCCTACTGTTCTATGAAGGAGGCAGGGCCCATGCAGTGTCCATGCAGGGTGCTCACTCATACATTTCCATGAAGGAGGCAGGGTCCATGCGGGGTCCATGCAGGGCACTCGTTCCTACCTTTCAATGAAGGAGGTACTGTCCATGCAGGGTCCGTGCCGGCTACATGCAGGCTCCATGCAGGGTCCATTCAGGGCCCTCATTCCTACCTTTCAATGAAGGAGGCAGGGTCCATGCAGGGTCCATGCCGGGTCCATGCAGGGTACATGCAGGATCCTCATTCCTACCTTTCTATGTTATGTTAAATGAATTTGTAGAGCGCACATTCACCCCAGGGTTTCTTGGCGCTGTGTACCGCTGGGGAACCCATCCTAGCTTTTCCTGTGAGATGGTCACTATTGGTCATCCCCAAGGTGAAGCCAGGCATCCCCGGCGGTGATGGGGCCGGAGTGGAGACTAAGCAAGCTATTGCCCAGAGTTGCAGCGTGGGACCCATGGTTAGAGAGGCACCGAGGCGAGATTTATCGAGCCCGCTGACATTGGTTCCGTACCCTGCCGCGCCGGGAATTGAACCCTGGTCCCGGGCCGACCTCTGCTTCTGCCGCCTCTAACCGGTGAGCCACACTTCTCCACCTACCGTAAGAGTAATCCCTCAGTTAACACTTTGGTTCACAGCCATTTGGCCCCAGGCAGTGCATATGCTGGATCTTGGCTGAGGGAACTCCAGGGCTTTCACAAGTGTGGGAGATGCAAGGCCCAGGGCTTTCACAAGTGTGGGAGATGCAAGGCCTGTGCCAACAGCTCCACCATGAAAAGTTATAACCTCCCAACAGGCAAGACAGCTAAAATATACAAATCCATTAGCTGCAACAGCGACTATGTGGTGTATGTGTTAGTGTGTATGAGTGGCTTGTACTATGTGGGCAGCACCATCTTTCCTGTAAAAAAGAGGATCTTAGAACTTCTTTGAGTAATCAAGAACAAGGACATGACATCTACGATTGCAAAACATTGTGAACAAGTGCATGGGAATGCCTCGAGCATAGTTTCTAAAATATTGTTCTTTGGTGTTGACAGGATCCCAGCCTAGGCGAGAGGGGGACACAGACAACGTAGCTTGCGGCAAATAGAGTCTGAACATATCATCCGACTCAGCAGCAGACACCCTGGTGGTCTCAACCACAATTCGGGCTCTCCATTGCGGATTTCCATGTATGGTAATTTTCCTGCGGTAAAATGTGCGTTCTTGTTTAAACTGGAAAGAATAGCGCACAGAGTAGACCCCTTTTCTTATGTTGTTTTATTTTCAATTTTTCTTTGGATTTATTTATTTTTTGCAGCTTCTTTAAAAATAGCATCAAGATTATGCAGGACTTTCTAGAACACGGTCAGGGAAGCGCAGAGCTTCACAAGGGAGAGACTTAGCCACTGGGCTTTGGGGTCATATGTATCAAGCCCTTTTCCCGTTCGCAAACGGATGGAAAAAGCAATTTGGGATGTAGCATCCCAAAAGGCAATCGCAAAATACGGAATGGCAAAATTTACGATTCCCTTTTTTGCAAATGAAATGAAGGAATCGCAAATTGCGATTGGTTAAGTGCAATGATGGAAGCACCCAAGTTGTGCGATTTTGCCTTCCATAATCGCAAATTACCACCAACTTCAAGTAGGTGCAAATTTGCGATTTCCTAGAAAAAGTATTTTTTAGTGTTTTTCAAAGTGCCATGTTGTACACATACATGCCCTTAGGCACACATACATATTTCAGGGGTGCAACAGTGTGTCCTTTTGACATCCTTGCACCCTTGAAATTGCATTTGCAATTTGCGAGTACCTAATGGATACTCGCAAATTGCGAATGTCTTCCCATTCATTCCTATGAGCCTCTAGGCCCATAGGAATGAATAGGAAGGTATTCCTTCACAATTAAGTAATATGTAGGAATCTCAATTATTATTGGGAATCCTACATACATTCCCTTTTGCGAGTCCTTAATTGCGAATCAGAAGAATTCCCTATTAAGGACTCGCAAAATGCTTTCTTGATACATATGCCCCTTCATTCCATTTCATTTAGGCGTCAAACCATTGGTACCTTGAATCTGCCACTGGGCATGCACTTTGTAGCAGTTGCTTCAAGTGTTAAAAATATGCATTGTTGACTATGTACGAACTATTTTGTTATTTACTTTTTAACTTGAAATATGTATGTATTACTACTAACGGGCAGTCTTTTCTCCCATGAAATCAGAGGAATTACTTGTGTTCTCCTTAAGTCTGTTTTCTTACTCGATGAATGTTCACTCATGGCTTTTTGTAGAAAATAGAGCACTTACGGGTGTGGAAAGTGACTCTGACAAAGACCGTTCCGGTTGAAAAGCGTCAGTCAATAAAACTTTATTCCCCGAGATCCTGGAGTGTGGTTAATTCTTTCATGTGACAACATGAGGACTTTTGGAATATATATATATATATATATATATATATCCAGCTCGAGTCCCTGCAAGGTAACATTGAGGAAGGCGGAGCGCCGAAACGCGTCTGTTGCGAACTTAAAATAAATCAACTGAAAACGACCCCCGGAGTGCGTGGTTTCTTTTGCGAAAACTGGTGGAAACTGTGAGCTGAATATATATATATATATATATATATATACATATATATATATATATATATATATATATATATATATATATATATATATATATATATATATATATATATATATATATATATATATATATATATATATATATGTGACAGAAGGACGTCTTGCAGCAAATTCAGCAGCATAAACAGACGAGGCGAGCCCAGAACTGGTGCATAAGGATTTATTGTGCTCTACACCATACCGCCATTACGCGTTTTAGCCTGACGAGGCCTTGATCACATGACAACGTACAAGGGCCGGATACTCCTTTTTAAAGTGCAACATGCCAAAAATTGTAAATATAGAAGACATACTGTCTTAAATCCAAGTTGCGCAAAGATTGGACAAACATTTGTGTACTGATTAAGTAAATTCAGTAAAACAAATAATTAATTACAGGTTTAGATACAGTTATCACACATAGCAGCAATTTAGAATAAATAAAAAACATATAAATAAATAAATATGTTAAAATAGAAATATTCCACAACATTGCTGATAAAACCCGTAAAAACACATCCATTGCATGCCGCATGGCTAAAATAAGACTGAGTAAAATCCTGTTTAAAAATTATTAAAACTAGGATCTGCTCAATCTTAATCCATGGAAAAGTTAAATTACGACCAGTAAAGTACAACCAAAGTGTTCACCAAAATTAATGAGGGACACTGAGTAATACAGCCCAAGTGGGCATGAACCGATTGGTTATTTGGATGTGCCAAATGTGCAAATTGCGCAAATAAATAATGGCATGATAAAATAGTGCAACCCAGCGATAAAAAGAATAATAATAAAAAAAGTGACTCATATACTAATAAAATAAAATGCGAAGGCAGCTGATTGTTGTGTACTATGTGACAGGCAAATTCATAGTTGTGACTCATAAATATGTAAAACAGTCCTCAGCCGCATTAAGACCATTCAGAGTCTTAGTGTCCGGCAAGATTATATGCCTCGTCTCCAATCTTCGTAGCAAAGATTCACGGTCCCCACCCCTCCTCTGTGGCGGGACCATGTCTATTACAAAGTAACTGAGCTCTGCAGAATTTTTATTATAAGTTTCCTCGAAGCGACGTGCGGCGGGTACGCAGTGTCGCCGCTGGTAATGGCCCTAAGGTGCTGGAGAATTCTTTTGTACACCTGTGGTCTTGTACTACCCACGTAGCGCAGACCACATGGACATTCCAGCACATACACTGTGTACTCCGTCCTGCACGTCAACTTGTATTTGATACTTGCAGGTCTCCTGCTAAAGGGAGTCATGTATTCAGTTCTACTGATTCCGTTCCTACAAGCCTTACAAGATGAGCATCTCAGGAAACCTTTGCTACTGTTTAACCTCAAGCCGTGGTCCTAACTTCAGGGCTGCTAGAGACCAGACAGTTACTCATGGTCCTAGCTCGTTTGTAGGCTATGCTAGGAGTGCATGTTACCTGTTTGCCCACAACGGGTCACTGGTGATAAGTGCCCAGTTACGTTTGGCAATGCTCCGGATCGCCTGGCGTTGGTCACTGTAAGTGAAAATGAGCTTTTTCTCACTGTGTTCAACACAATCTAGGTTTCTCTTACTGTGTATGCTATTGGCCAATAGCTGTACTCTGTCCTGGGAGTTGGCTCTACTCATAGGTTTGTCTATGATTTCTGTTTTATAGCCTCTCCTCAGGAACCTAGCTTTGCAGGACATATGCGCCTCTCTACAGTCAGTTTCAGTGCTACAGATACGTCTAATACGAAGCATTTCTCCATACGGGATGCTCCGTATGAGGTGGGCAGGATGATGACTCTCAGCAGGTAAGACTGTATTACCAGCTGTGGGTTTACGGTAAAGTTTAGTCTCAAGCTTACCCTCACTGATAAATATGTCCACATCCAGGAAACAGATAAATGTAGCACTGATATGGCTCGTAAACTCCAAGTTCAGGTTGTTGTCATTCAGCCTTTTCAATAAACTGTTCTGCCTCACTTTCCAGCCCATCCTAAATTATAAAAAGGTCATCGATGTATCTCAACCATTTTTTGACCTTGGAACTCATGATATTCGAGAAGTTGGGCATGAGGACCTGCTCCTCCCAGTATCTCCAGTATCCCATGTGCAAACAGGCATAACTGGGAGAGAAGCAGGCCCCCGTCGCCACTCCCCTAACTTGCTGGAACAATTGGTTGGCAAACAGAAAAAAGTTATTCTCGAGACACAAATTAATCATGGCTACAATCATTTTGGTGTGTTCATTCAGACAGGCAGGTCTTGTATTTAAAACATGCTGCACCGCTTTGGAACCATCCCTATGATATATACTCGTGTACAGGGAGGTAACATCCAGAGAGATCAGTAGGTAGCTTGGTTCCCACTTGACATCAGACAATTTCCTAAGTAAATCCCCCTGTATCTAAAACAAAGGAAGGTAGGTTTCTAACATGATCCTGTAGGAAAAAGTCTACGTATTTACTAAAATTCTCTAGGATGCTGTTACAGGCAGAGATGATGGGTCGCCCCGGTGGCTTGGTGCTGTTTTTATGGATTTTTGGAATAGAGTATATTACTGGCGTCACTGGGTGTTCTTTTTTCATATACTTAAATTCATCCATTGTGATTAAACCAATGCTTCTCCATGCCGTTAGTTTTGAATAAATGTCATTCTTAGCCTGCTGAACTTCATTCACATTCGTCCTTTTTGTAGCAGTCGAGATCATCGAGTTGGCCCAGTGCTACGTCCACATACATCTGTCTCGGCCATAGCACCACGTTGCCCCCTTTGTCGGACTGTCGGATAACAATGTTCTCATTGCTTTTCAGCTTCTTGATTAATCTGTGGTACTCAAAGTCTCGATAATGTTGTCTCTTTTTGAAATTGGTGTGTTTGAGGTAAAGTGCCCTTAGTTCAAGAGAGACCTCACCGTGGAACATGTCTATTTTGTCTTTGAGCATCAACGGGCAAAATTTCGATTTTGGTTTGAAAGTAGTTGCTGGTAACTCAGTGTCTATACCCGGGCCCGGGCGAGGCGGTACAAAAACTGGTTCATGTTGCAAACTTGAGTCAGGTACAGACATAGGTGGAGATTTGGAACTTGGCATAATTGCTGGAACTGGATTAGCTGTTTTAAGCAGGTAATGGTATTTCCGAACTTTTAACTTCTGTACGTATTTGAAAAGGTCAATTTTCCTACCTGCATAATCAAAGGTACTTCTTGCGCTATAAGACAGGCCTAATGACAAAAGAGTAGTGTCCTTGGGCGTGAGTGGCAGGTCCGTCAAATTCACAACAGTCTGCGCATCGTGAAACCGGGGACTCAGTTGCGTTTCCGCTGCTTTTTGGGTTTGTTGCTTGCGCCTTCGCTGCTTGTTGCAGCGTCTCCTTGCGGTGCGTTTGGTATTGACATTTTGCTTGCATTTGCATCCCGGGCACCTGAGCGAAGGGTCTGTTTCCGATCTCGTTGGACCTCTTCTAGCTCCTGGCCAAGGGTAAATTCTCGAAACCCCAACCTCTGGGATCTTATCAATTTGTTGTCAGACTCACTGTCAATATTAGAACTGCCATCTGAGATAGATGAGGCTTCGGCAGTCGCAGTACCCATTGATTGTTTCGCCTGGGTAATACGTGCGGGTACAGGTTTTTGGTTGGCTTTCAGATTGTCATATTTTTTTGCAAAAGTAAAAATGTGGCCGTGTTCGTAGTCCAAGCGGTCTCTCTGAAATTTGTAAGCTTTGCGCCTCTTGATAACCTCCTCCTCCTGTTTCAGGCGAATGAGCATTTCATCCCGGTATTTCGCCATCAGGGGGGTACTTGGAAGTTTATCAATCTCTTCGTTAAGTCTGTCTATCTCAGCAAGGAGTTTAATCCTCCTGTCACTCTCCGCATATTTGATAAGTATTTCTATCAGCCTTCGGGAAGATTCAAGGTTACATTCTGCCTAGTCCGATAGCATGCAGGGGTCAGGATTCTATGTCAGGACCGGAGGCTTCGGATTATGCTTCTCAATCTTTACTAGAAGCTCACAGCAGCCAATGAAAATGCTTGCTTTTCATTCAAGTACAACGTTAAACTGCATATCCCATCATGCCTTACATATAACCACGCCCCCTTAGTCCATAAGAGGCCTCAGCCTGCCGCCATCTTCCTCTTTCTTTGCTGCTCACAGAGCTAAGTGCACCTTGTTTACTCCCTCTGTGATTGTTTGTGCTACTTTGTACATATTTATTGTGGAGTTTTATTCTAACTGGCACTGTACGACTTATTGTATGCATTGAAAGGGTGGTTACCTCTTACAAGGGGAGTAGCGGTGCTTCGGCGTGGCGCCTCTGCGCCCGTCGTTTTCAGTGATTGATTCCTCATTGTGGCAGGAACGCGCTTCACAGGCGCGAGGGTAGCGTCGGTCGAGGACCGGAGGCAGACGGACGCCTTTAGGTACAGATTGAGCCTGGTGTTGGGTCCCGGTGTTTCCCCATAGTGTTCGCGCGTCTCGCGCATGCGCAGCCGGCTTCCCTAATCGCCGCTGACGCTGGTACAGGCCGGGTGGCTCTCGGTCGCGACATGCGCCCAAAACGCGCTGAATTGGGCTAGTTTTTGGTAGAATTCAGTAGCGTTTGGGCTGCACGTCGCGGCGCGACCCGCGTTTACAGTTTCACTTGCGCTTTTGCAGTTGGAGTGTTAGGAAGGGTCCCTCTGCCTTAGTGATCGCCTGGTGAGGTTGGAAAATACTAAAAAAGGCCGTTTTGGAGCGCGCACACGCTCGAGGAATTGCAGTGGCCTGGGTCTCTGACCCACTTTGACTACAGCTCTGCTGAGGGGGTTGAAGGTGTTGAAAGTTTAGTGTGCTGAGTGGGCTGACCCCCCCCCCTGACCCTCCTTGTACCTGGTTCTGAGTGTCCACAGCCTATAGGGTTGTTAGTTCCCAGTACAGCAGTATGTCTGAAGAGCAATATAATGAGGGGTACTATGAGGAGGAGGAATTTGAGACTAGGCAGACGGCTGCCTTGGAGGACAACCTAGTTAGTGCTTTGGACGCTTCTGTCCAGTCCTCAGTTAACAGGGCGATGGAGACTACTGTCCCACAGACAGTGCAACAGGCACTGGCTACGGCCCTTCTTCCCATACGACAACAACTAGAAGGTTTCGCCAAGAGACATGGCTTCACCAAACCTCAAAAGAAGAAAAGCGAGGCGTCCGCCTCGGGTCCTCCTTCAGGGGACACTGCCACCTTGCCTCACATGCAGGCTTTAGCTACCTTGCCGGACATGGCAGACCATTCTTACGCAGGGGGCAAAGCCACAGCTAAGCGTAGGGTCCATGATACTGACACGGACACGGACACTGGTACTAACACGGATACTGACACGGATACCTCCGAAGACCACAACCCTCCAAAAAAGGCAAAGGTGGCGCAGCCCAAGAGCCTCGCGCCGGCGCATACACCCTTCACCTTTGACCCATCGGAAATAGTTCACCCCAGATCTCAAGACTGGGTGCCGCCTGCGGCGGTCACTGCTTATATTCACGAAAATTTACGTAAGGGCTTCCCTAGGGAAGTTAGAAATCGTTTGCGCTCTGAGTGCCCTAGACCAGAAATCCCGAATCAGGTGGCGGAAACGCCGGAGATAGACCCCAACCTCCTCACCTTTCTAAAGAAATTCACTAAGGATCCGAAGAGGGGTTTGGACAGAGCATGGAAGGGGTGTCAGGACAAGATGCTGGATGCCATCGGCCCCTTGGCAAAGATCTTAGAAATGGCCTTTGTAGCCAAGGAGACCTCGGTCATTATGAATCCTGACGTGCTGGCTGGATGGGCCCAGAGGGCCATATGTTTTTTGGGCAACGCAAATTGTGCCGTCTCGGCAGAGAGAAGAAAATCTTTGCTCATGAAGATGGACTCGAATCTAACAGAGCTAGCTGACGCAGAGCCGGGACCCCTTGCTGAGGGTCTTCTATTTGGTGACAAGTTCGTCAGGGACGTCTCCAAGTATGTCGGGACCTTTACGGCGTTGGACAAAGCCCAGTCGGGCATCAAACGCGCTCTCAGCCAGGGTGTTTTTCACAGGGCCGGACGAGGCGGGGGTCGCTCGTCAGGCCGAGGAGGTCCTCCTGGCCCCCACAGAGGCGACTTCGGAAGGGGCAGGAATGACTTTGACTCCACCAGGGGAGGGACCTTCTACCCCTCCCGTAGGAGGTTCAACAAAAACAGATACCAAGCTGGAAATAGCAGGGGAAACTTCAAGCATCAACAGAGCTCAGGTGAGACTTTCAGATATTTCCCTTCTTCCTCTGGGGGGTCGCACTCAACACTGCTTGGGGCGGTGGAAAGACCTTACACAGGACGCTTGGGTCTTACAGACAGTTCAGGGCTTTCACTTGGAGTTTTACTCACGTCCTGTTCAGTCAAGCGTACCCCCAATTCTCCATTTTTCCCAACTAGAGGCCAGTTTTATAGACGAAGAGATTGCGGCCTTGCTGCAGAAGCACGCGATAGCACCAAGTATTCGCAGCCCTCACGGTTTCTGCAGCAACATCTTTGTGATTCAGAAAAAAGGGGGTGGAAACAGACTAGTTTTAAATCTCAGGGACTTCAATCAGTTCCTGACGTACAACCATTTCAAGATGGAGGGTGTCCATCTTTTAACGGATCTGTTGCAGGTGGGGGATTGGATGGTCCGGTTGGACCTCAAGGACGCGTATCTCTCTATTCCAATTTTTCCCCCGCACCGCAGGTTTCTTCAGTTCCAGTGGAGAGACCAATGGTACGAATATTTGGTTCTGCCTTTCGGGCTCTCCTCGGCTCCTTGGTGCTTCACCAAGGTGATGAAGCCGGTAATAGCGTATCTCCGAGAACGGGGTATTCGTCTGATCATATACCTCGACGATATACTGATAGTGGACCAGTGCCAGCAGTCCCTTTTGCGGCACCTCCAGCTGACCACGACTATTTTGCAGGATCTGGGTTTTGTGATAAACACCAGGAAGTCGGTCTTGGTCCCCTCACAAGTTATAGATTTTCTAGGTTTCACGGTGAATTCTGTGATAGCCCAGTTGAGCCTTCCGAAGGACAAGCTTCGGGATCTGAAAAAAGAGATCAGGAAACTGATATGCAGCCAGTCGGTCTCCCTAAGAGCGCTGGCGAGAATGGTAGGAATTCTAGCGTCTTCGGTCCAAGTGATTTTCCCGGGCCCGCTTCACTACAGGGCCCAGCAACAGTTGAAGATCAGACATCTTCAGAAGGGTCTATCATATTCGGACAACATTCCCCTCACGCAGGAGGTGAGGACAGAGTTGCAATGGTGGTTGGGTCACGTCGACGCTTGGAATGGCCGAGCGATCTTCGGTTCCCTCCCGGAAGTCACAATAGAATCCGACGCCAGCCGATGGGGCTGGGGCGCGCGTTGTGGAGACATCTCCACAGGAGGACGGTGGTCCCCGGAAGAGCTGTCTCTTCATATCAATTGTCTAGAGCTGCTTGCGGGGTCGTTCGCGGTGAGAACGCTTTCCCCAAAGCAGACTTCCTGCTGTATCCTCCTGCGTCTGGACAATATTTCGGCGGTGAGGTACATCAACAAATTGGGAGGCACGAGGTCGTCCATGCTGGTGCAGATAGCCAAAGATTTTTGGCATTACTGCCTCCGAAACCAGATCTCGGTCATTGCGGAATATCTGCCGGGGCAGTCCAATCAGGTAGCGGACTGGAACTCGAGGCACCTCAGGGACTTCAGCGACTGGAAGTTGCTCCCGAGGATGTTCGAGTGGCTGATGAGCCTTTGGGGTCCGTTCGAGATGGATTTATTTGCGTCGAGGCTGACCTTCCAGATCCCTCGATTCTTCAGTTGGAGACCGGATCCGTTGGCTCGGGCGACGGACGCCTTTCTCCAAGACTGGTCAATGGGGGTGCATTATGCGTTCCCCCCTTCTTACTGATCCCCAGAGCGATGTCACAGGTAATCAGACAGAAGGCGGAAGTGGTCATGGTGACGCCTTGGTGGACGTCCCAATCTTGGTTCCCCAAGCTGATGCATTGGAGCTGCGACCTACCCAGACTCCTCCCAGAGTCGTCGATGCTATTGCTGGGCCCTCATCAGGAGAGACATCCTTTGATAGTGGAGGGCAGACTTCGGCTGATGGCCTGGAGGCTTTCAGGCAACAGTGGCAAGTGCCAGGGATTTCGAGCAGGGCTGCAGACTTCATCAAGCAGGCCTGGGCTCCTTCCACGAGAAAACGATACTCCTCGGCCTGGAAAGGTTGGGTGGATTGGTGCGTGGAACGACATTTGGATCCCGTGGGGGCCGGCTTACCCCATGTGCTAAACTTCCTGACGGATAAGGCGTCACAGGGCCTGGCCTATCGGTCGGTCAACAATTTCAGATCTGCCATCTCAGCGGGCCATGCTCAACTGGATGGTAGGCCGATTGGTATGCACCCTGTCGTGTGCAAACTGTTGAAGGGTATTAGGGTAGAAAATCCCCCTAAACCTAAGTATTCCGGTTTGTGGGATGTTAAACGGGTTCTAGACCTTTTTGACAAATGGCCGGCGAACTCGTCTCTTTCCAGAAAACAGCTGTCAGCCAAGCTGGCCATGTTACTTTGCCTTTCGGCGTGCAGGAGATCCTCGGACGTACGGGCGCTGGACTTAACAGGTAGAGTATTTACTCCGGAAGGAGTTTCTTTTCAGATTTTTAGACGTACTAAAACATTGTCTACACATGTATCTTATAATGCATTTCAGGAGAATGAAAAGTTATGTGTCGTTCATTGTCTAAAGACTTATGAGGAATGTACTGTGGCGGTTAGGCCTCAGGGCTGTTCGCAGCTTTTGATAGCCTTACAAAAGCCGTTCAAAGCAGTGGCTGCGGCCACCATTGCCAGATGGCTTCGCTTTGTAATGGAGGAAGCAGGCATTGACATCACCATGTTTGGTGCGCATTCTGTCAGAGGTGCTATGGCATCGAAATCGTTCATGTTGGGCTCCAGCATTCATGATATTATGCATTGTGCAGATTGGTCGTCTGAATCGACCTTTAAAACATTTTATTATAAGCCGGTGGGGGATATTACCTCTGTTGTTTTCAATAAGCGTTAAACGTGCATAATCCGAAGCCTCCGGTCCTGACATAGAATCACAAATTTGCTAGCATTCGCGACAAGAATTTGCAATTCTATTAAGGACACGGAGGCGAGGATTATCCCACCCGGCATTGTATATGAAGTTATAAATGCTTGCCCACCCAGATGGTTATGGTGGTTACGGTCTCTTATCCTTTCTTTCAGGTTCTGATAAAAAGAGTGACTGAGCCTCAAAGAATGTCAGGATGATTCGCCTGGAGTTCCAAAGTTCGGTTGGAGCTGTTCGCCGCAAGAAAGAGGAAGATGGCGGCAGGCTGAGGCCTCTTATGGACTAAGGGGGCGTGGTTATATGTAAGGCATGATGGGATATGCAGTTTAACGTTGTACTTGAATGAAAAGCAAGCATTTTCATTGGCTGCTGTGAGCTTCTAGTAAAGATTGAGAAGCATAATCCTCGCCTCCGTGTCCTTAATAGAATAGCAAATTCTTGTTGCGAATGCTAGCAAATTTGTGATTCTCCTGTGAGAGAGCAGTGCTCCCACCATTTGCCTGGAATCACAATTTGTACTTGTTCCCCAGCCGGGGAATCGGCAAACATGCCTGTCGCTGCCTCAACTTGTCCCTTTAACGCGCATGCGGACATGGGCGTGTTAGTGAGCAATACTTTCACACAAAGTTTCCGTTTTCTATGAGTATGTCTGATGTAAGTTTGCACACTCCACACAGGACTTACTGCAGAGTTCCGAATGCGTGCAGGTACTGGCGGTGCAACTCCCGTCCTTGGGCAGCCAACGCCGACCTCCGACCTGGAACCACTCCGTCACTCTTCCCCGCCTTACAGCCGGAGCTTCCACTCTCCTGGGGCAATCGCGGCTTCTCCTCTCGGAGCACAAAAAAGGGGATTCCGAAAATGGGATCACTGCTTCATGCCACACAGGGACGGACTGAGATCCAAAACCGGCCCTGGCAAAGTGCTCGGCCGGCCCCCTGGGGGTGCGACCGAGCTCTTTGTCGGGCCGGTTTTCGTTTGGTTTTGTTACAGGGCCGCTTTTGCAGCTATGCTGCAAAAATGGCCTTGTAACAAAAACGGCCCCCTGGGTCCAAAACCGGCCCCATCCTTGCGGCGCACCGGGGGATTGCCTGGTGCCCGCAACGGCCAGTCCGGGCCTGATGCCACACAGCTCTATGCAGGGAGGAGTTTCGCCAATTTCGAGGAAGCACTCCCGAAAAAAAAAAAAAGAAAAAAAAAATATATATATATATATATATATATATATATATATATATTTTTCAACACATGGTATCCCAATGCGAGCCACACTCGAGACAAGGTGAAGGTTACCAGCCTTTATTTTAGGTGCAAATGGAAGCGCGGGCCAGTGCAATAAGCAGTCTTTTCAAAGCCTGATGTGTTTCGGGGCCATCCCTTCCTCAGAGGCATACATGAAAAGTTCGCGCTGCAGGTAGGCAACAACTTCCTTTATGAAATGTCACGCCCATTATTCACGTCAATGTAGTTATGGGAGTTGTAGTGCCAGCAATTCCTTAAACAATTTTAATGCGCTGATACCTGCCGCTGATAAGACCCGACATGGGTCCCGGCCGTATATATATATACACACACAATACTCCAATCCAAATGAAGCGCACACTCAGGCGGATAGCAGAATGAGAGAAAGTTTAATCGTTCTGTAACGCGTTTCAACTGTATTCACAGTATTGTATATAAATATATTCAATCAAGACATTTGTAAAGCTTGCTACTCACCTGTGAGGGTCTCAAGGTGCTGGGGCAGGGGGGAGGGCTGCTACTACAGCTCGAACAGCCAGGTCTTGAGTAGCCTCCTGAAGATAAGTAGGCCTTCGGTCTGCCATAGGAGGATGGGGAGGGAGTTCCAGGACTTGGCGGCGAGGTAGGAAAATGATCTGCCGCCGGTGGTTGCTCTCCGTATGCGGGGGATGGTGGCAAGGGCGACGTCGGCAGAGCGAAGCTGGCAGTTCAGGGTGTGGAAGGTGAGTCGTTTGTTGAGGTATGCTTGTCCGGTGTTGTGGAGTGCTTTGTGTGCGTGGGTGAGGAACTTGAAGGTGTTCCTCTTGTTGACGAGAAGCCAGTGCAGGTCTTTCAGGTGAGGTGTGATGTGGCTGTGGCAAGGGATGTCGAGGATCAGGCGTGCAGAGGCGTTCTGTATGTGTTCCAGTCGTTTCGGCAGTTTGGCCGGGGCTCCCACGTAGAGGGCGTTTCCGTAGTCCAGTCTGCTGCGGACGAGGGCCTGGGTGACCGTTCTTCTAGTGTCGGTGGGGATCCACCTGTAGATCTTTCAGAGCATGTGGAGGGTGTTGAAACAGAAGGATGAGATGGCGTTGACTTGCTTGGTCATGGAGAGTGTTCAATATAGGATGAATCCCAGGTTGCGTGTGTGGTCGGTGGGTGTTGATGCTGCTCCCAGGGCTGTCGGCCACAAGGAGTCATTCCAGGCAGAGGGGGTGGAGCCAAGGATGAGGACCTCCGTCTTGTCCGAGTTCAGAATCAGGCGGCTGTTTTTCGTCCATTCGGCAACGGCTTTCATTCCTTCGTAGAGGGTGGTTTTGGCGGTAAAAGGGTCCTTATTGAGCACGAGGATCAGTTGTGTGTTGTCGGTATAAGAGATGATGTTGAGGTTGTGCAGTCTGGCGACATGGGCGAGCGGGGCCATGTAGAAGTTGAACAACTTTGGACTGAGGGAGGATCCTTGGGGTACGCCACAGATGATCTGGAAAGGTCCAGGAGGATGAGGGTCACGGTCTCGCTGTTGTCCAGGAGGGTCTTGATGTCATCTGTGGCGGCGATTAAGGCAGTTTCAGTGCTGTAGTTGCTGCGGAATCCAGACTAGGATGGGTCCAGGGTGTTCTTCTCCTCGAGGTAGCGGGTCAGTTGTTTGTTGACAGTTTTCTCGATGACCTTCGCCAGGAACTGGAGCAGGGAGATGAGCTGAAAGTTCTTGAGGTCCTTGGGGTCTGCTTTGGGTTTCTTGGGCGGGGCGTTGATCTCAGCGTGCTTCCAGCTCTCCGGGAAGGTCGCAGTCTCGAAGGAGATGTTGATGGCTTTGCAGAGGTGGGGTGCGATGGTGGTGCTGACTTTGTTGATGATGTGGTGAGGGCACAGGTCTGATGGGGAGCCAGAGTGAATGGTGTTCATGATTTTGATAGTGTCATTGTCATTGATGTTGGTCCGAATGAGTAGGGGGTCGCCATGGATGGTGGCCGCAGGGTCTGAGGTGTCGTTGGCTGCTGTGGTAGACTGGTTGTTGAAGCTGTCGTGGATGTCTGCGATCTTGCGATGGAAGAAGGAGGCCAGTGATTTGCACAGGTCTGTGCATTGTCGAGGCAGTCATTGAAGGAGGTCTTTTTGGCGGATCTGATGAGGTGGTGATGTTGACGCATGGCGTTCTAGTGGGCTGCTTGGTTCTCTGGTGTCTGTTTGTGATGCCATCTCTTCTCCAGCTTTCAGCAGTTTTGCTTGGAGGTCTGGAGGTTTGCGGTGAACCAGCTAGCAGTCTTGTTGGTGCGACTGTTGGAGGGGTTCTTGATCGGGGTGAAGGTGTTGGCGCAGTCGTCGATCCAGCATCTGAGGTTGCTGGCGGCGGCGGCGCGGTCGATGGGGTCTGTGGGTGGGCTTCGGGCGAGGGTGGTGAGTAGCTGGTATTCAGTGATTTTGCTCCAGCAGCGGCGAGGGGCCTGTAGGGTGCGGTGGTGCATGGTAGGCTTCTCGAAGGTGAAGTGGACGCAGCGATGATCGGTCCAGTGGAGTTCGGTGGTGTGGCTGAAGGAGACGTGGGAGCTTGGGGAAAAAATGGGATCAAGAGTGTGTCCGGCGGAGAGGGTGGGAGTCGTGACGAGCTGTTTGAGTCCGAGGTTGGAGATGCGCTTCAATTCCTGAAGCACATCCAGGCGCAGAAAATGACACAGACATTCCAAGATACTATAAACAATTTATTCTTTTACGTTCATTTTAATTTATCATTTTTTTAAAAAGTCTAAGTGCCAGATGTACAAAACCATTTAGCATTTCTTAATAGGCTGCATTGCTTGTTTGGCCATTAAGAAATGCTAAATGACCTTTTCAGATGTACAAAAGCCCATTCTGGGTCGCAATTTAAGATTTTGGTGCATTAGAAATCGCAAATTACATCTCCAATTTAGGCATCACAAATAGGGATTCCCAATTTGTGATTCCTAAAGCACATTTACATAGCATTTCCTGAATGCGACTTACAGACAATGGTAACCGTGTGTAAAATAAAAAACAATTTAAAAAAACATTTTTTAATGTGACATAAAGCACACGTATGCCCTTAGGGTATATGTGCACTTACATGTGCATGGCGCTTTTCGGGGTGTCTCCAGGAGGGCCTTGAGGTCAGAGGTACCCTTGAATTTGGATTTCTTAAAGTGTGATTCTCAACTAGGAAATCGTAATTTAAGAAATGCAAACCAGGTTGGAATGAAATGGAATTTCATATTTGCGATTCCTTAATAGTGATTCTCACTGTAGGAACTGCTATTAGGGAATTGCAAAATTAGTACATATCTTTTTGCATTTCCTAATTAGCGATTTCTATGGATTTTTTATGTCCACAAAATCAGTATATGACATACAACTTGTGGATTCGTGTAGAAGTTGTTATGTCGAAAAGCCCGTGAAGAGAAGTATATTGTTTATTAGCCACTGTTTGAAAATTGTATGAATAATGATTTTTTTCTGTAATCTTTACATAGAAAAGTTGTAGAAATGTTTCCATATACCATATATGATATGTTTTTATCCTGTCTATTACATGAGTTATGTTATCCAAATAATCCTGTGCCTTATCTTTGATATCTACTCACATGTCTGTCTGACATAGAGTGGAGAAGAGTCTTGATGAGGGGAGTGGCATAGAGTGGCGTAGAGGGGAGTGGCAAAGAGCAGAGAAGAATGCCATACAGTGGAGTGGCATAGTGTGGAGTAGAGTGCTGTAGAGTGGGGTGGCATAGAGTGGAGAAGAGTCTTGATGAGGGGAGTGGCATAGAGCGTAGAAGAGTGTCATACAGTGGAGTGGCATAGAGTCGAGTAGAGTCTTGTAGAGGGGAGTGGCATAGAGCGTAGAAGAGTGTCATACAGTGGAGTGGCATAGTGTGGAGTAGAGTGCTGTAGAGTGGAGTGGCATAGAGTGGAGTAGAGTCTTGTAGAGGGGAGTGGCATAGAGCGGAGAAGAGTGTCATACAGTGGAGTGGCATAGAGCGGAGTAGAGTCTTGTAGAGGGGAGTGGCATAGAGCGGAGAAGAGTGTCATACAGTGGAGTGGCATAGAGCGGAGTAGAGTGCTGTAGAGTGGAGTGGCATAGAGCGTAGAAGAGTGTCATACAGTGGAGTGGCATAGAGTGGAGTAGAGTCTTGTAGAGGGGAGTGGCATAGAGCGGAGAAGAGTGTCATACAGTGGAGTGGCATAGAGCGGAGTAGAGTCTTGTAGAGGGGAGTGGCATAGAGCGGAGAAGAGTGTCATACAGTGGAGTGGCATAGAGCGGAGTAGAGTGCTGTAGAGTGGAGTGGCATAGAGTGGAGTAGAGTGCTGTAGAGTGGAGTGGCATAGAGTGGAGTAGAGTGCTGTAGAGTGGAGTGGCATAGAGTGGAGTAGAGTGCTGTAGAGTGGAGTGGCATAGAGTGGAGTAGAGTGTTGTAGAGTGGAGTGTCATAGAGTGGAGTAGAGTGTTGTAGAGTAGAGGGGCTAGAGAGGAGTAAAATGTCATAGAGGAGTATCGCAGAGTGGAGTGTCATAGAGAGTAATAGAGTGGCCTAGAGTGGAGTGGTGCAGAGTACACTGGCGTATAGTGCAGAGTCTTAGAGTGCATTGGTTTTGAGTAAAGTGGTGCAGAGTGTATTGGCGTAAAGTGAAGTGATGCAGAGCAGAGTGGTGTAGAGTGTAGTGGCACAGTGTAGAGTGGTGTGGAGTAGATTGTTGTGGCATAAAATGCAGTGGCATAGAGTAGATTGTTTCAGAATAGAGTGAGGTGGCATAGAAAGGAGTGGTGCAGGGTCGAGTGGAGTATAGAATAGAGTGGCATAGAGTAAAGTGGCATAAAGTAAAGTGGTGTAGAGTACAGTGGCAAGGAGTGCAATGGTGCAGAATAGATTAGAGTGGAGTGGAGTGATGCTGAGAGAATTGGAGTAGAGTGTAATAGAGTGACGTAGACTTGAATGCTGTAGAGTATAGTGCAGTGGCGTAAGTGGGCGGAATTAGCAGGACACGGCATGCCCCTACTTTTTTAATTTATTTGAATCCGTTTCCCTACTTTTTTATTTAAAAATGTGTCCCAGGATGGAAGAAATAGACAAGGCCTATCGATAAGGCTCGGCCGTTCAGGGAAGGATGGTGGGGGTAGTTGCAGTGAAGGAAAAGGACTCTGTCTCTTCGTTCCTGCCCAGAGTAGACAAGGACAGTGTCCACTTCTGCTCTGTTGCTGTCAGCCCCCTTCCCCCACCTCTCTCTTTCTTCCTTTTATTCCCTCCCTTTCTGTCTTGCTCCACCTCGCTTGCTGAAAACCGTGACTTCAAGAAACAGCTCTTACCTTCTTTTTCCTCTCCTTTCCTTCATTCGATTCCCTGTGAAATAGATCCAAAAAAACAAAGAAATACTTTTGCTGGAAATGGCATCTTTTTCTGACATTTTTCTATTCCAAAGTGCATATTTGAGAACGAGAGAAAAAAAAAGGTTCAAAGTACAAAACATAAATAAATAACTAAATAAAGCAAGCCAGAGTGGTCACAAAGTGGCCAGATTATTCACACCCAAACACCTTATTGTCACCTTACAGATTTTGCCAGTAAAGTGCTACTTTCATTTTCTCATCTTTCTTTGAACAGCACTGTCATTCCAAAGTACACCATTCCTGGAGGTATTGCAATACCAGTTGATGCGTGGAGTGGAAAAAGGATCCTTATAAGCTGTTTTCCTTATTTCAGTATATAAAATGAGTACTGCATCTCTGTGTTCAGGGATGTGGTCTTTTTAAACCATGCCCCTTATGTGTTTTAAGGACAGAAACAATGGACAATGAAATGGGTCCCTTCTGTGCCCTGTAGTCGTGTTCTGAACGTTTCAGGCAAAAATACTCATTGATATCTGAATATTGAGTGTAAAAGGGTTAAAGTAATCCTGTTGTTCCTGCTTACAATTCACATGTTTTCCTTAATCTTGGATTCACTATGAGTCTTTGAATTTTCCAAGATGCTGTTACCTTTTTTTTCAGGCAGCATACTACTCTTGTCTAGTGCATAATTTGAATTGGGTTGTAGCTGAAGGCAGTGCGATTTTCTGTCAGTGGGGCAGTATAGTGTTCAGTGGGGGAGAGGATGTGGCACTATGGTCAGATCTGCCGAATTTGGAACTGGGGAACCATGTCCAGCCTTCATAACCAGTGAACTAGACCACTCTCCTGAGGGAACACGTTCCCATGCTAGACCTTAAAAGGTTCTCTAGACCTTAGAAGCCCACGTGTCTTAGCACCAGCAGGTGGACCCTAGTGGGGGCAAGTGTGGGTTAAACTTGAAGGCCTGTCCACCACTATCCATACTGATGTTCACCTCCAGTCTTGCGGGCAGGCTTATGAAGCAGCACACCCTAGAGCTGAGGTCACAGGGCTCTTGAATTCAGTCCACCTCACCCATTGGTACCTCCATCGGCCTTGTTTCAGCAGTTGCAGTGCAACTCACCAGGGATCGGCAATGCAGCACTCGCACGTACACCAATCTAAGTCCGCAAACTTCACGTTTTTATACATACCCCAGGTACCCTCGGAATAAAACATAGTGCTTGGATATACCTAGAGGTATTTTTAAAAATCACTCGTCTGGATCCCTGCATGTCCAGTTCTGCTTTTTCTAAGAACTCCCATTCCACCTATGGTCGAGTCGGCCCGGGTAGTATCATCTCACCCGGGTGTGGATAGGCACCGATGATGAAGCACGTCACGATAAGTGAGTGAGGCGTCTACTCCAATATCTGTGGATACCCGTACCATCGAAGCAAAAGCCGAGGGAGTTCATCACATCCTGAGAGAGTACTTTTTAAGAATAAAACCCAGAGTTCCCAAGGACAATTCTGAAAGCAGCGGTTGCTTAGATGTGTTAAGGAGACATACAAAGTTTTATCACATGTTATCGTTTTCTGCACGCTGTCTTGCAACAAGGTCTGCAAGTTTTTTTTGTGTTCATTACATTAAGCTTTTTGATTTCACTGCCATTGAGTCACCGAAAAACATAATTGAAAAAATGTTTGTTTTTCTTTTATTCGTACAACAAATGCAAACAAAATGGAAATTAACACTGCCTTATAAAAACAAGAGGAACAAGCATTTACAATGCAATGGTCCCTGCATTATTAAAGGTAGAGCTATTGGCATTGCTCATGACATATTTTTTTTTTAAATCGTAAATAAATGGCATTGTCATTTACATTGCCGATAGCTTAATCGTTAAATAAATTGCATTGTCATTTACAATGCCAAGAGTGACCCATGCTCTGTGGCTGCACTGCAGTTGTGAGCAGTCACCCATGCTCTGAGACTGCACTGCAGAGAGCCCCCCCACACACACATAGAGCCCCTCTCACACACACACAACCCCCCCCACACACACACACAGCCCTACACACACACACACAGAGTGCCCTCCCCACACACACACACACAGAGCCCCCGCCCACACACACACAGAGCGAGCCTCCCACACACACACACACAGGGCCCCACACACACACTCACGTGAATGGTGAAATGAAGACGTGCTCATGAGGGCAGTGAAGCTGTATACTTTAAAATGCTTACTAGCCACCTTTATTTTCCAAGCGCTGCGGAAACTCGTGTTTGCGTAGTGGTCGGAATTATGGTCCGTGTCTATTTATGAAAGTGAAAGTGAGGCCCCACTCTGCGGCCTAGGTTGTCCCGTGCCCCTCCAGGCCCTACACTCACTAGTGGAGAAGTTACGGCATGACGTTATGTCAGGTGAGCGTTGTGGGGGGAAGGGAAATCCTTTAAAGAGTAATTTTCTTTCTGGATTTCTGTTCTCTTTCTGAAACGCACGAGCAGCAACATTGTGGTAGGGGCACCAGGGCTTTAAGCTGAAGCTTTTTCAGTATTATATGTAACAAGCCATAGATGCAGCTTATTTATCTTATGCAACTAGTAACCCTTGACAAAGCCAATAGTCCTGACTTGGCATAGGTATGATGTTACTTGTTGTCTCACAGATCTGGATGCAATGACAGAAACAGCAAAATACAAGTCGGGCGGCACACTATGCTAAGCAGAGATTTTAAGTGTAAGTGATTTAAAGTCCCGTTTTTAAAGCCCGGTCCATATTACACTGGCCACGCCCCTTTAAGAGACCCCGAGTTTTTTCATCCCACTTAAAGCCCTGCCGATGCCCTACATGGGCACAGTTGGTGTATATATACACCTCATTAAAAGTCGCCAAAAATTCGGAAACGGCCCACTGTAATAGTGACGAGGGTATTGTGTCTTTTTTACCCAAATGTAACCGGGTCCTCCTAAGAGGCCCAGTTCATAAGAGCCATCAGCTGAGTACAAGCAAAATTGTGCTGGTACCGGTGTGGAACGACACATTTTGGACACATAGCAAACATTCTCTAGCGACGATTGCCAGCTAAGATCACAGAGCCCTGCGATGAGCAAGGCGAGGCGCATTCATGGAGGCACTTAACACAAAATTACAACCGTCGACAGAACTAGAGTGAATAAAAAAAAACAACAAAAAAAAACAGGCCAGAACAATAAACGCACCCAAGGAGGCTCGTTGTATAACATCACAACTGTTGGCTAACGCACAACCTAGAACTAAACAACTCTAAAATGTTCCGGTGCAGACATCCCCTTTGTTCCTCTCCCGGCGCCCTCCGTGGCCTGCCATGCTGCGTGCAGTGGGGCGGCCCTTTCACGCTCTGCACAGGGCGGCTGGGGCGCACAGATAATGCTGACAAAAAAGCCTGTCATTTTCTGCCTCCATGTGCGCGGGCTGAGACGAAAAGAGACCACAGAGCGTTTCTTCACTTCGAACCGTTCGACTGAACGCCGGCCCGGCGCGGCGGGAATGCTGGCTGCGATTTAGAAAACAAAGTCGATGCCTTTTTATCTGAAAGTGGAGTTGTGCACAGGACGCACGGCGAGGCCTTCAAAGGCACCCCGGGGCATGCAATGAAAGCAGAGCTGGCGCTCTTAAGGGCTGACAGCTCCGAGCGCCGAGCCAGCCAGCGCGATGAGCATCGCAAATCAATATGTACGGGTCCCGGCGAGCGAGGAGGTAAAGCACGCAGAGTACATCTGGGTTACGTTTACGGTGGCTCATTTGGTGACAACTGGGCAATGAACTAACCATCTGAGCATGCAATACCCCTCTTGGAACGAACCCTGCTTGATAAATGGGACCAAACAGCCCTACCTTACACTCACCCAGCCTACACCGCCTACCCTGCCCCTCAGCGAGAACAGTTACAGCAGCGGCCGACCTAATCAGCGGGAGGAGGGCGGGAACAAACATACGGACAGCGGGAGGGGGGCAGAAAAATGACACGGCGGGGAACGAAGACAGCAGCGGCCTACCTCATCTTAAGGAGCAGGAAAATGGCCGCCGCAAAGCTCCAAGCATTTTCGGATTCGGGGGCGTGTTTTGGCGTTCTGAGTGACGGATGATGTCACAGGTGGAAAGAACGCCAAAAACACACCCCCGAATCCGAAAGAGACGGGCTTGATTGGAGTGATGCCCCTCTCCTCCAATGGCTAACCTCCGTTTCGGAAGCCAGCCAATGGAGGAGAGGTGGAGGAGAGAGGTGAGTTCAAGCCCCGTCTCAAAAACATTAGTCTCCGACCAAAGACTGCGCAAGGGCAGCCTTTAGGTCCTCGACCTAAAAAGGAGCATGAACTTAGATCTGAATGTTCTACACACATTTTGTCTGATTTTCCTGTTTCACAATTGGGCTCGGCAGGCCTTATTATGCAACCTGGTTATCTTTACCCACCGGTAAACAGAGTTTGTGGCCCCAGAAGACACAGTTCATTGTTGTGTGCTAGAAAAGATAACCCTCTACAGCAGAGGTCTTCAAACTTTTTCATGCTGAGACCCCCCTTTCAAAAGATTTTAGGCGTAAGGACCCCTCTTGAAACTAATTTCTGGAACCTGATACTCCTCATCCTCAACAACGATAAATGTCCCCAATTCCCACTGCAAATCATTTTTATGGTGGTGAAACAATATTAAACTATACAGGCTGCCATGCGCATAAATGTAACCTGCACGGGTGCTGCACTTAATGTAGTAGTAGCACAGTGCCCGGTTAATTTAATATGCAGGTATAACGCGCTTGATGATGTAGTCGGCACCCACTTTCATCATTATTTATTTATTTATTTAGATCATGCAACCTGGCCTTCTTAGTGCCTCATTTAAACATGGCACCCGCTTAATTAAATACGTATAGGCTCCGCACTTCCTGTTGCAACACGGCGCCTGTGGCATGCAGCCCAGCTTCGGAGCTGCAGCTAGTTGCCCAGAGAGCAGGGTGAAAGTGAAATGCTCTGCCTCAGAATGCTGGAGGATGTCCCGAGGATCAACGGACAGGAGGCAGGTTTCTGCAGGTTAAGTTCCACTGGTTGACAAAAACGAGAGTTGGACTCAGTACTTAAGTAAGCAGTAAGCTAACTTAGCACTCTTCTACAGCAACACATGTTAAAGAGCAGTGCATGCTGGTTCCCATCAAGTCACTGTGCGGAAACAGCTTCTTTAATATGATGCATTGTTATCTTTACTCATTAACTGTAGTGGTTTGGCAATAGCAGCTGCATCGCATCCTGGTAGTTAATTTCCCCAATGCTTGCACGCACGTACTGCAATGCATCAAAATCGTATTTTGACATTTTTAAGATATGGGCTTTTTATGAGAATATATGAAATACATAGCTAAAACTAGCAATGGGATAAATACAGGCCCAACGGAACTGCCCATTAATAGCACATGCCGGTATTGCAGTCTCTGTTGGTATTTTGCTGGAAGTAGCTCAAGTGGCTGTTAGTATTTCTAAGATGGCCACTGCACCTTGTGAGAGATCAGCCTACTGCTGCCCCCGGCAAAAGGAATGTTTAGTGAAGTAGAGAGAAGAGAAAGTGTCTGTTGACGCCCCATTGGACATCAGCTTGGTTAGTAGGAGTTTCTCCCATTGGCTGCATCCATACTAACACCTGTGAGGTCATTGCAGCCTCATACTGTCGGAGGTACTGGGCTGTTAGCAGTTGAGCTAGACTGGCTTAGTGTGCATGTTTAGGGTCAGTCCTCTCTAAACTCCGAATTCCTGGTGATGTCTAAATAACTGCACTATGGGAGCAAAGACAAGCTAAGCGATTCCATACACACAGAAATACTATATTTTGCTTGCCACAGTTACAACTTTGGAGCAGTTGAGGACTTGTGACAGGATCACACAGAAATGTCAGTAAGGTTAAATGCGAACTGCTAAGCAGAGTGAGATATAAAAGCTCATAATGTGCTATTGCGGGCACTTTTTCCTTACATAATTACTCCAAAATATAAATAAAAACATAATTTATAATACCTATAGATTTTACTTTTATAAGTGCGCAACATATTGTATTGTAAATGCTTGTTCTTGCTACTTACTGAAATTCAACACCTCTTTCGCGATTATAAACAAAATTAGATGGGTTTGCCTAAATTGAGCCGCACATCCCAAAGCGTTATGCCAAATGTGATATGAACATGAGTTAGTTATACAAATGCAACTGTGGCTAGGGTGCTCGTAAGGTATATGACACCTACCCACCAAAGTGTCATTCGGTCCCAGAATAAATAAGAACCTGGGTCACACAGGTATAAACAGAATACCTAAGCACACCATTATCATTATTTCCAATATTAGTGATGCAGATATTGCTTCAAACAGTCTGTTAAGTCTCAGCGCCCTATGCAGTTCAGTCCAAAAAAAAGGGGTCTCAAGAGGAAATGAGTGAGTAATCCAAACAAATCTTCATGGGTCGAAGTCTGTTTTTAATTTCACAAATCACAAGAAGAAGACATCAGCCGACGCGCGTTTCGCCCACAGGGCTTTTTCAAGGCTTGTCGTTTTTAATCTTCCAGTATCTATGAATCCTTAGCGTTATTGCTCATGCGAGGATGGAAGTTGTTCCAAATATATATAGTGCAGTTTCTTGTCGGTTATATGATAACACATGCATGGGCTCTTATTTTTCACTCTAAATTGGGATAAGTGTAACCCCAGAGTATGAGATACATTCGTTCTCTTTCAGATTCTAATACTGCATTTTGGGGTTCAGTTCCATCCATAAAATGAGATCAATGGTTCCAACGAATCATAATAAATCCAATGGTGTACTACTTAGTTTCCAAAAGAACAGCGTATCGCCCCCACTCGTGTTCGTTGTACAATGCTTGGGGGATGGGGGGGTGCGTTCAGGAGTCGACACCCGTGGGGGCCTTTGGTCCACCCGCCGTGTTCACGAGGCCTGGCTCCTCGGCTTCTATGTAAGGACCCCCTTTTCATCCCCATCCCAGAGCCCCGCCCAGCTCACACATCTTTATTTTATGTGACAGGTCGCTTACTATATTTTTGGCCAAAGAAACAATGGGCTTAAAGGTTATGGCAGGGCTTTAATTGGGCCGGGTCTCACCAGGTCTGAGCACCGGCAGTTTTTTAAAGGGGGCTTCGAAACGGGTCTCCATCGGGCTGTTTTGTGCCCTGGCACAGGTGGTCTGCAGTGACAGCAGGCACATGGATGTGCGGTGACCACACTGCTCACTTCTCACTTTATTTTATTTTATTTTCGGTTCTTGTATAGCGCAGGAATTCGATCTCCGAGGAGATATCTCCGCGCTTAGTTGTTTCCGAAAGTAGGCAAAGACAGAGAGTCTGTGTGACATAACTAGGATTACTGGGTAGGAAATAGATGCGTCTTCAGACATTTCCTAAAGGTGGAGCGGTTGGAGTTTAATCTCAGAATGGAGGGTAGTGAGTTCCAGAGAGTGGGGCCTCTGAATGAAAGGGCTCGACCTCCCTGTCTTTCTCTTTTGATCCTAGGGATCTGTAGTAGAGCTTGGTTTTCGGATCTTAGAGTTCTTCCAGGTTGGTAGGGTTGAAAGATTTCAGTCAGATACCTAGGACCAATTCCATACAAGCATTTGTGAAAGGTACAACATATCTTAAATTGTACTCTCTGGCGTATGGGAAGCCAGTGTAGCTTGTTGAGTAGGAGATGGGAGGGGGATCTAGCAGGGGCATTGAGGATCAGCCTGGTGGCTGTATTTTGGACAACCTGTAGCCTCCTCAACTGTTCCACATTGGCAGATATAAGCAATCCATTGCAGTAGTCAAGCCTGCTAATTACTAGAGTCTGCACTAGTGTTCTCCGGTGATGATCTGCTAAATAGTGAAAAACCCTTCTAAGTAAGCCAATCACTCTCATACAGGTTCCCGTAACCTGAATGGCATGGTCTATGAGCACCAGTGATTGGTCCAACTTGACACCCAGATTTTTCACACTTTCCTTTGGGCATGGAGCTGTGCCTAGTTCTGGAGGCCACCACTCAGGTGGCCAGAGGAGTGGGGCGTTTCCAAAGAGCATGACCTCCGTCTTGCCCACATTGCATTGTAGGCAATTGGAGGTCATCCATCCAGCTATTGCTCTCATTCCAGCAGCAAAGGAATTCTTTACCGCAGATGTCATATTTTGGAATGGGAACAGCAGCTGGGTGTCGTCTGCATAGGATATTGGTGTGAACCCATATTTCCTTACCACATTCGCCAAGGGGGCCACATACACATTAAATAATGTGGGGCTTAAGCACGAGCCCTATGGAACCCCCTTAGTGAGCTCCCTAGAGGTGGAATAGTGGGAGCCCAGGCGAACATTTTGGGATCGGTTGGAGATTAAGCTTTTTAACCATGATAGAGCAGTTCCCTCCACTCCTATTCCCTCCAGACGACTGATCAAGGTGTCATGAGATACCGTGTCGAAGGCAGCGGATAAATCTAATAGCACCAGAATCATAGAGCCTCCTCTATCCTGTGCCATTCGGATGGTATTGGTCACGGAGAGGAGAGCTGATTCTGTGCTATGATTTGGCCTGAACCCGGATTGAGAAGGGTCCAGACCATCCGCTGCCTTGATAAATTTAGAGAGATGAGAATTGACATGTCTCTTACTAAGGTGGGGTAGGAGGGATATAGGACGTAGGTTATTAAGGTCCGACCATGGTAACGCATTGTTTTTGCGAATTGGGTTCACTACTGCCTTTTTCCAATCTTTGGAAAGTAGCTGATCCACTAGTGGATCAGTTACGGCATGACGTCATGACAGGTGAACCTTGTAGGGGAAGGGAAATCCTTTACAGACATTTTCTCTCTGGATTTCCCTTCTCTTTTTGAAACCCTGGAGCAGCAACAATGTCATAGTGTCAGCAGGGCTTTAAGCTTTTTCAATATTATAAACAAGCCATAGTTGCTGCTTATTTATCTTGTGCAACTAACAACCATTGACAAAGCCAATGGTCCCGTCTTGTTGTAGGGATTATATTACTTGTTGTATCATAACTCTGGATGCAATGACAGAACCAGCAAAATACAAGTCTCGGGGCACACTATGCTAAGCACAGATGTTTAGCTTATGTGTTTAAGCCACGCCATTAATTACACTGGCCACGCCCCTTTGAGAGACACCCAGTTTGTTCATCTCACTTGAAGCCCTGGGTTATGGGGGTTTGGGGGCACGTGTTCTAGTGCACAGCAGCCTTGCTTCCCTGCACCGGACCCTGTGGGGATTGCTTTTAGCACATCGCCAGCTGCAGCATGGCAGCCCGGCCGGCAGACCTAAGCAGGTGGCCTGAGTCTGAGCCATCAGACTAGTTACTGATTGCCAAGGTGGCGGCTGCAGAGAGAGGCTGGGGGTGGGCAGTCTGTCCTAGCATGACCAGCTCTTGGTGCTATCTGAAGAGGCCAGGCAGTGCCCGCTGGGGGAGCCCTGGCACTCTCTGATACTTTGATTGTTGCTTCCAGAGGTCAGTGCAAACCTTGGTGCAAACACAAGGCCAGGGTGTGAGTGGAAGGATGGATGGGTGACTGGAAGGATGGATGGATAAATAGATGGATGGATGGATGTGTGGATGGGTGAGTGGAAGGATGGATGGGTCGATGGGTGAGTGGAAGGATGGATGGATGGATGGATGGATGGATAGATGAATAGATGGATGGATGGATGTGTGGATGGGTGAGTGGAAGGATGGATGGATGGATGGACAGATGAATAGATGGATGGATGTGTGGATGGGTGAGTGGAATGATGGATGGGTGGATGGGTGAGTGGAAGGATGGATGAGTGGATGGGTGAGTGGTAGGATGGATGGATGGATGGATGGATAGATGAATAGATGGATGAATGTGTGGATGCGTGAGTGGAAGGATAGATGGGTGGGTGGAAGGATGGATGGATAGATGGATGGATGGATGTGTGGATGGGTGAGTGGAAGGAGGGATGGGTGGATGGGTGAGTGGAAAGATGGATGGATGGGTGGAAGGATGGATGGATGGGTGGATGGGTATGTGGCTGGATGGATGGAAGAATTAATTGATGGATGGGTGGCAGGATGGATGGATGAATGTGTATGAATTAAGAGGGTGTATTTGGTTGAGTGGATGAATAGAAGGATGGGTGGATGGATGGATGGAAGGATGGAAGGTTGGATGGATGGGTGGATGGATGGATGGATGGGTGGCAGGATGGATGGATGAATGTGTATGAATTAAGAGGGTGTATTTGGTTGAGTGGATGAATAGAAGGATGGATGGATGGATGGATGGATGGATGGATGGATGGATGGATGGAAGGATGGATGGATGGATGAAAGGATGGATGGATGGAAGGATGGATAAAAGGATGGATGGATGTAAGGATGGATGGATGGAAGGATAGGAAGTTGGGTGAAAGGATGGATGGATAGATAGATGTGTATGAATTAAGAGGGTGGAGTAGGTTGAGTGGATAGATGGATGATGGGTGGATGGATGAATGGAAGGATGGATGATGGATGTGTATGAATTAAGAGAGTGGAGTTGGTTGAGTGGATCAATGGAGCTGGACTGTAGCTCAAATATGGGTGGATGTAAGGATGGATAAATGAAAGGGTTGGGACTAGAACATCCATCGGATTATAATCAGGCATCTACCCCTAACTACGTGCTGACTACCTATATGCCTGGTATCCCAACTTTTACTTAGGCGTGTGCATCATGCTAACCACGCATGTGGGAAGGCCGGCTGAGGTCCTGGACCTGTTCTGTCAATTGGTGGGGTGCATCAATCGAGCCCATCATTTTGGACGGGGTCTGCTGCCCCTGTCCTGGGTATAACCTATCAAGCGGTGATGTCAGCATATTGCATTTTGAGATTGATAGCGAGACCAGTCCTTTTCATTTGTGTCACTGAGTGTGTTGTCTACAGGCCGCTGGTGTGTAAAGTTCCTCTGTTATGTGTATGCTCAGAAGCATGTGCTGACATCCTGGGTGTGTGCGTGGCACGTGAGCACTAATAGGGTTCTATGTGTAAGTGAGCCTGAGAACTGAAGCCAGTGGGATCCATCTTACATGCCCCTGACTTGGCATTGCACAAAATGGAGGAAGATGACAGATCCCCAGAGAGGGAAAGTGTACTGGCTGCATTCTGGTGGCTGACGAGGGGGATCCCGAGGAGAGGAAGGCGGAGACTGAGCTAACTGTAGGGATCCCGCAAGGACTTCCATTAGCAGAGGGATGCTGACTCCTCTTCCCTGGGTGCTGCCCTGTGGTTGATTATAGGGAGCGGAGTGGCGGCTGCTGCTTCTGCTGCGGTAGGTGAGGATGTTTCCATGTCAGGCCCTGATTACTGCCTCTGAGAGGCTGCTGAGAGCCAGGTGCAGAAACTTCCCCCTTACGTGTGCCTCTGAGGTGGAGATAGTTCGGAGAGCTACTTGCTGTGAGAAGCATCACTCTACACAAAGGATGCGCCTGGAGAGCAGCCTGTGAAGGACACTTGAAAGGTGAACCACCTCAAACCAGTTTGAATGGAAACACATCCCCTGTAACAAAATGAAGCGAAACCACCACACGTTATTCCAAGTCCTTAATGAACAAGGAAATGGAGGGTGTCGGCCTCACAGCCAGTATCCCAGAGATGAGGTGTCATCATCTGAAGCCTACCTTTTCAGGTGGAGCAGCTGAGGCGCTGCCTGCATGCTAGAATCCTGCCTGTCTGCCTGTCTGCCTGCCTGCCTGCCTGCCTGCCTGCCTGCTGAGAGAGAGACGAAGTCTGCCTGGCCCTGCAGAAGGAGAGACTGTCCAAGAGGAGAAGCCCTGCCCAGCATGTCCCAAAGACAGCGGGACATCAAGAAGAAGATGGAATTACTTCTAGTACAAGACCTTGACGCTACCTGGAGACAGAGCCCTTTCGATGCGAGAGCAAATTACATTGAGGAGAGTCTGGCTGAAATGGAACCGGTTTATTTTGAAACAATGACACCAAAAGAGGGGGGTTTCCTTTCTGTGGTTATTTTGTAATAATTATACAATGAATCAGACCAATAAAGTGAGACCACTGTTGCGGGACAAATTTTGCAGTATCCTCAGAAACACATACCTTTAGACCAAAGAGTTGTATCAAAAATTGTCACATTTATTTAAAAAGAAGAAAAAACAAGCATTGGTATTCACAGATTCAAACAGTTTCATGTAAACAACAAAATACATACATATACTTATTCTTCCTAATGTTACAGTATACCGACTCTGGAGACCGGGGAGACCAGGCTGGATCGCGTGTGAGGAACCCAATCGAGGGAAAAAGTTCACCCTTACCAACTGAAATTTTTTTTGGGGGTGTCTACTTATAAGAAGGTTCCAGTACACTTCGAGGCGACCGATATACAAAAAGAGGGCGCACGGAGAAGTCTCCACCTAATAACTTAAATCCTGCACATCATTATCAAATCCTCCAGATGGTCAAGCAGAGGTGAACATATAAACTAAAGGAATATTTCACTCCAGGATCAAGACTGGTAACGCAAATTGAAAATGCTTTAAAAATTTATGAAGTTTTTAACCATAAGTCCTGAAGAAGGTGTTCGATCCGAATAAGCACCGAAACGCGTCGACAACTGTGTTTTTTAATAAATATTTTATACTGTAACATTAGGAAGAATAAGTATATGTATGTATTTTGTTGTTTACATGAAACTGTTTGAATCTGTGAATACCAATGCTTGTTTTTTCTTCTTTTTAAATAAATGTGACAATTTTTGATACAACTCTTTGTTCTAAAGGTATGTGTTTCTGAGGATACTGCAAAATTTGTCCCGCAACAGAGGTCTCACTTTATTGGTCTGATTCATTGTATAATTATTACAAAATAACCACAGAAAGGAAACCCCCCTCTTTTGGTGTCACTATTTCCCAGTCCTTTCTGGGTTGATTCGGGAAAACTCTCTCCTGTTTTTCGCTTATTTTGAAACAATTACAGTAAAATTCACAAACAAACACAAATGCCCAATTTCCCTAATACTTGCGCTAACCATTTCCTCTAGGTTTCACTCCATGTCTGCATCATCTACGAGTAGTTCTAACACCTATGAGCTGCAAGTCTATGTTCATCCACAGAGCTTCTGGTACTATCATTCGTGGTAAGAGGGCAGAATTTTGTGACAAGTGTTCATTATGTTGACTTTCACATTTTTCTTAGTCTGTTTCTGTTTGATGGTATGTAATCTTTAAGCAAGTCCAGTCACGTATACATGTTTGCTCAATACTGCTATATGATATGAAATGAAATTTGATTTATAAAGCGCATGGCTGCCCGGGAGCGTCCCAGCGCTGAAGAACGAAGAGCAGACTGAGGAGGGCACCGTTAATCAGGGATCAATAGGAAAAAGAAATGTTTTAAGAAGCTTCCAATACTGCTATATGATATGCAGACTAAAGCAAATGAACCTACTTTACATTTTACTCATGTCAGCCATCTATTTACTTGCTTTTATTTTATTGGCGGACCTGCTCAGATATGTCTGCAAAACTCCTTATTTGTCCTGAATTTAACAGCCTCCACTGAGAATTTGACTCCATTCAAGGTGCTCGGCCTACTCCTGGGGGCGCATCAGTAGAGGGCAGCCCTACCTACGTCAGTGAGCAGGTCTCTCCTGGGCTCATCGGCAGTCTAGAGTGCCATGTACAATACGTGTGTTTGACACTTATCAGCCGAGTACCATGTAGCATGTGTGTTTGACCCTTATCACCAGAGTACCATGTATGATACGTGTGGTTTGACGCCTATCAGCAGGGCACCATGTATGATATGTGTGGTTTGACGCTTATCAGCAGGGTACCATGTATGATACGTGTGGTTTGACGCTTATCAGCAGGGCACCATGTATGATACGTGTGGTTTGACGCTTATCAGCAGGGCACCATGTATGATACGTGTGGTTTGACACTTATCAGCAGGGTACCATGTATGATACGTGTGGTTTGACGCTTATCAGCAGGGCACCATGTATGATACGTGTGGTTTGACGCTTATCAGCAGGGTACCATGTATGATACGTGTGGTTTGACGCTTATCAGCCGGGTACCATGTATGATACGTGTGGTTTGACGTTCATCAGCCGAGTACCATGTATGATACGTGTGGTTTGGCGCTCATCGGCCGAGTACCATGTATGATACGTGTGGTTTGACGCTCATCAGCCGGGTACCATGTATGATACGTGTGGTTTGACGCTCATCAGCCGGATACCATGTATGATACGTGTGGTTTGACGTTCATCAGCCGAGTACCATGTATGATACGTGTGGTTTGGCGCTCATCAGCCGGGTACCATGTATGATACGTGTGGTTTGACGTTCTCGCTCCGGTGCCTACTCGACTCACGGGTTCACACTCTGTGACTCTGGGCAATAGCTTGCTTAATCTCCACAACGGCCCCTCGCGGCGGCGGGATGCCTGGCTTTCACCTTGTGGATACCCTGCTGGGGTTATCTCACAGGGGAATACCAGGACGGGTTCCCTAAGCAAGCGCTTAGATACCTGCGATGTGGGTGATTTGCGCTATATAAATACATGTACATACATACATACATGTATGATACGTGTGGTTTGACGTTCATCAGCCGAGTACCATGTATGATACGTGTGGTTTGACGCTTATCAGCTGAGTACCATGTACGATACGTGTGGTTTGGCGCTCATCAGCCGTGTACCATGTATGATACGTGTGGTTTGACGCTCATCAGCCGAGTACCATGTATGATACGTGTGTTTTAACTTTCATCAGCCGAGTACCAGCATATGTTCAGGGACATCTTAAGGATTTTGGGGGCTCTGGGCCACAGGTATTTTGGGGGCCCCTGATCTGAACAGCTTTGAATGTATGATCTAATTTCCTCTCTTTCGTGCCCTCTTTGGCCGGGTCAGTGAGTGCACAGGCACACTGGCCCAAATTCTAAATTAGTTTACATTTAATATTCAGGGATAATGACTTGTGTTTTAAATCTTATAAATTCAGCAGCAACTCCTCAATGATATTGCTAAAACTCTTTATGACGTCCCCAACTCCCATTTCTAATATGTGAGGTCCAGTTTTGATCTGAAATTGACCTTTTTATGGATGTTGCATGGCTTTAAGAAGCAAACATTCTCTGCAAAATGTCTGTAACAGACTTCTATACATCACCCAATGATATTTGAAACAATCTGTTTAAGAATTAGTTGAGGTCACTAGGGCAAGTGACTCTGCAGAGATCAGAGGTGGGTCTATCAGGGGGGCCCTGAAATGCAGGGGCCCTGGGTCAGGGCCCACTGTGTCCACACTTTAAAACATCTCTGCTGACGTGTGTTTGATGCTTATCAGCAGACTACATGTAGGACATGTGTGTTTTTACTCTCATCAGCAGACTACCACGTAGCACACATGTTTGACCCTTATGTAATCACCAGAGTACCATGTAACACGTGTTTGCTCCTTATCACCAGAGTACCAAGTAGCACGCGTGTTTCACCCTTATCACCAGAGTACCACGTAGCACATGTGTTTCACCCTTATCACCAGAGTACCATGTAGCACGTGTGTTTGACCCTCATCACCAGAGTACCACATAGCCAGTGTGTTTGAGAAGTGTGGTTCAATGGTTAGAGCGGCAGACCCTGATGCAGAGGTCTGGCTCGGGACCAGGGTTAAATTCCCCACCTCGGCGGGTCTTCGGCTCAAAATTCCATGGACCTTATAATTCTCGTCTCTGTGCCTATTCCAATCATGGAGTCCCACTCTGCAACTCTGGGCAATAGCTTGCTTAATCTCCACAACGGCCCCCACAACGCTACGGATGCCTGGCCTCCACCTTGGGGGTGCCCAGGAGTGGACGCCTCACAGGGAAAGCCAGGATGGGTTCCACAGCGGTATTCATACAAGCGCCTTGAGACCCTTGCGGGTGAGTAGTGCTCTATACAAGTAGCAATTTATATTTACATTTACATTACATTACATTACATTTACATTTGACCCTTATCACCGGAGTACCACGTAGCACATGTGTTTCACCCTTATCACCAGCGTACCACGTAGCACACATGTTTGACCCTTATCACCAGAGTACCAAGTAGCACGTGTGTTTGACCATTATCATGAGAGTACCACGTAGCCTGTGTGTTTGACCCTTATCACGAGAGTACCACGTAGCACATGTGTTTGACCCTTATCACCAGAGTACCATGTAGCACGTGTGTTTGACCATTATCACGAGAGTACCACGTAGCCTGTGTGTTTGACCCTTATCACGAGAGTACCACGTAGCACATGTGTTTGACCCTCATCACCAGAGTAATCAATCAATCAATCAATCAATCAAAGCATTTATATAGCACACTACTCACCCGGAGGGTCTCAAGGCGCTAGGGGAGGGGGATCCGCTACTGCTCGAACAGCCAGGTCTTGAGCTGCTTCCTGAAGGCGAGGTGGTCCTGGGTCAGGCGGAGGTGGGTCGGGAGGGAGTTCCATGTCTTGACGGCGAGGTAGGAGAAGGACCGTCCCCCTGTGGTGGCTCTTCGGATTCGGGGGACGGCGGCGAGGGCGTGGCCGGTCGATCGAAGCTGGCGTTTGGGAGCGTAGAAGTTGAGGCGGCTGTTGAGGTATCCTGGTCCTTGGTTGTGTAGGGCTTTGTGAGCGTGGGTGAGGAGACGGAAGGTGATTCTCTTGTTGACCGGGAGCCAGTGCAGGTCTCTCAGGTGTTCGGAGATGTGGCTGCGACGGGGGATGTCCAGGATGACTCGTGCAGAGGCGTTCTGGATCGTAGCACTTGTGTTTGACCCTTATCACCAGGGTACCATGTAGCACATGTGTTTGACCCTTATCACCAGAGTACCACACAGCATGTGTGTTTGACCTTTATCACCAGAGTACCTCATAGGACATGTGTTTGACCCTTATCACCAGAGTACCATGTAGCAGACATGTTTGACCCTTATCACCAGAGTACAACATAGCAGGTGTGTTTGACCCTTATTACCAGAGCACCATGTAGCACACATGTTTGACCCTTATCACCAGAGTACCACGTAGCAATTGTGTTTGATCCTTATCACCAGAATACCACATAGCACGTGTGTTTGACCATTATCACTAGAGTGCCATGTAGGACGTGTGTGTTTTTACTCTTATGAGCAAAGTCCCACGTAGCACGAGTGTTTGACACTTATGTAATCACCAGAGTACCATGTAGCACATGTGTTTGACCCTTATCACCGGAGTACCATGTAGCAAGTATGTTTGACCCTTATCACCATAGACCCATGTAGCATGTGTGTTTGACCCTTATCACCAGAGTACCACGTAGCATGTGTTTTTGATCCTTATCACCAGAGTACCGCATAGCACGTGTTTTTGACCCTTATAACCAGAGTGCCATGTAGGAAGTGTGTGTTTTTACTCTTATGAGCAGAGTACCATGTAGCACGTGTGTTTGACCCTTATCACCAGAGTACCACGTAGCACGTGTGTTTGACACTTATCACCAGAGTACCATGTAGCACGCTTGTTTGATCCTTATCACCAGAGTACCAGTAGCACACATCTTTAACCCTTAACACCAGAGTACCTCAGAGCACGTTTGTTTGACCCTTATCACCAGAGTTCCACGTAGCACGTGTGTTTTACCCATATCACCACAGTATCACGTAGCACGTGTGTGTGACCCTTATCACCAGAGTAACACGTAGCCCGTGTGTTTGACGCTCATCACCAGAGTACCACGTAGCACATGTTTTTGATCCTTATCACCAGATTACCATGTAGCATGCATTTTTGACCCTTATCACCAGAGTACCATCTGCGTTTGACCGTCATCAGCAGAGTACCATGTAGCACGTGTGTTTGAATCTTGTCAAACACATGTGCTACGTGGTACTCTGGTGATGAGCATCAAACACACGGGCTATGTGGTACTCTGGAGATAGGGTCAAACACACATGCTACTTGGTACTCTGGTGATGAGCGTCAAACACATGTGCTATGTGGTACTCTGGTGATAAGCGTCAAACACATGGGCTGCATGGTACTCTGATATTAAGGGTCAAACATATGTGCTGCATGGCACTCTGGTGATAAGGGTCAAATACACGTGCTAAGTGGTACTCTTGTGATGAGCGTCAAACACACATACTAGGTGGTACTTTGCTGATAAGGGTCCGGAATGCCATGTAGGACGTGTGTGGTTTTACTCTCATCAGCAGAGTACCATGTAGCACCTGTGTTTGACCCTTATCACCAGAGTACCAAGTAGCACGCATGTTTGACCCTTATGTTATCACCAGATTGCCATGTAGGACGCATGTATTTTTACTCTCAACAACAGAGTACCTTGTAGCACGCATGTTCGACCCTTATCACAGAGTACCATGTAGGATGTATGTTTGACACTTATCACGAAAGTACCATGTAGCACGCATGTTTGTCCCTTATCATCAGATTACCATGTAGCACATGTGGTTGAGTCTTATCAACAGAGTAGAATGCCGGATGCATGTTTGACCCTGATCACCAGAGTACCATGTAGCACATGTGTTTGTCCCTTATCACCAGAGTACCATGTAGCACGCATGTTTGACCCTTATCAACAGAGTACAATGTAGCATGCATGTTTGACACTTATTACCAGAGTAGCATGCAGCACGCATGTTTGACCCTTATCAGCAGATTTCCATGTAGCATATGTGTTTGACCCTTATCAGCAGAGTACCATGTAGCATGTGTGTTTGACCCTTATCACCAGAGTACCACATAGCACGTGAGTTTGACCCTTGTCACCAGAGTACCACGTAGCCTGTGTGTTTGACCCTTATCACCGGGGTACCACGTAGCATGTGTGTTTGACCCTTATCACCAGAGTACCATGCAGCATGTGTGTTTGACCCTCATCACCAGAGTACCATATAGAACGTGTGTTTGACCCTTATCACCAGAGTACCATGTAGCACGTGTGTTTCCCCCTATCACCAGAGTACCATGTAGCACACATGTTGACCCTTATCACCAAAGTACCACGTAGCAGGTGTGTTTGACCCTTCTCACCAGAGTACCACGTAGCACATGTGTTTGATCCTTATCGCCAGAATACCACATAGCACGTGTGTTTGACCCTTATCACTAGAGTACCATGTAGGACTCTTGTGTTTTTACTCTTATGAGCAGAGTACCATGTAGCACATGTGTTTTACCCTTATTACTGGAGTACCATGTAGCACATGTGTTTCACTCTTATCACCAGAGTACGATGTAGCACGTGTGTTTGACCCTTATCACCAGAGTACCATGTAGCACACGTGTTTGACCCTTATCACCAGAGTAACAGGTAGCACACATGTTTGACCCTTATCCCCAGAGTACCATGTAGCACGTGTGTTTGACCCTTATCACCGGAGTACCACGTAGCAAGTATGTTTGACCCATATCACCAGAGAACCATGTAGCTCGTGTGTTTGACCCTTATCATCAGAGTACCACGTAGCTCACATGTTTGACCCTTATCACCAGAGTACCACATAGCACGTGTTTTCGACCCTTATAACCAGAGTGCCATGTAGGACGTGTGTGTTTTTACTCTTATGAGCAGAGTACCACGTAGCACGTGTTTGACCCTTATCACCGGAGTACCATGTAGCACGTGTGTTTCACCCTTATCACAGAGTACCAGTAGCACTTGTGTTTGACCCTTATCACCAAAGTACCATGTAGCATGTGTGTTTGATCCTTATCACCGGAGTACCACGTAGCACGTGTGTTTTACCCATATCACCAGAGTAACACGTAGCACATGTGTATGACCCTTATCACCAGAGTACCATGTAGCCCGTGTGTTCGACGCTCATCACCAGAGTACCACGTAGCACGTGTGTTTTGACCCTCATGACCAGATTACCATGTAGCATGCATGTTTGTCCCTTATCACTAGAGTACCATCTAGCATGCGTGTTTGACCGTCATCAGCAGAGTACCATGTAGCACGTGTGTTTGACCCTTGTCAAACATGTGTGCTACGTGGTACTCTAGTGATGAGCATCAAACACACTGGCTATGTGGCACTCTGGTGATAAGGGTCAAAAACACATGCTACATAGTACTCTGGTGATATGGGTCAAACACACATGCTACTTGGTACTTTGGTGATGAGCGTCAAACACATGTGCTATGTGGTACTCTGATGATAAGCGGCAAACATACGGGCTGCATGGTACTCTGATATTAAGGGTCAAACATATGTGCTGCATGGTACTCTGGTTATAAGGGTCAAACACATGTGCTACCTGGTACTCTGGTGATAAGCGTCAAACACACATACTACGTGTTATTCTGCTGATAAGGGTCCAACATGCGTGCTACATGGTACTCTGCAGAGTGCCATGTAGGACGTGTGTGCTTTTACTCTCATCAGCAGAGTACCATGTAGCACATGTGTTTGACTCTTATCACCAGAGTACCACGTAGCACGCGTGTTTGATCCTTATCACCAGAGTACCACGCAGCACGTGTGTTTGGCCCTTGTCACCAGAGTACCACGTATCACAGTGTTTGACCCTTATGTTATCACCAGAGTGCCTTGTAGGAACCATGTGGTTTTACTCTCAACAGCAAAGTACCATGTAGCACGCATGTTCCACCCTTATCACAGAGTACCATGTAGGATGCGTGTTTGACACTTATCACCAGAGTACCATGTAGCACACGTTTGTCCCTTATCATCAGAATACCACGTAGAACGTATGTTTGACTCTTATCAACAGAGTACCATGAAGGATGCATGTTTGACCCTTATCACCAGAGTACCATGTAGCACACGTGTTTGTCCCTTATCCCCAGAGTACCATGTAGCACACGTGTTTGACCCTTATCAACAGAGTACAATGTAGCATGCGTGTTTGACACTTATCACCAGAGTACCATGCAGCACGCATGTTTGACCCTTATCAACAGAGTACCACGTAGCACTTGTGTTTGACGCTCATCACCAAAGTACCACGTAGCACGTGTGTTTGACACTCATCACCAGAGTACCACGTAGCATGTGTGATTGACCCTTATCACCAGAGTACCACGTAGCACGTTTATTTGACCCTTATCACCAGAGTACCATGTAGCATGCGTGTTTGACCCTTGTAACCAGAGTACCATATAGCACGTGTGGGTTTTTTGGTTAATTGATTTTTATTTCAAAACTTAAGAGGCACAATCAATTTATCGTAATACACGTTACATTTGAATGATCTGTTCCATTTATACTTATACAATGTGAGCAATCCTATATATACATCACAAAAAATCATTCTGCTCGAATTTTGATTTATACAGCAGTACCATCAGTCGTATTGGTCACATCTAAGTATTCACATTCTCGAGGTATGGATGGCAGTTCGCTAATATCTCCTCTATAGGAATTCAATTTTCTACATTTTTTAATTCATTTTTTGGGGCACCCCTAAGCACATACACTGTCTTCTCTGCCACCATGACAGTGTCCATATCGCTACACCATTCTGCTACGGAAGGGGTGTACGCTCCACCCCAGTGGCTGCCAATGTTTCTCTTGGCTATCATGATACCCAGAGTAACCCAGGTCTGTAGTATTGAGTTTAAATCTGTTGCGTCCCAGATATTATGTAGACAGGATTTGGGCTCCCTGGGGACTAAATTACCACTCACCCTCGTATCAGGGACATGACTGACTCCCAGTATGATACCACATTGGGACACGCCCAGATAGTATGGAAGAATGTGCCGACTTCCCTACATTGTTCAAACAGAGCAGGTTGTCGGCTTTACCAATTTTACAGAGGGTAGTACTAGTGTAGTAAATTCTGTGAAGAATTTTGAGTTGTACTAGACGTAGATTGGATGTGATCGCTACCTCTCTGGGGGATGCGAGCTCCTGCTGCCAATCTGTGCCATCCAGATCGCCCAGGACTGCCTGCCAATTGTCTTTAAGTTTCTTCATCGGGTCTGACATGTTATTAACAATTTTTTTATATGTTAAGGAGATTGCTCTTTTGTCCAGATAGTCCATTAGTAGTCCATTAGTAATCTGTCCTCTTGTAGGGATGCTTCAGGCTGGTTGGTGTCCGGGGGGAATGCCGCTTCAAGAGCGTGTTTAATCTGTTTGTAGCAAAAGTATTCAGTTGACGCCAATTCGCATCGCGTCTGAAGTTGTTTAAAAGTAATCATTTTTCCCTGAACCCAGAGGTCACCCACCTTTGATATCCCAATTAGGTCCAACTTGTGGAAGCCCTTACTTTTTTCCAGTCTTCCCAGCCTGTCTGTAACCCATAGAGGTGTTGCTTGTGTGAGTGTGTCGTACCAACCCAACTTGAGTGTATGGTTCGTCTAGCCCATCATTGGACGGGTCTTGTTATAAAGTGTTCGATGTAGCCCTGTCGTTCCTAGGTGTAGCCTATCAAAGGCATATGCAGGTTCCATGTAGGGGACGTGAATCCAATGGTTCACCACTATTAGTTGGGCGGCTCAGTAGTAATACTGTATGTTAGGGAGTGCGATACCCCCATCATACCAGAAGCGATATAATCTTGCCGCAGCTATGCAGGCTGGTTTATTGTCCCATAGGAGTTTAGTGACTTCCGCCTCGATGGCCCGTAAATATGTTTGTGGGACTGGGAAGGGTGTGTTTTGAAGGGCGTAGAGGAAACGGGGGTGCGCCATCCTTTTAAAAAGGGCTGCTTTCCCTAGGAGCGATAAAGGCAGCAATTGCCAGTGCTTAGTAACTTTTTGTAGTTGTTTCAGAGGAGCTTGGAGATTTAGGGCCATGAATAGTTCTGGGTCTCGAGTGATGTGGATCCCTAGGTATTTAAAGGTGTCTTCCACCACAGTAACTGCACAACCGGCCGGGAGAAATGGGGGAGGTCCCTTCAGGACGTAGAGGACTGAATTTGCCCAAGTAATCGTATACCTTGAATATCGGCCATAGGAGCAACAAATATCTAAAAGACAGGACAATGAGTGTCTAGGGGAGGCCATATATAAGAGGATATCGTCCACATGTAATGAAATGCGGTCCTCCTGGTCCTCAGTCCATTTCGGATGACCGGGTTTTGACGTACCCAGGCCGCCAGAGGTTCCAGAACTAAGTCAAAGAGGAGGGGCGACAGCTGGCCGCCCTGTCTTGTGCCGCGGTGTAGTGAGATATCCCTCGATCTACGCCCATTGGCAACTACCTGGGCCACCAGACAGTGTACAGTAATCGGACCCAGGAGCAAAATTTCAGACTGAATCCTAGTTTCTGGAGAACAGCGAAGAGGAATGGCCACTCAACTGTGTCGAAGGCAATGCGGGCATCCAGAAACAGCACTATAACCTCTTCTTGGATGGTATGACTATGGCCAAGCACATTATGAAGGCGCCGGAGATGTAATGCAGTATTTCTCCCGAGCATAAACCTGGATTTATCCGGGTGTATCAATGTTGCTAGGTGCGGTGTAAGTCTGGTGGCCAGGGCCTTTGCCAATATCTTGGCCTCGGCGTTGATCAGCGATATTGGTCTGTGGGAGGAACAGTTCTGCGCTGGTTAGCCGGGTTTATGGATGGTCACTATCGTCACCAGCCTGTGGTCATGGGGCCATTCCCCTTTTTCCAAACTGGCTTTATAGTTGCCACCATATATGGTGTGAGTATTGTCGTGTTACGCTTATACCACTCAATGGGAATACCGTTGGACCCTAATGATTTAGAACACTGTAATTTGCTGATTGTCAGCGCAATTTCTTCTGCTGAGAGCTCTACCTCTAAGGTTTGAGATTCTATTTCCTCCAGTTTAGGAAGCTTAATATCTCGGAGGAACTCCTCCGCGTCTGTTTGAGTGATCCTTATTGTGGAAGTATAGATCAGTTCAAAATGTTGCGCTAGTAGGTCCACTATGCACTGAGGATCTCGATTTGTACCGCCCATGGAGAGTTGAAATTCTGTTATCCACCTCTCCGCCTTTTCTTTTTTATCGAGCCAAGCCAGGAGCTTGTCGGCCTCGTCGCCATTTTCATAAATGGTATGTTGGAACCTGAAGAGTTGCCTTTTCACTGCCTCCCAAAGAAAGTCCCTTACTCCTGTTTCTTAAGCTGCAATAGGTGGGCGTTTCCGTCAGGTGGATGCTGACTGTGGGATCTTTCCAGGTCCTCCACATCCCGTTCCAGTGTCTTCACAGTTTTAACTTTCTCCCTCTTATGTTGGATGATTAGTAATATAGCTTGTCCACGGAGCACTGTTTTGTATGCCTCTCAGATGACAGTTGGGGAGCAAACGGAGGGTGCATTTCCGGTGAAGTAATATTCGGTAGTATCGGTCAGTCCTGTCTCTATTTCTGGGGACTTCAAATATCCGGGATATATTGGGAATATACAGTTCTGTGCTGTGGAGTGACGGGTGTAAAGAGTGCTAATCGGGGAGTGGTCAGAGATGCCTCTTGGCAGATGTGTTACTGTTAGGAAGTTCCCCAGTTTAGCTGCAGGTGCCAGTATGTAGTCAATTCTGGAGAGGCTATTGTGTGCCCCGAGTAGTAAGTATATTGTTGCGTCAAGGAAAAATGAAAGCGCCAAATGTCCAACATACCTTTCGCATCCAAGAATTCGGTTAGTGCCGAGTGTGAGCGCGGTTTGTTGTCGAGGGGGTGTACGATCTAGGGTGTCTTTCAAAGTGGAGTTGAAATTGCCACCTAATATTAAAGAGCCTTGTGGGAGTCGAAGGAGGAATTCGCTGAGTGCTGTGAAAGTTGAGGAGTAAAGAGCAGGCAGGATGTAGACAGAGACTACGTTTACTATACGTCCTTCCCACTGACACGAGATCGCCACAAAGCGGCCCTGATCGAAGGTATATGTGTGCTTGACTATGATCGGATACTGTTTCTTTAGAAGGATTCCCACCCCCCCGCCTCAAGCCAGATGTGAATTCTGAATGGACAGCCAGTCTAAAACCCCATCTGTCCAGGGCTTTGCAGACTGTCCCCATTAGGTGGGTCTCCTGCAGTAGGGTAATCGCTGGCGCCTTACGTTTCAGATATTGTAGAACTAGCCCCCTCTTTGTTTTATCCTGAACACCATTGACATGCCAGGAGATGATGGGCAGATGCTGTCTTTATGGTGCCATAGGTACTTTGGGTTCATTTGAATTTGGCATGGGCCTTGTGTGTCGCTTGCGCAGCTTCAATTAGATTGCTGTAAAACATTGCAGGAATGTTATGCATGGTTAGATCGTGTGCCATGGAACAAATATAAACAAAAACAATGAAAAAACATGAACTTTCCCAGAACATCCCTAATTCCTCCCCCTCCCTGCCTCCCTGCAAGATGGATGATGAACTTCCCGCCACCCCAACTTTGCCGAGTGCCTGATACCCATTACCTGGTTCTTATTTCGGGAGGGTGTTGAGCCCTCCGTGTATCCCTCGGGGGCCTAAACATGGAACAAATTATCCTTACAATTAGTATGAAATTAAATTTTGTGAGATGTGACAGTTCTTAAGCTCACAGAAAGTCTTACAAAAGGATTGATAGTCACTTGCCCATCTACAGTGTCCTGTCTCATCGGATCAATGAAGTGGTTAGTGGTTACTTTCTCCTTGTGGCTGCGCCCCGACGTCATAACTCTGTGGTTGTTGACGTTGATTTGGCTTTAATGAGTAGTGCATCGCATAGAGCCTGTCCCAAAGTAGGTGTTTAGCAGGAGTAGTTCAACCCTCCTCTGGTCAAGTTTCTGTTTCCGACAATTTGGCTGTCTGGGTCATGGACCGCTGTCTTGAGTGCTCTTGCGCCTTGTTCCAACCGGGTCTTCCTCGATGTTGGACCTGACGCCATCCCTCCATCCAGCCCTGTGCGTCCTCTGGAGTGGTAAAGAACCATGCTTTTCCATTTGCTTCTACCCTTAATTTTGCCGGAAATGGCATAGAATATTTGAGCTCACTTTTTCTGAGTTCTTGCTTCACAGCCAGGAAATTCCACTGTTATTTGGCCACCGCCGCGGTGTAATCAAGTAAAAAGAAAATTGTACTCTGTTGAAATCGGATTGGAGGGGCAGCTCTCGCCGTCTGAAGGATAAGATCACGGTCGCGAAAATTGAAAATATGTGCGAGTATAGGCCGCGGAGGCACCCCAGGCTGAGGTTTACCCCTGGGGACCCGATGGGCTTGTTCGACCGAAAAGTAATTGGAGAGACCTCTGGGCTGCAGGTGAGTCTTTATGAGCTCCCCCAATAAGAGATCCAGGGCAGGGCCTTCTATGTCTTCCATCATCCCCACCAGGCGTACATTGTAGTGACGGGAGCGGCCTTCTTGATCATCTAGCTTCACTGCCATGGTCTTGTTGTCGAGTTCCAAACAATGCACTTCTTTTTTCAGTGAGGATGTGTCTGCATTCACAGTGGTTGTTATAGATTCGACCTCTGTCACACGGGAACTCAAGTTCCTAAAGTTGGCACAGATAAGAGAGAGTTCAGTGGTCACAGTATCTCTATGGGACTCTAGAGAGGTATGAACCTTATTTAGAGTGGACAAATTGTCCTGTAGTGTGATTTTTTTCTCTGGGGTAGTCTCTTTGGCAGAGGACGCTGCAGTCTCAGTTCTTGTCTGGCTTAGAATAGGCTTATTTGTCCAATTTGTTCTGTTGGGTCACTTGTTGGCCCTGGATCCCCTATGTTCTCACCCCCACATCCACTCCCTGTGGGCACTGACCGCCCAAAAGTAGTAATCGCCTCCGCCTGACCGTGTTACCCTATGGCGCATGCGGCCTGTCGGTTTTCCTGCTATCTGGTGTGTCTCACTGTAGTTTCAAGAGTGGAACAGGCGCTTAAGGCGGAAGCCAGGGCAAGCACGGAGCATGAAGCACTGCGGCCTTGGGTTGAGCCTCGGTTCAGGCAGACCAGAGGGTCCGGATCCGGCCAAGCACAGGCTGGGGATGGAGAGGATGACAACCCTCAGATTTCAGGGTACATTTTCCGGTCCGGCTTCCCATCTAGTTGTGGTGTGGGTCCCTTGTTTACTCCATTCAATAGCACCACAGCTCAAGGGCTCCGCAAGAACCCCCAGGCCGGAGCGATCTGCAGCGGGGTTATATTGCATGGGTGGAACGTAGATCAAAACCAGTGTTCATATCCCCCACTGGGCGCCTAGACGGTTCACCAAATCCCTGCACAGTCCAGGGGTCAGCTCTACGCCCATGTGGAGCATGATGGCCTCGGTAGAGGCCGTCACAGCGTTAAAATTGCATCTATGGGTCGGATGATACCTGAGAGGAGGCGCGGAGCACAGCTAGTTCTCTCCACCGCGGGATGCAGCAGGCAGGTGGGACCCCTCTTCTCACAGCACCCCAGGGGTCTTGGTGCACGGTCGAGGTTGCAGTTAGTGTCCGGGAGGTACTGGGAGGTAAAAGTTTATGTCTGCGCAGGAGCCCAGAGTACACTTGGTTATTTACCGCCGACGTGCCAGCACCATCACACTTCGACGCTGGATATCCTACCTACGCCAGTCCCCGGTTTCGGCGTGGTGTTAGGCCGCAAAGGGGTTCATGCCATCACAAGCAGCGGGGAAGGTGTCAGAAGCTGGGTAAGTCGTTTTTAGGGTGCAGGCAGATTTCCAACACACCTGCAGGTGGTTTTTAATGGGTAAGGCACGGATTACTCAGTCGGATTTCTGTTGTTTTCCCCCGGAGGTGCGGAGCTCTACAAGGCGGTGGCCATTTCCTTTGGCAGCTGGCCACGCTCCCCGTAGCACGTGTGTTTGACCCTTATCACCAGAGTACCACGTAGCCCGTGTGTTTGATGCTCATCACCAGAGTACCACGTAGCACCTGTTTTTAACGCTCATCACCAGATTACCACGTAGCACATATCTTTGACCCTTATCACCGGAGTACCATGTAGCATGCCTGTTTGGCCCTTATCACCAGAGGGCCATGTAGTACGCATGTTGGACCCTTATCAGCAGAGTACCACATAGCAGGTGTGATTGCCCCTTATCACCATAGTACCATGCAGCACGCGTGTTTGACCCTTATCACCAGAGAACCACGTAGCACACATGTTTTTCCCTTATCACCAGAGTACCACGTGGCAGGTTTGTTTGATGCTCATCACCGGAGTACCACGTACCAGGTGTGTTTGAAGCTCATCACCACAGTACCTTGTAGCACATGTGTCTGACCTTTATCACCAGAGTACCATGTAGCACGCGTGTTTGACCTTTATCACCAGAGTACCATGTAGCACGTGTGTTTGACCCTTATCACCAGAGTACCATGTAGTGATGGAGCGAGGTGGGAAAAACACAAAATTTTGTGTACCCCTCGTGATATTAATGTCCCATAACATAACATTTACTAATAGTGTGATGTGTTTAATCAATCGACTTTAGAGTAAAATGCATTCACAAACACGGGGAGTATTAACCTTGCTTGCATGGAGTGAAATAATTAATTAATATATGTTGTCATTGTGATGTGAATTAATGCGCATCTTAAGTTTCAATAAAACGCAATTTAAATGTGCTTATTGTAAAGGTTTTGTGCTAAAAGGGTCGATTATGTAAGTATAAAACGCATTTATGTGGCTTCCTCGCTAGGTAGCAACTAATGGGAAATATTAGAATGGTGGGAGGTAAACAGAATGGGTCTCATTACTATAATTAACATGGTTCCAAATGTGGCCTGTGAGGCCTAGTGAGAAAATGGCCGCTCTGAGCTACTGCGAGTGGGTACTGGTCTGCGCAGGCGCGTCAAAGATCTCTGCCAGCGCGAGTGAGCTGACTATGCTGGAGGGAGATTCAAGGCTACCTCACCCGGAACCTAGGATGGGTGCCAAGCATGAAAGATCGGATGCCCGAACCATGGGAAGGAAAGGCAATGTTGCTAAAGTGTGATGCGCCTAGGCCACGAACTGTCTTAACAAAAGATTTTTATATTGTTGCTGCGACATGTGAAAAACAAATGTGGTAATGGTGAGGAAGTGCTCATCTACCCCAAATTTTGTTCAATCCGAGTTCAGATTGGAGATGTTAGTTACTTTTTAGATAGATTAAGTTAGGGATTTAGTGTATAAAACCCCTGATTTTGGCTAGAAGGGGTCGCCTTTTCGGTTTCCTCTGGAGATGCTGCCGGACTGAATATCGATTGCTTGGAACGTAAGAACTTTAACTTTTGACTGATTGTTTTCCTTTGCAGGTCTGTTGGGATAAGATGAGGGTGTTAGCTAGGGATGATAGGAGAGAATGAACTTGGAACGATCTGTTCTTTGCTAAACTCATGATAAACTTTTAAACAAATGTGTATTTTCTGAGCTTTAAAATAAATGAACATTTTTAAAATAAAGTTAAATAATTCTTCTTGAATAAAGAAATAAATAAATGCTAATTGTCTGACATACTAAGGTTTGCCTTGAATAAAAATTAGATAAATGAGGAATATAAAAGCGGGTCTTTGATTCTTCCTACGCCCTATTTTCGTTCAAGCAGGTCCATCGCCATTATGGGGGTGTGTCTGAATAAATAGTGTTTAAAATGAAACCATGGTAAAATGCTTTACATTACAGGTGCAAATAAAAATAGTTTAATAGGTTTAGACACTCCGCCAATGTTATAGTAGGACTCCTGGGTTGTTGGCCAGATCTTTGAAGCTGAATAATATGAACCGAGTAAGTATGCCGTGTAATGGGCCCCACGGTGGAATGTTATGTGTGTTTCTGAGGTTTCAGAGAAATGGCCATGGCAATTTAGAGTTTATTTCTGGAGTCCCGCTGTAGCAGTAGCACGCATGTTGGACCCTTATCAGCAGAGTACTATGTAGCAGGTGTGTTTGACCCTTATCATGAGAGTACTATGTAGCACACATGTTTGACCCTTATCACCAGAGTACTATGTAGCACACATGTTTGACCCTTATCACCAGAGTACCATGTAGCAGGTGTGTTTGACGCTCATCACCACAGTACCATGTAGCACGTGTGTTTGATGCTCATCACCACAGTACCATGTAGCACGCGTGTTTGACCCTTATCACCAGAGTACCATGTAGCACATGTGTTTGACCCTTATCATCAGAGTACCAAGTAGCACGCGTGTTTGACCCTTATCACCAGAGTACCATGTGGCACGCGTGTTTGACCCTTATCACCAGAGTACCAAGTAGCACGTGTGTTTGACCCTTATCACCAGAGTACCATGTAGCACGTGTGTTTGACCCTTATCACCACAGTACCACGTAGCACGTGTCTTTTTTACTCTCATCCCCAGAGTACCATGTAGGATGCGCATGTTTGACCCTTATCACCAGAGTACCATGTAGCACGCCTGTTTGGCCCTTATTACCAGTGGGCCATGTAGCACGCATGTTGGACCCTTATCAGCAGAGTACCATGCAGCACGCATGTTTGACCCTTATCACCAGAGTACCATGTAGCAGGTGTGTTTGACGCTCCTCATCAGAGTACCACGTAGCAGGTGTGTTTGATGCTCATCACCACAGTACCATGTAGCACGTGTGTTTGACCCTTATCACCAGAGTACCATGTAACACGTGTGTTTGACCCTCATCAACTACCGCCCTATCTCCTGCCTCCCTCTGCCATCGCTGCTTTTGGTATCGTAGCGCTGCTCCCCCACCTCTGGCATATTTGTTATTCCACTAATTGGATCTGCACAGAACCACCTAGCATTCAGAAAACAACTTAAAACTTGGATATTCGACAAGTAATTCCCCACCCTTCCTCAAGCGCCTTGAGACCCTATGGGTATGTAGCGCGCTATATAAATATTGACTTGACTTGACTTGACTTGAAACTATTGGAGAAAGCCATAAATTTGGAGTTATCTTCTTATCTTGAGACAAACAACGTTCTCGATAACACCCAACACGGCTTCCGTGCAAAACACTCTACGGAAACAGCCTTAATAATGGCTGCAGAGGAGATACGAAAAGGCATGGACGAGGGAAGTAGAGTCACCTTGGTCCTGTTGGGCCTAACAGCGGCCTTTGACACTGTAAATCACGAGGCACTCATCCGAAGGCTCGTGGATTCTGGCGTTAGGGCATAGCGTTGGATCTTCTCACCTCCTTCCTGTCAGACAGAGAACAAGTAATCCTTTGGCATGGCTATCAATCAAAAAAATTCACCTTTCCTGGAGGAGTCCCTCAGGGATCTGCTCTGTCGCCCACGCTGTTTAATATCTATGTTGCCCCCCTGGCAAAATTCATTAAAAATCAAGGACTTAAGCTAGTGTCATATGCTGATGACACTCAGCTGATAGTCTCAATCTCACACTCAATGGAAACCAAGGCAACTGACTTTTCCCGCTGTATGTCAGAGGTTATGACCTGGATGAATCAGAACTTCCTAAAGTTGAATACTGAAAAGACAGGAGTCCTGGAATTTGGCCAAAAAGCTTCTATTTGGAACACGCTCTGGTGGCCTATAGCAGCAGGGGCCTGCCCGGTCCCAGTGACTAACGGTAGGAACCTCGGCATACTGTTTGATAAAGACATGTCCTGGAGGCCGCAGATCCATCAAGTGACCTCAGCATGCTTTTTCGTGTTAAAAGGGCTGAGAAAGATACTCCCGTTTATCCCTTTTGACCTCCGAAAAACAGTTATAATTGCCACCATCTTGTCAAGAATCGATTATGGCGATGCCCTTCATCTGGGAGCTGGCACTGCTCAACTGGCGCAATCAGTCCAAAATGCAGCAGCGAGAGTACTTTTTAACTTGCCTAAACACCATCCTACCTCCCGTTCAATCAGGCAACTACTTTGGCTTCCAGTACGGGTGGACTTTAAGGCATTCTGCTTGGTCCATAAGGCACTGTCTGGAGAGGGGGCTTTCGATCTGCAATACCTATTCTCCGGGTACCAGCCGACTCGCTCTCCGAGGTCTGCTGTGCAGGGTCTTGTCAATGTCCCTAAGATCAAAAGACTACGACGGGGAGGCAAGGGTTTCTCCCATCTGGCCTCAAGGCTGTGGAACTCTACCCGCAACACCTCAGACAGATCACTAACCGGAGGCTGTTCAGGAAGGACATCAAGACATGGCTTTCACCAATAATGCATCGGTCAGCACTTGTTTAGTTACTTTACATAGCGCCAAGACGCCTCGGCAGTAGTGCGCTTTAGAAATACCATCAGTCAGTCATCACCAGAGTACCATGTAGCACGCATGATTGACCCTTATTACCAGAGTGCCACGTAGCACGTGTGTTTGACCTTTATCACCAGTGACCAGAGTACCATGTAGCACGCATGATTGACCCTTCTCAGCAGAGTACCACGTAGCACGTGTGTTTGACCCTTATCACCAGTGACCTGAGTACTATGTAGCACGCATGTTGGACCCTTCTCAGCAGAGTACCACGTAGCACATGTGTGTTTGAAGCTCATCCCCAGATTACCATGAAGGATGCTCGTGGTTGACCCTTATCCCCACAGTACATGTCTGCGCCCGGCAGTGCCCAGATTTCGTCAGTTCAGGTGATTGCGTCATCTCGTGTGTCCTTCCTCCTCCGCCCCCTCGTGGGGCAGCAGCTTCCAAGGCACACCCCGCCCTTCCCGCATCAGGTGCAGGTCGGGGGAGCCCTATTTCCTCATGACGCGCCCCCAGGTGCCTTAAGGTACCGGTCCTCCCGGCCCTCGGGGCGCTGGGCGGTGCTGCCAGGGCGCCTAGAGGCGGAGACTGGCGCTGGGCGGGGTGGCGCAGCCCCTTTTTCCTGGCACACCCCACCCTTCCCGCAGCAGGTGCAGGTCGGGGGATCCCCATTTCCTCATGACGCGCCCCCAGGTGCATTGAGGTACCGGTCCTGCCGGCCCTCGCAGCGCTGGGCGGCGCTGCCAGAGCGCCTAGAGGCGGAGACAGGCGCTGGGCGGGGCGGGGCGTGACCTGGCGCCACTTCTCCTATTTAACCCGAGCGGCGGCGGCGACCGGGAGCTGCATCCTCCGAGCCCGGCAAGAAGCACAGGTGAGGGCCGCGCGGTAGGGGGGCGCTGGCACCGCGGGGGGACCCGGAGGGGCTGGCACGGCTGGCGGCGAGGGCACGCGCTGAGCAGGGACGAGGCGAGTCTTGCAGGCGCCGGGAGTGGGCGCCATGCACGTCAGATGGGGACACCACGTGCACATCAGAGGGGGTACCATGCACCTCACATGCACATCAGAGGGGCCGCCATACGCAATACATGCATCTCAGAGGGGGCACCATGCACCTCACATGCTCATCAGAGGGGCCCCATACACTTCACATGCATCTCAGAGAAGGCACCCCCACGTGCTTATCAGAGGGGGCACCACGCGCTCATCAGAGGGGTACCACGAGCACCCGGAGAGGGCGCAGTATCCCTGCGGGCACTATGCCATCCAGGAGCAGGAGAGGGCACCATGTCTGTCGGGACTAGACACCCTTTCCTACATCGGGGGGGGGGGGGGGGGGCACGATGCACATCTAAGGGGGCTCAGCTCACCTCATGGCCTGCTCCCTCAGAGGGTCTAGAACCCCCCCCCCCCCCCCCCCCGAGTTGCCGTGTGTGTGATTGATTGTGGGCCCCTCGGTGCTGGCAGTGCGGTCACGGCCCCCCAGTTGCCGCCGGCGCGCTTCGTATGGCGTAAGGGCCTGAGTGACAGCTCCATCTCCAGGGACCGTCCAGCTGCTGATGTATAGTTTCTCGTCGCACTCACTCTTCCAGCCACTGACGGCTTCACGCACATGTACCCCCTGCTGTGCAGCCCTCAGCCAATGCAGCCGCCTTCCAAGCACACCCCGGAGTCCCCCACCCGCCCGTTTACGTGCTCCGGGTATGGTGAGATATTTACTAGAAAGAACCCTGCAGGTGACATTAGCCAACTCTTGTGCCTTTGCCAATGCTTGTTTCTGGGGTAAGAAGAGCTGATGTGCGTGAGGGGTACAGTGTTCATTTCCATCCACTTCTTTACAGTACTTTTGCTTTATGTCTGTGAGTTATACTATCTTACTGTGTCCTGCCAAGAAAAGAACGGGTGTGATTCGTGTTTATCTGTTTCTCTCGTCTTCATTGCTTGATTTTGATCGGGAGAAAGTGTCCCTCATAGTCGGTGAAGTGTCACTTATCATGGCTCAATGTCACGCTGAAATAATGAGAATGTCACACATGGCATCCTGAAGCCTTGGCAGCTATACAGGTGGCACAGCCTCATGGTTCGCACACTAGTGAACTGAACACCTTCGCCATGACGGCCTGCTGGGTGTGTGTGTGTGTTAGGGGGGGGGGGGGGAAGAGGGGGTGCGCAAGAAGTCATTAACGGTCGTCACCCTTGGCCAAGGGGGCATAGAAGGGTATCCCTCTCGCCTCCCCCTTTCCCCGTGACAGCAAATAACCACAGTGAACTCTCTATTGATCTGCCGCTTGTGCCAGGACCACGGTGAACAGTCTATTGATCTGCTTGTGTCAGGACCCCCTGCTGGAATCACCCCTTTAGATAACCTACAGCCAATCACTGAATACGTCTGCCTCAGCCCCTTTACGCAGCGCGCACTCCTGCGGACTGTCTGCTCTGTGGCTGTGCTGACGATCTCGTGTGTGTAAAGTTTGTATTACCTCCGTGAAGTTGTCACATCCGGATTATAGACCTCATAATGTGCAGATGTTTTGTTTTTCTACTTTACACCTGGGTTAGTTTTACTCCCACACTCTGACACTACTTCCTCTTGAGTGCTGCAGACGGCGGAAAAGGGAGATGGCTGTACAGCCCTTCTCATCAAGGTGCATGCATGTTCTGACTTTAACGTCAGAACACGCATGCAGGTAACTTTGTGGACTGTGAGTAGCAAACTTAGCCCCAGATGGACTAGTGTTTTGCGTCAGGTTTGCGTTTCGATGCAGAGTGGTCTGGCGGGATTTACTATCCAACCCAAACCAGGGTTTTCACTCTATAGTTCCCCAAAGTAACACAAGTTGCACTGTGTGCTGCTGTATGTTACTTTGCGTCAAGGGGTGTTCCATGGGTGGTACAAGGGTGTTCGAATGCAACAGCTCATGGTTTTTGAATGGGGATGGGCAGTAAATTGCGTTCCGCTCACAGAATTTGCGCAATTTCGGCAATTCCGTGTTCAGCGGGGACTGCGGAACTGCCGAAAGTTACGCGGGTGGAACGGAATTCATCATGAGCATGGTGAGACTGGAGTAGAGGTTTTGCAAATTACGGTGGCATCTACTTGGATAAATATGCTGGGTAGGATTCATTCTGGCACGATGCTCCTGTCACAAAAATTAAACCTCAATAGGAAGCACTTACAGCAGGTGCCCGAGTTAAAGCTCAAATTGGGTAACGCATTAATCAGCCCAAAAAATCATGAGCTCGGTCGAGGCTGGGCAGGTGTGCTTTCTCTCCATATCTACTGTGGAAAACTTAGCCCTGATGCTTGATGGAGGTCTTTGCATCCATGACTTTCTTGAGCGCAATCACTGTGTAGCTCCTGTGACCAGGAGGTTCTTTCTCCTCATCTGCTGCTCTGATCAGTCTCTTGCCTTAAAGGGGAGGCATGTTGTGAACTTGCATAGAAGCCCTGCCCCACACACACTAGCGGTATGCAACGTCTTCCCGCTCTTTCCCCACTATGATGGACAGCTCACTCAAGGGACCCCGGCGCCCTTCGGTGCGGTGACAAAGTTAGACACACATGGTCACTGGAGTCAACTCTTCTCTTCTGACCCTCCTTTATGCAGCTGTAGTGTAGGAAAGAAAGGCATTTACCCATCGAGGTAGCACTTACTGATTAGCCAGTAGTATTCCAGTTGAGTAGAGGTATTGCACCAAACTGTGGCATCTTTGTGGATACATATGCAGGCAGGATTCATTCTGGCACGATGCTCTGAGTCCTGTCAAAAAAATTAAACCTCATTCCACGAGCTCATGGAATTCTGCGTGCTCGTGGATATTTTTTACGGTTTTGCTGAACTTTGTGTAGCGCTACTATGCAAATTCCGCCCACCTCTATTTTTTACTCCCCTTCCTATCTACAAACATTCCTACACTGCAATGAAGAGAGATGTTTGTATTTCTCCTAGTTTATCCTAATGTATGTAGGGCCGGACTGGCTGTGGTGGGCATTGGGCGTTTCCTCGGTAAGCTGGAAGGGTAGGGCCTTGTTTTGCACCTGTGGGGGCTGGTAGGAAAGTCCCTGTACTTGGGGTTCATTGTCTTCCAACCCCCTTTTGACATGTTGCCCTCCCCAGATTGTGGGAAAAACTAAACAATTTGGGCACCTCGCAATCCGTAATAAATGCTCAAATCGCATTGTACACCGACACCTGGGTAAAAATACGAGTCTCCACTGGATGGTCAACAGCCATGACCAACAGAGGCTTAAAGCAAGGGGGCACACTGGACCCACTGCTCTTCAATCTGTACCCAGCAGACTTGCCAGAGCGGCTCTCAGCCACTCAGGCATTTCCATCCAAACTCGCCTCCCCCAAAATCCAATCACTCGATTCTCCTTGACTAAACCCCGGCGGACCTCCTGAGGCTCTTTGCCTCACTGGCCACGCACTGCCAGACAAACACCCCGGTGGACCTCCAGAGGCTCTTTGCCTCACTGGCCACGCACTGCCAGACAAACACCCCGGTGGACCTCCAGAGGCTCTTTGCCTCACTGGCCACGTACTGCCAGACAAACACCCTAAAGATTAACATCGCAAAGACCAGGGTGATGAACGAACGAGCAAGTAAATGCCTCGAAGGAAAACCTATAGAGGCAGTGGCCGCATACAAGTACCTGGGAGTCTGGATCGATAACAGAGGAAGATCGGCAGCGAATATTACAGCTCTACAAGGAGCAGCCCGCTGCCTAGAAGGGGCTGTCTTCAGAATAAGGAAAGCCCTGATTTCGTAAAATTCATGTCTGCAATAAAATCCACGTTTTCTATTGAAGATCACTCAAGTTTAGCTACATCAGACAAACTCTTTTTAACAGAAAACGGAAATTGATTTTAATAGTTTGTAAGAATTGCAATGATTTTAAGGAATTGTGCGATAAAATCTCTCTTCCGGGTGACTGCTGACAAAATTGCCAGGGCTGCGTTGGGTCCCCAGCCCGGCCCTGTTCGTGTGTGGGGTGCATCAAGCAACACGCATATAGAGCAGGAAGAGTGTTATAGTTTTTCCAAAGGAAGGTCCCGATCCAGTACAAAAACAATTCCCTACAGAACGCACGGACCCTTGCACTATGGCATAAGTGTGTATGCATTGATGCACGGAGGCCTAAGGTGCGCAGTGCAGGGAGAGGGGAAAAGAGCACCATATCTTAGTAGCTGTAGCGCAGGTTTGCTCTGTCCCTTTGGTGCAGGTTTGCTCTGTCCCTTTGGTGCAGGTTTGCTCTGTCCCTTTGGTGCAGCTCTGCTCTGTCCCTTTGGTGCAGCTCTGCTCTGTCCCTTTGGTGCAGCTCTGCTCTGTCCCTTTGGTGCAGCTCTGCTCTGTCCCTTTGGTGCAGCTCTGCTCTGTCCCTTTGGTGCAGCTCTGTCCCTTTGGTGCAGCTCTGTCCCTTTGGTGCAGCTCTGTCCCTTTGGTGCAGCTCTGTCCCTTTGGTGCAGCTCTGTCCCTTTCGCGCAGCTCTGTCCCTTTCGCGCAGCTCTGCTCTGTCCCTTTCGCGCAGCTCTGCTCTGTCCCTTTCGCGCAGGTTTCTCTCCCAGACCGCAGCTCAGTATCTTTAGTTGGTGCCTTGTGCGGATTTTTCCTAAAACGGGGCCTTAGTATTTGCATGAATTTCAGGATCTCCCGGAGCCAGATGCATTGCTCCCTCCCCCGCCCCCCACCCCCCTGTCCCTGTGGAGGTCACGGAGGGCAGGAGGGGGCAAGGTGCAGCCTGTCTCGCCAGGGTATGGGTGTGGAGGACACCTTTACCCCCACACAAATGGGAGATGAGGCAATCTGGCCAGATTCTAAAAAGTGTGGGGGGGGGCGGAGGGGCGTTGCAAATCCACAGACCAAGCGCGCCCCACATTATGTGTGGGGAGGTTGTTTTTTTAACAACTGAGTTGAAAGGTTTCTTGGGGCCCCCTTGAGAATTACCGGGAGCGGTATCTCTGGAAGGGGGGCGGGGGCTCAAGTGGGAGTTCATCACACTGCACCAGGAAACGCCCGTGTTTCCGGGCCCCGAGATGACTAGGTCTGGAAACTCCAAACCTGATTTCACTCGTTGCGTCAGCAGCCTGAACCAGTCATCCTCCCAGGGTCGCCTCTCCCGCGCCTACAGATTACAACGCAATTTCCGCTTGGATCAAATAATTACATTACAGTCCGCTTTCAGTACATATCTGATCATTTCCCATTATGGACCCAACACTTCTGTTAGTTTATTGTTCAGTCCCAAACCACCCAAGCCTTTAAACACAGCAACCACTCTACACCCTAGCCCCTTGAGCTTCACCTGCCAACCCCACCTGAGACCCCCAAAGAGCACACCAATGGCTGTGTCTTTCCTTTCTGTGCATCATTCTCAGACACACAAAAGGTGATGGGCGGCTGCTGGCCTATCGTTCATTTGTCCCCCGCGCAAACCCCCCCCCCCCCCCCCCAAGTGCCAGGACATGTCTTCCCTGCAGGTGTTATGGGCTCATCAGCCGGGTACCGCTTTGTTCCAGTGACACAGGACCCACGTCTGGGCGTACCCGTCCCACTGTGGGTTGTACATGAAACACACAAAAGACGATGGGAAGTGTGCTCTCAATAAGTCTCGTCTAACCTCTGGGATCGCTCTAGGTAGCATTCCAAGCCGTCGTTTTTTTGCTCACTGTGCCACCTCAGTTCAGACCCAGCAATATGCAGATCAGTCTTGACCCCGTGCCCCATGGGAACAGTCCGGCCTGAACTGCCAGGCCAGGTCTTCGCTGAAACGGAACACACGTGACCCGGGCCGGTTTGTCCCTGATTAGGTCTCATCGAATTGAATTGAATTGAAAAGGGATTTATACAGCGCGACTTTGCCTATAGGCGTCAAGGCGCTAAAGATGGTATAGGCTGTGAGGAAAAGAGAAGGAATTACAGATAAGTCTCCCTGAAGAGCCATGTTTTCAGGGCCTTTCGGAAGAGAGAGTAAGCTGACTGACCTTTGATATCCGCCGGAAGGGAATTACAGATCTTGGGGACAAGGGAGTGGAAGGACCTCCCGCCCCATCTAGATTTGTAGATTCTGGGGATCACAAGAAGATTTTTGTTGGCAGATCGAAGGCCCTACCAGGGATATAGAGTGTTAGCAGAGATTTGATATCTTCCGATCCGCCGGCATGCAGGGCACGGTGAGTAAGACAGAGAGCCTTGAACCCTATCCTGGCCTGCATAGGGAGCCAATGAAGGTCCCTCCTGATGGAGGTTGCTGATGAAAGTCTGGGGGCGTAGACAACAAACCGAGCAGCTGCGTTTTGTACTAATTGCAGGCGTTGTACCTGCTGTTTATTGATACCCAAGTACAGTGCATTACAGTAGAGATTAGTGCTACAGTAACAGTTTTCCGGGCCTCGGGGGGGAAAGATAGTGCACCAACTTCCTTAGGGTTCTATGGGCTCCACAACAGGTGGAGATCGTCCTGCTGACCTGTTTCTCGAAAGAGAGTTGGTTGTCCAAAATGACACCCAGATTTCGAGCGGACTGGGAGGGCTTAGGACAGACCCCCAAGAGCGGGAGGCCACCAATCAGTTGACCATATTTCTTCCTTCATCAACCAGTTCTAGCTCGCTTCCAGTGGTGGGTGGTCCTTCTCAGAGCCCTGGACATGGCTCAGGCTCATTTCAACATAGTAAACATTACAGATGAACCCTGGCTTCTCACTTGTCTCCCGGGGCCCCCCTTCGGTTCTCTGGTCCCCCTCTCTCCCCTCCATGGAGCTAGTCAGCTCAGTTCAAATAACTTTATTTGATTCAAAGAGAATCGTAAAAGTATACTATTAAAAATATCAGATATTATACACACAAATTAAAATGGTATTTCAATTTCCAAAATTCACGGACAATAAGCAATATACAAAGAATCATATCACTATGCACTATTGGGCTAAATTATTAGATAAGCAGGGGTTTAGCCTCCCACACCAACCCCCACGCCTAATGGGAAACACTACAGAGTGCAGTGCATTGAGGTGAATTTCACATATACAAATCACTAATTATTATTATTATTTTTTTAAAAATATTTTTATTTTCTCCCATTTTTTCCATAAGTTACATTACAATATATACAGTACAGAATTTTCTCACAATTATACAGTCATATATATTATCATACAATCAGAGCCAGGAAAGTAAAACGAAATTTAAAGAAATAAAACAGAATAAATCGTAACCTAACATGATCCTGGAGAAAGAATAATTCATGTCTTGCTATTCTTCCACTCTTCTATAGGGCGCCATATCTTCCCCCCCCAATATTCTTGCCCTTTTGCCTTTCCTATCATAAATGGCTTTCTCCAAATTATATATATATGCAGTAACCTTGCCATCCAAATATGAAATAATGGTGCAGATTTATCTTTCCAGGCTTTCGCAATAATTAGTCTGTAAACTGCTGTGGCCAAAAATACAAATTCGGGATAGTTATTGTTATCGCCTATACTAATTCCTAATATTATCAGCTCGTCTGTAAGTTTCACCTTTAGTCTTAAAGATTTCTCAAGAAATTCCTCTATTGCCATTTTTAGGGTGCATAACTGAGGGCACTGACAGAACATGTGCGTAATATTAGCATTTGATGAGTCGCAACGTGGACAAGTTATACCAGTGTTACCCCCCCCCCATTGTGCTATTCTAGCTGGTGTATGGTATAGCGAAAAGATGGTCTTATAATGTTGTGTTTGCAATGTAGCAGAACAAAGTATGGTTCTTCCAAAGTCTAAGGAGGCTTGCAAAGATTCCGGGTGAGCCCCAACTTGCTCAACCCATTTATTACTAAATTTCTCCCTGTCATCGATTTTTATACTCCTGTAGTTCTATATACAATTGTCTGATTGAACCCCTTAAGCCACTCCCTAAATATTCCATAATCCTACAACTTGACATACCTGCTGGCCCCCCCTGTTTTGGGTGGAAGTAACTTCTTATTTGTAGATATTTAAAGAAGTTATTTCCGGATATTTTAAATCTATGTTGGATATCTTGGAATAATAAAAAAAAACCCTTCCCCATCCATCAAATCTCCTAATTTCTTAACCCCTTTATCATTCCAAGCTTTCATTGTGTTATCCCAAAAAATTTCTGTTGGCAAATCGGCATTTAGGTATAGCCTCAGGTATCTATTAAATCTTCCTAACCCTACTCTCTTCATAATAACCCTCCAAATTTTATATACTGCCTCCAAGGTCTTGAATCTAGTATGTTTGAAGTAGGTAAACTCTACTGTATTAACCAGGGCATTCTCAGCCCTTTCCCCTAGTAACGCTTTATAAGCATTCTCTATACATATCCCTTCCTCGTGAGAAGAACCACCACCTAATAGCGCCTTAGAGTACTGCAGTACTGCTGCCCAATAATAAAATCTGAAATCTGGTGCCCCCCAACCTCCCTTTTCCCGTGGTAGTGTCAAAAATCTGTATGCTCTTCGTGTCTTCTCTTGTGCCCATATTAACCCGTTCAGTGTTGCTTCTATTTTATTAAACCATATCCCATCAAACAATAAAGGGATCGCCCTAAAAAAGTATAAGAATTTGGGGAAAGTGACCATTTTAATAAAATTAATACGCCCCATTAAAGTCAAATGTAAATTATTGACCCTCTCCAAATTTCTCCTAACTTTCCCTAATAATGGCCCCATATTTATTTCCACCAGTTTCCCTAAGTCGGCCGTCACCTTAACACCCAAGTATATTGCTTCCTGAACTACTCTAATATCACTAAAGGTGGAGTAATTATTCTGCACTATCTGTGTTTTCCCTCTATTTATTGAGTATCCTGAGAACATACCAAATTTCCTTGCCTCGTATTCAATTTCGGTCAGTGCTTGCGCTGGCTCTGGAGTGACAATCGCTACATCATCTGCATAGGCAAATAATTTATAATCTTTCCCATGCAATGTGACAGGTCTGATCCTACCATTCACTGTTAACCTTCTCAGATAAGTGTCCAAATAGATGGCAAACAACAACGGGGAAGCTGGGCACCCCTGTCTTGTCCCCCTCCCGATATGTACCGTTTTTGAAAAGGATTTGTTTATTCTTATCCTGGCAGTAGGTTGTCTGTATAGAGCCTGGATTGCAGCCATAAATCCTTTACCTATTCCTGCCCACTCCATCGCTTTCCATAGGTAGGCCCAGGAAACCCTGTCGAAGGCCTTCTCGGCGTCTAGAAAGATTGCTGCGACAGGGTCTCCCAAGGCCTCTGCTGCATCCAGGACAGTGATCATTTGCCTGGTATGTTGGGTAGTCCCTTTACCAGGTATGAACCCATGTTGTTCCGGGGACACCATTTTCTCAATGATCTTGCTCAATCTATTAGCAAGGGCCTTGGCGTATATCTTCACATCGGCATTGAGTAGAGTGATTGGTCTATATGACCCTGGTTCTGTTGGAGGTTTGTCCTTTTTTAATATCACAATGATGTCTGCACCAGACCATGACTTTGGGACAATCCTACCTCCCTGTGCCAAACAACATATCGCCCACAAATCTATACCTATGACGTCCCAGAAAGTTTTATAAAACTCAACAGGTATCTGATCCTGTCCTGCTGCTTTGCCTGCTGGAAGATCAGAAACTGCATCCCCTATCTCCTGGAAAGTTAACACCTCATCTAATTTGTCCCTCTCCTCTATACTAAATTCTGTCTGTGGTCTTGGTGTTAAATAGCCCATACTTTCTTCCTCAAGCTCACTCGTAGTTACGTCTTTCTCGTATAAAACCTCATAGTATCTCCTGAATACCTCCTGTACCTTATTCACGATTGCCCCAGTGCTATCCCTAACCTCTTTTATCTCCCCTGCTGCCAGCGTTTGTCTTGTTCTTATTGCCAGGAGGTGTCCGACCCTTTCATTGAATTCATAACACTGCTCTTTTTTTGCTAGGTAATTCCTAGCTAGCTTCTGCGCTAACGAGACACCTGTTTCTGCTTTTTGAATTTCCAATTCGAGTAATATCGATTCAAAAGGTTCCCTCTTACTTATTGCATCTACCAAAGCCTCTTCTATTGTCGCTAGGATTCTAAACTCTTCTTCCGTTTTCTCCTTCTCCCTTCTATTTCTTGCAATTGTATAGCTTAGTGTCTCCCCCTTATACCTGCCTTGAAGCTATCCCTTACTACATCTGCCGACGTAGAGTATCTATTAATGTCCCAGAAATACATTATCCATGCTTTCATACTTATAATGTAATCCTCATCCTTTAGCAACCCTCTTTCAAACGTCCAGGTAGAATTTATTCTCTCTTTGACTTGAGCGGTTTGTATACTTAAAACCAGGGGGTTGTGATCTGACACTATCCTGGGGAATCGCTCTATACTGGAAATACCAACAAGAGAGCTAGATATGAGAAAATAGTCCAATCTAGCTATTGACTTATGTGGTGCGGAGTAAAAGGTGCTGCCTGAACCCATTGGATTTTTTTCGGCCCACATATCGCTTAATGCATTATGGCTAGCAAGATTTTGTACTGATCTATATACCTTTTTCTTCCTTCCCATATAACTCCCCCCATGCTTCTCAAACAAACCATTTAAGTCGTTAATGTTAAAATCTCCACAACATATCACAGGTTCTGGCCATAATGCTAGTTCTCTGTCCACATATTCAAAAACATCCGGATCATCATCATTTGAGCCGTACACTGAAACAATTGTAAATCGAAATGCATTTGTTTCCAACTCAATCATCACCCACCTCCCTTCACTATCCTCTTTTTTCTTTTTGACTATTGTGCAGCCTTTCCTTGCCAGCACTGCAACACCCCTACATCTTTCTACCTGGCCTGTATAGGCTAGAACATCATACCCCATTTGCTCCAACAAATACATCTCATTAACTGCTATGTGCGTTTCTTGTAGACAGACAATGTCAATTTTCCAGAATCGCAGTAGTGCCCCCAGTTTTTGTCTTTTTTCTCTGTTATTTAGACCACATATATTCAACGTGATTATCCTAGTTTCCATCTAACACATTTTTTTCCCCCCCTTCCTTTTTCCAGCATTCCACGCCCATTACTTCCAACTTTTCCTCTCGACATAATGATCATAGTGACTTTTACCAATCTGTACTGTATTTTTACTCCAACCACAAAACGTGCCCCCCCACCCTCCCCTTCTGTACCCCCCCCTCCCCAGCTGCTCCCCCCCCCCCCTGTGACAGGCAAATAGGTCAGTACTGACCTATGTGTGTCCACTGTGCGTTGTAGCGTCGCCCCCCTCTCCTCCCCTACCCAAATGAGAAAAGGAAAATCCAATCCCTGAAAAACTCCTATTCTCCCTAGTCTTTATATGGTTTTTCCAAATTACCCTTTTTGCTGATCATTACTGTTTTTTCCCAATTTCATTTCCTCTTCTTTTCTTTTCTTTTTTGACTTTTTACCCCTCTGCCCCACCCTATTCTAATATATCTGCTTGATACTATCTTCTAGCTCCACCTTTTTTCCTTCATCTCTTTTAACTCTTCTAGATATTCTCCAGCCTTAACCTCTGAGAAAAACATTCTGACTCTGCCCCCAACAATAACTTTTAGTTTTGCCGGGAACATCAGATAGGCTTCAGCGCCTTGACTCTGAAATACCGCAATCATTTGCCTGAGTCTCCACCTCCTTTCCACTGTGACGTGGCAAAAGTCCGGTCTTGCAAAAAATGTTGTTCCATCCACAGTCTTTTTAGAGTCAGGTCTGGCTTTGTCCATCAGCTCTTGTCTCGCCAGAAAGTTCCCAAAGAATACTAACATCGCTCTTGGAAGTGTACCATCACCTCTTTTTTTCCCCTTTGTCGTGAGCGGAAACCTGTGTGCTCTTTGCACCTCTTGTTCCCATTGCCATGGGGTCCCCGGAAAGGCACCTTTTAGCAGCTTAATCACAAAGCCTCTGGGGTCTTGCCCCTCTGCCCCTTCCTCTATTCCAAGAAGACGTGCGTTATTTCGCCTCTGGCGATTCTCCAAATCCTCCACCTTCCATTGCAGATCCTCCATCAACTTCGAATGCTCTTCTCTGCTTGCCTGCCAGTCCGTCACTTCCTCCTCAATCCTGCCAGTCCTTTCTTCCACTTCGGTAACTCTTTCACTCACTTCCTCACGTTTTTTGTTTATTCTCCTAATAGAGGCTTGAATTTTTTTAGTATCATGCCTGGCTCTTCTACTCTCTGCTCTAGCTTCCATTTGAATTTGTTTTAGAGTTGCAAATATTAGGTCTAGTTTCCCATCCTCATTCTGGGGGTCTTGCCCATCCTCCTTGTAGAGGTTCGAAGTAGCGGAGTAGTCCCAAATCAGTTTTTTATGAGAGCTCTTATGTAATGTTGTGGGGGAGCCTGTTCTCCTGCTAGTCAGCCTGCGTTTTTTTTGTGTGCCTTTCTCTTTGGAGCCCCCTGTATCTTCAGTGCTAGAGCATGAGTCTCCTGTTTCTTTCTCATCTTCACTGCTGGTGATAGTGGAGTCTGACTCTTCGGGGACTGAGAAGAATTCTCTGTCCCCCTCAGCTCCCTCTGCACCCTCTGCGCCCTCTGTATATCCAATGACAAGCTGCTCCTTTTGTCCTTGCAATATACTGTTACTGTTACTGGTCTCAGAGTTTCTATGCACATTATTCCAGCTTTGCGCTTGATCTGTCAATAAACCTGCCTCCACCTCCTGTAGCGCTTCTAACAAAGGGTCTGTGTTTAAGGGTTCAGTTGCATTAACCTCTTTTACCGCTCTCACCTCTTTCTCCATGATCGTGCGCTCAGCCTTCTCTCCGGCGGTAACTGACTCAATTGCAGCTTGCTCCGCGGAAAGCGTGAGCTCTGCACGTTCCGTTCGCGTTGGTTGCCTGGTAACGCCTATGCTTGCGTCCACGAGGACGCTACCTCCAGGACCGCTTGCCGAAGAATTCTCCGCGCCCAGGACTGCCTCTGCGTCCTCAGTTGGGGCCGCCGGGGGTGCCTTACTGTTAAAAATCTCGATCACTGAGGGCTGACGAAAGGTGAGGTCGCCCTTCTTTCTCTCCGTAGTGGATTTTCCCGCTTGGCTGGGTTGAATGCTGTGACTGCCGCTGCGAGTGTCATCATTTGGGTTAAGTACCTTGCCTCTATCTTTCTCGGCAGCTCTTTCAGTTTTCTTGATTTTGCGCTGCTGAGCCTTGGAAGCCGTCGAGATCGTGGGTGTAGAGCGTTTGTTGGGTGGGGGCATCTTGGTTTTCGGGATTGTGCCAGTCCTTCCCGGATCCTTCTGGCCTATCTCTTTTGCTGGTCCGATGCTTGAGACTGCTGTCTGTTTGTCTTTTGCCCGGTTTGCCATCTTAGGAACAATAGCCTTTCGAAGCTCCCCAAAGAGCGATTTCAGTTGCAGTAGGCTTTTTTTTAGGCAGTGAAAAACACCGCTATTTCCCTCCAGCATCAGCCAGCATAACCTCTGCTGCATGCTTCTTTAGCAGCCGATCAGGATCCTGGTTCCTCCATGGGTCAGAGAGGGGTCTAGATGCGACTTGCACCTACAGCGCTACAGCGGCCATCTTGCCTAATCACTAATTATTTTATATTCACAAAAAAACTGTGGACAAATACACAATATATCATATCAAAAACACACATAAAATCAATAAAAAATAAGTTAATAATTCATAACGATTCCTAATTAAAAGCTAGTCCTTCCAAGCTTTGAGAGTGGCCCCAGGGGGGGTGGCTTACGGTGCCCTGTTCAGTGCCCGAGTCTGGACAAGACTTGGACCAAACATAGCACCGAGCTGAGGGTCCAGGCAGGATGCAGAAAGCCCCCTCTTCCGCTTGACAGGGGATGGGGGGGCTCTGGAGAGCGCCAGGGGCCCATTCTACAGATTGTTTCTGGAGTCAGAGGGGTCACGTGGACACAGTTCTACTCACGCAGCTTAAATTGTGCATCCCTCGGTGCCAGCCTGACCCCGTCCAGGCCTCACCCGCCCAGTCTAAGGATTGGGTTCGTTGATAGTGCCCTGGCACTCGGCCTGTGTTTCTAGTCTTGTGATGGGTCCGTGTATGTTAGTTATCAGGGTTCCACAGTTCTCCTGCAGCCTGCGCGGCGTGGGCACTTCTGGCACCGCAGGCCGCATGTCTCCAGCTGGGGGTAAATCTTGCTGTGCTGTAGGCAGTGCCCACTCCAGTTCCAGAAGTGTCTCGCGCTGCTGCAGGAGTCAGACACCTGTCGTCAGGATAAAGTCCCCCCGGGGCACGCATCCCGTCCGTCTCCACTGGTCTACCGTCTACCGTCTACCTTTGCTCCAGATGTGCATATCCAGGGCGGGTGGGAGTGAGGTAAGCATGGCTAGCCGCCCTACCCCACACCTTATAACCCTGTATATAGGTGGGGGTCCCTCTTCCCGCATTAGCAGACCGTCCAATGGGAGATGCCCGTGTGTTCCACTGGGCAACCTTTTGCCCAGGTCCCATTCTTGTCCAGTCAGGGTGCCGCCTGCTGGAGACTAGCGGCCATGCAACAGAGCCCCCCTGTAGGGGGTATATGCAGCCCACCTTTGCCCTATTCCCTCTTTGAGGAGGTCTTTTAATTCTCCTCTGCTTACCCGCGCGCATCCGCTCCGATAGAGTGGTTTATCCATCTCTGCCAAGGCCCTCTGTGGTACCGCCTACACCCCACCCTGCAGAACATAAAGATCTCGCGGCAGGAAGACCATTCTGGCCACTTTACCATCACCGATACCTGTAGGTGATCCGTCATTGGAGGTTGATGTCACCAGGATGCTGACAGGGTGGTGAGAGGATCCTGCTCTGATGTCACCAGGGTGGTGAGAGGATGCTGATCGGGTGTCACCAGGATGCTTACAGGATAGTGAGAGGATGCTGATCGGGTGTCTACAGGATGCTGAAAGGGTAGTGAGAGGATGCTGATCGGGTGTCACCACGATGCTGACAGGGTAGTGAGAGGTAGCAGCTCTGATGTCACCAGGATGCTGACAGGGTAGTGAGAGGATGCTGCTCTGGTGTCACAGCATGGGCGAATTTTGCGAATCTCGCGTTCGCGAATTTTGCGGATTTGCGAACTCGCAATCCGTGAACTCTCGTGATTTTTTTTTTTGTGTTCGCGCGGGTTTCTGCCAGTTTGCGAGTGTTTTGTACATTTTCGCAAACGCAAACTTACCTGTCGGGTCGCAAGTTTTGCGAACTTGTTGTTTCTACGTGTCCAGCCTGTTTGGGACACTCTTCTTCATCACTGCCACTCTCTGTCACCACTGCCACTCTCTGACTACTCATGCCACCCTCTGGCCCACCCATGCCACCCTCTGTTTCATCACAGCACCCTCTGGTTGTCCAGTGTACATTATTGTGGCAAAGCAAAGCACACCTTCCCTGCCTCAAGTGGCCTGAATTAATTTGGGGCTGATTAATGTGTCACAGAATATTTTTTTAGCTGGCACCTGCTTCCTTAGTGCTTCCTGATTAGTGATCTTTTGCACTTGCAAGTGCTTTCATTGTTGCAAAATTAGTTACAACACCTGCCCTGCCCCAACTGACAATAATGAATTAGGGGCTGATTAATGTGTCACTGGATTTGAACTTCCAGCCTGGCTCCTGCTTGTCTCCCTTAGCTGTAATTCAGGACCTTTGTGGCATATGTGAAACTATTCTGAGGGTCAGAGCAGGGTCACATAATAGTTGGAAGTAGGCAACTGAACTCTGGAGGGGCCCCTCAGGAAGCACTACAGGAAATGGCTACTAATGATGAGCTTGAACTTTTGAACCTGGTAAGTAGTTTCAGTTTTGCTAAGATCGTATTTCTGCAATTTAGCGCTTATTCGCGGGGCGCGAAGTTGAACTGGGAAGCCGCGAACTCACGCGAACAGTGCGAGCAAGCCATAAAATCCGCTGCTCGCGGATTTTGCGGTAAATTCGCGAATCTCGCGGATTGCAAATTTACCGGAAATCCGCGAGCGGAACGGATTTTCCGCCCATACTTAGTCACAAAGATGCTGACAGGGTAGTGAGAGGATGCTGCTCTGATGTCACCAGGATGCTGACTGGATAGTGAGAGGATGCTGCTCTGGTGTCACAAAGATGCTGACAGGTTAGTGAGAGGATGCTGCTCTGATGTCACCAGGATGCTGACAGGATAGTGTGAGGATGCTGCTCTGGTGTCACCAGGATGCTCACAGGGTAGTGAGAGGCTGCTGCTCTGATGTCACCAGGATGCTCACAGGGTAGTGAGAGGATGCTGCTCTGATGTCACCAGGATGCTGACTGGATAGTGAGAGGATGCTGCTCTGGTGTCACAAAGATGCTGACAGGGTAGTGAGAGGATGCTGCTCTGATGTCACCAGGATGCTGACAGGGTAGTGAGAGGCTGCTGCTCTGATGTCACCAGGATGCTCACAGGGTAGTGAGAGGCTGCTGCTCTGATGTCACCAGGATGCTGATAGGGTAGTGAGAGGCTGCTGCTCTGATGTCACCAGGATGCTGACAGGGTAGTGAGAGGATGCTGCTCTGATGTCACCAGGATGCTGACCGGGTAGTGTGAGGATGCTGCTCTGGTGTCACCAGGATGCTGACAGGGTAGTGAGAGGATGCTGCTCTGATGTCACCAGGATGCTGACAGGGTAGTGAGAGGATGCTGCTCTGGTGTCACCAGGATGCTGACAGGGTAGTGTGAGGATGCTGTTCTGTCATTAGGATGCTGACAGAGTAGTGTGAGGATGCTGCTCTGGTGTCACAAAGATGCTGACAGGGTAGTGAGAGGCTGCTGCTCTGGTGTCACAAAGATGCTGACAGGGTAGTGTGAGGATGCTGCTCTGGTGTCACCAGGATGCTGACAGGGTAGTGTGAGGATGCTGCTCTGATGTCACCAGGATGCTGACAGGGTAGTGAGAGGATGCTGCTCTGATGTCACCAGGATGCTGACAGGGTAGTGAGAAGCTGCTGCTCTGATGTCACCAGGATGCTGACAGGGTAGTGAGAGGCTGCTGCTCTGATGTCACCAGGATGCTGACAGGGTAGTGAGAGGCTGCTGCTCTGGTGTCACAAAGATGCTGACAGGGTAGTGAGAGGATGCTGCTCTGGTGTCACAAAGATGCTGACAGGGTAGTGAGAGGATGCTGTTCTGATGTCACCAGGATGCTGACAGGGTAGTGAGAGGCTGCTGCACTGATGTCACCAGGATGCTGACAGGGTAGTGAGAGGCTGCTGCTCTGATGTCACCAGGATGCTGACAGGGTAGTGAGAGGCTGCTGCTCTGATGTCACCAGGATGCTGACAGGGTAGTGAGAGGCTGCTGCTCTGGTGTCACAAAGATGCTGACAGGGTAGTGAGAGGATGCTGCTCTGGTGTCACAAAGATGCTGACAGGGTAGTGAGAGGATGCTGTTCTGATGTCACCAGGGTGCTGACAGTAGTGAACTCAGTGATACATGCAAATAAATAAGCTGCCCCTAGCGCCGGATGGCTGACACGAGAGTACTAGGCTCTACATCCTGCGGAGCCCGTGCAGTCCCAGGTCACTTCACCTGTAAGGGTGGATGAAGACTTTACAAACCGTTGAAGCAAGATCTGATGTGACGCCATGAATGCGCCTCACCCTGGCTGAGGGCGTCCCGAGGTTGCTGGTGAGCGCAATTCCCCCCTTCGCCCCCCGCCCCCCGCCAACTACAAGCCCGGGCACCAAAATAAGAGGCCCACATTAGCAAAGCATATTGTAAAAAAAGAGGTATATATGGGAAATAAACAGTAATAAAACCTGACACGCACGGCCATCAAATCGGCCAAAAATTGCAACAACAAAAAAAGCTGGCCCACACACTGATCTGTCAGAGCAGCCCGTCGGGCACTTCTGGGTTTCCCTCTAGTCCGACCCTCGACACACGCCTCTTGGTGCCCTCATTCAGCCTGTGTTTTTGAATAGTCACATCAGGGCCACAAGAATCCCCCGCTCCACAATGCCCAAACCCGCAAATAACACACAGACACAAGTGTTACGTTTGGGAAAATTTGCTGCATGTTTATTACATACAACATATGTAATGATGGTGGGTTAACTTACGGGCGATCCTAGGGCAGGCCGCATTCTCGCCACCTGCCCGCCTGTTGAGCCAATCAGCACAGTGGCGAACCACCCAACTGCTGCACAATTACCATAATTATACTACACACGCCCTTTGCGGGGCGTGACTTGGCAAACCCCCGGTTGCACAGGCCCACAACCGCCCGAAGGACTACTGGGGCGCCGACACGAGTTCCTGCACCTCCCATGAGGTTACAGGTTAGGCTCTGGCACCCCTATGTGCCCGCTCAAGTACAGTGTTTGCACCTCTCTTCCGGAATGCCTGCAACGAAAAAGGAACACATTAAAGTTCCCCAAGAGCCCCCCCCACCAGGGTGCTGACAGGAGGGTCCTGGTACAGACACTCTGGGTTCGAGGAAGGGTGGGGAAAGAGTGTCCCGACGAAACTGTGCGACGACGTCCGGAGCGGCAAAGAGTCTCAACAGGGGCATGGGAGTAATGTACCCCTGGAGGCTCCTCCCAGCCGCCCCGGACGTGCGTCACAGACATGCCTCCTCCTACCGGGAAAAGCCTGCCCGGGAGAGGAGTGGCTGGCCAAAAAGATGGGCGGGAGCAGCCCTCTGTGACTAGGGGCCCGCCCTCCTGATGGCCACTGCGTGGCCTTGGGCAAGCACATAGTCACATCAGGGCCACAAGAATCCCCCGCCCACACACTGATCTGTCAGACCAGCCCGTCGGGCACTTCTGGGTTTCCCTCTAGTCCGACCCTCGACACACGCCTCTTGGTGCCCTCATTCAGCCTGTGTTTTTGAATATATCTGAGATGAGCAGCCGGACTCCAGTCCCACAGACCACTAGCAAGGTTTTGCAGGCTGTCCACATCATTTTGCGCCCCCAGTGCCCAGGCCAGGTCTGGTGCAGGCATCTGCTGAGGGTTGGAGTCTGTGTCGGTGTCCAGACCCCTGTGATTCAATCAAGTGTTGGCTCCGCGGCTCCTGTGGCGTCCGAGGCGGATCCCAGAGGAAGAGGAAGTGCGTCACTGGGCCGGGGCCTGAGCTGCGCCTGGCTTTACAGATCCGTGTGCCGGAGGATCCAGGATTCAAGCCTGGGGCATTAGTGCATGACCCTTGGAGGCCACGCCCACTCTCCGCTCTCTATTGCTGTGAGCTGTGTTTATGCTCTACAAATACCAACACATGCAAACATGCATTATCAACATACATGATCACCTTCTGCCAGTGCTTGAAATGGAAAAATAGAAGTGCAGGTACTCTGTAGCAGAGTACCTGCTTCTTTGTTTGAAGTGCCGGTACTCTCCAATTAAAAGTATAGCATTTCTCTTGAAGTGTCAGTACTCGGTACCGGACAGTACCGGCCCATTTAAAGCACTGCCTCCTCATCACAGCGAGCGGCGTCATTTCTTGCAAACGCAGGGCCTCATTTACGATGATTCGGCGTTGTCAGCGCTGCAGGTCTTTGCTGCGCTGCCCAAATCGACAGGGCGGGAATGCGCAATATTTACAAGATAAGGTGCAACTGTGTTCTGTCAGCAGCGCTGGCGCCCAATTTGGTGTCTAGCGCCAACGCAGGCTCCTGTGCACCTGGCGCAAGAGTGTCTGTGTAGTTGGCAGGATTAATTATGAGCAAGAAGGGGCACCTCCCCCCCCCCCCCCCCTCAAAATCAACCCATAGAGGCAGGTTCCTCTCTCCATGTGTGCTGCAGAGCCCCGCACAGCCCCAGCAGAGCCCCAGGAGAGCCCCAGCAGAGGGGACCTGTCCTGGCCCCCCAACAGTGTGAATGAGCCCCCCCCCCCCCCATGCACTCCCAACAGATCCGTCTCCTGACCCTCTGAAGAGACAGCTGTTTCTTCAGGGAGCAGGTCTGCGCTGCAGTTCGCCCATAGCGCCGTGAAGCCCGGCGAGGTGTGGGAGCTCAACAAGAAGCTGAATGAGACAGATGGGCAGACGGGGGTGGGGAAGAGTTCGTAGATGAGTGATGGACAGACAGACGGCCAGGCAGGGTCCTGGTACAGACACACAGCATAGCTGGCCCTGTGGGGGCACAATTTACAATACCCGGCGGGTAAGATGGATGAATGTATACACTGTGTAGAGCAGATGATATACCTTGTGTAACCTAGAAAACACAAACAAGCACTGACCAAGCCAACTCGTTTGTCTTTAGAGCGCTAGAGATTATGCAAAGTGCATTTGCCATCAGTATTTAGGGTTTCACCGCAGCCCTTGTGGAGCTCGGCAGGCTCCCGGGCACCCCCGGCTGGGCTCTGGGCGGGGGCACCTCTGACAATAGCAGGGCGCACCCCGCCCAGAGTGCGGGAAGCGCACGCCCAGGTGACGGGCAGTGTGTCTGGGGCAGCACCGAGCCTGCCCCGGGCCAGCTCACACCGGGGTTTGTGCAACACGGTGCCAGGGTGAGTGAACCACCTTGAACCCCTCCCCTAGCCCCGGGCACAATTAAAACTCCATCTGAGGAGCACGGTGCCAGGGTGAGTGAGCTACCTGGGGGACGCCCCGCCCCAGAGGCGGGCAGACCGGTTCCGGGGCCCTCGGCGTCACCCAGCTTACTTCAGAATACAAGACCCATCATTGCATCATCGGGGGAATAACCAGGCCGGAAGGAACTGCAGATAGATTGTGCCCTGCGTGAATGGAGTGTGGGGGAGGGGTGCAGGGCCAGGCGGGGCAGGGCTACCGTCCAGCACGGGCATCAGTCGGGTTCAGCCTGACCCTCCGCGCACAATGCCAGCCTGGCCTCGCCCTGCACCCATCACCAGCCAGATGGGGACAAGGAGGGCGCCCGGCACTTCAGAGTTTCCCGGAAGTAGTGTGCAGCCGACATCCAGCCAGAAGGTTTTTTTTTATTTTTTATTTTATTTAATGGGAATTTAATATAGCGCGAACATTACCCGAAGGTGACCGAGCGCTTTACATAAGAACCAGTTGCGATACATAAGGATTTAGGATTACATGCGTTACAAAAAGATACAAACAGAAAACCTTTTGCAAATGTACAACATGTAAAGTCACTCAAGGAAGGGATACGAATGGATATACTCTAAGAGTCACATAGGAATGGTAGATAGTACAAAGGTCAACTGCATATACTAGTGATTAGAGTTATCTCTATATACATAGGGAAGGGATACAAATGGATATACTCGAAGAGTCACATAGGAATGGTAGAGGTATAAGGGGTCTGCTGAGCCCCAAGACTTGGAGAGTGTGCTGAGGTCTCCTGCGAGTATTTATTCATGTGTATATGTATGACGCAGACAATACCATACATGCCAACAAAGAAAATCGTGAGAATGTCTTTCTTCCATTGACTTTTATTGCGGCTGCACGGGGTCTACTGGCGTGTTGGGGTTTGCAAGTCTGAGGATGCAGGATCCGAAATCAGACATTCTATGAAGTTTTTTCCGCACCTGTCAGGAGCGCAGGGAAATCGCTATGGCAGGCAGAGGGAGCGTGACATAAGGGTTGTGCACTGTCCTGCAGGGGCAGGTTCCTGGCTGTGCATACTCAGTCACCGAGACCAGCCCCTCCCATCTGAAGACACCTGCCCCTCCCATCTGAAGACACCTGCCCCTCCTTCTGTGGGATGTAAAGTGGTTGGATTCCTCCCAAAAGTTGGGGCCGATTCAAAGAACTAACTTAAGACAAAATCCTAAACTTACTACTTTTGGTCGAGCAGATCTGAAAGGCATTCAGAGCTGTGGTAAGTCGAGTCCTTCACATCCGTGTTGGGGGCGGTGGGGAGCAGTCCCTTCTGAGCAGTGTTGCTGAGTCTACTGATGTTCTTGGAGTTTCCAAACCAGGTAGCTGCACTTTTCGGTTGGCCCGATACCACCGTATAAGAGTCGCAAGGTGAAAGGAATGAGGGAGTGATCAGATCGTTCACTCAAAGGGTGGAGATTATCAGGTCAAGTACGGAGCCTTTTGTGTGTGTATGTTTTAGGTTGTGTTGGGTTAGATCGTTGAGCGTGGAGGCGAGGTCGTTCACTGCAGAGACTTCTGTGGTGCGAGCTTGTAGATTGGTGTCTCCCAGGAAGATCACTTTTGCAGTTTGCGTTGTCTGGTCAATTGTGAGGTACATACGCTCCTCGACGAAGACTGTGTTACCACCTGGAGGGTGGTAAATTGCATTCATTCCTAAAGGAGAATTGGGTTGAAAGCATAAGTCCAGAGGAGGGCACTGCAGCGTGGAGAAGGGGCCATTTGGTATCCCCTTTCATTGCCGTGAGCCTTCGTATATGATTGCAGTCCCCCCCCCCCCCCGACTCTGCCTACTTGGTCCTTTCTTATGATGGATAAATTTGGAAAGAAGATCAAGAGTGTTGTTGGATGTGTCATTGAACCAGGTCTCTGTGGGAATTACGAGGCCAAGGTTGTATTAAGAGATGTTGTTGGAGATTTCCGGTGTGCGCTTCGTTGTAGAGCTATAGTTGTAGAGCGGAGGTCATTGATGGGGTGTGATGGATGTCGGGGGATTTGGTTCTGATTGGAATGTTGTTGCTGTTAGCAGGTGTCTGCTTTGGATGGGGTTGGTGTTTGAAGTGGCTGTGGAGATGGTTAGAATTTTTTTTTATTTTTTTTACATTTTCTCTTTTTTTTAAATAAATGTATTTATTAACATTTTCTTAATTACATTACAAAGACATTGATTAATAGCAACACATGGTGGCCCTTTCAGCGAGACATCTGCATCATATAAGAACAACAGTGGCGGACAATCTAGTAACTGTTCTAGAATCTTGTACATTGTTGTGGGCATCTTTCAGCTGTGTAACCCACACACCCTCCACAGGGGGTCACTGTGAGTCAGAGAGGGACAATCCATAGTGTGTTAACCATGGCTTCCATATTTTCCAGAACTTTTTGGGGCACCCCCGTGCTTTATAGGTCATCTTTTCCCCCAATATATCCATACTTTTTCCCACTCCTTCAGGGATGGGATCGTCACCGCCCCCCATGCCTTAACCAAGTCTCGTTTCGCTACCACTAATACTAGTTGAAGTAAGGTTAAGTTTAGTTTAGGGAGAGCAATGTCAGTGGATAGTCCCAACAAAACAAACTGTGGACTAAGTGGAATCGTCTCTCCCAAGACCATACCCAACGAGATGGTTAGAATTCTGTGCTGGTTGGAGTCGTCTGGAGTGGAGGTGGAAGTAGGCCTGGAGGGAGTAAAGGAGGCTTGGGGTAATGGGGTGTTGTAACTTGCAAGCAGTTTGACAATGTCCGATTGGGAGGGAATTGGTGGGAATCTTGTGTGGTCAAGAGTGATGTGACTTCAGTTGGGGGAAAGAGAAGATAATATGGAGCTCAACGGGAATACATTCTCGTCAAATTGTGAAACTTCTGAGTTGAGGAGATTACGTTCGTGTTCAAGGAAGTAAATGGCCATGAGGGTGTGGGAGTGGAGTTTGCAGGGTGGGCAGGAGGACGTGCGGTGTGAGGTGGCGGTGTGCAAGGAGAGTACGTTGTGTGGGTGAGCGAGCCTGAGAGGAGTGTGGTGCAGTGTAGGCGAGCACCATGAGGTGATGTGTGTTGTGTGGCTTCAGTTTGGCTTTAGAGGGTGGTCATACTCAGGGTAGTTACTGACGTGAGTTTGGATGTAATGTGTTGTGTTCCAAAGTCACGTGAGGACTGAAGTGAGTGATAGCGAGGGAGTTGTACTCAGAGTAACTGAGAAGGAAGTGTGCCGAAGCGGCACGAAGTAGCTTTGGGTGAGGTTGAGTGCTCAGGTGAGCGGGTGTCCTTTTGGAGATGTAGAGGTACAATTGCAGATGTGTGGGTTCAGCATGGGAGGAGAGTTCTTATGAAGTAGACTGAAGGGGGGTGGGGGCAGGGAGTAGGGTGGTGTGAGCAGGAGTCCTCAACTGAAGTGGTGTGTAATGTGAAAGATCAGAGGGATTGTGGCTGGCGTAGGTGATGACAGGGTAGAAGGGACTAACCCGCTCTGGGTCACTGATGTGTGTGAATGTTTGTGATGTGAGAGGGGAGTGGGATGTTGAAGAGTTGTCATTGCTGGACGGGAGTGTTCTATGTGTGTATGAGCAGGGTGGACGAGGTGTGGATTCAGATGAGAGGGAGTGATCTGATAAGAAGGGTTGATCTGTGTACGATCTGGCAGGATGGGGGGGTGAAGTGTATGGTTAAGGAGGTTGCTGATTGTAACAAGAAGTTGAGTGGAAGTAAAGTAATGGCTAAAAAGGAGGAAGTAGGAGAAAAAGGTATTTTTGGTGGGGTGTAATCGACATGAGAAGGTACGCTTGGGAGGGTAAGTGCACCCCGGTCGAGTGGGCATCGAAGCCCTGAGAGTGGATTAATGGGGTCTGAGGGGTTGAGCTACGCATGTCTGGGAGAGAGTCAGATGACATGTTTGGGGAAAGTCGAGGAAGCTTGCAGTAGGGCACTGAGCCAGACCGGGAATATGTGGTCCAATGAGGAGCACGCAGATATTTGGTCTGGACTAGGCCTGGGTGGTAAATTCCGTTCTGCTTGCGGAATATGCAGAATTTGAGTAATTTCACGTTCCCGCAAAGAAAGCGGAATTGCCACAAATTCAGCGATCCACGGCTTCGCTGAATTTTTTGCTTGTTCGTGCTTTCAAAATGCGTGTTCATAAGATATTTCTCCCCGAGCACGCAAACAGCATTTGCGAACAGGAAAAAAGCATCACGAATGGGCAGAACAAGCAATTTTTCATGTTGGCAGAACTTTTGCGTGCTCGCAGAGATTTTTTACCATTTCGCGGAGCATTGTGTAGCGCGACTACGCAAATTCCGCCCACCCCTAGCCTGGACCAGAATCTTACCTTTATTGTTGGTGGAGGGGGTGATGGATCCATTGAACAGTGATGAGGGAGGAGCCTGAAGCTTGAGCCACGAGGATGCTGGTGGAAGATGTCACATTGAGTTTGTTGTGGACCTTGTTGGACCGGATGTATGACGTTACAACGCATACTTTTACTCCGCATACCATTACAACGCGGTATTCACAACGCATACCACTACAACGCATAGCGCTTTGGGGTGCTGGATAGTGGTAAGTATAATTTACTATTCTAACTCCAGTCCCCGTGGACCCTAGGGAAGGTGTTGGATAGTAAATTAAACTTACCTCTTATCCTAGAGCGCCCCCCAGCGCGATGCGTTGTAATGGTATGCGTTGTAATGCCTGCGTTGTAGTGGTAGTGCGTTGTAAAAAATGCGTTGTAACAGGTGAATACCGTTGGACCAGGACGTAGTGTTCCTGGTAAAGAAGGGGAGGTCTGTTATAAGCTTCCCTTATCGGACACTATGACACTGATCAGCAAACAGGGTGCCTGGGGCTGCTTCCAGGGTGCTAGTTTTACATTTTTTGGGCTGAATTTTGGGAGAGATTAGGAGTTTCTATGATCTTAAATGACTTGATTCCAGCTTTCTCCATCTTTGCAGTGATTTAGGGAACCCCAGTCTTCCTCCCATTGCTTCCTGCTCTGCCTCAGTCCAAAAATGTGCAGAGTTTTGTTGCGGACTTTGATCTCTGCTCCGGAGGCCCTAGCGCCTTCCAACAGGAGTAGGCGCTTTATAAATCTCTCATTCATTCATTCATTCTGGCCAGGCCGTCTTTCCTTGCCGAGCCGCTGAGGATCCGGGTCACTCCGCCCCAGGTGCTGCTCCTGCCGGGACACACGGACCAGCTCCTACTAATGTGTATTTAATACAAACAAAATTACTTTCTAATTAGACATTTAATGTGGCCTGAGGAAGGAAGGCGCGCCCGTTTAAGTATCTGCACCCTTTGGGCTGGCGTTAGCCATGCGGGGAGGGGCTCTGACAGAGGAAAGCTCCGTCTTTTCTAGCCCCCACCTGCCACTGCCCCCAGAGTCTGTGCCACTGAAGAATACGCAGGTCCGCAGGACCGGTCCGCTCCCTGGACTCTGTGGACAGGCAGTGATAAGCGGGGACCTTGTTTCCCCATGCCCATAGTTGATGACGCCATTTCCCTACGGTCCGGAAGTTTGCCAGGAGTAACCTGTGCGCAGCATTAAGGGCCGTAGCTATCTGTCGCCCTCTAGTGGACCGGAGAGGGTAAGTGAGAGTGTTGGGGAGCCCCAGGAGTATGTATGCGGGGAGTCGATGCAGTTCCGTTTTGAAAGCGCTGTCTGTCATTCAAAATGAACTCCCAGAATCTTGCATACATGCCAACATTTCAACTTCGATAAGAGGGAGAAATATTCGCAGGCGGAAAGACCTGAATAACGCGTAACACAAAACGGGTCAGGCGTAACATAAAATAGATTGGAGGCAGTTGTGGCTGGTGGTATTTGAAAGTTGTGGGCTGTAAACATCTGTGGGAGTGCACTGCAGCGAGCAAGCACAGCTTGCGAGCCTGAATACCTTAAGGAGGGTTCGGGGGTTCACCCCTGAGAAAATTTTGAAATAAGAGTGGGTAAATGGTGCATTTTCAAGCAAATTTGAGAAGCAAGAAGGTTGATAAAGCAATTGTGAAAGTGCAGTGTACATTATTAAAGGGATGTCAAAAAACAACATGTAGATAGAATTGTTTCTGAAGCTAGGCCCTGCCAGTGCCACGCACCTCTGACCACTATACACTCTGCGTGCCAGAAGGGGCTAGCGTCAGAAACATTTCTATTGTCAGGTTTCTGAAGCTAGGCCCAGTGCTGGCATCCAGTGTGCATGCTTCTCAGAGGTGCGTCACGCGTGGCAGGGTCTGTAGCTTCAGAGTGAGAAACATTTTCTGCACCTGTCTGCGTTCTCACTCTATAAACACTAACATTCGTTAAAGTGCAGAGTCACTCTGCACTTCAAAGAGTGTTAGTTTTTAGAGTGGGAACGCGATCCAGAGGTAATTCAGAACTGCTTTGGATGAAGGCGCACATTTGCTTTGTGTGACTGTCCTCCAATTGTTCCAATTGCCTCTGACGGTCACTGATACATTTACCTTTGGGCCATAGAGACTACGAATGTTGAAACTATAAACAATAGGCAATTTCCGAGTTTCAGAATAATACTATTGTAGTACTACGTCTCTAAAAACTAAGTGCTATTTGCCAAAATCCACACTGTAGATTTTCACCTCAATCTGCTGCATTTCTCGGAGGGCTCCTACCACTACAAGCAGAACTCAGGTACACGTAGACCTACTACTTTGTAGTATGTGTGGGAGTAGCCAGGGCGGGGGGGTGTCAGAAAAATAAACAATACCTATTAAAAAGTGGGAGAAAAGAAGAGAAAAGTACAAAAAAGTAAGGGGGAATAAGGAGGGCATGAATACGTATAACCACTATTACAAAAGTGTAAGGCAGACCCAGTGCTCATAAGTTACACCCACAGTTATTCAAGCAGTACAACTGCCCAGACAGGCTCAAATCTTCTCCAGCCAAGCCTTGGAGTAAGCCACTCACATGCACTGCAAGAAAATCACTCTGAAAACCAATGCAGACAGGATATAACACTAATAGGAGAAAGGCAAACATTAATAAAGTAAATTTGAAAAAAAATCTAATTGACCTAGGCATCGAAGAAAAACCATCACCCTAAATTACATAAACCTAAACTACCATAAATAAATGAAATAAATACACAGATGAAATTACAAACAATAAAATATAGCGCATTTCAAAAATGCTCACATGTTGTGAAACCTGGGAATAACAAAATCACTGACATACAATTTTTACATGCATCTCCAAAATGACACGTCATATGACATGGGTCACTGCTCAGAATATGCCAAGTCATGCACAGCATTACAATATACATGCACACAACCACTCAATGACACCCAATTAGCACAAACCTATTGAGAGCACATTAAAGCACGGTTTGCACCGTGCACTGATATACACATTGAATTGTACGGAGACTGCGGTTGTGTTCGCACACTGCACATGCTCTCCGTGGGATCCCTATCTACTTACCTTGGGTGGTTTCTTGGGTCCCCAGCAATTCTAAGTCCTCTTGACTGTGTGTCAACTCGAGTTGCGATTCTTATACCACTTTCTTCATATTTATAATAAAGGGTAGGTGTAATACACATCTGGCTCTGTGTCTTCTGTCATCAAAATTAGTGAATGTTCATAAGCCCACACAGAGATACCCGACGAAGAAGGGTGCATATGGAATGGCTACAGAATCACATTACTGGATGCTGCTAAGCAGAAGGTGGAAGTTATGAAAATACCGATGAATCACTGAAGCTATACAGGAAGACATTTTGGTCGAGCAGAGAAGTTGGGATTAATCCTCAACTTTTCCAGGTTCATGCTGTGCAATTCAGCTACCAGATGGGTACAATCTTTAACATCAAAGGTTAGTTCTTTGTCCTTAATTCTTGAAAGGGGGGGATTGTGCAACAGGCAATCAGGATTTTATTTTTAGCAGCCGCACAATAGATAGTGCTAGTGCAACAAAATCGGTCCCAAACTCCTATTTTTGGTTTGTGCTGTGTAAAACTGCCAAAAATAACATGTTGATATATGTCACAGACTACAATCACCCCCTCCAAGAATTAAGGACAAAGCAATGATCCCCGATTTTCCAGTTGCTCACTGTGCAATTCAGCCAGCCAGTAGATGGGTACCTGCCTCTGATATTAAAGGATAATGCTTTCTTAGAGAGGAGAACCAGCAAATTAACAGGGAGAGCTGAGCCAGGAGTGTGGCTTGGCTTTTAGGGCACGTGCATGAGCTGGGCAGTGAGAATGTTTGCTATGTACATCATACAACAAACATCGCGTAAAATATGACAAAATATCTTCAAAATTCAAGAAAGTGAATTTCTCTAACATGTAGAAGCTTTAACATTAAACCGTCACATTACAGCACTGTACTAAGAAATACTTACAAGTGATAGTTTTGAGGCACAAACCATTAGTGAACTAAAGCAAGTCATGTGTCATGTAAAACCTGTAAACTGCCCAGATTAACTGATATTCTGAACTCACATATTTGAAAATGCTTTAATAAGCGCTCTTTAAGAAAAATGAGTTTTGGTGAAATAAAGTATTTGTCTAAAATCACACAATTTAAACAGGGAAGCCACAATTTACAAATCAGCCTCTAAATATGTATCTATTTGTCTTTACTTATGCTAAGGCTTTGGTTTTACCTTTTTGTTAATTTTTCATGTAGTATTAACTGACCCAAAAGTACTGAAGTGTCTTACATAAGCGCCAGCTATATTACACAATGTCACCATTCATTGTTTATCCCCTTCGAGGCTATTGACGAGCTGGGCTCGTCATCGCGCTTACCTGTCGTGCGCGGATGACAAGGCCAGCTCGTCACGTAACGCGGTAATTTCAAATCTGCCGCGCACAGCGGGAAAAGCCGCCGCAGCGATGCGGTTAAAGGCATGGGTAGATTAAGTGATTAGCCCATAATCACAGGATTTTGAACCACTGCTGGGACTTGAAACTGGTTCCCCAGTTTCAAAGTATGCAACTCTGCCCCTAACACCACATCTGGAGTATAGGGAGAACCAGCATTTCATTGTTGGCGCTAACAAAAACAGAGTTCTAATCTCTGTTTTTGTAAGCACTTCTGTTTTTGTAAGCACTATGTGAAACGGACCCCCCAAAAAAGTTAATCCCCCTCAAAAAAAATTGAGGGCAAAGAGTTAAGCTTTAATGTCAGAGGTAGAGATTGGCATCAACATTTTAATTTTCATAGTTTTACAAAGTTCAAATAAACAGAGTTAGAAACCTTGGTTGAAACGCATTTTTTCTCCCAGGGGCTACTGATAGGTTTCACTTGGTTTTTCTTTTTTTCTTACCTTAACGTGTCAGGAGTACAGAAAAGCGCTATGGCAGGCAAAGGGTGTGTGACAATATTTCAGGAGCTGGTTTCTGGCAGAGCCTACTTCGAGTCACAGGAAACCAAACCCTAGTGCCTGCTGGAGCACACGAGGAATACTTTTACGCTGGAAGCAGCCAGGCAAAATTCCTTTCCGGAGTCCTCGCCCCTATGCCTGCCTAAGCTCACATTAAGCCAATAACTTTAGGACTGGCTCAGGGTATAATGTATTGGCAACTACAGGAGGCGGGGGAGAAAGGGCAGAGAGCAGAGGTCATTTCCGAACTCAATTTAGCTCTAAGTTATCTCAAGCCGATCATTCTGCAATTCGCATGGAATCGGGTTTTTCAATACAGGAATCGGGAGGCGGGAGACTAGCCATCAAATCGGTAGTCTCACGCCTGAATCGGGAGGGTTGGCATGTATGATCTTGTGAGCTTGGGGCAATTCCACAGGAGGTGTATTAGTGTCCTGGGGTTGCCACAGCCTGTCCAGCACTGACCATCACAAAGCGTATTCCATTTCTGGATGCGTGCCGAGGTGTAATGCCAATAAGAACTCATTTTATAGGCTGTTTCAGTGTGTCCTGTATTAGATGCCCTATGGTGGGCCCTATAGAATATGTCTCCCCAATCTTTGTCAGAGACTACGCCCACGTTTTGCCCCCCCCCAGCCAAGTTGACCCAGGGTCCTACGTGTAGAAGGCGCTTTCATCAGGTAGCGGTAGGTGTCTGAGGTAAGTTTCTTGTCCTCTGTATTCAGCCACTTTTCAAGAGGGTCATTGGTCTGCTTCCTTTAGGGTGCGTGTCTGGGCTGAGCAGCCAATGGGTGAGTTGGGTGTGGGTGAACCTGTCACTTTCCAATAAATAGTATTGTAATTTAAGTTGGTTAAAAGGGGTGGACTGTTGTGATCGAAGAGACAACCGACCCTCTTACAGACGCCCCCCAGCCACCGTTTGGCAGCGCCCGGTGATAACCTGTGAGGAAACTCCTAGTTGGCGAATAATGGGGCCATTGGAGAGGGGAATGACGCGAGCCCAGCAGGGCTCACCACCCAGTCCCATATTTTCAATGTAGGGCTAGTAACCAGGGATGAGCCCGCCACTGTTTGGTCCATAAAGACCCAATGCTTTTCCGTCATTGGGCGATTCCACTCAATCAAATATCTTAATTGTGCGGCTTAGTACTACTACAAGACATTAATGCCCGCGATACCCCCCTCCTGCTTTGTGCATTGTAGCAATTGTTTCTGTAGTCTGGGTTTCGTCCCTCCCCAGATGAAGCGATCTATGTCTCTTCGGAGCAGACACAGCTCCCGGGGTGGGGGAGTGGGAGGAAGCATCTGGAAGATGAAAAGGGCCCGGGGTAGCATGTTCGACTTCACCGCGGCTATCCTGCCTAGCCAAGATAGAGGAAGGTGCAGCCATCGGCCAGGTCTTTACGGACTAAGTCCAGAGTAGTTGGCTTGCGCGGTTTTAGGGAGGCTCCGGGCCAATACTATTCCCAGGTATGGTAGATCAGCTTCCACCCACTGAAAATCATCCCGTGTGCGTAGAGCTTGCTCCGTGTCTGGTTGGATGGTAAGATTTAAAATGTGTGATTTCTGCAGGTTAACCTAGAAGCCTGGAACAGACCCGAACGCATCCAGCTCTGAGATGATAGCAAGTTCAAGTTCAGTAATTTGTATAGCGCACTACTCACCCAGAGGGTCTCAAGGCGCTTGAGGAAGGGGGGGGGGGGGTGCGTTACTTATCGATTAACCAGGTTTTGAATTGCTTACTGAAGGAGAGGTGGTTCTGTGTAAGTCGGAGGTGAGTGGGGAGAGAGTTCCAGGTCTTGGCCGCTAAGTATGAAAAGGATCCTCCCCCCCCCCCCCCCCCCCCATGGTGGATCTTTGGATGTGTGGAATTGCGGCGAGGGCTTGATTGGACGAACGAAGATGGCGGGTGGGGGTGTAGAAGGACAGTCTTGTGTTGAGGCATTCGGGTCCTAGGTCGTAGATGGCCTTGTGTGCGTGGGTGAGGAGACGGAACGTTATTCTCTTGTTGACGGGGAGCCAGTGGAGATCCTTCAAGTGGGCGGAAATGTGAGCATGACGGGGAATGTCCAGTATGAGTCTGGCTGAGGCGTTTTGGATGTGTTGTAGTTTGGCTGTGGTCCCGGCGTACAGGGTATTTCCATAGTCCAGTCGGCTGGTGACCAGTGCGTGGGTGACTGTCTTTCTTGTTTCGGTCGGGATCCAGCGGAAGATTTTTTTGAGCATGCGTAGGATGTTGAAACATGATGATGTAACGGCGTTGACTTGTCTGGTCATTGAGAGGGAGGAGTCTAGGATGAAGCCTAGGTTACGTGCGTGATCGGTAGGTATGGGTGCTGTACCTAGGGCAGGTGGCCACCATGAGTCGTCCCAGGCAGAGGGGGAAGATCCTAAGATGAGGACTTCCTTTTTGTCCGAGTTGAGTTTAAGACGGCTGTTTTTCATCCATTCGGCAACTTCTTTCATTTCTTCGTGTAGACAGGTTTTGGCGGTATTTGGGTCTTTGGTGAGGGAAAGGATTAGCTGGGTGTCGTCAGCGTAGGAGATGATGTTTAGGTTGTGTTGTCGCGCGATGGATGCGAGGGGACTCATGTATACGTTGAAAAGGGTGGGGCTGAGTGAAGATCCTTGTGGTACACCACAAATGACTTCGGTGGCCTCTGATTTGAATGGGGGTAGGCGGACTCTCTGGGTTCTTCCAGCGAGGAATGAGATAATCCAACCCAAAGCTTTTCCTTGTATGCCGATGTATTCCGATGTTAAGACGTTGTAGGAGTGCGCTATGACATACTGTGTCGAAGGCGGCGGAGAGGTCAAGTAAGATGAGGGCAACTGTTTCTCCGTTGTCCAATAGTTTTCTGATGTCGTCTGTAGCTGCGATGAGGGCGGTTTCGGTGCTGTGTTTGGCTCGGAATCCGGACTGTGAAGGGTCGAGGGAGTTGTTGAATTCAAGGAAGGCAGCAAGTTGAATGTTGACAGCTTTCTCGATGACTTTGGCCTGGAAGGGGAGGAGTGAGATGGGGCGGTAGTTAAGTTCGGAGGGGTCCGCTGTGGGTTTCTTCAGAAGGGCGCTGAGTTCGGCGTGTTTCCAGCTTTCCGGGAAGGTGGTGGAATTGAAGGAACAGTTGATGACATCGCGGAGATGGGGTGCGATGATGGAGTCTGCTTTGTTGAAAATGTGGTGGGGACAAGGGTCAGTTGGCGATCCCGAGTGGATGGAGTTCATCAGGCGGATGGTGTCTTCAGTAGTGATTGGGTTCCAGTCGCAAAGGTTGTGAGAGCGTTTAGGTTCACAGTTGGGTGGGGTGGGTTGTTCTTCGGACAGGTTTACAAAGCTGTTATGAATGTCTGCTATTTTGTTGTGGAAGAAAGATGATAGGGAGTCGCATAGGTTCTGGGAAGGAGTGATGTCGTTGTTGCCGACGGTGGGGTTGGTAAATTCTTTGGCAATGTTGAAAAGTTCCTTGCTGTTGTGGGCATTGTTGTCGAGTCGATCCTTGAATGCTGATTTATTGGAGGAGCGGATCAATTGGTGGTGTTTGCGGATCGAGTCCTTGAAGGTGATTAGATTGTCAGTGGTTGGGTTTTTTCTCCAAGTTTTCTCGAGGGTACGGCATAACTTCTTGGATTTCTTAAGGTCATCGCTGAACCAAGGGGCCTTTTTGATGGTGTTTAAAGGGTGCTAATTTGTCAGCGCAGCGGGTAATCCATTGTGTGAGATTAGTGGCAGCTTGGTTTGGGTCCAATGGTATGGCGGGGGGTTTTGGTTAAGTGATGTGAAGAGTTGGTCAGTGGTGATTTTGTTCCAATTTCTTCGAGGAATAGGATGAGGCGGGATGTGGGTCGTGGTTTTTTGGAAGCTGAAATGGACGCAGCTGTGGTCCGTCCAATGGAGAGTTGTGGTGCGATCGAAAGAGATGTGTTTGCTGGAGGTGAAAATAGGATCGAGCGTGTGTCCGGCTAAGTGGGTGGGGGTGTCAACAAGTTGATTGAGTCCGAGGTTGGCCAGGTTGTCCAGAAGGGTGGTGGTATTGTTGTCATTTTTGATTTCCAGGTGGAAGTTGAGGTCTCCTAGTAGAATGTAATTCTCGGAGGTGAGGGCATGTGGGCTGATGAAGTCGGTGATGTCTGCGTTGAATTGGGTGCGGGATCCTGGTGGTCTGTAGATGAGGGTCTTGGGGTCGGTGTGGATCTGGAAGTGAAGGTGTTCGGCGGTAGCGAGGTTGTCGTCGGAACTGGTATTGATACGGATGGTGTTCTTATGAACGATGGCGATGCCTCCTCCTGTTTGATTGATGCGGTCCTTTCGGATGATCTTGTAGGCGTCCGGGATGGCTATGGCGATGTCGGGTGCTGATGAGGCGTTCATCCAGGTTTCTGTAAGGAAGGCGACGTCCGGAGATGTAGTGTCGAGTAGGTCCCAGAGTGAGGAGAGGGACCTGATGATGAAAAAAAATAGGTCCCAGAGTGAGGAGAGGGACCTGATGATGGAAAAAAATAATGTCGTCTGCGTAGAGGCTAATCAGATGTTGATCAGCTCCCAATTAAATGCCCACCCCGTTGGGGTCGTCTCTCAGTTTTTGAGCGAAGGGTTCCATATAGAGCGAAGAGGAAGCGGGCAGCCCTGCCTTGTGCCTCGCTCCACACGGAACCTGTTAGAGCTCACTTCAAACAGCTGCTCTGGGCGCGCTGTATATACAGCGCTGTGACCGTCCTGACTCCTTCAGAAGCGGTCGCTCCCCACGCTCCCTGGCCATCTGGTATCGTAGCGCTTTACCGCTATTGCTCACGCTTTTGCTCCCATTGCTTTTGTGCTCTGCTTTGATTGTTTAGTTTGCAGTGTTGCCTGATTGGTAGCGTGGCGCTGTTTTGCACAGCCCACATCGCGTGTATTGGAATCTGTGCATATTAGTCCCGTAGCGCTTACTGCAAGTTCGCATTGCTCCTCATTCAATCTGAGCCTGATTGTGCCTGTGCCTCTGCCCACATCATAGCGCTATCCCTGCTTGTGCCCCAATCTCTTCCTGGTTGCTTTCGTTTTGCGGCCATTTTTGTTATTGTGCCTCCCAGCCCGCCTCTCCACCCCGCTCCCGCCTCCCAGCTGACCCTCCCTCGCTCCGCCCCCCTCCACTATCCACTTATGTCAGATGCACTTGTGCGCAGCGTTCATGCGCTGCGGACGCGCCCTATGCACGCCGAAGGTGCGCCAAAGGTAAGCCCGTCTATGCCCGTCCGCGCCTGGACCGTGCCCAGCGCCAGACCCCCTGCCCCCGTAAAACCCACTCCACCCGCATAACGTATGACGCCGCTACCCTCTCAGCACTTAACCCCGGCCGACTCTCAAACTGCTACCAAGCCGCCCCAGAACACACCCATGGACCCTTCACCCCCCACTCCTGCAAGTTCGACTGCATCAGGTCCCACACCAAATCCACAAACTCCAAACTGAGCTCGGACACTAACCACCTAAAGTACATCCTGCTCAACACCCGCTCGGTCCACAGACACGCCACTGAACTTTGGAACCTACTCGACACCACATCACCGGACGTCGCCTTTCTCACAGAAACCTGGATGAACGCCTCATCAGCGCCCGACATCGCCATAGCCATCCCAGACGGCTACAAGATCATCCGAAAGGACCGCATCAACCAAACAGGAGGAGGCATCGCCATCGTCCATAAGAACACCATCCGCATCACGACCAGTTCTGACGATAACCTCGCAGCCGCCGAACACCTTCACTTCCAGATCCACACCGACCCCAAGACCACACTCAGAGGCATCCTCATCTACAGACCACCAGGACCCCTCACACAATTCAGCGAAGACATCACTGACTTCATCAGCCCACATGCCCTCCCCTCCGAGGACTACATTCTACTGGGAGACCTCAACTTCCACCTGGAAAAGAACGACAACAGCAACACCACCACCCTTCTGGACAACCTCGCCAATCTCTGACTCAAACAACTTGTTGACACCCCCACCGACTATGCCAGGCACACGCTCGACCCAATCTTCACCTCCAGCAAGCACATCTCCTTCAATCACACCACAGCTCTCCATTGGACATTGGATAGATCAGAGGCCACCGAAGTCATCTGCGGCGTACCACAAGGATCATCCCTCAGTCCCACCCTCTTCAACGTATACATGAGTCCACTCGCTTCCATCGCGCGCCAACACAACCTCAACATCATCTCCTACGCAGACGACACCCAGCTAATTCTCTCCCTCACCAAAGACCCAAACACCGCCAAAACCAACCTACACGAAGGGATGAAAGAAGTAGCCGAGTGGATGAAGAACAGCCGTTTAAACTGAACTCGGACAAAACTGAAGTCCTCATCTTAGGATCATCCCCCTCCGAGTGGGGCGACTCATGGTGGCCACCGGCCCTGGGAACCGCACCCATACCAACGGACCACGCACGTAACCTGGGCTTCATCCTGGACTCCTCCCTCACGATGACCAGACAAGTCAACGCCGTCTCATCATCATGCTTCAACATCCTAAGTATGCTCAAAAAAATCTTCAGTTGGATCCCCACCGAAACAAGAAAGACGGTCACCCATGCACTGGTCACAAGCCGACTGGACTACGGAAACACCCTTTACGCCGGAACCACAGCCAAACTACAGAAAACTCCAACGCATCCAAAATGCCTCAGCCAGACTCATCCTAGATATCCCCCGCCAAGCTCACATTTCCGGTCACCTGAAAGACCTCCACTGGCTCCCCGTCAACAAGAGAATAACGTTCCGTCTCCTCACCCACGCACACAAAGCCCTCTATGACCTAGGACCCAAATACCTCAACACGCGCCTGTCCTTTTACACCCCCACCCGCCAACTACGATCGTCCAAGCCCTTGCCGCAATTCCACACATCCCAAAATCCACCATGGGGGGAAGATCCTTCTCCTACTTAGCCTCCAAAACCTGGAATTCTCTCCCCACCCACCTCCGCCTTACACAGAACCACCTCTCCTTCAGAAAACAAAACTTGGATATTCGATAAATAAAATACCCCCATCCTATAAGCGCATTGAGACCCTCTGGGTGAGTAGTGCGCTATACAAATTTTGAACTTGAACTGTGTACCCAGTTCATAAAACGTTCACTCACCCCGAAGCACTCAAGAGTCACAAACAAATAGGACCAGTGCACTCTATCGAATGCTTTCTCAGCGTTAATATCCAGCAAATGGGCTTCTTCCTGGAAGCACTGGACTTTGTCGATGAGGGGATACACGCGCTTGGCGTTGTCCCCACACTGACACGAGTGGATAAACCTAGCCTGGTCTGGGGATTGGGGTGGTGCGCCTGGATGCTAGCAAACCGTGTTCCGGTGAGCGGATGTCCGTGTGGAGATGCAGAGGTACAATTGCAGATGTGTGGGTTCAGCCTGGGAGGGGAGTCCTTGTGAAGTAGTTTGAGGGGGGCAGGGAGTAGGGTGGTGTGAGCAGGAGTCCTCAACGGAGGTGATGTGTAAGTGAAACATCAGAGGGATTGTGGCTGGCGTAGATGATGGGGGTGGTGATGACTGGGTAGAAGGGACTAACCCACTGTGGGTCACTGATGCGTGTGAATGTTTGTGATGTGAGAGGGGAGTGGGATGTTGGGGGGGGGGGGGCTGTCATTGCTGGACGGGAGGGTTCTATGTGTGTATGAGCAAGGTGGACGAGGCGTGGATTCAGGTGAAAGGGAGTGGTCTGATGAGGGGCTGTGATCTGGCAGGATGGGGGGGGGCCTGAAGTGCCTGGTTAAGGAGGTTGCTGATTGTTTACGAGGAGTTGAGTGTAAGTAAATGATTGGCTAAAAAGGAGGGAGTGGGAGGAAAGGGGCTCCCAGTTTGAGCAGTGAATATTCTGTCTCACGTGACCCTGTCTGATCCACCACTGTCGCGTCACTCGTGTCCAAGGGTTTCCGCTGTTGTGGCTTTCATCGCTGCCAGGCTTTCAGTATGCACACAAGTGACGTTTCTATGTTTTCATCTTGCATAGGAGTGATATTCACAACACGTTGCGACCTTTATCGAGAGCAAATACCAGCCCTAAATCCATGTTTTAAGATTCTGTCAAAACACCGACCTGGTCCTTAAATAAACTTTATATACGATCATCTTTGTTTATTTTTGGCCTTTTACTCTGTTTACTTTAGCTAACAGCCAGGGATCGTTGGCCTCTTAAGTGCTGCGCCTATACCAACGGCCGACGGCACCACTACCTCAGGAGTGCTGCCGTCGGCCGTTGGACGTTCCAGCTGCACCTGCGCAATGGAACGTTCAGCACTGGAGCTGGACGTTCCAAAGCAGCTAAGGTGCTAAGGAAGCTGCGGAACACAGTTGACCGTGCTTTCCTCTTGTATTTTCTGCCTAAACTATGCACTCACAAGGAGCTCTGGGCTAAATTACCAGCTACTGCTGTCGGGGGGGACAAAGGGCTGCTGGCATTGGCTGGGCTGCTGCGGGCTGGTCAGATCGCAATAAATGCTACTTTACGGACACTGTGTGCTCCCAGCCCTCACAGCCAACAACGGGAACAAGCATTTACAATGCAATGGTTTCGCCTTTGGAAAAGTTAGAGTTATTGGCATTGCTCATGACATTTCTTTTTTTTTTTTAACTTATAAATAAATGGCATTGTTATTTACATTGCCAACAGCTCTCTCAGCCCTCACAGCCCACACAGCTCTCACAGCGCACATAGCCCACACAGCCCACACAACTCTCACAGCCCACACAACTCTCACAGCCCACACAACTCTCACAGCCCACACAGCTCTCACAGCCCACACAGCTCTCACAGCCCACACAGCTCTCACAGCCCACACAGCTCTCACAGCCCACACAGCTCTCACAGCCCACACAGCTCTCACAGCCCACACAGCTCTCACAGCCCACACAGCTCTCACAGCCCACACAGCTCTCACAGCCCACACAGCTCTCACAGCTCTCACAGCTCTCACAGCCCACACAGCTCTCACAGCCCACACAGCTCTCACAGCCCACACAGCTCTCACAGCCCACACAGCTCTCACAGCCCACACAGCTCTCACAGCCCACACAGCTCTCACAGCCCACACAGCTCTCACAGCCCACACAGCTCTCACAGCCCACACAGCTCTCACAGCCCACACAGCTCTCACAGCCCACACAGCTCTCACAGCCCACACAGCTCTCACAGCCCACACAGCTCTCACAGCCCACACAGCTGTCACAGCCCTCACAGCTGTCACAGCCCTCACAGCTGTCACAGCCCTCACAGCTGTCACAGCCCTTCGACACTCAGGGCTATATTACATGGACACACTTTGCCAGGTCTTACCTAGTGAAAAGTGTCCTTGAATAAGAATCAAGATTCCGCCTTTTAATTGTAGCTCTATATGTACATATTGTATTTCAATTTATTGCTCTCAATATCTTCCTGTATCTTTTTACTCGGCTGAGAGGATGTCATTATCAAACCTATGTAGAGACACAATGACTACAGCATTAGGAGTAACCTAAAAATCAAAAGAAAAGTTTGATTCGCTTTCTAAAAGTCAGTGTGTGAAACACAACAGGCCTGAAAGCACTCGTCTGTGAGGTCACTACCTCTTCCAGGCTCATCACAGGTGAGTAATGTTCAACACTGCCAACACTGCGAATGGAAGAAAATAGAAAACCCCTTCCACTCCTAAATCAAAGAACACATTCCTGAATTTCCGATTAAGGAAATTTCACCCGAAAATCAAGACAAGAGCTACACTGCTAAGGAGTACCCGCCTTTTAACTACAGTAAAATGAGCCTGAAATGTTGAGCTCTCAGGGCCATTATATTAAATGTGGCCTTACCAGGCACCTGTCAAAGATGATGAATGGATCAGTGTATTTTTGGAACCCGTCAAAGTTAGATTAATAAGAGAAAGAGTGCAGAGTGTTTGATTACCCATGCTGGCTGAGACACCACTTACATGTAAAATACAGCAGCAGTGGTTCCACACAGGCAGTGGTTCCAGGCAGCTTTGTGTCGGTCAGAATCTAAGAACGAAGCAAGATCGTTCTTAGGAGAGTCCAAGTCCACAAGGGAGGTGGCCAAGCTTGTTCAGCAAACAGCTGAACAAGCTAAACTGCAAGGGGCAGACGGATTGGGTGGTTAAAGGAGGGGAAAACATAATCAACACTTCACTTTTCTGAACAAACATGGATATCAGATACAGTAATTTACACCGGGCAGACAGTTTGGCCACAATGAGGCAAAGTGCAAAGCACACTGGGATAGGAGGTAGACACACACAAACTTCATTGTTTCAACAGAAACAAATAGCTATATAAACAACGCCTTATTCACGTCAAAGAGTTGAAAAAGCTGCAATATTTCATAATAACTAGGACAGCCACAAACACCAATAATGGGACAGTAAAAAGAGCATTAGTGGAGCGAAATGTTGCTGGAGCAGGCAGGCATGATTTGGTTGAAGGAATACACTGAGAAAGACAAGCAATCAATAACACTCAAACAAATAATGCTTACAATAGGAAAGAGAACACAGTAAAGACACTGAGGCATTGTCTACAATGACAACCGAACAGGGATCATTCATGATGGGAAATTTACAACGAGGAAAACAAGTGAAATACAATTACACTAAAATATTCTGAATTAGGACAAGGAAACGCATACAACGGAGTAGGGAGACACAACACTGGACATAGACACACACAAGATTTGTCAATAAAGCATCACTGGGGCAATAATATACTAATAAAGTGACAAGAGACCTAACATTGGACACTGACACTTTTTAGAGTTGCCAGTACAGCAACAGAGGGGCAATGATATACTGATACCAGGATCAGGGGTACACTAACATGGAGACTAGGATAACAGGCATGCAGTTAACATTGGGACCGGACACAGGGATACACTTACACGTGATCAGGGAACAAATGGACAATGGCACATATAAGAGGGGATATGCCTACACTGGGAGAAGAAGCACATGGATTTATGTACAGGCAATACACAGACACACAGAAAGCAAAAGGTCCCGGGGTACACCCATCATAGAACAGGAGGCACATACTTTGCGTCAGAGAATGAGCAAGGACCTGACAAATCATTGAGAACACAACAGATAATACTGAATAGAAGTGTAGGATTTTGATTTGAGGCAAAAACACTAGAGCAACAAGACAATGGAGCAGAGAACACCAATACTTCAACTAGGGGACATGATATCCCTTTCCAAGCAAGACATGCATCAACTGTGGGCCAGGGAAAACACCACAACAGAATGGAAAAGAACCAACTCTATCACACGCAATGCACTAATAATGAAATAGGGACGGGACAGAAGGAAGCAGACATCCAAACAGTGCTCAACACTCGAGTGGCTGTTGGTAGGAGGATGCAAGACCAAACTGGCCTCCCCTTCCCCACCTCCCCTAACGGACCTGTGCTGGGGCGTTGGGAGCAGAACTACTCGTGGGAGCCTGCAGCCACGAGCCTTGGGGATTAGGAGATAGAGATGGTGCGGGTGCTCGAGGTGTCGGGATCTGGGGGTTCTGGTAAATTGGGGTTGAAAGTCCTCGAGGTTGCGTCCCTTGTGCACACTAGTGTCTCTCCCATGTTCGTGAGTCCAGCCCCGGGCTCTGGGTCATTGTCCGCTCCCCCCGGTCTGACTCGTGCTTCACACATCCCAGGACCCAAGAAAACTCCACACACATGCAGAGCAGAGATCTCACCTGGGCGGCATGGCGGAGGGAGGGCTGCGACCACGGCAGGTACGGAATGAGTGTGCCAGCCTGGGGCACCCTGGGCACAGCCGGAGCTCTGGGACCCGCCGAGGAGCCGACAATCCAGGAGAGGAAAGTGCTGAAGAGCCAGCGAAGTGCAACTGAGAGCAGCAACTGGAACCCGGCGGAATGCATCCCAGGGCAGTGAGCCGGCGGGTCCTAGCGCCAGACGGGTACCAGGCTAGACACGGAAGCGGGAGGGGGGGGCGGGAAAGACACGGAAGCGGGAGGGATTAAACAGCCTTGCGTGAGGGGGCTCCTTTACGGCTCTGCATTCCTCACACAGGACAAAAAGCCTTGCTGACGGGCACTCGGCAGATTTCCTAAACTATTTCCAAAGGCCAACGCGGGAGAAGCCAAGAGTTCTCTCCTTTGGCTGCTAATACAGGCCACCCTTCTTCTCGCATCCGCGGCGGCTTCCCCAGCAGTTCCGGTCTCCCTCTCCACACGGGAGACCGGCAACGAACCACCAGCAGGCTTCCCCCGGGCAGGGGGAAGCGGAAATGGCCGCCTCGAGGCCCCGCCCACGTCGCACCACTGCGTGCCTGGCTTCCTGCGCTGAGGGCCGCCAATGGCAGCGCGGCCCTTGGCAGGGAGGCGGGCGCAGCTCCTCTTGCTCGATCTCCGGGCCAGCGGCGGTGAAATCAACACGGAGCAATGCCGGGTGGGCACCGGCCTCCAATAATTAAATAAAAACGGGGTGGCACCCGTAAATAAAAATATAACAAGCGGGAGGGGGCGGGAAAGGGGGAGGAGAGACGCTGACGACGGAAGGCGGGTGCCGGCAATGCCGGACCAGACACGGGGGCGTTCCCGGCGTCGCGTGACGTCGGCAAAAGCCAAAGAATCTCGGGAACGCCCCCGTGTCTGGTCCGGCATTGACGGACGCCTCTCTGTTCCAATGGCTAGCCTCCATTTATGGAGCTAGCCAATGAAGCAGAGAGGCGTGTTCAAGTCACCCATACTAGAAACTACAGATTTCTCTGGAGGCGGAGCTTACAGCTCCGTCCCCCAGCGAAACCTAAAAAGCGGGCGAGGAGCTCACTTACTTTTTTTTTTTTTTATTTCTTTATTGAACAGATATACGATCTACTCTTACATATACAAGAGTCAATAAAAAGTGAGTTGGTAGATGTCCAAAACATTATACATATAATAAACAATCGTTCAGAGGGATCATCAACAGTTGACGTGATGCATTTCGATTTTTGGTTTTAAGACAAATCAAAGTAATGAAAATGCAATGGAAGGAGTCCAATAACTAAAAGGAATGTGTAACAAAACAAGAAAAAAAATTAAGAAATGGAGTGAAGATAAAGTATACATCAGTGTGTGCGAGAGAGAGGAAGTGATTCAATCGGCACAACAAACAATATCCGAGTAACATTTTCGTTGTTACAGGACAAATAGCATCACATTATGAATCGGAACATAACAGCAATTAGGGACCAGCGTGTAACTTCAGGTACAATCGTGGTGTCTGCATTCTTTAAGCTCCACAAATCAATGTAAAGATGCGTGTGGCACAGGCAGTAGCAAAGGTGTTCACATTTACTCCATGCACAAACGCCTACCCCACTCCCCCGGTACTATGGAATTAATGGACTGTGCCTGCGAGTCCTGGGTAAGTTTCGCGATATACGTGCAATACGGCCCCCAAATGTCAATTGGCCGGGAGGCAACCGGGACCAGTGTGGAGTATTCTTCACTGTTGACATTGCAGTAGGCCATGCTACGAAGCCAGGCTTGAGAGATTGGTGTGCGCCTAGAGCTCCAAAGCATTGCAATCTCTCTCTTAGCTAATAAGAAGCCAATGGCCGCCAATTTGTGGGTGACTTGCCTCTTTTTACTCAGGGAAGCTGGCAGACCAGCCCTGACAGAAATATCTCTGGCAAGGAAAACAACAAGGCAGTGCTTTATTTGAAACTGTGGTTTCCAGTGCTCAGCACAGGTACTTAATTGTCAGCACCTATAACGGTCTGCCACACAGTGGGGCTGTTTATCTGATTTAGAGATTAGCCAAATTGATTTGTAAATTCAATATGCATTAGAAATGACTAATACACACCACCCAAGCCTTTCAAACAGCTTTGGGGGCCTGGAACAGTCAGAATTCTCACATTTGTCGGAATGTGATGGGCAGTAGGAGTGTTTGTACTGTCGTTGGCAGCGCTGGCGGGGGCAATCCAAGGGGTGAGCTGAAGGGGCCCCTGACAAGGTAAGGCGTCTCCCACATCCACATGGGCTGCAGTTTACCAGACGTGTCATTTTATGACTGAGGGCTGTCCTGCCGAGTGCCACGCATCACGAGTGACACTAACACATTTCCATGCGGAGTCCCACATCACATCATTGAAATTTATTTTGACACATTTGTAGCTCCTCTGAATTTCTTGAGGCTTTCACAGCGCGCCGGTGTGATTCTCAGGGTCACCTGTTAGCCTGCACGTACTGGCTTCACTGTCAGAGCGCACCAGGGTGAGTAAAGGAGCGGTTGTCATAGATATACTGACACCTTGTCATGACGCATTTGGTAGTGGTTGGGATTTTGGCACAGTTTCTCCCTCTTCACTTAATTTTACCTCACACTGGCTCTAGAAAGTCATAACTCAGTGCGTCCGCCTTCCACCCTTCCTACCGCCACTGAGATCATCTGCGGTGTACCCCAGGGCTCTTCCCTAAGCCCAACGCTGTTCCACATCTACATGGCACCCCTCGGCCACGTCGCCAGTTAGCACAACCTCCACGTCATCTCCTACGCCGGTGACACCTAGCTGATGCTCTCCCTCACCAAAACCACGGCCAAAACCAACCTCCACGAAGGAATGAAGGCCGTCGCCGAATGGATGAAGAACAGCCGACTGAAGCTGAACTCGGAAAAGACGTAGGTCCTCCTAGGCTCCACCCCTTCAGCCTGGGACGACTCCTGGTGGCCAACATCACTGGGAACAGCCCCAACACCCACCGACCATGCACGCAACCTGGGGGACATCCTCGACTCCACCCTCTCCATGTCTAAATAAGTCAACGATGTCTCCTCTTCCTGCTTCAACACCCTCCGAATGATCAGCAGGATCTTCAAGTGGATCCCCACTGAAACGAGAAAAACAGTCACCCAGGCCCTTGTCTTCAGCAGGCTGGACTACGGAAACGCCCTCTACGCAGGAACGTCAACCAAGTTCCTGAGCCTGCTGCAATGCATCCAGAATGCCTTGGCGCAACTGATCCTCTACATCCCTTGCCACACCACACCCCACCTGAGAGACCTACACTGGCTCCCCGTCAACAAGAGGATCATCTTCAAGCTACTCTTCCGCGCACACTAGGCCCTCCACAACGCCGGCCCAGAGCGTACCTCAACAGACGACTCCGCTTCTACACCCCCACCCACAAGCCCCGCTCCGCCAGCCTCGCCCCGCCACAGTCCCCCTCATCCGAACAACGACCGCCGGCGGCAGATCCTTCTCCCACCTCGCTGCCAAGACATGGAACACCCTCCCCACCCACCTACGGCAGACCCAAGACCTTCTGACCTTCTGAAGACTTCTCAAGACCTGGCTCTTCGGACAGTAGCAGCTTCCCCCCCCGACCCTCCCCTCCTTGCGCCTTGAGACCCTCACGGGTATGTAGCGCGCTTAACAAATGTCCTGATTGATTGATCTCCGACTCCTTTGGTCTTTGTGCACATGAGCAGCCTGTGCTCTGCCCCTTGGCTGCTGCTACAACCTAGCATCCTTCACCAAGCTCCCTTCAGCAGTCACAAAAGTCTAACACTTGGAGAGGACACTTCTCGTGCACACTCCATATGTAGACCGGGTTTTTATTATAGATGGAGCAACATTCCATTCAGTGAAACACAAGAATGGTTTTGTACAGTGCATACCAGGAACTCGCATATTTGAAGGCGTGCAAATATGCGATCATGAAGTAAAAAGAGGAACCGTGAAATAAACAGCGGCGGCAGGCTCAAGTAAGCGCAATTGGGTGTGGGGTAGGGAAGGGAAGGGGAGAGGCAGGGTGGGGGGGGGAAGCAAACACAGACTGGGTATAATTAAATAAATATTATCTTTTCCGTCTTCCGTTGGCTCTCCCCCCCCCCCCCCCCCCATGTCGCGCCATGCCCCGCCCCACAGCGCTTACCTGAGCCGACCAGCGCTGGAAATAAAGTATTTGTTTCAGATCATACTGTTTGGTGAAGTTGGGAAGCTGGGATTTCACATTGTGCAATGTAGCCACAGCTTTTCCAGATGTTGCGTAATGCTCAAGGAGGTAATTTATGCGGGTTGTCTGTTTTTAAAAGAATTATAGTTTGTTCAACTTGTGTGAACGTGTCACTTGGCATGTCACACTTTTGGCATTGGAATGTCACTCAAACACACTGATACCTTGGAAATGTCACACATGATTAGTCTGAAATATGCAGCGTTAAGAGTGAGAGCAGCCCCATTTTAGCTTGTTGGAAAGCTGTTATTTATTATGCAGCTGAGGAGAACTCTGGCGTTATCGCACTTCACTGCGGGTAATTTCAGGGCTCTATAATGTGTGACTAATACATTTTAGTGTGGTAATGCGGACAGCAGCACTAAAATGTATTCGTCTAACCCCTGATGAGTAATACTTGGCAGAGCTAGGCTTTTAGGGACCCTTCTAAGCCATTAAATATAAGAAAAGGGTTTAATTCTTGACCATTGTCTATTGATGTGGACACGGGTGCCTTATTTCTCTCTCAATAAAGTGTCACTCAAAGTGTCACAAAAGGCCCTGACATGTCCAGCATAAACACACTCCGCATATGGGAATGTCACACACATGCAAACTAAAAACTTGGCAGCTATGCAGTGCGTGCTTTTCTGTGTTGGAAGAAATTAAATAAAAGCAGCATTGTAAAGACATTCCCATGGCTCATCCCTCAGCCCAACCCTGTTCAACGTCTACATGGCCCCCCTCGCACAAGTGGCCCGCCAGCACGACCTGAACTTCTCCTATGCACACGACACCCTGCTCATCCTCTCCCTCACCAAGGACCCACGCACCGCCAAAACCAATCTCCACAAGGTTATGAATGCCGTCGCCGAGTGGATGAGGAGCAGCCGCCTGAAACTGAACTCGAACAAGACGGAGGTCCTCATCCTAGGTCCGACCCCCTCTGTGTGGGACGACTCATGGGGGCCGACCACACTAGGAGCAGCACCGACACCCACAGAGCACGCACGCAACCTAGGGTTCATCCTCGACTCCTCCCTCTCCATGTCAAAACTCGTCAATGCCATCTCCTCCTCCTACTATAACACCCTCTGCATGCTTTGCAGGATATACAAGTGGATTCCAATCGAAACAAGAAACAGTGACCCAAGCCCTCGTCGGCAGCAGACTGGACTACGGCAACGCACTCTACGCAGGAATCCTGGCCAAACACCGGTGACGACTAGAACTCTTCCAGAATGCCTCAGCCCGACTGATCCTCAACATCCCTTTTCGCAGCCATATCACCCCCCCCCCCCCCCCCCACATTAGAAACCTGCACTGGCTCCCCGTCAACAAGAGGATCACCTTCAAGCTCCCCACCCATGCACACAAAGCACTCCACAACACAGTCAGCCTACCTGAACAGCAGATTCGGCTTCCACAGCCCCGCCCGCCAGCTCCGCCCCGCCAGCCTCGCCCTCGCCGCCGACCCCCGCATCCAACGAACTACCTTTTGTGGCAGATCCTTCTTCTACCTCGCCGCCAATACCTGGAACACCCTCCCTACCCACCTGCGGCAAACCCAAGACCTGCTCACCTTCAAAAGACTCCTCAAGACCTGGCTCTTCGAGTAGTAGCAGCACTCCAAGCCAACTCCCCCCCCACCCCCCCCCCTTCAGCACCTTGAGACCCTCATGGGTAAGTAGTGCGCTTTACAAGTATCCTTATTGAATGATTTCACGTATCTGCTTTCAGGTAATAGATATTGTACAAAGAACACTTCCTAGCTGTCCACACAATGTGGAAAATCAGAGAACCTCAACATTTGCTGCTGAAATACAGAGGAGTCTTTCGAAGTGTTTGCAAGGGCTGGTGGGATTGCTTTCACTTCAGGCACCTGTCAAGATGGCCGGAGCAGGTCTGGTAAAAAAATGTAATGCATGGACCTGTCTCCCTTCTATAGGCACCTTTGAAACGGTGTCCTGGTTGCATGGCAGTCCTCCACAGGACACATTTCTCAGAAGGCATTCCCTAAATAGGCAGACACCCTACGCATCACTGCCGGTGAACCCGTGGTAGATGCGACGCCGGTCAAAGGTTTCTGGTGCTGGAGCCAGCTGAGGTTCTGCTGTTGGAAACTTGGTGACCCTTTGCTAGATGGGACGCCGGTTGAAGGTTTCTGGTGCTGGAGCCAGCTGAGGTTCTGCTGTTGGAAACTTGGTGACCCCGTGGTAGATGGGACCCCGGTTGAAGGTTTCTGGTGTGGAGCCAGCTGAGGTTTTGCTGTTGGAAAATTGGCACTTATTGAACCCATGGTAGATGTGATGCTGCTCTAAGGTATATGGTGGCGAAGCCAGCTGAGGTTCTACTGTTTTAACGTTGACCCCGTGCTAGATGGGACGAGGTTGAATGTTTCTGGTGGTCGCGGCACCTGAGATTTCACTGTTAGAAACTTGGTGACCCCGTGGTAGATGGCTCGAGGTTAAAGGTGTATGGCGGTCGAGGCATCCGAGGTTTTGTTAGAAACCTAATGTGGTAGAAGGGATACCGATCAAAGGTTTTTGGTGTGGAGCCAGTTGAGGTTTGACTGTTTGAATCTTGGTGACCCTGTGCTAGATGTGACGCTGATTGGAGGGTCCCGGTGGTGGAGCCAGCTGAGGTATTGCTGTTATAAACTTGGTGACCCTGTTGTAGACGGGACACTGGGCAAATATTACTTGTGGTGGAGCCAGCTGAGGTTCTTCTGTTAGAAACTTGGTGAACTTAAGAATTTTAGCAATTTCAATGCCACTCAATATTTCCAGCTTTTTGCTGCACGAAATGTTACAGGTGATCGTATTGTACCCATTCCTATTTTTAATGTTTCCTCCGAATTTTGTGTGCAAGGAATAGGCCGTGTACGGGTTGGGGACAGTATCTGCAATTATACCTTTCGTATGAAGAAACGCATTAGCCCTGCATTAGTTACACCAATGTGTATTTCGTTTGTGGAGAAAATGCATATACTTGGTTACCACGCAACTGGGCCGGGCACTGTTATTTGTCCTTCCTATACCCCCCTGTATACCTAGCTCCATCTGATTATCACAAGACGCATCAGCTACACCCTATACGCACAGCACCCACTGCGGTGCCTATTAGACAACATAGGCAGCTTATCAAGACCGAAATTGATCAGACCGACACCTACTTACAACAATTCACAGACTTTAGCAAAGGTTTAGTGCCGTTCTGGGGACCCATATTCAATAGCAGAGAAATGAGGAGGTTGTCCAGGATAGTGGAAAATGTTATCAACATAACAACTGACATCTTAGCCAACTTAACTGTTGAGCTTCAGGCGACGAGGCTCGTTGCGCTCCAAAACCGTATGGTTTTAGACGTCATCTTAGCTGATCGAGGTGGAGCATGCCGCGTGATTGGCAGCTCTTGCTGCGTGTATATTCCAGGATCCGCCCCCTCTGTCCATCTGGCTATTCAAAAATTGCACCGCATTGCCTCTGAAATGCATGCTGATAATGGGTCCTGGTCACTGTCAGGGTGGTTCTAGGGGCTCCTGTCCACCTGGGGATGGAAGCTATTGTTGATTCTGGGCGGAGCAGCTGGTATCATCTTTACATGTTGCATTCTGATACAATGTGGCCCGGCTTGTTGCTCCTATTGTGCCTCACGCATCACTACACTATGCGTACCTGCCCCAGTCCCCTCTAAAACTCAGATGCTGCAAAAGGAGATCCATGAAAATGATGGCCATTAACGACGACATTTTTGCAGATTGACATGTCTGACCTCTGTATTTAGCTACACCACGCTAAAAGGAGGGTTTGAGGAACCGGCATCGATTTTCGATTATACAGTACTCATAATCGATATTTCAAAATTAGCATGATGTATCTAAATGCTTTAGCCTATGCACGCAAACATTAGCATAAATCCGTCTGTCACGTTTTAGAATTCCAGCTTGCACCACTCTCTGTATTTTACACTTTCTTGACTTGACCGGCGCCATTTTGTGGCCTCGCTCGAAGCCTTACATTAATAGACCCCATTCATTCTTTTTCTCTAAAATCTTTCTCCTGAGAAATAACCCAATTGTTGCAGAATTGCTGTGTCAGCTCGTTAGGCCTGTCAAGGTTGTAGGTAGCAAGAGAAGGCCCGATAACCACATTCCAGGAGGGGTGCGGGCGGACTGTCTCAAAGCTGGCAGAAGGGAGTCACCCGTTCGACCTTGCTAATCTGGGATGAGCTAAACCAAGAGGGCTTTGTGTGCCATATATGGCCTTTCCTTTCTGTACCAACCTGCACCTGCTTGTATTTTTCCATGTTGGGCCATGATTTTGCAATGCAACTGTATATATGTGATGTCCTAACAGTGTGCCAGCAGTCTTCTTGGCGGACCTCGTGGGGTTAGGTCGCAAGGAGCTCCTCTGGCAGAGTTTGTTCCAATAAATGCTTGGACCGTCTACACTGCCAACTGACTGATTATTGGTAATGGGAATGGGATTGGTTGTGAATATAACTATAATTGGGAGGTGGTAAATAATTTTCTGTACTTCAAGCTGAGGTTCGGCTGTTGGAAACTTGGTGACCCTGCGGTAGGCGTGGCGTGGTCGAAGGGTTCTGGTGGTGGAGCCAGCTGAGGTTCGGCAGTTGGAAACTTGGTGACCCTGCGGTAGGCGTGGCACTGGTCGAAGGGTCCTGGTGGTGGAGCCAGCTGAGGTTCGGCAGTTGGAAACTTGGTGACCCTGCGGTAGGCGTGGCACTGGTCGAAGGGTCCTGGTGGTGGAGCCAGCTGAGGTTCGGCAGTTGGAAACTTGCTGACCCTGCGGTAGGCGGATGCGCTGGTCGAAGGGTCCTGGTGGTGGAGCCAGCTGAGGTTCGGCAGTTGGAAACTTGGTGACCCTGCGTTAGGCGTGGCACTGGTAGAAGGGTTCTGGTGGTGGAGCCCTCTGAGGTGCGGCTGTTGGAAACTTTGGACCTTCATGGATGGGTCGAGGTAGCAGGTGTCTGGTGTTCAAGCCAGCTCATGTTTTACTGTTTGGAACTCATGGTTGTACTGCCTCTAAATGAGGTGGGAGCGCAGCGGGTGTGGCAGGGTAGGAGGGGAGGATTTGACGGAGAACCACCAATATTCTAAATGATGGATCTAGATTCCAGTCTCACCTTTCTCGCTTGGTCAAACTGTGTGATTCTGAGCAGTAGAATCTCCCAGTCATTTAGGTGAGGGTTAAGATGAGCGCAAATTGCATTTACATCGCTTTTAGCCCCAAATGAAAGGAGAAACTGAGCGGGAAATGCACGCACTCCAGGGTTAGCGCTGTGGGAATCGCAAGTGGAAAACTGACGTCAATACAGTTTGCACATGCGACTTTCCATCTAAGCTTGCAGTGCTGCAAGTCGTGGGCAAATATCAAAGGCAGTATTTTTAAACCCTTCACAGCGCTATGATACTGCCATATAAGAATGTAATCCCTTCACAGCGCTATGGTACTGTCATTGAGAAATGAATGCTTTACAGCGCTATGCTACTGCCCTATAGGAGTGTATATATACACTTTGCATTGCTATACATTGCAATTACTTGAAGGAATCTACAAGGGCCTGTTGTGAGCTGGCTCCCTGTTTGCAACTATCATTTTAGAATGTATACGTTTCACAGTGCTATGTTATTGGCGCGTGGCAGTCGATACACTAAACACAGTAACACCTCTGTTTCCTTTCCAGATAGTCGACACTCACCCACCTCTGAAGGCCAGAAGCTTCCAGCGCACACAAGTAAGTGCCTCTCTCAGGACCGATTGAAACACTTGACGCCTTTGAAACCCTCACAGAGCCGGTGGGCTCAAGCCCTGCCTTCATCCACTGTGGGGAGAGAATTAGTGGGATGTCGCAACTGTCGCGTTAAATGTGTAGTAGATCGGTTCACACATTTTACCACAACTACGAACTGTAGTTATGATTCCCATGCCTGGTGACGCAGTCATGGCATCAAGAAAAAGCACTTCGATGCCCCGCCAGGGGTAGTAAGCACTATATAAATGCAATCACAATACAATACTATTCACCACTGTTTGAAATGCTGCAGTAGAATGTATCGCCTGACCTGGTTCTGCCCCGGTCCTGCAGCCTTGGGGAGCCCCCTACGGGGGTGATGTGGTATTAGGAGAGGGGGAGGCTGGATTCCGCGTCCACACCTCACTGGCTGTCTCCTTGTCCCCCGCAGGATGTCTCAGCACAAGGGCACCGTGATCCTGGCCTACAGCGGCGGTCTGGACACTTCCTGTATCCTGGTCTGGCTGAAGGAGCTGGGATATGACGTCATTGCCTTCTTGGTGAGTGCATGGGTGGGGGCGAGAAGGGGGTGAGCTGCGGCCACCAGGGTGCGACGGGGCAGGATATGTGATTCTTGTTTGTGGGAGAAGGGCAGTTGTTGAGACCCGCTATCCCATTTCGATGGGGGAGGGGGGTGACTGGCCTCCGGGGGGGTCAGGGTGCTGGTTACAGCCTGGGGAGGGGGTGGTCCCTTTGGGGTGAAGAAATCAGTTCAGTGAGGTACACAGCATAGGAGGTCGATTGAAAATAGTATTTAATAGCCACTAACAGGCTCGAATTGGGACCAAACAATAGGCCCGTGCTCCCCCCAAAATAGACTGCTCCGAAAATTAAATCTTTTCTTTCAGTGCCAATATTTTAAGGATGTTACCGAGATACCCACTGGCGAACACCTATTACCTGGATTCTGCCTTTCTACCTCATTTCCGATTTATGTGACAATCAGAATGGGATGGGTCACGTCTGGAACTAGAACCTGTACTGACAATATAGGGAAAGATCAGTTTTGAAATTGGTTTACTCTTGAACATCCTGGAGGGTTTATTCGAAATGGCAGAGGGAAGAGACATTTTTAGGTCCAGCCTATGCAGCGCGCATGCGCGGCTTCGAGACATGCTGTATTCACTCTGGGGCTTAACCGCGCCTACTCCTTTTCATTGGTTCTTTCCGGTGGCTTTCTAAATGCATTACATTTGAGTTGAAAATCGTGCACATTTGTCCCTCCTTCTGGTGTGCCATTCCCTGACATGGCCACTGGCCCTGCTACATGTCTCATTTCACTTCTATCTATTTCAGTTCTTTACGTGCAACATTTTTTTTTAGATTGCCTTTGCTCATGTTGTTGGCAAACGCGCACAGCTGATGTTTGCAACGTTACTGATTTTCCCTCCACTCACCATGTGCTGTCCCCTTCATACCACCCCTACACCGTCCTTGTTAGTCTTCTTTTCCATTTTGGGGATGGGCTTCTTTTAGTAGGATATGTCTTTTTGGGCTTCTTTTGAAGGGAGTTATTCTTTTTTTATTTTTTATTTTTTTTATTTAAATTAAAAGGTGGTCGGGGCAAAGCTGGACAGCCATACAGCTCCCCGGCCTAAGACAGCTGCATGGCCTTTGTGATGCGAAAAGACAGTGCCGGTAAGAAGATTCTTGCATGACTTTAGTGTAAACCTCTTCGAGAGCCATGCTGTCTTTAGGTGGACGCCACATTAGTCAATGCCTTATGAGCACTAGGGGTTGGTGGAATTTGCATAGTTGCGCTACGCAAAGCTCTGCGAAATGTTAAAAAATCTCTGTGCATGCAGAGTATCGAGAGTATGCGGAATTGCTTGTTCCGCTCGTTTGCAATGCTTTTTTCCTGTTCGCGAATGCTGTTTGCATGCTCGGGAGAAAAAATCTCGTTAACACGCATTTTGAAAGCGCGAACAAGTGAGAAAATTCAATGAAATCGAGGAATGTTTGGCAATTCCACGTTCTCCACAGAACGCAAAATTACCCAAATTCCACAAATTTCGCGAGCGGAACAGAACTTGCCGCCCAGGCCTTTTGAGCACCCTTGGTCAGGTGCTAGGTCCTACCCATCGCCGTACTGCAGAGTGTCCCTCCTGTGTCCAGGTTGACTGATCTACTTCTATGTAATAATCTCTTTGGGCTCTTACTTGTAATGAGGGCACTTTTGGTCAGAACCACTTTTTTTTCCTCCGAGGTGTATCAAAGGAGTTCTGCGGAGTTGTAAACTGCAGGTGTATGTCTGTTTGTGTTTAATTCTAAGTCTGTGTGTGCATGTCCTTATGTGCTTGACATTGTCTCTGTGTGTGCATGAGTGTGTGTTTGTGTGTGTGTGCTGATTAGCAACTTCTCCATCTTTAATGAAGTGTACGGGGTTGTTGTGCGGTCAGTGTATTCCATACTGTGACTTTGCTCCATATCCCTTAGCAACAGCTACAGTTCATGTTTGACATACAGCACTCCTTGCTCTAATCAAGGAGCGCGCTTTACTCCACACCACACATATCCACCTTGGCCCCCACATGACTGAGTGAAAGCTGTGTGCTTTTATTTGGCGGAGCTAGAGATATGCAGGCAGAGCTGTGGAACTGACGCTTGACAGTGAAAAGATCCCCTTCCCCTACCATTGCCTTGTCTGTCCGGCTACCCCAGGGTCACTTCTTCTGCGCCTGGATCCCCGGGTCAGAAGGCAGTGTTGTCTGTCCACCCCCGGCTGCTCGCTCGAGCCAGGGTCACTTCTTCTGCGCCTGGCTCCCCGGGTCAGAAGGCAGTGTTGTCTGTCCGGCTACCCCAGGCTGCTCGCTCGAGCCAGGGTCACTTCTTCTGCGCCTGGCTCCCCGGGTCAGAAGGCAGTGTTGTCTGTCCGGCTACCCCCGGCTGCTCGCTCGAGCCAGGGTCACTTCTTCTGCGCCTGGCTCCCCGGGTCAGAAGGCAGTGTTGTCTGCCTGGGGGCAGTGTTGTCTGTCCGTCCACCCCCAGGCTGCTCGCTCGAGCCAGGGTCACTTCTTCTGCGCCTGGTCCCCGGGGTCAGAAGCCTGTGTTTCTGACCGTGCGCCACTCTTTCCCCTCTGACTGCTCTGGAGTACAGACTGTGGGCCGAGTAGGACCACCATCTGGGGATGGTATTTATTCTGTTTCTGAATGTGTTTGTTCTTCCAGAATTCGCTGCTCATTCTTTAACCCTTCTCAAGAGGCCAGGTGTTCCTTCCTTCGCCGTTGTGCAATGCTTTATGCAAAGAACAGGGGGGGGGCGGCTTTAATGTATGTATTTGAGCTTGTATAGCGCACAGCTACCCGCAGTGGGTTTCCCGGCGCTTGCTTAGGGAACCCGTCCTGGTATTCCCCTGTGAGATAACCCCGGCAGGGTATCCACAAGGTGAAAGCCAGGCATCCCGCCGCGAGGGGCCATTGTGGAGATTAAGCAAGCTATTGCCCAGAGTCGCAGAGTGTGAACCCATGAGTCGAGGGCACCGGAGCGAGAATTATAGAGTCTGTGGAATTCTTTGAGCCCAAGACCCACCGAGGCGGGGAATTGAACCCTGGTCCAGGGCCGATCTTAGATTCCGGGTCTGCCGCCTCTAACCCCTGAGCCACACTTCTCCACAGTGTTTAAGGCAGTGCGACAGGTGCAGCCACATAATTGGAGAGACGACCAGTACTTTTTCCTGGTGGTCCTGAGAGAATCTGAGCAGGCGGTCATGGGGTTGGGGGCGCCAAAAAGGGTTGTCGCACAGGGCGCCACCAGAGCTAAAGCCGGCCCTGGCTTGAAGCAATTTGAAGATGGGTTGTCGAGTCGTATAAAATGCAAACCTTGCAGCAAACTGGACTTTGGCCACCCGCCGGACCTGTGTTTTTCAGAGTCCCATGGTGCCGGGCTTTGTTCAGATGGGAGTGTGTTGCCTTGCTTATTTTTTGCCCTGTTGGTAATGCTTTGGTCCCTTAGAGCTAAGAAAGCAAAACATCTGTCCGTCTCCACGCTGCCTGGCTGCGGACTTTGAAGAGGACGAGAGAGCAGCCGCGGTGTACACCACACAACATGCATCTTTCAAAATGTCTTAAATATGCCCCCGGATTATAGCCTAGAGGTGCAATGCCCGACACCCTGCTCCGCATGGGGGTTTTCACAGGACCTCAAAGGGATCTTAAAATACATTCAAGCCACGGAGCTGCGCCTGCAACATTAAAGTAGAAATAGTTTTCAGTTTTACAATGAAACCTGCCAAGTAATTGTCTTCTATGGGGTTTTTACTTATCGATTCATCCGATTCAGTTGCCGACTTACATCTTTCGCAAATAGTATTTTCTCAGCCCGGCCAACACCGGTTTCTTCGTACAAGTAAAATTACTAAATCAATGCGTGATTCCTGAGGTATATTGTTGTGTGTACAGACCCATTACAAAAAGACTTTGAAGGCACTCGAGTGTCTGTTTTATGAAAAATGCAACATGCTAACATTGACATATTACATACACAGGCGACCTTATCTATTTTTTTTTTTTTTTGGGACCAGTTTCAGCTCAACTGTGATTATAACTTGCAAATATCATATAAAATATCATGAGTGAAGGCAAGGTCTTTCATTTTGCACATTCATACAAATTTTTGTTAGGTCTCGGCCTGCCAATGCGCTTGCGTATTGCTGGCGGAGATTATAGTAATGGCAAAAGCACAGTCTGCCAACGGCGGATCACGCACAGTTCATGTGATCTATGGGCGTGCACAAACCAGCCACGTCACAAACCACCATTTGTCTGTCAGTGCCTCACATCACACTTCAAAGGCTCCGCTCCCCGCCCCCTGCGTACGCACACCAGCACTCTCCTACTTCCCCTCCCACGGCCAGCCGCTCTTCCCATTCACGCGCTCTGCAGGTCACCATTTGCCAGCATGCGCCCGCTAATTCCTTTTGTTCCTGCCCACCTCATACCCCTTTCATCTGCCATCCTACAATGCCATCCTCTTCATCTGACTCTTGTAGGTTCTTTCTCATCCGTCTAAACCTTTTGTCACAGTGCTCCTCTTTCTTCTGCACTTTTCCACGTTTCTCTCTCTTATTCTGAATTAAACTCTTGTCAATGAAAAATAGTTCCTGGTCCCCAAATATAAATACCGGCGAGCCCCACCTGGAACCAAGGGCTCAAATTAAGCACTGATTAAATACACATAATATTAGAGGTTCCCCTGATCTGCCACATTCTTCTAGGCTAGAAGCATGGCCTCCTGTCTTTAAGATTACAGGACCTCTCATGACCCTGCTCACCTCACCGCTATCGGCCGCTACTCCAGGCTGCTCAAAATTTCTCCGCACGACTGGTCTCTCACATTCCATGCTCCTCACATTCCTCCCACCTGCTTCCCCTGCTATGGTGGCCCGCCGAGTACACTCTCCTGAACATTGTCCGCACTTCAAACGCGGCCCCCGCCCTCCTCAGATATCCGCGCACTTCTACTAATTCAATCTCGAATCGAGGAATGACTAAAACAGCCACGAAGACCAAGCCAGATTATAGCACCTTTAATATGAAACCCAAAGTGGGTAGCGGCCCTCAGCGCTGCCCCGATACTTGCCTGAGAAGGTTCGACCCGTCCATGCAGCAGGGTTCAGGCCGTTAGACACATTGCTAAGTATTTTGGTCTCCGTGATGATCATAATGATGATTGAACCTATATTTCAGATTCCACCTTGTCGTGCCTCTTGGCGCTAGTCCCTCGTTGTGGTTCTGTCACACTGCCAGAATCCACTGTCCAGACCTCTCTTCTAACACAGTGTGCACGTTTACTCGCAAGAACTTCCCTGAAACATGAGCCTAAACGTCTGGCTGTTGCATGTGATGGCGGCAATAAAGAAGTCCTGTGTGCATTCCTCAGCCTTCACTGCTTGTTTATAAGGGAGCTAGACGCTGTCTGCATTAACCTCTTGGCTGCTAATGACAAGGGTAACTCGTCATGGACTTTCCATTGATTTCAATGGAAATTAAAGTCAAATTCAAATAATGCCTTAGCAGCCAAGAGGTTAAAGTCCTATTGACAGCAGCATTCCTCTTACTTGACTCCAATGATCCAATCTAATGTTTTTTTGCTTGCCTCATGCGCCGTTTTACACTCAATTAATCTCCTTCTTTCCCTTACATTTAATTAATACCCCCTGCCGCCACATAATTACACGCCACATAATTACACTCTATCTATTGCATCACCACAGCATCACTCAGGGGCACCACAACATCACTATGCGTTACCACAGCATCACTGAACGCCACAGCATCACTCGTCGCCGCTACAACATCATTCAGAGCCACTACAGCATCAGTCTGTGCAACCATTCAACAACAACTGGTTCGAATGTGTTCTCTCAATGTTTTCAAGCTTTATTACAAATGTCAAAGAAAGATGATAATATTTCACTTCTGTTCTTGGATTTTCGTCACAATAAAATACACTGAACATAATCTTCACAAAAGTTATTTACAAAAGTTTAAGCTATTCAATTATAAATGACAATAACTTTTATTTAAGTATTAATTATTTAAAAACATTAAAAGCCATTGTTTGTAATATCAATACATCTAAGTCACGTAAATACAACATATAGTGCATTACAAATGCTATAGGTGTCACATTTGCGAAAGTTAAAAGTATTGGCATTGTAAATGTCAAAGCTATTAATTTTGCTATTTTCAAAACCAACACATACATTAAAAAAAACTCATTTACAAGACCAATAGCTCAAACTTTCCTAATTCGAGACCTATTGCATTGCAAATGCTTGGTAATATTGCCATGAAGTGTTTCAGGTCTTCGTTTATCCCCGTCTGTTGACATAAAACTGCAGCCTCATGGCTGCCGCACATGAGTGTGAACATGGCTGGAACCGAACAAACACGTGTGTGCCTGGACACCCCCGCTTTCACGGCTGAGCGCTTCATGCAATGCAGCCGCCGCAGTCGGCTGACACCCTCCAGCTGGACCATTACTGCTGATAGTACAAGGAAATGTTCACCTTGCTTTCTTTGTATCTTATTCTACGTGTCCCTGTCCACCATTCTTTACTTGTTCTATATTTAGTTTTTCATTTTTAGAGTAGAACCCTAATCGCAGCGTATGTGATGGCGGCGTGGTCCTGTGACCTCACTATGGGCGGGTGTAAACCCCGCCCAGCCCTTTGCCTCCAGACATGCGTGCCTAATGTCCTGTCTGCTGGTCAGCTGCTGGCTTATACCTGTCAACCAGCATAAAGTATTTGAAGCCCACCGAACCGCGTATCAATTTCTAGCAGGCGCGAGCTGGTCCGCTTTCTCTGAACCTCGACTTCTCGATCTTAACAAAGTGAAAATAAATATTTGAAAATAAATATTTAACCAATCTCCTATAGTAAATTCAGTATTGTTGCTAGTGCTTATTTTGTAAAATATTAAGTGCCGGGGCTCTGAGCACGAGGCCACTGCAGCTTGCACCACCCAGCGCCCTTGTCATCGCAGCCAAAACAACTCACCGTCTCTCCCGCATGTAAATGTGACAGTTCAGGTTATTCCAGGTCCCCAAAGCTAAAGAAATAGCTGGCAAGGTAGGTATTATCAATTTTAATGTATATTGTTTTCCTAAACCATGTAATACTGCTCCTCTCTAAATTAGATGAGCAGCGCCACCATGTGGTGGACCGGTTAAGTGTGGTGTTGACAATTAAGTGCCGATGCTAAGCACCGGCTCAAATTAAGCACTGTCCTCTCTGACCCATGTGGCGCCACGCCTGTCAGTGTTGCTGCTGGAGCAGAGGGGGCTGCAGAAGAGGAGAAATGGAGGGAGGGCTGGTCCTGGTGGTGACTTGTCGATCGCATAATAACTCATCGGCTGCAATGAACCATTTCGGCATCCGACCAGCACTCCACCTTCTTGGTCTCCGTTCCCCTTGCTTCTGTGTGTCTTGTCGTCCATCTGCTTTAATCATCTCTCCTTTCTCCCACCCACTTTCTTTTTATGCTTCCTACGCTGCCTCTATTCTTTCTCTTCTTCTTACACTCGTTCTCTTATCGCTGGCCCACTTCTTGGCTGCTCACCTCCCTCCTGCATTGTTTCGCTCTCTTGCTCTCCCTATCTCTTTCCTTCCTCGTTCTGTCTCTTATTTTCCTCTGTTCGCTCTCTCTGATTCCTATCCCTCAAACACACGCTCTCCTCCTCTTAGGGTGTCTTCTGCATACACCGCCCCTCCCTCTTTATACGTCCGTGGCCTGCTCTCCCGATCTTTCTCTCTTCCTGACACACTCCGTCTGCTCCTCTGTCTGGAGTTCATTCACCTCTTCGTGTACAAACTACCTATCCCTCTCTATCGTCCTTTCTATCTATTCTGTGCAGCTCTCACGCCTATCTATTCGCCATGCCACACAATTCCACTAGCCAAGTACACAGATTTTTAAATATTTTTTTTTATTGCATTGCAAATGCTTGTTACAGTCTGGCCAGGACCCGAACTCGCGGCCTATTCCAGAACATCGCACAAAAGGTCTCTGTGGAATGTGTGCGGCGAAAAAGACGCAGGAAAAGCTGAAATGTCCGGCTACTGTACATGTGTTCAGTGGCGAGCAGAGAAAGCCCGGAGTCTGCACATTCTGGCCTGGATTCCAAGCAGGGCGGATCTGAAATCAGTCACATAAGGGCCCTTTGAGGGGACAAAAATGCACAAAATTAAAGCACAACATACATCAGGACCGCCTGAGTCCGTTTTGAGAGAACTCGCAGTGCTCAGTGAAATATTCCATCTGCAGGACCACCTGGGTCCCTGATCAGAGAACTCTCAGTGCTGACAGAACTCATCCACTTGCAGGACCTCCTGAGTCCATGTTGAGAGAATTCAGTGTTCAGAGAACTCACCCACTTGTAGTACAGCTTCTATCCATATTCAGGGAACTGGTACATCTGCAGGACTGCCCTTGTCCCTGATCTGAGAACCCACAGAGCTTACAGGACTCCCCCACCCGCAGGACATCCTATTCCCCTGTTCAGGGAACTCGCAGAGCTTGCAGAACTAATCCACCTGCAGGACAGCCTGTGTTCATGTGAGAATTCAGTGCTTAGAGAACTCGCCCACCCACAGGACCACCTTTTCTCCTGTTCACAGAACTCGCAGTGCTTACATAGAACGTTTCCATGCAGGACTTCCCAAGTCCCTGTTGAGAGAACTTACAGGACTTACAGAATCTGTCCACCTACAGGACCACCTGTGTCCATGTTGAGAGAACTTGCAGTGCTTGGTGAACTCGCCCACCTACAGTTCGGCTGCCGTCCATGTTGGGGTGATTGTGTTCTTCAGTTTTTCAGTCCCAGGCCTCAGCACTTATGCAGCAATTTGGTCTCGCCTAAGCAGCGCGCCTGCAATGCTCTAGGAGGAACTTTAGCCATCGGTCTTCACTTTTCAAGCACTGCACTCATGCTTGTGGCGGCATCCACTTTGCGGGAGCGAGCAGCGGCGCGCCACAAGCACGAGGGCAGTGCTTGAAAAGTGTAGACTGCACACGCACGCATGCACCACTCCTGGGCTTGTTTTTCTATGCACTCTAATGGCGTTCTTCTCTTTCAGCCTCTTTCTTCCCCGTACCACGTCTGCCCCATTTCCCATCTCTCTTCTCTCCACTCTTTCTTCTGGATTCTCCCCCCTTCCTGTGTATCCTCTGCCTGCATTCCGCAGTCTCTCGATAACCATTTGCGTTTACTAACCCTTCCCTCCTATCGCAGTTTGCCTTTTTCCATCAGTCTTTCAACTCTGTGTTCCCACTTTGCCTCCTCAGTTTCCTCCGCCTGTTTCCCGGTCAGTCTTTCTTTTGTGGTTTTCTCTCCCTCCCTCTTTCCTTTCAGTCTACTCCCTATTTTATATCACCCTCTTTTCTCTTTTGTCATGTGCCTCTCTTGTCTCTCACTTCCTATCTTTCATATTCCGCCGCTAGGAACCTCTCTCCATCCTGTCTCACTTCCTCTGCTTCTTTCTTAGTCACACTCCACGTGAAATCCACTTCTCCATTTCTTTCCCTTCGAATTCTGGAGTTTTCCACGTCTTTCTCTGTCGGCTCACGGTAACCTCTATTTAATCATTAATTTCTCTCTTTCTCTATTTCACTATTTCTTTCTTTCCCTGCCTACTTACTTACATCTCCGCCTCTATATAATCCATTTTACAACTTTCATCTTTCGGTCTTTCTCAATGTTTCACCTTCCACTGTCTCACGTCCGTCTAGGTGCAGTAGTTATCCTCTATTTCAGTTTTCCATACATTCTCTCTCCCTCATTAGGACGATGGGCACCAGTCCTGTGTAATTAAGGATAATTCCTACTACCCGTCGATACGCCCTGTCACAATCATATGCACTAGTTCTATCACGACAATAGGCTCCAGTCTTTTTATAATAGTATACACTATTCCTCCTGCTTGCTTAGGTGTCCAGCATGGCCCTACAGACCGTGTTCAAGGTGTCACTGGCGCCTACGTCCAGACGCACCGAGTCGTCTCTCAGGGTCCTGAGGGACGGTGTTGGCCCGTGATCCTGCTGTGGGCCTGCTGCTGCAGCTGTGTTCAGGCACCGACGGCAAGGACATGCTTCTGTTGGTCGACGCGACCTCGCTGACATCGTCACCCCCCCCCCCCCCCGGTTCACCATGGGGGGGCATGCGGAGCACTGCTGCTGTCAGCTGTTCAAGTGACCTGGCCACATCCTGGCAACACTGTACCATTTGCCCCTGCATGGCAAGTGATCTGCATGAATGTTGCGATGTAGCATTGTCTACTATGTGGTTGGACCTGGTGTAGGCCGACAGGCGGGCCAGTAGTTGGCGGTGGCGGGTCATGTCCTGCTGGGCTACCAGCAGCTGACTATTTTCATGGACAGCTGCGGTCATCTGTCCGACATTGTGGGAAGTCTTCTGCAGCTGAAGGTGTATCGCTGCCAGGTGACGCGCCTGTGGTGTACCGCCAGCATGAGGCGTTCAATGGCCAGGCCAGGATCAGGTAGATGGAGTGCCCTGCCCGTGCCTGTTGAGGCTTGACGCTGCTGGCGCCTCAGTCCGCTGGACTGGGATCTTGCTCCGGCTGTGCGCCTCGTCTGCCTCCTAGCCGCCGGTGGTGTGGCCTGTACAACTGCCGTGGGTGTCTGTTGGGGTGGTGGCTGGACACCTGTGGCTACAGGGGTGGCCCTGTCCACACGGGGTGGTGGTGGTGGAATCCCTGCAGGTGGCTGGGATGGACCTGGTTGTTGGTCAGATTGGCCCTCACCCTCGGTGTCCTCCGGTAACTCCTCGATATGTAGGGCCTCGCTGTCAGTCCTGGGTTGGTCGGCAGCACCTGTGATGTAAAAGGGTGCATGATTAATGATATGTATCTTGCACATGAGATGTTGCTACATGCATGCAGGCTTGCTTTCCCTGAATGGCTTTTGGAATTACTTTGATTTGACAGGTCTGGCTGTGTAGGGCTATCTGGGGAATTATGATTACACTACAACTACCACAATGCATTGGGGCATTTTAGGTGTGCATGGCCTGCATTACTGGGGATGTCCTATTGCTAGCTCAGGAGTCATGGGCATTGTTAGTGGACGGGGTCGCAGTCGCATGGCACTTACCTTGTGATTGTTGGCTGGGTCGGGACGAGTCCAGCTGAGTAACACCCACGCAGGCTTCTGGTGTGAGGGTGTCCTCGACAAGGTCCTCCAATGGAGTGTTGGAGTGTGGCAATTGGATCCCCTCCACAGCCTCTCCGCAATGCGCTCCTTTGCACAACCTCTCAGGTCGTACCAACGCTACTTCAAGTCGTCGATTGACCGCTGGGTCACCCCGACTGCATTTACTTTTGCGCGGATGCGCAGCCAGATCCGGCGCTTGTCTGCCTCTGGCACCCTCCGGGAGTCCTTGCCGAAGAGGCGTCCATGGTCCTTACAGACCCCCTCAATGAGGTACTCTAGTTCTTGTTCAGAGAACTTTATTTTTCTCTTCCTTCCTTGGCCACTGCTCCCTGCTGCTTCCTGGGACATGTTGGTGGTATGTGTCCTGCTGGGGTGCTGCAAAATCACTGTTGTGGAGCTCTTCACAATGCTGCTTCCACTGTCTGGCTCAGTGATCTGTTTGTGGGAGGGAAAAGCCTACTTCCTGGTTGCGATGTCATCAATGGGCTCGACATGCGACTTCCCGTTTTTGCGATCTCGCAGTTAGCGAGATCGCAAATTGCGATTTCTCTAATTGCGAGATCGCAATTTCAACATGGCGATTCTGTGAAATTTAAGCGATTGTGGTAAAATCGCAAATTGCGGCCGATTGCGATTCGCATTTTTCAATCATTTCTTCATGAATGCCATTCTGCGATTTTCAAATTACGAATTGCTATTTTTCGCTATTAGAAATTCGCAGAATGGCACTTTGATGAATCTATGTATATGTCTTAATAAATCTATTCTAAATGTGCAGGATTATCCCACTAGAGCATTAGACTTCCCTCCCCAGCCTTTCCTAAATCTCACATAGATAACAAGGATTTGCAATGCAACAGGCCTCGTATTTACATGAGTTTATCTCTGGACATTATAAATGACAATGCCTTGTTATGTTTTAAAAACAAAAATAAAAAAAATTGTTATTTGCAACGTCAATAGCAGAAACTCTCATAAATGCAAGACCTATTGCATTGCAAATGCTTGTTGTGTCTGTGACGCCAAAAGCAAATCAGGGTACCGGTTTCACATGTGACTAACACACACACCTCTTCTCTCCCCGCCCCCCACCACTGGGTGCAAACATCTGATGAGTGGTACACGGTTTATGTGTCTCAGGCTGAGGTTAATGATTCACAGTTTTGCTGGTCTAGGAAGATTCTTTTAATCTCTCACTGAGACAGACATCATTTGTGTGTCGCAGTCATGTCTTGCGCCTTCATAGGTCACTCAGGACCTCTGCTGGCATCATTCGTGGATTTCACTCATGTCTAGCGCCTTTATAGGTCACTCAGTAGCTGTGCTGGCATCATTCGCGTGTCTCAGTCATGTCTAGCGCCTTCACAGGTCAGTCGGTAGCTGTGCTGGCTTCATTCGTGTATCTCACTCATGTCTAGCGCCTTCATAGGTCACTCAGTAGTTGTACTGGCATCATTTGTGTGCCTCAGTCATGTCTACCGCCTTCACAGGTCACTCTGTAGCTGTGCTGGCTTCATTCGTCTGTCTCACTCATGTCTAGCGCCTTCATAGCTCCCTCAGTAGATGCGCGGACATCATTCGTGTATCTCACTCATGTCTAGCGCCTTCATAGCTCCCTCAGTAGATGCGCGGACATCATTCGTGTATCTCACTCATGTCTAGCGCCTTCATAGCTCCCTCAGTAGATGCGCGGACCTCATTCGTGTATCTCACTCATGTCTTGCGCCTTCATAGCTCCCTAAGTAGCTGCACTGGCATCATTTGTGTGTCTCTCATGCCTAGCGCCTTCATAGCTCCCTCAGTAGCTGTGCTGGTATCATTTGTGTGTCTCACTCATGTCTAGAGCCTTCATAGGTCACTCAGTAGCTGTGCCGGCATCATTCATGTATCTGTCATGTCTAGCACCTTCATACGTCACTCAGTAGCTGTGCTGGCATCATTTGTGTATCTCACTCATGTCTAGCGCCTTCATAGGTCACTCGGTAGCTGCGCTGGCATCATTCGTGTATCTGACTCATGTCTAGCGCCTTATCTTCCGCAGCAAACAGTTTTTCTTGAAGCTTAACATCCGCAACCCTATGCACCATTTGATCTCGTAACATCTGATCATGAAATGTTGAATAGTTACCTTTTGACGCTAGGATCCTTAAATCATTCACAAATAAATCTATAGATTCTTTAACCAATTGTCCTCTACTTAGAAATTTGTGATGAGATACCACTTCATTGACTTTTTTAATGTAACGTTTGTCCATTTGTCTATTAGCTTCTTCTTATACGTCAATGTCATCTTCAGATGATGATACTCGATTATGGTAAACAACCTTTACAACAAAACTTTTATATAGCACTACCATTACGACGCAACTTTTACAACGCAAACCATTACAACGCATTGAGCTGGGGGGCGCTCTAGGATAGTGAATAGGTTTAATGTACTATCCAACACCTTCCCTACTATCCACGGGGACTGGAGTTGGAATAGTAAATTAAACTATTCACTATCCAGCGCCCCAAAGCACTATGCGTTGTAAAGGCATGCGTTGTAAAAGCATGCGTTGTAACGTCATACATCCCTCGATTATTACTAGGAGGTAAATGGTTTAGAATGTGTCTTCCTTCTGCGCCGAGACAATGTTTTAAGAGTGCTAATTTGTTTATCCGTATAAACATCGCCACCAATTGCTTCAATAATGGCTTCAAAGCCTTCTTTCCACCGTTTCCACTCCAAAATGGGTTCTCCAGGTAAAGCCAAGAAAGGTGCAGGAGTAGACGAATTTTCAGTTGAAAATTTAAATAGTGTCAGTAAACAATTTTGAAATATCAAGTAAAAACTCTGCATTTTACAAATTATTAATTTTCAATGAGAGGTGAGGAATTTTCATAAGAGCACATTTTATATTATACATACTCTCCAATTTGAAAATGTGCAATTTATCTTTAATATTGTAGTCAAATTGTAATAGACATCCAGTTCTTATGACGAATGAAGTTTTTAAAGTACGTTTCTCCGTCATGAACTCGACATTTAAATGACATGCAAAATGTCTGCCACGTTGCGCGTCCTTTTTAGGTTTCGCCTATTATCATTTGCTTGCGAATGTAATAGGCGAAAATTCAAGTGCTCGATCGACTCGTCAAACCATTGCGGTTTCTTCACAGTGCATGTGAGTCACGTGACCACAAAAGCGGGTCACGTGACCACACAAGCACGCGCATCTCCCTAATCCGCCTGCCACACTTCTCCTCCCCTCGCTCGCATTCCCGCCCCCCCCACCAGGCTCTCAGCCCCCATCCAGCTTCCCTCCGGCATGCTACCCGTTAACAATGTTTCCTTTCCCACTAACTATATTTGACGGGCGGCCGTGTATCCGGTTTCAGGTTGGGTCCTAACCCAACGTCTAGATAACATCGGAGTAAAAGACAGGGCGTTGAAATGGCTCACGTCCTTTCTCTCCCGACGCTCCTTCCAAGTATGGGAAGGTGAAAGCCGCTCCCCCTCCATCCCCCTCCAGTGTGGTGTGCCACAGGGCTCATCTCTAAGCCCCACGTTGTTTAACGTGTACATGGCCCCACTGGAGGAACTGGTCTCACCTTTTGGAGTCACCATCGTCAGCTACGCTGACGACACTCATCTGGTGGTGACGCTCTCCCACCCCAAGCTAGAGCCCTCCAATCTCCACGACTGCCTCTCCAACGTCCATCAGTGGATGAGTGACTCTGCCCTGAAATTAAACGGATCCAAAACCGAGATCCTGCTCCTAGGGCACAACACCACGAACCTTCCCCCTAACATCTGGCCCGCCTGCACGGGCGAACCCCCCACACCCAAGACAGAGGTTAAGAGTCTGGGAGTGTGGCTGGAGACAGATCTCACCTTCAGGACACAGGCGAGAAAGACGGCCGGCATATGCTACGGACTACTCAGATCTTGCAGGAAGGTACTTCCCCCTACTGCCATTCCAGTCGCGCCTTTTGCTGATCCAAGGCCTAATTTTATCCAGGCTGGACTACAGCAACGCCATTTATCTGGGAGCCCCGGAATCCACTCTCCAAACTTTACAAAAAGCCCAGAATGCCGCAGCCCGACTACTTACAAACACTCCAGCCAGAACATCAGCCAAGCCTGCACTGAGGAAGCTGCATTGGCTCCCAATCAGGGAAAGGGTAACTTTCAAGGCCCTTTGTCTGGCCCACAAGGTACTGCACAACGCAGGCCCCCCAATTCTCAACAACTGGATCACACCCTACAGACCCACGAGAGCGCTTCGATCCGAACATGGAAACTTCATCATGATCCCCAGGGTGAAGAAGGCCCGTGCAGGTGGCCGCCGCTTCTCAGTCAATACTGTAAAAAAATGGAACGCACTCCCCTCGAGCCTTAGAGCAGAACCAAATCTCCTACGGTTCAGGAAGTCTCTTAAAACCCTACTCTTCCCTTGAGCCGTCGTCATTCCCGACCTTCATCCCTTAGGAGCACGAGGTTTAGCGCTGGGATACCCGTTGTGTGACTACGCGCTCTAGAAAAACCAAAAATAAATAAATAAATAAAAATAAATTTATTTATTGTTATGCATGTAAAACATTTTGCAAAGGGAAACCAGAGGGTACTTAAACGTGTTTTTCTTTTTTGGCTTAGCATTATTTCATTTAGGTCAGCGCCATTCGATCTGGACTTAGTGCACGAGACCAGGTCTTAATGCAGCTGGCAAGAGTGAAAAATGTGCGCTAACTCCGGTAGAATGTTCTGGAAGGTGTTTATTAGAGTCGACAGCAGTACTTTTAAGGATGACGTACCAATTTTGCTGGAATGTTAAACATCAAGGGGCATATGACTCTAGAGCAAGGATGATAGCTTCTTTTTCCTTTACACAGATCGAAGTTTGACATCAGAATCAAGGGTTGGATGGGTCGGAAAATAGGTTCGGGCACCAAAATAAAAACGAGCACTGGCGTTGCCAATAGGTTTCGCATTTGGAAAGTTGGAGCTATTGGTTTTGTAAATGACATTTTATATTTATACTAGCAGCCCGCCCCAGCGTTGCCTGGGGCAGAAAGAGGCTAGGGGCAAAACACCCGCTCCCGCCCCGACCCACTCCCGCACCGACTCCCTCCTGCCCCGACTGACTTGCGCCCCCTCCCGCCCAGACTCACTCGCGCCCCCCTCCCGCCCAGACTCACTCGCGCCACCCTCCCGCCCAGACTCACTCGCGCCACCCTCCCGCCCCGACATTTTCATTTACTGCTGCCTCCTTACCTGTGCCGCCTCCTCACTCACTGCACAGCCGCTCGTAACTGCACCGCCCTCCTCCGTGTCGTCATCACACACGTCGCGTCGTGCCCAGCGCTAGGTCCCGGCCGGCGCTACTTTCAGGGGACTACTTTGTTTACAAACGTAATATTTTTAATTTACTTTTTTTAAAATTTATATAGCCTATGTCCATCTACACACTTTTCATAGATGTATCGGTTGTGTAGATTTGCGCTGTGGTTCCGAGTTTACCTGGCCAAAAGGTGCAAGTTCTCTCTTTATAATAGTAGTATAGATATAGATATATATACACGCATACATACATTTAGTTTTCACACCTGGATTAATCCACTTGAATGCACAGATTCACGTTTATCTATATCTATATCTATACTACTATTATAAAGAGAGAACTTGCATCTTTGGGCAAGGTAAACTCGAAAACTACACCACCAATCTGAACACCCAAGACATCTTAGAAAACCCCTGGGCAAGCAGAAGGACATAGGCTACATAAATTAAAAAAAAGTTCTTTAAAATATTTACAAATAAAAATAAAGTAGTCCCTTGCAAGTAGCGCCGGCCGCGACGTATGCGTGAGGGGAGTAGCGTCGTTCACAGCAACAGGAAGAGCGTGGACATGAGTAGCGCCTGCACGAGGGGAGGAGCGGAGTGCAACAGCAATACGGAGCCGCGAGAAGCGGAGGAGCAGTGGCAGCGCGGGGAGGTAAGTCGGGACCTGGGGTGGGGTTTACAAAGCCGGGTCGGGCGGGAGACTCGAGGCGCTATGCGCTATGCTCAATGCAAAATGCTCAATGTCGGGGCGGGGGGCGGCAGGCGGCGGGCTCAAAGCGGGAGGCGGTATAGCGAATGTCGGGGCGGGAGGCGGGAGGGATGCGGACTGGGCAATGTCGGTGGGGGGGGGGGGGTGCTTACAATGCTGCCCCCAGCCCCTTTCTGCCCCAGGCAACGCTGGGGCGGGCTGCTAGTTTTAATACAAAGTCATGAATTTACCCTTCTAAAACTGGCAATTTGCACACTGAAGCTCACACCAGTTTCCTCCTGTTCCATAACTACACTTACATTGAACTAAAAACGTACCTATATCATACTAACATTAAACCAGCATTGTTCTGTGTATGGACCAGCTTTCCGCTATTTGCTCATCTGTTCTTTTGAATATTGAGTATCATAAATAGTAATATTTGTTCATAGAGCATGATCTTTGAACTGTGGACTTCAATCCCTATAATCCTTAGAGGCGCTTCCGGTGGCACGTGGCCACTTCAAGGATCGATTGCAGGTTCTCAGCCGGGCAGGAGGGGATGTGTCCCACACAGCATTGCGCTGCACATACTAATTATGAAATATGCTTTTAGCTCTTGTAGTCTCCCCGTAGAAGTTCGTGATGTTATTATCAACACATCTCCGGGGCTGAGTAAGCTGCCACGTGACCTCTCGCACCAGAATCCTTCCTTTGGGGTATTCATATCTCTTTAAGCAGACTGCCCGGCTCGGTGCACGATCAGACACCGGGAAGTGCTAGCTGCTGTCTAGAGCGCCTCGAAGGCAGACGCCTGCTGCAGAAGGCGCGCGCTCGCAGCCCGTGATCTTTTAAACTAATATAGATATATTGTAATCGTCACGGTTACAATCGGAAATGGGGCGGAAAGTGACCGTGACCACGTGTGCCCTGAACCAGTGGGCTCTAGACTTTGAAGGTAACTTGGAAAGAATTGCAAAAAGTAAGTGATCTGCTGCGCATAGAAATGTTGCAAACGTGATTCCAACGCCTCTTCAGAGGTAGGAAACGCTATATAAATGCATGGTCAACATTGTACTCATTGCTGCTAAGCCGAGAGTTGCAGCAGAGCCGTGCTGTTGGACAGATGCACGCAAATTCTCAGAATTAGCAAGTGAAAGTGACGGGCTGTTCTCAGGCCAGGAAATGTGTGTTCTTCTAGCCAAAATGCATTGATTAGATAAATAATGCACTTCTCGGAAAGTCTGCAGCGCATAGAATGAGGCGGTGTCCGCACTTTTCAGATCAGCTGTACTGCATGAGAGAATCAGCACTTCTCACCATGGCTGTTGTATTTTTATTAGTACATGCCTGCATTTCCCGGAAGGACTGTTGTGCCGTAAATTGCATTACACTACCTATGCTTCGCCTCCCGCCTCCCGCCTCCCGCCTCTGCCTTACCTCACCACTCTCGGGCCCCCACCCGCACCGGCTCCCGCCTCGCCTTACCTGAGGCACCGCAGCACGTCACTCCTCGCCGCTCATCACCGCTCCTCCCGCCTGTCGTCATCACGCAGGTGTAGGTTGCGGTTAGCGCTACATCGCGGCCGGCGCTTGTTTTAGGGGACTACTTTGTTTTTAAACTTACATTTTTTAATGTACGTTTTTTTTTAAATTTTATGCAGCCTATGTCCTTCTACACACCCTGAGGATTACAACAATGTATTGGGTGTGTGGATTGGCGCTGTGGTTCCCGAGTTTACCTTGCCAAAAGGTGTCTGTTCTCTCTTTATAATAGTAGTATAGATATTGTTATTGACAATGCCAATAACGATATATAAATATAAAATGTCATTTACAAAACCAATAGCTCCAACTTTCCAAATGTGAAACCTATTGGCAACGCCAGTGCTTGTTACAATGTGTGTCAGATCTAAAATGGCCAACACATCTTTCCTCTGTCCCAAAGTATGGCCGCAGCACGCTTTGACGTTCTTACGTCATGCGTTACAGCTGGGGCATGCGCACCTTAACAGTACTTTTTCCGAAGAATCCTTAAAAAATAGTTAAAACACTCACGAGTGTCTCTCATGGACGCGATTTTCACTAGATGTTATCGGGTATCGCCATCCACATACTGGAACATAACCCGATGTCCAGTTAGTCTTCTTTACTCTACAGCAACATGATCTGCACTTAGCAGGACTCCAGGTTCCACGGTTCTTCTTTCCGATCATCGCCAGTGAGATAACGAAGCTACATCACACGCGTTGCAAGGTAATAATACTTTTATTACACAGACAGATAAATACATCCGTAAGATGAGCCTGGGTCTTAACTGTCCTCTCTGGAATCCTGAACACCACAGTGTTCTTGATTCCAGAAATGACAGCACAACACCACACAAGTGCCTTCATAGGTCACTCAGTAGCTGTGCTGGCATCATTCGTCTGTCTCACTCATGTCTAGCGCCTTCATAGGTCACTCAGTAGCTGTGCTGGCATCATTCGTCTGTCTCACTCATGTCTAGCGCCTTCATAGGTCACTCAGTAGCTGCGCTGGCATCATTCATGTATCTCTGCCGTGTCTAGCACCTTCATAGCACCATCAGTGGCTGCGCTGGCATCATTTGTGTATCTCACTCATGTCTAGCACCATCATGGGTCACTCAGTAGCCGTGCTGGCATCATTCGTGTATCTCACTCATGTCTAGCGCCTTCATAGGTCACTCAGTAGCTGTGCTGACATCATTCGTGTGGCTGGCTAATGTCTAGTGCCTTCATAGGTCACTCAGTAGCTGTGCTGGCATCATTCGTCTGTCTCACTCATGTCTAGCGCCTTCATAGGTCACTCAGTAGCTGCGCTGGCATCATTCATGTATCTCTGCCGTGTCTAGCACCTTCATAGCACCATCAGTGGCTGCGCTGGCATCATTTGTGTATCTCACTCATGTCTAGCGCCTTCATAGGTCACTCAGTAGCTGTGCTGGCATCATTAGTCTGTTTCACTCATGTCTAGTGCCTTCATAGGTCACTCAGTAGCTGTGCTGGCATCATTCGTGTATCTCACTCATGTCTAGCGCCTTCATAGGTCACTCAGTAGCTGTGCTGGCATCATTAGTCTGTCTCACTCATGTCTAGTGCCTTCATAGGTCACTCAGTAGCTGTGCTGGCATAATTCGTGTATCTCACTCATGTCTAGCGCCTTCATAGGTCACTCAGTAGCTGTGCTGGCATAATTCGTGTATCTCACTCATGTCTAGCGCCTTCATAGGTCACTCAGTAGCTGTGCTGGCATCATTCGTCTGTCTCACTCATGTCTAGTGCCTTCATAGGTCACTCAGTAGCTGTGCTGGCATCATTCGTGTATCTCACTCATGTCTAGCGCCTTCATAGGTCACTCAGTAGCTGTGCTGGCATCATTCGCGTGTCTAGCTCATGTCTAGCGCCTTCATAGGTCACTCAGTAGCTGCGCTGGCATCATTCGTGTGTCTGGATCCTGTCTAGCGCCTTCATAGTTCACTCAGTAGCTGCGCTGGCATCATTCGTGTGTCTGGCTCATGTCTAGCGCCTTCATAGTTCACTCAGTAGCTCCACTGGCATCATTTGTGTGTCTGGCTCATGTCTAGCGCCTTCATAGCTCCCTCAGTGGCTGCGCTGGCATCATTCGTGTATCTCACTCATGTCTAGCGCCATCATGGGTCACTCAGTAGCCGTGCTGGCATCATTCGTGTATCTCACTCATGTCTAGCGCCTTCATACGTCACTCAGTAGCTGTGCTGGCATCATTCGTCTGTCTCACTCATGTCTAGCGCCTTCCCAGGTCCTTCAGGAGCTGTGACTGCATGATTCGTGTATCTCACTCATGTCGAGCGCCTTCATAGGTCACTCAGTAGCTGTGCTGGCATCATTCGTGTGTCCGGCTAATGTCTAGTGCCTTCATAGGTCACTCCGTAGCTGTGCTGGCATCATTCGTGTATCTCACTCATGTCTAGCGCCTTCATAGCTCCATCAGTGGCTGTGCTCTCTCTGAGCTTTGAGTTGTAGTGAGAGATGAGGCAGGAATACGGCCCTGGTGCGAGAGGGGGACCGGATGGTCTTTGAGCTTTGCGGACATTAGAGGCGGCTCTCCCCTGGGCCGGCGCCTGACTCTGCAGGCAGTGTGAGCGGCCCGGCTCGGAGGCGGGTGTCATCAGCTACAGCTGGTGAGTCCAGTACGCGCGCTGGGAGAAGTGCCTGTGGGAACTATGTTACGGGTTTGCAGGACTGTACTGCAAGCCCGCTGTGCTTGCGTGTGGGAGCAGAGACCAGCGCGCAGAGAGGGCAGGGCAGGGGAGCCTCTCGCTCACGGCCAGTCGAGCTGCTATCCCACACTTCACTAGTGAATTCACTAATTGAATGGGCGCCCTGAGACGTTTTGAGGGGAAGCACCGTGGTGACCTAGACAGTCTCACTTGTACAGTTCAAGCACCCCGATGTTATGATTGAACCAGAGAATCAGTAGCAGGGGCAACACAAAGAAAGGACCACTCCCCTCAGGTCGCTGCTAAAACATGGACCCCGGTAGCAAACATTAAGAAAGGACCATGCAGGATTGCGGAAGCAGGCTTGGCTTGGAAAGAGTAATAGGACTAATCCACAGATAAAGAAGCAGCCATCTTGAAACGATCAACTCACTATATGATCTACATACACTAGGATATAGCAAGATTAGGGAGCCCTAGCACTACCTAAAACTGGGACATAGTAAGACAAGGTAATCTCATACCATAGGATGGTATGAGATTGTTTCTGCTGGTAGGTCTGGGGGCGGGTGTACAAAGGGGCCCCATAAAGTCGGTCTCCAACTCTAGTGAGACTGTTTGTCCTCTGCTGATACACCCTACCAGTCCTCGCAAAATGGCGGCCACCTAGAGGCTTCGGCAGCAACTGTCTGACGTGGGCACCCTTCAGTGTGGGGACTGACGCCTTCCCCCCTCCCTCTCCTCAACCCTGTGGGGGCCCGACACCTTCTGCCCTACTAAGCGGTGATTGAGCCCGTTAATTGCTGAGCACCACAGGAGGGCGGGAAGCCTCACACTCTCTTCAGCGCAGCAAGTCCTCTGCTGATACATCGTTTAGGCCTTTTACAGCTGCGCAGCAAGTAGTGCCAGCTGCGCAGCAAGTAGTGCCAGCTGCATCGTTATGGCCTTTTACAGCTGCGCAGCAAGTAGTGCCAGCTGCTTTGTTTAGGCCTTTTTACAGCTGCGCAGCAAGTAGTGCCAGCTGCATCGTTATGGCCTTTTACAGCTGCGCAGCAAGTAGTGCCAGCTGCACCGTTTAGGCCTTTTACAGCTGCGCAGAAAGTAGTGCCAGCTGCACCGTTTATGACACCTTTCTCCGTGGGGACATTTTTGATTGAGTCAGGACTCTCGCTGCATTGGCAGCAACCTTGACATTGTGGTTTCTGATTAGGGTCCAATAGTGGTCTGCTGAGATTATGGGCGTACAATGCGGTTGGTGCCGAATGTGCTTATGTTACAGGCTGATGCTAAGTACAGTGATCACCAATAGTCACTGGGTGTTCGTTTGTGATCTGCTTTACTTTGACTAATTGTGCATTGTGATGGTTTTGACAGTGATCCAGTTGGTCCTATCATATGTAATCATTTCCCTTGTAAATATTATCTTGTGCCAGTTAGTTTCATATACACCTAGATTAAGGGCCCAACAAATACCCACCTCTCTTCCCTGACGGCACATTAGTTCAGTTTTCCACTCCCGACGCCTGGAATATGGGCCCCCTTTTAGTCCTTATACTTCTCATCACCACCGCTCTCCTTGTAACACCCGTCTTATACCCCCCCCCACTCTTTCTCACGTTCCCAACATGGCCACCTCTCGAGTTAAGGATGGAACTAACTGCTACAAAATCATCTATCCTCCCGGCCAAACTAAAGCTTCAGTAAAGCGATTGAAGCATAAGACTATTGAACGTTTCCCTGATTCCCTTTTTGTTGACCAATTTTACAATTGTCGTTCTGGGAGGCGCAAACATGATTTCATTTTCTTCACTCACGACACCCCTTCTTGGTCCTCCAGCTTATTTAATTCCCTTAACGTCACCTCCTCCTCCTCTATTCCTCATGGGAAACAACTAAAGATTTCCTCCTCTGCGTATTTCAAAGGCTCCCTCACCATCTCAATCTATAACAATGGTACTGTCTTGATCCAAGGCAAAGACTCCTGTCTCTCTCTCTTTGACCACCTCTTCCCCTCCATACTCCCCTCCTCTGCGAACAGATTTTCCCCAGACTCATCTATCTCCACCCTTTACTCCCTTTCTCCTCCCCTGACCCCCCCTACACTCCAATAGGCTGCACCCTCTGGAGGCTCAGGTCAGCCCTCTTCCCTCCCCCTCCCTTGTGCCCTCCTCTCCCTTTCCTCCCACTTCACAGTATGCCCCCCCCCCCTTCGTCACGTCAGCCTTACCACTAGGTAATACGCTCCTCGTCCAATCCGCACCGTCCCGGTACCCCAATCTCATCTCGTCCCCCTATTCCTATCTGCTACTCCCTTTTTTTAGTCCACCCCTCCGCCAACCTCCTCCCCAGCTAACTTTCCTTATGCTTCCCTCTCCCCCCTCTTCTCTACCCCCTCCTCCCCTCTCTTCTTTCCCTGATTTCTTCACAATCCCATTGTATCTCTCTCCTTCCCCCCACTCCTCCAGCTGTGCTGTGCTGCCCCCTTTTCCCCCATTGGTAACCCTTTCCCTCTCCCCCATCTGGCCCAGCAGAACCATTTCCTTTCTTCAACTTCCCCTTCTCCCAACCCCCCTCACTCTGCCAGATGCCGGTTCCCTCACAGCCACCTCTCCTAGCTGACAGGACCTCTCCAACCACCTCCCCTCTTTTCCTCCCAAACCTCCTACACTCCTATGACCCCTCACAGTCCTCCCCTCTCCTTCTACCCCACCGTCTTGATCCGCACCCATCTCCCCCTAAATTTGTCCTTAATTCCTTTCCTTCGTGCAACGCCAACAAAGACCACTCTCCCTTCACCTCTGATACACCAACCCCCGCTCACAACCTCCACCTTTCCCCACCTATGAACCCTACACCCCAACTCTCCTCCTGTCCTCCCACCTCTCCCTGCCTTCCATCATCAATTTCACCCCCTCCTTCTGCCATCAAGACACCTAACCTTCGTTGCTCTGCCCTACTCTCTCTTGAAAATAAGCTATTCTCTCTTATCACCTCCATCTCCCAGCTTGTAGCTTCCATTTCACTTTTAAGGTCTAAGATTTCCACTTTCCCATTCACCTCAACTCCTTTGGAAAACACTCATCTTCCCACGAGATGCACCTCGCCCCCCTCACCCTATCATAGCCAAGCATAACCTGTTGTCTGCAAACATCGCTCACTCACACCAGCCCTTGAACGCCACCCTTCAACCAGCATCTCCGAGTAACCCAACTATCTACACTATTCCGACCATCTCTTCTGTCAGAACCAAGCATCCACCTAAACCCTCCCGTGCACCCTCGTATAAGTATAATATGCCTATCACCCTTCTTAGCCCAAGTGCCCCGTCACCAAAACAGTCTCAACAGAGCTGCGATGTCTGCTCCACAACTGCAGATCTGCAATAAAACACAAACTCGAAATCTATGATACCATCACCCATCACAATATTGACATGTTCTTCCTAACAGAGACCTGGTTCAAAGATACCTCTCACTCTATGTTTGATGTCCTATTACCCACAGGCTATTCTATTTTTAGAAATGACAGACCTATCAAAGTTGGGGGAGGTGTTGCAGTCATCTTTAGAAACTCCCTTCAACTTAAGGCTTCTCCCATCAGCGCCTTCCGCACTTTTGAATGTCTTTCTCTTGAGCTTCAACTACACCAGCGCGCACCCCTCAGATTTCATGTCATTTACCGCCCACCTGGCAGCGGCCCTTCGTTTATGGAGGAACTCACTGACTTCATCAGCGACCAATACGCACAAAGTGACACTCAGACCTTTGTGGGTGACTTCAACCTCCACTGGGGCTCCCTGCAAGACTCTTCCGTGAACTCGCTGGCCACCTTCCTCTCTACAAACGATCTTATCCAACACTGCACAGAATCAACACACGCTAAGGGCTCAATCCTGGGCCTTGTTATTTCCAAAGCAGGCATGCTTTCTATCACTACCCCTATTCACGTAGACTGGTCTGACCACCTCCTCATTCCATTCTCTCTCTTCACCTATCACACTCTATAACTCCTGGTTCCGTGACGCTAAAAATATTGACACTGTTTCCCTCTGTGAATCAGCTTTGCTGTCACTTCCAAGGCTAGACCCGAACCTAGATGTTGATGATCTCACCTCACAATGCCTCTCAGTCCTCGCAGTCGAAATCAATAGCGTCGCTCCTCTCCAAAGCAAAAAGAAAAGGCCCATTCCCTCAGCACCCTGGTTCAACAAATCCCTATATGAAGAAAGGAAGCGCCTAAGACTCCTGGAGAAACAATGGAGGCAAGCACTCTCCACCGATAATTTGGCCACGCTTCGTTCAGCACGATCCAAGTACCACAAGCACACTTCAGAACCCTCCTTGACTCAGCCAAAAATAGACCCAAAAAACTATTTGATCTCATCAAGAATACTAACTACTCTCCCCCAACCTCCAAGTTGGAGGATTCTACAAAGAAAGCTGCTGATTTCGCTGTATTCTTTGACGAAAAAGTGAAATCACATGTGGTTCAGGTCGCTCATCCTACCCCTCCAGAGGAGCGCAAATCACTAACAATTTGGCAGAACTTCGACCCCATCTCTGAAGATGTCCTCCTCGAAACAAAGCCCTCCAACCATTCTCTTGGCCCCATCCCAAGTGCGATTGCCATTGACTTCTATACCCATTCTCTTCCCTATTGGACCACTCTGGTCAACCTCTCCCTCTGTCAAGGCTCTCTTCCTGTTCCCCTCAAAACTGGGCAGGTCACCCCTCTGCTTAAAAATCCCACTGCGGATGCGAATGACCTCAACAACGTCCGCCCCATCACTAACCTACCCTTTCTTGCGAAGATCACAGAAAGATGTGTTGCGAAACAACTCTCTCGTCATATCAAGGACAATGATCTTCTTGACAATTGTCAGTCCGGCTTCATCCAAAACTGCAGCACTGAAACTGCCCTACTGCAAGTGATCGATGACGCGCTGCGAATACTAGACTCGGGCGGGGGGGGGGGGGACACTGTCAATCACAACATCCTCCTCAACACTCTTCAACAGAGAATGGGCATGGAGGGCACTGTGCTTAAATGGTTTGCTTCTTTCATCTCAGATAGATCCCAAATGATCACAATAGCGAACAGCCTTTCATCTCCTTCGGCGGTGGGTTAAGGTGTTCCACAAGGCTCTATTCTTGCACCCACATTGTTCAATCTCTATTTGGAACCACTGGGAAATCTCCTAAGTAAATCTGGGGTCAACTATCATCTCTACGCAGACAACACTCAAATCTTCCTCAAGGTTGCCTTCACTCACGATCTCTCCGTCCTATGCTCTACCCTCGACTCCATTCAAAACGGGATGTCAACACATCAACTGATTCTGAATCCCTCCAACTGAATTCCTCCTCCTCTCCTCCTCACTTTCTCCTCCCCCGGTTCAATCATAGATGGACCAGATGAATCTACTGAATAATAAACCCATCATTGTCGGCAGCGCAAAATCCCTTGGTGTCATATTAGACACAAAACTTGCAAAGTCTGCCCGATACCAACTGCGCCTTCTTTGGGGGATTCGTCGCTTCTTCCCGGAGCATGACCTTAAAACCCTGGTGCAATCGCTGGTCATCTCCAGACTGGACTACTGCAATTCTCTCCTGACTGGCCTCCCCAAATCACACCTGTCCCCCCTTAAGTCTGTTCTCCATTCAGCAGCTCGTTTCATTTATGGGGCCAAAAGAAGCGATCACATCACACCGATGTTATCCACCCTCCGCTGGCTTCCCATCGAGGCTAGAGCTATCTACAAGACTGCCTGCATCACCCACAAAGCCTTGCACTCCTCCTCTCCTCGCTTCCTGGCGAATAAACTGAAACTCTCTGGAGGCTCTAGACCATCACGTAATGCGGAAAATCTATTGCTTGAACCTCCCACTTTCAAGAAGGAAAGATCGATGGCCCAATCCTTTTCAGGCAGTGCAGTGAGAATCTGGAACTCACTTCCACCTCAGCTCCGGACCACCACCACCTCCTCCCAGGCCTTCAAAACTGACCTCAAAGTTCTCCTCCTTCAAAGACCCCTCCAAATGTAATCCATGCCCTCTCTATTATCTGAAGGAAGCCCTTCCATTATAGAAAAATCTACTTTACATGACTATGGAAGTGTCTCCCAGTGTTTTCTTGTGGTTTGAGACTGCCATTTAATGCAGTATTATCTTTCTATCTGTGTTTGGTACTCGTGTGTAACATGCAACTGTCACTTTCTCTTGTAACACACTGTTTGCTCCTCCTACATTTGTTTGTTTTCGATACTTGCACAAGTGCCACCATTGCCTACGTAACGTTTGTTCTTGTGCTTGAGTGTCCTCCATATATTGCAGTATTATACATCTGTTTATTTTTTACGCTTTTTGTAACCTGCACACATGTCACTCTTTCCTCCTGTAATGCACCGTTTGCTACTTCTTGTATTTTGTTGGCTCACGATTGTCATTTTTGCTTCATTTAATGTAACGTTTGCTTTTGTATTTTGTTCACTTGTAACGTTCTCCTGTATCAGTTCTGTTCATATTGTGAAGCCTCTGACACCTCCGGATAAAGTCTGCGCTATATAAAAACGCATAAATAAATAGTCAGCCACGGGTACTTTCAAACCCTCATCCTTGGGATGACCTCTGACCTCTAAGATAATATATTTTGAGTGAGTGACTGAGTGCCCGAGGGCAGCACGGCGCTGTCCCATTGACCAAGAACTCTCCTGAAGTCTGTGTTCTGAGTTTCAATCGTTTACACATTTTCCATGATTAATTCTCGTTTGTCTCCGGCGCAGGCCAACATTGGGCAGGACGAGGACTTCGAAGCCGCCAGGAAGAAAGCCTTACAGCTGGGAGCCAAAAAGGTGAGCTGGGATTGTAGCCCTGGGGGCCCAGACTGCCACCCCCGCAGGGGGCGAGGGGGGAGCTGGGGTAAGGGGGCGAATGTAGTGTGTAATGGAGAGAGCTTCAGATTGGTGCCTCTGAAATGTGAAGAAGTCGCTCAAGATTAAAATATCGACAGGGAGAGAGAAATGTATTTTTACTATCTACGGGTTTGATGTACAAATCTTTTTGCACACCAGTGCTATTTAGATGCAGAAAAAGCAAGCACTGGAAATGCAATAGGTCTCACATTTGCTGGAGTTAGAGCGATCGCAATTGTAAACGACAGTGGCTTTTGCCCATGTGTTAGGAGTTGTATTTATGTGGTGTGTAGTGGAAATATGTAGGTTGGATTGGAATTCTTAGCTGTGGATTTGTGAGGCGTGGAAATGTGTGTTGTGGAGTGGCTCTGTGTAGTGGAATACTGTGGCCTGGTGTGCAGTGAAACTATGTGGATAGTAATAACGTGTTATGGAGTGTACTGGAATTACGTGGAGTGGGATTGTGTGTTATGGAGTGTAATTATGTGGAAGGATGTGTTGTGTTGTGGTGTAGTGTCTATTGAAGTTTAATTATGTGGTGTGCTGTAGATTTTTAGTGCCGTGATGTGGATTTCTGTGTTCTGGATTGAATTTGTGTAATTGTGTTGTTGAGATGGACAATATGGTTTGGTGTTGAATGTTGTGGTGTGGATTGGAAATGCCCACCAGTGCAGGCAAAGTGGGTCAGCCCCCCCCCTTCAGCGGTGGCTGTTTTTCCTGTGATAGAATTTCCAGGGACCACGTGCACATTCACTTGCAAAGTAGATCACTTCTGTGCAAAGGCTGTTGGGCCAATTTCTCCTTCAAACAAAAATCAGACCGATGACGTATCCTGTTTTTGCAGCAGGGCAACGTTTCTTTAATATGGCCCTAGAGATAAAGCATTAGTCTTTCTGGTTGGATGGGCTTCTTTTAAGGTCGATCACACCCAAAAACCTTATATTCGCTGAGGTGAGGAACCAGGTAATGGAATTTAAAAATTCTGCTGCCTCGTGTTTGCAGAGCACTGGTGCAAGGTCCGAGGCTTGTTTGTGTCTGACGGGGCTGCGGCGGGTTGTCGCGATCTGCCCTCAAGCTGTTTGTACCCTTGTCACTGAGGTAGAAAGCTAATGTTCTGTTGGCTGGGTCTGCTTCAGGTCTCTTTAAGACATCCATGACGTCTGTTCTCCAAGCCCCGATAGTGATAGGCTGCAGTGCTTCATATGCAAATCAGCAAGTAAAATCAATGAAGTAAGTGTGAATTAGACAGGTTATTTAACTAATTAAAGGGTGGATTGATGTCGGGGTAGTGGCGCCTCAAGGGGAAATGCACCTTATTTCAAATGTGCAATGCCCTTAGTGCAGTGCTCGTAAGGTAGGCAGAACCACCCCTCTCCCTACAATGTGGTCTAGACCACTCGGCTCATAAATCACATTCCCCAGCACACTCCAAGTATCTTGCATTTCGTAAGCCACAAGTCTGTGTCGACAAAATTATCAATTTCTTTATTCTTCTTCTCTTGTGAAATCACCAAATTCAGCCAACACTTGTTTCGTCGTTAAACTGATATCAAATCCCAAGACTATTCTTTCGAAACTTACAGCGCACTCAAACAAACTCTAAATGATGATGCGGGGTGTACGAGCCACCGCTGAAGTCTTTCTGAATAACAAATAATTTGGAAACAGTGACTCGAGTGATATCCCGCTAAAGTTACCAACAAACTCTCGATATATTTGGTCTTGGGGGACAAGTGAAATTTTAGAGCAATAGTAATCAGCGAGTGACGGATTATGGGTTGGACTCCTCACCATAAACGAAGTAAAATACTGGAATTTATGAGCCTTGAGGAAGTTGTGGGATTTGATACCCAATTAACAACGAAACACGTGTTGGCTGAAATTGGTGTCTTCAGGAGAGAAGAATAAAGAAATTGAATGATTTTGTCGACACAGACTTGTGGCTTACGAAATGCAAGACACTTAGAGTGTGCTGGGGAATGTGATTTATAGATATGGTATGTAACTGGTCGTACACCTCGATAAACCTCCACTCATGCTTGTCTGCAGCACCTCGTGCTTATGCACAGCTAACAACTCAGCTCACCACAACTGGAATGTTTACAATCCTCCCACACCAGACCCCACAGCTCTCACAGAGACCAGCCATAACCCACATTCTATCAACCATGCACTCTTTAAAGCTGTCTTGTAATTCGATGTGAAGCGGAGCGCTCTACAGCCTTTCAATCCGTATGAAGCGCTATGTACATTCTGCAATATCCACTCCTCTAAAGTTGGGGTGGGCCGAATTTGCGTACTCGCGCTAAGCCAAGGTTCGCGAAACAATAAATCTACGCGAGCATGCAAAAGTTCTGTAAACACGTGGAATTGCTTGTTCAACCGGTTTGCGATGCTTTTTTCCTGTTCGTGAACTCTGTTTGCGTGCTCGGGGGGAAATATCTCACGAACACGCAGTTTGAATGCGCAAACAAGCAAAAAATTCAATGAAGCCGCAGATCGTGGAATTTTTGGCAATTCCTCATTCTCAGCTGAATGAACTGTACTGCTAAGGCCTACTCTAAAGTAAAGGCAAGATGACATAATAATGGGTAGAGGATATGGAATAACGGCAAGAGCTGCCAGCCTTAGAACTGGAGAGACCGGTTTGAGTCTGGATGTCGGCTCAAATGTCTGATTCTGGGATAATCACTTAATCTCCCTGTGCCTACAAAAACAAGCCTTAAATAGTAACAACAGAACTTTATTTTTTACATCGGAAAGCCCATGTACTGTAAACAATTAGTTAGTCAGGTGGACATATAAATAAACGTTTTGAGATTTGACTCGTACTAGTGAACAGTAGGTTGGAAAACACGGTGTTCTCTACAGTCCATAAATTCTGACCAATAAGTTAACTTTATTTACAGGGCAAGGCTCACTTCCTAGAACTGCAGACTTGGGAAGTGTAGAACCTGGTTTGAGCCCCGGCATCAGTTCAACATCACATGATTGTGACAAATAACATAATATTCCTGTGCCTAACAAAATCAGTTTGCTTTTCAAGTTAGCAATGTGGCATATCAAACAGAGCTGCCAACTTTGAGCTTGGGTGACCAGGTCCAAGTCTCAGCGTCAGCTCTACAAAAAAATGCAGATGATAAATTAATATAAACTCATTACAAATGTAATTAAACAATGGTTGAACAGGTACAGGATCGGGTGAACAAATGTGGTAGCAAAAGAAAACAAGCGGTAGGGGGAAGTGGACGGGACAGGTGCTCTCAGAAAGCATCTTTTTGCAAAGGTGTAGTACTTAAACACCATCTTTTATAGGTGTAGTACTTAAACACCATCTTTTATAGGTGTAGTACTTAAACACCATCTTTTATAGGTGTAGTACTTAAACACCATCTTTTATAGGTGCAGTACTTAAACACCATCTTTTATAGGTGTAGTACTTAAACACCATCTTTTATAGGTGTAGTACTTAAACCCCATCTTTTTCGTGAAGCAGTTGTGTTTCCCAACAGAACTCTTTGTGGCTTTTTAATGTCTCTGTAAACGCGCAGCCTCCTGGCCTCTATGGAGGCAGCACCAATTTACCAATGGGTTTCACATATTACTGTACCTTGCAGGCAGACACTTAATAGCTGATAAAATGCATTTTGATCTGAGGAGTGAGACTGCAAGTGGAGGCCTCAAGTCGCTCTTGAATTAGGTGTGAGAAAAGTTATGTGTTTAATCCACTCATCCCGTGAGGAGCATTTAACCACCCATGTGAGTTTAGCATTAGGAGAAAAACAGACAATCAAACTTTGAACGTTTGAGTGATCGGAGAAGCAGAGATCTTGATTGTGATCGGAGAAGCAGAGGTCTTGATTGTGATCTGAGAAGCAGAGGTCTTGGTAGTGATCGGAGAAGCAGAGGTCTTGGTAGTGATCGGAGAAGCAGAGGTCTTGGTAGTGATCGGAGAAGCAGAGGTCTTGGTAGTGATCGGAGAAGCAGAGGTCTTGATAGTGATCGGAGAAGCAGAGGTCTTGATAGTGATCGGAGAAGCAGAGGGCTTGATTGTGCTCGGAGAAGCAGAGGGCTTGATTGTGCTCGGAGAAGCAGAGGGCTTGATTGTGCTCGGAGAAGCAGAGGGCTTGATTGTGCTCGGAGAAGCAGAGGGCTTGATTGTGCTCGGAGAAGCAGAGGGCTTGATTGTGCTCGGAGAAGCAGAGGGCTTGATTGTGCTCGGAGAAGCAGAGGGCTTGATTGTGCTCGGAGAAGCAGAGGGCTTGATTGTGCTCGGAGAAGCAGAGGGCTTGATTGTGCTCGGAGAAGCAGAGGGCTTGATTGTGCTCGGAGAAGCAGAGGGCTTGATTGTGCTGGGAGAAGCAGAGGGCTTGATGTTGACTGGAGAAGCAGAGGGCTTGATGTTGACTGGAGAAGCAGAGGGCTTGATGTTGACTGGAGAAGCAGAGGGCTTGATGTTGACTGGAGAAGCAGAGGGCTTGATGTTGACTGGAGAAGCAGAGGGCTTGATGTTGACTGGAGAAGCAGAGGGCTTGATGTTGACTGGAGCAGCAGAGGTCTTGATGTTGACTGGAGAAGCAGAGGTCTTGATGTTGACTGGAGAAGCAGAGGTCTTGATGTTGACTGGAGAAGCAGAGGTCTTGATGTTGACTGGAGAAGCAGAGGTCTTGATAGTGATCAGAGAAAAAGGTCTTGATAAGCGGAGGTCTTGAAAGAACACTAACAGGCAGGTCGCTCAGGAGTAACACTGCAACATGTGATGAGTGCCAAAAGTAGTGAGTACCTGGAAAGACCTTGTGTGGTGTAGGAGAACTTTCCTACCCAGGAAGTGAGGGTAAAGCTGGATTCAGAGTTGGGCCTCTGTGTCTGTACACAAGTTGAGCCCATTACTGTAGATGAATGGTAGTAAAGGACCTAGAGCCGTGTTTTCACTTCATCACTGCCGTGGCAGACCTAGAGCCGTGTTTGGCCCCTCATTACTACAGTAGTGGACCTAGAGCCGTGTTTTCACCTCATCACTGCGGTGGTGTGACTAAGAGCCGTGTTTTCACCTAATTACTGCCGTGATGGACCTTGTGCTGTGTTTTCAACTCATCACTGCCGTGGCGGAATGAGGTTAATGGCTCTTGGCTTTTATTGCAACATTTATATAGCAATAATTACCCCTATGCGGGGCACTGACGTGCGTGCTTACATGGGTAGCACTCTATAGAATGTAGTGTGTTTGGCTGGAAGTATGTTGTCTTTGTTTTGATCCTATGTGGGAACTTCTTCCATGTTTTGGGTAATGACCCCTGAGGTGTGGTTAGAGTGTTGTAGGACACAGTGCTTAGCAGAGCGATGAACGAGTGTGAGAGATAGACCTGCAGTTTATGGTTGTGAGTCCGATGACCGCTTTGAACAGGTCTGGAGGTCCCTGCATGGTATACCCTAAATAATCGCAGTCCACTCAGCTGGTTTATTCACTGACTTGCTCACCCTGGGATATTTTGTTTAACCTCTTCCATGCTGATGACAGAACGGTTCCGTCATCCGCATCGGTTGAGCTGTGCTGATGACGGAACCGTTCCGTCATGACTCCGCCCGCGCAAGGCGGAGTCAGCACAGGCGGAAAATACGCCCCGCACGGAAAGGGTTAAAGTCTGTGACTGTCCTAGCCAGACATGAATAAGGGGGATGGAGAAACAGAGGGTGGAGGGGGTGAGGCTGTGGGATGGACTTTGGTAATATCATTCAATATATGAATGTGACTGCAAGAAGCCGCCCTGGTATGTAGCTGGTCGGGACCTCTAGTCGCGGACTCTATCAGAGTGCTCCAGCGTTGCCTGGCAGATCTCTTCCGCGACTCCACACCTGCTCACTTGTGATGGGTAGTTTATTGCTGTGGACTGTGCAGAACTGGATGATGGACCTGACCCACTGCAGGTTTGAAAATGTTGGTGTGAAAGTGTCAAGGGGTCCAGGAGAACTATTGTGCCGTCTGAAGGAACTACAAATGACTGACAAACTGAGTGTTTTTGCATTAGTATGAGTGTGAGCCAGGAAGCTTGTTTATTGTATTGTAATTTCATTTATATATCCCTTACTACTATTGATGAAGCCTTGAAGCACTTTACACCCGGCATCATGCTGCTCCGGAACCCTGGCTTGTTTTTTTCCCAGTTGGGATGGTCATGGGTTCTTAAGCAAACCCTGCATTCAATGCGTTTACTCTAGTTTTTAAGTGGTAGATTAATTAATGGGAGCTGGGTGTGATCTCCAGTGGCAGCGGTGGTATCAAGAGTCATGTGAACGGTGACTGGTACGAATAGATGAGCTTCGGATTGGGTGTTAGGTTGCACGGGTTTGACTTTTAAACAATAGGTTGTGATCTTTGAAATGAGGTGTGGGCAGGTTCATAAATACAATAATTAGCAATAAGACAAACGTGCATGAGACTTGGGCTAGGCTGTACTCGGAGAGAGGATGCATGCAGAGGATGGAAAAAGAGCTTCATTTGAAAGAGGCAAATATTAGAAGTTTTGATTCCATGTCAATTTTCAGAAAGAGAAGGGTGTTTTTGAGATTGCGTGAAATCTTAGAATTCAAAATCCTAGAAAAGCATTATTTGCACGTGATTGTGTTATATTAGGTACTTTCGATTAATCACTGAACTCGAACAGAAAGTCTGTCCCCTGAACAGCTACCGCTAGACCATCACTTCAGCAGGCACAGCTGATGAACGCAAGTGCTGGAAGCGTAAAGCAGTTATTGAACCCATATACAAGGAAATAGCAAGGGCTTTGGGCTGAGCTCAAAGACCGCAGGAACCCCGAGACCATAGCAACGAGAGTAAACTGGGTAAATAATGCAAACCTTGAATAGGAGATTCCGCAAATGATGGAGAAGAGGAGGTCTGATGTTCACATTTAAAGCAAAATGAGATGCATTTTGAATGCCCCTGGTTGTGGCAGACACAAGGTGGGGCTGGGGACAGGGGGTGGAAGTGTTTTGCCTGCATTCCTGTGCTGGAGGGTGATGTTCCAGACAATGAAGTGAACAGGATGTGCCCAGGGCTGCTTCTAGCCGTTCCATGAGCCCTGTTGGCAGCGGGCAGCTGATCAGTCCTTCTGACCAATGCTATTTGGTAGATGGTGAGGGTGAGGGGTGGGACAATGGTTTCTGTTCAAGGTGAGGACATTTCTAGGCCAGGCCTGCCCCTTGTCTGCCACTCATTGCTTCTTCAGAAAGGTTAATGACGACCAGGGAAAGAGCGATCACACTTCGGTGTGCCCATACAGCGGGTATTCCTTCTCGGAGCCAGCCTCAGCGATGCCTGCTGTGATAAGCATCACTTTACACAAAGGTGGGGAGCCTGAGAAGGAAACTTGAAAAACAAACCAAACTGGATCCACAACTGCTCCATTAAACAGTGCTATAGGGGCAGCTGGGTGGATTTTTGACTTTTCAATCCGGGGCGTTGTCCACCCTGGTCATGAGCCATGGTCCAAGACTCAAATCTCTGACTTGAAAGCTGCATGCAGACCTCAGCAGCAGGTGCTTAGGTCACTGAGATAGCTTATTAGTAAATCTAGGTTCTTGTCTTCAGGGTGCATGCTGTGAGTGATTTATGGCTATGCAGTTGTTCTTTGGGGTGCATCTTATGAGGAGCCAATGGCTACGCTCTTAATCTTTAGAGCATCAGAGTGTACTCAATGAAAGGTGACTGCCCCGCTCTTGTTCTTGAAGCACATCCGGCTCCTGATGAGTTCACTCTTTGTGGCGCCTGCCGCGGGTGATTGATGGCTCTGGCCTTGTTCCTATTCCGTGATCCATGATACTGACGCGATTGCTTTTGTTGTCTCCTGCTAGGTCTACATTGAAGATATTCGTAAAGAGTTTGTGGAGCAGTTCATCTGGCCAGCGGTGCAAGCCAACGCCATCTATGAAGACCGGTACCTGCTGGGCACCTCGCTGGCCCGGCCCTGCATCGCTCGCCATCAGGTGATGGTCGCCAAGAAGGAGGGGGCGCAGTACGTGTCGCATGGAGCCACGGGCAAGGTGAGGCTGGATCCAGGCGAGGGGTCCTTGTGAGTGGACGTCTGGGCACAGTGGAAGGAATGAGGGGGGCTGCTGGGAGTAGAAGTGGGGCAGTGGGGAGAGGTTGGGGCCACTCAGTGATGAGCTGGGGGTAGCAGACACAGCACGAGGAGCCTCTGAGTTCACATGTTATGTTATTTTTGTCTTGTATAGCGCACGGCTACTCAAAGAGTGTCCCAGCGCTTTATTGCAAACCTGTATCACAACATAACGGAAAGAAAAAACAGAAAGGTGGGAAGATCCCTAACTAACAGTCGAGACTGATATCTACAAAGTAAAAAGCCAAGTTTTAAGGCCCTTCCTGAACGCCAGTAGATTGGAGGTACTACGCAGTGTTCCAGAGCTGCGGAGCCAACAGTCTGAAAGATCGACCTCCTATACGTGCCCTTTTTATACGAGGGACCACGGCAAGAAACAAAGACCCGGACCTCAGGGACCTTGCAGGATGGTAGAAAGCTAGCCTTTTTTGTAGATATTTTGTTCCTGAAGCATGTAGAGCTTTATGGGCCAAGGTCAGGGCTTTGAAGATTATCCGCTTCCGGATGGGGAGCCAATGGAGTGACTGCAGGAGGCCCGAGGTTCTAGCACGGCCGGGTAATCCAAAAATGGCCCGTGCTGCCGAGTTCTGGACCACCTGCAGTCGTTGCAGCAGATACTCCGGCAGGCCGAGATAGAGGATATTAGAATAATCCATTCTCGAACTGATTATAGCCTGAACTGTTATCTTCCTGTGATCCTCCGATAGTATAGGAAGAAACTTGCGGAGCATCCGGAGAAGACCGAAGCAGGTGCCAGTAAGACCAAGAATCTGGGATCGCAGTGTCAAGCCATTATCGATCTTTATCCCCAGGTTCTTGGCTAACTGGGAGGAGCCTGCAGGAGGAAACATATTCGCAGGCCACCATTCCTGCCAGTCTGGGTCCGATCTGCAGCCGAAGAAAAGTACCTCCGATTTATCCGAGTTGCACTTGAGGCTGTTAAGCTGGAACCAATCAAAAACAGCCCCAAGGCAACCCTGGATACTCCATCAAAATCCGCTTCTTTCCCGCAAGTAAAGAGGAGCTGGGTGTCATCGGCATAGGAAACTATCTGGTCCCCGAAAGATTCCGCCGGAGGACTGGGGTAAGGACAAGAGCTGAAGGGTTTATACCCCTAAACGGTGAGTATTGGTGTAGGATTAGGAGGTGCAGACTCGGGGATTGGCTAGGATCATTGGGACAGGACTCTTAATAGCCTGGGGCTACTGATCGTGTGAATGCACTTGGGCCCACCAGTGTCTTACCACTACCCATACCCCCGGAGCACACACGTACACAGGGTCCTGGGACTGGGAACAGATTGCGTCACGGAAGGTCTTCATGCGCCCCTCGCAGTGTCAACACTGGGGGATTCTAGGGGTGGCCTACACTCTGGGGTACTGAAGTTACTCAACCAATCCAAGTTTTGAGATCTGAATCATAATGCTGGTCAGATGTCCATTATAGAGCAAAGGGCTCCGAGTGCTTCTCATCCGGAGCTGGCGTTTGCCCCCTCTGTCGAAGAGGTAGCGGAGGCTGCGGCCCCCACGTCCGAGTGTGTGACTCCATTATAAAGGGCCTCATCCCCTCGTGCCGTGAGCCCCCAGAGCAGCAGGGGTCTCCATCAGTGGTAAAGATCACGAGAGCTCAGGCCAGTGATTAGTGATGACACGGAAACCCTGCAGGGATTAGCGCCAGGTCCAAAGTCAAGAATCTGGAGCTACCTTTGGTTACTGTGAGCAGAAGTCAACAAAGCGGCCCCTGGCGGCTCCAGGCGGGCATTGCCAGCCGCACACTGTGTGCCTGTCACCCACCGGCATTCAAAGGGTGTATCTGCGGTTTACGCAAACAAATGCGCAGTTCCAGGTGTCTGCCAAACCCAAGGAAGATCGTGCACGGAGATCCCGGTACTGAGACCTAACTCTCTCCCTACTGAGATGCCCACAATGCACCTGTGCTGTGGCCTGCATCGTGCACTGATAGCCCACAGGGCTCTTGTGAAAGACCTCTATCTTACCTCACACAACGTAATGACATTCACATAACGAGTCGTTCCCGGGGCGCTCGTGAAGCCCCTCTCTGCTGCAGTGCACCCCTTTCCCCCAAATATCACTCATGGCGCTCTTAGACGCACCTGTCCTAAAATGAAGACCCCTGTGTCTGGCACGTCTAGTGGGAGTTCCCCTCATCCGGCAGATTCTCCTCTTCACAGGCTAGAGGGCGAACCCTTCATGAGCTGCCTGAAGGGTGAGTTGGCGCAGCCAAGGTTTGTACCTGTGAACCCTGAGGCTGAGCAGGTCTCTGCAGAAGGCGCATTGACCCTACCACTATCTCACCAGAAAGAAGTAAGTGTTTCTAATTCTTATTGAAATCCATCCAGTCTCACTGACAGCGCTGCGACTGTCTCTGTACTAAGATAACAGAATGCATTTCACATCAACCAATCGGAGTTTATAAAGCGCCCGTGAGGGTCTGAAGGCGCTGGAGTTGCTAGCTGCGTTGAGGAGAAAGCAGTGAAAAACGAGGCAAACCCAGAAATAAGCACTCGGAAGAATGGAGGAGAGGACGGAGAATGCAGTAAAAAACGAGGCAAAAACAGGAGAAGGAACTCTGAAAAACATGTAGGAAGGAGAGTGGTGCAGCAGCACCGGGAGCTGGGCCTGGGGCCTGCTCGCGTCAGGATACAGGTATGTCCTAAAAGCTCTGTGGATGAAGGAAGCTTTGTTGACATGTTTAGCATTTCTTTCTACTCCGCTAAGAAGCCAGTTTTGCCCTGACATTGTCCCAGCTATGTAAGGTATTGATACACTGTTAAGGTACTCTGTGGCTGTGGGTGTGTGATGGCGCCACGTGTGTGCTGCGTCACCAAGAGCCGGACCTGGTGGCTTAGTGGACTGATGCGTCCATTGCAGGGGGCTGTGTTCGACCTCATGGTCACAGGTTCAAATCCCGGCGGGTCCACTCAGCCTTTCATCCATCTGAGGTCGATAAAATGAGTACCATTAAGTTGGGTAACAATAAAACCTCTGTTATTCAGCGCCAAGGCACCTACCTGTAATCGTGCACTTTACATATACACTTGTTATGTTATAGCCCTGACGCGTGGGCAACAAGGTAAGTCAGCATCCTCTGTCCGACACCCCAATCCTCACCCAGTGGGCACTTCTAAACGTCACGGGGTACAGAGCTCAGACCAGCAGCTGAAGTGCATAAGAAGTAAGGTGACTCGGACCCGAGTGCAGGGTGGTGCTGTGGGTGATGTGGGGAAGGTCAGACCTGGCTAGAAGGACAGTGTGACGCCTCCACTCTGCTGGTGTTACTTGTAAATATGATGCACACAAGTAAATAAAGTAAAAGCCAGTCCAACCAATCTGTGGCAAATGCTTTGTTCTAGCAGGAAAGACCGCTGGTTTCTGTCCAAGCAGAGGATTCTGGACTGACGAATTGGGGAATAGTGGCCTGTATATTTAAAGTGCCATGATGCCCCAGCATGCGACAGAAAGCGCTGAGAATATGTAAGCCATTCGCTTTAAATAGGTTTACATAAGGCGGCTGCAGTATAACACATGTATTACACACTGCCTAAGCCAGGCTCCAGACAGCACAGTCCAGTCCACTGCTCAGTGTGCACAGAGGATCAGTTAGAATTGAGTACTGGCACTTGGACCGCTGCCCCTGCAGCCCGTCTTCATCGGTGTCCATGCCAAGGACGCCACGCAGCACAGGTGACGCCCTCGGGGCCTCTCGGAAGAAGAGCTCCCTGTCCTTTGAATGCCAGATGATGTCATCTGTTGAAGCTTGCTCCGGCTGCGGAGAGGCCTCTAGATCTGCTGATGAATCAGTCGCCCATGTTTACACTTCTTAGAATCAGCAGGCATCAGAGAGTTTTGTTTTTCCGTAGCTGCCTCGCCCTCTTCAGACCTCAGGCTGGAGGGAGCAGAGGGCGTCTGCTGTGGTGTGGAGGTCAGCATTAACCCTTCAGGGACTGTTCCTTTAACAAAAAGCCTGGGAACTCTTTCGGTGAGATAAAACAACGTTTGGGAATGTAGTTCCCAACAGATCCCGTCCTGCCTAGTTTTAGTGGGTGTCCACGAGGGCCAGGCCCTCCCCAGGGAACCCTCAGACCCTCCCAAGGCCGCCCCCCCCCAAGTGAGGGTCACCCACTGACGTGATTTGTGGTGTTTCACGAGTGCCCACACCCATTCCCCTCCACCCCCCCCCCCCCCCCCCACCCCATCTGCTCCCTGCACGGACACTAGAAGTTACTCGGGGTACTTCCTGTTTGAGGCAGGGCACTCAGACTGGGGGTGCAGCCAGAGCTGTTGTCCCCCAGCCTCTGCTCCAGTGGGTCCTGCCAGCAGGGTGTCCACTCTGAGGGAACCCTGCCTCCTCTGCTTGGGGGGCGTGGGGGGGGCAGAGGGCGTCTGCACGTGACCCGTGCAGGCTGCAAGCAGGGCTTGAAGTGCAAGGGGTCGTGTAAGGCCTCACCCCGAAGCAATACAAAACCTACTTTAAACCGGGTCCCCACCAGGCCCTGGGTTCACGTCCTTAAGTTTACAGGCAAAAACACTGACTGTTTTTTAATTATGGTCATGAAAACCCTTAAGTTATTCTATGTCAGCGACCGAGCCCCTGTTTACATCACACACACTTGCCTTGCCTGAGTGTATTTGCTTTCTCTTGATGTTGTATTTCCGTTGTTTGTTGTGTAACCTGCGAGTCTTGTGCGGCGCACCCTGCGACATGAGTCGCCTCTAGGGGTTCTGGTGAGATCGGGGTGTCTATGGGAGTTCATGAAGGGACACGGTTGAGAGCTCTGGAGCTGAGGTTGAAGGTGGTGCGAGATTCTCAGTGTCGGTCAGTGGCCATAAACGTGTTCAGACTACATGCTCATCCAATCCTTGGCCTCTTACAACAGAGCAATGGTCACATATGTGCCTCTTGGAATTACCATTGCACGTGAAAGTGCGTGAAGAACGGACACCGCTGTCAAAAGACTGACTGCACCAAAGGAAAATAAAATCTTGTCTGAAGAAAAGACTGTCTTTGCGGGTGAAGTAAGAAAAAAATTGAGAAGGCAAGGGAGCTGCCACAAGCAGAAGGAGGGAGTGGGGAGGTGGTGATGAAGAGGAGGGAGATGTGTGAGATGTACAGGCAGAGGATTTCAGAAAGATGTGGGGAGAAAAAGGGAATAGGGTCTCATTTATAGACCCCCCCCCCCCCCTGCTCCCACCTCAACATCTTGTGGACTTCTACGACACTGTGGCTGACCTTTCACTGAAGCACGCGCTCTCCACTGTCCGCGGCGACTTTGACCTACACATCGATGACACTGGCTGCGCAAAAGCCAACCAACTTGACGCTTTAAATGGCCTTCATCTTACCCAGAGGGTGAAGGGTCCTCCTCACCGGGCTGGACATACCCTAGATCTATTGCTCACTAATCACCCCAACCTCCTGACCGCTGCTCCCCTGGTCTGACCATTCTCTACTCCCCTTCAGCCTCATCTCCTCCCCTTGCCCACATCTACCTTCATGTGCCCAGGAGCTTAGCAGGGAATGGGGCAGAGAGTCCTGCTCCTCCCCGCCCCCGGCGCTTCCCTGCCTCGGATAAGTGTGATCTAGAGCTTGATGTTACCAGTTTTAACGAGTGGCTCTCCTCTGCACTTGATAAGGTTGGCCCCATACAACCCCTTGTATCCTCAAGACAAAAAACCTCCCGCCCCGTGGTTCACCCCCGCACCACGCGCCGCCAAGAGTCATTGCAAAACTGGAGATTTATGCACGACAACCAGGAAAAAGCTACATATAGAGCCGCTACCAAGAGTTTTCATAGACAAAAACGCGCTGTAATGAAGGATTATTTTGTTAATAAAATTAACTCCACGTGCAACTCGCCAAAATCTCCCACCCAGGAACTCTGCGATGGCCTCTCAGACTTTTTTTATGATAAAATTGCTGACATCTACTCCACTTTAACCCCTCCCAGCAACCTCCAGAACAAACCACTGGAATTACCAACACCAATGCCCTATCATTTACCTCCTGCACCCCCATCCCCCATGAAGATGCTCTTCAAAAATGGCTCACTTGTAAATCTGGTTCTCCGAAAGACCTCTGCCTGCCTCTCTTTAGCTCTGTTGCACCCCTTATCATCTCTCCTTTGAACCCCATCTGGAATGCCTCCCTACAATCTGGAGTATTCCCTTCTGCCTGTAAACAGCTCATGCTAATACCTATTCTGAAAAAACCTGATGCTGACCCCTCAATTTAAAAAAACTACCGCCCCATCTCCCTCCTTCCCAAACCTGCAAAGGTTCTTGAAAAAAATGTCCAAGAGCAACTCGCCACCTACCTCGAATCCGGGCACCTCCTTCACGACTCTCAATCCGGTTTTAGCACAGAGACCCCCCACCTGGAGGTGTCATAAAATATCCGCGAATGTGTCGACTCAGGCGAGTCAGCCACGTTAGTGCTCCTCGACTTGTCTGCGGCATTCGACACTGTCTCCCATGGCATCTTGGTTGAGAGACTCCTCAGTCTCGGAATTCAAGGCCTCCTCCTAACATGGATTAGATCCTTCCTAACCAACCGCTCTCAAGTGGCCTCTCTGCAGCCTTTTGTTTCCAGCGAGAAGCCTCTTAACTGCGGCATCCCTCAGGGCTCAGCACTTAGCCCTTTACTCTTTAACGTCTATCTTCCCCCCCCTGGCTAAAGTAATTGAAACATGTGGAGTCCGTGTGATTTCGTACGCAGACGACACCCAACTTGTGTTTTCATTCAGAGACCACTCAGAAGCGACCTTCTCCAATTTCAGACGTTGCCTGCTTAATATCTCCTCCTGGATGGCCCTGAGCGCCCTCAAACTAAACTCGGACAAAACTGAGGTGAAGTTCTTCAATCAACCTAGCCCCCCCCCCCCCCCCCCCCCCCCCTCTGGTGGCCATCTGAATTGTACCCCTCTCCGAAACCTGTGTCTTCGGCCAGGAATTTAGGTGTCAGGCTCAATAGTGAACTCTCATGCAAAAACCAAATTGACCAAGTTTCTGCAGCTTGTGTTAGGAAACTCTGCACCCTCCATAAAATGTTCCCCTTCCTCCCTCAGGACTCTCACAGGACCATTGTCAATGCGTTCATCACCTCTCACCTAGACTACGCTAATAGTCTGTAGGCAGGGGCTCCCACGTACCTGATCAGACACTTGCAGATGGTCCAGAACGCGGCTGCGAGGCTGATTTACAACATCCCCTATCGCCACTCGATCTCCCCCTACCTTAAAAAACTCAACTGGCTTCCAGTGGCCAAACGCATCCAATTCAACTCTATGGTACTGGTTTTCAGATCACTTCGGAGTACGGGCCCGGCCTACCTGAGAGCCCGGCTCAAACTCACCCAGTTTAGCGGCGCCCTTAAATCCAATCACCTACACCTTCTCACATCCCCCCCGCTTTTGTCGCGCGAGAATGGGAGGCAGAGCATTTTCGGTGATCGCCGCCAAAACCTGGAACAGCCTACCTCTGCCACTACGACTGAGTAACTCAGAACCTATTTTCTGCCGTGACCTTAAGACTTGGCTCTTCTCCAGCATCTAAATACCACTAAGCCTTCTCTCCTGCTTTGCCTGTCCAAAGCGCCGGGATACCCCCGTCGGGGGTAGCTGCGCTATACAAGCTCCTGAATAAATAAATAAATAGGGTCTAACCAAGATTGTAGATGAAAGAGGTGGCAAGGTAAGATCAAAAGTGATTGTGGCCCTCCGGAGTCCACCGCCCCTACGCAGACCTCAGTAATGTTGAATCACAGCCTCCTGTCCTCAGAATACGAGCATTATCAATTCTAATTAGCTGAAGCATGACCATTGTTGTTACTCGTTTCTCTGACGCTAATAATAGGCATTGGCCATGCGCATAGCTTGATCTTGCTCTCTGCAGTGAGGCATGTCTGGATCCAGTGGTGGAGGGCCTGCAGCTAAGCTGGATTTCGCCATGACATGTCATGATCTTACCCTGGTCTAAATGTGCCTCCGGGTGTTGGGCCTTCTCTTGCTCTTGCATGGACCCAATAAAGTGGTCTGCTGGTGGTCTGACAACGCCTCCAGAGGTCGGGCTCCTATCGCAACCGGGTAGGGTTTATAAAGTGGTTTTCTGGAGGTCGGACAGCGCCTCCTAAGGGTGGGCTCGTTTCTCAACTGGATAGACCTCATAAAGTGGTCTGCTGGTGGTCTGACAGCGCCTCCAGAGGTCGGGCTCCTATCGCAACCCGGTAGGGTTCATAAAGTGGTTTTCTGGAGGTCTGACAGCGCCTCCTAAGGGTGGGCTCGTTTTTCAACTGGATAGACCTCCTAAAGTGGTCTGCTGGTGGTCTGACAGCGCCACCAGAGGTCCCGGTCCTGTCACAACTGGGTGGACTCTCCAGTGGTCCACTGGAGGTGCGCAAGTGCTTACAGGGGTCGTGACTTCTATCCCAACTGGGCAGACTCCATAAAGTATTTACTGTTGGTGTAGCAGTGCCTCAAGCGGGGTGGGCTGTTTTAGTGCCCAGGCAGCTCCAACCGCACTCCATTAGGCGGCACCTTCCCTTACCCTGGCATCCAACCCTTGGCTCTCGCCTCACTCTCAAGAATGAGCATCTAAGCTCCTGGAGCTGGTATTCACCAGCAGAGAGCAGGGCTCTCCCAAGAAGCTTCAGAAAGCGTTGCATGGCGCATTGACTCTCGCCCACCGCCCGCTGTGGGGCGTTTACATGCCGACGTGACCCGGTCGGGGCACACTGAGAGGGTGCTCGTGCATGACGTCAATGCTCTACGCTTCATAGGATGCCACAATCAAGACCCTTCCACGCCATCTAAGATGACGTCCTATTTATTCGTCCACTTGGACTGCACCTTGAAGCCTGGCCAAGAGGAACAGAGAGCACTATATGAATGCTAGAATTCAGTATAAAGGGAGGCTTCATGATCAATATTCACTGCAGGTGGTGTCTGTGAAAGGCTGGTAGGGCTGGGTCAAGGCAAATCACATGTCGGGGAATACTTCATCTATTCTGTTGCTCATCATGTTGCTGAATCAGCCCCAGCTTGCCGCCGCTTTCACAGATACCAACCTCTTATACAGGCACTTCTTTTCTAGGTGCATTTTAAATCCAATTTCTTTTGTGCTTTTTCCTCAAACTGTACCATATGCCGATAACTCCTATCGTCCCATGTGCTTTAATTGTTCCATGCCTTTTCTTTAAAAATTATTGGCGCGAAAAATCTCATTTCACATCCTGTGTAATGCTAGGGTGTGTTTAGGCAATATTAGCAGCCCAAAATGCGTTAAAGGGCTCCACTCACCAGTTCCCACAAAATGTCTAAGAGGAAACCAGTCTCCACATTACAATGAAACATATTTTGTTTTACTTAATGTTACCCGCACTGCATTAAAAAGCTCCATTTGCCATTGATGTTTCCAGAAAGTCGGAAAAAGAACTTCTAGGCCTGCGCAACAGTTTATTTAAAAACGTTGGTAGTAACACCTCAATGTCTATTAAAATGAAACACTGGCTTTCGCTGCTCAAAAACATTTTGGGGTGCACTAAAAATGGGACGCCGCAGGTTTTCCCGCTGGCTAGGGCCTCAAGAGACCTTATGACCAAACTGTGCAAAAGGACTTCAGTGAAAGAACAAGCATTAGAAATGCAATAGGTCTCGCAGCATTAGAGTTAGTGCTTTTAGAATTGTTAATGGTTTTTTTTTGTAAATCTTTAGCATGAGGTTGAGGGTGAGGGGTTGAGGGTGAGTGAGGGTGAGGGTGAGGCTGAGGGGTTGAGGGTGAGGGTGAGTGAGGGTGAGGGTGAGTGAGGGTGAGGGTGAGTGAGGGTGAGGGTGAGGCTGAGGGGTTGAGGGTGAGGGTGAGGCTGAGGGGTTGAGGGTGAGGCTGAGGGGTTGAGGGTGAGGGTGAGTGAGGGTGAGGGTGAGGCTGAGGGGTTGAGGGTGAGGGTGAGTGAGGGTGAGTGAGGGTGAGGGGTTGAGGGTGAGTGAGGGTGAGGGGTTGAGGGGTTGAGGGTGAGTGAGGGGTTGAGGGTGAGTGAGGGGTTGAGGGTGAGTGAGGGGTTGAGGGTGAGTGAGGGGTTGAGGGTGAGTGAGGGTGAGTGAGGGTGAGTGAGGGTGAGTGAGGGTGAGTGAGGGTGAGTGAGGGTGAGTGAGGGTGAGTGAGGGTGAGTGAGGGTGAGTGAGGGTGAGTGAGGGTGAGTGAGGGTGAGTGAGGGTGAGTGAGGGTGAGTGAGGGTGAGTGAGGGTGAGTGGGTGAGGGATTGAGGGTGAGTGAGGGTGAGTGAGGGTGAGTGAGGGTGAGTGAGGGTGAGGGATTGAGGGTGAGTGAGGGTGAGGGATTGAGGGTGAGTGAGGGTGAGGGATTGAGGGTGAGTGAGGGTGAGGGATTGAGGGTGAGTGAGGGTGAGGGATTGAGGGTGAGTGAGGGTGAGGTGTTGAGGGTGAGTGAGTGAGGGTGAGTGAGTGAGGGTGAGTGAGGGTGAGTGAGGGTGAGTGAGGGTGAGTGAGGGTGAGTGAGGGTGAGGGATTGAGGGTGAGGGATTGAGGGTGAGGGATTGAGGGTGAGGGATTGAGGGTGAGGGATTGAGGGTGAGGGATTGAGGGTGAGGGATTGAGGGTGAGTGAGGGTGAGGGATTGAGGGTGAGTGAGGGGTTGAGGGTGAGTGAGGGTGAGTGAGGGTGAGTGAGGGGTGAGTGTGAGTGAGGGTGAGTGAGGGTGAGTGAGGGTGAGGGATTGAGGGTGAGTGAGGGTGAGTGAGGGTGAGGGATTGAGGGTGAGTGAGGGTGAGGGATTGAGGGTGAGTGAGGGTGAGGGATTGAGGGTGAGTGAGGGTGAGGGATTGAGGGTGAGTGAGGGTGAGGTTGTTGAGGGTGAGTGAGTGAGGGTGAGTGAGTGAGGGTGAGTGAGTGAGGGTGAGTGAGTGAGGGTGAGTGAGTGAGGGTGAGTGAGTGAGGGTGAGTGAGTGAGGGTGAGTGGGGGTGAGTGTGGGTGAGGGGTTGAGGGTGAGTGAGGGTGAGTGAGGGTGAGTGAGGGTGAGTGAGGGTGAGTGAGGGTGAGTGAGGGTGAGTGAGGGGTTGAGGGTGAGTGAGGGTGAGTGAGGGGTTTGAGGGTGAGTGAGGGTGAGTGAGGGGTTGAGGGTGAGTGAGGGTGACGGGATTGAGGGATTGAGGGTGAGTGAGGATGAGGGTTGAGGGTGAGCTGAGGGATTGAGGGTGAGTGAGGGATTGAGGGTGAGTGAGGGTGAGAGGGTTGAGGGTGAATGAGGGTGAGGGGTTGAGGGTGAGTGAGGGTGAGTGAGGGTGAGTGAGGGTGCAGTGAGGGTGAGTCGAGCTGAGGGTGAGTGAGTGAGGGCTGGAGTGAGGCGTGAGTGAGGGTGCGTGAGCGTGACGTGAGGGTGAGTGCGGGTCGAGTGTCTGCGTGAGCGGTGAGGGTGAGGGAGGCGTGAGGGAGGGTGAGGAGGGTGAGGGGAGGGTGAGGGAGGGTGAGGGAGGGAGGGTGAGGGAGGGTGAGTCGTGAGTGAGTGTGAGTGAGTGTGAAGTGAGTGTGAGTGGGGGTGAGGGGTTGAGGGAGAGTGAGGGGTTGAGGGTGAGTGAGGGGTTGAGGGTGAAGTGAGGGTGAGTGAGGGTGAGTGAGGGTGAGTGAGGGTGAGTGAGGGTGAGTGAGGGTGCAGTGAGGGTGACGTGAGGGTGAGTGAGGGTGAGTGAGGGTGAGTGAGGGTTGAGGTGAGTGAGGGTGAGTGAGGGGTTGAGGGTGAGTGAGGAGTGGAGAGGGGTTGAGGGTGAGTGAGGGTGAGTGAGGGGTGAGGTAGAGTGAGATGGGGTTGAGGGTGAGTGAGGGATTGAGGGTGAGTGAGGGTGAGGGGTTGAGGGTGAGTGAGGGTGAGTGAGGGGTTGAGGGTGAGTGAGGGTGAGTGAGGGATTGAGGGTGAGTGAGGATGAGGGGTTGAGGGTTGAGTGCGGATTGAGGGAGAGTGAGGGTGAGGGGTTGAGGGTGAGTGAGCGGTGAGGGTCTGTTAGAGGCTAGTGAGGGTGAGATGAGGGTGAGTGAGGGTGCAGATGAGGGTGAGTGAGGGTGAGTGAGGGTTAGTGAGGAGGGTAGAGTGAGGGTGACGTGAGTGAGGGTGAGTGAGGGTGAGTGAGTGAGGGTGATTGAGTGAGGGTGAGTTAGGGTGAGTGAGGGTGAGTGAGTGAGGGTGAGTGAGGGTGAGGGAGGGTGAGGGAGGGTGAGGGATTGAGGGTGAGGAGGGTGAGGGATTGAGGTGAGTGCGGGTGAGGGATTGAGGGTGAGGATTGAGGGTGAGTGTGGGTGAGTGTGGGTGAGTGTGGGTGAGTGTGGGTGAGTGTGGGTGAGTGTGGGTGAGTGTGGGTGAGGGTGAGTGTGGGTGAGGGGTTGAGGGTGAGTGTGGGTGAGGGGTTGAGGGTGAGTGTGGGTGAGGGGTTGAGGGTGAGTGTGGGTGAGGGGTTGAGGGTGAGTGAGGGTGAGGGGTTGAGGGTGAGTGAGGGTGAGGGTTGAGGGTGAGTGATTGAGGGTGAGGGATTGAGGGTGAGTGAGGGTGAGGGATTGAGGGTGAGTGAGGGTGAGGGGTTGAGGGTGAGTGAGGGTGAGGGGTTGAGGGTGAGTGAGGGTGAGGGATTGAGGGTGAGTGAGTGAGGGTGAGTGAGGGTGAGGGGTTGAGGGTGAGTGAGTGAGGGTGAGTGAGTGAGGGTGAGTGAGTGAGGGGTTGAGGGCGGCGTAGTGTCGCAGAGTTGCCCTCAAAGAAGGGAGAACCAGGCCCTTAATTGCCAGTAATTATTGCAGCAGATCGAGAAACTGATTTGCATGTCTCTGCCTTGCAGGGGACCTAGACTATCTACTTTGGAAATGTAAACAGGCCTTTGAGCGCCATATGTGAAGAAAAACAAAGGAAAACATACAAGACCGTGAGAGAGGGGTCAGGGCCCCTCGCCCCAAGAGCGAGATAAAAAACACAGTTTGCTTTATTTTACCCCTATTCCTTGATATAAAAAACGTTACTTATTAAATCTAAAGACGTGAGGAGGGGAGGGAAACACTGTTTCGGTATATAGGCGGCATACAGTGAATAACATATCCAATGCGCGGGGAATATAGGAATTAACCCAACTTTATACATCCGTTCTTAACCTTTTCGACGAGGAGGCGACAAGGGAATATCACCACTTAACTATACAACCAAGTTCACTGTAAAACGTCTTCCTAATTCTTTTTAAGGTTTCATAAAACCAACATATAAGAGGAGACATAAAAAAGGCATCATTTACGTCAAAAAGTGATTGAAAGTACTAGCGAGTCATGGACATTCCGTGGAGGGGGGCGGTGCGGGATAATGGTTTAGGGTTCTTAGTTCTACAAAGTATATGTCGTTGTCAATTCCCATGCTGTTATATACCATAGAGATATATAGAAGACGAACATTTACTAGCTAAAGCATCACCTGAATGTGCAAAACCACAACAAAATGGTTTGGGGAAAAAGCAATGCAAGTAACCCATTCAAACTTTGGCACTGCAACCACTTCTACGAAGGTGAGCACACTTTCACTCTTTTGTTAACTTTTACCAAAAGAGAGCGTGAGAATGACAAGCGCTTTCCTTTAGAGACAACCGTCTGCGCGAAACGGTATTAGTAGATATTTACACAATTTCTAAAACATTCAAAATATAGTTACCAACACCGACTGCAAAAATATAGCAATCGAACAACCAAAGAAAAACTTGCGACTCCCTATGATGAAGGTAGCATGCAATTGGAAAACAAGGAGGCTTACCAACCAGAGCAATCTCAAACTCTGTTCGACTTCTGGGGCAGCAAACTAAACAAGCCTTTCACCGTAACACGGCGGGCAGGGGAGGGGGCGGGCAGGGGAGGGGGCGGAGAGGGGAGAGGTGCGACACGGCAGGAAGACGGAAGGAAGAGAGGGGAGGGGGAGGAGAAATGCGACACGGCGGGAGGTCAGAGCAAGGAGGCAAAGCCATCAAGAAGGGCAGTTATAAAAAATGTCTCACTACTTATGGAATTGTTTTCGCTTTTAATGTTGCACGGAAATTCAATACCCACCATTGTCCTCACTTTATGTATGTTTTATGGGTTTTTAGGTTAAAAAAGCAAGTTCGCCATGGTGCAAAGTCCTTTGTACCCGGTAAACGGTTGCAGAATTTAATTTGCAACCATTACTGTTTGGCTTGGTTTGAATTAAGCGAGTAGTGAGTTTTCTTTCTCACAGTAGAATTCACAGACCTCTTTTGTGGAGTAAACTTCTGGACTCCCTCTGAGAACTGTGCTTTCCAGGTTTTAGCTCTACCCCGCTCTATAGTTCTCATAAGTTTATGCAATGTTTGCCTTTTAATGGCAAGGTGATACACTTGCCTGGATCTAGATTCAGAGCAGGGTCAGTCAGGGTAATATATTTCCCTCCAGTGATTTAGTGCGGATGACGGCTGGTCTGTGGATGCGACACCTAAGCGTGCTTGCTTCTGGCTGGTCAGTAGCACGCGCCTTGCATTGGACAGTGTTCCCGGTAGAGCATTGGGAGGTTTGGGCCATCTTTATGATGGCCAACACAAACAAAATGGCTGTGCATATTTCCACCTCGTTTAACGCCAAGAAATTCATACCTCGTCCAAGTTTTGATGGGGGTCCAACCGTAGCCGTGAAATAAAATATTTCCAGGACATTAAATCTAAAGACGTGAGGAGGGGAGGGAAACACTGTTTCGGTATATAGGCGGCATACAGTGAATAACATATCCAATGCGTGGGGAATATAGGAATTAACCCAACTTTATACATCCGTTCTTAACCTTTTCGACGAGGAGGCGACAAGGGAATATCACCACTTAACTATACAACCAAGTTCACTGTAAAACGTCTTCCTAATTCTTTTTAAGGTTTCATAAAACCAACATATAAGAGGAGACATAAAAAAGGCATCATTTACGTCAAAAAGTGATTGAAAGTACTAGCGAGTCATGGACATTCCGTGGAGGGGGGCGGTGCGGGATAATGGTTTAGGGTTCTTAGTTCTACAAAGTATATGTCGTTGTCAATTCCCATGCTGTTATATACCATAGAGATATATAGAAGACGAACATTTACTAGCTAAAGCATCACCTGAATGTGCAAAACCACAACAAAATGGTTTGGGGAAAAAGCAATGCAAGTAACCCATTCAAACTTTGGCACTGCAACCACTTCTACGAAGGTGAGCACACTTTCACTCTTTTGTTAACTTTTACCAAAAGAGAGCATGAGAATGACAAGCGCTTTCCTTTAGAGACAACCGTCTGCGCGAAACGGTATTAGTAGATATTTACACAATTTCTAAAACATTCAAAATATAGTTACCAACACCGACTGCAAAAATATAGCAATCGAACAACCAAAGAAAAACTTGCGACTCCCTATGATGAAGGTAGCATGCAATTGGAAAACAAGGAGGCTTACCAACCAGAGCAATCTCAAACTCTGTTCGACTTCTGGGGCAGCAAACTAAACAAGCCTTTCACCGTAACACGGCGGGCAGGGGAGGGGGCGGAGAGGGGAGAGGTGCGACACGGCAGGAAGACGGAAGGGAGGGGGAGGAGAAATGCGACACGGCGGGAGGTCAGAGCAAGGAGGCAAAGCCATCAAGAAGGGCAGTTATAAAAAATGTCTCACTACTTATGGAATTGTTTTCGCTTTTAATGTTGCACGGAAATTCAATACCCACCATTGTCCTCACTTTATGTATGTTTTATGGGTTTTTAGGTTAAAAAAGCAAGTTCGCCATGGTGCAAAGTCCTTTGTACCCGGTAAACGGTTGCAGAATTTAATTTGCAACCATTACTGTTTGGCTTGGTTTGAATTAAGCAAGTAGTGAGTTTTCTTTCTCACAGTAGAATTCACAGACCTCTTTTGTGGAGTAAACTTCTGGACTCCCTCTGAGAACTGTGCTTTCCAGGTTTTAGCTCTACCCCGCTCTATAGTTCTCATAAGTTTATGCAATGTTTGCCTTTTAATGGCAAGGTGATACACTTGCCTGGATCTAGATTCAGAGCAGGGTCAGTCAGGGTAATATATTTCCCCCAGTGATTTAGTGCGGATGACGGCTGGTCTGTGGATGCGACACCTAAGCGTGCTTGCTTCTGGCTGGTCAGTAGCACGCGCCTTGCATTGGACAGTGTTCCCGGTAGAGCATTGGGAGGTTTGGGCCATCTTTATGATGGCCAACACAAACAAAATGGCTGTGCATATTTCCACCTCGTTTAACGCCAAGAAATTCATACCTCGTCCAAGTTTTGATGGGGGTCCAACCGTAGCCGTGAAATAAAATATTTCCAGGACGCAGGCGACAAGAGAGGCTTCAGTTCTCTGCGTCTGGCCGCAGCCAGACTTCCACCATACCGCTTGATTCACGGAAGGAAGAGAGGGGAGGGGGAGGAGAAATGCGACACGGCGGGAGGGGGCGGAGCGGGTTAACAAAGACGGAGGGCAGGGGAGGGGGCGGGCAGGGGAGGGGGCGGAGAGGGGAGAGGTGCGACACGGCAGGAAGACGAAAGGAAGAGAGGGGAGGGGGAGGAGAAATGCGACACGGCGGGAGGGGGCGGAGGGGTAAACAAAGACGGACGTGCACGCGCCCGTGACTTTTAAGGTCAATGCGCATGCGCATAAGCTCAATGCGCATGCGCATTGACCTTAAATTTATCGTGCACTGCAAGGAATCGCCACGATTCCTTGCAGTGTGGATAAAGAGTGGATAACTCGCAATAGTCTCGCTTTGCTCGATGCGCATGCGCATCGACAACAGGCGAGACCTAAAAAAAAAGCTAATGCTATGAAACTGAGCTGCAGGGTGTGTTCGACCCTACATCCTAACTAAAGACAGGCAAGCTGCCTTCAATTAGAGGCGAATGCAGAAACATGGGTGCTATGCCTCGCCAGAGGCCACGCCCCCAGATCCAAAATTGCTAGAATGTTACTTTCATTTCTTAGTAATTGCTAAGTATATCGCCCAAAATCCTTTGATTTTTTTTCTGGGTTCGCTCGTGTGCATTCATGGCCCACACAGGCTTCATAGCCCTCGTTATTCCTGCAGCGGGTGCCTGGATCCTGCCCACTTCGACCTCTGCCTCAAATGCACGAGTCCGCGTGCCTGCGCGGCTTCCGGTCACCTTTCAGCCGGGTGTTATTCCTGTGGCCGCCAGATGGCGCCAGAAGCCCGCTTTTGAAATCTTTCATACACTTAGCCTCTCCGTTCGTGAATGCAGCGGGCGAAGGCTCTCTGTAAGCCCGCCGGGTCATGTCACTCACGAGTGGCCACTGCGCCCCAAATGTGCAGAGAATGAATGCTTCCCCCAAACCCCAGACTGAGCAGAAGGATGAAAGCGGTGTCCCTCCGGTGCTTCCTGTACACATCGAAAGCATCTGTGAGGACATTTCTTCCCCGTGACCTCACATCAAGGCGTGACACTTCAGCCGTTGCTGTGTTTCAAGTTTTTTTATAACATGCCTCCGTTTTTTACGCCCATACTCAAAATAGAAAACATGAAACTACAAGTCCCAAGATGCAATTTTCTGGTGGCTAAAAGGCGTGGACTGGGCTCTGTGTGGGTGCCACATGGCACGGAGGAGCCCCTGTGTCAGCTACAGGAAGAAACTGAGCTTGGCTTGTGGCTCAGGCGTGTGCGCCTTCTGTTGTGTGGCAGACAGGGGGAGCTGTTACAAACAGGCCACGATAAATGCAGAGCTAGCGCCTCGAACCCTGCATTCTTTCATTTAAAAAAAAGCATTAGGAGAGCGCATGTAGCATTAGGAGAGTCTCCTACCTGCAACAGCAAACAGGACAAAGCTATTTGAGAAGATAGTGCTTGGAGGCTGCAATTAACGGCTACCGAGTATCAACACACGTAACAGGGGGTGTCCTCATGAGATGTTACAAAATAAGACAAGGCGGTACTAAGGAGGGACTGCTAAGCCTATTCACTAATGAAAATCCACAGTTTACAGTGGACAGTGACACAAGCCAATGAAAAATATGGGTGGAGAGTGGGCGGAGCTTTAAGTCCCAACCTCAATACAGCATGCCTCAGACAGCAGCGCACACGCTGCCCAGGCTCGACCCAAAAAGTGTCTTTATAGTGGAACCTCAAACTGAAATGGGTTTCAAAGCGCTATACAATCACGGAAAAGATTACAATGTCAGCAGGAGTTCACATTTGTGAAGCAGTAGACAGGGTTTTGGGGTAAGAGTTGTCTGCAGGGGTTATGGCCAGACATCCCCCAGGATACACGTGCAACGAACCCCTATAATGGAGTCCCGCAGGCTCTGACAGACACATTGATGGAGCCACTGGTGGCCACAGCAGAGCACGCCCCGTCCAATCACAAGAGAGCTGGCAGGCGGAAACAGGAAATGACGCTAAAGCTGCTCCCCTTCAGCCTGGCAGAGATGCAGGGGAAGGAGGTGGGGACCACAGAGCATTCTGGGAGTCAAGGACTGCTCCAGATTCAAGAGCTTTTTGGGAAAAAAAATTCTTAATGTCATTACATCCGGGCAACTTAGACTTAAACCCAGTTGAAAAAACTTTTATCCATTCGATGAAGGCGCCACAAAGAAATATAAAGTTAATGTAGCGCTTCAGTTACATGATGTCAGTTGGATGGCTAACCAGTTGTGAGATTTTGCAAGAAAGCCCTAGAAGTCACAAAAGCAAGCGCGCCACACGGGAGCTTTGAAAGCGGCCCCCTAGGACAGAGGAAAGCAAACGCTTTGAAGCCAGTCACTCGGAGTCCCAAGGAGCAGGTCAGTTGGTTAGAGGTTGGGCTACTGAGCAGCGAACAGCCCTGGGCCATAGACTGCGATCAGGGCAACCGTGAGAACAGGTGCCAAGGCTTCGAGGCACTCCCAGAATGGAAGTCACAGAAGACCGAGCAGGACTGAGTCAAGAAGGTCCAGGTGTCTGGGTAGGGACGCCAGGAGGGCGAGAAGGCTACAGGGGTGTCCTTCACCAAAGCCCCACAAGGCCCTCGTGGAGCCCCCGCTGACCTGGAGCATGATGGTGCACGCTATGGACGTCCGCCAAGATGACTCTTTAAGGAAGCAGCGACCACTGATTATGTCCCCAGTCTTAACACATCAACGATGCTTATGTTATGTTATGTGTGCGTGTATAGCGCATGGCTGCCCCAGCAACGGGGCGTCCCGGCTCTTGCGGACGGATGGCCATAGATGGTGACCGCTAGCCAGATGGAAAGACAGCCCAGAGAAGTCTGATTTTAAGAACCCGGAAAGCCGAGGCGCAGTATGCGGCACATCCTCAGCTAGATGGAAGGAAACAGCCAGGTTTGAATCTGTTCTCCGAATGCCCAATGATCCTGTGTGCTGCGTGCCGTGATTGGAATAGAGTTCCATGGGGCTGGGGCCAGAGACCTGAACGAGCGCCCCCCCCCCCCCCCCGCTCTGCTCCTGCGCACCCTTGGGGTGCAGGCCAGATGCAGATCTGCGGAGCGCAGAGCTCGCGTTGGAACATATAGTGTGCAGAGCCCCTGCAGTATCTGGGGCCCATGACCGTGTAGGACACTTTGGGTGGTACAGAGAGTTTTGAAGTGAATTCTCTGTTCAATCAGCAACCAATGTAGGCAGCAAAGGAGATGGGAGGTGTGACCATGCTTAGGAAGGGCGAAAAGAGTGCGGCAGCTGCTTACTCCACACATGTATCACTCGGCCAGCAGCCCACGGGCCTCATCAGTGTGGCATCTTATCTGATGCTGCGTGCAGCAGCCCGAGTTATCTGTGTGCAATGCATCATTTTTAAGGAACAACGTCCGTATTCACAGCGCTTTCTGTCATAGGCTGGGCACTCATAGCTCTCTAAACATGTCACAATGTCCAGTGCGCCACTGCTTTAAATGAGCCGGTACCTGCACTTCTTTCATTTGAAAGGGAGAGTACCGGCACTGCTGCAATACATCTAATGGGAGAGTACCAGCACTTCTCAGCCCTGCTGCAATACATCTAATGGGAGAGTACCAGCACTTCTAAGCACTGCTGCAATACATCTAATGGGAGAGTACCTGCACTTCTCAGCACTGCTGCAATACATATAATGGGAGAGTACCTGCACTTCTAAGCACTGCTGCAATACATCTAATGGGAGAGTACCTGCACTTCTCAGCACTGCTGCAATACATATAATGGGAGAGTACCTGCACTTCTCAGCACTGCTGCAATACATCTAATGGGAGAGTAGCAGCACTTCTCAGCACTGCTGCAATACATCTAATGGGAGAGTACCTGCACTTCTCAGCACTGCTGCAATGCATTTAATGGGAGAGTACCAGCACTTCTCAGCACTGCTGCAATACATCTAACGGGAGAGTACCAGCACTTCTCAGCACTGCTGCAATACATCTAACGGGAGAGTAGCAGCACTTCTCAGCACTGCTGCAATACATCTAACGGGAGAGTACCAGCACTTCTCAGCACTGCTGCAATACATCTAATGGGAGAGTACTGGCACTTCTCAGCACGTCTGCAATGCATTTAAGGGGAGAGTACCAGCACTTCTCAGCACTGCTGCAATACATCTAATGGGAGAGTACCAGCACTTCTCAGCACTGCTGCAATACATCTAATGGGAGAGTACCAGCACTTCTCAGCCCTGATGCAATACATCTAATGGGAGAGTACCAGCACTTCTAAGCACTGCTGCAATACATCTAATGGGAGAGTACCTGCACTTCTCAGCACTGCTGCAATACATATAATGGTAGAGTACCTGCACTTCTCAGCACTGCTGCAATACATCTAATGGGAGAGTACCTGCACTTCTCAGCACTGCTGCAATACATCTAATGGGAGAGTAGCAGCACTTCTCAGCACTGCTGCAATACATCTAATGGGAGAGTACCTGCACTTCTCAGCACTGCTGCAATGCATTTAATGGGAGAGTACCAGCACTTCTCAGCACTGCTGCAATACATCTAACGGGAGAGTACCAGCACTTCTCAGCACTGCTGCAATACATCTAATGGGAGAGTACCAGCACTTCTCAGCACTGCTGCAATACATCTAATGGGAGAGTACTGGCACTTCTCAGCACGTCTGCAATGCATTTAAGGGGAGAGTACCAGCACTTCTCAGCACTGCTGCAATACATCTAATGGGAGAGTACCAGCACTTCTCAGCACTGCTGCAATACATCTAATGGGAGAGTAGCAGCACTTCTCAGCACTGCTGCAATACATCTAATGGGAGAGTACCAGCACTTCTCAGCACTGCTGCAATACATCTAATGGGAGAGTAGCAGCACTTCTCAGCACTGCTGCAATACATCTAATGGGAGAGTACCTGCACTTCTCAGCACTGCTGCAATACATCTAATGGGAGAGTACCTGCACTTCTCAGCACTGCTGCAATACATCTAATGGGAGAGTAGCAGCACTTCTCAGCACTGCTGCAATACATCTAATGGGAGAGTACCTGCACTTCTCAGCACTGCTGCAATACATCTAATGGGAGAGTACCTGCACTTCTCAGCACTGCTGCAATACATCTAATGGGAGAGTACCTGCACTTCTCAGCACTGCTGCAATACATCTAATGGGAGAGTAGCAGCACTTCTCAGCATAGCTGCAATGCATTTAAGGGGAGAGTACCTGCACTTCTCAGCACTGCTGCAATACATCTAATGGGAGAGTACCAGCACTGCTGCAATACATCTAATGGGAGAGTACCGGCACTTCTCAGCACTGCTGCAATACATCTAATGGGAGAGTACCAGCACTTCTCAGCACTGCTGCAATACATCTAATGGGAGAGTACTGGCACTTCTCAGCACTGCTGCAATACATCTAACGGGAGAGTACCAGCACTTCTCAGCACTGCTGAAATGCATTTAATGGGAGAGTACCGGCCCTTCTCAGCACGTCTGCAATGCATTTAAGGGGAGAGTACCGGCCCTTCTCAGCACGTCTGCAATGCATTTAATGGGAGAGTACTAGCACTTCTCGGCACTGCTGCAATGCATTTAATGGGAGAGTACCAGCACATCTCAGCACTGCTGAAATGCATTTAATGGGAGAGTACCGGCCCTTCTCAGCACGTCTGCAATGCATTTAAGGGGAGAGTACCGGCCCTTCTCAGCACGTCTGCAATGCATTTAATGGGAGAGTACCAGCACTTCTCAGCACGTCTGCAATGCATTTAATTGGAGAGCACCAGCACATCTCAGCACTGCTGAAATGCATTTAATGGGAGAGTACCGGCCCTTCTCAGCACGTCTGCAATGCATTTAATGGGAGAGTACCAGCACTTCTCGGCACTGCTGCAATGCATTTAAGGGGAGAGTACCGGCCCTTCTCAGCACGTCTGCAATGCATTTAATGGGAGAGTACCAACACTTCTCAGCACTGCTGAAATGCATTTAATGGGAGAGTACTGGCAGTTCTTAGCACTGCTGCAATGCATTTAATGGGAGAGTACCGGCACTTCTCAGCACGTCTGCAATGCATTTAAGGGGAGAGTACCAGCCCTTCTCAGCACGTCTGCAATGCATTTAATGGGAGAGTACCAGCACTTCTCAGCACTGCTGCAATACATCTAATGGGAGAGTACCTGCACTTCTCAGCACTGCTGCAATACATCTAATGGGAGAGTACTGGCACTTCTCAGCACTGCTGCAATACATCTAACGGGAGAGTACCAGCACTTCTCAGCACTGCTGCAATACATCTAATGGGAGAGTACTGGCACTTCTCAGCACTGCTGCAATACATCTAACGGGAGAGTACCAGCACTTCTCAGCACTGCTGAAATGCATTTAATGGGAGAGTACCGGCCCTTCTCAGCACGTCTGCAATGCATTTAATGGGAGAGTACCGGCCCTTCTCAGCACGTCTGCAATGTATTTAATGGGAGAGTACTAGCACTTCTCGGCACTGCTGCAATACATCTAATGGGAGAGTACCAGCACATCTCAGCACTGCTGAAATGCATTTAATGGGAGAGTACCGGCCCTTCTCAGCACGTCTGCAATGCATTTAAGGGGAGAGTACCGGCCCTTCTCAGCACGTCTGCAATGCATTTAATGGGAGAGTACCAGCACATCTCAGCACTGCTGAAATGCATTTAATGGGAGAGTACCGGCCCTTCTCAGCACGTCTGCAATGCATTTAATGGGAGAGTACCAGCACTTCTCGGCACTGCTGAAATGCATTTAATGGGAGAGTACCGGCACTTCTCAGCACGTCTGCAATGCATTTAATGGGAGAGTACCAGCACTTCTCGGCACTGCTGCAATGCATTTAAGGGGAGAGTACCGGCCCTTCTCAGCACGTCTGCAATGCATTTAATGGGAGAGTACCAGCACTTCTCAGCACTGCTGAAATGCATTTAATGGGAGAGTACTGGCAGTTCTTAGCACTGCTGCAATGCATTTAAGGGGAGAGTACCGGCCCTTCTCAGCACGTCTGCAATGCATTTAATGGGAGAGTACCAGCACTTCTCGGCACTGCTGCAATGCATTTAAGGGGAGAGTATCGGCCCTTCTCAGCACGTCTGCAATGCATTTAATGGGAGAGTACTGGCACTTCTCAGCACTGCTGCAATACATCTAACGGGAGAGTACCAGCACTTCTCAGCACTGCTGCAATACATCTAATGGGAGAGTACTGGCACTTCTCAGCACGTCTGCAATGCATTTAATGGGAGAGTACCAGCACTTCTCAGCACTGCTGCAATACATCTAATGGGAGAGTAGCAGCACTTCTCAGCACTACTGCAATACATCTAACGGGAGAGTACCAGCACTTCTCAGCACTGCTGCAATACATCTAATGGGAGAGTACTGGCACTTCTCAGCACTGCTGCAATACATCTAACGGGAGAGTACCAGCACTTCTCAGCACTGCTGAAATGCATTTAATGGGAGAGTACCGGCCCTTCTCAGCACGTCTGCAATGCATTTAATGGGAGAGTACCGGCCCTTCTCAGCATGTCTGCAATGCATTTAATGGGAGAGTACTAGCACTTCTCGGCACTGCTGCAATACATCTAATGGGAGAGTACCTGCACTTCTCAGCACTGCTGCAATACATCTAATGGGAGAGTACCTGCACTTCTCAGCACTGCTGCAATACATCTAATGGGAGAGTACCTGCACTTCTCAGCACTGCTGCAATACATCTAATGGGAGAGTACCAGCACTTCTCAGCACTGCTGCAATACATCTAACGGGAGAGTACCAGCACTTCTCAGCACTGCTGCAATACATCTAATGGGAGAGTACTGGCACTTCTCAGCACTGCTGCAATACATCTAACGGGAGAGTACCAGCACTTCTCAGCACTGCTGAAATGCATTTAATGGGAGAGTACCGGCCCTTCTCAGCACGTCTGCAATGCATTTAAGGGGAGAGTACCGGCCCTTCTCAGCACGTCTGCAATGCATTTAATGGGAGAGTACTAGCACTTCTCGGCACTGCTGCAATGCATTTAATGGGAGAGTACCAGCACATCTCAGCACTGCTGAAATGCATTTAATGGGAGAGTACCGGCCCTTCTCAGCACGTCTGCAATGCATTTAAGGGGAGAGTACCGGCCCTTCTCAGCACGTCTGCAATGCATTTAATGGGAGAGTACCAGCACTTCTCAGCACGTCTGCAATGCATTTAATTGGAGAGCACCAGCACATCTCAGCACTGCTGAAATGCATTTAATGGGAGAGTACCGGCCCTTCTCAGCACGTCTGCAATGCATTTAATGGGAGAGTACCAGCACTTCTCGGCACTGCTGCAATGCATTTAAGGGGAGAGTACCAGCCCTTCTCAGCACGTCTGCAATGCATTTAATGGGAGAGTACCAGCACTTCTCAGCACTGCTGAAATGCATTTAATGGGAGAGTACTGGCAGTTCTTAGCACTGCTGCAATGCATTTAATGGGAGAGTACCGGCACTTCTCAGCACGTCTGCAATGCATTTAAGGGGAGAGTACCGGCCCTTCTCAGCACGTCTGCAATGCATTTAATGGGAGAGTACCAGCACTTCTCGGCACTGCTGCAATGCATTTAAGGGGAGAGTATCGGCCCTTCTCAGCACGTCTGCAATGCATTTAATGGGAGAGTACCAGCACTTCTCAGCACTGCTGCAATACATCTAATGGGAGAGTACCTGCACTTCTCAGCACTGCTGCAATACATCTAATGGGAGAGTACTGGCACTTCTCAGCACTGCTGCAATACATCTAACGGGAGAGTACCAGCACTTCTCAACACTGCTGCAATACATCTAATGGGAGAGTACTGGCACTTCTCAGCACTGCTGCAATACATCTAACGGGAGAGTACCAGCACTTCTCAGCACTGCTGAAATGCATTTAATGGGAGAGTACCGGCCCTTCTCAGCACGTCTGCAATGCATTTAATGGGAGAGTACCGGCCCTTCTCAGCACGTCTGCAATGCATTTAATGGGAGAGTACTAGCACTTCTCGGCACTGCTGCAATACATCTAATGGGAGAGTACCAGCACATCTCAGCACTGCTGAAATGCATTTAATGGGAGAGTACCGGCCCTTCTCAGCACGTCTGCAATGCATTTAAGGGGAGAGTACCGGCCCTTCTCAGCACGTCTGCAATGCATTTAATGGGAGAGTACCAGCACATCTCAGCACTGCTGAAATGCATTTAATGGGAGAGTACCGGCCCTTCTCAGCACGTCTGCAATGCATTTAATGGGAGAGTACCAGCACTTCTCGGCACTGCTGCAATGCATTTAAGGGGAGAGTATCGGCCCTTCTCAGCACGTCTGCAATGCATTTAATGGGAGAGTACCAGCACTTCTCAGCACTGCTGAAATGCATTTAATGGGAGAGTACTGGCAGTTCTTAGCACTGCTGCAATGCATTTAATGGGAGAGTACCGGCACTTCTCAGCACGTCTGCAATGCATTTAAGGGGAGAGTACCGGCCCTTCTCAGCACGTCTGCAATGCATTTAATTGGAGAGCACCAGCACATCTCAGCACTGCTGAAATGCATTTAATGGGAGAGTACCGGCCCTTCTCAGCACGTCTGCAATGCATTTAATGGGAGAGTACCAGCACTTCTCGGCACTGCTGCAATGCATTTAAGGGGAGAGTACCGGCCCTTCTCAGCACGTCTGCAATGCATTTAATGGGAGAGTACTGGCACCTCTCAGCACTGCTGCAATACATCTAACGGGAGAGTACCAGCACTTCTCAGCACTGCTGCAATACATCTAATGGGAGAGTACTGGCACTTCTCAGCACGTCTGCAATGCATTTAATGGGAGAGTACCAGCACTTCTCAGCACTGCTGCAATACATCTAATGGGAGAGTAGCAGCACTTCTCAGCACTGCTGCAATACATCTAATGGGAGAGTACTGGCACTTCTCAGCACTGCTGCAATACATCTAACGGGAGAGTACCAGCACTTCTCAGCACTGCTGAAATGCATTTAATGGGAGAGTACCGGCCCTTCTCAGCACGTCTGCAATGCATTTAATGGGAGAGTACCGGCCCTTCTCAGCACGTCTGCAATGCATTTAATGGGAGAGTACTAGCACTTCTCGGCACTGCTGCAATACATCTAATGGGAGAGTACCAGCACATCTCAGCACTGCTGAAATGCATTTAATGGGAGAGTACCGGCCCTTCTCAGCACGTCTGCAATGCATTTAAGGGGAGAGTACCGGCCCTTCTCAGCACGCCTGCAATGCATTTAATGGGAGAGTACCAGCACATCTCAGCACTGCTGAAATGCATTTAATGGGAGAGTACCGGCCCTTCTCAGCACGTCTGCAATGCATTTAATGGGAGAGTACCAGCACTTCTCGGCACTGCTGCAATGCATTTAAGGGGAGAGTACCGGCCCTTCTCAGCACGTCTGCAATGCATTTAATGGGAGAGTACCAGCACTTCTCAGCACTGCTGAAATGCATTTAATGGGAGAGTACTGGCAGTTCTTAGCACTGCTGCAATGCATTTAATGGGAGAGTACCTGCACTTCTCAGCACGTCTGCAATGCATTTAAGGGGAGAGTACCGGCCCTTCTCAGCACGTCTGCAATGCATTTAATGGGAGAGTACCAGCACTTCTCGGCACCTCTGCAATGCATTTAAGGGGAGAGTATCGGCCCTTCTCAGCACGTCTGCAATGCATTTAATGGGAGAGTACCAGCACTTCTCAGCACTGCTGAAATGCATTTAATGGGAGAGTACTGGCACTTCTTAGCACTGCTGCAATGCATTTAATGGGAGAGTACCGGCACTTCTCAGCACGTCTGCAATGCATTTAATTGGAGAGCACCAGCACTTCTCGGCACTGCTGCAATGCATTTAAGGGGAGAGTACCGGCCCTTCTCAGCACGTCTGCAATGCATTTAATGGGAGAGTAGCAGCACTTCTCAGCACTGCTGAAATGCATTTAATGGGAGAGTGCCTGCACTTCCTAGGACTGCTGCAACGCATTTAAGGGGAGAGTACCAGCACTTCATAGTACTGCTGCAATGCATTTAATGGGAGATTACCAGCACTTCATAGTACTGCTGCAATGCAATTAATGGGAGAGTGCCGGCACTTCCTAGGACTGCTGCAAAGCATTTAATGGGAGAGTACTGGCACTTCTCAGCACTGCTGCAATACATTTGATGGGAGAGTACCAGCACTTTTCGGCACTCCTGCAATGCATTTAATGGAAAGTACCAGCACTTCTCAGCACTGCTGCAGTACATTTAATGGGAGGGTAGGACACTTCTTGGCAGTGCTACAATGTGTTTAATCGGAGAGTACTGACACTTCACAGGTGCAAACAAGTACTCTAAATAGTGAGTGTCTTGTCTGTTTCCATTTAAAGCACTGCAGTGCACTAACCAGGATTAATGTCCCCACCCGCCTGGGTTCTCACAGGCCTCTTTCGTGTCATCCGTGCGCGATACTTTGGCAGTCCCTGGACAGCTCAACATCTTCTTCTCATATGCTCAGCATTTCATCAGCGAGTGATGGGTGGGGCAGTTGCAGACATAGTACTCTCTTCTCATCACATGCTCAGCATATCATCAGTGAGGGGTGCGTGGGGTTGTCCCAGGACAGATCACCCGTTTCTCCTCCCATGCTCAATATATCATCATCAAGTGGGGCGTAGAGGGGTCCTAGGATAGCTCGCCCTCTTCTCCTCCCATGCTCTGCATATCATCATCAAGTGGGGCGTAGAGGGGTCCTAGGATAGCTCGCCCTCTTCTCCTCTCATGCTTAGCATTTCGTCATCAACTGGGCGTAGAGGGGGTCACAAGACAGCTCGCCTTCTTTTCCTCTCATGCTCAGCATATCATCATCAGTAAGAGGGGTATGGGGGGTGTCCCAGGAATGGCTCTCCCTGTTCCGGCCCCTCTCCCTTGCTCAGTATATCATCTCTTAGGGAGACCTGGTCAGTCCCGGGAGAGTCCTGCCTGTGCCCCTCTCTTGCTCATCCTATCATCAACGAATGCCTCGTGGGGGATCCCTGGACCACTCTCCCTGCCCCGGCCCCTCTCACATTGATCCGAGAAATGTCATCTTTTGGCCTTACATTATTATCCTTAAACCCCACGCACTAAGCAGGACACTCCTTGAAGCAATTTTTTTTACCACAATATCTCACTTTGTGGTACCTTTCAAGTTGAATTATCATTTTCTTAGTCCATCCATTTCTACTAATATACAAAATAAACGGTAAAGAAAAATACCCGCTAGAAACCTTACAATCTAGTTTATCACCTCCACCTAGTGTCAGCAATTATATTGTCTCTATGGTTGTCTCTTCCCTTATCCTCACTCCCTCTCCTCCCCTACCCCCCCTACTTTCTCTCGCCTTTCACTCCTCAACTAATTGTATTGCTGATTGTTTGATTTAATGTTTACTTGTTTATTTTCTTCTAGTATATTGTTGAACCACATTGTTGCACTTCCTGTCGTCTCTCCTATCGTCTCCTACCGCATCCTAACTCTATTAATGTCTCTCCCTCCCTCCTCTCTCAATGTTTTGAGACTGAACTATTTTGTCTGATGCCCGATGGAGCTACTTGGTTTATCTATAGGGGAGATGGGCCGTGGATTCCCTCCTGGGTCCTCACCTACCCAGTCGGTCTTTAGGCAGACTACTTTTCGTCTCTCCTTATTGTCTCTTCCCTAGCCCCTATCCCTTGAATCTCTCCCCTTGGCTGCTACTCTGCCTAGCCCCTTGTCCTTTGTGCCCTTTGACTAAGCACTCCTTCTCCCCTTGTTGGGGAAAGATCCAATATTTATACTCTGGAGTCTCAGCGAACCCGCTGAGTGAGTCCACTGCGCCAAGGGAGCCACTCCCACTTGAGGTATGGTATGGCCCCCCTTGCCAAAGCACTCCCTCTCCCCTTTTTGGGGAATGTAATGTAATGTAATGTATAGGCATTTATATAGCGCACTACTTACCCGGAGGGTCCCAAGGCGCTTCGACCGCTGCGAAACCCTTCCTGGCTTCCCTGCGAGATGGTCCCTTAATGGGTATCTCCAGGGTGAGACCAGGCATCCCCGGCGGTCTGGTGGGGCCGTTAGTGAGGATGAGGCAAGCTAATGCCCAGAGTTGCCGAGTGTGATCGCGGATCAGAGTGGGCACCGAGGCGAGAGAATTATCGAGTCCGCTGACCCTGGTCCAGAAACCTGCCGCGCCGGGAATCGAACCCTGGTCCCGGGCCGTCCTCTGCTCTCGGGTCTGCCGCCTCTAACCAGTGAGCCACACTACTTCACAAGGATCCAGTATGTAGGCCTTGGAGTCTCAAAGACCCCTCTGAGAGAGTCCACTGCGTAAAGGGAGCCTCTCGCAATAGGGATAGGGAAGGGACACCACTTCCCCTGGGATCACAGCTTACTGGACTTTGGACGTTGCCTTGACTCGTCTACCGGTTTGTGTCCCCGTCACCCTTCCCCTCTTCTCCCCATGCTGTGTCTCTCACCCTCCCCTCACCTCCCCTCCCTTTTCCCACCATCTTTATCTGTCTACTTCCCCTACTCCAACCCCCCCTGAATCTCTCCCCTTGCCTTCTTTCCCCCTTATGTTTTTGTACTTATTGTTTTTCTCGACCTTACAAGTAACTATGTTGCCGTGCTCTAAGAACTGTGTAACCTTTGTAACGATGTAACCTGTACCTATGATCGTATGCTCATGTAAAGCGCTCCGATACCTCCAGCTCTAGCCAGCGCTACATAAAACTTTTAAGATTAAAATAAAATAAATAAACGAAATGCCCGTGCTTCACATGGCAGTGACCTCTCCTCTCCTCCTCCACAGGGCAATGACCAGATCCGGTTTGAACTGACCTGCTACGCGCTGTACCCCGAGGTGAAGGTAAGGACGAACCCCTATATGTACGAGCTGAATGGGGGTTCAGGGCAAGGCTCCCACTCCAATGCTTGGTCCTAAAGAGAACTGTTTGGGGAATAGATTCCTTCTCATTGAGGCTGAAAAGAGGCGAGTCAAGACTTTACAGCAGGAAAAGTGTCATATCCGGAGCTGATATGAAACCGACTCTGCTGGTGAGACTTTAGGTGTCTGCCCCCCCCCCCTTAGTGTTTACTCCCTGTGGGGAGAATGTGGGGGGGGTCTCTATGAAGCCTAGGACCACCACCTTTGAACAGCCAGCAGATCCGCTAGGTAACCGCCCCAGTGAGGGTCATCCATGGGCGTAGGAAGTGTGGGAGATGCGGGGGATATATCCCCCCCCCCCCATATTTTGTAGTGGGGGGGACACGGGGGACAAGGGTGGGGGGGGGGACAAGGTGACACAAGAATTTCTCCTCCTTCTGACAGTCGCAGGGCCATTGGCACCTCAAAGCACTAGCACTTTGAGGTGCCAATAAGTGCTTTGAGGCGCCAATGGCCCTGCGACTGACACATGGGAGAGGGGAAATTCTTTTGTCAAAGCCTTTCACGTGCCGATGGCCCTTCACTTTTGTTGTGTTGCAAACCTCCAGGAATGTTCACACCTCGTCCTCCCCGCCATGGCTGCCTGCACTCTGCACTTCTAGGACAAAGGAGGAGAGACCGTTTGTTAATTGCTGTCTGCATGCTGCACCTCCTCACCCCCGACCGGACCCTACTTAGTTATTTTGAATGAGTAATTTAGCCGCTCAAAGGCTAATGTTTGGTGAAATGTAAATTTTGAGCAGTTGAACCTCGCCAGGAACATGAAAACCATTAGTATCAGACACCGTCTGAGCCCACTTCTGTTGGATGTCAGATGTTTTGGTCTGTCCTAATATTTACGTAATTAACACTTTAGATACCACTAATTTGTCTGAATCCTCTTATAGCACCACTCAGCCCAATCCAGGGTGTCAGAGCGCCTTACATCACACATGCACATTGGCAATAAAGCATATGTTTTAAAATCAATTAAGTGGATGTGTTACATAAGACAGGGTTACAATTTGAGGAGTCACATCCTTTCCTTCATAGTTCACTGTGCTATAATAGAAGGATTACAATTTATGAGCTGCAAATAACGAAAGGATCTCTGTGTTAAAAGCATTAACCCACTTACCCATCCATAAAAAATAAAGATCCTTCATCTGGGTGTCACATGATGTTCTTTGTGTCAGGCACATTAACCCTCCATGCTACTTTGACAAAACTGGAACTAGACAAACCACCTGTCTCTGCAGCAAGTGCATTAACCTCCAGAGTTATTTTACCATTATTATTCCCTCAGATTTTTGGGTACTTAAAGATCTGTGCAGCAGGCACCTTAACCCCATAAGATATTTTAGAATGCGGACTTTGCAAGCAATTAAGCAGAACAGATACACTGCCACGTTTCTCCTTGTTGACAATTTCTTTCTGGCAGAGTTTTAATAAATAAATGTGTAATCTGAGGCCTAGATCTTGCGCTGAATTGCAACACTTTTTTGGTACAACTCCGACGCAAGATCTAACTTGTTAAATATTGTAATATATACTCAAATGTACTCATGACAGACCTGCTTAACATATGAGGTCTTAAAATATGATGTCATTTTTTGTGATAGCACTTCCTGTGAGGTTGTGGGTTGTGATGTCACATGCTGTGATGTCACTTACATACTGCCTAACTTGGTTAGTGCCCCACTTGTATCCTGGTGGGAAAAGTACAATGGAGAATTAGTGTTGGTGGTTGTAGGAGGCTGGTTTAGTATATAGTGTACGCTCAGGAGTGATGCACTTGGCACTAATCCAGACAACCCTTATGGTGATTTTAGTGGTTTTTGATAACCATAGAAAGCTCTCCAAGTGGTAGCTGCGTAGAGCAACCTTCAGGCTTATCTTGAAGGAGTGTAAAGATTGGATGAAAAAGAACCACACAGTGTTTATAAAAATAGATCTATTTATTATGCAACACAATCACTAACAAATTGGCATATCTCCTACCCAGAGATATCAATAATCGAACAAAAATACTTCAAAATAATGAAGTCAGTAGCACAAATATACACTGGTCTCCAGGGGAAGACCAACCCATATACTAAGAAAGTGGAATATAAACTGCAAAGGAGAATGAGACTCGGACCAGAAGACTCGGAGGAGCTGGGGACATAAGGAACCACCCAAGGTAAGTACCCAGAACCCCCCGGAGGCTGTGTGCAGAGCGGAAACACAGCCACCTGCCCAATGGAAGTCAATGGAGAAGTCACTGTTGCAGTTTTAAATAAGAAGAACAAATCCCAGAGGACTCAGAAGAAACACTTTGGAAGTTTGGAAGTTGCAGACCCACCCCACCTGGAATCAGGTTACTTGCACAAGGAAAGCCAGGTGCATAGGGTGAAGTGACGTCGAAACCTGCCGTAGACGACAATAGAAGACTTTGAAAATGACTCTGGAGAAGCCTGTGAAGGAGTTTGGTGGAATCCAAGAGTAGACTCTTCAAGAGGAGAACCTGCAAGCAGAGGGGACAGAGTCTGTGCCACTCGGACGTGACCAGGAGGCACGGAAGCACAACGCCACCTATGCCTGGAGGTTTAGGAGTGAAGACAGTTACCTTGTCCCTGCAGCTATGAGGACCAGGCAATGCTGAAGAAGACCAGTAGCTGTGCACGAGCTGGCCCACATAAGGTGTCAGTGTCCAGGTGTCTAGTGGGAGCAGCAACAAGCCTTGGTAGCTGCAATTGGTGTGGAAAGCAAAAAGATGCAAACGTTGGGACCAGCAAGGTCCAAGGGACTCACCAACAGCAGGAGAATCATAGCAGGCCCTGAGCAAGCAGGGGAGCCCACTGGAGTAAAGGAAGACCCTTGAGAGGACCCACAGGCTGAAGGCACAGGAGTCGCAAGAGGACCTCAGGCAGCTCAGCAAAGATGGAGGCCCAGGTTGCAGAGGATGCAATGAGGATTCTGATCTTCAACGGATGAGGTACTGGAGGCTTGAGCTTTTTGTAGCCTGAAGATCTCTGGAATACAGAGCCAACCAGCATTGGCAATGGCAAGAAGACTGGGTGCACAGGGGTTCAGTCCCAGCGGCTCCAACGAGGGATAGTGTCCTCAAAATTGCAGAGAAGGCAGGTCAGGCCTCGAGGGAGCTGCAGAAACACCACCTGTGTTGCTGGGCCTTGGTAAGCCCGCAGAACGACAGGAGCGCAGACCAGTCATCTTCGTTGCGGTCCCTGCAGATGCAAGGGATGTCCTTGCGCTTGGACGCCTCCGGGCAGCAATCGCGCTCTACAAGTTTACAGGTTGATGCCTACAGGCCTTCTGGAGAACCTGGATGAAGCACAGACACAGACTACTCAGAAGACTTGACCGCAAGACCAGGAGCAGCAGGACTCTTCCTTGATGCAGTCTCGGCTCCAGTCAAAGCCCAACGAAGTTCAAGTGTCCAGACGGTCCAAGAGTGTTGTCTTGGTTTCAGAAGTGATTCTTGTTCTACAATGAGTATGAGGACCCTCCCATAGTGGAGAACTTCGGTACCCTATAGAAAGCGTTAGAACTTCACCACGGTCCCTCCTAGAGGAGGGGCTGGACAGAGGGGATGATCCTGTTCTTTGGCCTTTCTCCAGGTTCTTGCCAGAGCAGGAAACAAGGGTTCCTGAACTGGCTCAAACTTGAGTATGCAAAGAGGGACTCACGTATGCCCTTCATAAGTCTGGATGCCTGGAAGCGATCCCAACACAGCCCAATACACTGAATCCTGTCTGGTAGGGGTCACAACTCCTGTGACAGTAAACCTACTGTTCTGCCTTCCCCCTGCTTAAGCTCAGCTCAGTGGCCGGAGGGTAGAATCATGTCTGTGGCTGGCAGTAGCACTAGCTTGCTGGCAGACCCTAAGAAACTGTTACTGGGCGTACATGGGGGTCTCCTAAAGAGCACCCCAGTACATGGGATCATACTGCTAGCACCGGACATTGCAGATTTGGAGCAGAGCACATGGCTTGTTTCAGGTCATCAAATGTCTTCTGACCGCCAACTGTCCACCGAACTTTCTTAGGCATTCTTTTGGGGGGTGAGATCATTAAGGGGTGTTGCTATGGATCCATAGCCCTTAACAAACCTTCCATCGTACTCATTCAGGCCCAAGAAAGCTCAGACACGAGTCGGAGTAGTGGGAGCAACCCAGTCCATGATGGTCTAAATTTTGCTCTCCAATGTTGGAAGTTGGCCTCCAACTACAAGGTGGCCTGAGTACACAACTTTACTCTGCCATAATCTCCATAGTGAGGCCTGCCTTCTGCAAGGCCTCGAGTAGCCAAGTACATTTCTGAGGTATACCAGGTGATCCTCCCAGGTGGAGCTAAAGACAGATATATCATCTAGATCTGCTGCACTATAGATTTCCAGTCCTGTTAAGCCTTTATTCACCATCCTCTGAAATGTGTCATATGCATTTTTCAAACCAAAAGGTATCACAATACATTGATAATGCCCACTGGGGTTTGAACATGCTGTTTTAGGTTTGGCATCCTCATAAAGTCTGATTTGCCAATAACCAGCAGTGAGGTCAAATGTACTGACACATCTGGCAGAGTCCAAAGTATCAATCAGTTCATCTGTCCCGGGAATTGGATAGGCATCAGTTCTAGTGACTGCATTGAGACCTCTATAGTCAACACAAAACCTCATCTCTCTCTTACCATTCTGGATATGAGCTACAGGGCTAGCCTAAGGGCTATATGAAGGCTCAATGAGCCCCTCCAACTCCAGCATCTTTTGGGATTCTTTTCTGATGCAATTTCTGACATGGCCAGGCTGTCTGCAAATGGTGCTCTTCAAAGGTAGACTGTCATCTGTGTCCACTTCATGGCTACACCATGTGGTTTGACTGGGTATCAGAGAAAGAGACAAGGAAACTGATTGAGAACATGTATGTAATCAGCTTGCTGTTGATCAGTGAGTCTGTCTGCCAAGACTACTCCTTCAACGGATCCATCAACAGGGTCCTGAGAGAAAAGATCAGGGAGAGGGTCACTTTCTTCCTCCTGACCCTCATCAGAGGCCACGAGCATCCTCATGTCAGCCCCATCAATAAACGTTTTCAGGTGATTCACATGATGCACCCTGTTGGGACTTCTTGGAGTACCTAGGTCAACTAAGTAGGTGACCTCACCTTTCTTTTCCAGTATAGTGTGGGGGACACTCCACTTGTCTTGAAAAGCTGCATTTTCTCCCTTTACAGTTTTCTCTACCTTTGTTTGCAAAGGAGAGCCAAAGGATAGCTGCCCAGCGCCCCCGAGGAATCTTCTGAACTTTACAGGCCCTCTCTAAAGCAGAAACCCACTGGATGTCATCACCCTCCTGGTAAGGAGGGACTATCCTGTCCAGTCCAAGTGTCCAAGGGATCTTCCCTAACTCTAAGTTCACTAGTCCTGCCACCATGGGATTATAATACTAAATTCTTCCTAGCCCTCTGCACTTCTAGGGGGTCCTTATCTAGGCCAACTCCTTCTTGATCCTGAGCTTGGCTCGCTAAAGTTTGAGCAGGTGGTATTTCCTTTCTAAAACATTTCCCACTTCCTGCCAGACATGGAAGTTCCTATTGAAGTGGCAGAGGAGGGTGAATTAACTGAGGAGGACCTGGACTTCCCCTGAACCTTTTGTACCCTCCCAGGAGGAATAACGGGGGTCATACCTCTAGGGCCTCCCCCTGTGCCACTAGAACTATTCCCTGGGGGACTAGAGTTCTCCAGTAAGGGGCCTCCAGACTCCTCCTGGAAATGCTCAGAAACAGAGTTTGGCTCATCTTCAGGAGCTTCCCCATCCATATCCAAGTTATCCTGCCCATCTGACCTTTTTTCTTGGCAGCAATTACTGTTCCCCAAAGATGACTTCACTGTTAGTACCCAACTCTCCAAATGTCTCTTGTAAATAAATCATCAGTCTTCAGAAAGGCCTCCACACCTTCAATTATTGTATCAATTAAATGCTCAATATGTTGGCAAGAGAAATCCTAGCATGAGGCATATTTGCTAGTTTGGTTATTTTTATAGTTTTTGTGAGTCTCTCATATAACAACGTTTTTGTGCTTTACTGCATGCCTCTCACTTCTCATTTGTGACCTTCCACCCACTGTATTCATGTGTAAGCTTCACAAACAAACATTGTTTCTGGTGTTCATCACGAACACCTCATATCTGAGCTTTGCCACACAATTCATTCTGCATATCTATCTTCTGTGAGAATCTCATTTGTGTCTCTCACAGCAGGCTGTTTCACATTGGTGAGCATCTCTCTTCCACACAAACAATGTAAATCTCATTTTTGTGACATCCCACACAAGGATAATCCTTATTGCAAATTTATCTTAAAGGGTGTCTTATATTCCTATGCAAGATAATGTGGTTTGAGTGCACTCTACACTTATGTCATCCAGCTGCAATAGCGCTTCTCATAGATCAGACGACAAATGTTTTTGTTTTGCGTTGTACAGTTTGCGAAGCATTGAGGGTTTCTCCACCCTCAGGAATGCAGGCGATAAACTTACAGTGTTTGAGAAACTATACTCGCTCTCCTTCTAGTGCCCAGCTAAACCTGGGACTTCAAAAAGGATCCGACTGACTTCAATACTCAAACAGCCACACAGAATCCTACACCATACTGTTAGACCTGTCAGCCTTAGGATGGACTTCCCCCAAACTTTTTTGCCTGCTTACCTCCTTTTTGTGATTAATTTTGTTGGCCTTAGGACTCTGAGGAGTTTACCTCTGCTCACCAGTGCTAAAGTGCATGGGCTTCTCCCTTAAAAATGTGAACATTGGTGTATACACGATTGGCCTTTTATATTTACTTGTAAATACCTTGTACAGGGTTACACCATATACCCAGGGCCTGTACATTAAATGCTACTAGTGGTTCCGCAGTACTGATTGTGTCACTCACACAAGTAGCCCTTTAAACATGTCTCAGGACTGCCACTGCGGAGCATGTCTGCTCTCTTTCTCTCTGCTCTCTTTCTCTCTGCTCTCTTTCTCTCTGCTCTCTTTCTCTCTGCTCTCTTTCTCTCTGCTCTCTTTCTCTCTGCTCTCTGCTCTCTTTCTCTGTGCTCTCTTTCTCTGTGCTCTCTTTCTCTCTGCTCTCTTTCTCTCTGCTCTCTTTCTCTCTGCTCTCTTTCTCTCTGCTCTCTTTCTCTCTGCTCTCTTTCTCTCTGCTCTCTCTCTGCTCTCTGCTCTCTCTGCTCTCTTTCTCTCTCACTCTGACACTCCCCATCATTTTGTGGTCCTAACCTCACCCCACATTTTAACCTCTCTCCCTCTTGTTCCCTGCAGATTATCGCCCCTTGGAGGATGCCAGAATTCTACAATCGCTTCCGGGGCAGGACTGACCTCATGGACTACGCCAAGGTGCTGGTGATGTTATTAATTCTGCCCAATCCGGGGATGTCTTGCGATGGGGTGGCCCGTGGGATTCTGGGTAGGGCGCCCTGCCCCCTGCCTTCGACATACATCCCAACAGACCGGATTCAGGGGGGAGACTCCCAATGTCTGAGGCCAAAAATGCCTTTATTTTGCCCGTCTCCCCCTAGAATCCCCTCTGATTCAATGTATGTCAAAGGGTAAAATACATTTCCATTATTTTGTTTCAAAAACTCCCACTTTCTAATTGTAAAATACGCTTGGTATGGAGTCCGCATTTCACTCTCCTGTTCCAGTGCAGTTTGGGTTAGAGCGGTGGTCGAGGGTGAAGAGGGGTGTTTACTTGAAGGTACTGGTGGCACTGGGTGGGGGCACAGAGAAGAGGCAATGTACAGAAGGCTGGCATCAAAGTACGATGGGGTGGTCTGGTACTAACCTAGCACATGTGTGAACTGGCACACATGTGGCAAAGATAATAACACAAGCGCGCCACCTTCACTGCGGATACCTCCCATGATAGTGACACATCATGATACATTGGAACAAATCCTGATACACTGTGGCACGTCCCGATACACTGTGGCACGTCCCGATACACTGTGGCACGTCCCGATGCAAGGTGACAAATTCCGATGCAAGGTGACACATTCCGATGCAAGGTGACACATTCCGATGCAAGGTGACACTTCCTGCTGCACGGTGACACATGTTGATACACACTGAATACATCCTAATACACAGTAACACAACATGATACACAGTGAGGGATCCTGTGTTAGGCCTTCTTTGATTCAGTAAATTGTAGGAACTCTGGGCAGGAAAAGGGTCTGAGAGGCGAGGCCCTCCTGTCTCAGGACATAGGATATGAGGGCACCTGGTGCTGGGGGGCCACACAGTGCATAAAGATGCTGTGTTGGGGTCCACCTGATGCAAGGACACAGTGTTGGGGGCCACGTGACGCAAGGACACACAGAATTGGGTGCCATGCAGTGTCAAGGGGCACACAATGCTAGGACTTGCAGTAACAGGGTTCATGTGATGCAAGGACATGCAATAACTAACCCTGGGTGGAGTTCGGGGAGTTGCGCTACGCGGAACTCCATGAAATGACAAAAACTCTGCCGCACTACGCAGAGCTCCACAAGCGGTGGAGTTCCATAGAAAAATTCAGTTCGCAGTGATTGCACAGTGCGGATGCTTGTCCGCACTGTGCAATCAGCGCGAACGGCACCTTGCACAGCGCAAGCGGTCCCTTCTTTCCCTTTTCTGCCGCCCGAGTAGATTTTTACTCAAGCGGCAGATTTCTCAATGTGAACAAGCAGTTTCTCATCGTGAGCCGTCGCGAGCATGCACAACCACTCGCAATGAGAAACCTGACCACCCCGCGTTGAGATCTCACCGGGATGTTTATTTTCCACCCTCACGCTCGCGAACTTAATGTTAACGATAGCGAACGAGGAAAGATCTTGCTGGGTGTTTTTCCTCGCTCGCGGTTGCCAACTTAACGTTGGCAATCTCAAGCGAGGAAACCACTGTGAGCTCCACGTAATGTGGAATGCGAGAAACTCCGCTCACAGAGTGTAGATCACCGCCCAGGGTTAGCAATAACAGGGGACACGTGATGCAAGGACATGCAGTAACGGGAGTCACGTGTTGCAAGAACATGCAGTAACAGGGGTCACTGTTTTGTGTCCATTGGATATGGTACTGCCCTTCTGATCTGTGGGCGGAATTTGCATAGTCTCACTACGCAAAGCTCCACGAAATGGTAAAAAATGTCTGCGAGCATGCAGAAATTCCGTGAACATGCTGTATTGCTTGTTCTGCCAGTTTGCAATGCTTTTTTCCTGTTTGCGAAAGCTGTTTGCGTGCTTGGAGAGGAAATAGCTCGCGAACACGCATTTTGACAGCGTGAACAAGCAAAAAATTCTGGGAAGCCGTGGATCGCAGAATTTTTGGTAATCCTGCTTTCTCCGCGGAACGCAAAATTACCCAAATTCCCCAAGTTCTGCAAGCGGAACGGAATTTACCGCCCAGGCCTAGTCTTAATGCCACTCCGTTGAGGTCGGAAGGGGCCACAGGAAGACGTCTGCGGCACAGATGGAGCAGTCTCAGATCCCAGCTGGTATTGTGCAGAATCACAACTCTACTAGCAAAGTTTGGAAAAATGCACAAATATTAGATTTTGTGACGTTGCAAAGTTACTCAACTTAATCTATCGCCCCCGGAGGCGCGAAGTTTTAGTGCAAAACGAGTTCTTGAAGGAGATTTCCCCACAAAACCCTTTCAGATGCAAACTGGTGCAAACAGAGGTGTGTGTGTGTATTCCAGCCCCAAGCCAGACCTCTCTCCCACAGCTCCATATATGGACTCACATGAATATTGGGGTGACTCCAGTGGGAAGGAGGCCCTGTACAAAAAGCTATATATAAAACAAAACAATTGCCAATACTGCTCACGCAATTTTGTCATAGAATCAATAAGTTGAGTTAATGATTCTCAACTTGAAAGACCACTCTTTCAGTCCTGCAGTGTATCTCAAAAAATAGATTTATTTATTTTCTACAAACAATTTTTTGGGGGATTTTTTTCGTTTTGTTCTGTCAACATAAAGCGTTCATGGATCACAATTTGAAACAATTTTATTAGTTCAAGAAAAACACTCAAAAGTGAATCTGAGTCTTTGGAAGAAGCTATAGTGAATGGATAGAATTAGGTGTGGAAAGGGTTATGTAGGTGAAAATAAAGGGGACAAACTACATATATTTCAAACGCTTATTCATCAAGCTAACAAGGCATCTCTCATCCCACATTTATTCATCAAACTAGCAAAACATCAACACATACAAAGTGGTGGGGGAACGGAGAAGTGTGTGAAAAAAGTGAAAGTCAGAAAACGTGGAAGGGACTAAATTGGTTATCCTCATTAATTAGACCCTATCAAATATTTACAACTAGGGTGGGCCTAAGGAACTGAATTTCTCTTTTAAATACCAAATAGTAGTCTAATTTGAAGACAATTAAATAAATTAAAATGCAAAGAATGCAGTCATCAAGTCAAAATGCACAAATATGTCAATACAAGTAGGTCATACACAGGTATGTCAATGCAAATAGGTCATAGGTCGACGCGTTTCGAATCCCATTAGTTTGTGGGATTCTCTTCAGGACCAAAACAGATAAAATCTGTCGGGGTTTCTTCTGAATTTCTTTGGTGAATATGGGATCTAGTCGTACGTATTCCTTTGTCTGTGGTTTATAGGGATCAACCTCAGTCGGTTAGGAGAAATGATGTGTTCATTCTTAATGTTTTTGTCCGTTAATTCGCTGTGTCTCCCGTCAACTCGTTTGGCAATTGACTTCAGGCTGCACATAAGACCTGTGTGGAGCATGAAGGGCTACACATGAGACCCTGCATGGAGCATAAAGGGCTGCACTTGAGACCCTGCATGGAGCATGAAGGACTACACATGTACCCTACAGGGAGCATGAAGGGCTTCACATAAGACTCTGCAGAGAACATGAAGGACTGCACACGAGAGCCTGCAGGGAGCATGAAGGGCTGCACATAAGACCATGTATGGAGCATGAAGGGCTACACATGAGACCCTGCATGAATCATGAAGGACTGCACGTGAGACCCTGTATGGAGCATGAAGGGCTGCACATGAGAGCCTGCAGGGATCATGAAGGGCTGCACATGAGAGCCTGCAGGGATCATGAAGGGCTGCACATGTGTTCCTACAGCGAGCATTGGGGTGTGGATAGGAGGACGTGAGTGACAAACTGATGCTCAGTACAAGAGGCCACATGGAGTACTGGGAACGCACTGGAGGTCCCGCATGTAGCAGCGAGGGCTGCAAACACTGTCATTGAATATTAGAGGTGCAGAGGAGTGCTCTGCATGGAGCACTGGAGGCTGCACTGCAGTGCCCTGTATGGAGTGTGGGATGGCACTCACGAGGGACTGCATAGGAGGCCATGCATTGACTATTAGGGGGGCCACTGGAGGCCTTGCATAGGAGGCCCTGCAAGTAATGACAGGTAATGCCCCCTTTGCACATAGACAATTGCTTGCCTATCTTCATCGCGGTTCCGGCTTCCTATACGGCCATCTGGCAACCGGAAGTAGCAGGATGGACTCCTGAGCAACCCAAGGCAAACTATGGGCTGTGCTTTAGGTGCAAATACAACACAGAAAATCCGTGGTTCTGAAGTGAAGAGGTAAACAGTCAGAGTTACTGATAAAATCTCACAGAAATACCCATGGGCTAATCCCTTTCAGGACGTAATCCCTCACCCCCCCAGAGGTGGGGTGCTTCATCATCTGGGATTCTCCTCTTGGTGGAAACGCCTGGTCCCACCAAGGGCTACAACCCAGGCTCCATGTTTTACGGGCCCCTAATCTGAACTAAATGCATCCCAAGGCTCAACGCCCATCAGGGACTATAAAATACCAGACGCGACTAGTAAAAGTGGTAACATCGGCTAATCTCTCCGCCTGGTGAACTATAGCCATGCAGTGGTTTTCCAAAAGGACAGTAGGGTTGGGAGAGAGACTGAGATGTCAGGCAGGCTGGGGTTTGGAGCTCCGAAGCGTCCTCATGTCAGGGTCGAGTCTCTGATCCAGTCCAGTCTTTTCTTTTTATTGTACTGTTCATGGTCTTGGTGTGAGAGCCACAAAAAGAGTGCCCCATGTGAACAAAGAATGGTTAAGTTATTCGCCTCCACCTGGGAGGACATGAGACTAGTTGAGTTAATCACACTTTATGTGTGAAGATCCAACATCTCTGGCTGGTGGACACTACCTGGTTATGTAGAAGTGTCAAGGAAGTGCTGGGGGGTTGAGGGGGGGGGGGGGGGTTAGTGAATCCCGAGGTGAGAGAGCATGTCATGAGTGGGGGGGGGGGGTAGATTATTTTGCATGGATGATCCTAATCTGAACTATGAAGCAGGTTTAGGAGTCCAGACTCCAGAATGAGTGACCACCTTCAGCAGGCTAGAGGACTAGGCAGGTTTGGGGCACTGTGGGGTGCACATGGCGCACGTGCTGCAGTTTCTGGGTTAAAAGGACACACTGCACATCTCCCCAGGTGGAGAAGAGACCCAACAAAAGCAGGAAACAGACCTAAGGAAGCGGGGGAACCTGAAGGGCTGATGCGCTGCGTCTCGGTCCAGGCTGTGTGTTAAAGGGGCGCATGACACTGCTCTGCAGAAGGAACTACTCCAGGACGCAAGCCAAAGGGAAGCATGACCCATGGGCACTCTGGGTGGGCATGTTAGAAGCTACCCACTGTGGGTTACAGGGATCTACACCCCGCTCTCCAGCTGGAGAATAGAGTTCACCACAGCTGGGAGCAGACAGGAGGGGTTCGAGCATCATGTGGGCATGCTGTTAAAGGGATTGAATGCACTCCTCTCTGGAGGAGGGGCCTGGTGCTAGAAGGTGTGCAGCACTGACCCTCGCCCTGTCTCTTTTTCTTATTCTAGAAACACGGCATCCCAGTCCCTGTCACCCCCAAGAGTCCTTGGAGCATGGATGAAAACCTCATGCACATCAGGTAAGGGCTGCTGGTCTGGGGGAGTGTGTGGGGGGAGGGGGGTGTCTGTCTGAACCACCCTGAAGGCCCGGGTCAACGCCTTGGCGTCCAAGTCTACCCTGGCAAGCAACATTCTAGTACGTCACTTAAACATGGCAGAACTCACGCTGAGGAGGGGAGTCGGGGATGCGTCCCTCCTCCCTATCATCACTCCTCCGTCTGGTTTCCTTGCTCCTCCTCCTCCCGGCTTCCTAGCTCCTCCCCTTCCTACTTTCTAGCCTCCACCTTCCAGCTTTTTTGCTCCTCGGTCTGATAAATTCCCCTCTCTTCCTGATTCCCCCCTCCTCCACCATCCGGCTTCCTTGCTCCTCCTCCATTCGACTTTCTTTCTCCTCCTTCTGCCTGCTTCCTGGCGGCTCCTTCTTCCTGGCCCCTCCTTCTTCCTGGCCCCTCCTTCTTCCTGGCTCCTCCTTCTTCTTGGCTCCTCCCTCCTTCCTGCTTCCTGGCTCCTCCCTCTGGTGCTGTGGCTCCTCCTCCTTCAAAATTCTAAATTCTCCATTCTACTCCTAAGATTTTTTGGGTATTTATCTGCAAGTACTGAGGGCCCTGTTTCCAGGGGCCAGTGGCGGGGCTCCAGAGGAGATGCCTTCTTGCAGCATGGACTTTTGATGAAGCAGTATGAATCTGTAAATCACCAAAGCCTGCGCTGCTGCTCTCCTTACGAGCTCTAAGCAGAGTGAGTACCCATCACGGGCTGAATTAAAGCAACATTTGTGGACACATATACTACCTGGGTAACTACAGTGACCAGGGCTCGAGTCGGGGGTCCACACGGGTGGACGGCGTCCCCCCCACTCTTTTCACAGGGTCGACGCCATCCCCCCTGCCAAGAAGCTGGGCTCCACAGAAATATGCTGAACGTGTCCCGGTGTAATTTTCAGACATCGGGACATGTTCAGCACGTGACGTCATGAGGTCATTTGCATATTGTCCGTCCCCCCACTTCTTTTTATAGGACTTGTGCCCTGACAATGACCACAATGCACTGGCATGTGATACATTCTGCGCTTGTGACACAGCAGATGAATGTTCCCCTGAAGGAGAGGACACCGTTTGTCCATACCAGGCCACAAGGTGCTTAGCAAGCATTGGCACCAGGTGGGTAACTAGAGCCAAATTTCGGGGGGGGCTGAAAAATATTTCCCGGGGGGGGGGGGGGGGGGCTAATTCTTCCAACCACAGACGGTGGCTGTAAGAATGGGTGAACACAACAAAAGCCTCATTTACAATCAATATTCTTTTAAAGACCTGTTAAGTACTCGGGTGCAGCTGCAATTAGATAATCGCCAGCCTGCGAAGGCGTGTTAGCCCGGGCTGACACACACAACTGGGGGGGCTGAAGCCCCGTGAGCCTAATGGGTGTTGCGCGCCTGATTGGCACAGCCAATAGGTCTCGCCTTTGGGATCTTATGAGTGTTTAGCCATGCAACACTTGATGTTGTTGCATCAAGGATATTGTGCTGGATAACTAAATACTTGTATGTTCTGAAAAGCGAGACATATTGGCTATGGCAATGTTTTTATAGCATAACTAGGTTTCTAAACACTACTACAGAGTAATGTGGGGCTACTGAAAAATCTTGTTCTAGCGTTTTTTGGTTAAAAAGCAAATGTGGAACAGCTTTACAATGAGTGTTAATGCTAAAGTAGCCTAAAGGCTAAAAATACAAAATGTACCTTCTGAGCAATGTGCAGTAATATTTTTTTAGCATACATAAAACACCAAATTAGAGCTTGGTAGTTTGGATTTTATTTTTGAGCTATTGGCATTGCTAATATGTGTTTTTTGGCACCTTATAAGTGTGCAACCAAATATATTGGCAATGGTTTGTCCAGGAATAACTGATGTTTTTTTTAAATAATTTTATTGCAAGAATTTTTAGTTACATTTTTTAGTACTTTAAAGTAAGTTGAGTGGCATTTTTTTTATTTATGATGTGCATTTATACATGTTTTATAAATATATTCATTCTGTTGCAATAACTTTTAATATGTTTGTAATAATGCCATTGCAAAATATAACTTCACGTGTCTGGGGTAAATATGGCATAAGTGCATCGGATAAGTCTTCCACATCTGTATTGATTATAAACCAGTCCATTAGAAGTTCATTGCTAATATACATAGATTGATATGTTTCAGTGTTGTGCACTTGTGTGTTGTTATTGTAGATGGCCCCAGAAAACTGTGCACACACAGCAGCCACAGGTTCAAATGAAAGCAGGGCTGACTCTAAGTTTCATCCTTCCTATAACTTGAGAAGAGAGGCAGCATGTGCTAGGAGAGAGCGCTTGTTTATATGATGAGTGTAGAGAGCAGCCCCTGTTTTAATGTATTATACTGAAATACATGCTAGCAGATACTTTTGACAAAATACGGTTATTTTTAGTGCAGCTGCTAGATATGTAGCACAGTTATTGGCAGAGATCAGAAAGCCACAAAGTTATTTAGGAGAAGGCGGTTAACCAGTGAGGGCGAAACCGGAATGGGGTGAGAGTAAACAAATCTAAAAAGCGGATGTGTGCGGCCACGATAATTAAAAACAGATGGCCCCAGAAATGTGTGCGCACATAGCAGCCACAGATTCAAATTAAAGCAGGGCTGACTCTAAGTTTCATCCTTCCTATAACTTGAGAAAAGAGGCAGCATGTGCTAGGAGAAAGTGCTTGTTTATATGCTGTGTGTAGAGAGCATCCCCTGTTTTAATGTACTATACAAAAATAAATGCTAGCAGATACTTTTGACAAAGTACGATTTTTTTAAGTACAGATTTTAGATATGTAGCACAGTAATTGGCAGAGATCAAAAAGCCAGAAAGTTGTTAAAAAGGAACTGGTTGACAAGGGATGGCAAGGGTGAGGCAGGCAGTGGAAGGCAAAGTAAAGAAATATAAGCAATCGCACACGGCCACGTTAATTACAAAACGATGGCCCCTGCGCGCTGCTGCTCGTTCCCGCAAGGTGGAGGTCACCACAAGCATGAGTGCTTGAAAAGTGCAGACCGATTTCTAAAAGTCTTCTCCTAGGGCAGCGCATGAGTGCTGCACTAGGCGTGACCTAAAAAGAGGACCAACAGGATGAAGGTACCCGAGTCATCCAAAGATCCGTCTGACTCCAGGCACATCTACACCCAGGAAACAGCGGGCCCAGAGCAAAGATATGTGTTCAGTGTTAGCTAAAGGCGTGTGTCATCCAATGCAGCTCAGTGCCACAGTGACCTCAGTACCACAAAAAGCTCAGTCCCTTTAGAGTTCAGTGCCAAGGAGAGCTCAGTACAATAAGAGCTCAGTAGAAAGGATTGCTCAGTACCAAAAAGAGCACAGTACCAAGGAGAACTCAGTACAGTGTTGAGCTCAGTACCACGGAGAGCTCAGTACCATGGAGAGCTCAGTACCATGGAAAGCTTAGTAGGAAGGAGAGCTCAGTACCACAGATAGTACAGTACCATGATGAGCTTAGTACAAAGGAGAATGCAGAACATTGAAGAGCTCAGCACCATGGACAGCTCAGTACCATAGACAGCTGAAGTACTCCGGCACTGGAGGGCAATGGGCCTCTTCAGTCAAGCAGTGCTGAGCAAAGGGTGTCCTCATTGCACAGGGCTGACACACTGTAAAGCAGTGAGCCTCGTCAATGCATGGGACAGACACACTGGACAGCAATTGGTTTCCTCATGGACAAGTACTCTGGCACTGGATGGCAATAGACCTCTTCATTATTAACGACTCAACAACTGCAGGGCAATTATCATCTTTATAGACAACAACTGCAGCACTGGAGAGCACTGAGCCTCTTCATTGGCGAGGACTGGAACACTGGAGGACAAAGAGCCTCTTCATGGACAAGCACTAGAGCACTGGAGGGCAATGAGTTTCTTCATGCACAGCAACTGGAGCACTGGAGGGCAATGAGCCTCTTCATTGGTGAGGACTGGAACAATAGAGGTCAATGAGCCTCTTCATTGGCGAGGACTGGAACACTGGAGGGCACTGAGCCTCCTCATATCAAGGACTGGGGCACTGAGCCTCCTCATTTCAAGGGCTGGAACACTGGAGAGCACTGAGCCTCTTCATTGACATGGACTGGAACACTGAAGGGCAATGAGCCTCCTCATATCAAGGACTGGAACACTGGAGGGCAATGAGCCTCCTCATATCAAGGACTGGAACACTGGAGGGCAATGAGCCTCCTCATAGACCAGGACTGGAACACTGGAGGGCAATGAGCCTCTTCATATCAAGGGCTAGAACACTGGAGGGCAATGAACCTCCTCATATCAAGGGCTGGAACACTGGAGGGCAATGAGCCTCCTCATATCAAGGACTGGAACACTGGAGGGCAATGAGCCTCCTCATATCAAGGACTGGAACACTGGAGGGCAATGAGCATCCTCATAGTGAATGACTGGAACACTGGAGGGCAATGAGCCTCCTCATATCAAGGACTGGAACACTGGAGGGCAATGAACCTCCTCATATCAAGGGCTGGAACACTGTAGGACAATGAGCCTCCTCATATCAAGGACTGGAACACTGGAGGGCAATGAGCCTCCTCATATCAAGGACTGGAACACTGGAGGGCAATGAGCCTCCTCATATCAAGGACTGGAACACTGGAGGGCAATGAGCATCCTCATATCAAGGGCTGGAACACTGGAGGGCAATGAGCCTCCTCATACCAAGGGCTGGAACACTGGAGGGCAATGAGCCTCCTCATATCAAGGACTGGAACACTGGAGGGCAATGAGCCTCCTCATATCAAGGACTGGAACACTGGAGGGCAATGAGCCTCCTCATACCAAGGGCTGGAACACTGGAGGGCAATGAGCCTCCTCAGTCAAGGACTGGAACACTGGAGGGCAATGAGCCTCCTCATATCAAGGACTGGAACACTGGAGGGCAATGAGCCTCCTCATATCAAGGACTGGAGCACTGGAGGGCAATGAGCCTCCTCAGTCAAGGACGAACACTGGAGGGCAATGAGCCTCTTCAGGGTGAATGGCTGGAACACTGGAGGGTAACAAGCCTCCTCATATCCAGGACTGGAGCACTAGAGGGCAATGAGCCTCCTCATATCAAGGACTGTAATACTGGAGGGCAATGAGCCTCCTCAGTCAAGGACTAGAACACTGGAGGGCAATGGGCCTCTTCAGAGTGAATGACTGGAACACTGGAGGGTAACAAGCCTCCTCATATCAAGGACTGGAGCACTGGAGGGCAATGAGCCTCCTCATATCAAGGACTAGAACACTGGAGGGCAATGAGCCTCCTCATATCAAGGACTGGAGCACTGGAGGGCAATGAGCCTCCTCATATCAAGGACTGGAGCACTAGAGGGCAATGAGCCTCCTCATATCAAGGACTAGAACACTGGAGGGCAATGAGCCTCCTCATATCAAGGACTGGAGCACTGGAGGGCAAAGAGCCTCCTCATATCAAGGACTGGAACACTGGAGGGCAATGAGCCTCCTCATATCAAGGACTGGAACAAAAGAGCAATGAGCCTCCTCATAGTCAAGGACTGGAACACTGGAGGGCAATGAGCCTCCTCATATCGAGGACTGGAACACTGGAGGGCATTGAGCCTCCTCATATCAAGGGCTGGAGCACTGGAGGGCAATGAGCCTCCTCATATCAAGGGCTGGAACACTGGAGGGCATTGAGCCTCCTCATATCAAGGGCTGGAACACTGGAGGGCATTGAGCCTCTGCATAGCCAAGAACTTCAGCACTGGAGGCCAATGAGCATCTTCATAGAGAAGGGCCTTAGTACTGCATGGCGATGATCCTCTGCATAGATAAGAATGCCTGCACTGGAGGGCAATGAGCCTCCAGGGCTTCAGTACTGGAAGGCAAAAACTCTCTTCATGGTCCATGACTGGAATACTGACCGGCAGTGAAACTGTTCATAGACCAGGACTAGAGACTGGAGAGCAACGGGCTTAGCCATGGCAAGGGCTGCAGCACTGGAGGGCAGTGACTCTTCCTGGACAAGGACTGCAGCACTGGAGGGCAGTGCGCCTCTTCACGGACAAGGGCTGCAGCACTGGAGGGCAATGACTCTTTTCATGGACAAGGATGGGGGCGCTGGAGGGTATTGAGCCTCTTTATGGACAAGGATTGTGGCTCTGGAGGGCAATTGGCCTCTTTGCAACAAGTTGCAACTCTGGAAGGAAAGTAGCCTCCCTGTGGCCACGACCTGCAGCACTGAAGATCAACTCCAGCACTGGAAGGCAGTGCACCTCTTTAGACATTAAGACTCTGGCAGAGCAGCGCAGTGGGTCTCTTCATGCAGATGAAATTCAGCACTGTAGGGAAATGAGTTTCTTCAAGAACAAGGACTGGAGGGCAGTGGGCGCATTCATGGACAGGTACTCCAGCACGAGAGGGACAAAACTCTAGCACTGGACAGCAATGAATCTCTTCATGAACAAGGGATGTAGCCCTGAAGGGCAGTGCGCCTCCTTGTGGACAAGGACTGCAGCACTGGAGGGCAGTGCACCTCCTCATGGACAAGGACTGCAGCACTGGAGGGCAGTGCGCCTCTTCCTAGACAAGAACTGCAGCACTGGAGGGCAGTGCGCCTCTTCCTGGACAAGGACTGCAGCACTGAAGGGCAGTGCACCTCCTCATGGACAAGGACTGCAGCACTGGAGGGCAGTGCGCCTCTTCCTAGACAAGAACTGCAGCACTGGAGGGCAGTGCGCCTCTTCCTGGACAAGGACTGCAGCACTGGAGGGCAGTGCACCTCCTCATGGACAAGGAATGCAGCACTGGAGGGCAGTGCGCCTCTTCCTGGACAAGGACTGCAGCACTGGAGGGCAGTGCTCCTCCTCATGGCAGTGCGCCTCTTCATGGACGAGGAATGTAGCACTGGAGGGAAGTGTGTCTCCTCATGGACAAGGACTGCAGCACTGAAGGGCAGTGCGCCTCTTTGCGAACAAGGACTGCAGCACTGGAGGGCAGTGCGCCTCTTCCTGGATAAGGTCTGCAGCACTGGAAGTCATTGACCTCTTCATAGACAAGTTCTCCAGTGATAGAGCAACGGACCTCTTCAAATATAAGAACCCCACACTTTATGGCAATGAGCCTCTTCACCTCTTTATACACAAGGACTTCAGCACTGGAAGGTAATTGGACTTTTCACAGCAAATCCATTTCCAAAGAGAAAGAACTCCAGAACCAGAGGGCAATGAGGCTCTTTAGATATAAGGGCTCCAGAAGTACAACCCCTAGATACAGCAGCCTATGATGGATCGTACAACCCCTAGATACAGCAGCCTACGATGGATCGTACAACCCCTAGATACAGCAGCCTACGATGGATCGTACAACCTGTAGATACAGCAGCATACAATGGATCGTACAACCCATGGATGCAGCAGCCTACGATGGATCGTACAACCCATGGATGCAGCAGCCTACGATGGATCGTACAACGCATGGATGCAGCAGCCTACTATGGATCGTACAACCCATGGATGCAGCAGCCTACGATGGATCGCACAACCCATGGATGCAGCACCCTACGAAGGATCGTACAACCCCTAGATACAGCAGCCTATAATGATTCGTACAACCCCTAGATACAGCAGCCTACGATGTATCGTACAACCCACGGATGCAGCAGCCTACGATGGATCGTACAACCCACGGATGCAGCAGCCTACGATGGATCGTACAACCCACGGATGCAGCAGCCTACGATGGATCGTACAACCCACGGATGCAGCAGCCTACGATGGATCGTACAACCCACGGATGCAGCAGCCTACGATGGATCGTACAACCCACGGATGCAGCAGCCTACGATGGATCGTACAACCCACGGATGCAGCAGCCTACGATGGATCGTACAACCCACGGATGCAGCAGCCTACGATGGATCGTACAACCCACGGATGCAGCAGCCTACGATGGATCGTACAACCCACGGATGCAGCAGCTTACGATGGATCGTACAACCCATGGATGCAGCAGCTTACGATGGATCGTACAACCCATGGATGCAGCAGCTTACGATGGATCGTACAACCCATGGATGCAGCAGCTTACGATGGATCGTGCAACCCATGGATGCAGCAGCTTACGATGGATCGTGCAACCCATGGATGCAGCAGCTTACGATGGATCGTGCAACCTATGGATGCAGCAGCTTACGATGGATCGTACAACCCATGGTTGCAGCAGCTTACGATGGATCGTACAACCCATGGTTGCAGCAGCTTACGATGGATCGTACAACCCATGGATGCAGCAGCCTACGATGGATCATACATCCCTAGATACAGCAGCCTACGATGGATCGTACAACCCATTGATACAGCAGCCTACGATGGATCGTACAACCCATGGATGCAGCAGCCTACGAAGGATCGTACAACCCATGGATACAGCAGCCTACGATGGGTCGTACAACCCATGGATACAGCAGCCTACGATGGATCGTACAACCCATGGATGCAGCAGCCTACGATGGATCGTACAACCCATGGATGCAGCAGCCTACGATGGATCGTACAACCCATGGATGCAGCAGCCTATGATGGATCGTACAACCCATGGATGCAGCAGCCTATGATGGATCGTACAACCCATGGATGCAGCAGGCTACGATGGATCGTACAACCCATGGATGCAGCAGGCTACGATGGATCGTACAACCCATGGATGCAGCAGGCTACGATGGATCGTACAACCCATGGATGCAGCAGGCTACGATGGATCGTACAACCCATGGATGCAGCAGGCTACGATGGATCGTACAACCCATGGATGCAGCAGGCTACGATGGATCATACAACCCATGGATGCAGCAGGCTACGATGGATCGTACAACCCATGGATGCAGCAGCTTACGATGGATCATACAACCCATGGATGCAGCAGCCTACGATGGATCGTACAACCCCTAGATACAGCAGCCTATGATTATTCGTACAACCCCAAGATACAGCAGCCTATGATTATTCGTACAACCCCTAGATACAGCAGCCTACGATGGATCGTACAACCCATGGATGCAGCAACCTACGATGGATCGTACAACACCGAGATACAGCAGCCTACGATGGATCGTTCAACCCCTAGATACAGCAGCCTACGATGGATCGTACAACCCATGGATGCAGCACCTTACGATGGATCGTACAACCCATGGATGCAGCACCTTACGATGGATCGTACAACCCATGGATGCAGCACCTTACGATGGATCGTACAACCCATGGATGCAGCACCTTACGATGGATCGTACAACCCATGGATGCAGCAGCTTACGATGGATCGTACAACCCATTAATGCAGCAGCTTACGATGGATCGTAAAATCAACTTCACTGTAATCAACTGTGTGACTTCCATAGAGCTGCTAGAGAGTACTGTATTACAGCATTTCTGTGCAGCACTTACTATCCATATATGGGGTGCTGAACTGTTTGCCTACATGGGTCACACTCTTCACCATGTATGGTTTGTGGTTGGTGTATTGGCTTTGTTTTGATCCTATGTGGTAGTGGTAGATAGACGAGCACAGATATGGCTTTCTGTAAGCCGACAGCTTTGAACAACTCGACAGGCCGTCGTATGGATCTTCCTATGGTCAGGGGTCCTGTCCCATGAATCTCTCTTTGCTTCTTGGATGTGTGGATTCTTTAGGAACACAATTGGCTGTACCACCTTGCTTGAGAAATAGAAAGTTTCTTTCATCTAGCAGATGTTTGGGGGGCTGTGGCTTACTTTGTGAGTTATTCCCCGCATCCTCCTTCAGTTCCACAAAATTGTTTTTAGTATGGTAAGCAGCACTCTTTTATGCTCTCTTACACGCCTTTGTGAATCCGCCCCAAAGCATCAAACCCCCTAGTAGTAAAAGTGCAAAGAGGGCTTTGTGCTCTCTATGGGTGCCTATCCTATAAGAGTATTCCCAGAATATTCCTGTTTTATAGTCATGTAAAGTGCACAAAATAGTGCCACACTGTACGTCTTCTGTGCTACAAAATGTCTGTGTGAATAACTAGTGCTGGACGCAAGATGCACCTCTCTTCATTCTTTTTTTTTTTTTTCCTCTTTTTCACAGCTATGAAGCTGGCATCCTGGAAAACCCCAAGGTAATGCATTTTTTTCTGTTTAAGATTGAATTCAAGAAAGTAAAGTTACAATTGTGTAAGACCTTGTACATCGGATTAACAATGCAGTCTTTTTTAATTGACCCTTTCTCGGCTGTGAACCATGGATATTCCTTGACTACAGTAACCCTTGCCAGTGCTTTACACATACTCGTCTCCCACAGGTTGGCACCGCTTCCACCCCTGCAGGAGGCCAGCTCAACCCAAGCCCCAGGGTGAGCTCGGCTGCCCAGGGCTGCGGCTGGACTGGGTTCATCCGGCAGCTCTGCTCTTTATTCACCGCATTGGGGACCCCCCAGCACCCCGCGCTCCGAGGCCACCTCTGCCTGAGACATAGACAGCCTTCGCATGTATGTCTGTGGTCATGTACAGCACACGCCTCGCTAGAAAGCAACTGAGCATGTCCACCGGGGGTGGAGGGCGGGGGCCAGGTACCTCAGAGTGGCAGGAGTTGGGAGTCTCTGCTAGAATGCAAAGGAAGCAAGGGGTCTCCTCTTTAACCAATTATGCCATTTCCACTTTATATTGGCGCTGACTTACAGCTCACTGGTACCACACCCCTGACTAATGCCACTATTGGCCACGCCCCCTGACTAATGGCGCCCTATTTGAAGAACGTTGTTCTGTGTCCAAATCAGCAGCATGCCGAACGTTCGCCAAAGGCAAGCGTGTCTTAGTCCACCACCACTCGGCTGCTGAGGGCGCACAGATCCACCCTCTACACCCAACTCTGAGGGCGCACAGACCCCCCACTTTCCACGCCTCGCTCTGAGGGCGCACTGACCACCCATCCCCCCTCTATACCGAGCTCTGAGGGCACACAGCTCAACCCATCCCCCTCTGCACCCAGCTCTGAGGGCACACACTCCATCACCGCTTCTACACCCAGCTCTGAGGGCGCACCGACCACCCATCCCCCTCTGCACCCAGCCCTGAGGGCACACACTCCATCACCGCTTCTACACCCAGCTCTGAGGGCGCACCGACCACCCATCCCCCTCTGCACCCAGCCCTGAGGGCACACACTCCATCACCGCTTCTACACCCAGCTCTGAGGGCGCACCGACCACCCTCTTTCGACGCCTCGCTCTGAGGGTGCATAGACCACCCATGCCCCCTCTACACCCTGCTCTGAGGGCGCACCGACCACCCATCCCCTCTCTATACCCAGCTCTGAGGGCACACAGGTCAACCCATTCCCCTCTACAACCCGCTCTGAGGGCGCACAGGCCACCCGCCTTTCTACGCCTCGCTCGAAGGGAGCATAGACCACCCATCCCCTTCTACACCCAGCCCTGAGGGCTCACACTCCATCACCGCTTCTACACCCAGCTCTGAAGGCGCACAGACCACCCCTTCTTCGACACCCAGCTCAAAGGGAGCATAGACCACCCATCCACCTCTACACCCCAGCTCGAAGGGAGCACAGACCCCCTTCTATGCCCAGCTCTGAGCGCACACAGACCCCTCTCCCTTTCTACGCCTCGCTCTGAGGGTGCATAGACCACCCATGCCCCCTCTACACCCCGCTCTGAGGGTGCAGAGACCATTCCCATTTCTACACCCAATACAAAGGACACAGAGACGATCCCATCTCCCTTGTACACCCAGCTCCGAGGGCACACGGCTCCACCCATCCTCCTTGTGCAACTAGCTCTGAGGGCGCGTGGCCCAGCCCCCTTGTACACCCAGCTCTGAGGGCACGCGGTCCAGCCCCCTCGTACACCCAGCTCTGAGGGCACGCGGCCCAACCCATCCTCCTTGTGCAACTAGCTCTGAGGGCACGTGGCCCAGCCCCCTTGTACACCCAGCTCTGAGGGCACGCGGTCCAGCCCCCTTGTACACCCAGCTCTGAGGGCACATGGCCCAGCCCCCTTGTACACCCAGCTCTGAGGGCACGTGGCCCAGCCCCCTTGTACACCCAGCTCTGAGGGCACGCGGCCCAGCCACCTTGTACACCCAGCTCTGAGGGCACGCGGCCCAGCCCCCTTGTACACCCAGCCCTGAGGGCACACGGCCCAGCCCCCTTGTACACCCAGCTCTGAGGGCACGTGGCCCAGCCCCCTTGTACACCCAGCTCTGAGGGCACGCGGCCCAGCCCCCTTGTACACCCAGCCCTGAGGGCACGCGGCCCAGCCCCCTTGTACACCCAGCTCTGAGGGCACGCGGCCCAGCCCCCTTGTACACCCAGCTCTGAGGGCACGTGGCCCAGCCCCCTTATACACACAGCTCTGAGGGCACGCGGCCCAGCCCTCTTGTACACTCAGCTCTGAGGGCGTGTGGCCCAGCCCGCTTGTACAGTTGTACACCCAGCTCTGAGGGCGCGTGGCCCAGCGCCCTTGTACACCCAGCCCTGAGGGCACACGGCCCAGCCCCCTTGTACACCCAGCTCTGAGGGCACGTGGCCCAGCCCCCTTGTACACCCAGCTCTGAGGGCACGCGGCCCAGCCCCCTTGTACACCCAGCCCTGAGGGCACACGGCCCAGCCCCCTTGTACACCCAGCTCTGAGGGCACGTGGCCCAGCCCCCTTGTACACCCAGCTCTGAGGGCACGCGGCCCAGCCCCCTTGTACACCCAGCCCTGAGGGCACGCGGCCCAGCCCCCTTGTACACCCAGCTCTGAGGGCACGCGGCCCAGCCCCCTTGTACACCCAGCTCTGAGGGCACGTGGCCCAGCCCCCTTATACACACAGCTCTGAGGGCACGCGGCCCAGCCCTCTTGTACACTCAGCTCTGAGGGTGTGTGGCCCAGCCCGCTTGTACAGTTGTACACCCAGCTCTGAGGGCGCGTGGCCCAGCGCCCTTGTACACCCAACTCTGAGGGCGCGCGGCCCAGCCCCCTTGTACACCCAGCTCTGAGGGCGTGTGGCCCAGCCCGCTTGTACACCCAGCTCTGAGGGCACGCGGCCCAGCCCCCTTGTACACTCAGCTCTGAGGGCGTGTGGCCCAGCCCGCTTGTACACCCAGCTCTGAGGGCGCGTGGCCCAGCGCCCTTGTACACCCAACTCTGAGGGCGCGCGGCCCAGCCCCCGTGTACACCCAGCTCTGAGGGCACGCGGCCCAGCCCCCGTGTACACCCAGCTCTGAGGGCACACAGCCCAACCCCCTTGTACACCCAGCTCTGAGGGCGCGCAGCCCAGCCCCCTTATACACCCAGCTCTGAGGGCACGCGGCCCAACCCTCTTGTACACCCAGCTTTGAGGGTGCAGAGACCATTCCCATTTCTACACCCAATACAGAGGGCACAGAGCCGATCCCATCTCCCTTCTACACCCAGCTCTGAGGACACACAGCCCAACCCATCCCCCTTGTACACCCAGCTCTGAGGGCGCGCGGCCCAACCCACCCCCCTTATACACCCAGCCCTGAGGGCACGCGGCCCAGTCCCCTTGTACACCCAACCCTGAGGGCACGCGGCCCAGCCCCCTTGTACACCCAGCCCTGAGGGCACGCGGCCCAGCCCTCTTGTACACCCATCTCTGAGGGCGCGCGGCCCAGCCCCCTTGTACACCCATCTCTGAGGGCGCACGGCCCAGCCCTCTTGTACACCCATCTCTGAGGGCGCGCGGCCCAGCCCCCTTATACACCCAGCTCTGAGGGCACGCGGCCCAACCCTCTTGTACACCCAGCTTTGAGGGTGCAGAGACCATTCCCATTTCTACACCCAATACAGAGGGCACAGAGCCGATCCCATCTCCCTTCTACACCCAGCTCTGAGGACACACAGCCCAACCCATCCCCCTTGTACACCCAGCTCTGAGGGCGCGCGGCCCAACCCACCCCCCTTATACACCCAGCCCTGAGGGCACGCGGCCCAGTCCCCTTGTACACCCAACCCTGAGGGCACGCGGCCCAGCCCCCTTGTACACCCAGCCCTGAGGGCACGCGGCCCAGCCCTCTTGTACACCCATCTCTGAGGGCGCGCGGCCCAGCCCCCTTGTACACCCATCTCTGAGGGCGCGCGGCCCAGCCCTCTTGTACACCCATCTCTGAGGGCGCGCGGCCCAGCCCCCTTGTACACCCAGCCCTGAGGGCACGCGGCCCAGCGCCCTTGTACACCCATCTCTGAGGGCGCGCGGCCCAGCCCCCTTGTACACCCATCTCTGAGGGCACACGGCCTAGCCCCCTTGTACACCCAGCTCTGAGGGCGCGTGGCCCAGCCCCCTTGTACACCCAGCTCTGAGGGCGCGTGGCCCAGCCCCCTTGTACACCCAGCTCTGAGGGCACGTGGCCCAGCCCCCTTGTACACCCAGCTCTGAGGGCACGCGGCCCAGCCCCCTTGTACACCCAGCTCTGAGGGCACGTGGCCCAGCCCCCTTGTACACCCAGCCCTGAGGGCACGCGGCCCAGCCCCCTTGTACACCCAGTTCTGAGGGCACTCGGCCCAACCCATCCTCCTTGTGCAACTAGCTCTGAGGGCACGCGGCCCATCCTCCTTGTACACCCAGCTCTGAGGGCGTGTGGCCCAGCCCGCTTGTACACCCAGCTCTGAGGGCACGCGGCCCAGCCCCCTTGTACACCCAGCTCTGAGGGCGTGTGGCCCAGCCCGCTTGTACACCCAGCTCTGAGGGCGCGTGGCCCAGCCCCCGTGTACACCCAGCTCTGAGGGCACACAGCCCAACCCCTTGTACACCCAGCTCTGAGGGCGCGCAGCCCAGCCCCCTTATACACCCAGCTCTGAGGGCACGCGGCCCAGCCCCCTTGTACACCCAGCTCTGAGGGCGTGTGGCCCAGCCCGCTTGTACACCCAGCTCTGAGGGCGCGTGGCCCAGCCCCCGTGTACACCCAGCTCTGAGGGCACACAGCCCAACCCCCTTGTACACCCAGCTCTGAGGGCGCGCAGCCCAGCCCCCTTATACACCCAGCTCTGAGGGCACGCGGCCCAGCCCTCTTGTACACCCAGCTTTGAGGGTGCAGAGACCATTCCCATTTCTACACCCAATACAGAGGGCACACAGCCCAACCCATCCCCCTTGTACACCCAGCTCTGAGGGCGCGCGGCCCAGCCCCCTTGTACACCCAGCCCTGAGGGCACGCGGCCCAGCCCTCTTGTACACCCATCTCTGAGGGCGCGCGGCCCTGCCCCCTTGTACACCCATCTCTGAGGGCGCGCGGCCCAGCCCTCTTGTACACCCATCTCTGAGGGCGCGCGGCCCAGCCCCCTTGTACACCCAGCCCTGAGGGCACGTGGCCCAGCCCCCTTGTACACCCAGCTCTGAGGGCGCGTGGCTCAGCCCCCTTGTACACCCGGCTCTGAGGGCACGCGGCCCAGCCCCCTTGTACACCCATCTCTGAGGGCACGCGGCCCAGCCCCCTTGTACACCCATCTCTGAGGGCACGCGGCCCAGCCCCCTTGTACACCCATCTCTGAGGGCGCGTGGCTCAGCCCCCTTGTACACCCAGCTCTGAGGGCGCGTGGCTCAGCCCCCTTGTACACCCAGCTCTGAGGGCATACAGCCCAGTCCCCTTGTACACCCAGCTCTGAGGGTACACAGCCTGGTGCCCTTGTACACCCAGTCCTGAGGGCACACAACCCAGCCCATGTCCCCCACCATCTAACAGCCCCCCCTTGCATGGATTACTGTTCTCTTGCCCTCCAGAGACCATGAAACTATGTTGCTCCGTGCCATCTATTCTCCCACTGCGCCCGCAGTCCCGCACGCCCAGCCCCCCGCCCCCTCCCACAGAGAGAACCTGCCGGCATTTAAAAGCAGATGCTTTGTCCATTTTCTGCCTCCGTGCTGGCGATTGAAGCCCACCGAGGCGGCTAATGCGCGCAGAGCCGAGATGCGCCCCTTTAACTCTGCCGTGCGCTGCGCGCGTCAGCGCATCCTTCGGGGCGCAGGGGGCTGCGACGCCCCGCGCCCTCGGCGCCCCCCATCACTGGCCACTTCATGGCCCATTTCCTTCCAATCTGCCCCCTTTCTTCTCCCTCTCCCTGCACGGATGGCTTTGCGAGAAGAAGCCCCTTAACCCACAGTGCCCCCCAGCGGGGGGCGGAAAATAGAGAGGTTTGTGGTGTGAACCTGCGCCTCGCACAGAATGAAGCCCCCCCCCACCCCCATTCACAGCTTTAGTTACTGTGCTTGATGGGGCTGGAAGGGCGGGGGGAGGCGGCTGGTTGGGAAAATTGGAAACTAACCGACTGCTGCAATGTTTAGTAAAGAGCCCCGAGACACCCCCCCCCCCCCTTGCAGGCGCCGTGCGTTCACCACCACAGAAGGGGGAGGGGGGGGAGGGGGGTTGGTGCAGCTCCATGGAGGAGACGTTTGACACAAATAACACAACTCACTGACCCTGGTCACCAGGAGGCCAGGCTTGCGTCATTGTGTGTGCGCGTGTGCACGCGCATGTGACTGTCGGTGTACAATCCACCAGTGTGCCTTTGCAGTAGTGTAATGCGCGTGCGTCATTATCACTGTGCCTCGCTCTGTCAGTGTGTGTGCATGTGCACACACGCGTGTCTGTCGGTGTAAGCTCCACCAGTGTGCCTTTGCAGTAGTGTAATGCGCGTGTGTCATTATCACTGTGCCTCTCTCTCTGTCAGTGTGTGTGCGTGTACACACGCGTGACTGTCGGTGTACGCTCCACCAGTGTGCCTTTGCGGTAGTGTAATGCGCGTGTCATTATCACTGTGCCTCTCTCTCTGTCAGTGTGTGTGCTTGTGCACATGCGTGTCTGTCGGTGTACGCTCCACCAGTGTGCCTTTGCGGTAGTGTAATGCGCGTGCGTCATTATCACTGTGCCTCTCTCCCTGTCAGTGTGTGTGCTTGTGCACATGCGTGTCTGTCGGTGTACGCTCCACCAGTGTGCCTTTGCGGTAGTGTAATGCGTGTGTCATTATCACTGTGCCTCTCTCTCTGTCAGTGTGTGTGCGTGTGCACACGCGTGTCTGTGACTGTCGGTGTACACTCCACCAGTGTGCCTTTGCAGTAGTGTAATGCGCGTGTGTCATTATCACTGTGCCTCTCTCTCTGTCAGTGTGTGTGCGTGTGCACACGCGTGACTGTCGGTGTACGCTCCACCAGTGTGCCTTTGCAGTAGTGTAATGCGCGTGTCATTATCACTGTGCCTCTCTCTCTGTCAGTGTGTGTGCTTGTGCACATGCGTGTCTGTGACTGTCTGTGTACGCTCCACCAGTGTGCCTTTGCGGTAGTGTAATGCGCGTGTCATTATCACTGTGCCTCTCTCTCTGTCAGTGTGTGTGCTTGTGCACATGCGTGTCTGTCGGTGTACACTCCACCAGTGTGCCTTTGCAGTAGTGTAATGCGCGTGTGTCATTATCACTGTGCCTCTCTCTCTGTCAGTGTGTGTGCTTGTGCACGCGAGTGACTGTCGGTGTACACTCCACCAGTGTGCCTTTGCAGTAGTGTAATGCGCGTGTCATTATCACTGTGCCTCTCTCTCTGTCAGTGTGTGTGCTTGTGCACATGCGTGTCTGTCGGTGTAAGCTCCACCAGTGTGCCTTTGCTGTAGTGTAATGCGCGTGTGTCATTATCACTGTGCCTCTCTCTCTGTCAGTGTGTGTGCGTTTGCACACGCGTGACTGTCGGTGTACGCTCCACCAGTGTGCCTTTGCGGTAGTGTAATGCGCGTGTCATTATCACTGTGCCTCTCTCTCTGTCAGTGTGTGTGCGTGTGCACATGCGTGTCTGTCGGTGTACACTCCACCAGTGTGCCTTTGCGGTAGTGTAATGCGCGTGTCATTATCACTGTGCCTCTCTCTCTGTCAGTGTGTGTGCTTGTGCACATGCGTGTCTGTCGGTGTACACTCCACCAGTGTGCCTTTGCAGTAGTGTAATGCGCGTGTGTCATTATCACTGTGCCTCTCTCTCTGTCAGTGTGTGTGCGTGTGCACACGCGTGACTGTCGGTGTACGCTCCACCAGTGTGCCTTTGCGGTAGTGTAATGCGCGTGTCATTATCACTGTGCCTCTCTCTCTGTCAGTGTGTGTGCGTGTGCACATGCGTGTCTGTCGGTGTACACTCCACCAGTGTGCCTTTGCAGTAGTGTAATGCGCGTGCGTCATTATCACTGTGCCTCGCTCTCTGTCAGTGTGTGTGCATGTGCACACACGCGTGTCTGTCGGTGTAAGCTCCACCAGTGTGCCTTTGCGGTAGTGTAATGCGCGTGTCATTATCACTGTGCCTCTCTCTCTGTCAGTGTGTGTGCTTGTGCACATGCGTGTCTGTCGGTGTACACTCCACCAGTGTGCCTTTGCAGTAGTGTAATGCGCGTGTGTCATTATCACTGTGCCTCTCTCTCTGTCAGTGTGTGTGCTTGTGTACACGCATGTCTGTGACTGTCGGTGTGCCCTCCACCAGTGTGCCTTTGCAGTAGTGTAATGCGCCTGTGTCATTAACACTGTGCCTCGCTCTGTCAGTGTGTGTGCGTGTGTACACGCGTGTCTGTGACTGTCGGTGTACAGTCCACCAGTGTGCATTTGCAGTAGAAAACCAAAGTTCCGGGCACACGTTAACTCGGTAAATGCACTGTTAGCCAAAGTCTCCTGCATTCAACAGTGTTTAGCAAATTCTGAACCACACAATTGTTCTTCAAATTATTTAAACTTTACAACCACAACCAGCCAACACGTGTTTCATCACAATGGGGAGAATCCCGTGACTTCTTCAGGGAGTCAGAAAAGCATCAATGTCGGTGAGGTCGGAGTGCCGGAGGCCTCCGAACTGAGAAGCGGAACGGACCAGAATAACGGTCTGCGTGTAGAGTAGGCTTGCGGGGGTATCGGTGATCCACAAACAAGCGACGGAGCAGAGGTGAACCAGTGCCTGTCAGTGTCCTGAAGCACACCCGCTACAGAATCTCTCCTGCGGCGAACCCGCTGCACTGCAATTGACAGGCACTTTTTGTTTGTGGATCGCCGATACCCCGGCAAGCCTACTCTACAAGCGTACCCTTATCCTGGTCCGTTCAGCTTCTCAGTTCGTAGGTCTCCGGCACTCCGACCTCACCTGACATCGATGCTTTTCTGACAGCCTTGAAGAAGTCACAGGATACTTCCCATTGTGATGAAACACGTGTTGGCTGGTTGTGTTCATAAATATTAAATAATTTGAAGAACAATTGTGTTAATATGCATGAACATCTATTCCTTAGGGGTTCATTTATAACGTTCATATGCCCGACTTTACGCCAAAGCTGGCATTCCTAAACACCTTCAAGGTATAAATATACCTTCACTTGTTATGGCAAAGCACGGTGTGATTCGGTGCAGTTCGACTACCTACTTGCATGACTCAGCTCGCTAAAGCAAGTGCCGAAGGAAGCCGACTCTCCAGCTGATGCTCTGACCAAGAAGCTGTCATCCTTCTGCCGAGAACCCAGCTGCAGTGTTTCTGACTCCCCTTGCAGGGTGTTGGGAGATCGAGTCCCGGGCAAGAGATACAAACCTCTCTAATTCTAAGGTATGGAGCTGATTAGAACCTAGAGAAACATTTGGAAATTCTTGGCAGAACTAAACTAGAACTAAAGACAACACCTACTTCTTCTCTGGCACTAGACCTAGGTTAGGTACATTAGGGTAGGCGTATTTTAGAAGCACCAGTGGAGTATTTTAGCCTATGTTATTTATGTATGTATTTTTATATATGTCATAGCAGCAGACCATGCTATTACAGTATTATTTTATATTACTGTTCACGCTGTACGCCTTATACTTCACATTCTGTCTAACGATTGTAGCAGTTCACCTCTCTTGCATGAGAAAGAAGACTGTTCAATAAACCCTTTTTATTGAAACACCCGTCTCTCTATTTCTGTGCAAAACTCTGTAGAAACGAAGCATGCACGATTGACTGCGTGAAATAGTTATCTATTGTTTCCACGACACTAAAGATATTGTTCCGGTTCTAGGGGAAACAAAGTTGTCAATTTTAAGCAGTTGTCAGACTGATCCCCTCTTGTTTATTCAAGAAAGCTTCTAGTGACCTCAGAGTTAGCTGGCACTCACACAATTAAGTTCAATATACTCGATAGAGACATACTGATCTCGGTCCTATGTCAAATCTATAGTGTATATTATTCCAATGCGCAGAGCCTATTGGGAATATAGGAACTACACTACACAGCTGGGAGCCTTTTATTTATCCATCTGGTTGAGTTTGAACTTTCAGGAACACACACTTTTTTTGGTAACATCTTGTATTGTGTTTTTCGGTGTTATAGTAGCATTACAAGTTACAACCATATGCATCAAAGTACATTACATGGGAAATGCGGGTGTAGTCCAGAGGGGTAACAGATCATTCGGGTCTATGCATTAAACATCAGGCAGTGACGAGCAGCAAATAAAGGAGCTTTAAGCTAACCCTCGTGATCAGTGATGCATTGTTTTATCTCAACCTTAATGCACAACTACACTGTCAACTTGCAGCGAACACTGGGGGAGGGGGCAATCTTTGTCAGTTGTTTGCCGGAAATGCGTGAGCGGAATGGCCCACTGCAAGGAGATGGAGAGATGGGTTGTGTGCTCTTCATATCAAAGTGCTTTCTCCTCTGCAGCACCACATGTGTGCACTCCCCCCCCCCCCCCCCCCCCCCCCACCGATGCCTCCACTGCGGGCCTACAGGTGCGCACCATAGTGGTGTCATTGCTCGCTTGCTAAAGGTAGGGCCAGGCTGCGAAGTGCGTTTGCACCTCATGTTGCTTCCTGCGCTTGAATGCGCCTAGCGAGCAGGCCTCCCAAGTATATATGTCCGGAAGTCCTGTGTCTTCCCGCAGCTTAGCATAGACTGTGCATGTGTAATGTAGAGCCCAGCAGGATCATACCATGTGCAAAAGTGTTGCGTTGGGGGTGTGATATCGAGGTGAAAGTGTGACTCCAGGGAGCTGCGGTGGAGCTGCACGAGCGATAGATAGGCTTGGGGTAGGATGAAGAACTGTAGGTTTTTGAAACGTGAGTTTTGGAAGACCTTCTTTGGGAATTCTAAGACCTTTTCCCATTCTTTATCATGGAGCACCCTCCCAAACTTTTCCTTCCATTTGTGGCAAAGAGTGTCCTGCGGGGCAGCCGAAAACCCTTGTATGGCTTTGTACAGCCACGTGACGAGGTGACGACCGGGTCCCATTGTCAGCACAGCCTGAAGCACTGAGTGTGTTGTTGGTTCACCCTCGGGTAGGTCCCAGAGACACTGGCAGGGGTGTATGAGTTGCCTGTGGAGAAGGATCTGCCCTGGAGGGAGCCCCATCTCACCAGACAGTTGAGCATAGGGGAGACGCTGTCCCGCTGAGAATAGGGCTTCCACCTTACGAGGTGAGCGACTGGTCCAGGGACCTAATTTCCTGGCTGAGTAATACCCGGGTTTCAAGGCAATCTGACCAGGGGAAGCATAGGAGTATAGAGAGGAGTTTTCCGGGAGAGGTGATGTATCCTAGCCATAGTAGCCTTCGCTATCAGAACTTGCATGAGATAAGTCGGGACGGGCTGGGCTCCCGGCAGAAGCAGGTGGCGAGTAGCCGGCAGTGGCCGGCAAGTTCCCAGTCTCAGAGCAAGCCTCCCCGAGATAGCGCTCAGCCATCCAGAGGGACAGCCATTGGAGCTTCACTGCCAGGAAGTATGCCCCAATGGATGGGGCCCCAAGGCCTCCCTTATTTTATCTTAAGAGGGACTTGTATAGCGCTCTGTCACCATAGGTTTCCCGGTCCGTCGGCAGCTGCATCTTGGCCAAGGCGACTCGCCGATGTCCTGTTCCCCAAATGAGTGAACAGAGAAGTGCATCCAGTTCTTTAAAGAGAGTGGGGTGGGATAACTGGGAGATTTGCAAAGTAATATAGGAGGCGGCCAGAAAGACCATTTTCTCCAGAGCTAGCTTGCCAATGGGGGCCAGGAGAGATGTCTTACAAAAGTCTGCTTGGGAACATACACCCATCTGCGATGGTTGCCCTCATAAAGGTCGCAAGGATTATGGAACAAGTGGATTCCCAGATAGCTGTGCGCTGGTGCATGCCAGACAAGGCAGGAGTCACCAATACACACCTGTTGTGGTGAGAGGTCGGGACTGAGTGGGTAAACGTCGGATTTCATCCAGTTGACTCACAGTCCAGCCGCTGCAGTGAAGTCCTCAAACGTGGCATGGAGAGGGTCGAGTTTAATGTCCCTTATTTAAAGGAGCAGGCCATCTGCGTACAGGGACACACTGTGTACCGCCCACCAGAGGAATGCCTCACTCTAGCCCTCCCCTCCGGAGGAGTGTTGCTAAGGGCTCCAAAGCCAGCGCCAACAGTAGGAACTATTTCCAGTATACAATCCCGCAATTGACTAATGTGGTGATGTTTTTCAAGGAAATGAGTTGCCATTGACATTGGCAGATGTTAAAATTGGAATTAGACTTCAAAGGAGCGTTTGCCAAAGAACCACTATTCGCCTTCACTAGGGGCAGGAATTTGGGAGAGATGTTAAAAACTCCAGAAGAACGGCCGCCAAGGAATTCTTTTCGTGGCACAATTCCATGCTTGAACTGCAGTAACTGCCATAACATAATGAAGGGAAATACCATTTCCCATCCAATGAAAGGACAGAAGGTTCCACTAAAGGTTAACGCTACGTGTAACACTATGAATATAGTGTACATGCTCAAATGCCTGTGTGGGTCAGTATATGTTGGGCACACGGAGAAAACATTCAAGACCCGACTAACGGAACAGAAGAGCAACATAAGAACAGGATCGCTCAAATCAACGGTGGCAACTCATTTCCTTGAAAAACATCACCACGTTGGTCAATTGCGGGCTTGTATACTGGAAATAGGTCCCAAAACCGAAGGCCCTCTTAACAAGAAGAATCTACTAGAGCGAGAAAACTACTGGATTTATCACCTTAACAGTTTAAAACCGAATGGGCTTAACGATCGAATTGAATTTATATGCTATTTATAAGCCCTAAGAACATAGTCATGATATCCTGCCTAGTATAAGCTTAAGTCCTCATTAACCTTCTTGGAGCTCCTAGAGCATTTTTGATACACAAGGTTTGACTTAAGCAAATATTAACATTCCTTTCAAAACCTCTTGAAACTTATTATGCGCTCTCTTAGATACTGGCAATAGAGCGCGCAAATTGATTTAATTGCTTGAGTCGGATACCTAGGGATAGGCATTTTTGACACTAGTGTGAATCAAGTTTGTTTGTTTCTTTGAAAGAAGCAGGATTTGGGAAAAAGCGACTTGAACCTAGTGCGCTCGTGCGTAAACACGCTTCGCGTAAATACCCAGCTCACACCAGCTCCGTAAAATTAATTGAACGGAAACCGCGAGGAGAGTAGAAGCCACGCCACCTGCGAGGTAAGACACGCTATAGAATTGCTTAGGGAAGTGGAGTGGCAGCACCACTTAGAAGCCTTTGTAGAGCGTTAGTAGCAAACGGTCAGCGGCCCGTTAAAAGAAATTCCCTAGTAAGAACAAACGCGTGTGTACCGTGATAGAATCTCTGGGAGCGAACTGGGTGGAGTAGCCCACATTAGGATTATCTTGTAAGCAACAGAGTACGCGCAGCGAGCAGCGGAGCCTAAACATGGGAATCTCAGAGCTTAATTAGTAGCTAACAAACAAGCAATAAGCAACAGCGCGTCACACACTGATAGTAGCATTTTACTGGGACTGACATTAAACACATTTCTAAGAATGTTTATTTGTATATTCCAGATTTTCCATGATGAAGGTGCTTTTTTGCACCAAAATGCATTGGAATTCTATAAAAATGCAAGATATGAAAATGCTTTTTTGGAACATGTGATTATAACATGCTAAGATGGAATGAATAAGCAAATATATTGAACTTTGATGAAATGATACACGAAGCTTACGGTGAAATTATTTCAATTAAACCTTCATGCTGAATATTATTCAGCCACAATACCAGTGCCTAGGGTGAGAGACCTATGGAGCAATAGGTCTGCTACACTACAAATCCCACAGGTGTGACATTTTTATGTTTTGTGGTTTTGGAGTGAGCACAAACATCAAAACTATATATTTTTTGCTTGTTTGCCAGTCAGCACGGCGTACAGAAACTAGACAAAAACATAGGAATTTGGAATTAGGTAACACTTACCAACTCCGACGTGCAGTCCTTCGCTTAATACAAATATAAGCGAGTCAGAAGCCTGCAAATATGAGTGGTCCCAGCACCCCAGTGGAATCCTCAAAATGCTGTAGAGCTCCCTCGTGGTAGGCGCTGGATCTGAGTTGACATGCTGTCCTGTGGGCGGCCTCGGTCCTGCTGGAATGGTCTGCTGGCACCGCGCTGGCTCCGGGTTTTCCTTTAAGTTGCCATCTGTAGTCGCCCACGATGTTCAGATCATAAGACGTCGCCTCTAAAAAAAAAAAAAATAGTTTCTGGGTGCCTAGCGGGCTCCTGGGGGACTTGGCACTATGCGCCGCGTCTCGTGGGGCGGCACAGGCCTTATTAGGGAGTCCAGAGTCCAGTCAAGGGCCAGTCTTTACTGGGGACACCAGCAGGTACTGAGACCCTCAGCAGCCACTGGGAACACCAGCAGGTGCTGGGACCCACAGCAGCTCTTGGGGACACCAGCGGGTACTGGGACCCACAGCGGTCACCGGGGACACCAGCGGGTACTGGGACCCACAGCAGCTCTTGGGGACACCAGCAGGTACTGGGAACACCAGCAGGGACTGGGACCCACAGCGGTCACTGGGGACACCAGCAGGTACTGGGACCCTAAGCAGTCACTGGGGATACCAGCAGGTACTGAGACCCTCCGCAGTCACTGGGGACACCAGCAGGTACTGGGACCCACAGCGGTCACTGGGGACACCAGCAGGTACTGGGACCCTAAGCAGTCACTGGGGATACCAGCAGGTACTGAGACCCTCAGCAGTCACTGGGGACACCAGCAGGTACTGGGACCCACAGCAGCTCTTGGGGACACCAGCAGGTACAGGGACCCATAGCGGTCACTGGGAACACCAGCAGGTACTGGGACCCTCAGCAGTCACTGGGGATACCAGCAGGTATTGCGACCCACAGCGGTCACTGGGAACACCAGCAGGTACTGGGACCCACAGCAGTCACTGGGGATACCAGCAGGTACTGAGACCCTTAGCAGTCACTGGGGACACCAGCAGGTACTGGGACCACTGCAGCTCGTGGAGATACCAGCAGGTACTGAGACCCTCAGCAGTCACTGGGAACACCAGCAGGTACTGAGACCCTCAGCGGTCACTAAGGACACCAGCAGGTACTGGGACCCACAGCAGCTCTTGGGGACACCAGCAGGTACTGGGAACACCAGCAGGGACTGGGACCCACAGCGGTCACTGGGGACACCAGCAGGTACTGGGACCCTAAGCAGTCACTGGGGATACCAGCAGGTACTGAGACCCTCAGCAGTCACTGGGGACACCAGCTGTTACTGGGACCCACAGCAGCTCTTGGGGACACCAGCAGGTACTGGGACCCATAGCGGTCACTGGGAACACCAGCAGGTACTGGGACCCTCAGCAATCACTGGGGTCACCAGCAGGTACTGGGACCCACAGCTGCTCTTGGGGACACCAGCAGGTACTGGGACCCACAGCTGTCACTGGGGACACCAGCAGGTACTGAGATCCTCAGCAGTCACTGGGGATACCAGCAGGTATTGCGACCCACAGCGGTCACTGAGAACACCAGCAGGTACTGGGACCCACAGCAGTCACTGGGGATACCAGCAGGTACTGAGACCCTTAGCAGTCACTGGGGACACCAGCAGGTACTGGGACCACTGCAGCTCGTGGAGATACCAGCAGGTACTGAGACCCTCAGCAGTCACTGGGAACACCAGCAGGTACTGAGACCCTCAGCGGTCACTGGAGACACCAGCAGGTACTGGGACCCACAGCAGCTCTTGGGGACACCAGCAGGTACTGGGAACACCAGCAGGGACTGGGACCCACAGCGGTCACTGGGGACACCAGCAGGTACTGGGACCCTAAGCAGTCACTGGGGACACCAGCAGGTACTGAGACCCTCAGCAGTCACTGGGGACACCAGCAGGTACTGGGACCCACAGCAGCTCTTGGGGACACCAGCAGGTACTGGGACCCATAGCGGTCACTGGGAACACCAGCAGGTACTGGGACCCTCAGCAATCACTGGGGTCACCAGCAGGTACTGGGACCCACAGCTGCTCTTGGGGACACCAGCAGGTACTGGGACCCACAGCTGTCACTGGGGACACCAGCAGGTACTGAGATCCTCAGCAGTCACTGGGGATACCAGCAGGTATTGCGACCCACAGCGGTCACTGGGAACACCAGCAGGTACTGGGACCCACAGCAGTCACTGGGGATACCAGCAGGTACTGAGACCCTTAGCAGTCACTGGGGACACCAGCAGGTACTGGGACCACTGCAGCTCGTGGAGATACCAGCAGGTACTGAGACCCTCAGCAGTCACTGGGAACACCAGCAGGTACTGGGACCCTCAGCAATCACTGGGGTCACCAGCAGGTACTGGGACCCACAGCTGCTCTTGGGGACACCAGCAGGTACTGGGACCCACAGCTGTCACTGGGGACACCAGCAGGTACTGAGATCCTCAGCAGTCACTGGGGATACCAGCAGGTATTGCGACCCACAGCGGTCACTGGGAACACCAGCAGGTACTGGGACCCACAGCAGTCACTGGGGATACCAGCAGGTACTGAGACCCTTAGCAGTCACTGGGGACACCAGCAGGTACTGGGACCACTGCAGCTCGTGGAGATACCAGCAGGTACTGAGACCCTCAGCGGTCACTGGGGACACCAGCAGGTACTGAGACCCTCAGCGGTCACTGGGGACACCAGCAGGTACTGGGACCCACAGCGGTCACTGGGGACACCAGCAGGTACTGGGACCCACAGCAGCTCTTGGGGACACCAGTAAGTACTGGGACCCACAGCAGTCACTGGGGTCACCAGCCAGTACTTGGACTCACAGCGGTCACTGGGGTCACCAGCTGGTACTGGGACTCACAGCGGTCACTGGGGTCACCAGCCGGTACTGGGACCCACTTATTACAAAAAACAGTGGACCCTAGTAGTTTGGGGGATCAGGGTAAGAATAGACACACACTGGAATAGTATATATGTCCTTTGTCCAGCCTGACAGGAATGTATTTGGCGATGCACACAATCAAAAAGTAATGTCAAGGTGACACAGCCCGTGACCTGCAGTGAACAAGACAAAACAACAAGTATAGGCAAGAGCGAGCAAATCGGTCTATATACTTATAATCAGTGAACAGACTTGATTGTAGTTTGAGTGACCATTGTACATAGCATTCACAAGAATTCAGTGCTTATGATCCTATTGTGTTGACAACGTTTCGATGTCGAAAAACAAGATGAATGGCATCATCTTCAGGACAAATATATAAATCATGTTTGTCTTGGGATTATAAACAATTGCCTTTCATGCAAGGCAGATCCTTCGGCGGGGAGGTAGTACAGGTCGAGAGGAGTGGCTCAATTAGGACCAATGATAGCGTGGGTTTCAGGATATCCCGCTTTTGAGTCAATTAGACCGTCCAGATCACGGCTCGAGTTGTGCCTTTTGCAGAATCGCAGGACGCGGCATCTCTGGCGGGGATCGCTGTTGGGCTGTGACCCACAGCAGCTCTTGGGGACACCAGCAGGGACTGGGACCCACAGCGGTCACTGGGAACACCAGCAGTAACTGGAAACCACAGCGGTCACTGGGAACACTATCAGGGACTGGGATCCTCAGCGGTCACTGGGGGCACCAGCAGTAACTGGGAACCACAGCGGTCACTGGGAACACCAGCAGGTACTGGGACCCACCGCGGTCACTGGGGTCACCAGCAAGTACTGGGGTCACAAGCAGGGACTGGGGCCACCGGTAGGTACTGTGAACGCCAGCAGGTACTGGGACCCATAGCTTTTCGTGGGGACACCAGCAAGTACTGGGACCCACAGCGGTCACTGAGGTCACCAGCAAGTACTGGGGACACCAGCAGGGACTGGAGCATCAGCAGGTACTGTCACTGCAGCGGTCACTGGGGACATCAGCAGGTACTGGGACCCACAGCGGTCACTGAGGATACTAGCAGGAACTGGGGCCACCAGCAGGTATTGGAGTGATTCAGCAGACACTGGAGTCATTCAGCAGGCACTGGGGTCATTCAGCAGGCACTGCCAGTACTGGAGTCTTTCAGCAGGCACTGCCAGTACTGGAGTCCTTCAGCAGGCACTGGAGTCCTTCAGCAGGCACTGGAGTCCTTCAGCAGGCACTGGAGTCCTTCAGCAGGCACTGGAGTCCTTCAGCAGGCACTGGAGTCCTTCAGCAGGCACTGGAGTCCTTCAGCAGGCACTGGAGTCTTTCAGCAGGCACTGGAGTCTTTCAGCAGGCACTGGAGTCTTTCAGCAGGCACTGGAGTCTTTCAGCAGGCACTGGAGTCTTTCAGCAGGCACTGGAGTCTTTCAGCAGGCACTGGAGTCTTTCAGCAGGCACTGGAGTCTTTCAGCAGGCACTGGAGTCTTTCAGCAGGCACTGGAGTCTTTCAGCAGGCACTGGAGTCTTTCAGCAGGCACTGGAGTCTTTCAGCAGGCACTGGAGTCCTTCAGCAGGCGCTGTGGTCATTCAACAGGCACTGGCAGTACTGGAGTCTTTCAGGAGGCACTGCCAGTACTGGAGTCTTTCAGCAGGCACTGGAGTCTTTCAGCAGGCACTGGAGTCTTTCAGCAGGCACTGGGGTCACTGGGGTCATTCAGCAGGCACTGGGGTCATTCAACAGGCACTGGCAGTACTGGAGTCTTTCAGGAGGCACTTCCAGTACTGGAGTCTTTCAGCAGGCACTTCCAGTACTGGAGTCTTTCAGCAGGCACTTCCAGTACTGGAGTCTTTCAGCAGGCACTGCCAGTACTGGAGTCCTTCAGCAGGCACTGGAGTCCTTCAGCAGGCACTGGAGTCTTTCAGCAGGCACTGGAGTCTTTCAGCAGGCACTGGGGTCACTGGGGTCATTCAGCAGGCACTGGGGTCATTCAACAGGCACTGGCAGTACTGGAGTCTTTCAGGAGGCACTGCCAGTACTGGAGTCTTTCAGCAGGCACTGGAGTCTTTCAGCAGGCACTGGAGTCTTTCAGCAGGCACTGGAGTCTTTCAGCAGGCACTGGGGTCATTCAACAGGCACTGGCAGTACTGGAGTCTTTCAGGAGGCACTGCCAGTACTGGAGTCTTTCAGCAGGCACTTCCAGCACTGGAGTCTTTCAGCAGGCACTGGAGTCTTTCAGCAGTCACTGGAGTCTTTCAGCAGTCACTGGGGTCCTTCAGCAGGCACTGGGGTCATTCAACAGGCACTGGCAGTACTGGAGTCTTTCAGGAGGCACTGCCAGTACTGGAGTCTTTCAGCAGGCACTGGAGTCTTTCAGCAGGCACTGGAGTCTTTCAGCAGGCACTGGGGTCACTGGGGTCATTCAGCAGGCACTGGGGTCATTCAACAGGCACTGGCAGTACTGGAGTCTTTCAGGAGGCACTGCCAGTACTGGAGTCTTTCAGCAGGCACTGGAGTCTTTCAGCAGGCACTGGAGTCTTTCAGCAGGCACTGGAGTCTTTCAGCAGGCACTGGAGTCTTTCAGCAGGCACTGGGGTCACTGGGGTCATTCAGCAGGCGCTGGGGTCATTCAACAGGCACTGGCAGTACTGGAGTCTTTCAGGAGGCACTGGCAGTACTGGAGTCTTTCAGCAGGCACTGGAGTCTTTCAGCAGGCACTGGAGTCTTTCAGCAGGCACTGGAGTCTTTCAGCAGGCACTGGGGTCACTGGGGTCATTCAGCAGGCACTGGGATCATTCAACAGGCACTGGCAGTACTGGAGTCTTTCAGGAGGCAATGCCAGTACTGGAGTCTTTCAGCAGGCACTGGAGTCTTTCAGCAGGCACTGGCAGGCACTGGAGTCTTTCAGCAGGCACTGGAGTCTTTCAGCAGGCACTGGAGTCTTTCAGCAGGCACTGGAGTCATTCAGCAGGCACTGGAGTCATTCAGCAGGCACTGGGGTCATTCAACAGGCACTGGGGTCATTCAACAGGCACTGGCAGTACTGGAGTCTTTCAGCAGGCACTGCCAGTACTGGAGGCGCCCGTGCTCCTGGCCATTTATTCCTCGGTCATCTGTGCACTGCCGCGTTCATCAGTGACCGCTTTTGGAACGGGAGGGGTTGCATCAGGAGGGGCACCTGGAGGGCGGGCATGGAGGGGCTGAAACAGAGGGCTTCACGGGGCACCAGGAGGGCGGGCATGGAGGGACTGCACCAGGAGGGCAGGCATGGAGGGGCTGCACTAGAGGACACCGCGGGCACCAGGAGGGGCGGGCATGGAGGGGCTGCACCAGAGGGCACCAGGAGGGGCGGGCATGGAGGGGCTGCACCAGAGGACACCGCGGGCACCAGGAGGGGCGGGCATGGAGGGACTGCACCAGGAGCGCAGGCATGGAGGGGCTGCACCAGAGGACACCGCGGGCACCAGGAGGGGCGGGCATGGAGGGGCTGCACCAGGAGGGCAGGCATGGAGGGGCTGCACCAGGAGGGCAGGCATGGAGGGGCTGCACCAGAGGACACCGCGGGCACCAGGAGGGGCGGGCATGGAGGGGCTGCACCAGGAGGGCAGGCATGGAGGGGCTGCACCAGAGGACACCGCGGGCACCAGGAGGGGCGGGCATGGAGGGGCTGCACCAGGAGGGCAGGCATGGAGGGGCTGCACCAGGAGGGCAGGCATGGAGGGGCTGCACCAGAGGACACCGCGGGCACCAGGAAGGGCTGCACCAGGAGCGCAGGCATGGAGAGGCTGCACCAGGAGGGGCGGGCATGGAAGGGCTGCACCAGGGGGCACCACGGAGCACCAGGAGGGTGGGCATGGAGGGGGCACTAGGAGGGGTGGGCACGGAAGGGCATCCCCAGAGGGCTCCGCGGGGCACCAGGAGGGGTGGGCATAGAGGGGCTGCACCAGGATGAGCACCAAGAGGGCGGGGATGAGGGGCGGGAATGGAGCGGGCTGGGGCTGCACCAGAGGGCACCACAGGGCACCAGGAGGGCGGGCATTAGGGGCGGGCATGGAGCGGGCTGGGGCTTCCCTCTGACGCAGTGTCTGTCAGCCCCCACTGGGTGGCGCTGTTCACACACGTTGAGGATGGAGGGGGACTCGCTTTGCGCACTGAACGTGCTGCAGCGTCAAGGGACGTGTTCTAATTTTAACTTAATAGAAATTACGATAAAGTTTACATTACAGTGTTTATGAGTCAGTACATTTCACAACGCGTCAGGTTAATGCGTGGAGCAAATGCAAACTCACAACATAATAGCAGGTGGGTCACAAGCGTTTCAGCCGCAGCTGGGACACATTTGTTGTCTGCTGCCCGAGGTGGCCTCTCTGCTGCTCGAGGTGGCCTCTCTGCTGCTCGAGGTGGCCTCTCTGCTGCCCGAGGTGGCCTCTCTGCTGCTCGAGGTGGCCTCTCTGCTGCCCGAGGTGGCCTCTCTGCTGCGCACGATGGCCTCTCTGCTGCTCGAGGTGGCCTCTCTGCTGCCCGAGGTGGCCTCTCTGCTGCTCGAGGTGGCCTCTCTGCTGCTCGGGGGGCCTCTCTGCAGCTCGAGGTGGCCTCTCTGCAGCTCGAGGTGGCCTCTCTGCTGCCAGAGGGGCCTCTCTGCAGCTCGAGGTGGCCTCTCTGCTGCTCGGGGGGCCTCTCTGCAGCTCGAGGGGCCTCTCTGCAGCTCGAGGTGGCCTCTCTGCTGCTCGGGGGGCCTCTCTGCAGCTCGAGGTGGCCTCTCTGCAGCTCGAGGTGGCCTCTCTGCTGCTCGGGGGGCCTCTCTGCAGCTCGAGGTGGCCTCTCTGCAGCTCGAGGTGGCCTCTCTGCAGCTCGAGGTGGCCTCTCTGCTGCTCGGGGGGCCTCTCTGCTGCTCGGGGGGCCTCTCTGCAGCTCGAGGTGGCCTCTCTGCAGCTCGAGGTGGCCTCTCTGCTGCTCACGATGGCCTCTCTGCTGCCCGAGGGGCCTCTCTCCTGCTCGAGGTGGCCTCTCTGCTGCTCGAGGCGGCCTCTCTCCTGCACGAGGCGGCCTCTCTGCTGCTCGAGGTGGCCTCTCTGCTACTCGAGGGGCCTCTCTGCTGCTCACGATGGCCTCTCTGCTGCTGCTCGAGGGGCCTCTCTGCTGCCCGAGGTGGCCTCTCTGCTGCTCACGATGGCCTCTCTGCTGCTGCTCGAGGGGCCTCTCTGCTGCTGCTCGAGGTGGCCTCTCTGCCGCTGCTCGAGGTGGCCTCTCTGCTGCCCGAGGTGGCCTCTCAGCTGCCCGAGGTGGCCTCTCTGCTGCCCGAGGGGCCTCTCTGCTGCTGCTCGAGGTGGCTTCTCTGCTGCCCGAGGTGGCTTCTCTGCTGCCCGAGGTGGCCTCTCTGCTGCCCGAGGTGGCCTCTCTGCCGCCCGAGGTGGCCTCTCTGCCGCCCGAGGTGGCCTCTCTGCCGCCCGAGGTGGCCTCTCTGCTGCTCGAGGTGGCCTCTCTGCTGCTCGAGGGGCCTCTCTGCTGCTTTCGATGGCCTCTCTGCTGCCCGGGGTGGTTTCTCTGCCGCTCCAGGTGGCCCCCGTGCTGCTCATGATGGGTTCCCCTCCGCTCCTGGAGGCCTCTCTGCTGTTGCTAATGGCCTCTCTGCTGTATCCTGGTTGCATAAGCGCTTCAATGCCTCGTCTGTGGTAGGAAAGCATTGACAATACAACATGTTCACGTATTCCCTCACCGCCTTCTCTTGTTTTCTCACAGACGCACGCGCCTCAGAGTCTCTACACCAAGACGACGGACCCCCGAAAGGCCCCCGACACCCCCGACGAACTGGAGATCGAGTTCAAGAAAGGTGAGGCCACAGGACACTACAGGCTGGCACCCAGGGTGTGCCAGTCACTCGGGGCATTCCTGCCACTCATGCACACCTGTGACTCAGCACCCACCTGTGACTCAGCACCCGCCTGTGACTCAGCATACAGCGGTGACTCAGCACACACCTGTGACTCAGCACACACCTGTTTCCTAGCACACACATGTGACTCAGCACACACCTGTGACTCGGCACAGCGGTGACTCAGCAGTCAGCACACACCTTTGACTCAGGGCACAGCGGTGACTCAGCAGTCAGCACACACCTTTGACTCAGGGCACAGCGGTGACTCAGCACACACCTGTGACTCGGCACACACCTGTGACTCAAGGCACAGCGGTGACTCACCACACACCTGTGACTCAAGGCACAGTGGTGACTCACCACACACCTGTGACTCGGCACACACCTGTGACTCAAGGCACAGCGGTGACTCACCACACATCTGTGACTCAAGGCACCGCGGTGACTCAGCACACACCTGTGACTCGGCACAGCGGTGACTCAGCATACACCTGTGACTCGGCACAGCGGTGACTCAGCACACACCTGTGACTCGGCACAGCGGTGACTCAGCACACACCTGTGACTCGGCACATCGGTGACTCAGCCATACCGGTGAGTCTGTGACTCAGGGCACAGCGGCGACTCAGCACACACCTGTGACTCTAGGCACAGCGGCGACTCACCACACACCTGTGACTCAAGGCACAGCGGTGACTCACCACACACCTGTGACTCAAGGCACAGCGGTGACTCAGCACACACCTGTGACTCAAGGCACAGTGGTGACTCAGCACACACCTGTGACTCAAGGCACAGTGGTGACTCAGCACACACCTGTGACTCAAGGCACAGTGGTGACTCAGCACACACCTGTGACTCAAGGCACAGTGGTGACTCAGCACACACCTGTGACTCAAGGCACAGCGGTGACTCAGCACACACCAGTGACTCAAGGCACAGTGGTGACTCAGCACACACCTGTGACTCAAGAGACAGCTGTGACTCAGCACACACCTGTGACTCAAGAGACAGCTGTGACTCAGCACACACCTGTGACTCAAGAGACAGCGGTGGCTCACCACACACCTGTGACTCAAGAGACAGCGGTGGCTCACCACACACCTGTGACTCAAGGCACAGTGGTGACTCAGCACACACCTGTGACTCAAGGCACAGCGATGACTCAGCACACACCTGTGACTCAAGACACAGCTGTGACTCAGCACACACCTGTGACTCAAGGCACAGCGGTGGCTCAGCGCACACCTGTGACTCAAGGCACAGCGGTGACTCAGCGCACACCTGTGACTCAAGGCACAGCGGTGACTCAAGGCACAGCTGTGACTCAGCACACACCTGTGACTCAAGGCACAGCGGTGACTCAGCGCACACCTGTGACTCAAGGCACAGCGGTGACTCAGCGCACACCTGTGACTCAAGGCACAGCGGTGACTCAGCGCACACCTGTGACTCAAGGCACAGCGGTGACTCAGCGCACACCTGTGACTCAAGGCACAGCGGTGACTCAGCGCACACCTGTGACTCAGCATAGCGGTGACTCAGCACACACCTGTGACTCAGCACAGCGGTGACTCAGCACACACCTGTGACTCAGCACAGCGGTGACTCAGCGCACACCTGTGACTCAAGGCACAGCGGTGACTCAGCGCACACCTGTGACTCAAGGCACAGCGGTGACTCAGCGCACACCTGTGACTCAAGGCACAGCGGTGACTCAGCGCACACCTGTGACTCAAGGCACAGCGGTGACTCAGCGCACACCTGTGACTCAGCATAGCGGTGACTCAGCACACACCTGTGACTCAGCACAGCGGTGACTCAGCACACACCTGTGACTCAGCACAGCGGTGACTCCGCACACACCTGTGACTCAGCACACACCTGTGACTCAGCACACACCTGTGACTCAGGGCGCACCTGTGACCCAGCACGCACCTGTGACCCAGCACGCACCTGTGACCCAGCACACACCTGTGACCCAGCACACACCTGTGGCTCAGCACACACCTGTGGCTCAGCACACACCTGTGGCTCAGCGCACACCTGTGACTCAGCACAAACCTGTGACTCAGCAGAGCAGTGACTCAGCACACACCTGTGACTCAGCACAGCGATGACTCAGCACACACCTGTGACTCGGCAAAGCAGTGACTCAGGGCACACCTGTGACTCAGGGCACACCTGTGACCCAGCGCGCACCTGTGACCCAGGGCGCACCTGTGACCCAGGGCACACCTGTGACCCAGCGCGCACCTGTGACCCAGGGCACACCTGTGACTCAGGGCGCACCTGTGACTCAGGGCACACCTGTGACTCAGGGCACACCTGTGACTCAGGGCACACCTGTGACCCAGCGCGCACCTGTGACCCAGCGCGCACCTGTGACCCAGGGCGCACCTGTGACCCAGGGCGCACCTGTGACCCAGGGCGCACCTGTGACCCAGGGCGCACCTGTGACCCAGGGCACACCTGTGACCCAGCGCACACCTGTGACCCAGGGCACACCTGTGACTCAAGGCACACCTGTGACTCAAGGCACACCTGTGACTCAAGGCACACCTGTGACTCAGGGCACATTTGTGACTCAACACACACCTGTGACCCAGCACGCACCTGTGACCCAGCACACACCTGTGACCCAGCACACACCTGTGGCTCAGCGCACACCTGTGACTCAGCACAAACCTGTGACTCAGCAGAGCAGTGACTCAGCACACACCTGTGACTCAGCACAGCGATGACTCAGCACACACCTGTGACTCGGCAAAGCAGTGACTCAGGGCACACCTGTGACTCAGGGCACACCTGTGACTCAGGGCACACCTGTGACCCAGCGCGCACCTGTGACCCAGGGCACACCTGTGACCCAGCGCGCACCTGTGACTCAGGGCACACCTGTGACTCAGGGCACACCTGTGACTCAGGGCACACCTGTGACTCAGGGCGCACCTGTGACCCAGCGCGCACCTGTGACCCAGCGCGCACCTGTGACCCAGCGCGCACCTGTGACCCAGCGCGCACCTGTGACCCAGGGCGCACCTGTGACCCAGGGCGCACCTGTGACCCAGGGCACACCTGTGACCCAGCGCGCACCTGTGACTCAGCGCGCACCTGTGACTCAGCGCACACCTGTGACCCAGGGCACACCTGTGACTGAGCGCACTCCTGTGAACCAGGGCACACCTGTGACTCAACACACAACTGTGACCCAGCACACACGTGTCTCAGGGCACACCTGTGACTCAAGGCACACCTGTGACTCAAGGCACACCTGTGACTCAAGGCACACCTGTGACTCAGGGCACATTTGTGACTCAACACACACCTGTGACCCAGCACACACATGTGCCTCAGGGCACAGCTGTGACTCAACACACACCTGTAATTTAGGGTACACCTGTGATTCAGCACACACCATTGACTCAGGGTACATCTGTGACACAGGGCACATTGTAACTCAACACAGACCAGTGAATCAGGGCACACCTGTGACTCAGCACGCACCTATGACTCAGCGCACACCCGTGACTCAGCGCACACCCGTGACTCAGCGCACACCCGTGACTCAGCGCACACCCGTGGCTCAGCGCACACCCGTGGCTCAGCGCACACCCGTGACCCAGAACACACGTGTGACCTAGAACACACGTGTGACCTAGAACACACCTGTGACTCAGGGCACACCTGTGTCTCAGGGCACATCTGTGATTCAGGGCACACCTGTGTCTGTGGGCTCACTTATGACTCAATACACACCTGTGACTTAAGGCACACCTGTGATTCACGGCACATCTGTGACTCGGCACTCACCTGTGATTCAGCACTCACCTGTCACTCAGTGTACACCTGCCACTCAGCACACACCTGTGACTCATCACACACCTTTCTCAAGGCACAAATGTCACTTAGTGCGCACCCGTGACTCATTCCTCTCATTCAAGATACACTAGCCTCAGGGTAGAACTACCCCTCAGTCCATACTATCCCACAGGATGCACTAACACGCATCGCTGTGCACCAATACCTGTCGTCTGCATGCACATCTTTCATGCTGTACTGTGTGTTGCACTGCATGTCCTTCCGCTTTGCTACTTAATGATCTACACTGATTCCTGTTGCTCTGCACCAATCTCTGTCCACCTACACTGATTTGTAGTACTGATTCACGGCTCCTTGCACTGCTATTTATCACTCTGCACACCTGCTTCTCTGCACAGACACATTCTGGCCAGCAACGACACCTGTCGCTCTGCACAGTCCCTATCGATCTGCACTGATTCGTGTCACTGTGCACTGATTCCTGTCTCCTGACTCGTTTCACTGTGCACTGATCCATGCCTCCTTGTACTGATACATCACTCTGCACACCCGTTGCGCTGCACAGACACCTGACGCTCTGCACCAGAATCTATTGATATGCACTGATTTGTATGACTGTGCACTGATTCGTGTCTCCTTGCACTGATACATCACTGTGAATGCTTTTTGTCCTGCACAGTCACCTGTCGCTCTTCGCCAGTATCTATCAATCTGCACTGATTTGTATGACTGTGCACTGATCCGTGTCTCCTTGCACTGATATATCACTCTGCATGCCTGTTGCCCTGCACAGACACCTGCCATTCTCTACCAGCATCTGTCGATATGAACTGATTCGTATCAATGTGCACTAATTCATGTCTCCTTTTCTCCTTTAACTGATACATCCCTCTGCCCACCTGATGCCCTGCACAGACACATATTGCTCTGCACCAGTAGCTGTCGATCTGTACTGATTCGTATCACTGTGCACTGATTCCTATCTCTTTGCACTGATACATCACTGTGCCCAACTGTTGCCCTGCACAGACACTTGTTACTCCACACCCAAATCTGTCGATCTGCACCGACTGGTATCACTGTGCACTGATCCGTATCACTGTGCACTGATTCATGCCTGCTTGCACTGATTCATGCCTGCTTGCACTTATACATCACTCTGCGCACCTCTTGCCCTGCACAGACATCTGTCGCTCTGCACCACTATCTGTCAATCTGCACTGATTAGTATCACTGTGCACTTATTCCTGTCTCTTTGTACTGATAGATCACTCTGCATGCCAGCTGCCCTGCACAGACAGCTGTAGTACTGCAACAGTAGCTGCACTCACTCGTATCACTGTGCACTAGTGCGTATCACTGTGCACTGATAAATGTCTCGTTGCACTGATACTTCAGTGTGCATGCCTGTTGCCCTGCTCAGAAGTACCTCTGCACCAGTATCTGTCTATCGGCACTGACTCCTATCACTGTGCACTGATTCGTATCACTGTGCACTGATTCCTATCATTGTGCACTAGTTCATGTCTCCTTGCACTGATGCGTGTCACTCTAAACACCTTTTGCTCTGCTCGGCACCTGTTGCTCAGCGCCGACTCCTGTCGATCTTCAGTGATTCAGATCACTGTGCATTGATTCATGCTCTTGCACTGATGCTTGTCACTTTGAACGCATGCCGCTTGCACTGACGCGTGGTGCTTCGAAATGATATGTTTTGCTTTACATCCACACCTGTGGCTATGCATAGGCAAGTGACCTCTCTGCTGCACATATATCTATGGCTTTTCTCTGACAGAAGCCCCCTTGCACTGATAATTGTCCTGTTCCATTAACACGTGTGGATCTGTACTGATACTTCTCTTTCTACACCTGCAGATGTCCGTATGCCGAGTATGTATCATTCTGCACCACTCCATATCGCTCTACCCCAAAATGTTACATTCTGCACCAATCTCTATTGCTCTACACCCAATTGTAACACTCTGCACCTCTCCCTATTTCTTCTACACCCAATTGTAACATTCCGTGCCAATTACTATCAATCTACAACTTGGGGCCTGATTCTGATGCGGTTAGGAAAGCATTCCCACCTAGGGCCTGATTTTGATGCAGTTAGGAAGGCCTCCTAACGGCATTTGCTCCTTCAAAATCGGATCGGGAACGTGTCTTCCGGACCCAGGGCCCAATTATGATGCGTTAGGAACGAATACTTCCATTGGAGTCAATAGGAGTCCAACCAAATGGTATCTGGAAGCATCCGGATGCATCGTACTCCATCGGTTGGACTCTCCCGATCACAGTGGGTTGGAAACAATTTCCAAACCGATTCGGTCGGGAAGCTTTCCAACCCGCATCAGAATCAGGCCCCAAATGTAATATTCAGCATCGATCTCAATCACTCTGCACCCAAATGTAATATTCTGCATCAATCTCAATCGCTCTGCACCCAAATGTAACAATCTGCATCGATCTCAATCGCTCAGCACCCAAATGTAACATTCTGCATAGATCTTAATCGCTCTGCACCCAAATGTAACAATCTGCATCGATCTCAATCGCTCAGCACCCAAATGTAACATTCTGCATAGATCTTAATCGCTCTGCACCCAAATGTAACAATCTGCATCGATCTTAATCGCTCTGCACCCAAATGTAACAATCTGCATCGATCTCAATCGCTCAGCACCCAAATGTAACATTCTGCATAGATCTTAATCGCTCTGCACCCAAATGTAACAATCTGCATCGATCTTAATCGCTCTGCACCCAAATGTAACAATCTGCATCGATCTTAATCGCTCTGCACCCAAATGTAACAATCTGCATCGATCTCAATCGCTCAGCACCCAAATGTAACATTCTGCATAGATCTTAATCGCTCTGCACCCAAATGTAACAATCTGCATCGATCTCAATCGCTCTGCACCCAAATGTAACATTCTGCATAGATCTTAATCGCTCTGCACCCAAATGTAACAATCTGCATCGATCTCAATCGCTCTGCACCCAAATGTATCATTCTGCATCGATCTCTATAACTCTACATGCAAATGAAACATTCTACATTGATCTCAATCGTGCCATATGCAACTGACTTTCTGCACCGATCTCCATTGATCTACCACCAAGTGTAACATTCTGCACTGATCTCAGTACTCAGCACACAAATTTAGCATTATGTACCAATCTCCAGCACTCTGCACCCAAATTCCCAAATTTAACATTCTGCCACGAGCCTCGCTTTGCTGTCCCTTCAAACACACTGGGTTTCAGCGTCTCACACCTCACGCCTCACGCTTTGCTATCTTGTCTCATACATTGTGTGTCAGCGTCTCACTCCTCATCCACGAGCCTCACGCTTTGGTGTCCTGTCCCACACATTGGGTGTCAGCGTCTCACTCCTCACCCACGAGCCTCGCTTTACTGTCCTGTCTCATACATTTGGCTGTCAGCGTCTCACACTTTGGTGTCTAGTCTGACACATAGGGTGTCAGCATCTCACTACTCATCCACGAGCCTCACACTTTGGTGTCCTGTCTCACACATTGGGTGTCTGCGCCTCACTCCTCATCCACGAGCCTCACGCTTTGGTGTCCTGTCTCACATATTGGGTGTCAGCGTCTCACTCCTCATCCACGAGCTTCACATTTTGGTGTCCTGTCTCACACATGGGTGTCAGCGTCTCACGCCTCACCCACGAGCCTCGCTTTGCTGTCCTGTCTCACACATAGGCTGGGATGCCCCCGGGTAGCCATGCGCTATACAATTACATAATCATTCATTCATTCAGCAACTCACGCCTCACCCGCGAGCCACTCATTGGCTGTCAGCATCTCACGCCTCACCCACGAGCCTGGCTTTGCTGTCCTGTCTCACACTTTGGCTGACAGCATCTCACGCCTCACCCACGAGACTCGCTTTGCTGTCTTGTCTCACACATTAACTGTCAGCAACTCACTCCTCACCCATGAGCCTGGCTTTGCTGTCCTGTCGTCTAGATTGGCTGTCAGCGTCTCATGCCTCATGCTTTGCTGTCTTGTCTCACACATTGGGGGTCAGCGTCTCACTCCTCATCCACAAGCCTCAGCTTTGGTGTCTTGTCGCACACATTGGGTGTCAGCGTCTCACTCCTCACCCACGAGCCTCGCTTTGCTGTCCTGTCTCACATATTGGCTGTCAGTATCTCACGCCTCATCCATGAGCCTCATGCTTTGGTGTCCTGTCTCACACATTGGCTGTCAGCTCCTCACGCCTCGCCGACAAGCAATGCATTGCTGCCCTGTCTCACACATTGGCTGTCAGCATCTCACACCTCACACTATGGTGTCCTGTCTCACACATTGGGTGTCAGCATCTCAAGCCTCACCCATGAGCCTCGCTTTGCTGTCCTGTCTCACACATTGGGTGTCAGCGTGTCACTCCTCACCCACGAGCCTCGCTTTGCTTTCCTGTCTCACACATTGGCTGTCAGTGGCTCACGGCTCACCCACGAGCATCGCTTTGCTGTCTTGTCTCACATATTGGCTGTCAGCATCTCGCACCTCACCCACGAGCCTCACTTTGCTGTCCTGTCTCACACATTGGCTGTCAGCATCTCACGCCTTACACTTTGTTGTCTTGTCTCACACATTGGGTGTCAGCGTCTCACGCCTCATCCAAGAGCCTCACACTTTGGTTTCCTGTCTCACACATTGGGTATCAGCATCTCACGCCTCAAACCACGAGTCTTGATTTGCTGTCCTGTTTCACACATTAGGTGTCAGTGTCTCACTCCTCACCCACAAGCCTCACTTTGCTGTCCTGGCTCACACATTGGCTGTCAGCGTATCACGCCTCATGCTTTGGTGTCTTGTCTATCACATTCGGTGTCAGCGTCTCACTCCTCATCCACGAGCCTCAGGCTTTGGTGTCCTGTCTCCCACACTGTGTCAGCGTTTCACTCCTCACCCATGATCCTCACGCTTTGCTGTCCTGTCTCACACATTGGGTGCCAGCATCTCACGCCTCACCCATGAGCCTTGCTTTGCTGTCTCACACATTGGGTGTCAGCGTCTCACTCCTCACCCATGAGCCTCGCTTTACTGTCTTGTCTCACACATTGGCTGCCAGCGTCTCACGCCTCACACTTTGGTGTCTTGTCTCACACATTGGCTGTCAGCATCTCATGCCTCACCCACGAGCCTCGCCTTCCTGTCCTGTCTCACACATTGGCTGTCAGTGTCTCACGCCTCACCCACGAGCCTCGCCTTCCTGTCCTGTCTCACACATTGGCTGTCAGTGTCTCACGCCTCACCCACGAGCCTGGCTTTGCCATCCTGTCTCACACATTGACTGTCAGTGTCTCACACCTCCCGCTTTGATGTCCTGTCTCACACATTGGGTGTCATTGTCTCACTCCTCACCTACAAGCCTCGCTTTGCCGCCCTGTCTCACACATTGGCTCTCAGTGTCTCACACCTCCCGCTTTGATGTCCTGTCTTACACATTTAGTGTCAGCGTCTCACTCCTCACCCATGATCCTCACGCTTTGGTGTCTTGTCTCACTCATTGGGTGTCAGCATCTCACGCCTCACACACGAGCCTCTCTTTGCTGTCCTTTCTCACACATTGGGTGTTAGCTTCTCACTCCTCACCCACGAACATCGCTTTGCTGTCCTCTCTCACACATTGACTGTCAGCATCTCGCGCCTCACGCTTTGGTGTCTTGTCTCACACATTGACTGTCAGTGTCTCCCGCCTCACCCTTGAGCCTCGCTTTGCTTGTCCTGTCTCACACATTGGCTGTCAGCGTCTCAAGCCTCACCAACGAGCCTCGCTTTGCTGTTCTGTCTCACACATTGGCTGTCAGTGTCTCACACCTCCCTCACGAGCCTCATGCTTTGGTATCCTGTCTCACACACTGGGTGTCAGCATCTCACGCCTAACCCACGAGCCTTGCTTTGCTCTCTTGTCTCACACTTTGGGTGTCAGCGTCTCACTCCTCACTCACAAGCCTTACGATTTGGTATCATGTCTCACATACTGGGTGTGCGCGTCCCACCACTCACCCACGAGTATCACTTTGCTATCCTGTCTCACACATTGGATGTCAGCGTCTCATGCCTCACCTCCTGTCTCACACTTTGGCTGTTAGCGTCTCACCCATGAGCCTCACTTTGCTGTCCTGTCTCACACTTTGGCTGTTAGTGTCTCACCCATGAGCCTCGCTTTGCTGTCCTGTCTCACACATTGGCTGTCAGCATCTTACGCCTCACGCTTTGTTGTCCTGTCTCACATGTTGGGTGTCCGCGTCTCCCGTCTCACCCACGAGCCTCACTTTGCAGTCCTGTCTCACACTTTGGCTGTAAGCGTCTCACCCACGAGCCTCGCTTTGCTGTCCTGTCTCACACATTGGCTGTCAGCGTCTCACGCCTCACACTTTGTTGTCCTGTCTCACACGTTGGGTGTCAGCGTCTCCCGTCTCACCCACGAGCCTCGCTTTGCTGTCCTGTCACGCTTTGGCTGTCAGCATCTCATTCCTCACCCACGAGTCTCACGCTTTGGTATCCTGTCTGATACACTGGGTGTCAGCATCTCACGCCTTACCCACGAGCCTCGCTTTGCTGTCCTGTCTCACACTTTGGCTGTTAGCATCTCACCCACGAGCCTCGTTTTGCTGTCCTGTCTCACACTTTGGCTGTTAGCGTCTCATCCACGAGCCTCGTTTTGCTGTCTTGTCTCACACATTGGCTGTCAGCGTCTCACGCCTCACGCTTTGTTGTCCTGTCTCACACGTTGGGTGTCAGTGTCTCACGCTTTGCTGTACTGTCTCATACATTGGCTGTCAGCGTCTCTCACTTTGGGGTCTTGTCTCACACATTGGGTGTCAGCGTCTCTCACTCCTCACCTACGAGCCTTGCTTTGCTGTCCTGTCCCACACATTGGCTGTCAGCATCTCACGCCTCATGCTTTGTTGTCCTGTCTCACACGTTGGGTGTCAGTGTCTCACGCTTTGCTGTCCTGTCTCATACATTGGCTGTCAGCGTCTCACACTTTGGGGTCTTGTCTCACACATTGGGTGTCAGCGTCTCTCACTCCTCACCTACGAGCCTTGCTTTGCTGTCCTGTCTCACACATTGGTTGTCAGCGTCTCACGCCTCACGCTTTGGTGTCTTGTCTCACAGATTGGCTGTCAGCGCCTCACGCTTCACGCTTTGATGTCTAGTCTCACACATTGGGTGTCAGCGTCTCACTCCTCACCCACGAGCCTCACTTTGCTGTCCTGTCTCACACTTTGGCTGTTAGTGTCTCACCCACGAGCCTCGCTTTGCTGTCCTGTCTCACACTTTGGCTGTTAGTGTCTCACCCACGAGCCTTGCTTTGCTGTCCTGTCCCACACATTGGCTGTCAGCATCTCACGCCTTACGCTTTGTTGTCCTGTCTCACACGTTGGGTGTCAGCGTCTCACGCCTCACGCTTTGGTGTCTTGTCTCAGATTGGCTGTCAGCGCCTCACGCTTCACGCTTTGATGTCTAGTCTCACACATTGGGTGTCAGCGTCTCACTCCTCACCCACGAGCCTCACTTTGCTGTCCTGTCTCAGCTGTCCTGTCTCACACTTTGGCTGTTAGTGTCTCACCCACGAGCCTCGCTTTGCTGTCCTGTCTCACACATTGGCTGTCAGCGTCTCACGCCTCACGCTTTGGTGTCTTGTCTCACACATTGGGTGTCAGCGTCTCACGCTTTGGTGTCTTGCCTCACATATTGGCTGTCAGCGTCTCACGCCTCACGCTTTGGTGTCTTGTCTCACACATTGGGTGTCAGCGTCTCACGCTTTGGTGTCTTGTCTCACACATTGGGTGTCAGCGTCTCACGCTTTGGTGTCTTGTCTCACACATTGGGTGTCAGCGTCTCACTCCTCACCCACGAGCCTCGCTTTGGTGTCCTGTCTCACACATTGGGTGTCAGCGTCTCACGCCTCGCTTTGGTGTCTTGTCTCACACATTGGCTGTCAGCGTCTCACGCTTTGGTGTCTTGTCTCACACATTGGCTGTCAGCGTCTCACGCCTCACGCTTTGGTGTCTTGTCTCACACATTGGCTGTCAGCGTCTCACGCCTCACGCTTTGGGGTCTTGTCTCACACACTGGGTGTCAGCTTCTCACTCCTCACCCACGAGCCTCGCTTTGGTGTCCTGTCTCACTCTTTCGACCCTGTCCGGTACCCTCATACGCGCTGCACATGGAAATGCTCGGTGTGTTCCCCAATGCTGCGTCACAGCTCCTCAAACCTGGTCCTGGCGCTTCTGGGAGCTCGATGAAACCAGACCCCCCCCCCCCCCTCCTGGCTCTGGCAGACACAGTGATCTGTATGTGGGGGCAAGGGGGGGGGGCTCCGGTCCCTAACTGCCCAGGTTTACATTTAATAGCAATAATGGGCATTAAAAGGCCCTTTCAGCCCTGATTGGCAACTGATAGCCACTAAATGGTAATGAGTGGGCAGATGGGGGGGATTAGCCTCCGAGCACCCCGCGGGGGGCTGCTGAGCGCCCCTCCGTGGCACTTGTATGAGGGGCCCCTCCCGGGCCCCATTCATGGCTGGCGGGCGGGGAACGTGCAGCATGTGTTGGGATGTCTTTGAAACAGACGTTGCAGTCCGGGGGGGCCCTCGGAGCCCCCACTTGTTCCATGGCCTGTCCTTCGGTCCCACCCTCCCCGGCTGGTGGGACAGACGGTGCCGGCCGCGCACAAAGGCCGGGCGTGTAATTCGATTAGATCGGGGCACGGCTGCGATTTCACAGCCCCTCAACAGGATTGGGGGGGCACTTTTATTGCCTCACCCCCATTGTGCCCGGCGACCCCCCTCGGGCGCTGCGGTCACTTAGACCTTTTTAAGAAGTTATTTGCAGTTCATATCTGTCCGGTCCGCTTAGGGCCCTGCCTGCGTGACGGCGGGAGGGGCCCTTTGTCACCGAGGCCCCCCTCCCAGGCCTGTCTGTCCCTGGCAGTCTGTCCTGCTCTCATTCTTCACCAACGGGCCTCTGTCCTTCTCACACCGTCCCGCTCTCTTCCTTCCCAGGCCTGTCTGTCCCTGGCAGTCTGTCCTGCTCTCTTCCTTCATCCACAGGCCTCTGTCCCTCTCACTCTGCCCTGCTCTCTTCCCTCCCAGGCCTGTATGTCCCTCTCACACCGTCCCGCTCTCTTCGTTCCCAGGCCTGTCTGTCCCTGGCAGTCTGTCCTGCTCCCTTCCCTCCTACAGAGGCCTGTCTGTCCCTTTCACTCTATCTCACTCTCTTCCCTCCCAGGCCTGTCTGTCCCTCTCACACTATCTCACTCTCTTCCCTCCTCCAACAAGCCTGTCTGTCCCTCTCACTCTCCCCTGCTCTCTTCCCTCCCAGGCCAGTCTGTCCCTCTCACACTATCCCACTCTCTTCCCTCCTCCAACAAGCCTGTCTGTCCCTCTCACTCTCCCCTGCTCTCTTCCCTCCCAGACCTGTCTGTCCATGTCAGTCTGTCCTGCTCTCTTCCTTCATCCACAGGCCTCTCTGCCCTGCTCCCTTCCTTCCCAGGCCTGTCTGTCCCTGGCAGTCTGTCCTGCTGTCTTCCCTCCTACATAGGGCCTGTCTGTCCCTTTCACTCTCACTCTCTTGCCTCCCAGGCCTGTCTGTCCCTCTCACTCTCCCCAGCTCTCTTCCCTCTTAGGCCTGTCTGTCACTGGCAGTCTGTCCAGCTCTCTTCCCTCCCAGGCCTGTCTGTCCCTCTCACTCTGTCCCGCTCTCTTCCTTCCCAGGCCTGTCTGTCCCTGGCAGTCTGTCCTGCTGGCTTCCCTCCCAGGCCTGTCTGTCCCTCTCCCTCTGTCCTGGTCTTTTTCCTCCTCCACAGGCCCCTCTGTCCCTCTCAAGCTGCTCCAGTCTCTCTTCCCTCTGCTTCTACCACTCTCACTGTTTTCCCTCTCTGCCTCTATCCCTCGTAATCGCTCACTTTCTTCCCCTTTCACTCCCTTTCTCCCTCTGGCCATTTCCCTCTCTCACTCCCCCACTCTCTTACCTCTCTGTCTCTGTCCCTCACCCTCTCTCTGCCCCACTCTCTCCTGTCTGCCTCTGTCCCTCACTCCCCAGCTCTCTCACCTCTGTGACTCACCCTCTCTCACTCCCCCACTCTGTCCCTCACCCTCTCCCACTGTCCCACGCTGTTACCTTTCTGTCTCCCTCTCACTTCCTTGCTCGCTCCTCTGTGCCTCTGTCCCTGACCCTTTCTCACTGTCTCACTCTGTCCTCTCTACCCTGACCCTCTCTCACTGTTCCGCTCTGTCCGCTCTGCCCTCACCCTTTCCCACTGTCCCACTCTGTTCTTTCTTCCTCTGTCCCTTACCTTCTCTCACTCTCCCGCTCTCACCTCTGTGCGTCTGTCCCTCACCCTCTCTCACTGTCCCACTCTCTTACTTTTCTGTGTCCGTCCCTGTCCCTCACCCTGTCGCACTGTCTGCTCTTACCTATCTCCCTCTGTCCCTCATCCTCTCACTCCCCAGCTCTCACCTCTGTGGCTCTGTCCCTCACCCTGGGTCACCTCTGTGCTTCACCCTCTCTCACTGTCGCACTCTCTTACCCCTGTCTCTGTCCCTCACCCTCTGGCACCGTCCCGCTCTCATACGTATCTCCCTCTGTCCCTCACACACTCTCATTGTCCCTCTCTCTTACCACTCTGACTCTGTCCCTTTCTCACTGCCCTGCTCTCTCCTCTCTGTCCCATCTGCTTTTGTAGTTTCCCGCCTCTGCCTTGTATTCTCCCTCGCTCTCTTCTCTTCCTACCCTTCTACTCCCCTCTCTCTTCACTGTCCCACCTTCCTCACCCCGGGCTTTTACTCCTCTTCTTGCCCTCGGTATTTTCTTGACTAGTATTACTATTCTCTTCTTGTCTTACTTCAAGCTCGGTCTCCTCCTTTTCTTCTTCACCGTTCGCGTATCCTCTAGCCCTTCACCCCCTTCTTCTCCACTAGTGGCTTCTGCTCTCTCTTCCTTTCTCTCTCTTTCCTGCCCCTCCTGTGCTCTGTCCTCCTGTGCCCTCGCCCTTTCTCTCTTCTCTCCTCCCTCTGCTTCTCCATCTTTTGTTTCTCTCCCCTGTCTTTAACCCATCTCTTCACCCGGTCTCTTTCTCTCTTCTCTCCTCCCTCTGCTTCTCCATCTTTTGTTTCTCTCCCCTGTCTTTAACCCATCTCTTCACCCGGTCTCTTTCTCTTGTCTCTTCCCCACCCTTCCTCACATCTCCCCCCCCCCTACTCTATTCTCACCTACTCTTCCTCTTCTTTCCCCTTCTGTCCTTCCCCGTCCTCACCCCTGTTCTCGTTCTGCCTCCTTCTTGATACCTTCTTTTTTACCCTTTGACTCCCTCACTCCCCCCCCCCCCGCTCTAACTTCCCACCCCCTTACTCCCGCGCTCCCCCCTTCTCTCTCCCGTCTCTTCCCCCACTCTCCTTGAAAGTCGAAGGGTGGCTTTATGTTTTATATTCCAGATTATTACCTGGGCACTGGGCTAGCGTGGCCACCGCTGTTCCTGGTGCCTGGATACCCTCACGGGTGACAAGAAGCGCTCTACAAATCTACTGATTGGTTGATTGATTGATTGGTGATATGTGTATTTGGTTGTGATATGTCACCCTTCTCTTCTCAGGGGTCCCAGTGCGGGTGACGAATGCTGGCGACGGAACCTCGCACAACTCATCTCTGGAACTCTTTGTGTACCTTAATCAGATTGCGTAAGTTATCCCCCCCCCCCCCCCCGCCCACCAGACTCTTACCTCATGCTTTCTGGCCCCTCCCACTTCTCCTGGTCTGTGTCCTGCTTCTTTTTAGCCTGACCCCTCCCAGTCTTCCTGACCCTACTTCACTTCATGCTCTCTTTCTGTTTCTCTTGTTTTCTGTTTCTCTGTATTCTCCTTTGCTGCTGCCTCTGTGTCTCCTGGAATCTTCCCACCCCTTCCTGTGTGTTCTGTGCTACTTCTCCTGTGATTCGATAGTGCTCCTCCCGCCCCTTCCTGTGTGTACCACTGTACTCCTCATGCCACTCCTCCCACCCCCTCCTGTGTGTTCAAAGTATTCCTCCTGTGTATTCCATGGTACTCCTCCCGCCACTCCTCCAACCCCCTCCTGTGTGTTCTGTGTTACTTCTCCTCTGACTCCATGGTATTCTGCCCGCCCCCCTCCTGTGTGTTCCATGGTACCCCTCCCACACTCTTCCCATCACTTCCTGTAAGTTCCATCTTTCTGCCCCTTCCTGTGCTCTCAATGGTACTCTTTCTACCCCTTCGTGTGTATTCGATGCAACTGTTTCCCCTCCCCCTATGTGTTCCCCAGTGCTCTCCTTACCCCTTCCTGTGTGTTCCCGAGTGCTCTCTTTGCCCCTTCCTGTGTGTTCCCTAGTGCTCTTTGCCCCTTCCTGTGTGTGCCAAAGTGCTCTCTTTGCCCCTTCCTGTGTGTTCCCGAGTGCTCTCTTTGCCCCTTCCTGTGTGTTCCACAGTGCTCACTTGGCCCCTTCCTGTGTGTTCCACAGTGCTCACTTTGCCCCTTCCTGTGTGTTCCACAGTGCACACTTTGCCCCTCCCTGTGTGTTCCACGGTGCACTCTATGCCCCTACATGTGTGTTCCACGGTGCTCTCTTTGTCCCTTCCTGTGTGCTCCCCAGTGCTCTCTTTGCCCCTTCCTGTGTGTTCCAGAGTGCTCTCTTTGCCCCTTCCTGTGTGTTCGAGTGCTCTCTTTGCCCCTTCCTGTGTGCTCCAGAGTGCTCTCTTCGTCCCTTCCTGTGTGTTCCACAGTGCTCTCTTTTCCCCTTCCTGTGTGTTCTGGAGTGCTCTCTTGGGCCCTTCCTGGGTGTTCCAGAGTGCTCTCTTTGCCCCCTCCTGTGTGTTCCACAGTGCTCACTTTCCCCTCCCTGTGTGTTCCCCAGTGCTCTCTTTGCCCCTTCCTGTGTGTTCGAGTGCTCTCTTTGCCCCTTCCTGTGTGTTCGAGTGCTCTCTTTGCCCCTTCCTGTGTGTTCCAGAGTGCTCTCTTCGTCCCTTCCTGTGTGTTCCACAGTGCTCTCTTTGCCCCTTCCTGTGTGTTCTGGAGTGCTCTCTTGGGCCCTTCCTGGGTGTTCCAGGGGGGTCTCTTCGTCCCTTCCTGTGTGGTCCACAGTGCTCTCTTTGCCCCTTCCTGTGTGTTCCAGAGTGCTCTCTTTGCCCCTTCCTGTGTGTTCCAGAGTGCTCTCTTTGCCCCTTCCTGTGTGTTCGAGTGCTCTCTTTGCCCCTTCCTGTGTGCTCCAGAGTGCTCTCTTCGTCCCTTCCTGCGTGTTCCACAGTGCTCTCTTTTCCCCTTCCTGTGAGTTCTGGAGTGCTCTCTTGGGCCCTTCCTGGGTGTTCCAGGGGGCTCTCTTCGTCCCTTCCTGTGTGGTCCAGAGTGCTCTCTTTGCCCCTTCCTGTGTGTTCCAGAGTGCTCTCTTTGCCCCTTCCTGTGTGTTCCAGAGTGCTCTCTTTGCCCCTTCCTGTGTGTTCCAGAGTGCTCTCTTGGGCCCTTCCTGTGTGTTCCAGAGTGCTCTCTTGGGCCCTTCCTGTGTGTTCCAGAGTGCTCTCTTCGTCCCTTCCTGTGTGGTCCACAGTGCTCTCTTCGCCCCTTCCTGTGTGTTCCAGAGGGCTCTTTTTGCCCCTTTCTGTGTGTTCCAGAGTGCTCTCTTCGTCCCTTCCTGTGTGTTCCAGAGTGCTCTCTTCGTCCCTTCCTGTGTGGTTCACAGTGCTCTCTTCGCCCCTTTCTGTGTGTTCCAGAGTGCTCTCTTCGCCCCTTTCTGTGTGTTCCAGAGTGCTCTTTTTGCCCCTTTCTGTGTGTTCCAGAGTGCTCTTTTTGCCCCTTTCTGTGTGTTCCGAAGTGCTCTCTTCGCCCCTTCCTGTGTGTTCCAGAGTGCTCTCTTTGCCCCTTCCTGTGTGGTCCACAGTGCTCTCTTCGCCCCTTCCTGTGTGTCCCAGAGGGCTCTCTCCACCCCTTCCTGTGTGTTCCAGAGTGCTCTCTCCGCCCCTTCCTGTGTGTTCCAGAGTGCTCTCTTTGCCCCTTCCTGTGTGTTTGTTAGACGGGAACCCGGAGGGTCGGCCGAGCAAGGGGGAGAGGCCTCCTGGCGAGGGCCCTCTCCTTCAATCGTACGGACGAGCAACTACCCCCCCCCCCACAGATGGACGCCACATAAAGATAGGTTCTGTACACTTTTATCGGTATTCTTAGGCAGGTTAAACGTGACGATACAGCAGGACCAGGATACGATGATCCCTTCAATTCTAGTCTCTTGGGAAAGGGGGTAGCGGGACAGTCTCAGTACCGGTCCGGTACAGGGGTAGATGGTGTATAGCTCTCAATCCTCGAGCTGGAGGGTTCGCAAGTAGGGGCCGCGGCAGCGCCAGCAGGCCTATGAAGATGGTTCAGGAGGATGAGCCGCGGCAGCGCCAGCAGGCCTACGAAGATGGTTCACGAGGATGAGCCGCGGCAGCGCCAGCAGGCCTTCAAAGATGGTTCACGAGGATGAGCCGCGGCAGCGCCAGCAGGCCTTCACAGATGGTTCACGAGGATGAGCCGCGGCAGCGCCAGCAGGCTTTCAAAGATAGTTCACGAGGATGAGCCGCGGCAGCGCCAGCAGGCCTTCAAAGATGGTTCACGAGGATGAGCCGCGGCAGCGCCAGCAGGCCTTCAAAGATGGTTCACGAGGATGAGCCACGGCAGCGCCAGCAGGCCTTCAAGATAGTTCACGAAGAGGAGCCGCGGCAGCGCCAGCAGGCCTCCAAGGATGAGTTCGTCTCGGTGTCTCTCGACTCCAGGATACAACTGGATTCCTGCTCTGGAGCTACCCCAGTTATAGGTCTGGCACCCTTTGATGTCCGGACCCTCGCACTTGGAGGTTGGGGGGTCCGGGATGAGGGAGTCCAGACACCCAGCAGGGAGGTGGAGCCAGCGCCCAAGGAGGCTGGGGGTGATCGAAACCTGGCGGAGGGGAGCCATCGACACTCCTTCTTCCATTGATTCGCCAAGTGGTCTCTTTACCCCCTGGGTGGACGGTGGTGCCTCGATGTCGGGGCTTGGCTGGGCCTGAGGCTGAGGTCGCCACGCGTCCTGGTCGTGGCGGGTCCAAGATGGCGGCTGGGCTGGGGACGGTGGTTCGGGAAGGAACCCTGGCCAGCCGAGAATGTGGTGGGTATGAGCCGGGGTCCCGTCGGGGAAGAGCTGGGGGTTGACCCGGCGGCTGCAGGCGTGGTTCTTGTCCGGGGAACAGGGGTAGCAGTGATCCGAGACCCGCCATGCGGGGAGGGGTCGGGCCTGCCACGAGGCCTGTCCAACATGCATCCCCCCCAGCTGAAGGCAGGGAGAGTCACCCATCCTCTTGGGTAATCTCCTCGCCGAGGCGGAAGAAGCGGGACAGGCCGTCTGCGTTGGCGTGATCTTGGCCTGGGCGATGCTCCACCATGAAGTCCATCCCTTGCAGGGAGATGGACCAACGCAACCGCTTCGGGTTCTCTCCCCGCATCTGCATCAGCCATTGCAGAGGACGGTGGCCTGTTTGTACCCGGAAGTGGGTACCGAAGAGATAGGGCCGGAGCTTCTTGAGGGCCCACACCACGGCGAAGGCCTCGCGCTCTATGGTGCTCCAGCGCTGTTCTCGGGCCTCTGTTTGGGTGACCGGGGGCTCCCAAGCCTGAATGGCAGCGATCTTGAGTTGGAGAGGGGCCACCTGGCCACTTCCCACCTGGTGCCCCAGGTAGGTCACGGACCCTTGGCCGATTGGGCACTTGCTTGCCTTGATTGTTAATCCTGCCCGCCGGAGGGCAGTCAGGACCTCCCGGAGGTGTTGGAGGTGTTCTGCCCAGTGGCGGCTGTACACGGCAATATCGTCCAGATAGGCGGCACTGAACTCCTCCAGCCCCGCCAATACTTTGTTTACGAGCCTCTGGAAGGTGGCGGGGCGTTTTTCATTCCGAAGGGCATCACTTTGAAGTGGTAGTGGTCATCCGGGGTGGAGAAGGCGGATCGCTCCTGGGCACCTGGGGTGAGGCCGATCTGCCAATAGCCCGCGGTCAAGTCAAAGATGCTCAGGTAGCGGGCGGCCCCCATGCAGTTGATCAGTACATCCGCTCGGGGGATGGGGTGAGCGTCTGTTCGGGTGACGGCGTTCAAGCCCCGGTAGTCTACACAAAATCTGAGCTCTGGGGCAACGCCAGGGGCGGCGGCCTTGGGGACCAGCACGACTGGGCTGGCCCAGGGACTGCCGGAGGGCTTGATTATTCCTAGGGCCAGCATCTTGGATACTTCTGACTGGATGCAGGCGCGTACTGGATCAGGTACTCTGTAGGCCCTGTGCCGGATAGGGGGGCTATTCCCGGTGTCGACATCATGGAGGCACCAGGGGGTGACCCCAGGGATGAGGGAGAACAGGTCGGCAAATTGCTGTAGCAAGTCTTGGCAGTCTTGGCGTTGTGCTGGGGACAGGGCAGCGGAGAGGTGGACTCCTTCCACGGAGCCGTCTTTTTCGAGGGTCCTCAGGAGGTCGGGGAGGGGCTCGGAGTCCTCTTCTGCCCCACTGTCGGCAGCCATCAGGAGGCTAAGTTCCGAGCGCACAAAGTGAGGCTTAAGTCGGTTGGCATGGAGGACCCGGAGAGTGTTCCGGGGGGACTCCAGGTCCACCAGGTAGGTGACGGGGCCCTTTCGCTCCACCACCTTGAAGGGTCCTGTCCATTTGTCCTGGAGGGCGCAAGGTTCGACCGGGGACATGACCCAGACCTGTTGTCCCGGCTCGAACTCAATGGATGAGGCATTTTGATCGTACCAACGTTTCATGTCTTCTTGGCTGGCTTCGAGGTTGGCCTTGGCGAGTTCCCTGAACCGCCGAGTCTGGTTCCGGAGGGTCAAGAGGTACTTGTACACATCAGGAGGAGTCTTTTGGGGGGTCACCTCCCACCCTTCCTTGACCAGGCTGAGGGGACCCCGGACGGGGTGCCCATACAGGAGCTCGAAGGGGCTGAATCCCAGGGACTTCTGTGGGACCTCCCGGTAGGCAAACAGGAGGCATGGTAGCAGCACGTCCCATTGGCGGCGTAGGGGCTCTTCCAGGCCCATGATCATACCCTTGAGGGTGCGATTGAATCGTTCCACTAGTCCATTTCCTTGCGGGTGGTAGGGGGTCGTAAATTTGTAGGTGACCCCACACTGTTGCCATAGGGACTTCATGTATCTGGAGATAAAGTTTGTGCCCCGATCACTGACGACCTCTCGGGGGAAGCCCACCCGCGAGAAGATCCCCATCAGGGCTCGGCCCACCACGGGCGCTGTCACGGCCCGAAGAGGGATGGCCTCGGGATAGCGGGTGGCATGGTCTACCAGGAAGAGTATGAACCGGTGACCTTGCGCTGTCCGGGGCTCCAGGGGCCCCACAATGTCGATCCCCACCCGCTCAAAGGGAGTGGTGACAATGGGAAAGGGTTGCAGGGGGACTTTTAGTTTCCGGCCGCTCTTCCCGCTGGCCTGGCAGGTGGGGCAGGCCCGGCAGTGGTTCATTACATCGTTCCGCATTTTAGGCCAGTAGAAATGGGTCACCAGGCGGCTGTAAATCTTGTCCTGCCCCAGGTGCCCGGCGAGAGGCACATCGTGTGCCAGGTTCAAGAGGAAGTCTCTGAATCGGAGGGGGACCACCAGCACCCGGCTGGCCCCCAGTTCGGCAATCTTTTGCTCACTGTAGAGGAGACCGTTGTCCCAATAGATCCAGTGGGCCCCCGAGGCATCCCCTGCGCTCTGGGCTATGGCTTGCTGTTGGAGCCCCTCGAGGGAGGGACACGCTCTTTGTTCCTGGCGGAACTGTTGCTGAGTGGGGCCACCTTCTTGCCGCCACAGGGCCAGCTCCGGGAGGTCTTGGAGTGGGTCAGGGTCTTCGTTGTTGGGCCCCGGTGGACCAGGCTCAGGGGTGGTCTCTTCTGTGACGACCGGCGGTGGAGGTTCGGGCCACTCAGGTTCTTCCGTGGTGGGGCTGGCGCGGGCGGCCATGGTTCGGGTCGTGGCGCAGACCCATTCAGGGAGACCAAGCATCCCGAGGTGCTCTCTTCGCTCAACGGCTGCCCAGGGGGAGCTCTCGAGATCGTTCCCCAGGAGGCAGTCCACGGGGGCATCGTCTCGGACGGTCACTTTCAGCATGCCCGACACTTCCCCCCCCCCCACCCGAAGGGGACGCGGGCCATCTGGCACCTGGCACATGCTTTCGGAGTTGTCCGCAGACCGTACTGGACAAAGTACGTTGGGCAGGATTTGATCGGGGGTCACCAGATGGCAGCGGACTGCGGTCACACTGGCCCCTGTGTCGCGGAGGGCTTCAGCCCAGTGTCCATTAATGGTGACCCACTGGCTGTACTTCTGCGTGTTGGCTGGGATGGGGGCCCGCGTGACCATGTCCCTTTCCCCTAGACATACCAGGGACATGGCTGCGGGTTCCCACTCGGGCTGGTAGTGTTCGCACTCTTCGGCTTCTTCTTCGCCTTGCTCCTCTCCGAGGGCGACGGCGGTGATCTGGCGGTTCACTGGACCCGGGGCCTGGACTGACTGGTTTCTCGGACAGTTTGGGTCATTGGCGTAATTACCGGGCCGCTGGCATTTGTGGCAGACCAGGTTGGAGCAGAATCCCGGTCGCGTCGGAGGGCTTCCTCTTCCGGCCGGAGACGGGGGTTGCTAGTGGGAGGCACCGTGACTGTGTCCCTGCCCCGACCCTGGCCTCCTCGTCCCCCTCGTGGACGGTGGGGCCCCTGGGAGGCTCTGTTTTGTTCACCCAGCCAACTCCGGGGGACCCGGGTGCTGTCCCATCGATCCGCTTCGATGGCGAGTTTCCGGGGTTCGGTCAGCTTGCTATCGAGGAGATGCTGCCTTAGTTCCGCGAAACAATTATTGGAGACGTGCTCCCACACGATGAGATCGAATAATTGTTCGTAGGTGGTGACCTGGCTGCCTTTGATCCATCCCTCTAAGGCTCGGCTAAAAAAGTTCACATATTCCACCCAGGTGGTACCGGGGATTCTTTTACAGTCTCGAAATCGCTGCCGGTACATCTCGGGGGTGAGCCCATAGCGAGTGAGAAGGGCGGCTTTCATGTGTTCGTAGGAGGTCATCTCTGCGTCAGGGAGTTGTAGCAGGGCATCTCTTCCTTCGTTGACAAATCTCCCCCACAACCCGGCTCCCCAGTCTTTTCGTGGAATTCGGTGGGAGATCATGGCTACCTCGTAGGCCTTGAACCATTGCTGGATATCGTCGTTCCGATAGTATTCTCGGACGACGTCTTTGGGAATGTGGACCTTGGTGTCTGTAGGGGGAGTGGAGTTCTGACTCTCGGGGACGCCGAGGTCCTTGTTTTGTCGTCGAATTTCTAGCTCTTTTAAACTGCGCTCGTGTTCGTACGCTAGTTTCTTCTCTTCCAGCTCCCTCTGGCTTTTTTTCTCTTCCCGTTCTTCCCGTAGCCGTAGGTGTTCGAGGGCTATTTTTTTTTTTTTTTTTTTTTGCTAGTTTTAGTTCTCCATCTAAGCGGAGTCGAGCCAGTTCCAACTCGTGGAGCCGGCTCCTCTCCAGTTCTCGGGCCTCCTCGGACGAGAGGCCCGCTCTTCTTTCTTCTTTGGGGGTTGCAATTGTTTCTGTGGTCTCAATGCTTTCGTTTTGGGGTGGTGGTGCTCCCGTCTCCACCCAAGACTCCAAGGCGTGCTTGAGGTCATCTTTGGTGCTCAGTCCCGTGGTAGCGATGCCCAAGTCTATGCAGAATTGTTTCAATTCCTTGTGGCTGTATTCTTCCAGCCGTTCCAACTGGAATTTTGCGGTTGTTCCAATCTCTTTCGTCGCCATTGTTGCTGTGCGTCGTGGGGCGAGTTACTCTCCGTACGATTATGCGTCGGCTCGGATCGCGCCGCTGGCCACCAATGTTAGACGGGAACCCGGAGGGTCGGCCGAGCAAGGGGGAAGAGGCCTCCTGGCGAGGGCCCTCTCCTTCAATCATACGGACGAGCAACTACCCCCCCCACAGATGGACGCCACACAAAGATAGGTTCTGTACACTTTTATCGGTATTCTTAGGCAGGTTAAACGTGACGATACAGCAGGACCAGGATACGATGATCCCTTCAATTCTAGTCTCTTGGGAAAGGGGGTAGCGGGACAGTCTCAGTACCGGTCCGGTACAGGGGTAGCTGGTGTATAGCTCTCAATCCTCGAGCTGGAGGGTTCGCAAGTAGGGGCCGCGGCAGCGCCAGCAGGCCTATGAAGATGGTTCACGAGGATGAGCCGCGCCAGCGCCAGCAGGCCTACGAAGACGGTTCACGAGGATGAGCCGCAGCAGCGCCAGCAGGCCTTCAAAGATGGTTCACGAGGATGAGCCGCGGCAGCGCCAGCAGACCTTCAAAGATAGTTCATGAAGAGGAGCCGCAGCCGCGCCAGCAGGCCTCCAAGGATGAGTTTGTCTCGGTGTCTCTCGACTCCAGGATACAACTGGATTCCTGCTCTGGAGCTACCCCAGTTATAGGTCTGGCGCCCTTTGATGTCCGGACCCTCGCACTTGGAGGTCGGGGGGTCCGGGATGAGGGAGTCCAGACACCCAGCAGGGGGGTGGAGCCAGCGTCCAGGGAGGCTGGGGGTGATCGAAACCTGGCGGAGGGGAGCCATCGACACTCCTTCTTCCATTGATTCGCCAAGTGGTCTCTTTACCCCCTGGGTGGACGGCGGTGCCTCGATGTCGGGGCTTGGCTGGGCCTGAGGCTGAGGTCGACCCGCGGCCACGCGGCCTGGTCGTGGCGGGTCCAAGATGGCGGCTGGGCCGGGGACGGTGGTTCGGGAAGGAACCCTGGCCAGCCGAGAATGTGGTGGGTATGAGCCGGGGTCCCGTCGGGGAAGAGCTGGGGGTTGACCCGGCGGCTGCAGGTGTGGTTCTTGTCCGGGGAACAGGGGTAGCAGTGATCCGAGACCCGCCATGCGGGGAGGGGCCGGGCCTGCCACGAGGCCTGTCCAACAGTGTTTCAGAGTGCTCTCTTGGGCCCTTCCTGTGTGTTCCAGAGTGCTCTCTTGGGCCCTTCCTGTGTGTTCCAGAGTGCTCTCTTGGGCCCTTCCTGTGTGTTCCAGAGTGCTCTCTTGGGCCCTTCCTGTGTGTTCCAGAGTGCTCTCTTTGCCCCTCCCTGTGTGTTCCAGAGTGCTCTCTTCGCCCCTCCCTGTGTGTTCCAGAGTGCTCTCTTTGCTCCTTCCTGTGTGTTCCAGAGTGCTCTCTTTGCCCCTTCCTGTGTGTTCCAGAGTGCTCTCTTTGCCCCTTCCTGTGTGTTCCAGAGTGCTCTTTGCCCCTTCCTGTGTGTTCCAGAGTGCTCTCTTTGCCCCTTCCTGTGTGTTCCCCAGTGCTCTCTTTGCCCCTTCCTGTGTGTTCCCCAGTGCTCTCTTTGCCCCTTCCTGTGTGGTCCACAGTGCTCTCTTCGTCCCTTCCTGTGTGGTCCACAGTGCTCTTTGCCCCTTCCTGTGTGTTCCAGAGTGCTCTCTTTGCCCCTTCCTGTGTGTTCCAGAGTGCTCTCTTGGGCCCTTCCTGTGTGTTCCAGAGAGCTCTCTTCGTCCCTTCCTGTGTGGTCCACAGTGCTCTCTTCGCCCCTTCCTGTGTGCTCCAGAGTGCTCTTTTTGCCCCTTTCTGTGTGTTCCGAAGTGCTCTCTTGGGCCCTTCCTGTGTGTTCCAGAGAGCTCTCTTCGTCCCTTCCTGTGTGGTCCACAGTGCTCTCTTTGCCCCTTCCTGTGTGTTCCAGAGGGCTCTCTTCGTCCCTTCTGTGTTCCAGAGGGCTCTCTTCGTCCCTTCCTGTGTGGTCCACAGTGCTCTATTTGCCCCTTCCTGTGTGTTCCAGAGGGCTCTCTTTGCCCCTTCCTGTGTGTTCCACAGTGCTCTCTTTGCCCCTTCCTGTGTGTTCCAGAGGGCTCTCTTCACCCCTTCCTGTGTGTTCCAGCGTGCTCTCTTTGCCCCTTCCTGTGTGTTCCAGTGTGCTCTCTTTTCCCCTTCCTGTGTGTTCCAGCGTGCTCTCTTCACCCCTTCCTGTGTGTTCCAGAGGGCTCTCTTCACCCCTTCCTGTGTGTTCCAGAGTGCTCTCTTGGGCCCTTCCTGTGTGCTCCCCAGTGCTCTCTTTGCCCCTCCCTGTGTGTTCCAGAGTTCTCTTTGCCCCTCCCTGTGTGTTCCAGAGTTCTCTCTTCGCCCCTTCCTGTGTGTTCCAGAGTGCTCTCTTTGCCCCTTCCCGTGTGTTCCCCAGTGCTCTCTTTGCCCCTCCCTGTGTGTTCCAGAGTGCTCTCTCCGCCCCTTCCTGTGTGTTCCCCAGTGCTCTCTTTGCCCCTCCCTGTGTGTTCCAGAGTTCTCTTTGCCCCTCCCTGTGTGTTCCAGAGTTCTCTCTTCGCCCCTTCCTGTGTGTTCCAGAGTGCTCTCTTTGCCCCTTCCCGTGTGTTCCCCAGTGCTCTCTTTGCCCCTCCCTGTGTGTTCCAGAGTGCTCTCTCCGCCCCTTCCTGTGTGTTCCCCAGTGCTCTCTTTGCCCCTTCCTGTGTGTTCTGTGGCACTCTTTCAGCCACTTCCTGTGTGTCTCGTAGTACTCTTCCCACTCTTTCCTGTGTGTTTCAATAACTCCTAACCCCACTGGCTCTGTGTTTCCTGGGCTCTTCTTGTGTACTCGATGGTGCTTCTCCTGCCCCCACATGTGTGTTCCCTGGTTTTCCTTCTGCCCCTTCTCCTCTTACCCCTTCATGTGCTTTTGATGGTTCTCGTTGCATCCCTTCCTATGTATTCCTTGGTTTTCTTCTTGTCTTTGTCATGTTTGGGTTGCTTCCTGCCACTTCCTGTGTGTTTAGTGCTTGTCTCTCTTCCTCTTCCTGTGTGTTCCATGATACTCTTTCAGCTGCTTGCTGGGTTTTTCATGGTTCTCCTCTTACCTCTTGTGTCTCCGTTGATTATCTTTGCCCCTTCCAGTATGTCTACTGTAACATCCTACCTTGATGCATGTGCCTGTAATTCTTTTGTGTTTTTTTCCTCCAGTATCTTCCTCTGTTTTTATTGGTTGCCATTCTGGCTGGTGCTCTGTATTTCTTGGTTTTCCCTTTGTGTCAAATTGAGTGTTTATCGTTTAGTTGTGCTCCCCTTTGCTTTTCTTTGCCTCGTCGTGTGTTTTATTGTTTTTCTCATAGTTCTTCAGATTGGTATTGTAGTTCTCCCTATGTATTGCTGGATGCTTCCAGAACCTTCTCACTCTGCACTTCTATAGGATGCTCCTGGTTTCCTTTTTGTGTCTTTTCTCTCATCCACTCCTCTTCATATCTCTTCCTAGTGGCTGGTGGTGGTGTTGCCTTCACCTCAAGGGTGCACCTGTGTTCTGAGCTCCCTGTCTAGCCGGGTCTGGTGGCTCAGTGGACTAATGCGTCCATTGCAGGGGCCTGTGTTCGACCTCATGGTCACAGGTTCAAATCCCGGCAGGTCCACTCAGCCTTTCATCCAACTGAGGTCGATAAAATGAGTACCATTGAGTTGGGTAACAATAAACATCTGTTATTCAGCGCCAAGAGACCTCTGGGTGAACGTGCGCTTTACAAATACACATGTTATGTTATGTTATGTCATGTGCTGGGATGAATCTCCCATCTGTATATCTTGCAGTCTGTTTGCACTCTGACCCCTTACCCTGTCTGGGCTCCGCTCTGTGGGCTGAGATCCCCTAGGGTGGCCTCATGGTGCTGTTTGGACCTTTGAAACCGATGGATTTAACCCAAATCTGTGACTGGGGTGAATGTTTGACAATCTTCAGCCTTCCATCCATCATCTTTTTGAGTTGCTGATTAACCTAGTGCTGGGTACCCCAACATAACCAGCAGGGTCGGATTGGGATCACAATTTGGCCCGGGCACTGACGAAAAAAGTGGCCCACAATTAAGGGTCGTGGCCCACAATTAAGGGGCGTGGCCCACAATTAAGGGGCATGGCCCACATTCAAGGGGCGTGGCCCACAATTAAGGGGCGTGGCCCACATTCAAGGGGCGTGGCCTTTCATGAAACACCATTTGGTTACACACGTCAATGTCTTTGAATATTAGATGTAAATACTTTAGGAATTTGGCAAGTATGGTAGTGCACTGTCCAGTGACCAGCTGAAAGAGGGCATCAAAGATCAGAAATTGGATTATAAATTCAAATCTGTTCCGAACAGGGGCCCAAAAATATGTTTGGCCGAGAGCCCCCAAAATCCTTCAGATGTTTGGCACAGAAATGAATTAAAGTGAGAGGATACTGTTCTTGCACAGGAGACACGGGGGAAAGGTGACAATGGCGCCATGCTGGGAGCAACTAAAAAAACAGCAAGGCCCCTTTCTGTCCCAAAATTATTCGAGCCCTTCAGGGAAGGAGCACCTAATAGGCAGCGAAGCCCCTGCTATTACTAACCTACTCAGCCCTCCCCAGACCTTCAGCTCAGGAGCACATGAACAGCAGTGAGGCCCCTGCAATTAGTAAATTAATCAGCCCTCCCCAGCCCTCCAGGCCTCAGGGCAATGTCCTGGCAGGGGAGCACAAAACACCGCTGCTGGGTCATCCATGGTAGCCAGGGGGAGGCTGAGGTGAAGATGGTGCAAGTTGCAAAGGTCACCTGGCCCTCACAGCGAGACCCATTCTTCCTCGCCCACTATTCCCTCGGCCGTTTTTCTCTGGACCCCGACCCGCCATCTTGTCCATTCCCGCGTCTTTTTACCCTTCTCCCTAATTTCCCCCTTGACGTTCCTCAAATGTTTCTTCCCTTTTCTGTTTTGCCTTTTCTCCATACCCTTGTATCCCTCCCACCCTCCCTTGGTGCTGTGACTGCATCCCCCCTCCAACCCCACTTAATGGAACTCTGCCTGAGAAAATTTACTATGTGTGTATATGTATATAGAGAACTCTAATCACTAGTATATGAAGTAGACCTTTGTACTATCTACCATTCTTATGTGACTCTTAGAGTATATCCATTCATATCCCTTCCTTAGGTATTTAGAGATAACTCTAATCACTAGTATATGCAGTAGACCTTTGTACTCTCTACCATTCCTATGAGACTCTTATAGTATATCCATTCGTATCCCTTCCCTATGTATACAGAGATAACTCTAATCACTAGTATAGGCAGTAGACCTTTGTACTCTCTTCCATTCCTATGTGACTCTTAGAGTATATCCATTTGTTTCTCTTCCTTGAGTAACTTTACTACTTGTACATTTGCAATTTTTCTTTCTGTTTGTATCTCTTCCTTGTGTGACTTTACATCTTGTACATTTGCAATTTGTTCTGCTTGTTTCCTTTATGTAACGCATGTTATCCTAAATCCTTATGTTTCGCAACTGATTCTTATGTAGAGCGCTCTGACACCTTCTGGTAAAGTTTGCGCTATATAAAATTGCATTAAATTAAAAACAAAAAAACAAAAAAAAAACCTAACACTGTTTATGTGCTGCGTGGGCCCCAGGGGGTCCGAGGTGAAAATGGCTCAGAGGCCTGAGCAACACCTAGCCCCCAGGGAGGCCGATTTTTGCAAACAATCACCCCCTCCCCAGCCACCCTCAGCCTGATTGCTTTGCTGGGCAGGGGGTGAAGGAGAGGCCGCAGCGGATAATCACTGCTCAGGGAAGCTGCATTCATTTCTCTGTCTCTGTCTCCCTGCCCTCTGTGGGCTGTTTTTTTCTTCTCCCCTTTCCTAGTCCACAGAGATCACGGAGACAGAGACAGAGAAATTAATGCAGCTTCACTGTGCGGCTGGGAAAGGGGAGAAAAAAACCGGCCCACAGAGGGCACGGAGATACCGGCCCTTCGGCCGATGCCCGAATGCCCGCATTGCCAATCCGCCACTGATAACCAGAGGCTCCCTTTTTCTGTCCCTCAGATCGAAACATGGCGTTGGACGCATCGACATCGTAGAGAACAGGTTCATCGGAATGAAGTCTCGAGGTGAGTGCAATGAGTAGGCAAGCTCTTCTTGGTCCACCGATGGAGTGTTGGATAGAGAGATGGTAGCACCGTGGGGAGCCCGAGGGCAGGGGGGCCAGGGAGACCCTTCCGAGATGCTGAAGGGTCATGTGCAAGAGGCGGTGTCTATGACCGTCAGTGTTACGGACAGACAAGAGCCCTACGGTAGCTCAAGAGTGCAAGTTGCGACTCCCTCCGCACTGGGGGCCCGATTCACAGAATGAACTTAAGACTCAATCCTAAACTTACTACTATTTTGGTATTCACAGAATGCACTTACTACTTTTGGTATTTACAGAAGTTAGGATTTTAACTTAAGTTTGTCTTAACTTCTGTGAATACCAAAAGTAGTAAGTTCATTCTGTGAATACCAAAATAGTAGTAAGTTTAGGATTGAGTCTTAAGTTCATTCTGTGAATCGGGCCCTGGGAAGCCTTCTGGTAGCTACACGCTTAATACATCTGCATAGCACAGCATAGCCATGTTTTTTTGTTACTCCTACTTTGCCTCATTAATGGAATCCCTTAGAATCACGTCACCTTTCTTCTTCTGGGAACCGTATTCTACAACCTGTTGTTTTTTCAGCCTATGTTGCTGCAGGGTTCCTATTCTGCAGAGCTCATGTTCCCCAGGGTTTGTGTCCTGCGAGCTCATGTTCTCCATTATTCATTTTACACAGAGTATGTTGTGCCCGATTCACGTGAAGTCCTTTTGCGTTCTGCAGGGCTCGTATTCTGCAGAGTTCACACTGTGCAGGGTTTTGGTCTTGCAGAGTTCACGCTGTGCATGGCTCATGTTCTGCAGAGTTCACGCTGTGCAGGGCTCATGTTCTGCAGAGTTCACGCTGAGCAGGGCTCATGTTCTGCAGAGTTCACGCTGAGCAGGGCTCATGTTCTGCAGAGTTCACGCTGAGCAGGGCTCATGTTCTGCAGAGTTCACGCTGTGCAGGGCTCATGTTCTGCAGAGTTCACGCTGAGCAGGGCTCATGTTCTGCAGAGTTCACGCTGAGCAGGGCTCATGTTCTGCAGAGTTCACGCTGAGCAGGGCTCATGTTCTGCAGAGTTCACGCTGAGCAGGGCTCATGTTCTGCAGAGTTCACGCTGAGCAGGGCTCATGTTCTGCAGAGTTCACGCTGAGCAGGGCTCATGTTCTGCAGAGTTCACGCTGTGCAGGGCTCATGTTCTGCAGAGTTCACGCTGTGCAGGGCTCATGTTCTGCAGAGTTCACGCTGAGCAGGGCTCATGTTCTGCAGAGTTCACGCTGAGCAGGGTTTGGGTCTTGCAGAGTTCACGCTGTGCAGGGCTCATGTTCTGCAGAGTTCACGCTGTGCAGGGCTCATGTTCTGCAGAGTTCACGCTGTGCAGGGTTTGGGTCTTGCAGAGTTCATGCTGTGCAGGGCTCATGTTCTGCAGAGTTCACGCTGAGCAGGGCTCATGTTCTGCAGAGTTCACGCTGAGCAGGGCTCATGTTCTGCAGAGTTCACGCTGAGCAGGGCTCATGTTCTGCAGAGTTCACGCTGAGCAGGGCTCATGTTCTGCAGAGTTCACGCTGAGCAGGGCTCATGTTCTGCAGAGTTCACGCTGAGCAGGGCTCATGTTCTGCAGAGTTCACGCTGTGCAGGGCTCATGTTCTGCAGAGTTCACGCTGTGCAGGGCTCATGTTCTGCAGAGTTCACGCTGTGCAGGGCTCATGTTCTGCAGAGTTCACGCTGTGCAGGGTTTGGGTCTTGCAGAGTTCACGCTGTGCAGGGCTTATGTTCTGCAGAGTTCATGCTGTGCAGGGCTCATGTTCTGCAGAGTTCACGCTGTGCAGGGCTCATGTTCTGCAGAGTTCACGCTGAGCAGGGCTCATGTTCTGCAGAGTTCACGCTGTGCAGGGCTCATGTTCTGCAGAGTTCATGCTGTGCAGGGTTCATGTTCTGCAGAGTTCATGCTGTGCAGGGTTTGGGTCTTGCAGAGTTCATGCTGAGCAGGGCTCATGTTCTGCAGAGTTCACGCTGTGCAGGGCTCATGTTCTGCAGAGTTCACGCTGTGCAGGGCTCATGTTCATGCTGTGCAGGGTTTGGGTCTTGCAGAGTTCATGCTGAGCAGGGCTCGTGTTCTGCAGAGTTCACGCTGTGCAGGGCTCATGTTCTGCAGAGTTCACGCTGTGCAGGGCTCATGTTCTGCAGAGTTCATGCTGTGCAGGGTTTGGGTCTTGCAGAGTTCATGCTGTGCAGGGTTTGGGTCTTGCAGAGTTCATGCTGTGCAGGGCTCATGTTCTGCAGAGTTCACGCTGTGCAGGGCTCATGTTCTGCAGAGTTCACGCTGTGCAGGGCTCATGTTCTGCAGAGTTCACGCTGTGCAGGGCTCATGTTCTGCAGAGTTCACGCTGTGCAGGGCTCATGTTCTGCAGAGTTCATGCTGTGCATGGCTCATGTTCTACAGAGTTCACGCTGTGCAGGGCTCATGTTCTGCTGAGCTCATGCTGTGCAGGGCTCATGTTCTGCAGAGTTCACGCTGTGCAAGGCTTATGTTCTGCAGAGCTCATGCACTGCAGGGCTCATGTTCTGCAGAGTTCAGGCTGTGCAGGGCTCATGTTCTGCAGAGCTCATGCTGTGCAGGGCTCATGTTCTGCAGAGTTCACGCTGTGCAGGGCTCATGTTCTGCAGAGTTCACGCTGTGCAGGGCTCATGTTCTTCAGAGCTCATGTTCTGCAGAGCTCATGCTGTGCAGGGCTCATGTTCTGCAGGGCTCATGTTCTGCAGAGCTCATGCTGTGCAGGGCTCATGTTCTGCAGAGCTCATGTTCTGCAGAGTTCATGCTGTGCAGGGTTTGGGTCTTGCAGAGTTCACGCTATGCAGGGCTCATGTTCTGCAGAGCTCACGCTATGCAGGGCTCATGTTCTGCAGAGTTCACGCTATGCAGGGCTCGTGTTCTGCAGAGCTCATGCTTGCAGAGTTCGTATTCCTCATAGTCCTCAGGGCTCATCCTGTACTACATTCAGGTTATACAGACCCTGTTTTCACTGCGTTCGTGTTCTACAGGGTTTGGGATCTACACAGCTAAAGTCGCTTAATGAGGCAGCCATTGTGCAGCCCTTCAAAAGCTAAAGGCCATAATGAACTCCTAGAACACCCTGACCAAGAGTGGAAGCTGAGGACCAGGCAGAGGAGAACAACACCCTATAGAGGAGCCTATAGAAGCTTCCCAGGATGGTGGCAGTCAGCTAATGTATGTTCTCCATAGATACACGGAGGAGGCAGTCTTGCACCTGCTCTCTGGATGTGATGTGTGCATGAGAGGAAACTGTTTTAGAAGGTGACACAACAACATGGCTATACCTACCCCTAGAAATAATGTAACCCTTCGAATGTGGCTGCAGACTGGCTTTAGGACCACGATGATGAAGATGATGGAGAAGACCTGTATCGCAAGGAGTGTCCCAGCGCCCAGCTCAGGTTAATGCAAGGTCCTGACGTCTTCATTCTACACAAAAAGCCTCAATGGAAGGCGCTGCCTGAGAGCGCCTCATGGTATGCTCACTCTGAGCCCGGTGGAGTTGTCAAGTTGAACCTCTAACTGCCTGGTGGTGGTCAGTGCAATGCACTGGATATAGGCTCCTCGCTGAGTGAGTCTCGGCTTGTCATCGGTGCAACCAGCCTGACGGAAGCAGCGGCAGTGCGGTGGTGGTGCCAATTGTGCTCAGTGCTCAAAGTCAAAAAGTAACTTTATTTCGATTGAATTTACAATCATAAAAAGTACATTTAAAAACAAATATTTACAACAGTTTATAAAAAAATTACCATTTGCTCATTAATTACAAAAGGAAGCGAAACACTATTACTCGAAACATTGAGAGATCGTTCAAATTCGACTAAACATTGACACTCTATACACAAATATATTAACATAGTAGTCATTTGCTCGGAAAAGAAGTCTTAAGGGGCAGTGGCCAGTATTTGGGAATGAATTTTCAAACAGGCTTTGAGGTAGCAGGCTACAGTTTTGGCGACATACGGAGTGTCTAAGTGTTGAAGTGCAAAAAGAGCCGGTCTGCATCTTCTCAATCCTAACTGCCGGAGAAGTGGGACCAGCCAACGTTTACGCGGGGTCTCGTAAAAACTGCAGAAGAAGGTTACATGCAGGGTTGACTGGCGAGTGTGACCATCACATGGACAGTTAGCTAGTTCGCATGACCAAACAGAGGGCACAGGCAGTGAGACAAGACGATAAAATACATCAAACCGAAATCTGGTTAGAACATATCTCTCGTAATTGGACAGAAAAAACGACAAATAAGGTTGAATGCCATGGGAGGATTGAATCATGGTTAAATGAACATTTGACTTTTTACCAAGTTCTGAGCACAAACGTAAATCGCTTAGATGGGCGACACATAGTTTTTTCAAAGTTTTTCTTGGTATAGCCAATAGGGATACAGGGTCAGTGAAATATGCAGGGCAATTCAAATCGTTCAAAAATTTAAAAACATATAACAGCCAGGGAATCTTTTTCCAATAGGTCAGTGTAAGACAGTCAGATATTAGTGACCTAGTAAAATGACATAGCTCCTGGGTCCATATGTGATGCCAAAGGAGAATCGGCTGGTATCTAATGATGTCAGTTAGATACTCCCAGCCGAGCTCCATATGGGTGCCGTAAGTAGGAGCACTTCGGGGAAGGGCTAATATGTATTTCAGAAAATCATTTTCAGTAGTTTGAAGCTCATCTGCGGGTGTATAGCCCCATACACCAGCCCCGTAAGTGGCCACGCTCATGCATTTAGCTTGGTAGATCTTCAAAATTACAGCAGGGGCGGGCTTGCCCAGTTTCCTTGAAAATGAAGTCAACGCCGATGTTGTGCGTTGAAACTGCAATTTCTTGCTGGAAATGGCAGGTTTCCAGGACAGATGTTTATCAATGAGAATCCCTAGATATGGGTAGGTGTTAGCAGTTTCTAACCTGGTCTTCCCAATAAAAGGAGATTTACATTTTTGGGCTTTCTTGCCAATATTCATGACAAAAGTCTTGGACTTATTAACTTTAAGTCCAAGAGAAAGCATGAATTGGCAGTATTTGTCTAGTTGAATCTGGAGTTGGTTGGGTGTCCTTGCTAAAATGACAGAATCGTCTGCATATAGTAGTGCAGGGATTGGGCGGGTGTTTATGCAGGGGAGATCTTTACTACCAGCTAGCATCGCTTGCTCCAGCCCATTAGTATAGATGTTAAATAGGAATGGAGCAAGGACGCACCCCTGCCTAACGCCTTTTACAATGTCAAAAGATTCTGAAAGCTCCCCTTTGATGCCATATCTCACACAAGCTTTTGCGTCCGAGTATAACTCTCGGAGGAAATTCAGCAGTGCAGGATCTATGCCCAGGTTACTCAAGATCGCCCACAGCTTGGAATGAATTACGCAGTCGAATGCGGAACTCAAGTCCACATAGACTAGGTAAAGATTACCGCCTTTGGCCCAGGCGTATTTACCCATAAGCAGAGTCAGGTTTAGGGCCTGTTCCACAGTGCCCAATCCCTCCTGGAAACCAAACTGTAAGTCGGTTAAGATCTTATTCTCTGAGGCCCAGTCCCGTAGACGGTCCAGAATTAGTCTACCGGCGACCTTGCCCAGAGAATCCAAGAGGGAGATGGGCCTGTAGCAGGCTGGATTGTCACGGTCACCCTTTTTAAATATGGGTAGAAGCACAGAAGTGGACCAAGAATCAATTAGGCCGACCTGTGTCACTGCGGACATGACCTGCGTAACAATTGGGGACCATAGGTCTATATTGCTCACAAAGATGTCTAAGGGGACCCCATCCGGACCGGGCGCTTTACCGGTCTTCGAGGAGGTCAGTGCAGCGATTACCCCCGCTAGATCGAAGTGGAGGTCAATAGGATAGATATTGTTACTGGTGACAGCTGCCACCTCTAGTCTAGGGGCCTCGGTTATCAAGGTGGGGTCCCCAAAGATCTGTGAGTAGTGTGCTACCAATTTTTCAGCGGGTACTGCCACATCAAGATGCCATACAGCAGTTGCATCAGCTAGAAAAGGGGCCTTAACTGTTCTCCAAAACAGGGTACAGTCCTTGCTTAGTGTGCTCTGATGTAGTTGGGCCCAGAGATTATTTTTTATTTCCCGTTTACGGGATTTTTGTGCCATCTTATAGTTTTTTCTTAGAGAGGCAATTAGGGGCAGGTCCCTGACTTGATTGGATAGAGCGTTTTTTAGTGCACACTGGGCTTTACGACAGTGGGAATCAAACCACCCTATGGAATCCTTATCGTGAGTCTTATGTTGACGAGTAAGCTCTTGTCGGATAGCTTCTAGGATTTTAACAAAGCTAGATAGGATCAACTGAGGGGATGATGACTTCTCCAAGCAATGATAGATTAAGGGAAGGGTTTTTTGGATAATCTTGCTAGTGGCCTCTGAGGGATTGATCTTCGACCATTTGACAGTATAGCCATTAATTTTACTCATCTCCAGGGAATGCTGCGTTAGAAGACTAGTTTTCGAACAGGCTGAGGATGGGGTATTTAGTACTATAGTAATGCTGTTGGAGTAGTGGTCGCTTGAAGGATCGGTACCAGTTATAAAATGTTTCAATCGATTGTTTAGAGATTGGGAACATAAAATAAAATCGATAATTGTGGAAAAACCTCTACCGTGAAAAGTCGTCTTAAACTCCACAGCAGGACTCACTAGATGGTTCGCGAATTCAAGTTCTAAAGCAAAAATACAGTTGCTTAAAGCGTCACCTACACTACTATGGGCAAAGTGGGCCAGGGGGACATCATGCTCGTCTTTGGAGCCCACAAATACCTTTGTTATAGTTGTTACACAAATAAACATTGAAATCCCCACCCCACACAACATGGCATTGTAGCTGCTGGTTCTTAGCTTTCTGGTCCTGCAAATATAAAGTGATTTCCAACAAAGATTTTACACAGTCGCCAGGCGTGGAATTATTATACATATTAATGAAATAATAACAAGAACTATTGTCTGGAACTAATTTGAGGATTTGAAAGATTGGAGAAACTAGCGGGACTTCCGTGGTCGTGAATGGAATTAAGTTGGAAATGTAAATGGCTAAGCCACCCTTGGGTCTTCCATGAGCGGACGGTGTGTCCGGAAGATGAAATGTTTTGAAGCCCTGGATTTGAATAGGGTCAATTGCCCAGGTTTCCTGAAGGCAGATTAGCTTATAATTATTGGTCACTTCTAGCCAGGACTGGAGGTGGATTTTGGGTCTAAGGCCAGCTACGTTCCAGTATATGACTGGAAGATCCTGGGTTGATGACAAAATAGGGTTTGAAAACTGTGGTTCGTCAGAGGAATGTGGGGGTTGGGACAGGGACTGAGTGGTTGGGACGGAAAGGGAGGAGGTACGTTTTGGATCACTGAGTTGAGGAATAATAAGATGTTGGCTCAGAGGTGAGTCAACTGGGGTAGCTGACAAGGTGTGACACGGATCCTGGTGAATAGAAGGTGACAGCTGTTGGGTCAAGGATTGCTGGGGAGTACAAGACTCAGGATGGATACCAGACAGGGATGGCAAAATAGAGCCAACCGTCCGAGTGCTCTTACAGATGTGTTTGGGGTTAGGCGGAACATTGTTGGGGCCCTTATCTAAGGTGGGTAGAGTTGGTGGTCAGTCCACCAAATCCAAACAATCATATCTATTTGATAATGGTGGGCCTCTCCAATTGTTAAAGTGGCCTGGTGGTGGATTGCTAAAACCATAACCTGACCACTGGTCTCGATCTCTAATCCCACCCCAGTTCCCTACCCTTGTCCAGGACCACGGAGGACCAGCATTACGTGTGCTCAGTGCTCACTATTGTTCTCTGTTGTGAGTAAGGCTTTGTTAGACTTTGGATTGCTTTTGACTGGGTCTGAGCCCTGGTCGAGCAGCAACCAGCATCCTAGTCCGGGTAAGAGGCAGGCAAACTCTAAAGGAACCTGTGCTCACCCTCTGGTAGCTTGGCACTGAGCAGGCAGGCTTAACTTTAGAGGCTGTGTATTTGTGCAACACTTTATATAGTAACATACTGAAAACACCAGACAAAATGACTCCACACCAGGTTAGAAAAATAACTCTGATTTGAATAAATAAAACAAGACCAAAATGAAAAAAAAAAAAAATTAGCCAATTAGTAGAAATGTAACTATTGAATCTCAAAGGGTTTAAGTAAAATAGCTCCAAGAAGCAAAAGCTCTATTGGGGATATCTAGTCACGCCGGACCGGAACAAAGTCACAAGCTCAGGCCAACCGAAATGGAGCACAGACCAGCTATAGTGACCCAGTTAGTCCCACAGAACAAAGTATGTTAAATCCTGGTTGCGGAGCGCTGCATGAATCCGTGTTGAAGATTTGTTGAGCATCAGAGGCAATGCGTTGGTTCTGAGATGCAAAGAGACTGCGGTGTAAGGTCCTGATGCCTCGATGTCAAGGATCCTGTCGACGAGGCTTGTGAAGTGGAGTACGGTGCCGAGGATGTGAGTTGCAGAAGATGCTATTCGTCGATTCCACGGAGCAGTGAAGCTGCGATGCAGAATTTCAGGATAGTCATGAGGCTGCCGTTGAGGAGGAAAGCGAAAGTCTTGCGCCTGTTAAAGCATTGCGGAGCGGCGGTTCTGAAGGCGATATGTCAGTCCCAAGATGTGGGAGGCAGTGGTGACGCAAGTCTCTTGCTACTGGTCCAATCCACGCAGCAGTGGTTCTGCTCAGGGATCCGTGACTCAGCTGAAGAGATGTGTCGGTTCTGGTTGTGGATGCGTCAGTTCTACTGGCAAGTACATTAGGCCCACTTCCTAGTGCCCAGGACTGGGGTGGCACCACTTGGCAGGGTAGACTCACAGATGGCGGAGTCCCGGTGCAGGGGTTGGAAGCCTGTTATGTCCCTGAGGTCTCTGATCAGGAGGCCAGCCATCTAGCTCTTGGTGTCACTCTGGGTTCTGCAGTCAAGTGATGCAGGTCCAGTCCTTCTCAACCAGGCAGGAGGGCAGCAGCTCAGCACAGCAAGGCAGAGTGACAGTCCTTCAGCCGCACAGCAGTCCTTCTTCCTGGCAGAGTGTCCACAGGTCCAAACGTGTACTGAAGCGGTGGTGTCTGAAGACCAGTATGGATATCCAGTTGTACCTTTGATGTGGGGAAGACTTAAAAGACAGGCCTTTGAAGTGCATAGATGTCCTCCTTCCTGCACCGACTCTAGTCTCAATATCGGGGGCATGCTTCATTTGTGTGTGGTCATGACACAACCTATTTAGATATAAGTGAGGCTGTGCCCAGCTCCTCCCTCCCATACTGCCAGGATGGCCCATCAAGTCACACCTAAATTCATACAGTGTGTGGCTGTCTATAAGGAATACACAAAGCAACTAACAACTACACTCAGTCATGTGATTAGAGACAGGCTACAGGCACTAAATGGCTTAAGTAAGAAAATGACATATTTCTAAAAGGGGCATTTTCAGGATTGTAATTTAAAATTTGACTTCACCATGAGGTCGGATTTTAATTTAGAATTCCTTAGACGCCAAACCTGAATAGGTTATATCTTCCCATTTTGAAATTACACGTAAAAAATGTAATACGGTAATCCCAATGATATCCTATGGAAGATCTAAGCCTTGCTGTAGTAAAAAACAAATTTAAGGGGTTTTCACTACTAGGACACATGAAACGTAAAAGTACTTGTCCTGACTTTTAAATATATTGTACCTTGCCCTCTTGGTTGTCGAACGCCTACCTTAGATGTGACTTATTTGTATACAAAAGGAAGGTTCGGACCTGGCAGAAGGTTTATTTTGCGAAGTCTACATGGCAGTGTAAACTGCACACACAGGCTGTGTAATGGCAGGCCTGAGACAAGGTTATACGACTATTTACGTGGGTGGCAAAAGCAGTGCTGCAGGCCCACTAGTGGCATTTAATGTACAGGCCCTGGGCACATGTAGTGCATTTTATTAGGAACTTATAAGTAAATTAATTATGCCAATTGGGGATGAACCACTATTACCATGTTTAAGGGAGAGAGCCCATGCACTTTAGCACTGGTTAGCAGTGGTATAGTGCACAGAGACCTAAGGCCAGCAAAAACAAGGTCAGAAAAGAAGAGGAGAAAAGCAAAATGTTGGGGTGAAGCACCCTAAGGCTGCCAGTTCTGACAGGTTCCCTGTGCAGACTAAGTGTGCTGGCAGCACAGTGTGCATTCTGCCAGTATCACACAGCACGCACTCAGAGGCGCAACTAAAGACAATTTCCGGGGGGGAGGCTAAGAAAAAATTTCGGGGGGGGAGGCTGAAACTTTAAGCAATAGGCAGAGTGAAGCTGCAGGGGCTCTTAGAAGGGGTGAAACAACAACAATGCCTCATTAACATACAAATGGTCTTTTAAAGACTTGTGAAGTGCTCGGGTGCGGCTGTGTGTGCGCCCCGGAAGCTGTCTCATCCTGGGCTGCCATACACGACGGGGGGGGGTGCTGAAGCCCTTTGAGTCCATTGGGTGTTGCGTTCCTGCTCGCACTGCTCATGCAGCTGTGCCCACATCGCGGTTTGTGTCGCATAGCTCTAATGGTGTCAGGAGGTGCTATAAATGTGTGACTAAAGCATCTTGTCCAGTGATGCGGAACACCACGCTGAAATGCGTTAGTCTAACCCCTGATGCGTGGTACTTGGCAGTGCTGACTGAGCTCTAGTCCTACCTTGTTGTGTGTTTCACAGGGGGCTCACTCACATGAAAATCAGCAGCCAATGTGCCCCTTCCTGCTTACAATATGGTGGCCCTCTGTGCGCATGTGCAGCTGGCCGGTGGCACCGCGCACGTGCGTCTCTACGTCACGCCCCTGGTGCCCCTACACCCCTTGCGTGATAACTGCGGCCCCGGGGACAATAGGCGCTAAGAGCGCATTGTTCCCTCCAAGTGCCAGGAATGAAATGCAAGCGCAGGGGGCGAGGGGGCGGGGGGCGGGGGGCAGAGAGCCGCTGCTGGAAGACTTTCTGCATATTGTGTCCTTTCACACCCTCATTATCAAATTATCGTTTTTGCTCTGAGGGAGGGCTAATTAAGTGAAGTAAATTAAAGCTCAGGGGAAGGAGGGGGGGGCGAGGTGAACACATCAAGGCTCGGCGCGCGCCTTAAGAACAAAGCCATTCTTTGCGGCTCCTCTCTCTTCTGTTTAACCCTTTGCAGGGAGGTGGAAAGGAATAATACATTGTCAGAGCTCCTTTAATGTTCAAGGCTGCCTCTTGTCTTCTCTTGTTCTGGGGATGTGCAGAAGAGCTGGCAAACCTTACACCATGGGGTGGGTGGGCATGGCCCCCATCCGCTCCTTTCTGGTAATGGGGCCTTGTGAGGGATTCCTCGACACCCCGCTTGCTTCACCAACAAGACATACACATTTGCACCCACCCCGGCCATGCGTACCATTTCAGTCGCCCTACAAGTAATCGTACGCTACACCCTAGAGGTGCCTCCCACTACACCCTTCCTGGACATAAACTTAATATAAGTGTCCAGTGGAGAGGTGTGGTGCAGCGGCCAGGGCAGCTGACTTTGGAGCACAGGGTTCACGGTTCGATCCCGGCTCCAGCGCCAGCTCAGCTCAGCACCATGTGACTCTGGGCAATAGCTCACTTAATTTCCACGACAGTCCCCCAGCTCCTTGAGACCTGAAAGGGTGAGTAGTTGCGCTTTACAAATGCGGATTTAACATTTTTTTTTTTAAATGGACACGCGCCAGACGGACAGCGCATGACTATGCACTTTGGATATATCACCTGCTGTCAGATGCAAGTCCGAATGTACATAACTGTATAATATATATGTCGGAAAACGAGGCCACATCTGTGAGGCCTGCACAAATAACATGACACATTTGTCCTTCACTGGGAACCAAACACACTAGGGCAGCGCCTGACTCTCAGAGGGTAGCGTTGCAGAGCAGTCTGAGGTTTACTCAAGGGAGGTGGTGTGGGCTAGTAATCGCCATTTGCAGGTGCGCAAAAATAACATTCAATAATTGATTGTCCAGTCTGTACTTTGGTGTATAGTGTTGAGTGGTGTGTGTGTTTAATAAATGTACTCTTACTTTTATAAAGCAATTTACAAATATACATAAGCTGTTGGAATTACTTTGTGACATTGCATAACATCTCCCCCCACTCCTGCAGAGGGTGGGGTCTAGTACCACCACTCCCACATATGCACATCATCTTGCCCCCAATGCAGTGAATTGGTCTTAACCTGGAGCGAGGGCCCTGCGCACTGGCACCATCCCAGCGACGACCCCCGCCCTAATAACCTCAACAAGCATTAAACAGGCTACACCTGCCTTGGTGCCTCATGACCCTGACTGAGCATCTCCTACTGACCATAAAGTATGCACCTCTACATCTTAAGGGCTTATAGTCTGGGGTCTTCACCTAAGCGCAGCAGCAAGAATACATGTTTACGCACACTTTAGAATGACAGTACTCCGCACCTTTGGATATCATTAAAAGTGCATTGCAATTACAGCCCCTAAAGGCATCACAGATGATCACAGGATTAAGTTGTAGATACTGTCAGACACCCCAGCAAGAGTGTATAGCCCCTTGTATCTACTTTGCTTATGACATCCCCTTGCACCAGCGCTTCACTTTAAACAGGTGAGATTCAGTCCCTCTACGAGATATGACCATTATTAACTCCAGGGGATGCCCTTCTGCAGACCTCCCAACCTTGCACTTCACTCCTTGATGCAATAACCAAAACACCATCAGCGGAAGAACAAATGTTCCAGCCCAGAAGGTGTTAACTGCAAGTTGAGCCCTGGAGGGGTTGATTCCTTTGAACCCCCAAGACACTTGGGGTGGTACTTTGCTCTTCGTGCTGGGGGAGACTGTGCTTCTCCAGCAGCTCCCCCAGCACCTTTGCACATGCAGAGTGGTGACCCCGTTCTTCTGGGGCCACCGCAAGCCGTGAAAACGCTGTGTGGCCCTTGCAGGCCGGTCCTGGCCTGCAAGGCATTATGGGTGTTGCCGCATATTAGATGAGCGGCTCTCCCGCTGAACTTCTTCTTCGGGGGGGGGGGCGACGGTGCCTCCCGCCCCCTCACACGGGACCCAGAGTTAGGCTCCCGGGCCCCTCCTCCAGCACCTCTTCGTGGGGAGTGTGCCGGCGCACATCCGACTCTGAGTGGGCTCCTGGCACCCCGTGTGGGCATCTTCACCAGATGCGCGACGGCGCACCCCGGCTTGACTTTCTTTTCCCCGGGACCTGACCCACCCCGGGAGCATCTCTGAGACCGGTGGCTGAGCCCCACACGCTTCGTCGTCGGTCTTCTTAGGGGTCAAAGGTCATCTACCTTCCGGGGGCCATATCTCAGCCCCTGGGGGTCCGATCTGCCCCATTTTCACGTTTTCTCACTCCTGGTGGTGTCCCCCAGCCACCGGGAGCACCCTCCTTCACTTTCCAGGTCTCCAAGAGGGTGCATTCTGCAGGGAGCGGTCTTCTCTGGCTCCCTGCGCCAGCCTTTCACCTGGCTTTCCTCCTGCGCCTCTCTTCTCCTTGCGTAGAAGCCACTGCTTCCGCACACCGGTCCTGGGATCTTTTTCTGGCGCTGTTAGGGCCCTGGGGGGCAGTCAGGGGGTACCTCCTTCCAACTGCCCATTGCCAGGCTCCAGCACCTTTCGCCTCCGCAGACCACACCCCAGAGAGAGCTTCTCTTCCTGTGCAAGTACTTTTTAAAAGTTGAGTAGGGGGCTGGCAGGAAGCCTCTGTGTGTCTTATCAAACAGTGACACATCACTTCCCTGCCCCTGCTCCCTCCTTCTTGTCCAGCCCCTCGGTTTGTTCAAAAATGGCGTTGTCCAGTGTCTCTTGCCACATGGCCTCTGAAACCCATCTCCTTCCCCCCATACTGCCTTCCCTCCTGGGTGCAGCCTGGTGCCTGGCACCCAACGACAGCAGTTGATGGATTGGCTTGTAGCTCCACCTATCTTTTCTCCATGGAGGGAAGATCTTCACTCTGGGAAGAAAAGTAATTCATCTAACCTGCCAGGGCCAGACCCCAGCCAGGGACTCAGAAATTTGACATTTCTGGATGACCCAGAAGCAGTACAAATATGACTTTGGACTCAGCAGAATCTCCTTTTCACATCCGCTACACTGGACTGTAGTGCGTGTCTGGAATCTGTAGGCTTTGTGGAAGTCATTGTAGCCCCATAGGGAAATACTGAAGTCAAAACACACTGACTTTCCCTGGCATGTTCCTTTCCAGTGTATAAAGCCTATTCCATGTCATCACCCAATTCTGCATAAGTCGGTCACGCTATTCACTCTGTAGCTGCTCCTGCACTGCGCACGCTAGGAATCTCCCTTGCGCAGCCCCTACACATGTGCACACGCATGTACACCCGTGTCTGCATGTACCCAGCACAGTGTCCCATACTCCAGCTGCTGGGTGGCGGCCTAGTCAAGCCAAGGTACACCAGCAAAACCTTCATGCAGTCTCCTTCATTATGGGTTCACTGTGGGTGAGTCCCAGATTATGAGGCTCCCCCGCAGTAAAAGCTCAACAATTAGGTGCTCAAAAAGCAAAAACATCTGGTCGGCCCCTAGTGTTAGAACCACCTTCTAACAATATATATACTACTTGTGGGACAGTGAGCGGCCAGCCAGCAGTACAACCGACGCGCCTGCATCTAGAGGAAATGACAATTTGTTGATAACGTATACCACTGTATTCTATACATGGTGCACACCCTAGATGCAATGCATTCCTGTCCCTGTGCACCTATTGATACTATGTTTCACTTACATTGTAATTATTAATCAACACAATGTGTCCCTGCCCTTGTATAACTTCCGTTGCAACTACGCACCATACTCGTTCAATTGTATAAAGCGCTTCGAAGTCCTAATGGAGGAGTGTGCATATGCAAACTACAAACAAAGAAATAAAGTGAAATAAAGTACAGCAGCTCCTTGCATCTGCCACCACCACCACAGTCCCCCAAAAGACCCATGGGCCTTATATATGCGGCTAGCTTGGAATCGGAGTCACAAGGCCACTTGATTAAGTCAGCAGTGGCAGAGTCAGCACAGGCAACAAGACAGATAAAGCCAGCAGTGGCAGAGTCAGCACCGGCAACAACTCAAAGAAGGCTTGAGCGACAGAGTTAGGTCACACGGCAAGTCAGACAAGACTTGTGGTGGTGGAGCCAGCTCACGCAGCTCATCAGGCCGGACCGCCATGTCAGAAGGACCATTGAGGGTGGTGGAGTCAGCAAAGGTACTAAGTCTGAAATATGTCCTTATCATCTCAAGGCATTACCTGGTGAAACCTAAGGTTTTAAGGTATTTTCTACACAAAAAATGCTGCATAAAGGTTCAAAAAGTGATGAGGTTGCAGGTCCCGATTTCTGGTACAAGGCGGTCCGTGGCGGCGTCGGTTCGATAATGCAGTTCATAATGGATCCTTATTGAGTGAGGTCACTAATATGGCAGAGTGTGACCCGGACTAATTTCCAGGACACCGCTTCAGGATGACCCCATAGAATCAGAACTGACACAGGTACAGGTAGGTTCGGTGGTGTCAGTTCCCTAATACTAGGATAAGGTGGGGGCATATGTTGCTCAGCCCTCAAATGCAGGTGCAGAGACGGCCCTAACACTCCGTCCCAGATACCGGTAAACAGTGGACCCCAGTGAGTCAGTCCCCAGACAGCAGCACAGGCTGGGCCTCGCTGGAGTCAGCACAGATACCAGTACCGTGCATACCCCATGCAGGCAGTTCACTCTTGCAGACTGGTGCAGGAGTGTCCCCCATTGATAGTGACAACAATAAGGTATTGCAACCCCTAATTTTAAAGGTGATCATGGAAGACTTGCCTATCCAAAAACAGACACCTGACCCTCGCCCACCAACAGAGGTATGCCCCACTCCTCATTGGGCCCTAACAAAATTAACTGTTGTTGAAATGTGTTCTCTTTTCAAAGATCTGAGCTTATGTGCAGTTCTCAGCATCCTGCGTTATATGCAGCTACAAATTACTGAATGGCCAGCCAGTGACATTTTATTATCCTATCACTGATAAGATTAGAATCAAGCATTGCATGTTAGGGAATTCAATTATTCTCTAGGTCTCTCCGTCAACATATTTCGGCCAACTGCCAAGCGTAAATGGGCCAGTGACCATCAACAGGACCTCGGCATTCCTAACACTATTCCTACCATTCGTGCTATGGTTGTTATGTGTAAGGTGTGAAGATAAACAGAGAAAGAAATAATACTCCCATTTCAAATGACCTGTTTGCAGTAATAGGCTAGTATCGGAATAGATAGAGTAGATAGAGATGTTATGTTGCAAGCTTCCATGAATTAAAAGTCCTACCAATCATCACACTCTTTTGAAATCCTATCACTGTGTAAATATATAGTAAATCCATTGTAAAACATATTTCCCCCAAGTGAGTCACTCTAAAAGTCATGCATGTGGAAAAACACATCTACGCAAACAAAAGGAAAACATGCAGTCCTATCTTACGCTAAATTAAATGTGTGGGCCGAGCTCACTGGGTTTCACTCTACGAAATTCTGTGGACTTACAGAAAAGCTCTGCAAGATTCTGCAGAATTCTTTTAACAAGCGTAAAATATGGAGTTCGATGCAATTTATCGGGGATTGTGCAAGCAGTGCTGAAAATCAGCGCGAGGAGCACCACACGTTGCACAGGAGCTATTTTGCTGCTGCTCGAGTAGAAAATCTATCAAAGCGGAAGCAAATCTACTCAAACTGCAGCAAATCTACTCAAAAGGCAGCAAATCTACTCCAACTGCAGCCCTTTGACCACTTGCGAATGCTAGCGGCCACCCGTGTTAGAAAATCGCGCTTGGGGATGTCAAATCTCGCTGGCGCTCGTCTGTCCATATATTCTAGAACCATGTGAGAGAAAAATGTCACCACGCACGGTTGGCAGAATTTGGCCAGAACTAGGGGTGGGCTGAATTTGCGTAATCACGTTACGCAAATCTATGCAAAACGGTAAAAAATCTCTGCGAAAACGCAGAAATTCCATGGACACACGGAATTGCTTGTTCGCAGTGCTTTTTTCCTGTTCGCAATCGCTGTTTGCGTGCTCAGGGGGAAATATCTTGTGAACACGCATTTTGAGAATGCGAACAAACAAAAATTTTGCGAAGTCGCGGAACGCAGAATTTAGAGCAATTTTGCGTTCTCCGCGGCCCGCAAAACTACCCAAATTCTGCGAGCGGAACAGAATTTACCACCCAGGCCTAGTGCCTTCCTGCACCAGCCCTTCCCACTGTACCAGCACCGGGTGACCCGTGCTCACAGAGGCGGCAGGCTGCAAGACCCCTGGTGTGGCTCTCCAGTTTCTTCTAGGATACTGTTGCAGACTCTGTGGCTCACCCTACAGAAGGTGGGTTTAGACAGCCGTGTTCGGGCCGTGACCTGTCTTCCAGCGTCTTTATATCATCAGCAACACCCACACATGGTCTGTCGTAAGATGTTATGCTATATCCACTTTGTAAAGCACAACGAATCATTCGTCCGATGTAATGGGACGTTGGGTCCTCCAGACTGTGCTCTCACCTCCATACTCCACTTGGCGTCATTGAAGGTGGCAGAGGCTCTGCAGTCCAGACCTATCCCTCACCGCAGCAGACCGCAGTCCCTGCTCATCCACCGGCAGAGTAGCAGGCGCGGTAGTCCAGAGCTGCTAAGAGAGGTAGCTCTCTTCAGGGCTGTCAATCTCCTCCCTCAATGGGAACCTTTTGAAAGTTAATCCCAGGGGCGTAGCTTCAGGGGGTTGTTTGGGTTAGAGGGAGAGTGCCTCCCTTGGAACAAAAATCTAATATATATTTACCACCCTCCTGCCTCCTCATTCACTGCCAAACACGTTTCGAGCATTTGATTGCTCTCGATTACTGGCTGCACAAAATTACAGGAACAACGGACTTGAGTGGAACTTCGAATTTAATTGATAACAAAGTCCTGCCCATGTGGGCGTCAACTGTAATTTCTCATGGATAAAGTAGTCCATTGAAATGATGCCTGGGACTTTAAGTTGCCATTCAAAACACAGGTGGGTGCCTGTTGACGCCCACATGGGCGAGACTTCATCAATTAAATTCAAAGTTCCACTCACGTCTGGTGTTTCTGTAATTTTGTGCAGCCAGTCAGAGAGTACATCACCCATGTTCAGGCCCACTCATACACATGTGTATGAACTCACAGACCCACTGAGACACTCACAAACCCACTCATAGATCCACTCAGATACTCATACAACCACTCACACACCCATACAGTCACTCACACACTCTGTGTCACATATCCTGCAGAGTTCTGTACTCATTCACTCACTCATACACTCAGATATTCACACACCCACTCAAAACCTCATACATCCACTCAGAGACTCGCCCTCCCAGCCACAGACCCACTCAGACACTCCTACATGCACCCATTCACTCAGAAGCACACAGTCACTGATATACTCAGAGACTGACTCACACACTCACAGACCCACTCAATGACCCGTTCACAGAACCCCTCAGATACTCATGCTTCCAGTCTGGCCCACTGAGACTCATGCACTCACTCACAGACCCACTCAGACACTAATGCAGCCCCTCACTCACCCACCCAGACACCCACTTAGACACTCATGTATCCACTCACAGATCTAGTCAGGCAGTCATACACTTACTTACAAAAGGACAGAGGCACTCGTGCACCTACTCACAGATTGCCTGAGAATCATGGGACGAATCACAGACCCATTGAGACACTGATGCCCCCACTCATAGATGCACTGAGACGGTCATGCAGTTTGTTGCAGAAGCATTGATAGACTGATGCACCGTGTTACAGATTCACTGAAATGAATGCGAGACTTACTGATACTGTGATGCATGTTAGTTATAGATTACACTGAAAAAGTTATACACTGCGTCATAGAGATATTAGTGGAGGTGTACGTGCTATTATACGGTCATTTAGATAGTCATGTGTTTAGTATGTTAGTTATAATCCATTTTGCAGTTACAAGTTTTGAATGCGCTGGTGGCTGAAATTCAGTTAAAAAAAAACAAAGGTTTCAGGGACATTATAGCTAGGGTGACATTTCACTGGTACAAAACCAGAGACATTCAGCAGCTAAAGTTGCTTGAACTAACTCTAACGCACGCCCCGCAATGCACTGCTTTTGACCTCACTAATTACATGACTCATGACATGGGCAGTGACATCACTGATGACATCACTGATTACATCACTGATGATATTTGAAGTGACATCACTTGTGACTGGTGACATCATCCAGTGATTGTGAGTGTTTTCTAAAAGTTACTAATTCGCTACGTCATAAGGTTGTATAAGCTGGCCATTGTGAGCGCTCACTGAGGTTGTCGCTATACGGTTGTTTGTGATGTGTGGTGTAAGCTGGCTGTGTTGGGCCGCTCACTGAGGTTGTCTTTGTAAGGTTATATTGGATGTTTTGTGTAAACTGAGTGCAGGTAGAGTTGTAGCGCTTGTGTCACAGACTGCAGGTAGAGTTGTAGCGCTTGTGTCACAGACTGCAGGTAGAGTTGTAGCGCTTGTATCACTGACTGCAGGTAGAGTTGTAGCGCTTGTGTCTCAGACTGCAGGTAGAGTTGTAGCGCTTGTGTCACAGACTGCAGGTAGAGTTGTAGCGCTTGTATCACAGACTGCAGGTAGAGTTGTAGCGCTTGTGTCACAGACTGCAGGTAGAGTTGTAGCGCTTGTGTCACAGACTGCAGGTAGAGTTGTAGCGCTTGTGTCAGACTGCAGGTAGAGTTGTAGCGCTTGTGTCAGACTGCAGGTAGAGTCGTAGCGCTTGTATCACTGACTGCAGGTAGAGTCGTAGCGCTTGTGTCACTGACTGCAGGTAGAGTTGTAGCGCTTGTGTCACAGACTGCAGGTAGAGTTGTAGCGCTTGTATCACTGACTGCAGGTAGAGTTGTAGCGCTTGTGTCACAGACTGCAGGTAGAGTTGTAGCGCTTGTGTCACAGACTGCAGGTAGAGTTGTAGCGCTTGTGTCACAGACTGCAGGTAGAGTTGTAGCGCTTGTGTCACAGACTGCAGGTAGAGTTGTAGCGCTTGTGTCACAGACTGCAGGTAGAGTTGTAGCGCTTGTGTCACAGACTGCAGGTAGAGTTGTAGCGCTTGTGTTACAGACTGCAGGTAGAGTTGTAGCGCTTGTGTCACAGACTGCAGGTAGAGTTGTAGCGCTTGTATCACTGACTGCAGGTAGAGTTGTAGCGCTTGTGTCACAGACTGCAGGTAGAGTTGTAGCGCTTGTGTTACAGACTGCAGGTAGAGTTGTAACGCTTGTGTCACAGACTGCAGGTAGAGTTGTAGCGCTTGTGTCAATCAATCAATCAATCAATCAGTGACACTTATAGAGCGCGCTACATACCCGTAGGGTCTCAAGGCGCTGGGGGGGGGGGGGGTGCCGCTACTGCTCGAACAGCCAGGTCTTCAGCTTCTTCCTGAAGGAGAGGTGGTCTTGGGTCAGGCGCAGGTCGGACGGGAGGGAGTTCCAGGTCTTGGCGGCCAGGTAGGAGAAGGACCTTCCTCCTGTAGTCGCTCTTCGGATGCGGGGGACGGCGGCGAGGGCGTGGTTGGCTGATCGGAGGTGGCGTTTGGGAGCGTAGAAGTTGACTCGGCTGTTGAGGTAGCTCGGGCCTTGGTCGTGTAGGGCTTTGTGTGCGTGGGTGAGGAGGCGGAAGGTGATTCTCTTGTTGACGGGGAGCCAGTGAAGGTCTCTCAGATGTCCGGAGATGTGGCTGGATCGTGGGATGTCGAGGATGAGTCTGGCTGAGGCGTTTTGGATCCGCTGGAGTCTCTTCTGGAGCTTGGCGGTGGTACCGGCGTAGAGGGCGTTACCGTAGTCCAGTCGGCTGGTGACGAGGGCCTGGGTGACGGTCTTCCTGGTCTCTGTGGGGATCCACCAGAAGATCTTCCGTAGCATGCGTAGGATGTTGAAGCACGCCGAGGAGACGTTGTTGACTTGCCTGGTCATGGAGAGGGAGGAGTCCAGGATGAAGCCCAGGTTGCGTGCATGGTCTGTCGGTTTGGGTGCGGTGCCCAGGGCGGGAGGCCACCAGGAGTCGTCCCAGGCGGAGGGTGAGGAGCCCAGGATGAGGACCTCCGTCTTGTCCGAGTTCAGTTTCAGGCGGCTGGTCGTCATCCACTCGGCTACCTCTTTCATCCCTTCGTGCAGGTTGGCTCTGGCGGCGGCGGGGTCGTTGGTCAGGGAGAGGATCAGCTGGGTGTCGTCGGCGTAGGAGATTATGCTGAGGTTGTGTTTGCGTACGATGGCCGCGAGGGGGCTCATGTAGACGTTGAAGAGGGTGGGGCTCAGGGATGATCCTTGGGGGACGCTGCAGATGACTTCGGAGGCCTCTGACTTGTACGGTGGTAGGCGGACTCTCTGTGTTCTTCCGTCGAGGAAGGAGATGATCCATTCCAGCGCCTTGTCCTGGATTCCGATGTTGCTGAGGCGCCGTACTAGGGTGCGGTGGCAGACCGTGTCGAATGCCGCGGAGAGGTCTAGGAGGATGAGGGCCGCTGTTTCTCCATTGTCCATCAGGGCTCGGATGTCATCGGTGGCGGCGATGAGGGCGGTCTCGGTGCTGTGTTTGGCTCGGAAGCCGGACTGTGAGGGGTCGAGGGATCCGTTCGTCTCGAGGAAGGTGGCCATCTGCTTGTTGACGGTCTTCTCGATGACTTTGGCTGGAAACGGGAGAAGCGAGATGGGGCGGTAATTCTTGAGGTCGGTGGGGTCCGCTGTTGGTTTCTTGAGTAGAGCGCTGAGTTCGGCGTGTTTCCAGCTCTCAGGGAAGATGGCGGTGTCGAAGGAGGTGTTGATGATGTCTCGCAGGTGGGGTGCGATGACAGCGTCGGCCCTGTTGAAGACGTGGTGAGGGCAGGGGTCGGTCGGTGATCCGGAGTGGATGGAGTTCATCGTGCGGATGGTGTCTTCGGTGCTGATCGGGGTCCAGGCGTGGAGGGTGGTGGTGGGGGGGGGGGTGGTTGGTCGGTCATGGTGTGCGTTGGTTGCAGGTAGAGTTGTAGCGCTTGTGTCACTGACTGCAGGTAGAGTTGTAGCGCTTGTGTCACAGACTGCAGGTAGAGTTGTAGCGCTTGTATCACTGACTGCAGGTAGAGTTGCAGTGCTTGTGTCACAGACTGCAGGTAGAGTTGTAGCGCTTGTGTCACATACTGCAGGTAGAGTTGTAGCGCTTGTGTCACAGACTGCAGGTAGAGTTGTAGCGCTTGTGTCACTGACTGCAGGTAGAGTTGTAGCGCTTGTGTCACAGACTGCAGGTAGAGTTGTAGCGCTTGTATCACTGACTGCAGGTAGAGTTGTAGCGCTTGTATCACTGACTGCAGGTAGAGTTGTAGCGCTTGTGTCACAGACTGCAGGTAGAGTTGTAGCGCTTGTATCACTGACTGCAGGTAGAGTTGTAGCGCTTGTGTCACAGACTGCAGGTAGAGTTGTAGCGCTTGTATCACTGACTGCAGGTGGAGTTGTACTTGTGTCTTCAAACTATTTGGGCCACATCAAGCGGGTTTTCGCCCAGCGCATGGTACAGAGGCGGTCATGCTGACAGTCCTTGACTCCGTACGTCAGAAGGCCGACCTGGGTATACCACAGGCACTGGTTCTCCTGGATTTGTCGGCGGCGTTCGACACGGTTGATCACAATGTTTTGTGTGACCGTGTCGGGCAGGCCTGCATCCAGGGCTCGGCCGTTAGTTGGATTTGCTCCTTCCTCAACGGCCGCTCTCAAGCGGTTCAACTAGGGAACTTTATGGCTGCCAAGTCCTCCATTCTTGTGGGGTCCCGCAGGGATCCTCTCTCTCACCTCATCTATTTAATATTTATCTTTTTCCCTTGATCCTGGCATTGAAAGAAATGAACACCGTCCCCTTCAACTATGCTGATGACCTCCTGTTTATGATGGATGGCACCCCAAGTTCAGTCTCACAATTTCAAGAGACAATGCGGTTTATCCGTCAGTGGATGGATCAGAATCATCATAAATTGAACCCAGACAAGACCGAACTGTTGCTGACTGGGAACAGCAGCAGGTTCTGGGGCTTCATTACTGGCTGCCTGAATTAGGTAATCCACCGTAACCGGCCCCCCACGTACGTAGTCTGGGGGTAACCATCGACAGTGACTTATCCCTGAAAACACCGGTTGGGACAGTGGTTTCCTCCTGTTCCTTTCAACTTCGCAGGATAAGAAAGATTTGCCGTATGTTCACTCACTCAGCACTGGTGCAGGTGGTGATTGCGCTTGCGTTGTCCCATTTAGACGATGCTAACGCGATCTATCTGGGACATCCACTCTTTCTATCAAAACGCCTCCAACTGGTCCAGAACCAAGCGGCAAGCTTGATATTCCATCAACCCAAATGGCACTCGGCATCCTTCCTCCTGAAGAAGTTACATTGGCTCCCGGTCGCTCAGAGATCATTGTTCAAATCAGGATGCCTGATATTTAAGTCACTATACTGCAACAGCCCCGCAGTCATTAACAAGTTAGTCTATAGATTGACTTCTTTACGCCCCCTGCGCTCTGCCCAACTTCAGCTGATGATGCTACCATCTTATAAGCTCAAACGCCAAGGTGGATGTAAGTTGCCTTTCTGGCTCCTAAACTCTGGAACGCATTACCCACCGAGATCAGAAGCTGTACAGATCTGATGTGCTTTAGGGGACTGCTGAAAACTTGGCTTTTCATGCAGGCCTACGCATAACGCCATCCGGGTCGCATCTCTTGAGTCATAGCGCCATGAAACCTCTGGGTGTACGTGCACTCTAGAATCATTGCTAACATAACATAACATTGTGTCACAGGCTGCAGGTAGAGTTGTAGTGCTTGTGTCTCAGACTGCACATACAGCTGTTGTCACAGATTGCAGGAAGAGTTGTTATACTGCAGATGAAATTGTAGCACTTGCGTCGCAGGCTGCAGGTGGAGTCATAGCACTTGCGCCGCAGATAGCACGTAGAGTTCTCGTACTTGTGTCACAGTCTGCAGGTAGAGCTGTAGTGCTTGTGTGTTAGACTGCAGGTAGTCTGTCACTAGATTGCAAGCGTGTAGTAGTGTTGGTGTAACAACGCACATGACAGTAGCGTGTCAAGTCTCTGCCACTTACTGCTGACAGTGTGGTAGTATTTGTGTGACGTGCACCAGACACAGCAGTAGAGTTCATGTTTGATTACACGTGAACGGTCGTGTTTGATTACACGTGCAGTGGTCGTGTTTGATTACACGTGCAATGGTCGTGCATGCACCATAGACTGCAGGTCGTGAGAGAATAATGTAAATCGTGTGAGACTGATTGTGTTGCTGACTTGGGCCTGATTCACAAAGGTAAACTTGCACTCTCTTGTAAGTTTAGAATGTTTGCTATTCACACAGGGATTTACGAGTAGTAGCTTCATGAGTGCTGAGTCCGGCACAGAAAAAGAACGGTCTTTGTATGTGTGCCCTTGTGTGTGGTGTAGTGATGATGTCACAGAGTGCGTGTGTATCCACTGTTTCTGTCTCAGACTGCCAGCAGTGTGCCGCAGGGGCCCATGCCATCCTGTGTGGGGCTCAGGGGCCCCAGCCCTCCTCTTGTGTCTCAGGGGCCCCAGCCCTCCTGTGTGGGGCTCAGGGGCCCCAGCCCTCCTCTTATGTCTCAGGGGCCCCAGCCCTCCTCTTGTGTCTCAGGGGCCCCAACCCTCCTCTATGTGCTTCAGGGGCCCCAATACTCCTCTGGGTCCCTTAGGGGGCCCAGCCCTCCTGTGTGGGGCTCAGAGGCCCCAGCCCTACTCTTGTGTCTTAGGGGCCCCAACCGTCCTCTGTAAGACTCGTTTTAGGCATGTGAGGCTGTAAAGAGCCCCTGGTTCCCCAGACTACTCTCCTACATCACCTCACCCACACATTGAAGGGGGGGGGTGTCAAGGGTTGTGTGACGAGTGCAGGGCCCCCTCAGGTACCCCCTCCCTCCGCTCCGAGACTCTTCTTATGCATATGGCGCTCTTCAGGACCCCCCCCCCTCCCCCGAGCCAGGCCCCCACATCTGGAAGGGAGGGGTGTGAGGTGAAGGGTAGCAGAGGTGCAGGACCCCCCCTATCCTCTCTCAGACCCCTGTCAGTCACCGGGGGCAGCTCAGGGCCCCCAGCCCAGGCCTCCTTTGTCGCCGGCTCCGGGCTGGCATCCGTCGAGGGCAGGTGGGGCGAGGGGCACCGGAGTCGCCCCTCGCCCCGCTGCTCGGCATTAATTGCAGGTTTTCAGGCGCAGGCCAGTGGGCAGGGAGCGGCGGGGGGAGCCGCGCCTGAACCCTGTCATTTGCCTCTCCACGGAGGGGAAGGTAGGCATTTTCTCCGCGAGGTGCAGAGTGGTCTGTCTGGGCGCAGCGGGGCAGTAATCACACGTGTAGTCTGCGGCAAGCTGGGAGTGAATGGGGTCGGAGCCGCGCTCCTGTCAGCGCCGCTGCCTTTCTGTCATTTCTGACAGTCTCGTCATCCTCCGGTTCTTTGCTGTTTTTTAATACCTCTGTGTGTTTGCTCCCCCCTCCCCCCAGGTATCTACGAGACCCCGGCCGGCACCATCATCTTCCAGGCCCACCTGGACATCGAGACCTTCACCATGGACCGGGAGGTGCGGCGGCTCAAGCAGGGGCTGGCCCTACGCTTCTCCGAGCAGATCTACAACGGTACGTAGCCCCCCGGGGACCCCGTTCACAGGGTATAGGGTGGTGGGTGCCAGGAACAGAGCTGGGGGAGTCTGAGACACTGACGAGCACCGCCCTGAACACACCTGAGCCCCACAGGTGAGCGGAGCAGGTGAGATACTGACGAGCACCGCCATGAACACACCTGAGCCCCACAGGTGAGAGGAGCAGGTGAGACACTGACGAGCACCACCCTGAACACACCTGAGCCCCACAGGTGAGAGGAGCAGGTGAGACACTGACGAGCACCGCCCTGAACACACCTGAGCCCCACAGGTGAGACACTGCCGAGCACCGCCCTGAACACACCTGGGCCCCACAGCTGAGAGGAGCAGGTGAGACACTGACTAGCACCGCCATGAACACACCTGAGCCCCACAGGTGAGAGGAGCAGGTGAGACACTGACTAGCACCGCCCTGAACACACCTGAGCCCCACCGGTGAGAGGAGCAGGTGAGACACTGACGAGCACCGCCCTGAACACACCTGAGCCCCACAGGTGAGAGGAGCAGGTGAGACACTGACGAGCACCGCCCTGAACACACCTGAGCCCCACAGGTGAGTGGAGCAGATGAGACACTGACTAGCACCGCCATGAACACACCTGAGCCCCACAGGTGAGAGGAGCAGGTGAGACACTGACTAGCACCGCCCTGAACACACCTGAGCCCCACCGGTGAGAGGAGCAGGTGAGACACTGACGAGCACCGCCCTGAACACACCTGAGCCCCACAGGTGAGTGGAGCAGATGAGACACTGACGAGCACCGCCCTGAACACACCTGAGCCCCACAGGTGAGTGGAGCAGATGAGACACTGACGAGCACCGCCCTGAACACACCTGAGCCCCACAGGTGAGTGGAGCAGATGAGACACTGACGAGCACCGCCCTGAACACACCTGAGCCCCACAGGTGAGAGGAGCAGGTGAGACACTGACGAGCACCGCCCTGAACAAACCTGAGCCCCACAGGTGAGTGGAGCAGGTGAGACACAGACGAGCACCGCCCTGAACACACCTGAGCCCCACAGGTGAGAGGATCAGGTGAGACACTGACGAGCACCGCCCTGAACACACCTGAGCCCCACAGGTGAGACACTGACGAGCACCGCCCTGAACACACCTGAGCCCCAAAGGTGAGCGGAGCAGGTGAGACACAGACGAGCACCGCCCTGAACACACCTGAGCCCCACAGGTGAGAGGAGCAGGTGAGACACAGACGAGCACCGCCCTGAACACACCTGAGCCCCACAGGTGAGCGGAGCAGGTGAGATACTGACGAGCACCGCCATGAACACACCTGAGCCCCACAGGTGAGAGGAGCAGGTGAGACACTGACGAGCACCACCCTGAACACACCTGAGCCCCACAGGTGAGAGGAGCAGGTGAGACACTGACGAGCACCGCCCTGAACACACCTGAGCCCCACAGGTGAGACACTGCCGAGCACCGCCCTGAACACACCTGGGCCCCACAGCTGAGAGGAGCAGGTGAGACACTGACTAGCACCGCCATGAACACACCTGAGCCCCACAGGTGAGAGGAGCAGGTGAGACACTGACTAGCACCGCCCTGAACACACCTGAGCCCCACCGGTGAGAGGAGCAGGTGAGACACTGACGAGCACCGCCCTGAACACACCTGAGCCCCACAGGTGAGAGGAGCAGGTGAGACACTGACGAGCACCGCCCTGAACACACCTGAGCCCCACAGGTGAGTGGAGCAGATGAGACACTGACTAGCACCGCCATGAACACACCTGAGCCCCACAGGTGAGAGGAGCAGGTGAGACACTGACTAGCACCGCCCTGAACACACCTGAGCCCCACCGGTGAGAGGAGCAGGTGAGACACTGACGAGCACCGCCCTGAACACACCTGAGCCCCACAGGTGAGTGGAGCAGATGAGACACTGACGAGCACCGCCCTGAACACACCTGAGCCCCACAGGTGAGTGGAGCAGATGAGACACTGACGAGCACCGCCCTGAACACACCTGAGCCCCACAGGTGAGTGGAGCAGATGAGACACTGACGAGCACCGCCCTGAACACACCTGAGCCCCACAGGTGAGAGGAGCAGGTGAGACACTGACGAGCACCGCCCTGAACAAACCTGAGCCCCACAGGTGAGTGGAGCAGGTGAGACACAGACGAGCACCGCCCTGAACACACCTGAGCCCCACAGGTGAGAGGATCAGGTGAGACACTGACGAGCACCGCCCTGAACACACCTGAGCCCCACAGGTGAGACACTGACGAGCACCGCCCTGAACACACCTGAGCCCCAAAGGTGAGCGGAGCAGGTGAGACACAGACGAGCACCGCCCTGAACACACCTGAGCCCCACAGGTGAGAGGAGCAGGTGAGACACTGACAAGCACCGCTCTGAACACACCTGAGCCCCACAGGTGAGAGGATCAGGTGAGACAGTGACGAGCACCGCCCTGAACACACCTGAGCCCCACAGGTGAGTGGAGCAGATGAGACACTGACGAGCACCGCCCTGAACACACCTGAGCCCCACAGGTGAGAGGAGCAGGTGAGACACTGACGAGCCCCGCCCTGAACAAACCTGAGCCCCACAGGTGAGAGGAGCAGGTGAGACAGTGACGAGCACCGCCCTGAACACACCTGAGCCCCACAGGTGAGACACTGCCGAGCACCGCCCTGAACACACCTGGGCCCCACAGGTGAGAGGAGCAGGTGAGACACTGACGAGCACCGCCCTGAACACACCTGAGCCCCACAGGTGAGCGGAGCAGGTGAGACACTGACGAGCACCGCCCTGAACACACCTGAGCCCCACAGGTGAGCGGAGCAGGTGAGACACTGACGAGCACCGCCCTGAACACACCTGAGCCCCACAGGTGAGAGGAGCAGGTGAGACACTGCCGAGCACCGCCCTGAACACACCTGAGCCCCACAGGTGAGAGAGCAGGTGAGTCATTAACGAGCACCGCCCTGAACAGACCTGAGCCCCACAGGTGAGAGGAGCAGGTGAGACACTGACGAGCATCGCCCTGAACAAACCTGAGCCCCGCATGTGAGAGGAGCAGGTGAGACACTGACTAGCACCGCCCTGAACACACCTGAGACCCGCAGGTGAGACACTGCCGAGCACCGCCCTGAACACACCTAAGCCCCACAGGTGAGAGGAGCAGGTGAGACACTAACAAGCACCGCCCTGAACAGACATGAGCCCCACAGGTGAGAGGAGCAGGTGAGACACTGACGAGCACCGCCCTGAACACACCTGAGCCCCACAGGTGAGAGGAGCAGGTGAGACACTGACGAGCACCGCCCTGAACACACCTGAGCCCCACAGGTGAGAGGAGCAGGTGAGACACTGACGAGCACCGCCCTGAACACACCTGAGCCCCGCAGGTGAGACACTGCCGAGCACCGCCCTGAACACACCTGGGCCCCACAGGTGAGACACTGACGAGCACGGCCCTGAACACACCTGAGCCCCACAGGTGAGCGGAGCAGGTGAGACACTGACGAGCACCGCCCTGAACACACCTGAGCCACACAGGTGAGCGGAGCAGGTCTGCAGTACCACGCCCGCCCTCCTCTCAAGCCCCCCATATACACATGTGAAGGGGCTGGTGGAAAGCATGTGCTGGTGACGGGCCAGCAGTGTGGACTGGTGGTTCCCTGGCACCCTGTAAGCCGTGCCACGCAGCCCATGTGCGAACGACAGGTGACAAGCAGCAGGTTGGCCCTTCATCCTCCACTAGCCACACACTCCATAGGCACTTTACAGGTGTCAAGCAGCAGGTTGGCCCTAGTTCTTCCACAGGCCCCACACTCCACAGGTACTGTACAGGTAAGAAGCAGCAGGATGGTCCTAGTTGTTCCTCGGGCCCCACACTCCACAGGCACTATACAGGTGAAAAGCAGCCGGCTGGTCTCAACTTACAGATCACCCTATGCTGTCCCCTACCAGTAATACACACAGGAAGGCCCTCTTCACACCATGCACCCTACAGGCAACAAGGTGTACACAGGCCCTGGACTATCGCACTCTATATACCTCTCACGCACCCTACAGGCAACAAGGTGTACACAGGCCCTGGACTATCGCACTCTATATACCTCTCACGCACCCTACAGGCAACAAGGTGTACACAGGCCCTAGACTATCGCACTCTATATACCTCTCGCGCACCCTACAGCCAACTAGGTGTACACAGGCCCTGGACTATCGCACTCTATATACCTCTCACGCACCCTACAGGTAACAAGGTGTACACAGGCCCTGGACTATCTCACTCTATATACCGCTCACGCACCCTACAGGCAACAAGGTGTACACAGGCCTTGGACTATCGCACTCTATAAACCTCTCTCACACCCTACAGGCAACAAAGTGTACACAGGCCCTTGACTATCGCACTCTATATACCTCTCACGCACCATACAGGTAACAAGGTGTACACAGACCCTGGGCTATCGCACTTTAAATACCTCTCACACACCCTGCAGGTAACAAGGTGTATACAGCCTGTGGTCTGTTGCACTCTCCATACCCCTCAGGTACCCTACACATAACAATGCGTACATAGGCCCTGGTCCGTGACTCTCTCCATATGCCTTGCGTATCCTACAGATAACAAGGCGTACATAGGCCCTGGACTATCGCACTCTATATACCTCTCACACACCCTACAGGCAACAAGGTGTACACAGGCCTTGGACTATCGCACTCTATAAACCTCTCTCACACCCTAAAGGCAACAAAGTGTACACAGGCCCTGGACTATCGCACTCTATATACCTCTCACGCACCCTACAGGCAACAAGGTGTACACAGGCCCTTGACTATCGCACTCTATATACCTCTCACGCACCATACAGGTAACAAGGTGTACACAGACCCTGGGCTATCGCACTTTAAATACCTCTCACACACCCTGCAGGTAACAAGGTGTATACAGCCTGTGGTCTGTTGCACTCTCCATACCCCTCATGTATCCTACAGATAACAATGCGTACATAGGCCCTGGTCCGTGACTCTCTCCATATGTCTTGCGTATCCTACAGATAACAAGGCGTACATAGGCCCTGGTCTGTGACACTCTCCTTATGCCTTGTATCCCCTACAGGTAACAAGGCGTACGTAGGCCCTGGTCTGTGACACTCTCCATATGCCTTGCGATAACGTTTCGCACTACGCAAATTGCATGTAGCACAGTGCAAACACGTGTAGCGGTCATTTTTTGCTTGCTCGCAGTCCTCAACATCAAGTTGGCGACCGCGAACAAGCAAAATGACATCCTGGCGAGACTTGTTCCTCGTTCGCGATCAGCAAAATCAAGTTGCTGATCGCGAGCGTGGAAAATGTCAAGTCAAGTCAAAACATTTATATAGCGCACTGCATACCCAGAGGGTTTCAAGGCGCTTAGGAAGGGGAGGTGGATTATTTATAAATAACCCTCCCAGCGAGATTCTCAACACGGGGAGGTCAGGTTTCTCATTGCGAGTGGTCGTGTATGCTCGCACCCGCTCGCGTTGAGAAACTACCAGTCCGTGTTGAGAAAGCTGCCGCTCGAGTAGAAATAGACTTGAGCGGCAGAAAACGACCGCTTGTACTGTGCAAGATGCAGTTTGCACTGATTGCACAGTGCGGACAAGCATCCAGCACTGTGCAATCAGTGCGAACAGCATTTTGCACAGTGCACTATGCAGTTCGCGTAGCTACGCGTAGCTTGCGAAGTACACTTCGCGTAGCTATGCGTAGCGCTACTTCGCGAACTATGCCCAGGGTTAGTCATCACCTTCGGATGTGCCATTCTGGGTTAGAACCTTAAGGCTTGGGTTTCCAATGATGGGCAGGCTGATTGAACCAGCATCTTTCCACTTGCAGTTGAAATGAAGGTTTTCCGTGTGCGCCCGAGGGTGGGTTACCATGGCAACTTCAAATGTCTATCACATAGGCTCTATCAGTTGATGTTGAAGCTTTATTTCGCCTTTAAGTCCCCATCGTGTGGCTGCTCGGTGGACATGGGACTGAGGATAATAGATTAGGGGGATCCTGAATTCCTTTGAACCCCAAAGAAGACCCCACACAAGTGCTTTCGGGTGCTAAACCTCCATTCCATGAGCCCAAAGTGTCTCCTGAAACTCACAGAGACCCCAGGGAGGGGTTCCCCAGTGCACACACAATACCAGCTTGGCATAGTGCTTGCTGTGCCACAGAGCGGCCAGCGGAGTAGCATAGGGGCTGATTTAGAGGTTTGTGGGTGAGGGTATTCTCTCAGGATGACAGCGGACTTCCGAGTAACCTCACCCGTCAAATCTAGAGTCTTCCTTCAGTCACATAGACAACTCTAAACATATCACATCCATGTCAATGTTATAAATGTTTGACAGGCGGTCCCGTCGGACAGGATGGCTTTCCATTGAAATTTTACAAAGTTGATTAATATCCGGTATAGCCTGCTACGGTGGGCTATAAGGCTATAAAGGCCCGCTCCAGCGTTAAAGGCCCGAGCGGAAAACAAGGGACTTTGACGAGGGAGCGGGACTTTGATAGTCGGTATAGCCCAGCTACGAAGGGCTATAAGGCTATTAGACCATTCTCCCACTAGAGGGCAGTATGTTCTAACAAATTAAACAAAGGCTTTAGGGCGCGAAAGGGGATTGGAATCCCCTCAGGCTCCCTGAAGCCTTTGTTCAGAACCACAGCTGTGAACAAAGAACCATTAGAATGTTGGAGCGCCGGGCTTATATCAGCCATTATAAGCCCAGAGCTACACCATTGTTTTCAATGGAGCTAACAACATTCCAATGTTTTAATATTTTTTACAAACAAACTTCCAAAGTGGGTGGTGAGTTTTTTTTTTTTAAACAGCAAAAAACACATAACACCATCCACTCTAAATAGGGCAGGCAGCACTATGCGTTAAACACCAGTCGCCCGTACTCTGTCTGCGTATGTCGGCGACGGAGCCAGAGTGGGTTGCGTCGTTAACATACTTAAGGTCTGCCTTCTTCTAAATCAGGGGTGCAGACCATGAGATTTGTGGAAAAGGTACCCCGTCATTGTTGCAACAGACTACTCCCTCCACCAAATTTTTATTCAACTCCAAAGTCTCTTATTGGGGCAGAGGATTGCGATTTCCAGACAGAGTACTCCAGGGGGCTTAATTTGTTATTTAGCGACTTCTGCCAATCTTCGCTCAGTCTAGTGTCAGTCTCAGTCTTGGGCATCTGTTGACATCACACCCTGGGCTGAACTAAAAGGTTGACTGAGGGCCTGATTTAGGGCTTGGCGGGCGGGTTACTCCGTCACAACGTTAACAGACTCCCATCCGCCGAAATATAACTCCCATTATAGCCTATGGGATTTATAATAAGGTGGACGGGATACCCTTCACCGTTGTGATGGAGTAACCCGTCAGCCGACATCGGAATCTGGTCCTCCGTTGGAACCTTAGGGAGTGATTGAGAGTGGCGGACGCGTAACTCCATCACAAGGCGGATATTCCGTCTGCCTTTTTACAAGTGCTATAGAGTATCCCTCACACTTATGTGTCAGTTCCGCCCCCTTCTCTTGCAGCTGTGTGGGGTTGCTGGGGGCTCCCTAGTCCTAAACCTGTACCATAGCCTTTTGAGACCGCTGTTGTCAGCTGTGACCTCCGCCTCCATCTTCCATGAGATACTGTCAAAATGTCTTTGACTTCACAAGGACAGGAAATCTTTCTGGGTTTGACCACGCCCAGTGTGCCCCATTAAGGTGTGGTATTCTCCACATATGGGCCCTTGAGTCACCAGAGATTGTGACTCCATCTGGTTTCTGGGTGCGGTTGTAGGAGGCCGTGAGCCGCAAACAATTGCGCCCTTTGCCAGATAAGTTCCTGGGTCTGAGATGGTTTGTGAAGGTTCTGTCGGCTGGCCCTGGTCACTTTGATGTATCTCAGGCCTTTACAAGAGCTGAGGTTGCCACGAGTGCCTTCTCCCTTCCGTAGCTCCCCCTGAAGCATTGTGGGAAGGTGTGATGCTGAGGCTGAGCGCTGCTGCCTCTAATTGCTGTCTTTGCAGGGGAACGAGCAGGTGTGTGTGAAGCCCCAATTGTCCCTGGCCTACCCCCTGCACACACAGACACACCCCTCCACTGCACAGCAAAGAAGGGGAGGTTATGACGAAAGTCAAATTGCAGCTCGGGAAGTGGCAGGCTTGTGTGCGAACCTGTTTCCGAGGGGAGGAGGAGAGCACCTCTGTTATTAAATCCTATTTTAGTCACTTCCCGGAACACGACTTGCACCCTCGAAGAACGCGGTGTGTGAGCGAATATAATGGAAGTGCTCCTGGTTACTGACGCCTCTCGTCAAACAGCGTGATGAAATGACAGGTCCTTACAAAAGAGTGGGTTCAGGTGCAAGACCCAGGGGCCAGAACCTCCTTACTGTGCAGATAACAGGGAATACAACTACCGCACTGAAGAGGTAAACATGTGGGAAGCAGCCACCAGCTATGCACAAATCTATGCATCTAACACAAAAAGCTGTGTCTCACTCTTCTCGGGCAACGCCCCCCAAATCTGGAACTCTCTCCCAGTGCATATCAGAACTAACCCCTCCTTCATGAGCTTCAAGAGACAATTAAAAGAAATCCTTCTGAATCTGCACCTTAATCCCTCCAGGAAATAGCTAATAATACACCCTGGAAACACCGCCTTGTTACACGTCTCTCTCTCTCAAGGTTTACACAATGTATCGACACTCAACTCCACAATCGTAATGTATTATTACTAGGGGTGGGCGGAATTTACGTAGTCGCGCTACGCAAAGCTCCACGAAATGGTAAATCTCTGCAAGCAGGCAGAGTTATGCAAACTCGCGGAATTGCTTGTTCCGCCCATTCACGGTCCTTTTTTCCTGTTCACGAACACTGTTTGCGTGCTCAGGGGGAAATATCTTGAGAGCACGCATTTTGAAAGCGCGAACAAGCAAAAAATTCCACAAAGCTGCAGATCGCAGAATTTTTGGCAATTCCACGTTCTCCGAGGAACGCGAAATTACACAAATTCTGCAAATTCCGCGAGCCGAATGGAATTTACTGCCCAGGCCTAATTATTACTGACTGATAATGACTACACTCTCACAACTGAAATGTTACTGTACTGTGATTGACAGATATTTCCTGTGACGATGCTATAAAGTGCTCCTATACCCTCGGATCTTACCAGTGTTATGGAAAACTCTTAAAATAAAAAGCCTTCTGGGGTTTTCTGGGTAATCTTTCCACCATGAAGGATGTCTGACTTTAGGTTTGGCAGTAAAGCTGCCGGTTTCCTGTGTGTTCCTCCTGACCTATGCAATGGTTCTACTGTACGGGCCATGGCTGTGCTGCCACCAGCGCTCCCTACATTGACCTAAAAGCTTCGACTCGCCGAGCACGAGCCACCCCGTCTAATCTTTGTTACTACATGGCTACCAAGCCAGTAGAAGTTGGCTTCCGCTCGTGCCCTCAATGGTACTCCACATCCTCTGCTGATGGGCCTTGTCCCTGCTCTTGTCACATGTGTTGAGGGATGTTTTTGCCAATGCTTGTTGTCCCTGTTGGAGCCATTTGCAGTGTTGTAACAGTTTGCTTTGTTTAATGAGCGGCTCCTTAGACTTTTTTGGGTAGAGTTACATTTAGTTCTTTTCGTCATCTGACCGCTGACTCATGTTGAAGAAACCGACTATTATGGGTTGTGGGGTTCACTTTTACACTTGGGAAGGATGCTTCGGTCGCCGTTTCTTGCACTTTTCGGCTCCTGTGGGATGCCTTTGCCCGGAATTTTCTTTCTTCTTTTGATTCTTATATCATGTTGACTCTTTTCACCTGTAAATCTTGTTTGATCCTTTGGCCATCAACACTTACGGGACAGATCACTGAGAAAATATCCCCTCTGGAAATATTGTGATACAAAAATATTGTGACCTTAATATCCATGTCAAAAATATTGTCGTCCTATACATATAATGGTAAGTACAAAAATATCGAAAACAAATATTGTCACCAATTATATGAATTTACAAATTATTATTTCCATCATGTTCATAAGTAAATCTCATGTAAATTAATATTAATAATTAACTGATAAATTAATAATATTTAAATAACTTCAACTCACATCGAATATATAATTTAAACAATATTTATTTTCATATTTAAACTATTTATAATGTATGTAAATATTATAAATTAACTTTATTAATTGGTATAATTAATTACCAACACACCCTTTATAAATACAAAAACAACAACACACAGCAATAAAAACATTTGATATATTTCACAATTTACATAATTGTCATTTAAATAATTAACATAATGTAACATTAAATTATGTAAAATATAATTCTTAAGTACTTCTAATTGAATTACTTCCAACCCTATATCCCTGCAAAACACACCACTCACACCTAAAACTTAATGGGAAAACATTATTTATACAATTGACATTCTCAATTAAATAATTAATATTATTAAAAATTAATAATTAATAAAAAAAGTTTGTACTTCACACCCTATACCGCTGCAAAACACACAACCCATTCCAAAAACTAAATAAAAAATAAATTAACTTAATTATCAAGTAAATAATTATGGATGAATAATTAATTTAAAATCATTTTCTTCCCCCATACCCTACAAAGCACTCAGCCCGCACCTAAAGCTTAATTAAAATAAATTATTATACAATTAGCATATTTAATTAGCAATTAAATAATTACTTGAAACTTAATCAAAAAAAGTAATACAATTAGCATAACTAATAATCAATGAACTAAAAAAAAATGTAATATTAGTTAATTATAATTACATTACTTTCCACCCTGTACCCCTATAAAGCCCATAACCCGCTAAGGTACTAAAAAGTAAATTATAAAATTAAATTCCCTTAACTACCAACAATTAAATACTAATATTTTTTTAAATAACAATATTTATCTTACACTTTAAAACGTATACAATTAAAATACATTAAAAGAATTAAAAATGATATTAACAACTATATTTTAGTAAACTATATTAATTCTTTCGATATTCTTATAAACTATATTAATGCCTTTCATATTTTCATAAACTATTTTGATAACTTTGATATTTTTAACATCGACGTTACTTACCTAAAATGGATAATTTCGACAACGATATTCGTGCATATGATATTTCTATATATATTGATATTTAAGTCTCAATATTTTTGTATGGCAATATTATTTTTCGATAATCTGTCTTAATCGCTTACGGGACCCTTGGAACCCTCAATTTTGTTGCACCAGTTAGCGCTTGATTGATGACCCTTGTTTGATCACTTGGTGCTCATCTCTTGATAGATCATCTGGTCCTTGACTATTGCTGTATCGTTAAACCTTAAATCTTGTTGGATTATTTAGTCCATCATTTTTATTGAACCCTTTTTCCCTATATAATCATTTGACTCTTTGGTCCTTTTGACGTATCAGATCCTTTATTCCTATATTTATAACAGATTATTTGTTCCTTGACTCTGGTTGGATGTTTTAACCCTCCGTACTTCTTCGATCCTTACGCCATTGATTCTTTTTGCATCCTTTGCCTGCAACAATGGTTAAAACCTTTGACTCTCAGATCTTGTTGGAGCTTTTGGGATTGTTTCTTTGGATTTTTTGTCCTTTAACTCTTGTTAAACTCTTGGGGCCCGAGTACAACTTTAGCGCTCCTGCACGGCTCTCCACCAGCCAAAGCATTGCCAAAGCAGCGCAAAGACGGCCTGCCGGATTACGAGTTGAATACATGCAGGCAAATGGTCCTTTTGTCATTCCCATGGCGGTGCCCTGTAAATGGGCACAGCAATGGGAACAACAAAAATATTGCAGCACGGCATCGATTGTGAAGTCCATGCCATGCTGGAACTGGGTGTGCAAGCAGACAGGGGGGCACATGTTGTGCCCCTCTCAAATTGTTCCCATGCCAGGGGGTGCATGGGGGCCATGGGGGCCTTGTATGGCTCCCTTTGTTTCCCCACCACAAGCCTTTTCATGGCAGGCTTACCGCCAAAAAAAGGCTGGTGGCGAAAGAGCTCGAAATATTGGTCTGCGCCAGTCCCACTCAACATATTCTATTTCTCCTCCTCCGTGCCACCACCAGGCAGCAGCAGTTCCCTGGCGCAGCTGGTCTTCCACCGCTGGAGAAATGCAGAAAGTCGTAATCCAGCGGTCGGGCCACCATGAGTCTGAAGGTCCATGGACTGCCAGACTTTTAATCAGCCCCTAAGATCCTTGGATCTGTTTTGAGGTCCGACGTCCTCCGCTCTTGTTGGAGCCTCAAAGTCTTGATTGTTGTGGGATCTTTGAGTCTGGGATTCTTTCTGAATGCTGATGCCATATGTGGTATATTCGGCGCTAAATTCTTTGCCTCTAACTTTTGTTGAATCCATCACCACTTAGCTCTTTTTAGGTCTGTTTCCTTCAGCGCTTGTTAACCCCTTTGACCCTTGGATCTGGCTTCTGTTGGTCCTTATTAAATCTGTAGCTCCTCAGTCCTGTTGGATTCTTTCACCATTGTTGAATAATGTGGTCCCTGGTCTCGGTATAGAGTATGAGTCTAGATTCTTTGGAATTTTTAGTCCATTGTTCAATTCTTTACCCCTCTGTCTTGTAGCCATTAATATTTCTTGGATCATTTGATCTTGTGGGATCCATTGTCACTTGCTACCTTTGGTCCTTTGTGTGTTTTGGTGCTTCAGCACGTGGTCTTTTGGCACTCGTTGGCCGTTTTCATCCTCAGTCTTCTTGGGTTCCATTTTCTAGATTCATCTGTGTTCCTCTGTGTTGTTGGATCCTTTGTCTCTCAGACTTTCCGGTTCTTTTTGTCCTTGTTGGATCTTGTGGCCCCTGAATCACGTTATGTATCATCTTTTATAAATTAGCTCTTTGTCAGAGCCCTTCTGTCTGGTTCATCTATTTCTTGTCACCTTATTGGTTTTGTGGCCTCGTTTGGGCCCTTATTTGTACCTCTTGTGTGCCTTGCCTACAACAGTGTCATATTTGTCTCTTGGACCCTTCTATTCATTTACATTGTTGCTCTTTATTTTCAGTCTTGTGTTGTTTTTGTGCTTGTTTCCCTGACTTGGGTCCTTAGGTTCTGTTATTGCTTTATTGCTCTTTACTTTCAGTCTTGTGTTGTTGTTTGTGCTTGTTTCCGTGACTTGGACCCTTAGGTCCATTTGGATTCTGTTGTTGCTCCTTATTTTCAGTCTTGTGTTGTTTCTTGTGCTTGTTTCCTTGATGTGGGCCCTTAGGTCCAGTTGGATTCTGTTATTACGTTGTTGCCCTATATTTCCATTCTTGTGTTTGTTTGTTGTGCTTGTTTCCCTGACTTGGGCCCTTAGGTTCTGTTGTTGCTTTATTGCTCTTTATTTTGCCTGAAGCTGAACTCGGACAAGACGGAAGTCCTCATCCTGGGATCCTCGCCCTCCGCCTGGGATGACTCCTGGTGGCCCCCCGCCCTGGGCACCGCACCCAAACCGACAGACCACGCACGCAACCTGGGCTTCATCCTGGACTCCTCCCTCTCCATGACCAGGCAAGTCAACGCCGTCTCCTCGTCGTGCTTCAACATCCTGCGCATGCTACGGAAGATCTTCCGGTGGATCCCCACCGAGACCAGGAAGACGGTCACCCAGGCACTCGTCACCAGCCGACTGGACTACGGCAACGCCCTCTACGCCGGAACCACCGCCAAGCTCCAGAAGAGACTCCAACGGATCCAGAACGCGTCAGCCAGACTCATCCTCGACATCCCACGACACAGCCGCATCTCCGGACATCTCAGAGACCTGCACTGGCTCCCGGTCAACAAGAGAATCACCTTCCGTCTCCTCACCCACGCACACAAAGCTCTACACGATCAAGGCCCGAGCTACCTCAACAACCGCATCAACTTCTACGCTCCCAAACGACACCTCCGATCAGCCAGTCACGCCCTCGCCGCCGTCCCCCGCATCCGAAGAACGACAACAGGGGGAAGGTCCTTCTCCCACCTGGCCGCCAAGACCTGGAACTCCCTCGCGACCGACCTGCGCCTGACCCAAGACCACCTCTCCTTCAGGAAGAAGCTCAAGACCTGGCTGTTCGGGTAGTAGCAGCACCCCCCCCCCCCCCCCTAGCGCCTTGAGACCCTCCGGGTAAGTAGAGCGCTCTATAAATGTCTATGAATGATTGATTGATTGATTTATTTTCAGTCTTGTGTTGTTTGTTGTGCTTGTTTCCTTGACTTGGGCCCTTACGTCCAGGTGGATTCTGTTGTTATTGCTTTGTTCACACTGTTTCATACTGGCGTTCACTGGTCCTTTTTGAGCCTTTGCTGGTTGTTGACTCAATTGGCTCTTGGCTTGCCCTATTGTTTCACTCTTTTCAGTCTCTTCCATTTCCTGTGTGGCTGGTTACACCCATTGGTCCTTCTTACCTCTGTTGGGTCTTTTATATCTGGTTGGATCCATTGACCTCCATCTTGCCCCATCAGCCATGCCTGGGCCATTCTATCTCGTTGCATTGTTTTGCCATCTGGACGGGTTCCTATTAAATCTTCAGAACCAGCTGGCTTCATGGTCCACTGTTACATATGTGCCTAGAATGGAGTTGAGGGCATACCAGATCTTACTGTAGGCTCTGTGTGGACTGAAGAGGAAGACGTATCGATGACGTAAAGCAGGACGTCCTGCGAGGACGAGCTCGTAGCGTGGGTGAGTGCCAGCGCTGCCAGATCTGCATTGACGTCTCCGTCCCAAGGAGTGGTCTACAAGCTCTGTAGAGTCCAGGACACATATGACGGCGTCCGGATCGCTGAATGCGACACTGGGTGAAAGATGTCAAACTTGGGCTTCTTCCTCGCTTCCCAAGCAAACCCCATTTTCCGAATGAGGACATGGTCCGGGCATGGTCTAGTCTTGAAACAGAACCTTTCCAAGATGGTGCCAGTCCATGGGATGTTGTTTCAGGATCCCAATCCACCATGAAATATGGCCTTTTTCCCAAGATCTTGCCAGTTCCTGTTAGATCATACGTGAGGAGTCAGTTCCATGTGAAAGATGTGTCACTGCATACACTTTCCATTCTTTTTTGCCTCCTTCCCCCTCCCCCCCCTTGCCTTGTGTCTCTGGTTTGGGTTGTTGTCCTCTACATGGTATTTTATTTATTTTATTTATTTTAAAGGATTTATATAGCGCTGGCTAGAGCTGGAGGTATCGGAGCGCTTTACATGAGCATCAGATCGTAGTTACAGGTTCCATCGTTACAAAGGTTACGCAGTTATTAGAGCATGGCAACATAGTTACTTGTAAGGTCGAGATAAACAATAAGCACCTCATGATGTTTCTGTGACTCTTGCTTTGCCCTTATATTTGCTTGGATCCGCTGCTCCAGACTTTGCCTCTGCGGTTCTCTGGTTTAGTTTTTTCTGCTTGAGCTGTGATGTCTGGTTGACTCTTGACTTGAACCTCCCATCATCTGTGTTGCTCTTTGGTCCCTGCCTGGGTCTCTACCACTGATTGGATCTGTCGTCCTCCACGCTGTGCCTTGTGTTTGGCCCTGTGGCCCTCTCCCTGTGGTCTTTGTGCTTCATGTGGCCCTCACCTTGCACCTTTCATTTTGTGTTTTCCAGTTCCCCCTCCTTGGACCTTTACATCTAATTGGTTCTATTGGCCCTCGCTTTGCACTTCAAATTTGGTCCTGTGGCCCCTGCTTGAGCCCTTTTGTTTGGTGGCTCCAACCTCTCTCACCTTTCACCTTGTGCTTGGCCCTGTGGCCCCTGTTTGAGCCCTATTGTTTGGCTCGCTCCGTGGCCCTCGTCTTGCACCTTGCTGCTGGTCCTGTGGCCCCTGCTTGTGTCTTCACATCTGATAGCATAGACACAAGGTATACGGCGTTGTACCTGGTGTTTGGCCCTGTGGCCCCTTATTGGGCCCTTTTGTTTGGTGGCTCCATTAACCCTCACCTTGCACCTTGATTGATGCACAGGGCCCTAATTGGGCCCTTGTGTTTGGTTGGCTCCAACCACCCTCAATGTTAACATTGTGATTGGCCCTGCGACCCCTCTTTCTGCCGTATTGTTTTTCTGGCTCCATGGCCCTCACCTTGTTGCTGGTCCCGGGGCCCCTGCTTGGGCCCTCTTCTATGGTTGGCTCTGTGGCCCGCACCTTGTTGCTGGTCCCGGGGCCCCTGCTTGGGCCCTCTTCTATGGTTGGCTCTGTGGCCCGCACCTTGTTGCTGGTCCCGGGGCCCCTGCTTGGGCCCTCTTCTATGGCTGGCTCTGTGGCCCTTACCTTGTTGCTGGTCCCAGGGCCCCTATTAAGGCCCTCTTCTGTGGCTGGCTCTGTGGCCCGCACCTTGTTGCTGGTCCCGGGGCCCCTGCTTGGCCCCTCTTCTATGGTTGGCTCTGTGGTCCTCACCTTGTTGCTGGTCCCGGGGCCCCTGCTTGGGCCCTCTTCTATGGTTGGCTCTATGGCCCTCACCTTGTTGCTGGTCCCGGGGCCCCTGCTTGGGCCCTCTTCTATGGCTGGCTCTGTGGCCCTCACCTTGTTGCTGGTCCCAGGGCCCCTGCTAAGGCCCTCTTTTATGGCTGGCTCTGTGGCCCTCACCTTGTTGCTGGTCCTGGGGCCCCTGCTTTGGGCCCCTGCTTCGGGCCCCTACTATGGCTGGCTCCATGGCCCTCACCTTGTTGCTGGTCCTGGGGCCCCTGCTTTGGGCCCTCTTCTATGGCTTGCTCTGTGGCCCTCACCTTGTTGCTGGTCCCAGGGCCCCTGCTTTGGGCCCATACTATGGCTTGCTCTGTGGCCCTCACCTTGTTGCTGGTCCTGGGGCCCCTGCTTTGGGCCCCTACTATGGCTGGCTCCATGGCCCTCACCTTGTTGCTGGTCCCAGGGCCCCTGCTAGGGCCCTCTTCTATGGCTGGCTCTGTGGCCCTTGCCGTGCACCTGGTCCTGTGGCCCCTGCTTGGGCCCTCTTCTATGGCTGGCTATGTAGCCCTCGCCTTGTTGCTGGTCCTGGGGCCCCTGCTTTGGGCCCCTTCTATGGCTGGCTCCATAGCACTCGCCTTGTTTGTGGCCCTGTTGCCCCTGCGTGGGTCTTCACATCTCTTAGCATAGATTGGCCCCTGCGTTGTGTCTCGTGTTTGGCTCTGTGCCCCCCCCCCCCCCCCCCGGGCCCTTGTGCCCCCCTGCCTCCAGTCCTCCCCTGTCTCTTCCAGTCCTCTGGGGGGGTGGGGGGGGGGGGGGGGTCACTCGCCGAGGCTCAGGGGGGCAGGGCCCCGGTTGCAGAGTCCTCGTCCAGGGCTCCAGGACTGTCCAGTCCGACTTTCCTGAGCAAGAAGCGCTGACTTAAATTCCAGTTGACCAGTTACAAATGGTTTATGTGGGGCTCAGCTAAAACTACATAAGATGATGCAGACGTTGCTACGAGGAACATTTCCGTGGGTTCCAAGTGGTTTTAGGGTCTTGTCATTGGTGTGTTTTGTAGGAGCTGTATTTACTAATTGACGGTCACGTGCCAGTACCCCAGCGCCTAGAAGCCCAGTGAAGCACAAGTTGTAAATAGCGGCGCGGATTCCCACCAGTTTGCTTGTGTCACTCTAGATGACAGGCTCGGGCTCCGACGCAGAAAAGAAAACAGAAGCAAGTGTTTCTTTCCTCCTCGTTAGTGCGTAAATGAGGTGTAATTACCTGGGAACAGGTAACCGAGCCCTGCAGCCTCTGGCGGGGGGAGAGCTGAGGGGGGGGGGGGGGGGGCAGGGGGGGGTATAGGAGCGGCGATGGCTGTCGGAGTTGAAATGTCACCCCTCTCGCTCCTATCTCCCTCCAGCTCCGCTCCGTCTTCATTCGGAGCCTCTCCGGCTTAATAGGCTAATGACGGCACTTAGTGCCAGGCGAGTGCGCGGAGTGACAGCGTGCCACTCACGCGGGGGCGAGGGGGGGGGGGGGGGGCGGGGTTGCTCCTCTGCCTCTCTCCCTGCCCCTCCTCCGCTCTCCTCTGGAGGGAGCCGAGGGTGCAGCGCTTTCAGCTCCGTTCGAGTCTGCGCTGGCACCACGTGTGACCTTGGGCAGAGCGCAGCCTTCCATGGCTGCACGGGCCTCTCGCCTGGTTCCTGGGTTGTCCGTGAAGGCTGCATTGGTCACTGCCTGGGGTTTAAAGAGCTATGTACCCCACTGGCAGGGAGCTGAACACCCCCACACACACCCTTCACCCCCCCCCCCCCCCCCCCCCCCCCCCCAGTGACCACCATTATCTGGTGGCCGCGGTGTTTCCTACCCACAGTGGGGTCTCGAGGGGAGCCTGGCACGGTGGGCAGGAGATCTCAGTGGCCCCCGGGCCCCTCCCTCCCTGCCCCCTCGCCCTCCGAGGACCGAGGCGGACAATGGGCGTCCTGCGGGCAGATGTGTCCGGACACGGGAGCCGAGGCTGGGACTCATGTTACCCCCACCGGCCTTGGAAGGTGAGCTCACCTGGCCGCCCCGGCATATGGAGCCTGATGGCGGCAAAGATAAGGCGGAGGGGTCAGGGCACGGTGGGATGGGGGGGGGGGGGGGGGGGCGAAGAGGTGGCTGGGAGAAGAGGAGGGAGGAGGGGTGGACATGGCTGCGCGCTGATGCTTGAAGAAGAACGGCTGACACCTGGTCAGTGGAGGGGGTGGCTGAGGCCTGGTCAGTGGAGAGGGGTGGCTGAGGCCTGGTCAGTGGAAATGGGTGGCTGAGGCCGGGTCAGTGGAAAGGGGTGGCTGAGACCTGGTCAGTAGAGAGGGGTGGCTGAGGCCTGGTCAGGGGAAGGGATGGCTTAGGTCTGTAGAGGGATGGCTGAGGTCTGTAGAGGGGTGGCAGAGGCCTGGTCAGGGGATAGGGGTGGGTGAGGCATAGTCAGGGGATTGGATGCCTGAGGTCTGTAGCGGGGTGGCTGAGGCCTGGTCAGTGGAGGGGGGTGGCTGAGGCCTGTTCAGGGGATTGGGTGCCTGAGGTCTGTAGAGGGGTGGTTGAGGCCTGGTCAGTGGAGAGGGGTGGGTGAGGCATAGTCAGGGGATTGGATGCCTGAGGTCTGTAGCGGGGTGGCTGAGGCCTGGTCAGTGGAGGGGGGTGGCTGAGGCCTGTTCAGGGAATTGGGTGCCTGAGGTCTGTAGAGGGGTGGTTGAGGCCTGGTCAGTGGAGAGGGGTGGCTGAGACCAGGTCAGGGGAAGGGATGGCTTAGGTCTGTAGAGGGATGGCTGAGGTCTGTAGAGGGGTGGCAGAGGTCTGTAGAAGGGTGGCAAAGGCCTGGTCAGGGGAGAGGGTGGCTGAGTTAAGTAGAGGATGGCTGGGACCTGCTATAGGGAAGGGATGGCTGAGGCCTAGTCAGTGGAGAGTGGTGGCTGAGGCCTGGTTATTGGAGAGGGGTGGCTGAGGTCTGTAGAGGAATGGCTGAGTCCTGGCCAGGGGATTGGGTGCCTGAGGTCTGTAGAGGGGTGGCTGAGGCCTGGTCAGTGGATAGGGGTGGCTGAGACCTGGTCAGGGGAAGGGATGGCTTAGGTCTGTAGAGGGATGGCTGAGGTCTGTAGAGGGGTGGCAAAGGCCTGGTCAGGGGAGAGGGTGGCTGAGTTAAGTAGAGGATGGCTGGGACCTGCTATAGGGAAGGGATGGCTGAGGCCTAGTCAGTGGAGAGTGGTGGCTGAGGCCTGGTTATTGGAGAGGGGTGGCTGAGGTCTGTAGAGGAATGGCTGAGTCCTGGCCAGGGGATTGGGTGCCTGAGGTCTGTAGAGGGGTGGCTGAGGCCTGGTCAGTGGATAGGGGTGGCTGAGACCTGGTCAGGGGAAGGGATGGCTTAGGTCTGTAGAGGGATGACTGAGGTCTGTAGAGGGGTGGCAGAGGCCTGGTCAGGGGATAGGGGTGGTTGAGGCCTGGTCAGTGGAGAGGGGTGGCTGAGGCCTGGTCAGGGGATTGGATGCCTGAGGTCTGTAGAGGGGTGGCTGAGGCCTGGTCAGTGGAGAGGGGTGGCTGAGGTCTGTAGAGGGATGGCTGGGGCCTGGTCAGGGAATTGGGTGCCTGAGGTCTGTAGAGGGGTGGCTGAGGCCTGGTCAGTGGAGAGGGATGGCTGAGACCTGGTCAGGGGAAGGGATGGCTGAGGTCTGTAGAGGGATGGCTGAGGTCTGTAGAGGGGTGGCTGAGAGCTGTTCAGGGGAAGGAATAGCTTAGGTCTGTAGAGGGATGGCTTAGGTCTGTAGAGGGGTGGCAGAGGCCTGGTCAGGGGAGAGGGGTGACCGATCCCTGGTCAGTGGAGAGGAGTGGCTGAGGGCTGGTCATTGGCGAGGGGTGGCTGAGATCTGTAGAGGGATGGCTGAGGCCTGGTCAGGGGATTGGATGCCTGAGGTCTGGAGAGGGGTGGCTGAGGCCTGGTCAGTGAAGAGGCGTGGCTGAGACCTGGTCAGGGGAAGAGATGGCTTATTATTATTATTATTATTATTATTAGGGAGTTTTATAAAGCGCCTGGTTTACGCCCAATAGGCGTGTCCCCGTGCTATGGTAAGTAGGGTAACAGTCTAAACAGCCATCACAGTTACCTAGCGTCTGAAGAGACGAGTCTTAAGTTTCCGCCTAAACAAGGATTCTGAATGCTCCAAACGTAGTTCTGGCGGCAGGTCATTCCACCGCTTCCCTGGCCAGATATCTGAATGATCTGCCCCCCATGCGTGCTTTCTTTATTTTGGGGATTTTCAGAAGTCCTGTGCAGGAGGAGCGCAAACTCCTTGTAGGCTCGTACCAAGTAACCAGACTCTGTAACGGGGCAGGGGCTTTGCCACCCAGAATGCAGTGACATGTGGCAAGAGCCTTGAATTCCACCCTGCTCCTAACAGGAAGCCAGTGCAGGGCCTGGAGCGCTGCCCTGGAGGAAGATCTTCTAGGAAGCCTCAAAACAAGGCGAGCGGCAGCATTTTGCAGCACCTGGAGGCGGTTGAGAGCCTTTCCCGTGGCCCCCAGATACAACAAATTGCTGTGATCCAGGCGCAAGGTGACCAGAGCATGCACCAGCGTCCGGCGAGCTGTGATAGGCAGGAGATCCAAGACCTTCCTCAGAGTTTTTAAAACTCCGAAGCATGTCCCCACCACTCGGCTGACCTGGGAGCCAAAGGCGAAATCAACATCCAGCCACACCCCCAGGTTCCTTACCTCCTGGCAGGGAACAGATACCTCTCCTTGGCAGGGCGGCCACCACGCCGACGACCAAGCAGATGGGCTTCCCCCCACCACGAGCACCTCGGTCTTACTGCCATTAAGTTTCAGGCAGTTGGCGGACATCCAGGCTGCCAGTTCTTGCATGCAGACTCTGAACTTGTCCGCCACTAGACCAGGTGCCCGCGAGAGGGATATTACCAGCTGCGTGTCGTCGGCATAGGACACAAGACGTAATACATAGCTTTCAACAATGGCCGCCAGCGGGGAGACATATAGGTTGAACAGTGTCGGACTCAGGGACGAGCCCTGCGGCACGCCCTGGCCCAACCCAATCTCCCTCGAATAGCAATCTCCCTGGCGGACTTGGAAGCATCTGCCTGACAGGAAGGACCGGATCCATCTAAGCGCCGCTCCTGACACCCCTCCGTCATTCAGACACTGTAGCAAGGTGGAATGAGCTACAGTGTCGAATGCTGCGCTTAGGTCCAAGAGGATCAGGGCCATGGTTTGGCCCTCATCCACTCCCTGCCGTATAGACTCTACTGCCATGAGCAATGCTGACTCCGTCGAATGCCGTGGGCGGAAGCCAAATTGAGTCATGGAGCAGGGAAGCTTCCTCTACAAAGCCCATCAGCTGAAGGTTTACGATTTTTTAAGCAATCTTTACCATGTATGGCAAGAGGGAAATGGGGCGAAGATTGTCTAACCTATCATAGCTGATATTGGGCTTCTTTTGGAGAGGAAGAACTACTGCTCGTTTCCAGGCATCTGGGACAGTATAAGTCTCAAACGAGATATCCAAGAGATGACGGATATGTGGCTCTAAGACATGCAGGCTGCCCGTCAGGCGTCTGGGTGTAGTGGGATCTCGAGGGGAGCCTGATTTAATTGACCCACAAATCTGGATGAGTTTTTCAGTAGGTGGGGTTACGAGTGTCGTTAGCACCCGTTGTTCTCCCCTTACCTCGAGTACCTCTACAGTCTCGGGGTCTATGATGGCCCGGCTGGGGAAAGCCGAATAGATGGTTGCTACCTTATTGGCAAAAAACTCCGCTACTCGGTTGCAGTTGTCCACCGTGCAGAATTCCTCTGGGACTGCTGCAGGCTTCCCCACCGAGAGGGATTTGTATATTAAAAACAATTTCTTCGAGGAGTTCTCAGCTTCCCCAATCCTGGTGTCATAGTACACCTTTTTAGCCTTTCTGATTACTCTGTGGTAGTTACGCCTACTTGAAACATAATCCATTCTGGCTTGGGTGGCGAAATCTACTCTCCACCGCCTTTCTGCACGTTTGTACGCGGACTTGGCCCTGCACACCTCTTCATTGAACCAAGATGCCGTTTTCAGTGCACGTCCCTCTGTTTTAATCTGGGCGAGCGGGGCTACTTGGTCCAGGGCAGCTAAAATGCGCTGGTCCAGGTTATTATTGACTTTTTCCACATCCTCTCCCTCTGGTCCATCCCCCACCATAAGAGCCTCATTAAACCTGGCAAGGGAAAAGTTAGCCCATCTCCGTCTCGGGCGATGCAATGCCACCTTTTCCGATACTCTAGCTCCCGGAATAGAAATCGAGAAGGGCACCAGATGGTGGTCCGACCAGGGGATAGGTACGGGGGTCAGGGCCTCCACTTGTCCCCAGTTGGCAAAAATAGGGTCCAATAAATGGCCCAGTTGATGGGTAGGAAATTCACCTATCAGCTCGAGCTGAAGCGCACTCAGTTATTTGCATAGGTCCCCTGCCACCTTATTAACAGGATCGTCCAAGTGTAGGTTGAGGTCACCCAACACCAGGAACTTATCCGTGCGTAAGGCTGCCTCTAACACTTTCAACCAGGCTGTCTACAAATCTGGCTGATGGGCCAGGTGGCCTGTATATCAAGAGGCCCTTCACAGTGTACCCCCCGTTGACTTGAATGAAGAACGCGCCCGCCTCACTATCTGTAACCACAGTCTGCTCCAAAAGGCAGCGTAAGCCCTGCCTTGCAACAATGGCTATTCCTCCACCTCTGCCCTTAGGTCTATCTTGCCTTACAAGGGTATAGCCCTCCAGGATGGCTTCCAGGGCCTCTGGGGAGGAGTCGCAGTCCAGCCATTTCTCCGTGAGAAACTAAATCCCTTTGTTTTTCCCTGAGGAGATCATAAATATCTAGTCTGTACTTGCATAGCGACCGGACATTCAACAAGCCACAGGTCAGCTTGTAATGCTCCCTTTTAGTCTTTTTAGACAGGTCAAACATGAACTGGCAGTGACTACAACCAGAGTTTTTTTCCGCACTCATACCATACAGGCACAAGTTACTAGCACACCTATTGCAGAGGGACAACAGATCCGCTCTGCTCCAGCATATCGGTCCTGTCGGAAGGGCAGAGGGCATGGCCTTGGGCCGCGACCGGGCGCAGACGGGCTTAAATTAGGCGCAACTTCGGCGCGCCTTCGTCGCACCCGCTGCGCTCGTCCGCCTCGCTGCCGAAAGGTCTGTAGAGGGATGGCTGAGGTCTGTAGAGGGGTGGCTGAGGCCTGGTCAGGGGATTGGATGCCTAAGGCCTAGTCAGTGGAGAGGGGTGGCTGAGGCCTGGTCAGTGGAGAGGGGTGGCTGAGGCCTGGTCAGTGGAGAGGGGAGGCTGAGACCTGGTATGGGGAAGGAATGGCTTAGGTCTGTAGAGGGATGGCTGAGCTCTGTAGAGCGGTGGCCGAGGCCTGGTCAGGGGAGAGGGGTGACTGAGGCCTGGTCAGTGGAGAGGGGTGGCTGAGGCCTGGTCAGTGGAGAGGGCAGGGGTCTGAACGTGACGTCGGCAGGGGTCTGAACGTGACGTCGGCAGGGGCCTGAACGTGACGTCGGCAGGGGCCTGAACGTGACGTCGGCAGGGGCCTGAACGTGACGTCGGCAGGGGCCTGAACGTGACGTCGGCAGGGGCCTGAACGTGACGTCGGCAGGGGCCTGAACGTGACATCGGCAGGGGCCTGAACGTGACGTCGGCAGGGGCCTGAACGTGCCGTCGGCAGGGGCCTGAACGTGCCGTCGGCAGTGGCCTGAACTTGACCTCGGCAGGGGCCTGAACTTGACCTCGGCAGGGGCCTGAACGTGACGTTGGCAGGGGCCTGAACGTGACGTCGGCAGGGGCCTGAACGTGACGTCGGCAGGGGCTTTGTTAGTGGCACAGTGCAGTGTGCGCCTCTAAGCTTCGAGCAGCTGATGAATAACATGTTCAACATCCTCATGTAGCTCCACCCCAAGCCTGGTGGCTTTGTTTGGTGTTCTCATTGGTCTCTTCACTTTGACGTTGACTTGGGGCCATCTCAGCATTATTTTCCTGTGTGTTCTGCTTAGGGCTTCAAGGTACTCATTAAACTCCTCTCCCTGGAACGTGCGCCCAGTGTCCTTTCTGAGTGTCCTAGGGAGTCCAAAGATGCTGAACACCTCGACCAGATGAGTTCGCTTTTGGTCGACGTTTGGGTTAGTCACTATTCAACAATTCAACACTTGGTGTATGTGTCTGAGATTCCGAACATGTGGCACCTGTCGGGTAGAGAGTCAAAATTGACACTCGCGTCAAACTAGGGACCGTTGCTCGCCTCCTTTTTTTATTATCGATTCTGGCCGGCCAGGCACCCTGTTGGCCTGGCACCAATGGCATCTAGTTACATGTCCTTCTCGCTCGGGTCCATGGCCGGGAACCAGACTTTGTTCCTCGGGTGAGCCTTGGATTTTGTTATTTCTTGATGTCCAGTGTGCGCCAGCACTAGCCTCCAGCAACTCATCTGGTGTGGAATAACCAGTCAGTGCCCTCACAAGAGACCTCCATCCTCTGCGATACTGAAGTCATCCCAACATCTGCCTTCAAAAGGGAAGTTGAGGCTCTACTAATGACCAATGTGCTGAACCAGCAGTTTTTCTCCTCTTGCCTACGATCCTGCTTTGCTGTTTCTGCTTCTACCTGACATTTGCTAAGGCCCGTGTCGCCGCCATTATGTCTTTTTGTTTCTTCTGTACTTTGCTTTTCTTTCCGCCAACAGCTATCAACCTATGTCTGCCTCAACCCCTATGTAAAGCGCTCTGATACCCGCTTGGGTCATTTCGCGCTATTCAAAACTTTTAAAATAAATAATACTCCCGCACCTGCCATAGTGCCCTAAATTCTTTCTGTTCGAGTTCATTGTGGGCACGGATGTTGCGGGGGAACTCTTTCCTTTGGTTGGTCAGGGCGGAGTTGCATGATCGTTGGAGGCGCGAGTCGGTTTTCGTTGTCTCAGCAGTTTCTGAGGCTCAAGTGCATGAGCACCTATTCAAGTATCCGTCGGCACCCCCTGAGTAGCTGGGAGCGTTGGGGGTCGTGGGCCAGGGGTGACAGGACAGACAGTCAGCAGGGCTGGAGCATCCAGGTTTGTATCTTACTGTAAATGAATATTTCTGAATTTGTAGCAACCACTTTTCCATGTGAGGTGGAGGGGCGGGGGGAGGGCGTGCCTGCAAGCAGTGGTATGAGGGGTGTGTGAGGAGTGGTAGCTTTGAATGGGTGTCAATATAAGTTAAGATGAAAATGAGTGCAGCCGCATTGAAATTGCAAGCGCCTCCTTCTCAGTGCGGGGACACTGTTTTCCCGTCTCAGTGAGGGCTCTATTGGCAGAAGCCACAGGTGTGAAGGCCTTTACCTGCGCATGTTGCACCCGCACAGCTCCAAGCTCATTGATTGAACAGAAGAGTACGTAGCAGTTACCAACTCCAGCGTCTTGAGACCCTCATGGGTGATTTGCAGCGCTTTAGAAGTCCTTGATTGATTTGTTGATTGATTGTAAAGTTGAAGGAATGGGTAAACCGATGAATGAGATAAAAATGTAAAGTTAAAATTATGGATGAACAGACGGTTGAAAGGAAGATGTAAAGTTGAAAGAATGGATAAACAGATGGGGAAGAATGTAAAGTTGAAACGAAGGATAAACAGATGGATGTAAAGAAGATGTAAAGTCGAAAGGAAGTGTGAAGAGATGACTGGAAGCACAGATGCAACGTTGAAAGGATGGATGAAGGGGTGATGGAAGGATGATGTAAAGTTGAAAGAATGGGTGAACCGATGGGTGTAAGAAAGATGAAAAGTTGACGGAAGCTCTTCTAGGGAATCGCAGGCATGCTTCCTTCGCCGGTTCTGTGGTATTAAAGGGATAGTTCATTTTCTGGCTTCAGCCCTGTGGGAGTGTGGATTTATGTGGCCATGAGACCCACAGGTCTAGACTTGGTGAGGGCTCTTCAAGGTGAGATAGTCGAAGAATGATTCCTGATGAAGAATCACACGTGACCCCCCCCCCCCCCCCGATATACACGCCTGTCCTGTGACGCCTCAATGCACATAGACCTCCTAATATGGTCGAGGGGGCAGTGAAGTACCATCCCCCTTTCCGCAAGCACCCCCTCACTTTACGAGGTCCACACAGACTCGCTTACAAAGACACTAATTCAGTACACGCACATGCAAGTCATACCGCCACTCTGACATGCCTCCAGAGGTCACAGATCAATGAAGGTCTCAGGAGCTCAATGAGGGTCTCAGGAGCCATTTGTACATGTAAAGCGCACTAATACCCCAACTAGGGTGTCCTGGCACTTGTACGAATACCGCTGTGGAACGCTTCCTGGCCTTTCCCTGTGAGGTGTCCACGCCTGGGCACCCCCAAGGTGGAGGCCAGGCATCCTTGGCGTTGTGGGGGCCGTTGTGGAGATTAAGCAAGCTATTGCCCAGAGTTGCAGAGTGGGACCCATGATTAGAATAGGCACCGAAGCGAGAATTGAACCCTGGTCCCGGGCCAGACCTCTGCATCAGGGCCTGCCGCTCTAACCATTGAGCCACACTTCTCCACCTCAGCTCGTTCTTTAGCCCACTCCGCCACCTCAGTTCAGACCCAGCCACATGCAAATCAGCATTGAGCCTGCGCCTCATGGGAACAGTCCAGCCCGAACTGCCAAATCATGTCTGTGGCAAAGTGAGCAAGGGACCCACGTCTGGGCATACCCTGCCAACTTAAGACGAACAAAGCAAACGCAAGGAGATGATGGTCGAAGGCCCTTCGTTGCTGCCCTACTTACATGTCAGTTGGCATAACGGGCAGTGTAAATGAGTAAGTAATTGTCGAAGTGACTTTGATTTTATTGTCTATTTAGAGGTTCATTTATTATCCAAATGAGTTTTCCTTAAATGCCAATTAGTGTATTATTTAAATGGATGTTACTAAATCGGTGATGTAAATTGTCTTTAGTTCATTAGATTTGCAGAGGGAAGTGAGGTATTACGCTTTGTGTGCGCGCATTGGGCAGTAACCTAAGAGTGCCCAAATTCATTATCTGCGTAGGGATGTGTTAAGTATCTATTTGGAGACATTTTTTTTTAACTAAGTGATAGTCTGCGGTATTGAGTAAATTCCGTAAGTGAACATAAATGCATTACACAGTCTAAATGAATAATTGAAAGTGTTTAAAAAATCGAAATCCAATAATTACTTAAATAAACCTTTAATCTATTAATTAAGTAGGCATTAATTCACTAATTATTTAAGAGGCCATGAGTCCATTGTTTATGTGAAAATGAATTAGTTTATCTAAGACCTGAATTCATTATATAAGTGAACATGAGCTCAGTGGCTCTGGGGACATACGTTAGGTATGCAAATGGACACGCATTCATTACCTAAGTGCACATGCATTCATTATATGAAAAGGCATGCATGCATTATCTAAGAAGTCATGGATTCAGGATACAAGTGGATTTGAAATTAACGTTACAAATGGACATGCGTTTATTATCTAAATGAACATAAATTCCTTATGCATATGGACACGAATTCAGTGTCCAAGAGCCCTTGAGATAATTACGTAAGAGTAAAAGACCTCTTTGTTTAGGAGCCCTTGGTTAGCCATCTACATATTATCTTAGCAGCAATAGATGTATTAGCTAAATGTGATAATTAACTAATTAGACCCCATCCTCTAAGCAGGCATGAATCCAATGTCTAATCAGCCCCATCTTGTCTGTTTGACATCTGAGTTGTCTGAGCAGAGATCAGGTTGTTTTCTGAGTGGGTTTGATGTCCTTCTCTAAGGGACATTAATTGTTGTCTTTAGGAGCGGAGTGGTTCTCTTTGCCAATGGTTCAATCTGCATGAACATTAATTGGTTTTGTAAGTGCTCATTTCTGCCCCCGCTCTTTAAAGATACGCGTGTTATCCAAGTGGACATGAATGAATGCCTGGAATCACACATTGAATGTGCTAGTGTGGGGGGGTCCTGTACTCTGTGCCAGTGTCCAGGCTGGGCATGCCTCAGTCCAGCCCTGCACCCACCCAGTGGGTCCACCCAGCCAGGCTGCATTGGGCCCGCCTGGCACAGGTGCCAGCCTGCACACTGAAGACGCGTGCCCAGATGTACCCATCAACGCATTCACAGTGACTCCCCCTTCCTTCCGCAGGCTTCTGGTTCAGCCCGGAGTGTGAGTTTGTCCGAAGCTGCATCGAAAAGTCCCAGGAGATGGTGGAGGGGAAGGTGCAGCTCTCCATCTTCAAAGGGCAGGTGTACGTCCTGGGCCGAGAGTCGCCGCTGTCGCTGTACAACAGGGACCTTGTCAGGTGAGGACCAGGGGGGTGTCCACTCGCTCTCCTCTCCCCGCATGCATCGCTCCTTCCATGGTCGTAGGGGACACGTCTCCTTGATTCCCTTTCTTATTCTTCTCCCAAAGATCTCTCTTCCTTTTGCTTCCCTCTCCGTCCTACTTTTCTCATTCCCGCCTTATTTTCCTTCGTTGTGATGCTCTGGATACCTTTCAGTTCCACGTTCACCTCCCTGACTCTTATATCAAGTATGTATTTCTTGCTTGACCTTTGACCCCATCTTTACTCCTGATTACCAAACTCTTATGTCTTATCTCGAGTCTCACCTTCCTCCTCACCTCTTCAGGTCTGCCTCATCCTTCCCACCTCTCTTCGCACCCCCTGCTGTGCTCTGCACGACCCGGGACCAAACCGCCCATGATTCGGTGGTGTCCACCGAGGGCTCTGGGACCAAATCAGCAGGGATGCGCCAGGAAAGATGCTTGACGCAAGTTTACCCTTGGGCCACCACAGATGCGCCGCATTTACAATGTGGCGCATCATGGCGCAAGGATAAACAGATGCGTGTTGCATCTACCGGCATAAGGTTGGCGCAGTACTGGAGTTGTGTCAGGGGCGCGACGCAACTTCAGCAGTGTTCCACCCTGGCCTATCCACAACATGGTGCGTTACTCCTTACGCCTGCTTCAAGCAGGCGCAGGGTTTTGACGCAACATGCCCATAAAAGTGACTCTGTGAAATCTTGTAGATTTCACTGCGTCACTTTTACGTGGCGTTCCGGAACACCCAAATCAAACCTGACGCAGATTTCATGTGGGACAGGACTTTACAATGTGACGCATCTCCCTAGATGCGTCACGTTGTAAATAAGGCACAACATGGCTCATGGTTTACGCCGCTGCTGCGCCACAAAAGTGACACAACGGCGGCGTAAAAGTGTCGCAAGGGGCTTGTAAATCGATGTAAAAAGACGTAGGTCCTGCGCTCACTGTGCCACTGGAATCAAGCTATCCTGGCTGAAGAGGGGTGAACCCCCGAAACTGGTCCTAGGATGCTTGTTTCCGGTCCAGTGAGGACCAGGCCTGGCAGTTTGGACTGGACTATTTCCCATTGGGCGCAGGGTCAAGACTGATTTGCATATGGCCAGGTCTAAACTGGAGTGGCCTGGTTAGCAAAAGAATGATGGATTTAACCATGATCTCTTGACTGGGCGTGAATTTTTAGATTTATTCTGCATTCCGTCCATCAATTGTGTGTCTTTTGCATGTAGCATCACAGCAGCCTTCTGCTGCCTCCTGTAGCCTCACAACCACCCTCTGCTGCACTGATGTGCTCTGTACCCTCAGAGCCACCGTCTGCTGCAATGCTGCTGCCTGTAGCATCACAACCACCTTCTGCTGCGCTGCTGCCTGTAGCCTCACACTCACTCTCTGCTGCTGCCTGTAGCCTCACACTCACTCTCTGCTGCGGCCTGTAGTCTCAGTCACTCTCTGCTGCGGCCTGTAGCCTCACACTCACTCTCTGCTGCTGCCTGTAGCCTCACACTCACTCTCTGCTGCTGCCTGTAGCCTCACACTCACTCTCTGCTGCTGCCTGTAGCCTCACAGTCACTCTCTGCTGCGGCCTGTAGTCTCACATCCACTCACTGCTGCGGACTGTAGCTTCGCACTCACTCTCTGCTGCTGCCTGTAGCCTCACACTCACTCTCTGCTGCTGCCTGTAGCCTCACACTCACTCTCTGCTGCTGCCTGTAGCCTCACAGTCACTCTCTGCTGCGGCCTGTAGTCTCACATCCACTCACTGCTGCGGACTGTAGCCTCACACTCACTCTCTGCTGCTGCCTGTAGCCTCACACTCACTCTCTGCTGCGGCCTGTAGTCTCACAGTCACTTTCTGCTGCGGCCTGTAGCCTCACACTCACTCTCTGCTGCTGCCTGTAGCCTCACACTCGCTCTCTGCTGCTGCCTGTAGCCTCACACTCACTCTCTGCTGCTGCCTGTAGCCTCACAGTCACTCTCTGCTGCTGCCTGTAGCCTCACAGTCACTCTCTGCTGCGGCCTGTAGTCTCACAGTCACTCTCTGCTGCGGCCTGTAGTCTCACATCCACTCACTGCTGCACTGCTGCGGATTGTAGCTTCACAGCCACTCTCCTGCGCTGCACGCAGGTGGAGGGGGAGCAAGTAGAGGCTGGAGCCCAGAATCACTAACTTTACTAGAGGCTGGTGGTGGTGGTGGGAAGCAGGAAAAGCCTGAAGATCAGGGTCTCTCTCAGATTTCTAGCTTCAGTGACGATGCAGGCAGGTGGAGAGACTGGTCTAGCCCTGATGTGTCTAGCTCCTGGAGGTGTCTAGCTCCTGGAGGTGTCTAGCTCCTGGAGGTGTCTAGCTCCTGGAGGTGTCTAGCTCCTGGAGGTGTCTAGCTCCTGGAGGTGTCTAGCTCCTCTGGTGTCTAGCTCCTGTGCGTGTGTGCCTCCTCCAGGTGTCTAGCTCCTGGAGGTATCTAGCTCTTGGGGTGTGGACCTCCTTGAGGTGTCTAGCTCTTGGGGGTTGCCCTCAGCATACCGTGCGTGTTGTTGCCTAGTTGTAGCTTCTGAGCTCCGGCTGAGTCAGTGCTTCCATCTACAGCACACGTCCTAAAAAAAGAAGTAGGGGGGACTAACCTAGTTAAGGACATCACAGCGCATGATATTATGGCGCGCAACATCACGGTGCACAACATCACAGCGTATGACATTACACATGGCATCACAGGAATTGACATCATAGAAAGTGGCATCACAAGCCACGACTTTACAGGACGTGGCGTCACAAGATGGTATATCAGATCTAAAGCCCTCACATATATGATTAGAAGGTCTATCATGTGTACATTTGAGCTCATTGCGAGGATAAAAGCACAATGAGCTATGGAAGATGATATGTGACTTCTACACCTTGCAATCCCCCAGTTTTATGTAACACATCCTGTACATTCATTTACAAACGTATATAATGTATTGTACATGTACTATGCAGGTGTTGATGTAAAGTGCTCTGACACTGTGCATTGGCATGAGTAGGGCTATACAAGAAAAAATAGTGGTACTTAAATTATTTCAACGCCTCCTCAGGGGAAGTAAGCTCTATATAAATGCAATTTGCTGTGTGCAAATACTGGGAAAGACCAACACGTGGCATTCTTACAGTGCATGCATATCTCCTAAACAGGGACTGAACAAAGTGAAAAGCTGCCTCTCTTAAGGATGTGTGAAGTGCTAACAAGGTGTGAGCCTTTGTTTACTCTCTGCTTCATTTGCATCAGGTGTGAGGCTCCGGACTGCTCCCAGCCAATTGATGGAAAGCAGACAATGTGCAGGCGCTGCTGAAAGGGTCCTGGTGTTTTGAAATTACACCGGGACGAGTTCAGCACATTATTCAGTGGGAGCCAAATTCTTGGCAGGGTGGACAGTGTTCAACCTGTGAAAAATAGTGGGTGGACACCATCCATCCATGTGTGCCCCCTGACTTTGTCCCTGGTTACATGGGCAAAAAGAACAAGAGTTGATGGACAGAATGCAGAACAATGTCAAACATTCATCCCAGTACAGAGATCTGGGCCTAAATCCATTGTTTTTTTGCTCACCATGCCATTCCACTTTGGACCCAGACATATGCAAATCAGTCTTGACCCTGTGCCTCATGGGAACAGTCCAGCCCGAACTGCCAAGCCAGGTCCTCCCTGGGCTAGAAACAAGCATCCTAGAACCAGTTTCGGGCTTTCAGCCCTCATCAGTAAGGATAGCTTGATTCCAGTGGCATGGAGAGCACAGGACCCACGTTTGGGCATAACCCGTCCCACTCGGGGTAACAAATGCAAAAATCAATCAATCAATCAATCAAATACATTTGTAGAGCGCACTACTTACCCGGAGGGTCTCAAGGCGCTTGGGGGGGGGCGGGTGGGTGCTGCTACTGCTCGAACAGCCAGGTCTTGAGCTTCTTCCTGAAGGAGAGGTGGTCTTGGGTCAGGCGCAGGTCGGGAGGGAGGGAGTTCCAGGTCTTGGCGGCCAGGTAGGAGAAGGACCTTCCTCCTGTTGTCGCTCTTCGGATGCGGGGGACGGCGGCGAGGGCGTGGTTGGTCGATCGGAGGTGGCGTTTGGGAGCGTAGAAGTTGAGGCGGTTGTTGAGGTAGCTCGGGCCTTGGTCGTGTAGGGCTTTGTGTGCGTGGGTGAGGAGACGGAAGGTGATTCTCTTGTTGACGGGGAGCCAGTGCAGGTCTCTCAGATGTCCGGAGATGTGGCTGCGTCGGGGGATGTCGAGGATGAGTCTGGCTGAGGCGTTCTGGATCCGCTGGAGTCTCTTCTGGAGCTTGGCGGTGGTTTCGGGGTAGAGGGCGTTGCCGTAGTCCAGTCGGCTGGTGACGAGGGCCTGGGTGACCGTCTTCCTGGTCTCGGTGGGGATCCACCGGAAGATCTTCCGTAGCATGCGCAGGATGTTAAAACAGGACGCGGAGACGGCGTTGACTTGTCTGGTCATGGAGAGGGAGGAGTCCAGGATGAAGCCCAGGTTGCGTGCGTGGTCTGTCGGTTTGGGTGCGGTGCCCAGGGCGGGGGGCCACCAGGAGTCGTCCCAGGCGGAGGGCGAGGAGCCCAGGATGAGGACTTCCGTCTTGTCTGAGTTCAGTTTCAGGCGGCTGGTTGTCATCCACTCGGCTACGTCTTTCATCCCTTCGTGAAGGTTGGCTCTGGCTGTGGCGGGGTCGTTGGTGAGGGAGAGAATCAGCTGGGTGTCGTCAGCGTAGGAGATGATGTTGAGTTTGTGTTGGCGTGCGATGGCCGCGAGGGGGCTCATGTAGACGTTGAAGAGGGTGGGGCTCAGCGAGGATCCTTGAGGGACGCCGCAGATGACTTCGGTGGCCTCTGACTTGTACGGTGGTAGACGGACTCTCTGTGTTCTTCCGTCGAGGAAGGAGATGATCCATTCCAGTTCCTTCTCCTGGATTCCGACGTTGCTGAGGCGCTGCTCTAGGGTGCGGTGGCAGACAGTGTCGAACGCCGCAGAGAGGTCTAGGAGGATGAGGGCCGCTGTTTCTCCGTTGTCCATCAGGGCTCGGATGTCGTCGGTGGCAGTGATGAGGGCGGTCTCGGTGCTGTGGTTGGCTCGGAAGCCAGACTGTGAGGAGTCGAGGGATCCATTCGTCTTGAGGAAGGCGGCCAGCTGTTTGTTGACGGTCTTCTCGATGACTTTGGCTGGAAACGGGAGGAGCGAGATGGGGCGGTAATTCTTGAGTTCGGTGGGGTCCGCTGTAGGTTTCTTGAGTAGGGCGCTGAGTTCGGCGTGCTTCCAGCTCTCCGGGAAGGTGGCGGTGTCGAAGGAGGTGTTGATGATGTCCCGCAGGTGGGGTGCGATGACAGCGTCGGCCTTGTTGAAGACGTGGTGAGGGCAGGGGTCAGTTGGAGATCCGGAGTGGATGGAGTTCATCATGCGGACGGTGTCTTCGGTGCTGATCGGAGTCCAGGCGCGGAGGGTGGTGGTGGGGGCGGTGGTTCGGTCGTGGCGTGCGTCGGTTGAGTGCTGAAGCTGTTGTGTATGTCTGCGATCTTGTTGTGGAAGTAGGAGGCGAGGGAGTTGCAGAGCTCTTGCGATGGGGTGATGTCGTTGTTTCCGGCGTTGGGGTTGGAGAGCTCTTTCACGATGTTGAAGAGTTCCTTGCAGTTGTGTGCGTTGTTGTCCAGCCGGTCCTTGAATGCAGTTTTCTTGGTGGCGCGGATCAGTTGGTGGTGCTTCCGGGTGGCAAGCTTGAGGGTGGTCATGTTGTCCGGAGTTGGTTCCCTTCTCCAGGCTTTCTCGAGGGCTCGGCAGTTCTTCTTGGAGATCTTGAGTTCGTCGGTGAACCATGGGGCCTTCTTGCTTGCGGGTTTGCTGAGCGGGGTCCTCAGTGGGGCGAGTTCGTCCGCGCAGTCGCTGATCCACTTCGTGAGGTTGTCGGTGGCCTGGCTGGGGTTCGCTGAGCTGGCGGGAGGGTGCTGGCTCAGGGAAGCGGCGAGCTGGTCGGCTGTGATCTTGTTCCAGCTTCTTCGAGCAACCTGTTGCTGGTGGTGGTGGATCGTCGTTCTTTTGAAGTTGAAGTGGACGCAGCTGTGGTCCGTCCAGTGGAGTCCGGTGGCGTGGCTGAAGGCGATGTCTTTGCTGGATGAACAATTGGTGGACAGAATGCAGAACAATGTCATACCTTCACCCCAGTACAGAGATCTGGGCCTAAATCCATTGTTTATTTGCTTACCATGCCATTCCAGTTTGGACACTTTTCACCCTGGGTATGCTCAGATGTGAGTCCCTTGCTCACTGTGCCACTGGATTCAAGCAAGCCGGGCTGAAGACTGGCGACATACCCTGAAACCGGTCCCAGGATGCTTGTTTCCGGACCAGGGAGGATCTGGCCTGGCATTTCGGTCTGGACTGTTCCCATGAGGCACAGGGTCAAGACCGATTTGCATATGGTGGGTACAAACTGGGGTGGCGTAGTGGGCAAAAGAACGATGGATTAAACCCAAATCTTTTGACTGGGGGAGAATATTTGCATTGTCAGCATTCCGTCCGACATTTGTTTGCTGTAACATTTCATGGCCTGAGTGGGATGGGTATGCCCAGACGTGGGGCCCTTGCTCTCTGTGCCACTGGATTCAGGCTGGCCTGGCTGAAGGAGGGTGACATACCCTGAAACCGGTCCCAGGATGCTTGGCAGACAGACCCAGTGACGTGAGGGCACTCCCTCCCTCCATTTCTGTCCACTCTGTCTGTCCACTCCTGTCATCAGGTCGTCCCAGACGGAGATCAGGGAACCTTCCATGCCCTTCTAATGTATTTATGGGGCAAAGCTGGCGTCATTCAACATGAAAGGCGCGCATTATGTTCCCCAAGTGACTGGAAGGGTAAATCGTGCCCACCCACTCCCCTGCCAAGGCCTCCCCAAACATTCAGTGACTCCCAAAGCCTGCTGTCCCCAGACCCACGCTCGAAGGCTCCCTCCTGCACAGCCACCGTCTAGCGCCTAGACAGGCGCCCCAAAGGCGCAGCTTTCATCCAATATTACCAGTAGAGGGGCCCGTGAGCCGAGAAATAATGGGCAGAGAACATGTGTTCCATTTTTTACACGTTGCATGCGTGCTCCTACTGACGTCAGGCTGCGGCACATACATGTGCAATGATCACCCCAGCGGCCTCTGTGGGCCGGAGCCGGCGCAGGGACCTCTCCCCCTCCCAGGTGTATTTTTAGCCCCCGCCCTGGGCGGGCGCACGCCGCTGCCGCCCCCTCTTCCTCCTCCGGCGGCGCGGGGCCCAGTGAGCGCTCACTTAGCCTTTCTCTCTGATTCTCGTCCATGGCTGCCTTGAAAGGCGCTGAGTGACAGCGTGGCGGGGACCGGGCGGCGGACGTGCGCTAAGAGGCCTCCCGACAGGCAGAAAGTGCTCTAATTACACGGTGGGCCCGGCAGCCTCCAATGAGCAGGAAGAAAGGCGCGCGGCGAGGGCTGCGACTTACGGGGGGCCGCAATCCTTCCTTCTTTCTTCAGAAGGCCGGCTCGGGTGGGGAAAAGGGGGTTCGGGGAGCGCGTCAAAGCGCCACTGAAACTGGTCTTATTGTTACACAGGGGATGTCGCGCTTTCGGTGTGAATCTTGACTCTGGTGCGGGGCACCGGGCACCCCTGAAACGGCAGACCCCGGGGGTGCCTCACTGTGGGGGCGACACGTCAGGCCAGCACCTTACAGGCCCCTGGGACTGGTGTGACATCCCCGGCCCTCCAGTTGTATGCACGGGTCACTGTACCTCTGTGACATGTCAGGCGGTGGGCCTTTCTGTACCGCATGTGGGGGTACCACTGTGACATTTCAGGCCCACCACCTTAAATACCGCTGTGACTTATCAGACCCACCGCCTTAGATACCGCTGTGGCATATCAGGCCCACCGCCTTAGATACCGCTGTGGCATATCAGGCCCACCGCCTTCGATACTAACGTGACATATTAGGCCCACTGCCTTTCTGCACCGCCTTAGATACCGCTGTGGCATATCAGGCCCACCGCCTTAGCTACTGCTGTGACATATCAGGCCCACCGCCTTCGATACTAACGTGACATATTAGGCCCACTGCCTTTCTGCACCGCCTTAGATACCGCTGTGGCATATCAGGCCCACCGCCTTAGCTACTGCTGTGACATATCAGGCCCACCGCCTTCGATACTAACGTGACATATTAGGCCCACTGCCTTTCTGCACCGCCTTAGATACCGCTGTGACATGTCAAGTCCACTGCCTTAGCTATCGCGGTGACATATCAGGCCCACCGCCTTCGATACTGCTGTGACATATCAGGCCCACCGCTTTAGATACCGACGTGACATATCAGGCCCACCGCCTTTGGATACTGCAGTGACATATTAGGCCCACCGCCTTTCTGCACTGCCTTAGATACCGCTGTGACATGTCAGGCCCACTGCCTTAGCTATCGCGGTGACATATCAGGCCCACTGCCTTTGATACTGCTGTGACATATTAGACCCACCGCCTTTCTGCATCACCTTCGATACCGCTGTGACATATCAGGCCCACCGCCTTCGATACCGCTGTGAAATATCTGGTCCACCGCCTTAGATACCACTGTGACATATCAGGCCCACTGCCTTAGATACAGCTGTAACATATCAGACCCACTGCCTTAGATACCACTGTGACATATCGGGCCCACTACCTTTCTGCACCGCATGTAGGGGTACCACTGTGACCTGTCAGGCCCACCACCCTTCTGCACTACCCTAGATACTGCTGTAACACATTAGGCCCACCGCCTTTCAGCACCACCATAGATACCGCTGTGACATAGCAGGCCCACCGCCTTTCTGCACCCCCTTCGATACCGCTATGACATATCGGGCCCACCCCCTTCGATACCGCTATGACATATCGGGCCCACCACCTTAGATACCGCTGTGACATATCGGGCCCACCCCCTTCGATACCGCTATGACATATCGGGCCCACCACCTTAGATACCGCTGTGACATATCGGGCCCACCACCTTAGATACTGCTGTGACATATCAGGCCCACAGCCTTCTGCACCGCCTTAGATACTGCTATTAAATATCAGGCCCACCGCCTTTCTGCACACCCTTTGATAGCGCTGTGACATATCAGGCCTACTGGCTTAGATACAGCTGTGACATATTGGGCCCACCGCCTTTCTGCACCGCATGTGGTGGTACCGCTGTGACACATCAGACCCACATCCTTTCTGCACCGACTTAGGTACCGCAATTAAATATTAGGCCCACTGCCTTTCCGCACCGCCTTAGGTAGCGACCTAACATATTATGCCCACCGCCTTTCTGCAACACCGCAAGTACGTCTGTGACATATCAGACACCCCTCCTTTCTGCAACTCCTCTGGTACCGCTCTGAAATATCTGGCCCATCACTTTTCTGCAGCACTTTAGGTGCCGCTGTGACATATCACACCCACCGCCTTTCGGCAAAACCTTAAGTACCACTGTGACATTTCAGGCCCATGCCTTTCTACAAGACCTTAGGTACAGCTATGACATATAGGCCCACCGACTTTCTGCCCAGCCTTTGGTACAGCTGTGACGTATCAGACCCACTGACTTGTGCACCTTGGCACCGCTGTGACATGTCAGGCCCACTGCATTTCTGTGACGCCTATGGTACCGCTGTGAACATATCAAGCTCTCCACCTTTCTTCAGAGCCTTTGGTACCTCTGTGACATATCAGGCTCACCGCTTTCTGCAACACCTATGGTACCGCTGTGACTGCCTTTCTGTGACGCCTATGGTGGTACCGCTGTTAAATATCTGGCCCACCGCCTTTCTGTGACGCCTATTTTGGTACCGCTGTGACATACCAGGCCCTCCACCTTTCTGCGAAGCCTATTGTAGTACCGCTGTGACATGCCAGGCTCACCGCCTTTCCGCAATGCCTATTGTGGTACAGCTGTGACATATCAGGCCCACCGCCTCTCTGCGATGCGTAAGGTACCGCTGTGACATATCAGGCCCTCCGCCTTTCCTGCAGAGCCTTTCGTACCGCTGTGACATATCAGGCCCACCGCCTCTCTGCGATGCGTAAGGTACCGCTGTGACATATCAGGCCTGCCACCTTTCTGCAAGCAGAGAAAGCACCAAAGCCCACACTCTACTGATTCTATGAAATCCTTGATAAGACAATATTTGTAGTCGATGTTCAGGTGAGTAAGGCCTCTCCTTTTATTTTTTACAAATTTCTGTGCATGATTTGAACAATTTCAGCATAGAAGCAGCCGACACGTGGGTCGCCCGCAGGACTTTTTCAAGGCTGCAAGATCATATAGAAACATTTCAACCTTTAATGCGTTTGATCTGTATTGTGTCACGCCCGGTCATCAGGCGGGCGTGACACCATGTGTACCATGGAGGGAATCATGGCCATCAAACTCAGAGTCCCAAGGTATAGGAGATTAACGAAATGATACCAAGAGGAGGCGGACCTGGGGGGTAAAATGTGACGTCACATGGTGCTAGGAGTGACACAGGCCTTGGATGGTCAGACTCACCCAAACAAAACTGATAACAACACATAACGAGACAACCAAACATGATGATGAAAAACAGTTAATTACCTGAAAAATGTCATAATGCCACACGCACAAGCACGAGCGCTTTCTTTTGTGATCAGATTGAGTCTGCTCAGAACTCGTCTAGAAGGCTTTTTCAAGTTGTTGAATCTCTCTCCAACCCCCCAACAGGGCCTATAAATGAACCATCTCAAGACCTTTGTAACACACTGGCAAACTTTTTCCTCACCAAGGTCATGAACATCTACTCCTCTTTCTCCCCTGCAATGAGTTCCGATCATGCTGAACCTCTTTCTCAGCCCCTCCCTCTCACTCCCTCCTCTTCCAATTTCCATTTGACCACGACAGATCAGATTAGCATGCTAATCAACTCTATTAAATCTGGGTCTCCTTCAGATCCATGTCCCCCTTCTATCCTGAGCGCCTTAAAAGAGGCCATTACTTCTCCTCTCACAGACCTGTGTAATTCCATCTTCCAAACAGGTATATACCCTGAAATCTGGAAAACTGCGACCATCAAGCCCTTGCTAAAGAAGCCTTCCCTGGACCCCTCAGACTCAGTCAACTATAGACCGATTGCCTGCCTCCCTTTCCCGGCCAAAATATTCGAAGCCATTATGAATAAACAGCTGGCGAGTTTCATCGACTGCCATCAGCTTCTAGATGACACTCAGTTTGGTTTCAGGAAGGGCCATGGGACTGAGACGGAATTGATAAAGGCCTCAGATGAGATCAGAACTATACTGAACCAGGGCGGGGAAGCGGTCCTGGTACTTCTAGATCTCTCCGCCGCCTTAGACACAGTCGATCATTCCATCTTGATCGACTGTCACATCCCTGGGAGTGACCCACCGTGCCAGGGACCTTATTGCCTCCTTTCTGGCTAATCTTACCCAGGCAGTAAAACTAGGCTCCTTTTACTCGCCAACATTTACCCTCCCGTGTGGGGTGCCGCACGGCTCCTCGCTAAGCCCCACATTATTTAATATATATGTGGCAGACTTGGCAAGAGTCATTAAAGCACAGGGTCTCTGCCTAACCACCTATGCGGATGATACCCAATTGGTGTTGGCGATACACAAAGATGGACCAGCTGTGGCTGCAAGATTTCAGGAAGGATGAGGACCATCAGGTCGTGGATGTCTAGTAATTGCTTGAAGCTAAACTCGGACAAGACCGAGGTCATGACCTTCAGCAATCTTGCACCAGAATGGTCTTCCAGCTGGTGGCCCAGTGAAATGGGTCCACCCCCGACCCCGGTGGCCAAGGTCAGAAACCTCGGCGTTGTGTTCGATGATAAGCTGGTGTTTAAACATCATGTGAACAAGGTGGTCTCCTCATCTTTCTTCATGCTAAGGAAAATCAGAAAACTGCTGCCATACCTCCCGTCAGGACCTGGGAAAACTCTGATTACCACCCTTGTCTTCTCAAAATTGGACTATGGCAATGCCCTTTTCCTTGGCACACAGGAACAGATTCTATCTAAATTGCAGTCTGTGCAAAATGCAGCGGCTAGAATTCTGCTTGATATCCCCAGTCGCCGCTCAACCTCTGTGGCCATACGCCATCTGCATTGGTTAAGAGTTGAGAGTCGTATAAAATTTAAAGCTCTTTGCATTGCTTACAAAGCTATTCATGACTCTGGACCAAAGTTCCCTAAAGATGCTTTCCGAATTTATGCCCCACAAAGAAACCTTCGTTCTGCTAGCACCTATCTTCTTGCTGTCCCGCGTACCAGAACCGCCAGCTGGGGAGACAGGCGTTTCTTGGTAGCCACCCCCAGGCTGTGGAATTCCCTTCCTTTGCCCATCAAAATCAGTCCAACCCTCACTATCTTCCGAAAACTCCTGAAAACGTGGTTATTTGATCAATGATTTTAAGGTAGTTTCATCTCAGGAGTCCGATCTGCGCCGAGACACCCTCGGGTATTTGCACGCAATAAAAATCTCAAAAACATAAACATAAACGTCATGAACCGTGACCAAAGGTAAATCGGTCACACGTGTTGAGTCCTTTGTAAGAGCAAAGCGGGGTGATTGTACGCCAACCCCTCCTTACATCAGCAAAATTGTGTCAGCGACCAACCCGGCCCGTAAGGTACTGGAGGTAAATCCAACAAGTAAAATATTAACCCCAGTCAGAAATCCATATGAGTTGAATAAAGCCTGTCTGCACATCAAGCGTGAGGCCTTTCAAAGCCTTAGGTACCTGTGACATATCAGGCTTGGCAGTTCGGGCTGGACTGTTCCCATGAGGCACAGGGTCAGACTGATTTGCATATGTCTGAACTGGGGTGGCAGAGTTGGCTAAAGAACGGTGATGGAATAAACTCAGATCTTTTGACTGGGTGTGAGTGTTTGATTCAGATGCTCCGTCCATCACCACCCCCTTTTGTACCGCACCGCCTTTAAGCAAAGCCTTAGGTACCTGTGACATATCAGGCTCACCTCCCTTCTGCAGAGCCTTTGGTACTGCAGTGAACAATGCCAAACCGGCAATGCAGCGCGCAATGTAATTTGTTTGTTTTATTTAGTTACTGAACTCCGTTCGGCCTTAATCTGGAGTTTACTTCCCCCCCACCCTGCCCCACCTCACCGCCCGCAGCACTCCCTCCAGGAGCCGCTACTTCCTGGCTCACAACTTGCCTCTCACCTTCGTTGGGCCAGTGGACCTGAGAAAAAGTTGGTTCCTCGCTCGCAGCTTTCGTCTCGCCTTCAACAGGCCATGGTGCTGGAGAAAAGTTGGCTTCCTGGTTCACAGGTTCCCTCTAGCCTTGATCGGGCCAGAAGCCCTTGAGAAGAGTCGGTCTCCTGGGTCACAGCTTTCCTCTCGCCTTCAACGGGCCAGAGGGGCTGGAGAAGAGTCGGTCTCCTGAGTCACAGCTTGCCTCTCGCCTTCAACGGGCCTGAGGGGCTGGAGAAGAGTCAGCCTCCTGGCTCGCAGCTTGCCTCTGGCCTTCAACGGGCCTGAGGGGCTGGAGAAGAGTCGGCCTCCTGGCTCGCAGCTTGCCTCTGGCCTTCAACGGACCTGAGGGGCTGGAGAAGAGTCGGCCTCCTGGCTCGCAGCTTGCCTCTGGCCTTCAACGGACCTGAGAGGCTGGAGAAGAGTCGGCCTCCTGGCTCGCAGCTTGCCTCTGGCCTTCAACGGGCCTGAGAGGCTGGAGAAGAGTCGGCCTCCTGGCTCGCAGCTTGTCTCTAGCCTTCATAAAGCTGGAGGGACTAGAGACGTGTCGGTCTCCTGGCTCACAGCTTGTCCATAGCCTTCATCAGGTTGAAGGGTCTGGAGAAGAGCCGGTCTCCTGGTACAGAAAAGTAGAGTTCACAGATGCCAAATTTCAGAGTTCCTGTGGGGGTGTCTCTAGTTTGCATCTCCATGACACACAGGCTCTTCAGGTCCTTCGAAGGCGGTCTGGGCCAGTAGGTGGTGCTCCCTTATTCTCCGTTACCAGTTCAGTCATTGGTGTTGACACCAAACTTCTTTCCTTCCTGGGGAGTCTCTTTCTGGACACCTGGTAACAGTGACTGCAACCTGGCTTTGTTACTCCTTCTCAGTTCCAGCTCTGTCTCCTCACAAAGACCAGAGCCAGCCCTTTCGCAAGTTGTCAATGGGTCATCGTCATGAGAAGTCTTTCTGGTGCTCTGGTGTGACCCCGGAAGTGACCCGGAGTTCAGCTGACACTGGTCCTGTTTCAGAATAAAGCACACAGGGCTTTGTTGGGGCGGTCTCGCTCCTATCCACGGTCATGCAGCCTCCCATCTGCTTGCAAGACCTTTGCCAAACACATCCCTGGGTCTGACTGTCCTCCTTCCATGGTCAGACGTCCAGCTGTGTTCTGGCTCTTAAGAGCCTCACAAGCCTGGCCTTGGTGGCCAACAGGGACCCCACAGCCCCCCTCTCCCATCGCTTCCTTCTGGGAAGGGGGTCTGTGCCTCAGCCTTACAAGCAGCAGTGGCGTGCCTGTGTAAAATCAGCCCTTCAAACATGAAACCCCGTCAGATGTGGCATCTTCCAGAGGTGGAACCAACACCCCTTCTCAGGCCCGCCCTCGGTTTTCCTACAGTCTCCGGTTTGTGGTGAACCCCCTGTGAAGTGAGGGGTCAGCTCCAAGCTTGGGAAATGTCCTACCATCCCTGTGCAGACATGGGCCACCCTTGGCCTTTATATTGACTCCCACCCCTGGAAAGCCAGGGCTGGTCTTCCAGTCTCGTTGGTGACCCGTGATCTTGGGCTTGTATGAAGGGACGGACCTGGGACATCCCTCTCTCCCTGCCTCCCAGCAGCAGGGGTCTGCACACCCCTCACCTGCTCTTTCTGGCGATTTGGGTGTAGCTGTGGGCTCATGCCAAGGAGAGGCTGGCTCGGGGGCCTCTGGAGCCTCGTCATGCAAAGAACAGGCGGGCTGCGCGCCTGCGGCGAGGAATTAATACAGCAGCTTTACATGCGATTTCAAGCGCTCACAATATCAGTCCTGGAGTCTCCCTTCAAAGCAAACGTGCTGGGAAGCCTGCAAGTGGTTTTTGAAGACAGAGGCTCAAAGTCCCAGCAGTCAGACTAAAGAAAGACACGGGGACTATGACAAAAGGGGGGCCATTTGTCATAACTTAAATTCGCCCATGGGCCCTGTGCCCTCGAGCCGGAGGTTGCACGGGGCTGTGAGATAATTTTTGGTTTACACCAGAACATGGGCTTCTATGGGAATTCTCAAGGACATATTATCCCGACTGTAGTGGCAGTTTCCTGCTACTGAAGCAGCTATAAGTTTAACACCATTTCTTGATAATATGCCCCCAAGAGAGGGAGTTTTGGAGAGAGAGATTGAGTTTGGAGAGAGTTTTTGGAGAGAGATTTTGGAGATATTTTAAGCGACAGTTTTGGGGAGAGTGAGGAGTTCTTGGAGAGATTTGGAGAAAGAGAGTTCTGGAGAGAGTTTTGGGAGAAAGATGGATAGAGAGAGTTTTTGTAGAGAGTTGGAGAGAGAGAGGTTTTGAATAGATTTTAAGGGAGAGGTTTTGGATAGGGGAGAGTTTGGAGAGAGAGTTTTGGGGAGAGTGAGGAGTTCTTAGAGAGATGTTTGGAGAAAGTTGGAAAGTTAGAAAGAGTTTTTGTAGAGAGTTGGCGAGAGAGTGGGTTTTGGAGAGAGTTTTTGGAGAGAGAGTTTAGGAGATAGAGAGAGAGAGAAAGAAAGAGAGAGAGATAGATTTTGACTCTATAGTCTAGCCCAGCCCTTGTTCTAGACTTCCGCGACAGCCGCGCACCAGAATTCAGCCTACAAGGACAGCTTGATGCTTTGTCTGTAATGAATGTCATCTCTGAGAAGGGGAGACAGACAGTAGATGTGTCCAGTGTACAATGCACTCCGCAGTCAATGCACTTCATTACTGCTCAAGGCTTTAACACGTCATCGAAAGGATTTGAAATACAATTGACAATACACAAACTATGACCAATGCCGTGGTGTTTGAGGAGGAAGGGGCGGGGGGTATATATGCCTTAGATTGCCAAATTTGCTGGATGTGTGGAAATAATGCACAATGCAACTGGAAGCAGCTAGCATTTCTGTGTGGCGCTATGAGTCTGTGCCCTATACACACTCAAAGTAATGCTCGTCTGGTAGCAGTCAGACCTATCAGCGTTGAGTTTTGGTGTTGTGTGTGAAGACTCCACTGAGTAATTTCCTCCTGTGGTACATGGATGAGAGAAGGTGCTGATAGTAGTCAGACCTATCAGCGTCGAGTTTTGGTATCTGAAAGAGACGATTAGTTATGATATCCTTACCTTAGAATTATCCCCAGGCGTCAGACTGGATCCGGAGAATTTTTCTTCAGCAGTACCCCTGCGCATCGGTAGATGGCGTCGGTCGACTCCGCATTTGTCGTTGGCGTCGTTATTGCCGGATTGACATCACGGTATCTACTTAGACACAGCCCCTGTGCGCTGACGTCCGTTCTTCCTCCTTCCACGCCAGTCAGCGCAGATGCGGAGAGAGCGGTACCCTTGGTCACTTTTTGACTAACACTTTTTTGATTTTTGTCAACATCTTTTTCGATACGTTCCGCTCCTTGTGCACATAGGGATGTCCCATTGTTGGACCGGCTTCAAACCTAGTTACTCCTGTCTCAAGTTGATGTCGGTCAGGGACCTGCACCTCGTTTGCCTCTAGTGCCTGGAGGGAGACCACGACCTGAAGTCGTACTCCGACTGCTTTGCGGGAGCGGTCCTGAAAGCTTCTGGAGTCCCGGCAGTCAGCTCTACGCCGCTTGAGGTCCCGGTCGAGAGGAAGATCGAGGAACTGGTCTTGTAGTCACCACCATCATTCCTCATCAAAGTCTTCGTCTTCTGGTAAGTTGAAGCGCGAGAAGAAGGCTAAGAAGCACAATTGGTCTTCGTCTTCTCCCCGTCCATCGGCTGATGCAACGTGGGACATGGAAGGTAGTCGTCCTCACGCTCCGCCTGCAGAGCCGGCTGGAATGGCTCAGAGATTCCCTCACTACACAGGAGCCGGAGCATCCCCTGCCCGGCTTCGTGCATTTTACAAGGCTCTTCACTCCATCTTTGGGCAGCCCGACTTCAGAACCAGCAAACTCAACTGTGGTTTCCAGGCCTTTAATGTCGGTGGCTCTGGCCTTGGCGCCACAGGGCCACCAGGGATCCAGGTCAGGATCGGGATCGGTGCCGGTCAACCTCCCATCACCTCCTCAGGCACCAATATCTCTGGCGACTCCTCCGCCACTTACGACGCTAGTTGTGTCCCCGGCTGTTGTCGACACTGGCCTCCCCCCAGCTTGGACGCGGAACCGGACCGTTGTTGACCGACGCCGGTACCGGCGCCGACCGGTACTTTTGCACCACTGTTCTACCCTGGCGTTCCCTATCTCCCTGAGTGGCAGCCAGAGGAGGGTGAGGAGGACTGGGAGGGGTCTGTGGACACTTCGGCAGACCAGCTTGAAGATCCGGACTGGAAAGAGGAGTTTGGTGAGGCAAGTGGTCTGGATTCCTCCCCAGACCTTGGTATCCTTTCTCCCCCTACTGTGGCCACGGAGTAGGGAGCCTCCTACTATGCTGTGGTGTTGTGTAGGGTGGCTGAGTACTTGGGCCTTGATATTCCTATGGTGGCAGTCAGGACTAATTTCCTGACTGAGGTGCTTCAGGTGCCAGCGGCCTCTTCGGAGCCCCTACTGCTGTTCAATAAGGCCCTTACAGACATCCTTCTGGGCACTTGGTCCAGGCCCAGCACAGGGGTTCCTGTGCATAGGATAATTGCCCGACGCCACCACTCTGCCCGGGGAGACCCAATTTCCCTCTCCTAACACCCTACCCCAAGAGCTTGTTGGGCAAAGCCTCAGCCTCAAAACGCGCATTCCCTTCTGCTCCCACAGATAGGAAATCCAAGAAGCTGGACCATCTTGGGAAGAAGATGTTTTCTTCCGCTAGCTTAGGACTGCCGGCGGTTAACACTGCATGTCTCTTGGGCCGTTACATCCACTCTGTGTAGGATACGGTTGTGCAAGTGCTGCCACACTGCCCGTAGGAGGCCCGGGACACACTCTCCCGTGCGGTCGCAGGTGAGAGAGACACAGAAAAGTTTGCTGTCTGTGAGCTGGCCACAGCCGACTCACTGGGTAGAACGATTTCTATGTCAGTAGCCCTAGGGCTCTATGCCTGACTCAGATCCACTGGCTTTTCTGGGTATGTCCCATCGACTCTTTGGACATGCCCTTTGATGGCCGTCTTCTGTTTGGCGACAAGGCAGACAGAGCTCTCGAGTGCTTCAAGGATTCTAAAGCTGTGGCCAGATCCTTTGGGCTCGCTGCCACCTCTTGTCCTGTACAGTCTGCCTTTTGCCCCTTTCGTGGCTACGGAAGGGGTGCCCCAACATGTTCCACCTAGGGCCAAAGGTCATTGCAAGCTACCCAGCCTCTGTGCGGCCGGGATGTGGGACCCAACGCTGTGGGTCTGGGGGCCAGCAGGCGAGCCAGACCACCAGTGCCCCCTCTGCAGCAGCCTCTAAGCCTTCCTAGTCCGACCATTCAGGGCCCCCGTTGCCAGTGGGTGGCAGGTCCGCCATCACCTCCCCCACTGGCACAATATCACGTCGGACAGGTGGGTTTTGCAGACAATGCAAAGGAGCTACTTTCTCCCCTTCAAGACTACCCCGCCCTCCATGTCACCAACACTCCATTGCATGTCAGAGGATCACTTGGGCCTTCTACGTCGGGAAGTTACGGCTCTCTTGGCCAAGGGAGCTATCAAGCGAGTCCCTGTGCTAGAAGTAGGTTGTGGTTGCTATTCCCACTGCTTCCTGGTGTCAGAGAAGGACAAAGGCCTGCATTTTATCTTGAATCTCGGGGACGTCAACCACTTCCTCTGGAACGAGAAATTCAAAATGTTGACATTGGCTCAGTTCCTGTCTGCCCTCGACCCGGGAGACTGGATGGTAGCGTTGGACTTGCAGGATGCTTACTTCCACCTTCCAATCCTGCCAGCCCACAGGGGTTGCCTACGGTTCAAGGTAGGCCAAAAGCATTTCCAGTTCACTATGCTCCCCTTCGCCCTTACCAGCGCCCCTCTGGTGTTCACGATAGTGATGGCGGTGGTCGCAGCTCATCTGTGCAGATCAGGGGTTCCAGTCTTTCCCCCATCTCGATGACTGGCTGTTAAAGGTGGGTTACCCCAGGCTGTCGTCTCCCACCTCCAGACTATGACCGACCTCCTGCATTTGCTGGGGTTCTCCATCAACTTGCCGAAGTCACACCTGACCCCTCTTAGAAGCTCCTTTTCATCGGCACAGGTTTGGATACAGCGCAGTGTCAGGCTTATCCTCCCGAGCAGTGAGTCCGGGATATTCGGGCTACGATTCCAATCTTTCAGCCTCTATCTGGTATATCATGCCAGGTGGCCTATGCGGGCTCTGCAGTGGGACCTTAAGTCCCAGTAGGCACAGCATCAGGGGAATCTTTCTGATGTTGTCCAGATCTTGGAGGGCACTGCACACCAATTGCAGTGGTGGCTAATGAACCAGGATTGGGTCAACAGCAGATCCCTTTCCCTTCCCCACCAGACTTCACAGTGGTGACAGATGCGTCCCTCCTGAGACGGGGCGGCCAATTGGGAGAGGCAGAAATCAGAGGCCTCTGGTCTTCAGTGGATTCTGGACTCCACATCAACCTGTTGCAGCTTCGAGCAATTCGTTTTGCACTGAAAGCATTCTTTCCTTCTGTCAAAGGAAGAGTAGTGCAGGTGCAGGTGTTCACGGACACCACCACCACCATGTGGTACTGCAACAAACAGGGCGAGGTGGGGTTGTGGACCCTATGTCAAGAAGCTCTCCACCTCTGGACATGGCTAGAATATCCGGGCAGAGTCATTACGCTCCTATTAAGACATCGACCCTACAGATGCTGAAGACAGGATGAGTAGGCATAAGGCAGCCACGTTTTAGTGTCAATCGATTGTTGAGGTCACCCAGGTGGAGATTTCTTTCAGTTCAGTGCTTCCACTGGGTCTAAAGCCGTCCGTCCATCCCACAGTCGGCAGAGCTCTTCAAAGAAGGGCTCTGAGGAGGTCCCCCGAGAGGGTTCCATTTCTTCTTGCTCTGTAGACTCTTGCTCAGCTTGGGAAGTCCCTCCTTTAGTTGAAGGTCACTGAAGGGTGTTTTGCTTTTGATTTGGAAGCCTCCTATTGACTGGGAAGAATTGAAGGTCTCTCTCGCTGGAGCACAGCAAAGAACTGTAGGAGAAGAGTTTGAGGATGTTTGGAGGGTCAGGATCCCCGCGGAGCCGCCAAGTTTGTGCGTCTGATGAGGCCAGAAGCTTTCTGTTCAGTCAGTGCGTTGAAGGCGCTCCGTTCTGGTTGTGTAGTTGATACTCAGTTTGGGCTGCAGCTTACCTCTGAGTGGCTGTAACAGTCAGGGAGGCCTCCTTTGTCATTGACGGTTGTCACTAAGCTGATGGGGTTGGGAGTGTGCTTTACGCTTGTTTTGGTGCAGGGTGGGTCATCGAATGTGCTGCCCACCTCGATGAGGTCTTGGATTGGGAGTGTGGCGTCCGTGAAGGGGTGGGTGTAGTGGGACATCGCCCCCTGTAGGCTCCCTGTCGCCTTTGACGCTGTTAGTCATGCAGGGTGTATGCCTCCCTCCGTGTCCATTTGAGGCACCTGGATTCAGTCTTCCACCCAGAGGCGATGTTTGGATGGGACTCCAGAGCCGGGTGGGCTGCCGGGGGCTGGTGGGTCCATTGAGTGATGTGTTGGTCACTCCTTAGGGAGGGGGTTCTTGTCTTTTCTATCAAGCGTCCTGGGCCAGTGTGGCACCAAGGGGTGGCCACTGAATGGCTGGACCTGGAGACCATCTGGTGAAGGTTAGACCTCAATGTGTGTGAGGAGGTAGGAGTTATGGTTTGGGATTGGAGGTAGGCTTGTCTCTGAGGAGAAAGGAGGCACATCCGTTGCCTTTAGTGGTCGTAGCTGCTGTACGACACACGGCAGTAGCGCATTTCGGGTGCTTTGTCCGGGCCGGCTCTAGAGTGGTGCGAACGGTGCCACCGCACCGGGCGTTGACTTGAAGTGGTGGTTTCATTTCTGAAAATGTATAGTATCATTTTAAAAGCACCTGCTGCCACATTCCTGTACTCCAGCAACTTTCCAACAGTGATTAAAATGTGGAGGTTTTGACTCATCCCAAGGTAGCACTGGGGGTTTTAACCCCTTCGATGCTGATGACGAGCTCAGCTCGTCATCACCCACGGGTGGCGTGTGCTGATGACGCGCTCAGCTCGTCATGTATCGCGGTAATTTAAAAAATGCCGCACAGCGCAAAAATCGCCGCAGCAGCGATGCGGTTAATGCCTGCTGCTAAGAACATGTACCATGCAGATAACAAAGTGCATATGATGTAAATAGGTCCGTGGGTTACTGCTTCTGTAAGAGAGCTCCTTTTGTTAGTTGTTGTTTATAAGTCAAAATTCTAATATAGAACATTGAGCTATTAACTAACCCTGAGTGGAACACTACGCTACGCTCACAGAGTGTCCGTAGTTTGCGCAACTACGCGCTATGCGAATTGCATGTAGCACAGTGCAAAAGCACGTAGCGGGCATTTATTGCTAGCTCACGGTCATCAACATCAAGTTGGCGACCACGAGAGAGCAAAATCACCATCCCGGCGAGACTTTTTCCTTGTTCGCGATCAGCAACATCAAGTTGCCGATCGCGAGCGTGGAAAATAAACCTCCCGGTGAGATTCTCAACGAGGGGAGGTCAGGTTTCTCATTGTGAGTGGTCGCGTATGCTCGCGACCGCTCGCAATGAGAAACTACCAGTCCGCGTTGAGTAAGCTGCTGCTCGAGTACAAATCTACTTGAGCGGTGTAAAACGACTGCTTGCAGTGTGCAAGATGCAGTTTGCAATGACTGCACAGTGCAGACAGGCATCTGGCACTGTGCATTCAGTGCGAACAGCATGTTCCCTACCGCACTACGCAGTTTGCGTAGCTTCGCGTAGTGTGTTTAGTGCGTAGTGCACATCGCGTAGCTATGCGTAGCGCTACTACGCAAACTACGTCCAGGGTTACTATTAACTGCAAGGTATAGGTCAGAGCTATGTGTTTTTTTGCCCAGTCTTTCAGTATCCTAACCTTGTGAAAAGGGTTCATTGGGGTAGAAAACAATTCTTATTATGAAAGAGAACACCTAACAATGATAAGTTTTATTTTCTGAATTTGTGCTTTTCCAGAATAAGGACTCTTAAACTATATTGCCTTCTTCTATCGATGACACGCCACTTCTACACTGCACCTTGCAGTCCTGTCTGATGTAACATTTCCAATACAGTGATTTACACACATATTATTGTCTCTGTGCAATGTGTGTATTATGTAAAGTGCTCTGACACCTCACACTGGCATGAGTGGCGCTAGAAAACTAAATGAATCTGAGAGAGTGGTTAAGGAGACTTGAGGGGCGCTGTTCAAGGGTGCTAGTGAGGGAATCCGTGGCAGAGGTGGTCATGGGGAGGGGGGGACACACATTGTGGTACTGGGCGCCTCCAGCACTAAAGCCGGCCCTGGGTCCTGCGTCCAGTTGAGCAGTGTGGCTCGTAGGTACAGAAAGGACGTGGTGGTGACTAAAGGGCTGAGAGAGGGTGGGCCTGGGGCAGCGGTGAGAGCCTCCTGCACCCCTCTAACCACTGCTTTCCTCTCTCCATCTCTGCAGCATGGACGTCCAAGGGGACTACGAGCCCTGTGACGCCTCCGGGTTCATCAAGATCAACGCCGTCAGGTGAGTCACCTGGGCAGGTGGAAGTGGAACGCATGCTCGACACCCTCAGGATGGAGCACCTGTGTGAGCCCCAAAGACCCCCAGAATGGAGCACCTGTGTGAGCCTCCGACCCCCTAGAATGGAGAGCTTGTGTGAGCCCCAGACACCCCTAGAATGGAGCACCTCTGTGGGTCCCTGACACCCTAGAATGGAGCGCCTGTGTGAGTCCAGACACACCCCAGAATGGAGCGCCTGTGTGAGCCCAGACACCCCAGAATGGAGCGCCTGTGTGAGCCCAGACACCCACAGAATGGAGCACCTCTGTGGGTCCCTGACACCCCAGAATGGAGCGCCTGTGTGAGCCCCCGACACCCCCAGAATGGAGCGCCTGTGTGAGCCCCCGACACCCCCAGAATGGAGCGCCTGTGTGAGCCCAGACACCCCAGAATGGAGCGCCTGTGTGAGCCCAGACACCCACAGAATGGAGCACCTCTGTGGGTCCCTGACACCCCAGAATGGAGCGCCTGTGTGAGCCCCCGACACCCCCAGAATGGAGCGCCTGTGAGCCCCCGACACCCCTGGAAGGGAGTGCCTGTGTGAGCCCCCAACACCCTCAGAATGTAGTGTCTGTGTGCGCTCTGACACCCCCAGAAGGGAGTGCTGCTTGAGCCCAGGCACACCCAGAAGGGAGCGCCTGAGTGAGCCCCCAACACCCTCAGAATGGAGCGTCTGTGTGCGCTTTGACACCCCCAGAATGGAGCACATGTGTGAGCCCCAGAGACCCCCGAAATGGAGCGCCTGTGTGAGCCTCCGACCCCCCAGATTGGAGAGCTTGTGTGAGCCCCCGACACCCCAGAAGGGAGCGCCCTGTGAGCCCAGACACCCCCAGAATGTAGCACCTCTGTGGGTCCCTGACACCCCCAGAATGGAGCGCCTGTGTGAGCCCAGACACCCCCAGAATGGAGCACCTCTGTGGGTCCCTGACGTCCCAGAATAGAGCGCCTGTGTGAGCCCCCGACACCCCCAAAATGGAGCGCCTGTGTGAGCCCCCGACACCCCCAGAATGGAGCGCCTGTGTGAGCCCCCGACACCCCCAGAATGGAGCGCCTGTGTGAGCCCCCGACACCCCCAGAATGGAGCGCCTGTGTGAGCCCCCGACACCCCCAGAAGTGAGCGCCGTGTGAGCCCAGACACCCCCAGAAGGGAGCACCGCGTGAGCCCAGACACCCCCAGAATGGAGCGCCTGTGTGAGCCTCCGCCCCCCCCAGAATGGAGAGCTTGTGTGAGCCCCAGACACCCCCAGAATGGAGCACCTCTGTGGGTCCCTGACACCCCAGAATGGAGCACCTGTGTGAACCCCAGAAACACCTAGAATGGAGCGCCTGTGTGAGCCCAGACACCCCCAGGAGGGAGCGCCTGTGTGAACCCCAGAAACACCTAGAATGGAGCGCCTGTGTGAGCCCAGACACTCCCAGGAGGGAGCGCCTGTGTGAGCCCAGACACCCCCAGAAGGAGAGCCTGTGTGAACCCCAGAAACCCCTAGAATGGAGCGCCTGTGTGAGCCCAGACACCCCCAGGAGGGAGCGCCTGTGTGAGCCCAGACACCCCCAGAATGGAGCGTCTGTGTGAGCCCAGACACCCCCAGAATGGAGCGTCTGTGTGAGCCCAGACACCCCCAGAATGGAGCGTCTGTGTGAGCCCAGACACCCCCAGAATGTAGCGCCTGTGTGAGTCCCCGACACCCCCAGAATGGAGCGCCTGTGTGAGCCCTGTCTAAGCATGAGCGTGAAATCCGTTACGCTCACGGATTTTGCGGATTTTCGGGAAATCCGCAATCCGTGAATTTTGCGGATTTCCCGCAAAATCCGCAAAAAAAAATCCGCGAACGTAACGGGTTCAAAAGTTGAACCCACACTCATTTAACTATTTTACAATGGCGCCAGCAAGCTGCCAGCGCCATTGTAAAATAGTTACAAAGTTAGCTTGCAGAGGAACCACTAGATAAAACGAAGCAGGTGCTTCCTGTGCAAGCTAACTTTGTAACTATTTTACAACGGCGCTGGCAGCTTGCTGGCGCCATTGTAAAATAGTTACAGGGCAGCACAGACTTACAGGTCACTCAAGGGACCCCTGCGCCCTTCAGGGCGATTGCATAGTAACACACACATGGTCGCTCTAACTAGTTAATGCTCAAATTCAGTGACTCATTCATTAGCCCAAAAACAATCATGAGCGTCTTCGAGGCTGGACAGGTGTGCCTCTTCCCAAATGTACCGCGGAAAATCAGCTGTGATGCTGGATAGAGGCCTTTGCATCCTTGACTTTCACGAGCGCAATACCCGTGCTGTTCCTGTGACCAGGAGCTTCTTTCTCTTCGTGTTCGCACGGGTTGCTGCAAGTTCGCACGCGTTTTGTACAATTTCGCAATTTGCGAAATTGTACAAAACGCGTGCGAACTTGCAGAAACCCGTGCGAACATAAAAAAAAAAAAAATCCGCGCGGATTTTGCGGATTTTGGCAATCCGCAAATTCGCGGATTGCCAATCCGCAAAATCCGCTCATACTACGACACCCCCAGAATGGAGCGCCTGTGTGAGCCCCCGACACCCCCAGAATGGAGCGCCTGTGTGAGCCCCCGACACCCCCAGAATGGAGCACCTCTGTAAGCCCCAGACACCCCCAGAATGGAGTGTCTGTGTGAGCCCTCGACACCCCCAGAATGGAGCACCTGTGTGAGCCCCTGACACCCCCAGAATGGAGCACCTGTGTGAGCCCCCGACACCCCCAGAAGTGAGCGCCGTGTGAGCCCCAGACACCCCCAGAATGGAGTCTGTGTGAGCCCTCGACACCCCCAGAATGGAGCACCTGTGTGAGCCCCTGACACCCCCAGAATGGAGCACCTGTGTGAGCCACCGACACCCCCAGAAGTGAGCGCCGTGTGAGCCCCAGACACCCCCGAATGGAGCACCTGTGTGAGCCCAGACACCCCAGAAGGGAGCACCGCGTGAGCCCAGACACACCCAGAAGGGAGCGCCTGTGTGAGTTCCCAACACCCCCAGAATGGAGCACATGTGTGAGCCCCAGAGACCCCCGAAATGGAGCGCCTGTGTGAGCCTCCGACCCCCCAGACTGGAGCGCCTGTGTGAGCCCAGACACCCCCAGAATGGAGCACCTCTGTGGGTCCCTGACACCCCCAGAATGGAGCGCCTGTGTGAGCCCAGACACCCCAGAATGGAGCGCCTGTGTGAGCCCTGACACCCCCAGAATGGAGCACCTCTGTGGGTCCCTGACACCCCCAGAATGGAGCGCCTGTGTGAGCCCAGACACCCCCAGAATGGAGCGCCTGTGTGAGCCCAGACACCCCCAGAATGGAGCGCCTGTGTGAGCCCCGACACCCCCAGAATGGAGCGCCTGTGTGAGCCCCGACACCCCAGAATGGAGCGCCTGTGTGAGCCCAGACACTCCCCAGAATGGAGCGCCTGTGTGAGCCCCCGACCCCCCAGAATGGAGCACCTCTGTGAGCCCAGACACCCCAGAATGGAGCGCCGTGTGAGCCCAGAAACCACCAGAATGGAGCGCCTGTGTGAGCCCAGACACCCCAGAATGGTGCGGCTGTGTGAGCCCAGACACCCCCAGGAGGGAGCGCCTGTGTGAGCCCAGACACCCCCAGAATGGAGCGTCTGTGTGAGCCCAGACACCCCCAGAATGGAGCGTCTGTGTGAGCCCAGACACCCCCAGAATGTAGCGCCTGTGTGAGTCCCCGACACCCCCAGAATGGAGCGCCTGTGTGAGCCCTGACACCCCCAGAATGGAGCGCCTGTGTGAGCCCCCGACACCCCCAGAATGGAGCGCCTGTGTGAGCCCCCGACACTCCCAAAATGGAGCGCCTGTGTGAACCCCGACACCCCCAGAATGGAGCACCTTTGTAAGCCCCCGACACCCCCAGAATGGAGTGTCTGTGTGAGCCCTCGACACCCCCAGAATGGAGCACCTGTGTGAGCCCCCGACACCCCCAGAATGGAGCACCTGTGTGAGCCCCCGACACCCCCAGAAGTGAGCGCCATGTGAGCCCCAGACACCCCCAGAAGGGAGCACCGCGTGAGCCCAGACACCCCCAGAAGGGAGCACAGCGTGAGCCCAGACACCCCCAGAATGGAGCGCCTGTGTGAGCCTCCGCCCCCCCCAGAATGGAGAGCTTGTGTGAGCTCCAGACACCCCCAGAATGGAGCACCTCTGTGGGTCCCTGACACCCCAGAATGGAGCACCTGTGTGAACCCCAGAAACACCTAGAATGGAGCACCTGTGTGAGCCCAGACACCCCCAGGAGGGAGCGCCTGTGTGAGCCCAGACACCCCCAGGAGGGAGCGCCTGTGTGAGCCCCCGACACCCCCAGAATGTAGCGCCTGTGTGAGTCCCCGACACCCCCAGAATGCAGCGCCTGTGTGAGCCCTGACACCCCCAGAATGCAGCGCCTGTGTGAGCCCCCGACCCCCCAGAATGGAGCGCCTGTGTGAGCCCAGACACCCCCAGAATGGAGCGCCTGTGTGAGCCCAGAAACCCCAGAAGGGAGCGCCTGTGTGAGTTCCCAACACCCCCAGAATGGAGCACATGTGTGAGCCCCAGAGACCCGTGAAATGGAGCGCCTGTGTGAGCCTCCGACCCCCCAGACTGGAGCGCCTGTGTGAGCCCAGACACCCCAGAATGGAGCACCTCTGTGGGTCCCTGACACCCCCAGAATGGAGCGCCTGTGTGAGCCCAGACACCCCCAGAATGGAGCGCCTGTGTGAGCCCTGACACCCCCAGAATGGAGCACCTCTGTGGGTCCCTGACACCCCCAGAATGGAGCGCCTGTGTGAGCCCCGACACCCCCAGAATGGAGCGCCTGTGTGAGCCCCGACACCCCCAGAATGGAGCGCCTGTGTGAGCCCCGACACCCCCGAATGGAGCGCCTGTGTGAGCCCAGACACCCCCCAGAATAGAGCGCCTGTGTGAGCCCCCGACCCCCCAGAATGGAGCACCTCTGTGAGCCCAGCCAACCCAGAATGGAGCGCCGTGTGAGCCCAGAAACCACCAGAATGGAGCGCCTGTGGGAGCCCAGACACCCCAGAATGGTGCGGCTGTGTGAGCCCAGACACCCCCAGAATGGAGCGCCATGTGATGCCAGACACCCCCAGAATGGAGCGCCTGTGTGAGCCCAGACACCCCCAGAATGGAGCGCCTGTGTGAGCCCAGACACCCCGACACCCCCAGAATGGAGCGCCTGTGTGAGCCCAGACACACCCAGAATGGAGCGCCTGTGTGAGCCCAGACACCCCAGAATGGAGCACCTCTGTGGGTCCCTGACAACCCCAGAATGGAGCACCTCTGTGGGTCCCTGACACCCCCAGAATGGAGCGCCCTGTGAGCCCCGACACCCCCAGAATGGAGCGCCTGTGTGAGCCCCGACACCCCCAGAATGGAGCGCCTGTGTGAGCCCAGACACCCCCCAGAATGGAGCGCCTGAGTGAGCCCCCGACGCCCCAGAATGGAGCACCTCTGTGAGCCCAGACACCCCAGAATGGAGCGCCGTGTGAGCCCAGAAACCCCCAGAATGGAGCACCTGTGTGAGCCCAGACACCCCAGAATGGTGCGCCTGTGTGAGCCCAGACACCCCCAGAATGGAGCGCCTGTGTGAGGCCAGACACCCCCAGAATGGAGCGCCTGTGTGAGCCCCCGACCCCCCAGAATGGAGCACCTCTGTGAGCCCAGACACCCCAGAATGGAGCGCCTGTGTGAGCCCAGACACCCCCCAGAATGGAGCGCCTGTGTGAGCCCCCGACCCCCCAGAATGGAGCGCCGTGTGAGCCCAGACACCCCAGAATGGAGCGCCGTGTGAGCCCAGAAACCCCCATAATGGAGCGCCTGTGTGAGCCCAGACACCCGACACCCCCAGAATGGAGCGCCTGTGTGAGCCTCCGCCCCCCCCAGAATGGAGAGCTTGTGTGAGCTCCAGACACCCCCAGAATGGAGCACCTCTGTGGGTCCCTGACACCCCAGAATGGAGCACCTGTGTGAACCCCAGAAACACCTAGAATGGAGCACCTGTGTGAGCCCAGACACCCCCAGGAGGGAGCGCCTGTGTGAGCCCAGACACCCCCAGGAGGGAGCGCCTGTGTGAGCCCCCGACACCCCCAGAATGTAGCGCCTGTGTGAGTCCCCGACACCCCCAGAATGGAGCGCCTGTGTGAGCCCTGACACCCCCAGAATGCAGCGCCTGTGTGAGCCCCCGACCCCCCAGAATGGAGCGCCTGTGTGAGCCCAGACACCCCCAGAATGGAGCGCCTGTGTGAGCCCAGAAACCCCAGAAGGGAGCGCCTGTGTGAGTTCCCAACACCCCCAGAATGGAGCACATGTGTGAGCCCCAGGGACCCGTGAAATGGAGCGCCTGTGTGAGCCTCCGACCCCCCAGACTGGAGCGCCTGTGTGAGCCCAGACACCCCAGAATGGAGCACCTCTGTGGGTCCCTGACACCCCCAGAATGGAGCGCCTGTGTGAGCCCAGACACCCCCAGAATGGAGCGCCTGTGTGAGCCCTGACACCCCCAGAATGGAGCACCTCTGTGGGTCCCTGACACCCCCAGAATGGAGCGCCTGTGTGAGCCCCGACACCCCCAGAATGGAGCGCCTGTGTGAGCCCCGACACCCCCGAATGGAGCGCCTGTGTGAGCCCAGACACCCCCCAGAATAGAGCGCCTGTGTGAGCCCCCGACCCCCCAGAATGGAGCACCTCTGTGAGCCCAGACAACCCAGAATGGAGCGCCGTGTGAGCCCAGAAACCACCAGAATGGAGCGCCTGTGGGAGCCCAGACACCCCAGAATGGTGCGGCTGTGTGAGCCCAGACACCCCCAGAATGGAGCGCCATGTGATGCCAGACACCCCCAGAATGGAGCGCCTGTGTGAGCCCAGACACCCCCAGAATGGAGCGCCTGTGTGAGCCCAGACACCCCGACACCCCCAGAATGGAGCGCCTGTGTGAGCCCAGACACACCCAGAATGGAGCGCCTGTGTGAGCCCAGACACCCCAGAATGGAGCACCTCTGTGGGTCCCTGACAACCCCAGAATGGAGCACCTCTGTGGGTCCCTGACACCCCCAGAATGGAGCGCCCTGTGAGCCCCGACACCCCCAGAATGGAGCGCCTGTGTGAGCCCCGACACCCCCAGAATGGAGCGCCTGTGTGAGCCCAGACACCCCCCAGAATGGAGCGCCTGAGTGAGCCCCCGACGCCCCAGAATGGAGCACCTCTGTGAGCCCAGACACCCCAGAATGGAGCGCCGTGTGAGCCCAGAAACCCCCAGAATGGAGCACCTGTGTGAGCCCAGACACCCCAGAATGGTGCGCCTGTGTGAGCCCAGACACCCCCAGAATGGAGCGCCTGTGTGAGGCCAGACACCCCCAGAATGGAGCGCCTGTGTGAGCCCCCGACCCCCCAGAATGGAGCACCTCTGTGAGCCCAGACACCCCAGAATGGAGCGCCTGTGTGAGCCCAGACACCCCCCAGAATGGAGCGCCTGTGTGAGCCCCCGACCCCCCAGAATGGAGCGCCGTGTGAGCCCAGACACCCCAGAATGGAGCGCCGTGTGAGCCCAGAAACCCCCAGAATGGAGCGCCTGTGTGAGCCCAGACACCCGACACCCCCAGAATGGAGCGCCTGTGTGAGCCCAGACACCCCCAGAATGGAGCGCCTCTGTGAGCCCAGACACCCCCAGAATGGAGCGCCTCTGTGAGCCCAGACACCCCAGAATGGAGCACCTCTGTGGGTCCCTGACAACCCCAGAATGGAGCACCTCTGTGGGTCCCTGACACCCCCAGAATGGAGCGCCCTGTGAGCCCCGACACCCCCAGAATGGAGCGCCTGTGTGAGCCCCGACACCCCCAGAATGGAGCGCCTGTGTGAGCCCAGACACCCCCCAGAATGGAGCGCCTGAGTGAGCCCCCGACGCCCCAGAATGGAGCACCTCTGTGAGCCCAGACACCCCAGAATGGAGCGCCGTGTGAGCCCAGAAACCCCCAGAATGGAGCACCTGTGTGAGCCCAGACACCCCAGAATGGTGCGCCTGTGTGAGCCCAGACACCCCAGAATGGTGCGCCTGTGTGAGCCCAGACACCCCAGAATGGAGCGCCTGTGTGAGGCCAGACACCCCCAGAATGGAGCGCCTGTGTGAGCCCCCGACCCCCCAGAATGGAGCACCTCTGTGAGCCCAGACACCCCAGAATGGAGCGCCTGTGTGAGCCCAGACACCCTCCCAGAATGGAGCGCCTTTGTGAGCCCCCGACCCCCCAGAATGGAGCGCCGTGTGAGCCCAGACACCCCAGAATGGAGCGCCGTGTGAGCCCAGAAACCCCCAGAATGGAGCGCCTGTGTGAGCCCAGACACCCCCAGAATGGAGCGCCTGTGTGAGCCCAGACACCCCCAGAATGGAGCGCCTGTGTGAGCCCAGACACCCCCAGAATGGAGCGCCATGTGAGGCCAGACACCCCCAGAATGGAGCGCCTGTGTGAGCCCAGACACCCCCAGAATGGAGCGCCTGTGTGAGCCCAGACACCCCGACACCCCCAGAATGGAGCGCCTGTGTGAGCCCAGACACCCCCAGAATGGAGCGCCTGTGTGAGCCCAGACACCCCAGAATGGAGCACCTCTGTGGGTCCCTGACAACCCCAGAATGGAGCACCTCTGTGGGTCCCTGACACCCCCAGAATGGAGCGCCCTGTGAGCCCCGACACCCCCAGAATGGAGCGCCTGTGTGAGCCCCGACACCCCCAGAATGGAGCGCCTGTGTGAGCCCCGACACCCCCAGAATGGAGGGCCTGTGTGAGACCCCGACCCCCCAGAATGGAGCACCTCTGTGGGTCCCTGACGGCTTAGAATGGAGCGCCTGTGTGAGCCCAGACACCCCCAGAATGGAGCGCCTGTGTGAGGCCAGACACCCCCAGAATGGAGCGCCTGTGTGAGGCCAGACACCCCCAGAATGGAGCACCTGTGTGAGCCCAGACACCCCAGAATGGAGCACCTCTGTGGGTCCCTGACGTCTTAGAATGGAGCGCCTGTGTGAGCCCAGACACCCCCAGAATGGAGCTCCGTGTGAGCCCAGAAACCCCCAGAATGGAGCGCCTGTGTGAGCCCAGACACCCCAGAATGGAGCGCCTGTGTGAGCCCAGACACCCCCAGAATGGAGCGCCATGTGAGGCCAGACACCCCCAGAATGGAGCGCCTGTGTGAGCCCAGACACCCCCAGAATGGAGCGCCTGTGTGAGCCCAGACACCCCGACACCCCCAGAATGGAGCGCCTGTGTGAGCCCAGACACCCCCAGAATGGAGCGCCTGTGTGAGCCCAGACACCCCAGAATGGAGCACCTCTGTGGGTCCCTGACAACCCCAGAATGGAGCACCTCTGTGGTCCCTGACACCCCCAGAATGGAGCGCCCTGAGAGCCCCGACACCCCCAGAATGGAGCGCCTGTGTGAGCCCCGACACCCCCAGAATGGAGGGCCTGTGTGAGACCCCGACCCCCCAGAATGGAGCACCTCTGTGGGTCCCTGACGTCTTAGAATGGAGCGCCTGTGTGAGCCCCGACACCCCGAGAATGGAGAGCTTGTGTGAGCCCAGACACCCCCAGAATGGAGCGCCTGTGTGAGCCCAGACACCCCAGAATGGAGCACCTCTGTGGGTCCCTGACAACCCCAGAATGGAGCACCTCTGTGAGCCCAGACACCCCCAGAATGGAGCGCCTGTGTGAGCCCAGACACCCCCAGAATGGAGCGCCTGTGTGAGCCCCGACACCCCCAGAATGGAGCACCTCTGTGGGTCCCTGACACCCCCAGAATGGAGCGCCTGTGTGAGCCCCGACACCCCCAGAATGTAGCGCCTGTGTGAGCCCCCAACACCCCCAGAATGGAGCGCCTGTGTGAGCCCAGACACCCCAGAATGGAGCACCTCTGTGGGTCCCTGACAACCCCAGAATGGAGCACCTCTGTGAGCCCAGACACCCCCAGAATGGAGCGCCTGTGTGAGCCCAGACACCCCCAGAATGGAGCGCCTGTGTGAGCCCCGACACCCCCAGAATGGAGCACCTCTGTGGGTCCCTGACACCCCCAGAATGGAGCGCCTGTGTGAGCCCCGACACCCCCAGAATGTAGCGCCTGTGTGAGCCCCCAACACCCCCAGAATGGAGCGCCTGTGTGAGCCCCCGACCCCCTAGAATGGAGCACCTCTGTGAGCCCCCGACACCCCCAGAATGGAGCACCTCTGTGGGTCCCTGACACCCCCAGAATGGAGCGCCTGTGTGAGCCCCGACACCCCCAGAATGTAGCGCCTGTGTGAGCCCCCAACACCCCCAGAATGGAGCGCCTGTGTGAGCCCCCGACCCTCTAGAATGGAGCACCTGTGTGAGCCCTGACACCCCCAGAATGGAGCACCTCTGTGGGTCCCTGACACCCCCTAGAATGGAGCGCCTGTGTGAGCCCCCGACCCCCTAGGATGGAGCACCTCTGTGGGTCCCTGGCAGTGGCACCCCAGAATGGTAGGCGCACGTACACTGTGAGCCTCCCACCCGCACCCCCAAAATGCAGCACCTGTGTGAGCCCCCAACACACATAGTAGAAGCGAACAGTGAGCCCCCAACACAAATACCTCACATGCTCTAGAGCGCACTACAGAGCACTGCCTCCGCATTATGCGCCTACTCTGCAGTGCACTGCCTCCATATGCTGCAAACACTCTGTAGCGCACTGCCTGCACATTCTGGGCACGCTCTACAGAGCACTGCCTCCACATTCTACCCATAGTCAACAGCGCACTGCCTCCACATTCTGTGCACGGTCTACAGTGCTCCGCCTCTACAATATTGCATGCTGTATAGTTCATCGCCTCCACTTTCTGCACACACTCAGAAGCACACTGCCTCTACATTCTACACATGCTCTACATTGCACTGCCTCCACATTCTGCACACACTCGTTGGCACATTGCCTCCCCATTCTACGCATACTTTACAGCGCACCGCCTCCACATTCTCTGCACACTCTACAGAGCACTGCCTCCACATTCTGCACTCAGCTCACACTCTACAGTGGACTGCCTCCACCTTAGTGTATCCTTTACAGCGCATGCCTCCACATTCTGCGCACACTCTACAGAGCACTGACTCCACATTTTACGCACCCTCTACACAGCACTGCCTCCACATTCTGCGCACTCTAGCGCACACTTCCTCCACATTCTGCACACACTCTAATGCGCACTGCCTCCGCATTCTGCGCATGCTCTACAGTGCACTGCCTCCAACTTCTATGCATGCTGTAAACAGCGCACTGCCTCCACATTCTGCGCACACTCTAGCGTGCACTTCTGCCACTTTTTGCGCACCCTCTACAGAGCACTCCCTCCACATTCTGCATTCAGCTCACACTCTATAGTGCACTGGCTCCACCTTCTGTGTATGCTGTACAGCGCATGCCTCCACATTCTGCGCACACTCTACAGAGCACTGTCTCCACATTCTGCACCCCTCTACAGCGCACAGCCTCCAAATTCTGCGCACCATCTAGAGCACACTGCCTCCACATTCTGTGCATGCTCTACAGTGCAATGCCTCCACATTCTGTGCATGCTCTACAGTGCAATGCCTCCACATTCTGCGCACACTCTACAGAGCACTGTCTCCACATTCTGCGCCCCTCCACAGCGCATGCCTCCACATTCTGCGCCCCTCTACAGCGCACAGCCTCCACATTCTGCGCACCCTCTAGAGCACACTGCCTCCACATTCTGCGTATGCTCTACAGTGCACTTCCTCCACATTCTGCGCCCCTCTACAGCGCATGCCTCCACATTCTGCGCACAATCTAAAGAGAACTGTTTCCACATTCTGCACACCCTCTAGAGCACACAGCCTCCACATTCTGCGCACCCTCTAGAGCACACTGCCTCCACATTCTATGCATGCTCTACAGTGCACTGCCTCCACGTTCTGTGCACACTCTACAGAGCACTGTCTCCACATTCTGCGCCCCTCCACAGCGCATGCCTCCACATTCTGCGCCCCTCTACAGCGCACAGCCTCCACATTCTGCGCACCCTCTAGAGCACACTGCCTCCACATTCTGCGTATGCTCTACAGTGCACTTCCTCCACATTCTGCGCCCCTCTACAGCGCATGCCTCCACATTCTGCACACAATCTAAAGAGAACTGTTTCCACATTCTGCACACCCTCTAGAGCACACAGCCTCCACATTCTGCGCACCCTCTAGAGCACACTGCCTCCACATTCTATGCATGCTCTACAGTGCACTGCCTCCACGTTCTGTGCACACTCTACAGAGCACTGTTTCCACATTCTGCGCACCCTCTAGAGCACACTGCCTCCACATTCTGTTCATGCTCTACAGTGCACTGCCTCCACATTCTGCGCACACTCTACAAAGCACTGTGTCCACATTCTGCGCACCCTCTAGAGCACACTGCCTCCACATTCTGCGCATGCTCTACAGTGCACTGCCTCCACATTCTGCGCACACTCTACAGAGCACTGTTTCCACATTCTGCGCCCCCTCTAGAGCACACTGCCTCCACATTCTGCGCACCCTCTAGAGCACACTGCCTCCACATTCTGCGCACATTCAGCGACCTGCCTCCACAATCTGCGCCCCCTCTACAGCGGACTGCCTCCACATTCTACGCACATTCAGCGCACCCTCTACAGCGCACTGCCTCCACATTCTGCTCACATTCAGAGCACAGCCTCCACATTCTGCGCACTGCCTCCACATTCTGCGCACATTCAGAGCACAGCCTCCACATTCTGCGCACATTCAGAGCACAGCCTCCACATTCTGCGCACATTCAGCGCACCCTCTACAGCGCACTGCCTCCACATTCTGCGCACATTCAGCGCACAGCCTGTACATTCTGCGCACTGCCTCAACATTCTGTGCTCCTCTACAGCGCACTGTTTTCACATTCTGCGCACATTCAGCGCACTGCCTCCACATTCTGCACACCCTCTAGCGAGCACCGCCTCCACATTCATACCCACACTTCATGTTAATAACTATTGATGTCACCAGGTCCTGTTGAAATAAAATCCTGTGTCCTCTTTTCATGTGTTGGCTCGTGTGAGAGAATGCGGAGGGGAGAGGGGGTGCCCTCTGCCCGTCCTCCAGATATTAATGGCACCGCGCCATGATACTCTTAACAAACACCCCCCTCGCTGGCTCCCTGCCCCCTGCACACTGAATTAAGGCGCTGAATGGATGTTAATTTCCCGTTTCTTCTCTCGCTCCATTTCCAGGCTGAGGGAACATCAGCGCCTCCTGAGCAAGGTCACCGCCGAGACAAAGTGATGCTGCGCCGGGATCGCGCCGCCGCTGTCCGCGCAGGCGAGGATTGCGCCCATTGTCCGCACAGTTTGCGAGTGTTGTAACTTTCTAAAGCCTTGGGGTGGGCGGGGGCCGGGCCCGCGCTCCGCCGCCGCGGAGACCCGAGGATGGGAGGGTGAAGCCTGCTGGAAAGAAAGAGGGTGAAGAAATAAAGACATCCTTCAATTAAAACCCTCTCTGCCGCCTTGTGTGTCTTTGTCTCCATTATCACTCGCTTGATTCAAGGAAAGCATATGTTTCTCCCCATGATCTCGGCTTCTTCGTGCTAAGAGACACTGTTTTTTAATGTCTTCTGTTTACTTTTGTTCTTTTCTTTCCGTCTGTTTATTTCTATCTCTTCTGCTGTTTCCAGGTTATTTTATTCCATTTTGTTTATCTGCCTCTGTGTTTTTGTTATATTCCCAACTATCTCCGTTTCCGTCTCCTCTGTTCACATCTTTTCTCCTGATTCGTTCTTTTCTCTTTCTCGTTCCATTTCTCTTCTCTTTCTATCTCTTCTTTTGTTTCCAACTCTACTTCTCTTTCCATTTCGTCTTCTTGTTCTTCTGTTTCCAAGTCTTTTTCATGTTCCCATCTCTTCTGTTCTCATGTTTCTGTCTGTTTGTGTGTTCTCTTCCTGTTTCCATGCCATCTTCTGTTTCCATCTCTCTTCTTCTAATTCTGCCCCTTTTTGTCTCCATCTCCTGTATTCTGTTTACATCTCTTCTTCTTTCCCTCGCTTCCTTCGCCCCTCTTTCTGTCTGTTTCCATCTCTCTTCTAAATGTTCAATTTTCTGTTCTAGCTCATTATCAGTTTCCTTCTCTTCAATCTATTATTTTTCTTACCTCCTTCTCTTTACGTCTCTCTGTTCTCTTTCCATCTGGCTACATTTCTTCTTCTGTGCCAATCGCCTTCCCCCTTTCCATCTCTCTTGTTCTATTTCCATCTCTTCTGCCCTCACCTCCTTTTCTGTTTCCATCTCTCATCTCCTGACACATCTTCGCTGTCTCACTCTTTCAGTTGCCTCCTGTATTTCAATCTCTCCTGTTTCCATCTCTTGTTCTGTTTCCTCTTCTTCTGTTTTCACCTACTTTTTTCATTATCAGATTAAAAGATAATGGGGAATAACCAGCAGGAACCAGTGTTTTCGCACCCATCCCCATGTTTGCATTATCGATTGGACTTTCACTCTGATTTCCAACTGCTGTCAGCAAGCAGAGTGTCTCCTTGCAAGTTTCTTGGGGTTCGGGAGGGGTGGGTGGGGGTGCGCCTGCTCCGCGTTAGGACCCGCCCCCAAAGCTCTGGGCATTCCATGCATAAACCACGCGGCCCTGGAGCACCAGGTACTTTTCATCCACGTATCCCCGGTGTCCGGGGGTTTCCTGTTCAGCGTCCCCCGCTGTGAGCAGGTGGCAGGTGTACGTGGGGGCCATGCGGGGTCAATAGGGGGGGGGGGGGGCGTGAGGGAGTGGGCGGGGCTTACCTTCCAGGTAAACTCCTACCAAGGGCTTTAATGTTGTCAGAGTCTCTGGGCCTCGGTGTCCATGCAGATCTTGTAACCCCGGGGGTCACACGCAACAAGCCCACAAGAACTCAACAGACCAAGCACATGTGAGCAAACGCACACAGGTGGCCGGGTCACAGGAGCCTACTGGCCAAGCGCTTGTTTGAAAACACAGGAGAAACAAGACCACAGGAACGAAACTGGAAAAGACCCTGTGTGCGAAGTGCGAACACAAGGAAGCCGGCCCACAGGAGCTATACAGGCCAAGTGCCTGTAAGGAAAGACAGGTGTAGCAGGACCTCAAGAACTAAACAGGCCAAGCACCTGTGAGTGAACACACAGGCAGTCGGGCCACATGATCCGTACAGACCACGTGCCTGTGAGAAAACACAGGTACAGCAGGACCACAAACACTAAACAGGCCAAGCACCTATGAATGAACACACAGAAGAAGCCGGGCCACAGGAGCCATACCGGCCAAGCCAAGTACCTGTGAGAAAGCACAGGAGCAGCAGGACCAGAACTAAACAGGCCAAGTACCTATGAATGAACACACAGGAGAAGCCGGGCCACAGGAGCCATACCGGCCAAGCCAAGTACCTGTGAGAAAGCACAGGAGCAGCAGGACCAGAACTAAACAGGCCAAGCACCTATGAATGAACACACAGGAGAAGCCGGGCCACAGGAGCCATACCGGCCAAGTACCTGTGAGAAAGCACAGGAGCAGCAGGACCAGAACTAAACAGGCCAAGCACCTATGAATGAACACACAGAAGAAGCCGGGCCACAGGAGCCGTACAGGCCAAGTACCTGTGAGAAAGCACAGGAGCAGCAGGACCAGAACTAAACAGGCCAAGCACCTGTTAGTGAACACACAGGCAGTCGGGCCACATGATCCGTACAGACCACGTGCCTGTGAGAAAACACAGGTACAGCAGGACCACAAACACTAAACAGGCCAAGCACCTGTGAATGAACACACAGGAGAAGTCGGGCCACAGGAGCCGTACCGGCCAAGTACCTGTGAGAAAGCACAGGAGCAGCAGGACCAGAACTGAACAGGCCAAGCACCTATGAATGAACACACAGGAGAAGCCGGGCCACAGGAGCCGTACCGGCCAAGTACCTGTGAGAAAGCACAGGAGCAGCAGGACCAGAACTAAACAGGCTAAGCACCTATGAATGAACACACAGGAGAAGTCGGGCCACAGGAGCCGTACAGGCCAAGTACCTGTGAGAAAGCACAGGAGCAGCAGGACCAGAACTAAACATGCCAAGCGCCTGTGAATGAACACACAGGAGAAGCAGGGCCACAGGAGTCCTACAGGCCAAGCACCTGTTAGAGAACGCACAGAAGCAGCTGAGCCACAGGAGCCGTACAGACCAAGTGCCTGTGAGAAAACACATGAGCATGAAGACCAGAATTAAACCGGCTAGGCACCTGTAAGTGTACACACAGGAGCCCCCCAAGTCCCTGAACCCACACAGTGTAAAAGCCTGTGAGTGTAGCCAGCCCGCGCTGTGCCGAAGGCACTGCACACCCCAAGTTCCTGTGAGTTCAAGGACTGGCCGCAAAGATGGTCTCTCTAGTTTCCTTCTGAAGTCCACTGTAATAAAACTCTCCCCCCACCCCCCCATCGCCACGGTGCCACCCTGACCTTGACGATACACAAAAGGTTTCACATGACTTCTTAAGAGGGACCTAGAGAGGAGGAGCAAAACTCAAAGGCAACACTCGCGTAGCAATATGGCTGGCTTTTGATGGTTGTTGAGAGGCAGGATTTAGGGTGATTAGCAGAAACAGCCTGAATCAGTTTTCCTGAAGGCAACACCAGCCTGAATCAGCATCAGTTTTCCTGAATCACCATCCGTTTTCCTGAAGGCAGAACCAGCCTGAATCCCCATCAGTTTTCCTGAATTGTGCAGGGGTCACCCTTCTCTGACCACAGGTCCATAGACCATCAAATTAGAGATTGGCATTGAAGCTAGAATTCAAAGAACAAGTTTATTAATCACTCATGAATGGGACTACGTTCATGCAACACCCTCAAGTGTTCCAGGAGGAAGTACATTGAATACACAGACCATGGTGCTTATATACAGACTTTGTTGTAGAGTAAGCATGTAGATACAAATAGAAGGTACAGGCCTACACAAAAAAAGTTACAACCAGATATGGGCAGATGAGTAATCACTTAGTCAGCAAAGTGGGAGGGGGAACAGAACTGTTCACAGCAGCACAAAATATCTGACAGTTACATCTTTAACCAGGTGCATTTCAGCAGCTACAGGCCTTTTCTCAGCACATACATTGTTTTAGCTCAGCACAGAAGGAGTTAACTAAAGCCGATGACTCAAGCAGAATGGAAGGGCAAGCAACAGTGAAGATGGAAGAATTACATAGCTAACAAAATGTATGGCACAAACAAGATGGCTTCAGCATATTCTAACGGAAATTATTTCAAATTAACACAGACCACCATCTTAGCATAGGCTGAAAACATGTGCAAATATTTTCGAAGGAATACGAAAAATATCATTTATGTAAATCTGCATCATTTCATGGATTTCTTGATCACTTGTTAATCGGGCATTTACATTCTTAGCATTTTGTTTAGTCTGTATACACAATGTGTAAGTAGAAACACAAAGGGAACAAAGCATCGGGTCGCATTGGATACATAGGCAACAAGTAAAAAGAATAGCAACAAATATACATAGAGCTGACAGAAATTTCCAACCCCATACAGTAAAGATGTTCCATAGCCATCCAGTCAAAGTCCAAATTCCTGAATCCTGGTGGATTTCAGTGGATATTTTGTGCATCCTAAATTGCATCAAAAACAGAAGGGGAGTGGTCAGGAATGTAAATGCAGCAGCTACTCCCGATGACTCAACATGCTCCACCACGGTCAGCCAGGATGACGTTGAGGACCATCCTATTTTGGGGCATCACAATTCTCGCAATTTGTAGTTCTACTGTGATATTCCCAAGCACCATTGCTGTCTGATTGGTTACAGACTCTACAACATGTGTCAAGCGTCGTTTTTTTCTGCAGTTTAAGGCTGCACCAACAAAGAAGCATAGTCCCAAGTTAAAGTCAATATACTGCTGTAGTGCAGTATCAGTTTGATCCACCTCATCATTATTTATTGTTCTCTTGAATCGGCTCTTAGAAATGTTATTATACAGTTTATAGTCTTTATGGTAGGATGCAGGTGCCAAAAACACAGGTGGAAGCAAAAAGGACACATAGCAGCTTCCAGACCAACCAATAGGTAGATGATAATAGCCTTTACTTCCGCAAATGAAATAGGTATTATGTGAGGACAAAAAACTGCTATCGTTCATTCCAGTAATATTTAACACTGAAGTACAGTCACTTTTTCCTACAGTAATATTGCCAATATTGCTAACACCGAGATCCGCTTGAGCTCTAGTAACAGCAATAACAGGAGGCCGATTTCCCTTGGTTGCTCGAGTGTTAGGGAAAACATAGTGCCCAGAGGAATTTCCTCGACGATACTCCTCCATTTCTATACAGTTCTGTTAGCTTGTGGATCTCCTTCCTCTTCAGGGTAACACATTTTATTCAATTGAACGTTTAGTCTTCCTACGTCAGCATAAGTAATATTAGCAATTTTAGAAGCCCACAATATTGAAAACCAGGCTCTGCAGGAGCCATTATGTGAAAACTGCAAGGGAATAAAGAGCGTTCCTCCCTTTTTCTGATGAGCTCGCATCATTCCACATGCCCAGCAGTTGGTAACATTCATAGAATTGTGTGTATGGTGCAACATCTGAATGAAAGTGTTATTGAGGTAGGACATTCAGTGCTTCTGCTCATGATAAGGAAGAGTGAAGTAATGGTGTTCAATGGGGACAGTAGTAGTAGCAGTCAGTAGATTTCGGACAGGGGCTATTTCCTCTACAACCATTGTTATTATAGCAACAATAACAACAGTCAAAGTGAGTCCAGTAATAATCATTGTTCTTTTTAGAAAAACTCTTGCGGCAGTCGTTTCTTCTCCTTAGGCATATTCATTTTGTCAACAAACAACAAAACAGATGGTGCCCTAAGGTCCTGGGCAGGCGTTGCTTTCTTCCCTAACATTAAGACGAGTAGTTACTAAAAGGCTACCCTCCTTTGAAGTCAAGCTTTAACCACCCAGGACAGTGGCTCAGACAGTCTTTTTCTGCGATGTTGTGTCTTTCTTCCTGGGTTGCACCTGATATGGAGATGGACCAGGAATCTTGTGGTCTGGGAAGACTTCCTCAGATCCTTCAGGTGATGCAGCTCATTCTATCTTGGTGACCAAGATATCGCAGTGATCTGCCAACGCAGATGGGCTCACTAGGTTTTGCAACACCTTCCAGCAGTGTGTCGCATGGACCCAGTTCTTCTGGTTCGTCAATCAAACTGCAGTCCTGGTAGCCAGCAGCACTTGCTCAGGGCCTCACCACCTCGGTGCTAGGGAGCTGGCTCTCTGGAAGGACTTTATAACCACAAAGTCACCAGAACGCGAGCAGTGGCCCTCACCTTGCGACTTGTCTGGAAGAGTCTCCCGAACCTGTTGATAAATAGAAGACAAACTGTCAGTCAACTGAGACAAATAGTCATTCATCAATACATAGGGTACATCATGTATAGGGCGTGGCTGAGGAATCCCCCAAATATTCATTGGCCTTCCAAAAACCACCTCATACGGTGTGAGGCCACATCGTGTAAGTGGTATCGATCTAATAGATAGCAATGCTATATAATTGACTGCCCGCCTCAGGCCACTATACTGCTGCATCAAATAGAAATTTGGTTATCTGCATAATTATTGGCGTAACTGGATAGCGAGAGATTGCCCCGCCTGTCCTTTAATATATAAATATTAGCGGAGGCACCTTCGAAAGTAGCGCTAGACTGCAAGTGTTTGACTCGCGCTGTTGTGCTGCCTGCAGTTTTCCGCTGCCCGATTGCCAACTCCACTGCCATTTGCATTAGAGGCACTGCCGATCGGACCCCAGTCCTGTTCAATTACCCGATTGCTGCCATTTTGTTGGTTTGTTATTGTTTGTGCCTCCCTGCCCTGAGCTCCACCCCGCTCCCGCCTCCCAGCTGACCCCCCTCCCACGGATACTGACTAGGCTGCTCCGACGCTGATGCGCTGTGACCGTCCTGCTACCAGCAGAAACGGCCGCTCCACCCGCTGCTCCTGACCGGTATCGTAGCGTTTCACGCCTTTGCACTGCCTCAGCCTGCGTAACTAATTGACTGCCCGCCTCAGTCTACTATACTGCTGCATCAAATAGAAATTTGGTTATCTGCATAATTATTGGCGTAACTGGATAGCGAGAGATTGCCCCGCCTGTCCTTTAATATATAAATATTAGCGGAGGCACCTTCGAAAGTAGCGCTAAACTGCAAGTGTTTGACTCGCGCTGTTGTGCTGCCTGCAGTTTTCCGCTGCCCGATTGCCAACTCCACTGCCATTTGCATTAGAGGCACTGCCGATCGGACCCCAGTCCTGTTCAATTACCCGATTGCCGCCATTTTGTTGGTTTGTTATTGTTTGTGCCTCCCTGCCCTGAGCTCCACCCCACTCCCGCCTCCCAGCTGACCCCCCCTTGTCCCTCCCCTTCCACCATCCACATATGACAGATGCATTTGCGCGCAGCGGTCGCGCCCCATGCGTGCCGAAGGTGCGCCAAAGGTAAGCCCGTCTTCGCCTGTCTGCGCCTGGACCGCGCCCAGCGCCAGACCACCTGGCCCCCGCAAAGCGAACTCCTCCGGCTTGACGTATGACGCCGCCACCCTCCTAGCCCTTAACCCCGGACGTACACCTCTATGCTGCGTAGCTGCCCCAGGTCACACCCATGGACCCTTCGCCTGCCACTCCTGCAAATTTACCACCATCAGGACCCATACCACATCCACTAACCCCAAACACAGCTCCGACTCTAACCACCTGAAGTGCATCCTGCTGAACACCCGCTCGGTCCACAGACACGCCACCGAACTCTGGGATCTGCTCGACACTACATCACCGGACGTCGCTTTCCTTACTGAAACATGGATGAACGCATCATCAACTCCCGATATCGCCATAGCCATCCCGGACAATTATAAGATCATCCGAAAAGACCGCACCAACCAAACAGGAGGAGGCATCCATATAGCGGAACTCTCTCCACAGAACCCCCGGTCGCGGCAGTAGCACCTTAAGAGGAAGACACGGTCATTTACTCGAACTACCGACGAAGAGCCGAACCTTCGGAAGCGCTGCATGAGAGCAAATAACGCTACCAAACAGATTATGGCGCCCTAAACCAAACAACCCAAGTCTTTACTATTAATACATTGTGTACTCATTAACAGAAACTACTCCTCTGCTTACAGAAGTCCCCCGGGTGGCTCAAACAATAAGGAAACCCAAAGGCATTTGCCTCGCTTTCTGAGCACATGCCCCAATGAGTCCAGCCAGAATCTTAAATATTCACATGCGTAGATTCTCCAAATCATAGAACTTTGTATTTTGCCCTCATATTTTTAAGATTTTGTATCATCTGTTTGTTAGTCTTTTGTCTCTGGCCCCGAGGAAGGTGACTTTCACCGAAACGTACGTCGGCCCAACATCCTTTGTCCTGGATACGATTTGGTCAACCACATCATAACCAATAGAAACCATTCCATCTAGGTTCCTATAAGTACCCTCTTAAGCACACCTTAGAGCTATCACTTGTGTTAGTCAATGTCTTGTATAATTTTGCTTAGTTGTTTATGTTGTTAGGTATGTCCTTTATTCTTTATTGATACTGTGTGACGAATGTGTGATTCTGTGTTCCTGATCAATAGGATCAATTGCTACCAGAGGGCATTTTGAATGATAGGATTATCACCAAATGCATGTAAAAATGTTGATTTGCACAGTGATAATGAAATGTATTTATATATAAGAGCCTCTAAAAACTTTTTTAAAAAATGACAAAATAGTCTAATAAAAATGTTTCATGTTTGAATAATATTTCAAGGATCTCCCTTTGGCATCTTTTTTACTAACCATTTGGATATATTCAATGTTGAAAGAAATATAGGTCCCTCCAGAGGTTCTGTCTTCTTTTTGCTTGGTTTGTCTCCCTCCTCTGGGCCTCAAAATATTTGGGAGAACTCTCTTTTATCATATGGAGGCATCACCATCGTCCATAAGAACACAATCAAAATCACGACCAGTTCCGACGATAACCTTACAACCGCCGAGCACCTCCACTTCCAGGTCCACACCGACCCAAGAACCACACTCAGAGGCACCCTCATCTATAGGCCCCCAGGAACCCGTAAACAATTCAGCGATGACATCACCAACTTCATCAGTCCACATGCCCTCGCCTCCGAGAACTACATTCTATTAGGAGACTGTACTTCCACCTGGACAAGATAAACGACAGCAACACCACCACCCTTCTTGACAACCTGGCCAATCTCGGCCTCAAACAACTTGTTGACACCCCCACCCATGCAGCGGGACATACGCTCGATCCAATCTTCACCTCCAGCAAACACATCTCCTTCGATCGCACCACAGCTCTCCACTGGACAGACCACAGTTGTGTTCCTTTCAGCTACAAAACCACCTCGACCCACAACCCCCCCCACAACCTATCCCCCGAAGGAAATGGAACAAAATCACCACCGACCAACTCCTCACATCGCTCAACCAAAACCCACCGCCTTCTCATCGGACCCAAACCAAGCTGCCATCAAATTCAAACAATGGATCACTCACAGCGCTGACTAATTAGCACCCCTGAAAAACCACCACACCAAACAAGACAGTAAAAAGGCCCCCTGGTTCAACGATAACCTTAAGAAATCCAAAAAGCTATGCCGCACTCTCGAGAAAACATGGAGAAAAAACCCAACCACCGACAACATGACCACCTTAAAGGCAGCCACCCGTAAACACCACCAGCTAATCCGAGCCACCAAGAAATCAGCACTCAAGATTAGACTCGACAACAACACCCACAACAGCAAGGAACTATTCAACATCGTCAAAGAATTCACCAACTCCACCGCAGCCTCAAACGACATCACTCCCTCCCAAGACCTCTGCGACTCGTTATCCTCCTTCTTCTACAACAAAATTGCTGACATACATAACAGCTTCGAAAACAGTTCCAACAAACAATCCTCTCCACCCCCCTCAGAACCTAAACTGCCCTCTAACAACCTCAGCGCCTGGAACCCAATCACCACCTAAGACACCATCCGTCTAATGAACTCCATCCACTCTGGCTCGCCAACCGACCCCTGTCCCCACCACATCTTCAACAAAGCAGAATCCATCATCGCACCCCATCTCCATGATGTCATCAACTGCTCCTTCATCTCTGCCACCTTCCCTGAAAGCTGGAAACATGCCGAAGTCAGCGCCCTCCTGAAGAAACCCACAGCAGACCCCTCCGAACTTAAAAACTACCGCCCCATATCCCTCCTCCCATTCCCGGTCAAAGTCATTGAGAAAGCCGTCAATAGCCAACTTGCTGCCTTCCTCGAATCCAACAACTCCCTCGACCCCTCACAGTCCGGCTTTCGAGCCAAACACAGCACTGAAACCGCCCTCATCGCAGCAACAGACGACATCCGAACACTACTGGACAATGGAGAAACAGTGGCCCTCATTCTACTCGACCTCTCTGCCGCCTTCGACACTGTTTGTCACAGCACACTCATACAACGCCTCAGCAACATCGGCATAAAAGGAAAAGCCTTGGACTGGATCATCTCGTTCCTAGCTGGGAGAACTCAGAGAGTACGACTTCCCCCGTTCAAATCAGAGGCCACCGAAGTCATCTGCGGTGTATCACAAGGATCATCACTCAGTCCCACCCTCTTCAACGTTTACATGAGCCCACTCGCTTCCATCGTGCGTCAACACAACCTCAACATCATCTCCTACGCAGACGACATCCAGCTGATCCTTTCCCTTACCAAAGACCCCAACACCGCCAAAACCAATCTTCACGAAGGCATGAAAGATGTAGCTATATGGATGAAAGACAGCCGCCTTAAACTTAACTCGGACAAAACGGAAGTGCTCCTCCTAGGTTCAACCCCCTCTGCTTGGGACAACTCACTGTGGCCTTCGGATCTGGGCTCAGCACCCATACCCACGGACCACGCATGTAACCATGGCTTCATCCTTGACTCTTCACTCTCGATGACCAATCAAGTCAACGCCGTCTCATCCTCCTGCTTCAACGTACTTCGTATGCTCAAAAAAAAATTCCATTGGATCCCCGCCGAGACAAGAAAGACTGTCACCCACGCACTGGTTACGAGTCGACTAGCCTTCGGAAACACCCTCTACGCCGGAATTACAGCCAAATTACAGAAAAAACTCCAATGCATCAGCGAGACTCATTTTGGACATCCCTCGCCAAGATCACATTACCGTCCACCTGAAAGACCTCCACTGGCTTCCCGTCAACAAGAGAATAACATTCCGACTCCTCACCCACGCACACAAGGCCCTCTACAAACTAGGCCCGAATGCCTCAACACTCGACTATCATTCTACTCACCCACCCGCCATTAGAGATCCTCCAATCAAGGCCTCGCCACAGTTCCGCGTATCCAAAGATCCACCATGGGAGGTAGATCCTTCTCCTACTTGGCGGCCAAGACCTGGAACTCACCCCCCACTCACCTCCGCCTTACACAGAACAACATCTCCTTCAGAAAAGAACTTAAAACCTGGCTATTCGACAAATAATGAACCCCCTCCCCAAGCGCCTTGAGACCCTCTGGGTGAGTAGTGCGCTATACAAATTCTCGAACTTGAACTTGAACTTGAGGCAGTGCAATAGGCAATTTCAAAGATGTGGAATCCTGTATCTTAGCCAATTTCAATTTGAGGGTAGAATTGTAATGCTCCACTAGTCCAGCTGATTGTGGGTGAAAAACAGCATGAAACTTCTGCTTAATTCTAGGGCTGGGTGTAGTTCGCGAAGTAGCGCTTCGTGAAGCTACGCAAAGTGCACTTCGCACTATGCGAGCTACGCGTAGCACTATGCGAACTGCGTAGTACTCTGTTTGCCCTGTGCAAGATGCCGTTTTCAATGATTGCACAGTGCGGACAAGCATCCGGCACTGTGCAATCATTGAAAACGGCAGCTTGCACAGTGCGAGCTGTAGGTTTCTGCTCCTCGAGTAGATTTTTACTCAAGCTGCAGCTTTCTCAACACGGACTGGTAGTTTCTCATTGCGAGCGGTCGCGAGCATTTGCGACCACTAGCAATGAGAAACCTGACTTCCCCGGGTTGAGAATCTCGTTGGGAGGTTTATTTTCCACGCTTGCGATCAGCAACTTGATGTTGCTGATTGCGAACAAAGAAAAAGTCTAGCTGGGATGTCATTTTGCTTGCTCACTGTCGCCAACTTGATGTTGAGGACCGCGAGCAAGCAAATGATAGCTGCACTACGCTACGCTACGCGTGTTCGCACTTTGCTACGTGCAGTTCGCGTAGTGCGAAGTAGCGCAAACCTCGCAAACTACGAGAGAGTAGCGTAGTGCTTTTCCCAGGCCTACTTAATTCCCAACCCTTTCATGAGATACTCAACAACTTGCCCAATAAAATGGGGTCCGTTGTCACTCCACAAAACCTGACAAATGCCGATTCGGGGAAAGAACTTCTTTAGGAGCACCTTTGCTGTAGTAAGAGATGTATTATCTTTCGTAGCGCACTACCAGAACATACTTCAGGTTGTTACAATGCTCAAGCTGTATGTAGTCCATTTGCAGGACCTAAAAAGGTGCGGTAGGTATTGGAAACCCTTCTGTTTGAGTTTGTGTTCACTTTCCAGGATTATACTGGAGGCAAATCAGACAGGACTGGTCTATTTTCTTAACCATACCGACAATCTCTGGATGATCCCAAACTTGCATAAGTTGCTTTGCTATTGAGGATGCTCCAACATGTGCTGGCCCATGTTTCATAATAATCATAGGGTGTAAATAAGCTCTGGGTAACTTCCATTTTGTCATTTCTTTATTCCTCCAACAGCCCTCATCGTCCAATGCTCCCTCCTTGGACCATTGGTCTAATTTATCAACAGAGGCAGATTGTTGCTTGTCCAGCACTTCTTGCCTGGCATCATGCCAACATTCAGCCTGGGATTTAACTACATACATAGATGTGGTAATTCACTGCATTACGGTCTCCCGAGCTGTGTAATCCGCAAAGGCATTGCCTGCTCCTATTTTATCGTCACTTTCTTGTGTACGTTACATTTAACACCTTAGCTGCGTGTAAACATTTCTCCCCAGTGCTGCGCTGTCCATTAGAACTAGTGCTGAATGGACGTTCAATGGTCGTGCGCAGCACTGGGGAGGTAGCGCTGCTGACGACCATTGGCCGTCAGCAGCACTTAAGGGGTTAACAATTGCCACTTTTTCTTAAAATAGGTCAAGACAGTAAAGAGATTATGTACTAATTCCCCATGCAGTATTTGTGGCCCATGTGAAGTGAGAAAGCATCTTTCTTTCCAAAGCTGTCCAAAGCTATTTACTATGCCAAAGGCGTCTTGGCTATCAGTGTAAATATTAACAAGCAAATCTGTACTAAGCTCACATGCTCTTGTCAGTGCTATCACCTCGGCTGCTTGAGCTGACTTATGTGGGATACGAGCTGTCTCAATTACTGTATGAAGTGTTGTGATTGCATAAGCAGCAGATGTCGTGCCATCAGGCAACTTCAGGCAAGATCCATCAACCCACAATTCCCCATCAATGTCAGAAAGAGGTGTATCTTGTAGGTCAACACAACCCTTTGTTTGTTCTTCAGTAAGAGATATACAGTCATGTAGCTCTTGTGACTGAGACTGAGTAGCTAGAAGTGGCAATAATGCAGCAGGATTCAGAGTCAAACATCTTTTCAACGTGATATGAGGGGCCAAAAGTGTCAATTCATATCCTGTCAAACGGGCACTGGTCAGATGCTGTGTTTTCATTTGATTTAGCAAGGCATCGACCGAATGATGTACTAACACAAACAATCTATGTGACAAGACTATTCCCTCACTCTGACTAAAAGACACAGCTGCTGCAGCCACCGCTCGAAAACAACCTAGCAGCGCGTGGGCAACTGGATCACGGACAGCTGAGAAATATGCTGAAGGACATTGTTTATCACTGTGTGCCTGTGTTAAAACCGAGAGGGCACAACCTTTCCTCCTGTGTACATAGAGTGTGAAAGTCTTAGAGTAGTCTGGAGTTCCTAATACTGGTGCAGAACAAAGAGCTTGACATAGCTGTTTGAATGCATTCTGGTATTCAGTAGTCCATGGGAGAGGCATGGGAGTGTCTTTAATCAAAAGGGCCAAGAAGAGTGTAATGGCGAGATGTGGTGCAGCGGCCAGGGCCACTGACTTCGGAGCACAGGGTTCACGGTTCGATCCCCGGCTCCAGCGGCAGCTCAGCTCAGCACCATGTGATTCTGCTCTCTTAATTTCCATGATGGCCCCCGCCCTGAGACCCATAAGGGTGAATAGTTTGCGCTTTACAAATACGGATTTACATTTACAACGAGAGTTTAATAATGTACGAAAAGATAGGGATTCACTGCCTACAGAAAGAAGTATGGTCAATCAGTGCACAGACATCCTTCTGAGTACGGGGCTGTATGCGATCCTGGTGTGAGTGCGAGTCCCTCCTTAGACAGGAGGTGACCTAAATAGGTAACCTGCTGTTTACAAAATTGCAACTTCTTCCGAGAGACTTTGTGATGATGAGAGGCAAGGAATGTTAATATGGACAATGTTCCTTCTTTACACTGTTCAGGGGAATCGGCAGCCAACAAGATGTCATCTACATATTGAATAGGAGCCACCCCTTTTGGTACAGGAAAATAATGCCTGGCTATAAATGCTAGGACTTTCTGTATATCCTTGTGGAGCTCTACAGAATCTATATGATCTATCATTCAAAGTGAAGCCAAACAAATAACGGCTGACAGGATGAATAGGTATTGAAAAAAGGCATTTTTTAAATCAATGACACTAAATGTAGTGGCAGTAGGAGGACCCATAGTAAGAAGTGTTGTGATGTCAGAGACTACCGGGTATTGGGGCACCACAATCTTGCTAACCTGTTGTAAATCAATAATGAATCTGTAAACTTTAGTATCAGTGTCTTTTTTCAAATTAGGAAGGATAGGGCTATTATATGTATTATAAGGGACTTCTTCCACAACCCCCACCTTGATCAAAGCCTGAACAATGTGCGTCAATGCTTCTTGGCCTTCCCGTGATATTTTATTTTGGGGCAATCAATGCAATGAATATGCACTGGTGGCATAACCATTCGTCCTACATCTGTATCTGATGTAGCCCACAAAGTACTAGGTAAGGATGCCGGACCAATATCTTCTTTAATGACACAAGACCTCTGAACCATTGGATAGTTCTCATTTAAAATAACACACACACCTTCTGGGGAACAATGTATTGTAGCACGGAAATATTTGAGCATATCGATACCCACAATAATATCCAGGGTGGTGGGGATAGCAAAAATGGACATTCTGCAGTGAATTTATCAAGACTAAATACAAGTGACTGTGACAGTGGGCTAGATGTAGGTGTCCCATCGAATCCTATCAATGTTATCATTGCGCCAGACAGGGGAGCTCTAGGAACCAATGTTTTAGACAAAGCACTAGGAGTAGCTCCTGTATCTACCAGAAACTGATCAGTAGAGCCCAAGACATTTGCATCAACATAAGGACCTTTCTGATCTACTGGGACCTCAACCGGCTCCTTACCCCATCCTAGGCATTCCCATGCATAATCAGAGTCCCCAAGACCATCAGTCGAATAATCTGACATTTGATATTGATTCCGTCTGTCAAAAGTATTAGAATAATTTGGTCCATGTTCAACTGCCTCAAACCTGGGGCGATTTCCTATTCCTCCTGTACGTCCTGAATTCCCTGGGCATCCTCTCTTGCTTCTTCTCCCCAGTTGATACTGCTGACCTCGCAAAAGGGGCACTCAGAACGCCAATGTCCAATCTCTTTACAGTATGCACACTGATCAGAAGACAAAGTTGCTCAAGAGAAAGGGGGTACACCAGGGGTATATACTGCACAGACGCCTCTACCACTACCTCTGAACGATGGACACATGCTTGAGCCAACATAACTTTCCTCTTTAAATCCTTTACCTTCTCATCCTCTCTGCCCTTCACTTCTAATTCCTGATGATCATAATACTGGGTCATAGTCAAAAGGGAGACTGGGGAAGATGAAATCCACAAACTCTGGCTGGCCTTAAGGCGACCAGCTATTTCTGGCAACATGTTAGCGACAAATTTGTCGACAAACAAATGCTTACCTGTATCATCTGTCAATGACTGCCCACTAAAGTCATGGAATGTCTCTTTAAATCGTGTAAAGAAATCAGAAATTGACTCATCCGCTTTTTGTTTACAGGATGCTAACATTGTTCAATCTATTTTTTTAGGCGCTATGAGAGTTTTCAACTTAGTCACAATAGCTTTGGGAAGATCTAATATGTCCTGCTGTGGTTTCTGAGCAGGTTCCCTAGCCGCATCTATTTCTTCTAAATGCGCCCAAGTATCACCATATGCTACATTATCATCGATTATCTGAATTGTTCTCCACATATCAGGGGGAAAAATAAGTCCCAAAAACATATTGATATCTGGCAAAGTCATAGTGCAGGAGCTAATGGCTCCTTCCACTTCTTCATAGAAAGCAGCCAGATTTTTCGTGGGTCGAGCAAAGCAGCTTTAAGAGCCATAACATCTACTCTACTCCAAAAAGTATAGAACCAATTATAGACAAAATATCCCTTTGCATCATCTGAATCTTTATCGGCACTTGTTCCCGCACCCTTTGGAGGAACATACAGAGGCACAGCTTCACGCATTGGTTTTACAGTAACTAAAGTATCCCTAGGGTCATTGTCTTTCCCCAAAACGTCTTCGTTTTGCACTGGGAGTTTTAACTTTACCAGCTGATTTTTGCTCCGCTTTTAAACGTTGTGTATCATGTCTTCATTAAACTCACCTAATTAGATCAGGTATATTTGAAAAAACAAAAGTTCCATCACTTATTTGTTTATAATCAAAATTAATATCATTGAGCTCTAAGGTTTTAGAAACATTTCTAAAACCAAGTATTACTTCCCAGGTAAACTCCTCTGTAAAATATAACTGATCTAAATCCTTCCACTGCTAAACCATTTCTACGAGGTCTAGAGCAGAAGTAGACCCACGAGCTTCTTTGCGAGCAGTGGATCTGCTAGTGGCTTATTCGTCAACAGAAAAGGAAGAAGAGCGAGTCTGCCGTCCATCTTGCTTATCTATGTCTTTATCGTCTGAGGAAAATAGCTCTTCTTCAGAAAGATAATCCTCCGGGGGAGAGGGAGTTTATACGGGGGCAGAAGTCGATCTAACAAGATGGAATCATCCTGAGGTTTATTAAGTATGGGATAAATGGGGTCATAATACGGTACTGGCCAGTTACCTCTAAACAACGCGCCCTTTCCTCTTTTTCTTTTATCGCCTTCATCTCTTTATTTTTTAATCCCAACGCTTTTTGATATATTCTTTTTCGCTGTTCTTTTTTCTGCTATATCTTCTTTTTTCCTCATTCTCTCTTGCACTTGTTTCTCCCACATTCGTACACAATCAAACATATTTTGTCTATTTATTTCTTGAATAAACACTGCTCTAAGTATTAAATCTTTTTAAAGTCAAATGACCCATTCACAGACCATCGTAAATCAGGATCCTTTTTCGTATATTTGTTCCACAGTGTACTATACATTATGGAAGAAATACCGTATTTATTGTACATATGCCTATTAGGTGTCCCCTCTGAGGGAACCAGCTGACGTCTATCTAAATCCATGTTGGTACCTCCAAGACAGCAACACAGCCTATGGAGTGTGCCGGAAACAGGCATGCTTCCAAATTGTTGTAAAATATTACTTGTCCAAAATATTCAAAAGTAGAGAAAAATCTCCACATTACCTGGAGAAGTGTGGCTCAATGGTTAGAGCGGCAGACCCTGATGCAGAGGTCTAGCCCGGGACCAGGGTTCAATTACCGCCTCGGCGGGTCTTGGGCTCAATTTCCGCGGACCTGATAATTCTCGCCTCGGTGCCTATTCTAATCATGGGTCCCACTCTGCAACTCTAGGCAATAGCTTGCTTAATCTCCACAATGGCCCCAACAACGCTAGGATACCTAACTTCACCTTGGGGGTGCCCAGGAGTGGGCACTTCACAGGGAAAAGCCAGGAAGGGTTCCACAGCGGTATGCGTACATGTGCCTGAGATACTCCTTCGGGGGTCGATTCGGTGCGCTATACAAATACTACTACATTTACATTTACTATATTTACATTTATCAATTGCAATAAATAAATCAAACAAACAAAACCCTGAATCTTGGCCAAGCAAATCAAGAGTGCCACTTCAGCGACCTTACCAGAGTCTCCAACTTCCAACTGGTCGAAATAATGGTCACTGCAAAAATAATGCCAAAGGATACCACAGTCGGGACCGGCCATCACCTGGAGGGTCAAATCGAGAAAAATTGAAAAATCACTTCAGCCGCAAATACAAAAGTCTCCCCATGCAGGACGTCTCCTCAGCAAAATTCCACTCTTCCATCAAGACCACTCCTTTGGACGGCCTCGTCTCCGATGAGGCCCCACGAGATAGGCGCCAACTGTGAAAATTTGCTTTTTAAGGAGCACACCAGTGCAGGGTTCACCCTTATCTTGTCCATGGGTTCAGAGACCAACAAACTAGAGATTGGCACTGAAGGTAGAATTCGAAGAACAAGTTTATTAATCACTCATGAGTGGGACTACGTCCATAAAACACCCTCAAGTATTCCAGGAGGTAGTACATTGAATACATAGACCATGGTGCTTATATACAAACTTTGTTGCAGAGTAAGCATGTAGATACAAATAAAAGGTATAGGCGTACACAGAAATAGTTACAGCCAGACATGGGCAGATGAATAATCACTTAGTCAGCGAAGTGGGATGGGGAACAGAACTGTTCACAGCAGTTTAAAATATCTGACAGTTACATCTTTAACCAGGTGCATTCCAGTAGCTACAGGCCTTTTCTCAGCACATACATAGTTTTAGCTCAGTACAGAAGGAGTTAACTAAAGCTGATGACTCAAGCAGAATAGAAGGACAAGCAACAGTGAAGACGGAAGAATTACATAGCTAACAAAATGGATGCCACAAACAAGATGGCTTCAGCTTATGCTAATATTTCAAATTTCCAAAGAATCACCATCAGTTTTCCTGAATCACCATCAGTTTTCCTGAAAGTAGAACCAGCCTGAATCAGCATAAGTTTTCATGAATCCGCATCAGTTTTGTGAAGACAGAACTAGCCTGAATCAGCATCAGTTTTCCTGAATCAGCATCCAATTTCCTGAAGCCAGAACCAGCCTGAATCAGCATCAGTTTTCCTGAATTGGAATCAGTTTTCTTGGAAGCAGAACCAGCCTGAATCAACATCAGTTTTCCTGAATCAGCATCAGTTTCCTGAATCTGCATCAGTTTTCGTGAAGACAGAACCAGCCTGAATCTGCATCAGTTTTCACGGAGGCAGAACCAGCCTGAACCAGCATCAGTTTTCCTGGAAGCAGACCCAGCCTGAATCAGCATCAGTTTTCCTGAATCAGCATCAGTTTTCCTGGAAGCAGAACCAGCCTGAATCAGCATCAGTTTTCCCAAAACAGCATCAGTTTTCCTGGAAGTAGAACCAGCCTCAGTTTTACTGAAGACAGAACTAGCCTGAATCAGCATCTGTTTTCCTGAAGACAGAACCAGCCTGAATCAGCATCAGTTTTCCTAAAGGCCGAATCAACGCGAAACCCTGATAGAAAGAGGGAAAAGTCAGGGACAAAAGAGGTTATCGACAAGCGATGAACATGATGAAAATCAGATACTGGTTGCATTGTGGAGCTTCCTGCTACAGACCAAGTTTTCTTATGCTTGAGACAGTATTTTTTTTTTAAATTTTTTTTTATTTTTATTGAGATGGATCAGAATATCAAAAAAGATAACGTACACAATTAAGATATCAGCTGGATAAAAACATAACAAAATTCAGACATACGAGTTAAAACACATATGCAGATATAAATATTTCTTATGCACCTTGCGTCAATTGGCTTAAAAAAGAATGCAATTGACATTATAAAAGGACATTACCTTCAAGTACGATACATATAGGACAGGGACTCTTCAATTTGATCATCTAATTTCCCTCCAGTTACTGAGAGGAGCCCATATTTTTTTGCCATACTCTTTCTTCTTTTTACCCTTAAAATTATATAAACATTCCTCAATATTATGGGTCCCAAGCAGTCTCGTTAGCCACATCTGAAATGTGGGGGCTATCGGGTCTTTCCAGGCCGCCGCTATTAGAATTCTAAACACTGCAACACACAGAAAGATAAAAGCTTCGGCTTCCTGTTCAACTTTAAGGTTTTCATCCCTGCCAATCAAAACAGTGGTTGGGGATAGAGAAATTTGGCACTCTAGCAGCCCCGATAAAAACTTCTCCATTTCAGTTAAAACAGGTTTAAGATTCTGGCAAGAGTAAAACATATGTGACCTTGGTTACACCTTGGACAGCTGTCTGTATCCCTTTTACCCCATTGAAACAGCTTTGCGGGGGTATAATAGAGATTAAAGATCATCTTATAATGTTGTGCTTTTAAATTGGTTGCTCTTAATACTTTCTTGTTTAATGCCAGGGCATAGTCCACGTCTACATTTGGGTCGCCTATTCTAAGAGCCCAGGCATTTTCTATTTGCCCAACATCCTCTTCCATGCCCTGTAAAAGATGGCTATATCCTATTTTGATCTTTCTGCCCCCATTCATTATATATTGCACAATCGGATTTAACTCCTGGATAGAGATCCTAGGTCTTAGTGATTTCACTGTTTGTTCTAGCTGCTTATATAACATCCAATGATTCATAGGGATACCATATCTTTGTTGCAAGACCTCAAATCCTAACAGATCGTCCTTAGACATAACGTCCCCCAAACATCTAATGCCCAGACTCTTCCAAAGGGCGCTATTCCTGTTCTGTCCAAGATGTAGGAATGGGCTTGAGTTCCAAAGATCTATAGTGCCATTAATCTTAGGAATTTTAAGAAATTTCAGCATCAACTTCCATACACCCCAAGCACTTAACATCACTTTACTTTTGCTCCTCTTATAATACCGAGCGTTAACTTCACGAGTTAAAGTCCCCATAGCTTTTTCACCAATTAGTAATTCGTATATTGTGGACATTCTATGAGTGCCAGGCGGCAACACAGGAGTATCATAACACAATAGATGATTCATATGCAACAATAAACAAACCCAATGATACAGTCTTAAGTTAGGTGCAGATAGCCCTCCTTCCTCTAGTGGAATTGAGAGTCGAGCTAACGATCTTCTTACTTTACCATATTGCCATAAAAACTGTGAAAACACTGCTTCCATTTTTTTCATCAATCCTTCATCAATTAGTAACGGTATAGCACGGAATAAATACAATAGTTTTGGGAACATTGTCATTTTCAGAACATTCACTCTACCGATCAGCGACAAATGTAGTACATCAATTCTTCTCAGATCTTTATCGATTGACGCTTGTAAAGGCACATAATTTTCCTGAATGATTTTAACTCCTAGATAGACCGCAGAGTCAACATATCTTTGATCCCTTTTCTGAATGTTCTTTGTACAGATTATTATTGTCTTTTCTGTATTGAGCTTATAACCTGAATAATTCCCAAACTGCTGAGCCAAATGATTTAATTCCTGTATTGCCATCTGCGGATTATTGGTAACAATTGCCAGGTCATCCGCATACGCCAATAATTTGGTGGTATGTCCGTGAGATATAACCGGGGATATTTTATCTGAAGCAAGAATCTTCCTAATTAGCGGGTCTATATATAATGAAAAGAGTATGGGTGAGCAAGGGCACCCCTGACGGGTGCCTCTTCTAATCACTACCTCATCCGATTGAAGCCCCATTGTAGTGATTCTGGCAACTGGGTCCATATACATTGCTTTAATAGCTTTCCTACATTTTTCTCCAAAACCCCTTCTGACCAACACCTCCCACATAAAGTCCCAGACCACACGGTCGAACTCCTTCTCGGCGTCCAAAAGGATCATGGCCATGTCTCCACCTGTAGCAGTGACAGCATCGAATAATGAAATAGCCCTAGCTGTATGTTCAGTGGTACCTCTCCCTGGAACAAACCCATGCTGTCAGGGTGAGACAAGTTGGCCTATAATCCTTCCTAGCCTTTTAGCCCATATTTTAGAATATAATTTCGCATCTGTGTTTATTAACGATATCGGCCGATATGAACCGGGGTTCTCCTCTGGCTTTCCCTTCTTATGAAATATCACAATATTGGTGTGTTTCCATGTATCCGGGATATTACCTGAACAGATTATTCCATTGAAAAGATCTTCGAGCATGGGAAGAATTTCTTCACCCAGAGCCCTATAAACCTCTATTGGGAGTCCGTCTGGGCCCGCCGCTTTGCCCAATGCCAGTTCACTCAGAGCATTTTTTATCTCCTCAGCTGTTATATCCAGTTCCAGTCGAACTCTATCTACCTCCTCCACCCTTGGGGTTATAGGAGACTGGTCTAGCACGAGTCGTACCACCCCTGGCTCCTGGTCGTAGAGTTTTTGATAAAATTTCTGGAACACATCTATTATAGATTTTGGGTCAGTATATTCTCTCCCATTATATTTAATCTTACCAATTTTATTTCGGTTTGATTCTTGTCTAATACGGAGCGCTAATGCTCTGCCAGCCTGTTCACCAGTCTCATATCTCCTTGCTCTTTGTGTTTGGTATTCACATATCTCCTTCTGAGTGATTATTTTTAAAATTTCCCCCTTGACCCGGTCCCGGGCCATATTTCTAATAGTCTCCCCACTATCTTTACCAGATGTTATTTCCTCGATATGACATCTCTCTATTTCTGCTAGATCTAAGATGAGCTTTTCAATCTTACTTTTATCTTCTTTCCTTATTTTTGCTGCACAGCTGATCGTCTCACCCCTTAATGCAGCCTTAAAGGACTCCCAAACTCCATTTCTGGAAGCGCTATATCTATTACACTCGAAAAATTCCTTTGTCCACCTTTTAATGTGTTTTAGAAACCTTTCATCGTTTAATAATTTTCTATCAAATGTCCATCTAGATGTTTTCCTTTGTAGATTAGGGACCTTATACGACAGTATCAGAGGATTATGATCGGAAATTATTCTCGGTAATTTATGAATGTTGACCTTACCAATTTCCCCTATTGTAACAAAAAAATAATCCAACTTAGAGTATTTTTGTGCCGGGTGAGAGAAATATGTATACCCTCGATCTCCGGGCATTTTTTCTCCCCATACCTCTACCAAACCATGAGACTGGATCAGGGAGCTTAAGGCTCTGTTAACTTTACGTTTACGACCTATATAGTCACTTCCCTGTTGCCAGTCTGCAGAAATATTCAGATCACCACATACTATTATTGGGGTAGTCCAATTAGCCAACTCTTCTTCTAGTTTATCATAGACCATTGGGTCATCCTCATTCGGACCATATATTGCGCACAGTGTGAACCCCAGGTTCATTTCCACTAATACCCATCTACCGGAACCATCTGTTATACTGCGTTTCGCTCCGCCCAGATTGCTTTTAGCTAAAATAGCCACCCCTCTGATCATTGATGATTGTGTTGAACATCCAATCAAGGTATACTCGTACATCTCCAGCATCTTCCTTTTATTCCAGGGAATATGGGTTTCCTGAATACAGACTATATCAATATTATTTGTTCTAACCAAATGGCTCAATCTCTGCCGCTTCTTCCAATCGTTTAAACCACCTGCATTAATAGTGCAAATCCTAATGTCTGACATATTTAAAGTATTTGCATTTCCTACATTGACTATTATCCATATGTCTGATATCAACCCAGATCCAATTCCTTTCCATCTTTTGATTTTTCAATGTTTTCAACCCCCCTTCCCTGCCCTCCCCCACCCCCTCCTCCCTCTGCACTCCCTCCCTCCCCTTGCCTGGCTCCAGAATGGAGCTCCCCCTCACCCACCCCCCTTGACCGGAGGTGCTCAGACCGCTGGTCTGTGCACGTGATGGTTTGCAGCTCAGAATGAGGAGATTTAAACCTTTAACCATTTCCCCACCTCCTTTTTTTTTTTTTCCTTTTTTTTTTTCCCCCCCAATTTACACACTGTGACCCCCCACCGTTAAGATTTCACTCCACCTATCTAACTATCTACCTGCTTATGCATTATGCATTATCCATTTTACGGAGACTCGACAAGATGACCATTTATCAATACCACCAATAGACTAAGTTCGCATATAGATTTACAACCCCTATTCCCAGCAGGGCTTAACAGTTTAACAACAATTGCTACTCCACCTACGACATCAGGAATTCTTTAGCTTTAATCTCCGAGGAGAAGTATAATGTTTTATCGTCTTTGATTATCTTCAGCTGAGCGGGGTTAATCAGATAGGCCTGCATACCCTTGTCCTGAAATGGTTTAATCATCTGCCGTAGTCTCCAGCGTCTCTCGACCGTAATATGACAGAAATCAGGGTGAACAAAAAAAGTGTAGCCATCAACTGTCTTTTTTTTTATTTGGTCTCGCCCTCTCAGAGATTGCTTGCCTCAAATTAAAGTTGCCCAGAAAAATTAAAATTGCTCTGGGCTTGTCTCCCTCTTTCGCCTTCTTGTAAGTATTGGCGGGGGTGCGATGCGCCCTATGGATCTCCCTGTCAAAGTCCCAGTCTTTCAAATCCGTAAAGGCCGACTCTAAAAGTTTAACAACAAATATTTTCATATCTGTACCCTCTGACCCTTCAGGAATTCCCAGAATGCGTAAGTTATTCTGACGCGATCTGTTTTCTAATGACTCAAGTTTCCACTGAATATCGGTAAGCTGTTTTGTTTGCGTATCAACCTTACTGGCCGCGGCTGCTGATTCGGCTTCCGTAGAAACCACTCTGTCTTCCAAATTGGTAACTCGCTCTCCCAGGTTCACACATGCCTTAGTCAACTTTCTAACCACCCCTTGCATTTTTCTAACTGCCGCCTGAGATTTACGGCTCTCCTGTCTTGCTTCCTCTCTATGCGCCAGTATCTCCTGGTGAATAACCTCCAGGAGGGACATTTGTGCTGATTCTCCACCTGGACTATCTGAGGTAGCGTTAGTCTGCTGTTGCTCTCTCTTCTGGCTGTGTATTTTCGTTCTCACCACAGTTTTTACCGCTGTACTCGGGGGGGCTACCTTCATTTGGTTCCAAATCACTGCCAGTGTCTAGGTCGCTGACATCTTGATCCAGGCTGTCCTCTCCTTCCTCCGACCATTCACCACCCTCAGATACTGAAAAAAATGCCTCACTTGGGACTTCTTTTTTACCACTGTAGCTCTCCCCGGTGTCGTCCTCCAGAACCTCTTCTAACACTCGGGGTACTGCCAAGATGTTGACAACAGGATCAACTGCAGGAATCTCGCCTTGCTGTTCTTCCCCCTCTATATTTCCGACAGTATTGGGCTGTTCAAAAAGTCCCTCTTCTGTAATATCAGGGGCTGCCTCATCAGTCTCTGGTGTAGTCTTGGTGGTATCTGCCTTAAAATCTTTGGAATCCTTATTTTTACTCATTTTTTGAAATATGTCGGAAATTGGGGTAGTGCCCTGGGTATCCGGATTCACTTTACTGGCCCCTTGCTGCTGTATCGCTTTTTTTACCGAGGGGGAGCCTTGTTTCTTCCTCTTATTACCCTCTATGTCTGTCATTGATTCCGCTAATTCAGCTGCTGCTTTCCTCCTGGCAGCAGCTTTGGCGCTGGCACTCATCTTAGGGGCCATAATTTCCATCCTCCTTTCCTCCAGCCCAAATAACTCCTTACCGCCTGAGATACTATCGTTGTCAGTATCCTCCTCCTTCAGCTCCACAGAACCCTCCAGAGCATAGAGTTTCTCCTCCTTCTCGCCTCTTGAAAAATTTGCTTGATAGCGCAATCGAGTCTCTGCTTGTTTGTGTCCACTAAAACGGGGCTTTCTGCTCCGATGATAACTCCGTTTTACCCAAAGGCTCCGCACCACTTGGTTAGTGAAGGCAGACTCTACAAACTCCGTTGCCTCCGCCTCCGCCCGCAGTCCGACAGCCGCTCCGCCTCTCAGCCTCCTCGTCACCTGCAATACGTCCAGTAGGAGCCGCTTCAGCGGCTGACGGCAGGTCAGTTTCATACAGCCGTTTCTTTTCCCGATATCCGCGTATATTTTTTTTTGCTCCGCCTCGCGTCTTTCACCTCGCGCCCGCTGTCATGTTAGATCACATCAATACACCCATCGGTAGGGGGGTTGCGGGGTCACCATTCATTCATTACGCCTCTCCTCACACGAGCTGCTTTCCCGGCCGTCTTACACGGCCGCCATCTTGCCTCGCTCCGAGACAGTAAATGCATTCACAAGAAGAAAGGGAAAAGACATCTAGGTTTGAGATTTTCTGACAACAACCACTGGAGAGACAAACATCTTGTAAAGGCGTAAATATAAGTTAGATTTACCTTCTCTTCCAGGAAAATGGCCTATCTGGCTAGTGCCTTGTGCAGGACAAAGAGGCGTATGCTTCACATCCCTTGCGTCAGCCAACTAGACTCAGCCCTCTGCTTAGTCCTCGAAGCGGACTCAACCACGGAGAGAGACACTGTTGCCCAACACAGAGTGGGAAAAATCTTCAACCAAGTGCTGCACGTTGTGAGAAGTTGGCCTGGTATATCTTGTCCACTGTTCTAGGGGGCACCCTGTATCAGTCCAAACAACCTTATGGTGATGGTTGTAAAGTCAACATATAGACCAGCTATCCTAGTGGTAGCATGGACAAAGCAGTCTTAGGCTAAAACTTCAGAGAGCATGTGAAGCCAGCTGTTTTACCAATTATAATCCGTGGAATAACAAATGAAAGGACACCACACAAGGTATATATCAAAAATATATGTATTTTTTCGAACTCAACCCCTCTGCACTCTTTAAGGGGTCAGAGTTTGAGATACGTTACAAGTTACTCATTCAGCATACTATAAGTTGCACAAATTCAATTCTGCCCTAGGGGCCTCACGAACCATATGCTAAGTAAGTGGTATAAGAACCACTTCAGGATTAGTGAATAGGCCTAGGGCCTAGAGAATCGCTGGGGCTACACTGGACAACCAAGGGATTGGAAGTAGGAGACCCACGGGAGACGCGTGCAGTGTCTAAACACAGTCGCGAGTTACCATAGAGTTATAATGGGAACGTTAAAGTTACAAAGTAGTAGATTAAGGACACTTCCGAATGGACAATGGTAAAACCCTTTTAAACTAGGACACTTCGAGAGTCAACACCCACGGGAGCACCAGAGTACTCGAGTTACCTCACCCAGGGAAGCCGGGTGCATAGGTGTCTTTTCTTGTCTGGTTTCGTCGCTGTATCCTATGGAGAGCTGCAAAGAAGTACTGCAGGTGACCAGGAGAGAAGTGTTCGGGTGGATCCAAGGGTGGATCGAAGTCGCGAAGAACCTGAAAGCAGAGGGGACAGAGTCTGGGTCACTAGCCAGTGACCAGGAAGGAACCAGGCGATGTTGAGATGCAATCAGATGAAGAGGTGAAGCTTGTCTCTGCAGCCACGTGGACCAGGTGGCGTCGATGACAACCAGGCGCTGGATACGAGCTGTCCCACAAAGGATCTAGGTGACTACGGTGTCGGTATCCAGATTGGACCCAACAAGCCTTGGTAACCTCAACCCACACAGGAAGTGAAAATGGGCTTCTGTTGAGACCAGCAAGGTCTGGGGCGCTTTTCCTTCACAGTGAAGATGGAGCAAGTCTTGAGCAACCAAGCAAGCATCGAAGATTTGAAGATTCATCTTTGTAGGGCTCACTAGCCAAAGGGCTAGCAACCGGGAAGATGCATCGAGCTGAAATGCTGGAGCGGGCCCCACGTGGCACTCATGGAGGGTGGAGGGCTGAGCTTCGGGGCAAATGCTGCTCGGGTCTGGGGCTTCTTTAAACCCCAATGCACAACTTTGAGGGTACCTCTGAAGCTGCACGGTTAGCAAAAAGCAAGTAGTCCAGGATGTTCGGTCCCACGTCTCTCGTGTCCGCCACAGGTCTCAGCTTTGCTGTGAATGTGGGTCGGAGAAGTCTGAGAGTCCAGTTCCTGAGTCACTGAGTCTTCGGATTCCGGCAGGAGCGTCGACAAAGCAAACTGGCAAGTTACTGGTGGTGCCTGTTTGCACAGGGTGGTCACTCCTTGACCCCAAGGGAGATGTCTTCAGTCTTCCAGTCGATATGGAACGTCGAAGGTCCAAGAGTTCATTTCAGAGTTTCTTTCCAGGATAATCTAATGTCTCTAGACACAGCTCCTATCTTTATACTAAACTAAGGGGCTGGATTACCTGCTAGGGCCCTCCTAAGGGTGGAACCTCAGAAGTGGGTGGTTACACCCCTTTCTCTTTGTCCAGTTTTGTGCCAGAGCTGGGGCTGGAGTGCCCCAGCAACTGGTTTGAACCGGGCTATGCATGGAGCACCTTGTGTGCCCCAGGCAGTGTCTGGAAAAGCATCTTTGCATTGAACCCACCCTGCCCCAATCCACTACAGGCTGTCTGGGGAGGTGCCAGCACCTCCCTCGACAGGAAACCTATTGTCCAGGCCTCCCTTGCCGGAGTTTCATCCAGCTGCAGGAGGTCAGACTCGTGTCTGTGGCGGCAGCATCCATTTTGTGATGCTGAGGCTCTGTTTAACTTTAACCGGGTAAAGCAGTAACTACATGTCTTCTCCCCCTAGAAGGGTGGAATGCTACCCCCGCCTTCAGGACTGGCGGGGGGTAATATACCAAAGTGTTTGACACATTACACAACATGTTTTGATAAAGCCAAACCAAAGTTAGCATTAACCACGAGGATTATAATGCACTTAAAAGTATATGGTATGGCTATATCATAGAACAGCTATAAGGACATGGTTCTGAAAGCTGCAGACGGGCTCAGATCATGCTAGGGCACCCTCTCACATAACACCAAGCACTCTGCCTTCAGGATTGTCAAGGCCTGCCATAGGAGTGACTTATAGGTATATAAGTGTCTATATGTAACGTAAGATATAGGTATACTATATCTTAAGCAAGGGGTGATTACACCACCTTGCCCAAGCTGAGTGATCAGCCTGTGTTGTCAGTTTGGATGGCCAGCCAGGGGTGGCACCATTCATGCTGCAGCCCCTGGTAGGCCTTGGATGCACCTATGCCCTGGGTACCTATGGTACACTATACAGGGGCTCACCAAGGTGACCCAATCCCAATTGGACATGTACCTAAAGTACATGGAGTCCATTTTACAGAGAGAGCAGATAGCCTGGGGCCCTGAATAGCAGGATCCCAGGCCAACTAAGTCATAAACCAGCTAAACACTAGGCAAAAAGTTGGGGTAACCATATAGTCAGATATCCACCTTCCTACACACGTGTGCACCACAGATCTGATGCCTTGGCCCCGCACATCCTTAAGACTCAGGAGGACACGGCTGCATTTCTATTTCTATTTAGGGGGTTTTGTAAAGCGCTTGGTGACGCACAGCGGCGTGTCCCCGCGCTGAGGAGCTGATGCTTACTGGAAACTACTGGAGCGGAATAACTTACTGGGTGAATAGTACAGTTTTGAGCTTAGCTCTAAAAAGTGATTCTGATGGTTCTAGGCGCAACGCCATGGGTAGTTTGTTCCATCTAGATGCTGCCAGGTACCTAAAGGATCTGCCGCCCATCCGTGCTTTGGACACCTTGGGAATGGACAGGAGCCCCGTACCGGAAGATCTAAGGGAGCGGGACGGCTCGTAAGGTGTCAGCAGTCCTTTCAGGGGGAGGGGAGACCTCCCATTGATAATCCGATGGCAAGTACATAGTGCTTTAAAATCTACCCTGCTTCTAACAGGAAGCCAGTGCAGGGACCGGAGAGCCGCTGTAGAGGCAGCTCTTCTGGGTAGTCTGAGCACTAGTCGGGCAGCAGCGTTCTGTAAGACCTGTAAGCGGCTCAGATTCTTCTCCAAAGTCCCTAAATAGAGAAGGTTGCCATAGTCCATCTTAGATGTGACTAGTGCATGCACCAGGGTCTGATGGGCTTTAATCGGTAAGAACTTCAGTACCTTCCTGAGGCTTTTGAGTGTCCTGAAGCATGATCCAACCACCCGATTAATCTGAGGGCCAAAGGTCAAGTCGGTATCAAACCAGATACCCAGGTTCTTTGCTTTGTGGCAAGGGGTAGGTGTTGGACCTAGGCAAGGCGGCCACCATGCCGACGTCCACGCCGCCTGGTCTCCCCCCACGACCAGCACCTCGGTCTTGCCTCCGTTGAGCTTGAGGCAATTGGCGGACATCCAGGCAGCTAGATCTTGCATGCATGCTCTGAAGATGTCCGCCGAGAGACCGGGCGCACGCGACAGGGAGATGACCAGCTGCGTGTCGTCGGCGTATGACACCATGCGGAGACCGTGACTCTCTACTATGGTGGCAACCGGGGCAACATAAAGATTGAAGAGAGTTGGGCTCAGGGACGAGCCCTGCGGCACCCCCTGGTCCAAAGAAACTCGCTCCGAGTAGTAGTCACCTTGCCTCACTTGGAAGCCTCGGCCAGCTAGAAATGAGTGGATGCATGTCATTCATACCCAGAATCCTCCTCTGAGATGGAACAATGAGTGAACACACATGAGCAGCTAATCAGTAGGAGCCATGGAGGCCAGGCGCTAGATGAAGCTGTCCCCTGTAGGGCTCCGTAGAGCATGCATCACTGATCTACGCCAACCTATAAGGTCTCGGCTAGACAGCGCTCGCCCTGTCTCTTCCAGACATGTTGTATATGCTTTGTGGGCTTCAGCCTGCCCATAAGCTTCCTATTTGCTGGCTCCATCGTTGCTCTCCTAATTTTTCTCCCCATTTGTCCTTGGCATGCATGCATCATGTTGTTTGCTGTATTTAGCCCTACCTGAGAGCAGGTACCAATTACTTTATCAATATGCTGGTCCCCATTTTAGCATCTATTTTGGAACTACGTTTTTTGTATGCTTTGAGCGGGGAATGACCTTTACAACGCAATACATTTAAATTTCGGTCATTCAAACGCAAGTTGTTACAACGACATGCGCTGGATGGCGCTATACACTAAGGAATAGTATGATTTACTATTCCAACACCTTCCCTACTGTTACGGAGGCTGGAGTTGGAATAGTAAATCATACTATTCCTCAGTCCGGCGCCTCTAGCACAAGTCGTTGTATAGTTGTATCGTTGCATTGTAATAACTACGAATTACCGTACTGCGGTGTAACGACCGTGTTGTAATATCACATATTTGTTTTGAGCTCTTAGCATGAGCACTTATGTTTTCAGCCACTCAGAGCACGGACGGCCCTTTAAATCTTGCACGCCTTTCTTATATCAGCACAGCAACCACTTTCATGTTTCTCCATCGCAGCCACATCAGACGTCCACGCACCCACTTCACGGCCACTGCGCTTCATGTTTCAGTATGGCGGCTGCTTTAGGAGGCCACCCGCCTAACTATTATCTACATGGAGCCCACTTGCTCCCGCTTCATGTCCGCGCTTCATGTTTCAGCATGGTGGCCACTGCAGGAGGCCCCACGGCAAACATTTATCAGCATGGCGCCCTCTTTCATGGTTCAGTATGGCGGCTGCTTCAGGAGTTCGCACACCTTTTATTTAATCAGCACAACATCTTCTTGTTTACCACAGGGCCTTTGTATCAGCTTAACCCCTTCACTGCGGCGGCTATTCCGCCGCAGTGCTAAGGGGGCGGAGCGGCCGCGCGGCGGCCGCATGCTGGTGACGGAACCGCTCCGTCACCAGCATCGGTTGACCTGTGCTTGTGACGGAGCGGTTCCGTCATGGCCCCCCCCTGCTCAATAGAACGTCAGCGCAGGCGCCATCAGCACTCAACGGGTTAAAACTCAAAATCTCAGAGCTTGGAGCTGATAAACAAACTCCTCTCCATATTGTACCACACCCTCTGCTGCACACAATGTCCCCTGCTGCACACGCATGCACATACACCATCCATACCACTGCTAAAGTTAGCTACTTTATCCCTTTTATGTACCTGATCTAGTGGTATCCCTATTACAATTGTATTTTGGGTTTACTCCAACACAATTCAGGATGTTCTGCCAGAACTCCCCAGCACATCTGGTGGGTAATACCAAAGCCAACTCAAACAACTTCACACACAGCCACCTCCTTTTCTTTGCATGTCAGCATTCTGATAACCGGAAGCATAAAAGGCAATGCTCAGCAGTCACAGGAAGAGTACTGCAGGCAGCGTAGCCAGCAATAATGCTTCAGTACTATCCCATCTTGCAATTGGCTGACAGGTGACAACCTTCGAGATTATTGCAAACTTAGTGACATAATTTTATGAGAGTGCAGGGTGATGTCCTTTGCAACAAGCACTGGCAAAGCCAATAAGTCTTGCCTATGCAAAATATGTTGGGTTTGTCAAAAAATGTTTTCATCCATGTTGCACAGCAGTGCAGCCATTGTGTAACATGGCTGAAAGTAAAGAAAATAAAATAGCTATGATGTGGCCAACGCAGGCCATGTCATAGTGCTTTTTTGTTTTTCAACGTTCATCCATGTTGTACAACAGTTGCTGTGCAACGTCTAAATGATTAAATAAATAAGTGCTATGATACAACAGCACTCTGCATCACAGCATTTACTTTTCTTTTTCTTTCTTTTTTACTTTCAGCTATTTTGTTCAACAGTCCAAACAGCAGGGATTGAATAATAAAGTACACTTTATTAACAGAGGCAGAAATCTTGTATTCTGTATATTCCACTTTGGCCAATTCTTTCTTCCGAAATGCGTTTCGTCACTGCGTGACTTTTTCAAGGCTTCAAAAATAGAGTAATTCCCTTGTTTATATATAGCAAGCCTGTTTAAAAGCATTGAAAATATAGCTAAAGTTCAAATTTCTTAAAGAAGGCATTAAAATGTGTTAGAATGAAAGAATGGAGTCCATGATAAGCTCCTGTTCTGGCCGTGTCTTCCTCGCATCTTCGGACGGAGAATAGGAGCTTATCATGGACTCCTTTCTTTCATTCTAACGCATTTGGAACAGGCTTTAGACAGTGCCGATTGCTCACGTTTATTTAAATCGTCGCATATCAGTACTAGAGGAGCCGCGTACACGCGTTTGAGCCCGACTACTATATGAGACTTTCGGATCCTCTTGCAAGAACCTCTGTCGACTTACTTACACTAACCAGAAGTTGTACTGAATACAACTGTATATCATGTGGGAGGCTATCCCCTTCCATTATAGATGGCTGTATGAACCATTAAATTACTTTATTTTTGAAGCCTTGAAAAAGTGACTCGGTGACGAAACACGTGTCTGAAGAAAATTTGTCAAAGTGGAAAATACAGAAGAATACAAGATTGCTGCATCTGTTAATAAAGTACTTTCATTTAAACTCAATCTTTACTGTGTGTTCTTTATACTATTGTCAGACACTATAGGAGTGGTTTGGTTTTCTTTTATATAAAGATTGCATACAGTTGGGATCCTCTGACCCAATTTATAAAACAACACCTGGGGTAGTAGAATGTTGATAGCCATATGTACCAACCTCTCAGTTATACTACTGCCACATATAATGAACCCACAGAAAAGACATGTTTGTAACGAGATGAAGACAGATGAACACTGGACTGAAACCCCACGCCTGTGATGGGCTTCCTCGCTGACTGCTGTCCAGGCTTCTTGCGATCATATTGGAGAAGAGAAGAGTCCTGAGATCTTGGGGGTGTCTTTGAAAACCCTGCCCCATCAGGATGGACATAAACCCTGAGGCAAGTCCTGGAAGGAGAAGTGAAGACCTCTGGGAGAAGCAGGAACTGCCTCCTTCATGCAGTGGGGTTCAGACTGCATCGCTCATTGGAGGACCTGCCTTGTGGAGTCATCAGCCCCTCACCCCCCACCTCGGGATGGGAGTAAACTCTGAGGCATGTCTTGGAAGGAGAGGTGAAGACCTCCTGAAGAAGGAGGAACTGTCTACTTCATGCAGTGGGGTTCAGACTGCATCCCTCACTGGAGGACCTGCCTTGTGGAGTCATCAGCCCCTCACCCCCCACCTCGGGATGGGAGTAAACTCTGAGGCATGTCCTGGAAGGAGAGGTGAAGACCTCCTGAAGAAGAAGGAACTGCCTCCTGCAAGAAACATAGGGCTACACTGGCACAATGAGCAAACATTTTAATAATGCTACATATAATACAAAAAAAAAGTTATTTAAAAAGTTGTGCACTTTGTTAGTTTTTCAAAATGGAAGACAAACGTAGGAAGTGTAGGGAACGCGGGGGCTATATCCCCCCAGATTTTCAAGTAAGGGGGCACAGGGGACAAGGGTTAGGTGGGAAGGCGAAAAAATAATTTCCCCTCTCCCTTTTGTGATTTGCAGGTCAATTAATGCTCGAAAGGGCAACCTATAAGGGCCCTGCACTGGCGCTGTGTCCTGCCAACAGTCCCAGAGGCCTCCTGCCCTTTGTTATGCTGCAGCCCTCCAGGAGTTCCTTCTCCCCTCACTGCCACAGCTGCCTGCAGTCTGCACTGGTGATTGCTGTCTGATCCTGCCCCATCCCAGCGCTACCCTGTCTGCCGCCTTGAAGACCGAGGCCTAAGGGCAGCAGGAAGGTTTGAATAAGCAAGGCAAGGGGGTTTGGAAAATGCAGTGTTGGCCTAGGCCCTCCTTTACTGCCCATGCAGCGAGCGCTGGTTTTCTTCCAAGCCCTGTGACTGGCGTCCTACCTCTTCCTCGCATTTTGCTTTCTCCTTGATTTGTTGATGTTTTCATGCATTGTCTGTGTGCTTTCAATCTCCTGGTGGGTGTTTTTCCATGATCCAAGTGCCAGTTCTTTGCCTACGCGTCCAGTTTACCAACCTCTTCCCACTTATTGTGTTTTGAATGTCGAAGCCTCCTGAATTGAAGTATTACTGGAGCCTGACTGTGGGGTTAAGCGCAGCAGTCGCAGATCACAGTTGGTTCAGGTGGGAGCTGGGACTTGAAATAACAAATCGCGGGCTGCACAGGGCACCTTTCCGTGAGTCGCCCCACTTCACCAAGAAAGCCTAGTAAGACTACCAAATAACAACGTGCCAGAAAAAAAACAGTATTCCTGTCTGAAACTTTCCTTAAACAAAATAATGCATGCTGGGATATGTAGTCTTGTGTTACATCAGCTTAACCAAGTGGATTAATACACCAGAGAGCAATGACCGGACAAGGGAAAGCCCAGGACTGCACCACTGTGGAGTCCTCTGGTGACATTAAAGGTAGGCTAAGATTATTCAGGCATACTTTTATTTATTTTAGCTGTTTAATAACGCGCTCTGTTACTCCAGAGTATCCTGGCGCGAAAAGCAAAAACAAGCAGGTGGCCAAAAGGAAACAGAAGAAAATTTAAAAAGTCTAATAAGCAGATCTGAAAAGATGCGTCTTCAGTGCCTTCTTAAAAGGAACAAAATTCTGGATCGATCTCAAGGATAGAGGCAGAGTGTTCCAGGCCGAAGCCGCAAGAATGGCAATTGACTGGCCTCCAAGGCGCACTCGCCGAAAGCGGGGTACACTCAGAAAATTGCAGTCAGCCGAGCGTAAAGAACGAGTGGGGGTGTAGCGGCTGAATCTTTTCTTCAGATAGGAAGGCCCAAGATTATTGACTGCTTTAAATGCTAGTATTAGGATTTTAAAAGTAATCCTTTGAGCCACTGGCAGCCAATGTAGTTCCTTCAAATGGATACGCACGCTCTCTCTGCAAGGCACATTGCACAGAAGTCTTGCCGTCGCATTTTGGATGATCTGTAGTCTGGCGACTAGGTAGGCTGGAGTTCCGCTAAGAAGAGAGTTGGCATAATCGAGCCGTGATAATATTAAAGCCCTCGCAACCGACTCTCTTGCTGAAGATGGAAGATATGGAAAGAACTTTCTCATAGCCTTGAGAGATCCGAAGCACACCCCTATAAGTTTTTTTATGTACCTGGATAGATGGCGCGCCAAGTGTAAACCAAGTTGCCCCATTATCGAGTCTGTACCATTAATGGCCCGACAATGTTCTCAAGTTAAAACTTAATTTTTCCACTTAGGCCTGTGGTGCTTATGTTTGTGATTCACAAAAAGTACAGGAGATTTACTCACAGTATTGCAAATACATTTGAAATGTATGTCGCCCTTATGACCCCAGTGCACCAGTTGGTGCCCCGTCCATCTTTAGAAATGCCAGGTCTGTTTTGGTATCTTTTTAAAACACTCACTAAAACATGTGCCAAGTGTTTTAGCACCACATGCCCTCTGCAGTGTCTCTTTGTGTTCGTCTTTGACAGCTGTTGGTATTCTTGAATTAGGGATACTCAAGTGGGCAGAATGACTTTAGCTCTAAGTGGCCAAGAATCATAGATGAGGTCATCAGCCAGTCCTGGCTCTTTAGCCAGCAGCCCTTTGCATTCTGGTACTTGTAGTTTTATGTTTTCTACTATGGGCATGGACTTTGAAATCCAGGCATACAAAGTCCAGGCATGAATCTGGGTCCAGGATAACAGAGGGACGATAGCTCTCAAAGCATGCAATCTGCGGAATTCACTTGTCAACAATGTGGGGCCAGTTTGAATACTTCTGGATGGCATGTCAAGGTGCCAACTCAACAGACAGTTATAAGTTCTGTACACGTCACTGGTGAGGCCCCGTCTGCAGTGCTGGGCCCAATCACGCATGTCACATCTAAAAAACAAAGCAAGTCAGGGCCATATTCAGACACCTTCATTCAGGGGGAGAAAAATGTGCAACAACCAATAAACAACAAGGAAACAGGCCCTGCCCATCCCCACACCCAGCATCTGTATCTGCATCCCTCTATCCATTAGGACCACCCAATGATGCTCCAAGTTAGGAAGGAGCTAAAGATGAACGTCTTTAAAGAACACTACATCAGAACACAGCAAAGACCCCACCTCCCACTGCAGAACCCAGGACCCAGATTCACTTTCTGGTTGGAACTTTGCCTTTTGACCCTGTACAGCACTCATCTGCCTTTCAACTACATGTGCACTTTACAAATACCATCAATGTGAATACGATGGCACTAGGCTCAAGCATCTAGTCCTGCCTGTGGAGGCTCCACGTTCTTGCATAGTCCGAGTGAGGCTATGTGTGGAGATTTTTTTTATGGGGCCCTGAGCAAGGGTAGAATGAATGCTAGTTGACTGCCTACACCTCGACCGGAGCAACAATGTGCTCTGGTTTTCCCCGTCAGCCTTAGACTATGTAACTAGGGATCTACAGTACTCCCCAGTAAAGTCTACTAGGGTACTCCCGACCGTATCTGGTAATTTAACTCATGGAATCTCAATACCAGATGGTAGTGCACCTTTCACACTTGGGGGGTCATTAGGATGGCGGGCGGATCCTATTGGTGATTGGGACCTCCCGCCATAAAGGCGGGGGTCCTGTGGGGGGTATTAGGATGCGCCCACCACTGTGGCAGGCGCATCCTGCATTTTTAGCATTGTGGCGGGCGGTGCTCTCAGCACTGCCCGTCAAAATGCTAAAAATGCATGTATGCATTTGCTTATGCAGAGCGGCAGGCACCACCAGCCGCTTTGTTTATGCAAATGTAGGGGGGTACCACAGATACACCCCCTGTGTGCACCCTTCACCTCTCCTTCACTCTGGGGGGGCCACAGGGGGCCCCCAAGGTGAAGACTGCATGCCTTTCCTTGGCGGCATCGCCGCCACGGAAAGGCATCTCTGCAAGCCCATGCTAATATGGCTGGCGGTGTCTATTAGACACCGCCACCATATTGGACCTTTTCTGCCCCGGTCGCCTTGCGACCGGGTTGGAAAAGCGGCGGACGGTCTTTCCGTCCGCTGCGGTCCCCCCCGCCATCCTAATATGGCGGGGGGTCATTTAGGGGAGGAAGGCGGGCAATCCGCCCGCCATCCTAATGGGCCCCTTAGTTTTCTCAGTCCTCATGAAATGCCAATTGACCCATTAGGGGAAAACTGGGCACGAAACATGTTGACCATCTACACTTTGATAGCCCTTTATGAACATTATTCCCACATAGGGGCACTCGCACAGTTTATTAAATCAAAAAATGTATTAATAGGGACAAGAAGAAGGGCACAGTCAAGGTTTCAAAAGAAAGTGGCTTTATTGCCAATAAAACTGCAGCTGAGACAATTTGCAGGAGTGCAAAGTGATCTGGTTTTTTCAGAAAGCAAGCCAGTTCTTATATACCATTTTCAGAACCTGGATGCATTAATCATTAATAAATTACATCATGGTGTGATCATGCTAGAATTAGGTCCACGTGTACATTACAGTATCAAGGTGCATTTCAAAAATATGTCTACGTTCACAATTTACATTATTTGCGACACATCTGACCATGCAGCTACAGGTTAATCTTTAAACTACCACCTCCCAACTTTCAGCCTTGCCTTGGCCGGTTATCTTGAAATGTCAATGTGCAATGTTGATCTACTATCAGCAGAGGCCCGTGTTTTCTGCTTTCCAACACAAATGACGCACTTGCTATCTATGCTATCTGTGCTGAACAAACAATTCGCCTCTTCACTTAACGGGGCAAGGGCAGGCCAAACTTGTCACGTCCTAGGTCAGCGAACGATTCCTAGAAAGGGCTCGCTGAACTGACTGAACTGGCTCTGTACATAGGTGAACGGCTAGTGAATCATTAAACAACTTGGAGCTACAGCAGAATGGGCACGTTCATGTTCACTTGTCATTCTTTTCTGGTTTCAGCTGAATTTCAGACAACTTAATTTAACCCTCTGTGCACCAGCTGTGCACCATGGAGCAACATTTCATTATGACTGGTGGGCTCATTTTATTTGCAAGCAGGTTAACAGACAGAAATTAATATAAACTACGGTTCAATTTTAATATTTTCGTTCAACAAAGGGCCAACTAATTTTTCATCTTTTTCAAACCGACCATTTGAACCTCAGTTTAAAATAATTTCATCACGCAGCATATCACAATTTGATAATTATATTGTTCATTCTATCATTGTCAGAAATGTCTATGTTCATTAACTCAGTAGTGACTGTTTGCATCAGCATTCTTTCTTTTTCCTTTAATTTCCTCACCTGGCATTTTGTCAGCTGTCCCAATAGTTGACAGCACATTGGCAGGCAATTAACTAATAGACAACAGCCTATTATTAGTAGGAAAATTGTTATGAACACCATTCCTATCTTCCAACCCCATGCGCTCAACCAACTCCAAAGTGAACCTCCTATATCCCATGTACCAGAATCCTGATGTGCTTCTACACCTATATGATGCAATCTTTTTATTGCTTCCCTGACAGTAACAGAGGAGTCCGGGACATAGGTGCAACAGGACGCCCCTATAATTGCACAGACTCCTCCCCTTTCTGCTAGCATCATGTCGAGAATCATTCTATTTTGTAACGAAACTAATCTCACAGCTTGAAGCTCTACTGTAATATTTTCAAGTATACTTGTTGTTTCATTTATTGTTGCTTCTAGTAGCCTGGATAATCTACGTATATCCCTGGAGTTGATAGCTGGACCAATCCATGGTATCACTCCTTTAAATATGTCACCCGCTATCTGTGATGCTGTATCTCTTTGATCCACATCCACACTTCTCCTGCCTCGCCGTGGTGCATGTCTTTGCATGTGCCTTCGAACTTCTTTTGTGTCTTTTATTGCTATAGCAGGTAATACAAAACCTAGGTGACAACAACCACCCCAATTTGTTGGAAGCCATGTATAAGCCTTCTCTCCACAAATGAAATAAATTGAGTCACCTACGTAAAGTGGAATGCTAATATTTCCGGCCGTCATTTCAAATGTCATGTTACAATTTGTGCTATTTCCCACCTGATAGGTCCCATTACTCTTAATACATATACTCCCTATTGCGTTGTGTTTTCTTAATTTTAACTTTAAAAATTGTATATTCTTATTTGCTTCTTTTGATGGACCTGCTATCCTAATGCTTGTATTCTTATTTGGAAAGAGCGGAGTAAAGATGTCAGACAGGGGAAATGTTGCATTTTGTTCTATCACTTCCGTGCAGTTCCCTAGTGTCAGAACATCTGCCATATATTTGTTATATAATGTTCCTGCAGGTGGGGCCATAGTTGTCCCTGCACCAGCAGTACTTTTCTTTAAGTTCTGTAAAACAGCTATCAGTTCTATTTTTACTATTGTTATGTAAATGGCATAACAGGATGCTGCAAACGGTAGTGGGACTTGAACCAGGGGCAAACTTTGGTCTACAGAAGCTGGGAATTGCAAACATATCCAGCAATCTCCCCTTGTTAATATCTTATTGGTATGATGCATCAAAGTCACAAAGGAATTGTGGTGCATATCTTCTCTGTGGGCTTTTTCTTCAGGTGACAAAGTGTATGCAGGTATTGTAGCAGGTGTTGTTGGTGTTGGGATCAACTTTTCCATGGGATAGAACACATCTAATAGATATACAGTAATTAATGCTAATAATAACAGACAGAATATCACCCCAGATATGCACATTTTAGACTTGTACCATTTTCTCTTCATTTTTAGAACTGTATTTTCCCTATCCATATCTATCTATTCTTATACTTTCTTTAATTGGATGTAGTGCTATTGATGACACTATGTTGTGAATTATCACTATGAATCTTTACTATAATATAAGCTAAACATACAAAAAGCATAAACACATATAAGGTGAGGCTGTAGTATAAAATATATTGCGAACAGCTATTCGTTAATATTTCAGATGGTCTCTGAGTATTTTTTGGTACTTCTCTCCTCCCAAAGATATGCATGTAATTCCTATAAGACACGACCCTTTGATCATGAATATCAATTGTTAGTGCAGCCACATTTACATTTACAGGAGTGTCCACTATACCTCACCCCAAATGTATCTTTCTGAAGCTGGCTGTCCTGATGATCTAGAAAAAGTCCTTTGCTGGTTGCTGCAGTAGCACCGGTGCTCGCAGTGACAGAAGGACCCGCAAATTCCTTCTGGATCCGTTCAAGTCCTTTGCTGGTTGCTGCAGCAGCACGGGTGCTCGCAGTGACAGAAGGACCCGCAAATACCTTCTGGATCAGTTCATCTACTAATTGCTGCAGTGGCACGGGCACTATGCAGTTACAGGAGGACTCGCAAATACCTCCTGGATCAGTTCATCTACTCAACGTTGTACTGGCCCACTTTTTACTCAGGACTTCCCTGATGAATTGTTGTAGTCTCTTTCTGTTATGCAGACAGGCTGTTATTCCTGGTGGTAGTGTGCAATATACCCTAGTTTATTTTTCTCAGTCAGCAAGTACTCTATTCAAGGCTTCTTGTAATGCTAGACTATTTAAATCTTGCATTAGTTGGTATTCTAGCTGACTAAATACTTCCTCAAGGTAACTGAGTGCGTCTTCGTTGTCTTCTTCACTGCTATTCGCAAAGTCAAAAATCGTTGTCAAAATATCTTTTAGGATAATATCTAATAGTAGTACTTCATCTATTTCCTGCAGAAGATCAGGTACCAGAATTACTGACATTTCATCTCCTTCTTCTTTGTAGATCTCAAATTGTACCTTTTTTCTTCTTTGATCAGTTCTGGTGTTGGCATGTGCTGCTGACCTGGGTCTTGGCTGGATGCAGTCTCAGGAGGTGCCCTCTTGACGTGGCTGGCATGAATCCAAGATTTGTTGTTGGTGCACTTCACTGCTGTCTTTGTGGCGAGTAGTACCTGTTGTGGTCCCTTCCAGCGAGCTTGGAGACAGTTGGACCTCTGGAATTCTTTGATGAGCACCCAGTCACCGGGCTTGAACTTGTGCCCCTCAACCTGCAGCGGCTCTGGAAGGGCTCCCTTCACGTACTGGTTGATAGAAGCAAGAGTACGTGTAAGTGACATGCAGTAATCATTCAACAGTTCATTCGTCATCATAGGCAGAGCATTTTTGTCTGGAACTCCTCAAGCTACCATTGGCAACCCAGTGACAATTTCATGTGCACTGAGTTTGGTCTTGGCATCTGGTGTGCTCCTCATGCTCATTAGGGCAATAGGTAAGGCATCCATCCAGGTCAATTTTGTGTCAGCACATATTTTTGCTATTTTGGCTTTGAGCACGCCATTTTTTCTTTCCACTGCGCCAGCGGCCTCTGGATGGTAGGCGCAGTGTAGCTTCTGCTGTATTCCCAAGGCTTTGCATGTAACCTTTATTAGTTCATTACAGAAGTGACTGCCATTGTCTGAAAATATTGTTTTTGGGACCCCAAAACGTGGGATCAGTTCCTTTATCAAGCACTTGGCTGTTGAGATGGCATCATTGTGTTTCACCGGATATGCCTCTATCCACTTTGAATACATGCACACCACCACCAGGATATACCTATACTTATTTGTAGGGGGCATCTCCAAATAGTCTATTTGCAGGGCTTCAAATGGCATTGTTGGTTTCTGAAAGTGGCCTTTGGGTACTGGAGCAGTCTTACCCACATTGTACTGTGCACATACCATACATGTTTGACATATCTCCTGTGCTATTTTTCTTATGTTCTTGTTCACCCAGAATTTGTCCATGCAATTTACAATTGCATCCCTGCATATATGTGCTGGGCCATGCATGGCCTAACACATACAGGCACATGCATCAAGCGATTTGGGACTCGCAAACGGTGCGAATCGCAAAATTCGGCCGTTTGCGATTCCCAAATCACTATTTGGGATGCATCAACTTAAAAGTGAATAAATCGCTATTTTAGCGATTTTTTTCAAGTGCGATTTCTTTTAAGGAATCGCAAATTTGCGATTCCTCAAAAGCAATGCATGAACCCTAAAAAAAATTGCGAATTCGCAATTAGAGAGAAAAAATTACCATGAGGTTGGACCTCATGGTAATTTTGCGAAATGTTAGAAAAATGCTATTTTATGCATTTTTTTAACTTTCATGTTGTGCACACACATATGTGCATTGTTTGATTTCAGGGGTGCAACAGGGTGTCCTTTGGACACCCCTGCACCCTTGAAATCACAATCTCAATTTGCGATTAGCTAATTGCGATTCGCAAATTGAGATTGTCTTCCCATTCATTCCTATGGGCCTCTAGGCCCATAGGAATGAATGGGAAGGGATTCCTTAATTGCGATTCGCAAAATGCTAATCGCAATTAAGGAATTCTAAGAAATCGCAATTTATTTAGCGATTTCTTGATGCATAGGCATTTGCAATTCCTTAATTGCGATTCCTTAAAAATCGCAATTAAGGAATCGCAAATGCCGAGTTTGATGCATGTACCTGATAGAGTAGACCATCCTGTCTGGTAACATATATTTATCCTTGGCGCCATTCATCCAACATCCTTGAACAAATGACCCGTTCTTTGACCAACTCATCTGTTCTTCTGCGGTTGCTCCTTGTTGCATTAGTCTTATACCTTCACTTGTTAGATCTAGTGACTTCACTTCATCTGGTAATTCTTGGACAGTTAGTACTAGTGCTGAATTATTTCTTGCTGTCTGTTTTGCTGTTATGTCAGCAAATGCATTTCCCTGGCCTACCTTGTCTGTAACTTTTTTGTGAGCGCTGCATTTAACTATGGCCAATTTCTTTGGAAGTGCCAGGGAGTTAAGTAATTTGGTGATAAGCACTCCGTGCTGTATCTTTGTGCCTTGTGAGGTAATGAAACCTCTTTCCTTCCAGAGTCTTCCAAAGGAATGTGCCACATTAAAGGCATATTGGCTGTCTGTATATATGTTAACACACCTTCCTTCAGATAATTCACAAGCTCGTGTGAGTGCCACAAGTTCTGCTGCTTGTGCAGACAACTCGGGTATCTTACAGGACTCAACTACAGTTTTATTTGTTACAACTGCATAGGCTGCTGATGTATTTCCATCCTCTGTTCTAAGGCAGGAACCATCCACCCACAATTCTCCCTCTGCATCTGCATAGGCTATGTCCGTCATGTCTATTCTCCCTTTTGTTTGCTCTTCAGTTAACAAAATACAATCATGGTCTGAGTCCACTAGATCATCAGTGGGAATAGGTAACAGAGTGGCAGGGTTAAGCACATTGCATTTGTGAAGTGTCACATGTGCTGCAAATAAACAGATCTCATACTGCGTGAGCCTGGCATTTGTGAGGTGCTGCGTACGTGTCTTATTTAGTATCAGCTCCACGGCATGTGGAACATAGACATCAACTTCATGTCCCATTATTATGCTTTCTGCACGTTGTAGTGCTAAGGCGGTTGCTGCAACAGAACGTATACAGGAAGGTAAAGCCTTGGCTACAGTATCCAAGGTGGCAGAGAAATATGCGCATGGTCTTTTGTGGTCACCAAACTGCTGGCATAGAACCCCAAGAGCACTCCCGTCAGACTCATGAACATAGAGTTGGAAAGACTTAGAATAGTCTGGTAGGCCTAAAGCAGGAGCAGAGCAAAGAGCTTGCCGAATGGCAAGGAAGCTTTGTTCATGTTCTGACAACCACTGAAGGGGTTCGGGCGTGTCCTTGTGGGTCAGGGCCAATAAGGGTTTTGAAATCAAGGAGAAGTTAGCAATCCAATGTCGACAATAACTGGCCATGCCTAAAAAGGCTCGCACCTGTTTTTGGGTGCGTGGCACTGGTGTCTGTAGAATCAATTTAATGCGCTTATCATCCAATCTTCTCTGCCCTTTCGACAGGATGTGTCCTAGGTAGGATACTTCCTGTTGAACAAATTGAATCTTTTCTGGTGAAACTTTGTGACCACGTTCAGCTAAGAATTTTATCAAATTAATGGTGTCAGTTGTACATTGTGCCTCAGAGATGCTACCAAGCAGCAGGTCATCAATATATTGTATTAGCACAGAGTTAGGTGATAAATTGAATGTGTCTAGTTCTCTCTTTAAGGCCTGGTTGTAAATGCTCGGGCTTTCTGTGAACCCTTGAGGGACCCTACAGAAGCAATAAGTTCTCCTGCCTATAGAGAATGAAAAGAGGTACATGCTACCTTCATCTACTGGAATTGAGAAGAAGGCATTCTTCAAATCCACTACAGAAAAATATGCCATTTCTGGTGACAGTGTTGACAATATTGATACTACATTTGGGACAACCGGGAACTGTGGCACCACTATTTTATTAATTTCTCTTAGATCAACTATGAATCTGTAACTTTTTTCATTAGTATTTCCATCGCTCTTTTTTAAGACCGGAAGAATAGGGCTGTTACAAGGACTGCCTGATATTTCTTTAACAATCCCTTCTTTTAGTAAGTCAGCTATTATATCCTGCAATCCCTTTAGACCCTCTGGAGCTATTGTTTACTGTGGTATTCTTGGTAATTTTACATTCTGTTTGACTGTAATTGTTACAGGTGTGATGTTCATTTTCCCTGTGTCATTTTTGTGTTTTGCCCATATCCTTGAATCTATCTGATCCATTATTTGTGCGGCAGTATTTTGTATTCCTATTGATAGGAAACAGTTGCCCATTTCCTCTGTCATTGGTCCATCTACTTCCAAGAAAACTCCGTCTGCAGTGCACTTAATAGTGGCATTCATCTTTTTTAGCAAGTCCAATCCCAACAAATTAAATGCACATTTGTCTGATATAAGGAATGAATGCGTGTCCTGAATTGGGCCTATACTGTATTTCAAGGGTGCTGAAATTGGGCTTGTTACAAGTATGTTGGTGAATCCCACTGACTTATTTATTTTTCCCGAGAGAGGAACATCTGGAAACTTTTTCTTGGTCAAGGAGGAATTGGTGGCCCCTGTATCTATTAGTAATTCCACAGGTGTACCTTCAATCTTACCCCTCACATATGGTCCAGTGGGATCTACAGGGATTACCATCCTCTGTATTAACTCTCTCGGGCCCCCCTATTGTGCATAATAGTCCCATTCCCCTAGTTCGGGGACTGCCATTAACTGTCTATTTGGTACTCACCCCTGATATATTCTTAGAGCCAGGCCCTGGCAGGTTAGTGGTTGAATGGAGGCTAGCGGTTCCCTGCACCATGTCTGAGCCTTCAAGCATCACAACGCCACCCTTCAGCGATGTAGGAACCTCAAACACTCCTTAAGTTATCATTGGATTTGATTTAAGGTAGATAGCCGAGCCCAAAACCTTCTAGCCACAGACACTCAGGGATATTGGAATCATCAGGCACCGTTTATTGGGCGTGCAGTCTCACACAACGGGTGATTTGTATAGGGTCTCTAGAAAGTCCACAAAGTTGCCCCTGTTCCCCCCAGGAATTTGGCCTACAGTGTACCCTACACCCCTGGCTCAAAGTCAGTCTATTTTCTTTGCCTCCTGGGACTTGTAGTCCTGTGTTTATAATGGTAAAAGAAAGCTGCAAGTGCCAGAAAGGATATGAAAACAGCTGGATTAGCTTCAATCAGTGGTTCTGTAAGGAGGAGGAGCAGTTCTCTCTAGATCAGTGTGACCTGAGCTGTCTCATGCCCTACGTCAGCACCAGCCCCACCAGCTGCCTGAGACACCCTGATGGGCCAAACCTTGCACTTCTGTGATGAGCCCCAAGCAGTAGAGGCGGTATCAATCCTCTTTAAAACCTGCTGCCTTAATCAGGCAGCACAGAAGGGGACTCTTTCAAGAACCTCTGTTCCTGGTTCACGACAACGCAACCACCTCACTGTCATGTTTGCGTTTCCCGACCTCCTTCAAAAACTTGCACATGTATTTACATTCCAAGAAAACATGAGGACCTTGGGGCAGGCCTTGAAGAACCGGTCCTGTGCAGGAAAAATCAGCTAGCAGTCTCCAAGGTAGTGCAAGAAGCACCGCTGTTGAGCGTTCCCTGGCTAGCAGTCACCAGGGTAGTGCATGATGCATTGTGGCCTAACGGCCACAGCGGTCAACCTCAAATCAGGGGAACCGGGTTTGAGTCTCGGCAAGGACGCACAACACCCGGTGATTCTGTGCAAATCACGTAACCTCTCCGTGCTTAATAAAAATGAATCCTCATGTAACGCAATTCGTGCTTGTGAAAAGCGCTCTGATACCTGATACCTTTGGGTCAAGTTTGCGCTATATAAAAAAAACTCTGTATTGGTGTTGTGCGTACAAATACTAGCAGTCTCAAGGGAAGTGCATGAAGCACTAGTGTTGTGCGTTCCCTGACTAGCAGTTACCAGGGTAGGGCACAAAGCACTGCTGATGCTCGTTCCCTGGCTAGCAGTCCCCAGAGTATTGCCCAAAGCACCGGTGTGGTACGTTCCCTGGCTGGCAGTCACCAGGGTAGTGCACAACGCACCAGTGTCATGAGTTCCCTGGCTGGCAGTCACCAGGGTAGTGCACAAAGCTCTACTGATGCGCGTTCCCTGGCTAGCAGGCCCCAGAGTAGTGCACGAAGCACCAGTGTCATGAGTATCCTGGCTGGCAGTCAGCAGAGCAGTGCACATAGCACCAGTGTCATGTGTTCCCTGGCTAGCAGTTACCAGGGTAGTGCACAAAGCACTGCTGATGCGCATTCCCTGGCTAGCAGTCACCATAGTAGTGCATGAAGCACCGGTATCATGAGGTCCTTGGATGGAAGTCACCAGGGTAGTGCATGAATCACCTGTGTTGTGCGTTACCTAGCTAGTAGTCATGAGGGTAGTGGTACAAATTGCTGGTGTCATGCATTTCCTGGCTAGCAGTCACCAAAGTAGTGCACAAGCACCATCAATCAATCAATCACTTGTAAAGCGCACTGCATACCCGCGAGGGTGTCAAGGCGATGGGGAGCGGGTCGCTACTGATCAAACAGACAGGTCTTGAGTATCCTCCTGAAGGTCAGCAGGTCTTGGGTCTGTCGTAGGCTCAGTGGGAGGGTGTTCCATGTCTTGGAGGCAAGGTGGGAGAAGGATCTCCCACCTGTGGTTGTTCTTGGGATGCGCGGGACGGTGGTGAGTGAGAGGTCGGCAGAGCTTAGCTGGCGATTGGGGATGTATAAGGAGAGCCGTCTGTTGAGGTAGGCTGGGCCAGTCTTGTGGAGTGCCTTGTGTGTGTGGGTGAGGAGCTTAAAGGATATCCTCTTGTTGACGGGGAGCCAGTGCAGGTTTCTCAGGTGGGGATGATGTGGCTGTGGTGTGGTACAGCGAGGATCGTGCCGAGGCGTTTTGGATGCGTTGTAGTCCTTTGATGAGCTTGGTCGGGGCTCCCGCGTAGAGGGCGTTTCCGTAGTCGAGTCTGCTGCTGACGAGGGCCTGGGTGACTGTCTTTCTTGTATCTGTCGGGATCCATCTGTAGATCTTGCGGAGTATGCGGAGGGTGTTAAAGCAGGAGGAGGAGACGGCGTTGACTTGCTTGGTCATTGAGAATGTTGAGTCGAGGATGATTCCCAGGTTGCATGCATGGTCGGTGGGTGTCGGGGCTGCCCCCAGTGCCATCGGCCACCAGGAGTCGTCCGAGGCTGAAGTGGTGGAGCCGAGGATGAGGACCTCTGTCTTGTCCGAGTTCAGCTTTAGACAGCTGGTCTTCATCCAGTTGGTGATGGCCTTCATTGCTTCGTGGAGGTTGGCTTTGGCGGTGATGGGGTCCTTGGTGAGGGAGAGGATCAACTGAGTGTCGTCGGCATAAGAGATTATGTTGAGGTCGTGCTGTCGGGCTACGTGTACGAGCGGGGCCATGTAAATGTAGAACAGCGTCGGGCTGAGGGAGGATCCCTGGGGTACGCCACAGATGATCTCGGAGGCTTTGGAATGGAATTGGGGGAGGCGGACGCTCTGGGTTCTGCCTGAGAGGAAGGAGGTGGTCCAATCCAGAGCCTTGTCTCGGATCCCTGCGGCGTGGAGGCATGCGCGTAGTGTGTGGTGGCAGACGGTGTCGAAGGTGGCAGAGAGGTCTAGGAGGATGAGTGCTGGGGTCTCGCCGCTGTCCAGCAGGGTCCTGATGTCGTCGGTGGCGGCGATGAGGGCAGTCTCAGTGCTGTGGTTGCTGCGGAACCCTGACTGGGAAGGGTCCAGGATTCTGTTTTCTTCGAGGTATCGGGTTAACTGTCTGTTGACGGTTTTCTCGATGACCTTGGCAGGGACGGGGAGCAGAGAGATGGGCCGGAAGTTCATGAGGACTCTTGGGTCTGCCTTAGGTTTTTGGAGTAGGGCATTGATCTCGGCGTGTTTCCAGATCTCTGGGAAGGTCGCAGTCTTGAGGGAGATATTAATGATGTTGCGCAGGTGGGGTGCAATGGAGCTGCACTGAAGCACCAGTTTCATGTGTTCCCTGCAGGCAGTCACCAGGGTAGTGCACGAAGCCCTGGTGTGGGGTGTTTCCTGGCTAGCTGTCACCAGAGTAGTGCACAAAGCACCGGTGTGGTGCGTTCCCTAGCGAGCAGTCATGAGGGTAATGGACAAAGCAACCTGTGTCATGCACTGCCTGGCTAGCAGTCACCAGGGTAGTGCATGAAGCACTGGTGTTGTGCATACAATAGCTAGCAGTCACAAGGGTAGTGCACAAAGCACTGCTGATGCGCGGTCTCTGGCTAGCAGTCACCATAGTTGTGCAAGAAGCAATGATGTTATGACTTCCATGGCTAGCAGTCACCAGAGTAGTGCACAAAGCACCGGTGTAGTGTGTTCCCTAGCTAGCAGTCATGAAGGTAATGGCACAAAACAACCGGTGTCATGCACTTCCTGGCTAGCAGTCGCCAGGGTAGTGCAAGAAGCACCGGTGTTGTGCGTTCCCTTGCTAGCAGTCACCAGGGTAATGCATGAAGCACTGGTATTGTGCCTACAATGACTAGCAGTCATGAGGGTAGTGCACAAAGCACCGCTGATACGAGTTCCCTAGCTGGCAGTCACCATAGTAGTGCACAAAGCAATTATGTTGTGCGTTCCATGGCTAGCAGTCGTCAGGGTAGTGCACAAAGCACTGGAGTGGTGTGCTCCCTGGATAATAGACACCAGAGTAGTGTGCAAAACACTTGTGTTGTGTGTTCCCTGGCTGGAAGTCACCAGGGTAGTGCATGAAGCACCGGCGTGGAGTGTTCCCTGACTAGCAGTCACCAGAGTAGTGCACGAAGCACCAGTGTGGTGCGTTCCCTGGCTGGCAGTCACCAGTGTAGAGCATGAAGCACCCCTGATGCACGTTCCCTAGCAGACACCAGATTAGTGCACATAGCACCGGTGTCATGATTTCCCTCAGATGGAGGCCTAGTAGTTGTTTTGCTGCAGTGTTTTGGCCTCTAGGTAGAGGCTATTTGCATCAACTGCAGTGATGCCGCAAGTGTGAGAATGGTCGTAGTGATGTCACAAGTGTGAGAACGTCCTGCAGTGATGTCACAAGTGTGAGAATGTCCTGCAGTGATGTCATGAGTGTGAGAATGGCCTGTATTAATGTCACGAGTGTGAGAATGGCATGTAGTGATGTTACACGTGTGAGAATGAGCTGTATTGATGTCACATGTCTGAGAATGGCCTGCAGTGATGCCACGAGTGTAAGAATGGCCTGCAGTGATTCCCCGAGTGTGAGAATAGCCTGTATTGATGTCACAAGTGTGAGAATGAGCTGTATTGGTGTCACAAGTGTGAGAATGGCCTGCAGTGATTCCACAAGTGTGAGAATGGCTTGCAGTGATGTAGTGAGTGTGAGAATGGCCTGCAGTGATGTCACGAGTGTGAAAATGGCCTGCAGTGATGCCACAAGTGTGAAAATGGCCTGTAGTGATGTCACAAGTGTGAGAATGAGCTGTATTGGTGTCACAAGTGTGAGAATGGCCTGCAGTGATTCCACAAGTGTGAGAATGGCCTGCAGTGATTCCACGAGTGTGATAATAGCCTGTATTGATGTCACAAGTGTGAGGATGGCTTGCAGTGTTGCCACAAGTGTGAGAATGCTTTGCAGTGATGTTGTGAGTATGAGAATGGCCTGTATTGATGTCATGAGAGTAAGAATGGCTTGCAGTGATGTCGCGAGTGTGAGAATGGCCTGCAGTGATGTCACAAGTGTGAGAATGGCCTGTAGTGTCGTAGTGTTGTCACACATGTGAGAATGACCTGTATTGATGTCATGAGTGTGAGAATGGCTTGCAGTGATGTTGCGAGTGTGAGAATGGCTTGCAGTGATGTTGCGAGTGTGAGAATGGCCTGCAGTGATGCCAGAAGTGTGAGAATGGCCTGTAGTGATGTTGTGAGTGTGAGAATGGCCTGTATTGATGTCATGAGTCTAAGAATGGCTTGCAGTGTTGCCACAAGTGTGAGAATGGCTTGCAGTGATGTTGTGAGTGTGAGAATGGCCTGTATTGATGTCATGAGTCTAAGAATGGATTGCAGTGTTGCCACAAGTGTGAGAATGGCTTGCGGTGATGTCGCGAGTGTGAGAATGGCCTGTAGTGATGTTGTGAGTGTGAGAATGGCCTGCAGTGATGTCGCGAGTGTAAGAATGGCTTGCAGTGATGCCAGAAGTGTGAGAATGGCCTGTAGTGATGTTGTGAGTGTGAGAATGGCCTGTATTGATGTCATGAGTCTAAGAATGGCTTGCAGTGTTGCCACAAGTGTGAGAATGGCTTGCAGTGATGTTGTGAGTGTGAGAATGGCCTGTATTGATGTCATGAGTCTAAGAATGGCTTGCAGTGTTGCCACAAGTGTGAGAATGGCTTGCAGTGATGTTGTGAGTGTGAGAATGGCCTGTATTGATGTCATGAGTCTAAGAATGGCTTGCAGTGTTGCCACAAGTGTGAGAATGGCTTGCAGTGATGTCGCGAGTGTGAGAATGGCCTGTAGTGATGTCGCGAGTGTGAGAATGGCCTGCATTGATGTCACAAGTGTGAGAATGGCCGGCAGTGATGCCATGAGTGTGAGAATGGCCTGTAGTGATGTTGTGAGTGTGAGAATGGCTTGTAGTGATGTCATGAGTCTAAGAATGGCTTGCAGTGTTGCCACAAGTGTGAGAATGGCTTGCAGTGATGTCGCGAGTGTGAGAATGGCCTGTATTGATGTCATGAGTCTAAGAATGGCTTGCAGTGTTGCCACAAGTGTGAGAATGGCTTGCAGTGATGTCGCGAGTGTGAGAATGGCCTGTAGTGATGTTGTGAGTGTGAGAATGGCCTGCAGTGATGTCGCGAGTGTAAGAATGGCTTGCAGTGATGCCAGAAGTGTGAGAATGGCCTGTAGTGATGTTGTGAGTGTGAGAATGGCCTGTATTGATGTCATGAGTCTAAGAATGGCTTGCAGTGTTGCCACAAGTGTGAGAATGGCTTGCAGTGATGTTGTGAGTGTGAGAATGGCCTGTATTGATTCCATGAGTCTAAGAATGGCTTGCAGTGTTGCCACAAGTGTGAGAATGGCTTGCAGTGATGTTGTGAGTGTGAGAATGGCCTGTATTGATGTCATGAGTCTAAGAATGGCTTGCAGTGTTGCCACAAGTGTGAGAATGGCTTGCAGTCATGTCGCGAGTGTGAGAATGGCCTGCAGTGATGTCGCGAGTGTGAGAATGGCCTGCATTGATGTCACAAGTGTGAGAATGGCCTGCAGTGATGTCACGAGTGTGAGAATGGCCTGTAGTTTCTGAGCACATCCCTGTAGGAGAGTAGGATTTGCTTCTTATAGTTACCCCCACTTTTTGCTGATACATCACTGTTTTCGACTTAGACTGACTGGGATACTGCTATTCAGGACCCCAGTGTATCTGCGCTCTCCTCTAAAGTGATTGCATGTACTTTAGGTACACTCCGGATTGGATACCGGGGAACCCTTATCAGTCCCTAGTATATGGTATATCATGTACCCAGGGCATAGGTACCCCAGAGACCTCCCAGGGGCTGAAGCATGTATTGTACCACCCCTGAGAGGCCATTCAAAATGACACCACAGGTCTGCTACTGCAACCTGTGTAAGGTGGTGCATGCATCCCTTACTTAGATATAGATTACCTATATCTATTCTAAATCACTGCACATATAAACCTATCATTCACTCCTATGGCAGGCCTTATCAATCCTGAAGGCAGGGTGCTGGGTTTTATGTGAGAGGGTGCCCCAGCATGAGCAGAGCCCCTCTGCAACCTTCAGAACCTATTTTCCGGGATTGTCTGTGATGCAGCCAACCATATATATTTAAGTGCATTATTACCTTGCAGTAAATGCTAACTTTAAAGCGGCTCATTCCTACTATACACCTGCTCGACTGATGCGCCTTCACCTCAGGGACACTGACTGCTGTGACCGCTGTGGATGAGCAGGAGCTGACTTCCGGCACCTTGCTTGGGATTGTCCCCCATCCGCTGTTACTGGGGGGAGGTGCTGGGGGCACTTGCCCAGATGACTGGACTAAAGATCCCTGACGACCCCCTTGTCACGCTTCTTGGATATACGGGCGCTCTGGCCGCTACAATGCGGAAATTCATCTCCTTATCGCTCCTGCTGGCCAAACGACGTGTCGCCTGTAGATGGGGCAGAGGGCGGGCACCCACATTTAAAGAATGGCTGCAAGATCTTATATTTTGTCAAGACCAGCTGCATGTATATGCAGAGCTTCTGCCACCTTCCTCTCACCCTGTGACATCCACCCTTCTAAAGAAACTTATGTGAAACACCGGTACACCCGGTACCAGCTTTCTCTACCTGGGCATCACAAAAGGGATGCTGCCAGCCACAGACAAGAGTCTGCCCTTCTGCTGCGGAGCCAAGCTCTAGCAGAGGAAACTCTGACAATAGGTTTTCCGTTTTCCTCCAAGACAGGCTTTAGTATATTGAGGCTGGGTGGGTACACTCTGAGAGTGCCAGAAAGTCTGCACTTGGGGAACATTTGGTGTCCCTGTGCATAGTCCAGCTCAAACCGGTTGTCTGATGTGAAACTGATCAAAGGACATGGGTGTAGCCACCCCTCTGTCCTGACCCTCCCATAGGTGGGTCCCCAGAGTTTGTCCGACCCTTTCCTCGGGTATAAAAAAACAACCATGACTACAGAACTTTAGATTTAACCTGGACTAAACTCTGCAAGCAGAAACCAAATACTTCGATGGTCTACACTTTGCTGGACAACAGGAGAATCTCCCTTGGAGTAAAGGAGTTTCTCCCCTGCAGCAGCAGGCACCTTAACACATCTGACCGGTTTGCATCTCCCAAGCTCCTTAAGACTCCGAACATTTCTGCAACACAGGAGGTTGGTTCCCGAGCCTCTCTGAGGCTGATCTGCTCTCTCAGCAATCCTGAGACCAGTATCCTTCGTGGGGACCGTGCAACCCGAACCCCTATGCACTGTGTACTTTGCAGCAGCATATGCTTTTTGGCGATCCCTGAGGCTGTGCTTTGGACTACATGTAGTCCTTACCCCGAGCAGTATTTCCACTGAAGATTTCCAGCCTCCACTCCACGAGTGCTCCATGGGCTGGTACTTCGTGATTCAGCTTGAGGTCCCTTCGCGATCCCTGGTCCGTTGGCCTGCGGGTCCATGCGAGGGTGTCTTTGACTTTCCTTGGGCTTCCCTGGTTCCTCCAGATGTGCCCTGACTCCACATAGCTTGGAGAGTCTCCAGGACCTTTTTGGTCCTCACTGTGACTTGTTTCCTCTGCCATCATGGGTTGCCATTGCCAAGTCTTGTTGGTATTCAATCCGGACACTGACCCCTCAGCACTCGACCTCCTTCGTGGGACAGCTCACCTCTGAACTTTGGTCATAGTTGACATCTCCTGGTCCCTGTGGCTGCAGAATCAAGCATCTCATCTTCTCACCTGAAGCACCTGACATCGGTGGGCATTCGTCTACCGAGCCCCTGGTCACCCTGAAGTGACCCAAACTCTGTCCCCTCTGCTTTCAGGTTCTTCTCACCTCGGATCCAGGCTTGGATTCCACCGGACACTTTTCATCTTCCCGGCAGTAGCACTTCTTCGCATCACGTCATTGAAAAGGATGAGGGTTTCCGACACCAATTAACCCCTATGCACCCACTCCTCCTGGAAGTACGTAGGAGAATGTATATAAACAGTGACCAGCATTTGTGCAATGTCTTACAAATGTATGGGTGAAGTGAAGTTTTAATTCAATTTATCTCCCGCAGCGCGGGGCCTCCTTTCCTGAGCGGCCTGCCAGGTTGAGGTGAGGCGGGGCTATCCTACAATTGAGAGTAAGTTCAAGAAACCACTGACTAATAGTAGTAAAAGCTATTGATAATTTTGATAAAAATAAATTACTAGCAAGCATAAAAATAATGGTTCTGTTTGTTGTCCTCTCTTTTTTCTTTTTTGATGTTTTGCAGATATCTTGTGTATTACCTGACAAGAAGAAACAGGAATACTGGTTTTGTGTATTTATCATTATTCAAATCACATATCCTATCAGCAGCAGAATAAGTTTACAACAGTTGGTCCTGAAGAAAGCCACCGATACAGAGATCTAATCATTTGGCTGAAACATGTCGACCATGACTTAACAGTAGTTTTAAATTCATACTACTGTTTTGCATTGCTTTTTTAACTCTGTCATGTAGAGCACGAGAATAAAACTCATGTTAGTGCATCTATCCTAGACAGTTTAAAATTTCCCCACACTTTTTGATTAATTTTTTCTCTTTTCCTTGTGCGCTGCAACCTGACTATACCCAACATACTCACATATGGGATTTAGTATCCATCCTCAATATATTTAAAAAAACATCTCTGACCTCCTTCGTAACAGCAAGGAAGTCGTAGCTCCCAGTAGAGACTAGGCCTTCTCTACTGGTAAGGAGGACCCATATGATGAAGCATGTCACCTTCGGGTGAGTGAGCATCCTAATATGTACAACGGGACCCCCGCCCTTATGGCCGGTGGTCCCATTCACCGTCCGCCCGTCATCCTAATGGGGGCCTAAGTGTTCAAAAATGGGTGGATTTCGGATGATGTGGGGTTCATGGATAGGTGGAACTTCTATGTAGAAAAAAGTTTAAGGGTTCAGTAATTAGTTGAGTTCAGGGGTGGTGCCTGATTTTAGGGATCAGGGATGGGTGGGGTTCAGGTGCAAAAAGGGGTTTTAGGGTTCAGAAATGGGTGAAGTTTGGGGGTAGTGGGAGGGGTTTTAGGTTAAGGGATGAGTTGAGTTTAGGAGCAGAAAGGGCTTTAAGGCGTCAGGAAAGGGTGGAGTTTAGGGTTCGGAGATGGGCGGAGTTTAGGTGTGGTGAGGGGTTTTTAGGGATCAGGGAAGGATGGAGCTTAGGGTTCGAAAGGGCTTTTAAGGTTCAGGGATCAGTGGTGTTGAAGGTTCAGCAATGGTGAGATATGTTAGGGGGCAGAGATGGATGTTGTTTAGGGGTGGTGAAGGTTCAGCGAATTAAAAGCATCTAAAGTAATTGTTTGACAACATAAAATGATATCAATCACAAATAAAGTCCCCTGATGTAAAAGATTGAAATAAGTGAAAATATTTCTAAAAGTGACCTGAAACCATATCTTTTACACTTTAAAAAATAAGTATGCAGAAGTCAATTTCGGAAAAAAAGACATTCCATGAATAGATTTGTATAAAATGGTAAGCGCTATTCATCCTGAATTTCCATTAAATCATTTATATGAAATGGTTTCTCATTAATGGTATTCTACTAAATAGTTTTTTATTAAAACACATACAAACAATGGTGAGAAAATTACTAGGGGTGGGCGTAGTTCGCAAAGTAGCGCTACGCGTAGCTACGCAAAGTGCACTTCGCACTACGCGAGCTACGCGTAGCACTTTGCGAACTGCGTAGTAGCATGTTTGCACTGTGCAAGATGTCGTTTTCAATGATTGCACAGTGCGGACAAGCATCCGGCACTGTGCAATCATTGAAAATGGCATCTTGCACAGTGCGAGCTGTACTTTTCTGCCGCTCGAGTAGATTTTTACTCGAGCTGCAGCTTTCTCAACGCGGACTGGTAGTATCTCAATGCGAGCGGTCGCAAGCATACGTGACCACTTGCAATGAGAAACCTGACCGCCCCGCGTTGAGAATCTCACAGGAGGTTTATTTTCCACGCTCGCGATCAGCAACTTAATGTTGCTGATTGCGAACAGGAAAAAGTCTCGCGAGGATGTCATTTTGCTTGCTCGCGGTCGCCAACTTGGCGTTGCGGACCAAGAGCAAGCAAAAAATAACCGCTGCACTACGCTATGCTATTCTACGCATGCTTGCATTGTGCTACGTGCAGTTGGTGAGCGTAGCGTAGTGCTTTGCCCAGGGTTAAAAATTACCTCACACTTCACAGCTCCTCAATAAAGATCGAGCCACACATGACTGAATGGTGAGAAAATTACCTCACACTTTACAAAGGACATAATGTTGCACACAATTGCCTCAGAGCAGTCAGGTGCTGAACAAAGCTGCTGAGCACAGAGCAGTCTCGACCCTCACCACTTCACAATATGCGCGCTTCTCCCTTGCTTCCTCGTGAATAAACGGGACAATATATGTTGCTTTATCCACAGATGTGGACACGAGTTGCCAAGTGTTTACCAGGCAGGAACAGCCCGGGTGGCAACTGATTGTGGAGTTTTAGAATCTGCAGGTTTGTGCAGAGCAGCACTTAAACACTGCCCTCTCGCGTGCTTGTCCACTCAAGCCCGAAGAGGGCAGGTGAGAAGTCGTGTGCATGGGCGGAGAGCTGGAACAGGTTGAGGACAATCCTCCATGGCAGAGGGGAGCCATGCTGCACTGGGCTGGCACCTCAGCAAGGAAGGGTATGGGCGAGCCGCTGAGACTCGAGCCAGGCTTGAGACAGAAGTCTGGCGCTAGCCGGCTCGTAGTTCTCTGGGCCCTCGAGCCCAAAGCGAGCCACGTCACCCACGTTGTAACCTCTTGCACCAAGAATTAAAGACAAAATAGAAACATTTGGTGTAAAATATGAGATAGAAAGTGTTACCCTCAGTGGCTGAACTGCAGAATGTGAAACCAGAAAACCTGGACTCAGTCCCAGCTCCTCTGACTCAACAAAGTCTGTGATCCCAGGCAAATATTTTATTTGGCCATGCCTTCTTTTTTAGATGGAAGTCTCCCAAACTGGCCATTCAGTGTCCGATGCATATTTGTAACAGGTCAGGTTGAATGATTTAATAAGGTTTGGTAAGGGGATTAGGTAGGTGTCGAATAGTAAGGGGGTATGATGGACCCTGAGGCACACCACAGTGTTGTGTGTGAGGAGGCGGTGTGAAAGGAGGTAGGTAAACTACCCTCTGTCTGTCTCTTAGAGAAGAAGCAATGCCTTTGAGAGCCTTTTCACAGACTCCAAGATAATGCAGTCTTAGCAGCATCATGTAGTAGTGAATAGTTTCAAATGCAGCCGATAAATCAAGCAGTATTACCGTGGTCACTCTGTTTTGTCCACTGTTCGTTTGAGGTCATCAGAAATGGAAACAGTGGCCTGTGCCTTGTCTGAAGCCGGACCGTTGGTCTCCCATTAAGAAGGTATTATCTTCTGTAAAATGAAAAGTTCGATAAACACTGCTCTTTCAAATATTTTCTAACAATGGTCCAATTGATATGGGTTTGTAATTTCCTGGATCAGATGGGTCAAGGGTTGCCTTTTTCAGGAGAGGTCTAACGTGGGTGGTTTACAGCACAGTGGAAATTAACCTAGTTCCAGATACTCAAGAAAGCATCTAGCTACCTCCCCTGCTCACGTTGTACGAAGGATATCTTTAAAGATATTTAGAGGTGACTGCTCTGAAGATGAAACTGGTAGTCTGCTTGCAAAGATAATGTAGAGGAAAGCTTTTTCTGAAAGGGTATTGAAAGGTGGAAGATTGCTTTTTTCTCCTTTTGTTTTTTAACAGAGTTTTATATAGCACGAACTTGACCCGAATCGGGTATCAGAGCGCTTTACATAGCAGCAGTTGTATTACATGAGGACCTATGTTGGTTCAGTCATGTGTTGGTGTGATGTTGTCTCTGTTCTCCTTAAGGTTATTTTCCATTGTGTTATTTTTTTAGATAAATTCCAAGGATTCAATTGTCATAGAAGTTTTACAGTTGTGGAGTGTCTCTGTTTTGGCACTCTGGATTGGAAAATTCTCCTAGAATCTTGTGGAGTGCTTTAGAAGGGCATTGTGCATAAGCTATCCGTGTGGAGTGGTGCTACCATTTTGTGGATCTGCTGGATCTCTTATACGTATGTAGTGTGCTTTTGTCTATTTCATCTCTTTGCTCATCTGCATTGTAATATGTTGACATGTGTTTTCATTCTTTTGATGCCCTAATCCGTTCTAGTATGTTGAGGTGTGTTTTCATTGTAGTATGTTGAGGTGTGTTTTCATTCTTTTGATGTTATAATCCGTTGTATGTTGAGGTGTGTTTTCATTCTTTTGATGTTATAATCCATATGTAGTATGTTGAGGTGTGTTTTTATTGTAGTATGTTGAGGTGTGTTTTCATTCTTTTGATGTTATAATCCGTTGTAGTATGTTGAGGTGTGTTTTCATTCTTTTGATGTTATAATCTGTTGTAGTATGTTGAGGTGTGTTTTCATTCTTTTGATGTTATAATCCGTTGTAGTATGTTGAGGTGTGTTTTCGTTCTTTTGATGCTATAATCAGTTCTAGTATGTTGGGGTGTGTTTTCATTCTTTTGATGCTGTAATCCGTTGTAGTATGTTGAGGTGTGTTTTCATTCTTTTGATGCTATAATCAGTTCTAGTATGTTGGGGTGTGTTTTCATTCTTTTGATGCTGTAATCCGTTCTAGTATGTTGAGGTGTGTTTTCATTCTTTTGATGCTTTTATCCTTTCTAGTATGTTGAGGTGTGTTTTCATTGTAGTATGTTAAGGTGTGTTTTCATTCTTTTGATGTTACAATCCATTCTAGTATATTGAGGTGTGTTTTCATTCTTTGATGCTGTAATCCGTTGTAGTATGTTGAGGTGTGTTTTCATTCTTTTGATGTTATAATCCGTTGTAGTGTGTTGAGGTGTGTTTTCATTCTTTTGATGTTATAATCCATTGTAGTATGTTGAGGTGTGTTTTTATTCTTTGATGTTATAATCCATTGTAGTGTGTTGAGGTGTGTTTTCATTCTTTTGATGTTATAATCCATTGTAGTATGTTGAGGTGTGTTTTTATTCTTTGATGTTATAATCTGTTGTAGTATGTTGAGGTGTGTTTTCGTTCTTTTGATGCTGTAATCCGTTGTAGTATGTTGAGGTGTGTTTTCGTTCTTTTGATGCTGTAATCTGTTGTAGTATGTTGAGGTGTGTTTTCGTTCTTTTGATGCTGTAATCCGTTGTAGTATGTTGAGGTGTGTTTTCGTTCTTTTGATGCTGTAATCCGTTGTAGTATGTTGAGGTGTGTTTTCGTTCTTTTGATGTTATAATCCATTGTAGTATGTTGAGATGTGTTTTCATTCTTTGATGCTATATTCCGTTGTAGTATGTTGAGGTGTGTTTTCGTTCTTTTGATATTATAATCCATGTTGTGTTCTCTTTGTAGTGTGTGTTTTTTTTCTATCTGTCCACTATCAGCCACATGTTTATTGGTGTTCTTTCAAAACGGGGATTCGGTGTGTGAATGTCTAGTTTTTCATTGTCTGTTTGAGCGTTGTTGCTAGTTTTTGGTGTCTATGAACTTTTGTTCTTGATAGGTGTGTTGATCTTGTAGGTGATGGTGTTGTGGTCGCTCAGACTCACATGTAGTTGCCAGTACCTGTGTCTTTACCTAAGGGTGCATATACGGCATCCCAAGTGCGTTCAGGGGAGTGAGTTGGGCTAGATACAGTTTGTGGAGTTTGAAATTTGGTTGTGATTGTTGTGGTTGTGGTTATGTTCTTCCTGTCAAACCATACCTTGAGGTCTCCTGGAATGTGCAGGTTTGGGTGGTCCAGCTGGGTCGTGGACACTGTATCTCGTAAGACATTGTAAAGTTTGCGCTGCTGGGTGATATGTATTAAGTGGGGAGACTGCTGATAGCTGACCTGGAAAGCATCTCCACCCATTACTTTCCATTGCCCTCTTGTTTTGTCACTTTTATTTTCCTGATTTCTCTTTGATAATTGTATTTGTTTAGCCCATCCTCTAGGACTTTGTCTCTCCCAGTGAACATAGCTTCTTTACCATCTCTCTGATTGGCTTCTTTTATCCTTACACAAGAGTCTGCTTTTCAGGAACTCTTTTCTTTTTCTAAAAGCACCTCCTGAGAGTGCATGTGTTTTCCTTGTTCTCTGTATTTCCCACTTGTCCCAGCACATTTCTTTTCATAAGTGTTTCATGAGAGTGCATTTCATGGTGTTTATATTTCTTTTCATATTATTATTAAAATACAATTTTTCACAACTTTGCCGGTCAAGTCGCTCCTATTTACGCTTTCACTGTTACGCAGCTTCACCCTTCGAGCGCGCTCCCGAGCGTTTTAACTCATGTTGCGCGCTCTCTCGTTCATTCGCCTCCACCCTGCCTCCACGTTGCTCTGCCTCCATTCGCTTCCCTCCACGCTCCCTCATGGTCTTTCCCTCCAACTGTGCCCTCGAGGTAGCTCCCGCCACGAACACTTGCGTTGCTTCTGCCTACTTTCGATGCTGCTTCTGCCATCCTCCCGTTACTCCTCTGCTCTCATCGATTCCTCCCTCCGTGTTGCTTCCTCTCACCCGCCTTCTGTCCTCGACCCACTTGTGTAACTTTTTTTGTTTATTGATCCAGATATCATTTTGTAGATGTGTGCATGCATGGGTCCGTGCACCTACAAAACGATGCAGCCGGCCACTGAGGCTTTTTTATCCATGCTGCACAGCAGCAAGGATTTGCAGAATGTCAAAAACCATTGGCAAAGCCAATAGGTCTCCCATGTGAGACCGATTGGTTTTGCCAATGCTTGTGTTCATTACTTCATATGAGAGTGCCTTCAAATTTGGGAGTTCAGGATGTGCGCTGTACAAAGTCCTTTGTGTACTGCCACAGACCTCTCTTGTCTACACTACAATGTTGCCGATTCATAATTAGACTCCAGTCCGCATCACACCGTCCTGGTTTCTTGTGCCGAAAAGTGCTTCAACACCTCATCAGAGTCAGCATGCGCTATATAAATGCAAACCCTACCCTCTTCCATCCCTCCACTATCCTTTTCAATCCAAATAACAGACTTACATGTCCACTGCTCAAATTAGTTTAATATTTCCATAAACAAATTCACCACTAATTCTTTTTTGATTCCGGAGTAGCGTGTTGCTTGCCAAAAAGCGCTTCAACACCTCATCAGTGGTAGCAAGTGTTATATAAATGCAAACCTTTCCCTCCACTATCCTTCACAATCCGAATAAATGACTAACATATTCCTCGCTCAAATTAATTTCAAATGTCCATATAATAATTCACCACTAATCCTTTAGAGTTTCGGAGTAGTGTGCTACTTGCTGAATAAGCGCTTCAACGCCTCCTCAGGGGTAGTAGTAGGCGCTCTATAAATGCAAAGACAATACAATACAATGGTTAAAAACACTCACTTTTAATAAATGCCGCTCATTGCAGTGATTGAATCTGATGCACTGAGGTGAAACGCGTCCGTGTGTTAAAGAGATAAACTTTTTACTATCTGAGGAGTTTCTTCCTTAGTTTTTACGTTACCGCCAACCGTTTTCACGGCTCGGCTCCAAGTGCTTGGCTCGGTCTGGCTCGGCTCAGAGCCAAGTCCTTGGCTCGTGTCTGGCTCGGCTCTCAGAGCCACCGGCCACATGCATCATTGTTGCCGTTTGCGATTTCTTAATTGAGAAAATTAAGGAATCGCAATTATGAAATCGCAAAAGGCTATACATTAAGAAATCGCAATTTTTTTTGCGATTTCTTAAATTTCCTTAATTGCGATTCACAATTTGCGAATCGCAATTAAGGAATCCCTTCCCATTGATTCCTATGGGCCTAGAGGCCCTCTCCACGCTATCTTACCTTTCCTTTGTTAGCCAGCTGCTCTCATTGATTGCAGGCTGCGGCGGGCGCCATCTTGGGTGTGGGCTGGGGCTGCGCTCTAGTGGCGCTGGCCTCCCACCCTCCCAGATACTTAGCTGGCCGTTTTTCAGCCGTTCGCTGCCTTTTCGAGCTCTCCCTGGGTGAGCACTAGGGCTGCGAGCTACCTGAGACCAGTACCTGTTATTGCTGCTTTTAAAACGTGACTGCACTCGTTTTTAACATTATTTTTAAATCGTGCTGAAAATCTTTCTGGAGGCATTTTAATGTATTAGATTAATGGGGAATTAGTCAGAGGCACTCTAACACCCCTCTCCACGCTATCTTACCTTTCCTTTGCTAGCCAGCTGCTCTCATTGATTGCAGGCTGTGGCGGGCGCCAACTTGGGTGTGGGCTGGGGCTGCGCTCTAGTGGCGCTGGCCTCCCACCCTCCTCACAGCCTATAAATGAGCACTAACAACAGACGGCACAGCGGGCTGGCGCAGCGGGCGCGCGCCGAAGCCGCGCCAAAGCCAAGCCCGTCTGCGCCCGTCCGCGGCCGGACACGGCCCAGGGCCATAACCTCTGGTCCCCGACTGCTGTACTCATCCCTGTACTTAAGAGAGCTGAATCCAGCTAACGCTCATCAGGATTGTACCCCCGTCTCTCTCACTGTTGGGAGGGACACTAGCCCCCCCCCCTGTCCAGGCTGTGGCTACCAACTTCCTCATTCCCACCCTCTAGCCCATCTAGATCCTAATTATATCTCGTCACACGTTCCAAACAATGCTCCTCCGCATGGCTGTCGAGCCGCGCTTATCAACACGCGCTCACTTCCTTGCCACAGTTTTCACATCAAGGAGTTTATCATCGCTCATAACCTAGATTTATTGTTCGCTACTGAGACATGGGCAGATGCCGGCTCTGGTCCGGATTTTTGCGACGCTATCCCAGATGGATATAGCGTTGCTAGACATGATAGGCCCATAGGAAGAGGTGGTGGCCTTGCAATTATCTACAAGGACAAATACCGGACCACACTCGATCCTATAAACTCTGCTAATTGTGAGTCAGCTGCCTTTGCGATTAGCATTAACCCCAAGCAAGCCCTAAAGGGTATAATATTATACCGACCCCCTGGCCCTCGTAGCGCCTTTCTCTCCACTCTCTCTGACCTAAATGACAATGTTGTCAGCTCAGAAAATTACACGATACTTGGAGATTTTAATTTTCATTTGGAAGAGAAGGATAATTCTGATACAATTCAACTAACGACTGACCTCGCTAATTTAGGACTTCACCAATTAGTTAAGGGCATTACACATCAAGCTGGACATACCCTTGATGGCCTGTTCACTAATGATCCTGACATCTCTGTGCTGGACATTATTCCCATCACGTGGTCAGACCACAGGGCTATTATATTTCAGCAAAATATACGGGCATTACATCCTTCACTTCCGAGACCCAGAATTAGGGTGGGGACACGTGCTTGGAAAAACGCTGACATTCCTCAGATGCTAGAGTCCCTTGCCTCCTCCCATCCTCAGGGAGGAAATTCTTCAGCATTATCAGCTATAGATTTCCAAGATTGGATCCGAAGTGCCGCCGATCTAGTGGCCCCAGAAAAACTTACGAGACCTAACAGAGCATCTCCTTCGGCTGCCTGGTATAATGAAGATTTAAGACTCCATCGCCAACACTGTAGGAACCTAGAAAGGCGATGGAGAAAAGCTTACTGCCCCATAGCCAGACAAATTTATAAAGCTGCCCTTATGACTTACAAAAAGGCAATTGTGGCCCGAAAAACGGTCTTTTTTTCGGCACAAATTGAAACCGCCGCCAACTCTGCCAGAGAGCTGTTCTCCGTTGTTACGACTCTGTCCACCCCCCCCTCTGGCCCGGGGGTAGAGCCCTCACAGACCTTCTGTAATGATCTATCCACCTTCTTCACCACAAATGTGGCAGATATATATGCTTCATTTGAAGGGGATATTAAAACTGAACACAGAGGCGGTAGTGTGATAGAGGTACCTTCTCATCATAATTATGACCCTTTCTTATGTTTTTCACCTGCCTCACTTGATGACGTTATCACTCTCATTTCATCCACTAAATCGGGTTCCCCTTTGGACCCTTGACCTCCCTCTGTGATGCAAAAACTCACAGAGGTGATCGCACGCCCCCTTATGGAGATCTGCAAAACTGCATTTCAGACAGGCCAATTTCCTAGTATATGAAAGAAGGCTGTTATAAAACCCCTTCTGAAAAAACCCTCCCTAGAACCTACAGCCGTCGCCAGCTATAGACCCATTGCGTGTCTACCCTTTGCCGCCAAAGTATGCGAATCCATGATGAATAGACAGCTTTCAGAGTTCGTTGAGACCCACCAACTTCTCGATGAATCGCAGTTTGGCTTTAGGAAAGGGCATGGGACAGAGACCGCCCTGATTAAGGCCTCTGACGAGATCAGGGCGATCATGGATCAGGGGGGGGCGGCTGTCCTCATCCTTTTGGATTTGTCAGCGGCCTTTGACACGGTCGACCATGCCACCTTAGTCGACCGTGTCACAGCTCTGGGCATAAACGGTCCGGCCAAGGATCTCATTTCATCTTTCCTGGCAGACCGTACCCAGACTGTAAGGCTGGGAGATTTCTACTCACCCACCTCTGCACTCCCCTGTGGAGTCCCACAAGGTTCCTCGCTAAGTCCCATGCTATTTAACATTTATGTAGCAGACTTAGCGAGGGTAATAAAGGCACATGGAGTACGGCTAACATCTTATGCAGATGATACCCAGCTGGTCCTGGGCATCCATAAGGACGGCTACGCTGTGGCAGCCAATTTCCAGAGAGCTATGCTTGAGGTCAGTACCTGGATGGCCTCTAATTGTCTTAGGCTCAACTCGGACAAGACCGAGGTTATGACCTTTGGAAAACTCTCTCCAGAATGGTCTTCTAACTGTTGGCCGGAAAAGCTCGGCTATCCACCTGTCCCAGTGGAAAAAGCCAGAAACCTGGGAATCATTTTTGACAGCAAGTTGGTATTTGACCTTCATACAAACAAGGTTGTGTCGTCTTCTTTCTTTATTCTGAAAAAGATTAAGAAGCTGCTGCCTTATCTCCCTCCCTCAGCTGGGAAGACTCTGGTCTCTACCTTAGTCTTCTCCAAAATGGATTATGGAAACGCTCTCTTTCTCCATACCCAGAAGCGTGTTATAACAAAGCTGCAATCCATCCAGAATGCGGCAGCCAGGATTCTCCTGAGCATTCCTCGCCACAATTCCACCACTCTTGGCATTCGTCAACTCCACTGGCTGAGAGTAGAGAGCCGCATTAAATTCAAGGCCCTCTGCATTGCATATAGGGCAGTACACGGCATAGGACCCAGGTTCCTGACGGAAGCCTTTCAGCCATACACTCCTAGACGGCAATTAAGATCGGCCAATACCAACCTCCTCACTGTGCCACGCACAAGAACGGCCACCTGGGGAGATAGACGTTTCTTGGTGGCCACCCCAAAACTCTGGAATCTTCTGCCACATTCCATCAAAACTGCCCCGAACCTGATGAGCTTCCGCAGGCTCTTAAAAACGTGGTTATTTAACCAGTGAGAGGATGACTGACCCCAGTAGCTCCACAGTGCCGAGACACCCCAGGGTATTTGTTGCGCTATAAAAATTACGTAAATAAATAAAATAAATAAATGGGAAGTCATTCGCAAATTGCGATTCGCAATTTGCGAATCGCAAATTGAGAATGCAATTTCAAGAGTGCAGGAGGGGGTCCAAAGGACCCCCCCCCTGCACCCCTGAAATATAACTTTAAGTGCATTTTTCACACACACATGCCCAAAGGGCATGTGTGTGTGTAAAATGAAACTTTCAAAAATGCACAAAAGTGCATTTTTGTAACTTTTCGCAAATTACCATGAAGGTCAACTTCATGGTAATTTACCTCTCCCTATTTGCGAATTTGCAAATTGAAAATGTTCATGCATTACATTTAAGAAATCTAAAATTGCGATTTCTTAAATGCAATCCCAATTTTAGAAAACGCAACATGATTGCGATTCCTAAAATTGCGAAAAACATGATACATCCCAATTTTGTCAATTTCATTCGCAAACGGCCGAAAATGACGATTCGCACCGTTTGCGAATGCAATTGACAATGATGCATGTGGGCCCACGTCCTAGTCTCGGGTCTGGCTCGGCTCTGAGAGCCACGTCCTGGGCTCGGGTCTGGCTCGGCTCTCAGAGCCACGTCCTGGGCTCGGGTCTGGCTCGGCTCGCCCTTATTGAGCCGGCCCACCTCTAGGTTGCCGCCTGCCTGCGGTCCGTCCGGAATGACGTTTCGCACTGTTTGCGAATGCAATTGACAATGATGCATGTGGGCCCACGTCCTAGTCTCGGGTCTGGCTCGGCTCTGAGAGCCACGTCCTGGGCTCGGGTCTGGCTCGGCTCTCAGAGCCAAGTCCTGGGCTTGGGTCTGGCTCGGCTCTCAGAGCCACGTCCTGGGCTCGGGTCTGGCTCTGGCTCGGCTCTCAGAGCCACGTCCTGGGCTTTGGTCTGGCTCGGCTCTCAGAGCCAAGTCCTGGGCTCGGTTCTGGCTTGGCACTCAGAGCCACGTCCTGGGCTCGGGTCTGGATCGGCTCTCAGAGCCACGTCCTGGGCTCGGGTCTGGCTCGGCTTTCAGAGCCAAGTCCTTGGCTCGGGTCTGGCTCGGCTCCCAGAGCCACGTCCTTGGCTCGGGTCTGGCTCGGCTCCCAGAGCCACGTCCTTGGCTCGGGTCTGGCTCGGCTCTCAGAGCCACGTCCTGGGCTCGGGTCTGGCTCAGCTCTCAGAGCCAGGTCCTGGACTCGGGTCTGGCTCGGCTCTCAGAGCCACGTCCTGGGCTCGGGTCTGGCTCTCAGAGCCAAGTCCTGGGCTTGGGTCTGGCTCGGCTCTCAGAGCCACGTCCTGGGCTCGGGTCTGGCTCTGGCTCGGCTCTCAGAGCCACGTCCTGGGCTTTGGTCTGGCTCGGCTCTCAGAGCCAAGTCCTGGGCTCGGTTCTGGCTCGGCACTCAGAGCCACGTCCTGGGCTCGGGTCTGGCTCGGCTCGCCCTTATTGAGCCGGCCCACCTCTAGGTTGCCGCCTGCCTGCGGTCCGTCCGGTAGGCCCATCCTAGGCCGGTCCAAGTCCCGGCGTCGCTGCCCCGTCCCCCGCCGCGCCGTCTGATCTGCAGGCTGCTCAGGTCCTCGGGTCAGCCCAATCGATATCTCATCTTCGGGCCTCTCGTAGCGGAAGTGATGGGCCCCGGAGAGGGTAATGTCTCCTCTCTGCTGGAAAAGACTCATCTCCAGCTGTACGCCGGCGCCACAGGTGTGCCGCCAGCAGCGGGGTGGAGGGGGGCGGGGGTGGGGGGGGGGTCTGTGCTGGGGGTACAGGGAGCTGGAATCGCTGTGGAGGAGAGAGAGGCACAGAAGGGAACATAAAGGGTGAAGGGAGAAAGGGAGAGGTGAGAGTCTAAAGGGAGTGTAACAGCTGGAGGTGAGAGGGAGGCACAGAAGGAAACAGAGGGTGGATGGAGAGATGAGAGGCAGGAGAGAATGTAACAGCTGGAGGTGAGAGGGAGGCACAGAAGGGAACATAGAGGGTGGAGGGAGAAAGGGAGAGGTGAGAGTCTAAAGGGAGTGTAACAGCTGGAGTTGAGAGAGAGGCAGAGAAGGGAACAGAGTTGTAGGGGGACAGAGAGGGACGAGAGAGGTTGAATTGAGAGGCAAAAGGCAGGAGGGAGTGTCACAGCTGTAAAGGAGTCAGAGAGAGGCAAAGAAGGGGACAGAGGGAGGAGAGAGGGTGGAGGGAGAGATGAGAGAGAGACTGGATGGAGTGTGAAGGGTGTGAAGAGAGAGTAGAGGGAGCTGGGATAACTGTGAAGGAGAGAGGGGCAAAGAAGGGAACAATTTACAATTTACATGGAGGAAGAGAAGAAGGAGAGAGAGGGCGAAGGGTGAGAGGTGAGACTGGAGGGAGAGTAACAGATGTGGAGGAGAGAGAGGCACAGAAGGGAACACAGAAGGTGGAAGGAGAGAGATTGGAGGGAGAGAGGGAGGGAGGGATGAGAGACTGGAGGGGGTGGGATAGCTGTGGAAGAGAGGGAGGCGGTGCATGTTTAGGGCAGGTGGGATGGAAGAGGCTGAAACAGGAGTGTATCAAACATTGGTGCAGCAGGTGCAGTGCCACCGTGCCGTGATGTACCTACAGAGACCCCAATATTGCGATATTTCACATTATGAACAGTGACCATGGGGAACCATTCCTTTCCCTGATCTGGGAACCCTGACACTGGCTGGATGCTGGCCTGAAAGTCCTTGAAATGACCTTGGAAGACGGCCTTTGAACCTTGGCGGAGGTGGGTGGTATTGGTAGCACGAGCCCTGGGGGCGTATGAACGAGAATGTCCCGTAGTACAGCGCACCGTGTCACTTTGCAGCGCTGCGTCACAGAGAAAGGGCAGGAATGCACAGTATTTAAGGCAATACAGCGCACCTGCCTCTTCCCCTGCGCTGCGCCCTTCTGGCCAACGCAGGCATCCTGGCCCCATGGTGCGAGGGTGCCTGCGTTGCATGCTGGATTGTTTCTGTGAATGAAGGGGCACCTTCCTGCACAAAAATAACTCTTAGCAGCCTATGCCCTTATCTCTGTGCGCTGCAGAATGAAGCACACTTAGAAAGAGGAAGTGACACGGAGAACTAAAGATATGTCTCCTCATTCCACCGCTCCCGGGAAGGGGCATCTTCATGCCACATCCCCAGGTGTACCAGTTCTGAAAAATCTGTGAAGGCATCTAAACCCATGGGAGTTGCATGGAAATGCCCTTGCAACGCTCATGTAACGCTGCCCTTGCACGGATTAAGGCAACGCAGTGATTTGCGCTGCGTTGCCATTTCTGGAAGGTGGCTTTGCGTGGCTTCATAAATCTGACTTGGAGGCTTGCGTCAGTGACTCAAGCCTCTCATAAGGATGCCCCTAAGTGTTGTAGCCAAAGCGAGGCCGTGGGGTTTAGCGGCAGTGACAGGTGTGTGAGCGTTCCATGTTGTATCGGAGGGAGGCCCCAGGTGAGCCCCCCTCCCATACAGGCCCCTGACCTGGATGTCCGGCTGGGCCGCGCACATCTTTCATACTTTTCCTGTGAACACTGGTCAAGTCACGTGTACCGGAACTGCGCTGCCTCCAAGCGGCTGATTACTTTCTCCTGTATGGGTAAAGAGGGCGGGGCAGCGGTGCCTGCTCTAGACTGGCGGGGAGAGGTGCATGGTTAATGCGGGTGGGGCAGACGCGTACGGTTAAGGTTGGTGGGGCAGCAGGGTATAGTTAAGCTGGGTGGGGCAGTGGTGTACTGTTAAGGTAGGTAGGGCAGTGGGGTATGGTCAGGGTAGCGGGGGCAGCAGCGTATGATTAAGGTGGGTGGGGCAGACACGTACGGTTAAGGGAGGTGGGGCTGTGATGTATAGTTGAGGTAGGTGGGGCAGCAGGGTACGGTTAAGGTGGGTGGGGCAGATGCGTACAGTTAAGGTGGGTGGGCAGCAGGGTACGGTTAAGGTGGGTGGGGCAGATGCGTACAATTAAGGTGGGTGGGCAGCAGGGTACGGTTAAGGTTGGTGGCACAGTGGTGTCTGATTGAGGGGATACGGATTGTCAGAATGTTGTCTGACATATATATTGTGCTAAGGAGAGTTTACAAAAACATGCTCCTCTGAAAACAACCCTCAACGCGGCCACCAGAATGGTCACTGGAATAAAGAAATTTGATCACATCTCTCCGGCACCGAAAGAACTCAAGTGGCTACCAATAGAAATGCGGGCGAACTTTAGAACAGCTTGCCTCACCCACAAAGCCCTTCACACATAAAACCCGAATATCTGGCGTCCAAACTCAGAAAAGCGGCTCAGAACAGGACTCTCAGAAGCTCTAATACTCTACTTCTTATCCCGCTAAAAGCACGCAAACAAAAACTGCGGTAGGTCCTTTGCGGAAATGCGCCCAAAATATGGAACTCTATCCCCCCACATCAGAACTATTTCTTCCTTCCCTAAATTCAAAAGCCAGCTCAAAATCCTTTTCCTCGACCGCTCCATATCGAACAGATAGGAGCAGCTCGAAGTGTTTAAAGTGCCACTGCTCCTCTCTCCGATGCGGTTTGTCAAGACTTTGTATTTGGAACTCGTCAGCATCCTCTCTTATGATTCATACCCTGAATGTCTTGCTTACTGTATTATGTTTGCTTTCTTTTACACTGCTCTGTACTTGTTGTTAAGCGCTCCGATACCTTTCGGTCAGGCTAGCGCTATATAAAACTTCTTAAATAAATAAAAATAATAGAAAATCTACACCCAATAAGAGAGTGTTTGCTTAAGGTGGATGGGGGGGGGGGGGGTAGTGGTCTTTGCTTTGAGTGGTAGGGGCAGTGATGTTTGCTATGGGTGAGTGCACAGTAATGTTTGATATATGTGAGTGCACAGTAATGTTTGCTTGGGGTGAGTGCACAGTAATGTTTACTTGGGATGAGTGCACAGTAATGTTTGCTTGGGGTGAATCCACAGTAATGTTTGCTTGGAGTAAGTGCCCAGTAATGTTTGCTTGGGATGAGTGCAGAGTAATGTTTGCTTGGGATGAGTGCTGTTAGGATCCGGGGCTAGTCCTCTCTCAGTGACCATGTACTGACATCACATGACCTGCTGGCAGGGGATAAAGGTTGGTCCTACCTTTACCTCTTTGCTTGATATTGCCATTATGTGGGTTCTGGTATCCTGGTCTCCTGGTTGCTGGTTGCTGGATGTTATTTGCTGTTTTGGATCTTTTCCTCTCATTCCTCACGGGCTCGTGAGACAAATTGTTGTTCCTGCCTTTGATTCCCCTGATTTGTTTCCTTTCCCTTCCTTTCCCTGCCTTAGTTAGGTAGTTGACACGTCCCGTTTTTTACATTTTCCCTTCCTACCTCGTAACTATTCCAGTGTTCGTATTTGGGTTAGAGTGTTCGGGGACTCCCGCTCGCTTACGTTATATCGGCGTTTTTTTTGCCCTTATTGGAGGTGTTCGTGTGGAGAGGACGCGATGTTGTCTTCGGAGCGTTATGCTTCATTTCAGCGTATCCTCACTTAGACGCCTCTTTGCATAGTTGTACGCGGAAGTGACGTTTCGGGTCATTCCGCGAAGGGCTCTGATTTCGAATGCTGGAATCCTCGGTATTCCGAATGAACCACTACCCGACCCTTTCCCTTTGCCGCTTGTAAAGAAGTTGGAGGGGTTTTTTCTGGTGCATGACAACGATTGTCACGAGTCCTTTTTCCCCTCCTAGTTTTATGTGAATACGAAGGACACGGTACATATAAACTCCTGATTGGTTATGCGATTCGAGAGACGCTATCTTGAATTGCCTTTTTTCTACACCTGTGCCCAGTGCCTTCACGAAGCTGAGCCTGCGCTATCCACTGGTAAGAGATATTGTGAATGTTATGGCAGGACATGGTTACTGATTCTGGGATAGCAAAGTTTGGTACAGATACATATGAAGGGTGTGTCTTTTTGTTTTACATAGGTGCAGAAGCGTGGAGGAGGGAGCTGTGTCCTATAAGGGTGGAAGACTTGGTGTCTCCTCATAATACCACCCTCTTTTCAGGTTCATTGGCTTACTCATAGTAGTTGTCTTGTGAGTGGCCAGTGGGCAGGGGAAGGGGATTGGTGCATGTTCCTGCAGTGCACGGGCTGGGTGGAATCCAACAAGTGCACAGTAATGTTTACTTGGGATGAGTGCACAGTAATGCTTGCTATGGGTGAGTGCACAGTAATGTTTGCTTGGAATGAGTGCACAGTAATGTTTGCTTGGGATGAGTGCACAGTGATGTTTGTTATGGGTGAGTGCACAGTAATGTTTACTATGGGTGAGTGCACAGTAATGTTTACCAGGGGTGAGTGCACTGTAATGTTCGCTATGGGTGAGTGCACAGTAATGTTTGCAATGGGTGAGTGCACAGTAATGTTTGCTTGAGATGAGTGTACAGTAGTATTTGCTATGGGTGAGTGCACAGTAATGTTTGCTTGGGATGAGTGCACAGTAATGTTTGCTATGGGTGGGTGCACAGTAATGTTTGCTTGGGATGAGTGCACAGTAATATTTGCGATGGGTGAGTGCACAGTAATGTTTGCTTGGGATGAGTGCACAGTAATGTTTGCTTGGGATGAGTGCACAGTAATGTTTGCTATGGGTGAGTGCACAGTAATGTTTGCTTGGGATGAGTGCACAGTAATGTTTGCTTGGGATGAGTGCACAGTAAAGTTTGCTTGAGATGAGTGCACAGTAATGTTTGCTTGGGGTGAGTGCACAGTAATGTTTAATATGGGTGAGTGCACAGTAATGTTTGCTTGGGGTGAGTGCACGGTAATGTTTACTTGGGAAGAGTGCACGGTAATGTTTGCTTGGGGTGAGTGCACAGTAATGTTTGTTACGAGTGAGTGCACAGTAATGTTTGCTATGGGTGAGTGCACAGTAATGTTTGCTAAGGGTGAGTGCACAGTAATGTTTGCTTGGGATGACTGCACAGTAGTATTTGCAATGGGTGAGTGCACAGTAATATTTGCTTGGTATGAGTGCACAGTAAAATTTGCTATGGGTGAGTGCACAGTAATGTTTGCTTGGGATGAGTGCACAGTAATGTTTGCTATGGGTGAGTGCACAGTAAAGTTTGCTTGGGATGAGTGCACAGTAATGTTTGCTTGGGATGAGTGCAAAGTATTGTTTGCTTGGGATGAGGGCACAGTAATGTTTGCTATGGGTGAGTGCAAAGTAATGTTTGCAATGGGTAAGTGCACAGTAATGTTTGCTTGGGATGAGTGCACAGTAGTATTTGCTTTGGGTGAGTGCACAGTAATGTTTTCTTGGGATGAGTGCACAGTAATGTTTGCTTCTGATGAGTGCACAGTAATGTTTGCTATGGGTGAGTGCACAGTAGTGTTTGCTTGGGATGAGTGCACAGTAATGTTTGCTTGGGATAAGTGCACAGTAAAGTTTGCTTGGGATGAGTGCACAGTAATGTTTGCCTGGGGTGAGTGCACAGTAATGTTTGATATGGGTGAGTGCACAGTAATGTTTGCTTGGGGTGAGTGCACGGTAATGCTTGCTTGGGGTGAGTGCACAGTAATGTTTGTTACGGGTGAGTGCACAGTAATGTTTGCTATGGGTGAGTGCACAGTAATGTTTGCTAAGGGTGAGTGCACAGTAATGTTTGCTTGGGATGATTGCGCAGTAGTATTTGCTATGGGTGAGTGCACAGTAATGTTTGCTTGGTATGAGTGCACAGTAAAATCTGCTATGGGTGAGTGCACAGTAATGTTTGCTTGGGATGAGTGCACAGTAATGTTTGCTTGGTATGAGTGCACAGTAATGTTTGCTTGGGATGAGTGCACAGTAATGTTTGCTATGGGTGAGTGCACAGTAATGTTTGCAATGGGAGAGTGCACAATAATGTTTGCTTGGGATGAGCGCACAGTAGTATTTGCTATGGGTGAGTGCACAGTAATGTTTGCTTGAGATGAGTGCACACTAATGTTTGCTATGGGTGAGTGCACAGTAATGTTTGCTTGGGATGAGTGCACAGTAATGTTTGCTTTGGATGAGTGCACAGTAATGTTTTCTATGGGTGAGTGCACAGTAATGTTTGCTTGGGATGAGTGCACAGTAATGTTTGCTTGGGATGAGTGCACAGTAAAGTTTGCTTGGGATGAGTGCACAGTAATGTTTGCTTGGGGTGAGTGCACAGTAATGTTTTATATGGGTGAGTGCACAGTAATGTTTGCTTGGGGTGAGTGCACAGTAATGTTTACTTGGGATGAGTGCACGGTAATGTTTGCTTGGGGTGAGTGCACGGTAATGTTTGTTACGGTGAGTGCACAGTAATGTTTGCTATGGGTGAGTGCACAGTAATGTTTGCTAAGGGTGAGTGCACAGTAATGTTTGCTTGGAATGATTGCACAGTAGTATTTGCTATGGGTGAGTGCACAGTAATATTTGCTTGGTATAAGTGCACAGTAATGTTTGCTTGGGATGAGTGCACAGTAATGTTTGCTATGGGTGAGTGCACAGTAAAGTTTGCTTGGGATGAGTGAACAGTAATGTTTGCTTGGGATGAGAGCACAATAATGTTTGCTTGGGATGGGTGCACAGTAGTGTGTGCTATGGGTGAGTGCACAGTAATGTTTGCTTGGGGTGAATCCACAGTAATGTTTGCTTAGGATGAGTGCACAGTAATGTTTCTTGGGATGAGTGCAAAGTCATGTTTGTTTGGGATGAGTGCAAAGAAATGTTTGCTTGGGATGAGTGCACAGTAGTGTTTGCTTGGGATGAGTGCACAGTAATGTTTGCTTGGGGTGAATCCACAGTAATGTTTACTTGGGATGAGTGCACAGTAAAGTTTGCTTGGGATAAGTGCACCGTAATGTTTGCTTGAGGGTGAATCCACAGTAATGTTTGCTTGGGATTAGTTCACAGTAATGTTTGCTTGGGGGAATCCACAGTAAAGGTTGCTTGGGGGGAATCCACAGTAATGTTTGCTTGGGGTGAATCTACAGTAATATTTGCTTGGGATGAGTGCACAGTAATGTTTGCTTGGGATGAGTGCACAGTAGTGTTTGCTTGGGATGAGTGCACAGTAATGTTTGCTTGGGATACGTGCACAGTAAAGTTTGCTTGGGATGAGTGCACAGTAATGTTTGCCTGGGGTGAGTGCACAGTAATGTTTGATATGGGTGAGTGCACAGTAATGTTTGCTTGGGGTGAGTGCACGGTAATGTTTGCTTGGGGTGAGTGCACAGTAATGTTTGTTACGGGTGAGTGCACAGTAATGTTTGCTATGGGTGAGTGCACAGTAATGTTTGCTAAGGGTGAGTGCACAGTAATGTTTGCTTGGGATGATTGCGCAGTAGTATTTTCTATGGGTGAGTGCACAGTAATGTTTGCTTGGTATGAGTGCACAGTAAAATCTGCTATGGGTGAGTGCACAGTAATGTTTGCTTGGGATGAGTGCACAGTAATGTTTGCTTGGGATGAGTGCACAGTAATGTTTGCTATGGGTGAGTGCACAGTAAAGTTTGCTTGGGATGAGTGCACAGTAATGTTTGCTTGGTATGAGTGCACAGTAATGTTTGCTTGGGATGAGTGCACAGTAATGTTTGCTATGGGTGAGTGCACAGTAATGTTTGCAATGGGAGAGTGCACAATAATGTTTGCTTGGGATGAGCGCACAGTAGTATTTGCTATGGGTGAGTGCACAGTAATGTTTGCTTGAGATGAGTGCACACTAATGTTTGCCATGGGTGAGTGCACAGTAATGTTTGCTTGGGATGAGTGCACAGTAATGTTTTCTTTGGATGAGTGCACAGTAATGTTTTCTATGGGTGAGTGCACAGTAATGTTTGCTTGGGATGAGTGCACAGTAATGTTTGCTTGGGATGAGTGCACAGTAAAGTTTGCTTGGGATGAGTGCACAGTAATGTTTGCTTGGGGTGAGTGCACAGTAATGTTTGATATGGGTGAGTGCACAGTAATGTTTGCTTGGGGTGAGTGCACAGTAATGTTTACTTGGGATGAGTGCACGGTAATGTTTGCTTGGGGTGAGTGCACGGTAATGTTTGTTACGGGTGAGTGCACAGTAATGTTTGCTATGGGTGAGTGCACAGTAATGTTTGCTAAGGGTGAGTGCACAGTAATGTTTGCTTGGTATAAGTGCACAGTAATGTTTGCTTGGGATGAGTGCACAGTAATGTTTGCTATGGGTGAGTGCACAGTAAAGTTTGCTTGGGATGAGTGCACAGTAATGTTTGCTTGGGATGAGAGCATAATAATGTTTGCTTGGGATGAGTGCACAGTAGTGTGTGCTATGGGTCTTGCCAACAAACTGCTGCAACCTGCCTGGGGGTGCGAGTGCCTTCTACGCCTACCTGTTTCGCCGCATTCTGGTTTCCTCCCTGCCACCGCTCGAGTCTCCCTCGCGGCCGCTGGTTGAAGGGAACCACAACTCCCAGCCTGCCTGCAATCTGACCCGGAACACCTTCCCTGGGGTCACCGCGCCCGGAGGCGCTTGAAATTCCCGCCGTCCTCGGTGGAGCGGGTGTCTTGCCAACAAACTGCTGCAACCTGCCTGGGGGTGCGAGTGCCTTCTACGCCTACCTGTTTCGCCGCATTCTGGTTTCCTCCCTGCCACCGCTCGAGTCTCCCTCGCGGCCGCTGGTTGAAGGGAACCACAACTCCCAGCCTGCCTGCAATCTGACCCGGAACACCTTCCCTGGGGTCACCGCGCCCGGAGGCGCTTGAAATTCCCGCCGTCCTCGGTGGAGCGGGTGTCTTGCCAACAAACTGCTGCAACCTGCCTGGGGGTGCGAGTGCCTTCTACGCCTACCTGTTTCGCCGCATTCTGGTTTCCTCCCTGCCACCGCTCGAGTCTCCCTCGCGGCCGCTGGTTGAAGGGAACCACAACTCCCAGCCTGCCTGCAATCTGACCCGGAACACCTTCCCTGGGGTCACCGCGCCCGGAGGCGCTTGAAATTCCCGCCGTCCTCCGCGTCGCGGGACGCGAGCGGGACGCCCGGACTAAGCCCGGACAAAGGGCGGACAGTCTAAGACAGTCCAAGACTGGCCACGACTGGACTGGACCGGGACATTAACCCCAATCGCACCGTGAGTTACTTGTCGTAGTGTTTACTTGCTTTTGACTGTGTATACGTACGGGGCTGTTTTGCTATCCTACCCTGCCCCTTTGATTAACCATGTCAAAGCGGAAAACACCTGTTACCCCTGCAAATACTATGGAGAACTATCTAGTACACAGAGTGACTAAAATAATCAATGATCGGCGGTCCTCCCTAGGGCTTAATGATTCCCCTCCCTGTGCTCAAACAGAAGTGTCTTGCTTAATCGATTTGGACATAGAAGCCATGAATCTAAGTGACGCTGAAAACGTGGAAAATGTTGTTTCATCTGCACTAAACACTTCTATAAATGTTCCACAATCTGTTATGAATACTGAATCACTAGTGGTTGATGAACCCAACCTGCACTGTAATGACTTAGTGTTAGTTGATGGCAGTATCACTCCGCCAACACCAGTCCCTGCTCCAAGAGCAGTTAAGCTGTCCACTAAAGCTCCCACTAAAAGGCCAGGACTACGATCAAATAGTAAAAAACCATCAACTCCGCCTAACTCTAAACACAAAAATGTAATTGATGACATAGTAGAGGAAGGGAGTTGCACTATAGATTGGGATGACTTGTTGTCGAACAAATTCATGGGCATGTTAGAATCTAGGATTGTACGAATAATTAAACCACTTATATCGAAAATAGATCACTTGTCCGATAAAGTACACAAACTAGAGTCCATACTAAAAACAACAAACGACAACATGGGGGACATCCCTAACTCAATCATAAATAAAATAGATGAGCTTCAGGAAAATATGATTGAGAACGTAAAAGCTACACCTGCACCAGTGCAGACTGGTGCTCTTAGTGCCACAAGTGATCTTACCAACCCCACTGTTGTAGTTCCCCCACCAACAAAAGAGAATGGTTTTATATCTGACTCCCACCTTGATCTAAATCCTGTCGAGCTGATAGTGGAAGCGTCACCTCTAGTGTTAGTACTTGCCAATGTACCAATATTGAAAAAAGATCAGATTGAGACCCCAGACTCCCTCCTAAACAAATCATTGCAGTGGCTAGGTAATAATATCCAAGCAACTCCTTGGGGTAAAGAAAAGTTGTCCGAGGACTTGCTATCAGCAAGAAGAGTTAAGTGGATAGGGTCTAAACCCAAGAAATTTGCCGGGGATTGTGTGGTATTAAATTTGAAGGGTCCAGATGTATTGCCAGACATCCTACAAAATATTCTCCCACCCCAACGAAGAACGGCAGAAATAGTCCCGCTAACGTTAGACTTCTTCTATAGTAGAAGAGGTCTACTAGCAAAACCAACTATCCTTAGAACCAAGTGGTCAGTGGTTGGATCTAGAAGGGATAGGGGTGGTACTAGCGGTGACTGGGGGTTAAATTTGGATAACTGCTTTTCGGCTCTATCTGATTTAAACGAATGCGATTGACTCGAAAGCCACGATCTAGCCTCTCACATTGGGCCGTTGCAGCAAAAACACACAGGAGAAGGAAATATAAATAGCTCTAATCTGGGTAACCTGAATATAGAGAAAAATAAATCATCGCACTTGACATGTAACAACCCCGTTCTAAAAGTGTTAAAGATAGCAACTGAAGTTCATAGATGTGCTACTGGGGTTGGAGAGTCTGAGATTAGTCCAAGGGATGGGAAAAAATCTTTATTAGAAGTGTCAATTAACGCAAGCGATCAGAAAGAAGATCAGCTACTAGATCAATGTAAAACTAATATACTATCCCTTGTATCATGGAATATTGCAGGCATAGCAAGTAAGATAAACACACTGGAATGGGCTGAATATATTAATCAGCACGATATCATTATGCTGCAAGAAACCTGGTCACTTACCCCAACATTTAAAGTGGGATATTTAAATTATTACATCCCGGCAATTAGAAACAGCCTCGGACGCCCCTCCGGAGGCTTGTTAATTTGGGTACGACAATCTCTAAATGTCATCATAACACAATTATCAATACCATCAAATGACATTATGGCCCTTACTGCTAGATGGGAAAATGGCCAAGAGCTCAGCATCTTTAACGTTTATGCTAGGGGAGTGTCTAGGGGACAAGCTTCTAACACTTTATCAGTCTTAGAACAAAACATAGAATTATTACCACCACAAAATCAATTAATAGTAGGTGGTGACTTCAATGTAACCTATGAGCCCCTGGGGGAAGAGGACAGGATTCTGTCCGAGGAAGAGGATGCCAAGTGGGGAATCCCACAGTTGGACTTGCCTGCCATTAAAAAATGGAGTAATGTGGCAATCCAGTTAAAAAGCCTCTGTTTAGCCAGAGGGTTGAGAGCGGCAAATGGGCGCTCGCCTTCCGATCTAGTAGGTAATAACACGTTCGACAATGGGCGCTCATCTAGCAGAATCGATTATATATTAATAGATGTAAAATTTTGGAGCAAAATGCTAGACATGGTTGTAGAACCTAGACTAGAAAGCGACCATAATCCCTTAAAATTAACCTTTATTTTCCACTACAAGCCTTCATCGCACCCTAAGGATAATGGAATGGTGACGCAGGATGTAGTATGTTCCAACAACCAGCGCCACCTCAAATGGGGAATGATGATAAAAGATAATATAAAATTAGAGGCACTTAAAATGTTAGTGGTAAATGAAGTAAACAATATTAAGTCTAAACAAGGGATGTCAAGCTTCCAAGATTATATGATGGAGGCCCACGAAAAACTTTTTACTGAATTACAAAGTTTTTTCATCAAAAGAGTAGATTCCGGTAAAGAGGGTAAAACCCTACAGAGACAAGGCTGGTACGACAAAAGTTGCAGATTGGCACGACTTAATTTGAGTTCAGAACTAAAAATCGGCAATGCTATAGGAATTAGGAGAGCGAGAGATGCATACAGACAAGCCCAAAAAAAGGCCAAGAAACGCTGGGATGAAGAAGGGTGGCAGGAATTGAAGGAAGCTTGCGCTGCCAAGGACTCCAAGCGCTTTTGGGCTATTGTAAAATGGGAGAGGGGAGGAATAGCTGCCCAGCCACAAAATAATGTCCCTATTAACAAATGGACCGAGTTTTTTAGACCACAGTATGCCTGCAATCCGGTCCATGCTTCTGTCCAACATCCGCCATCTATTTTCTTCAAAAATCAAATATTTGATGAGAATGATGTAACTAAAGCATTGGATGGCATAGCAGGAGGAAAAGCGCCAGGCATGGATGGCATCCCGGCCGACGTATTTTTGTCGGACCGGAACACGTGGTGCTCATATTTTAAAATGCTGGCTAATGCTGTGGCAATGGGAGGGGAAGTGCCCCACTCATGGAAGGGAGCAGAAATAATCCCCATATTTAAAAAAGGAGACAAAACACTAGCTCAAAACTACAGACCAATAAGTCTCATAGACACAGCGCAAAAAGTGATGGGTCGCCTAGTTCAGAATAAGTTACAACAATGGATTGACGACAAAAATATACTATCCCCTTATCAGGCAGGGTTTCGCCCACTGACTAGCAGTGTTGACCAAGTTCTCTATTTCCTAACAATTTATTGGAGAAATGTCACACTCAAAAAGGGATCGCTGTACGCAGTCTTTGTAGACCTAAAAGCAGCCTTCGACCTAGTCCCCAGGGAAAAATTGTGGCAGACCCTGGCTGATGTAGGTCTAAGCCAGGAACTCACTACCCTCCTTGTCCGCCTCCATGACAATAACTTTGCCAAAATTAGATGGGGCAAGCAAGGTGAAACCACAGATTCCTTCCCAGTAGAACGAGGAGTTAGGCAAGGCTGTGTGCTAGCTCCAACACTATTTTCAATTAATATTAACGGAATTGTTGACCACCTAATGAAATCCCCAAGTGACGCCCCAGTTATAGCAGGTCGCCATGTCCCAGTTCTAATGTTCGCGGACGACACGCTCCTACTCTCACGCACTCCGAGCGGTCTCCAGAAAGTGGTTGACGCCTTTGGGGAATTCTGTGATAGTAGAGGACTTGAATTGAATACTACTAAAACTAAATTCATGTGCCTAAACTATCAGTCCTCTTTCAAAGGAGTAATTAAATACAAAGGCATCCCTCTAGAGAAAGTGGACGCTTTTACCTATTTAGGCATCACCATGCAAGGAAACATGAAGTGGCAATCGCATATTGATAATACTCTATTAAAGTTTAACCAGCTTGCTGGTGCAGTAGCACTGAAACATCGCAAATCATTAACAAAGCCGGTTAAATCTGCACTAGAGATATACAATATGAAAGTATTAGGTGCCTGCTTGTATGGGTCTGAACTGTGGGGGTTCTCAAATCTGAGAGAATTGAGTTGTGCAGAGAACAGGTTTTTGCGAGGGCTAGTTATGGTCCCACAAAGCACACCCATGCTCACTCTGAAATTGGACCTTGGCAAGAAAAATATTGAGGATATAGCCAGACTACGGCCACTCCTATATTGGAGGCGCTTGATGGTGACCCCAGAGCTATGCCATTATGCTGAAGCTTTGAAGGATGTCATTGAGTTTGACCGATTCCACTGTATCAAATGGTTAAAAGAACTCAAGGGGCTTCTTGTATTGTTAAAACTGGATCATCTATGGGGAAATTATGATGTGGCTAGCTTTCCATCGAAAGCAAAATTGAAAGAACTGTATTGGGAAATGGTGTACACAGTAATGTTCCGTAAAGGTTCCCAATCAGCACTGACAACTCGCTTCTGGGATATTAAAATGTATCCGTCGTGTGAAATATATTGGGATATAATAGAACGCCCTTACGATAGGAAATTGTATTTCCAATTCCGCATTGGAACCTTACCGGTAAATGCTTTTAAAAAGCATTGGTCCCCCATGTGGGATGATCATTGCTATTCTTGTAAGGACCAAATTGAACATATTTCCCACCTGCTGTTTTGTTGTCCACAATATGCTACCCCCAGACGTAAATGGCTGAAGCCAGTGTGCCAAATTATTGGCACACGTAGTCAATCAACAGCCTTGAGAATACTTGAAACAGATTGCTCCACACTTTTTGTAGTTGCCGTAGCTAAATTTCTTGCCTGGGCATGGTCAATACGCACACGCACTTTAAAGACAAATGTTAATGTATTATGAAATAGTGTTGTCTAAATTTTCCTATTGCATTGTATGAATTGCCTCTTTTTATAGAAATGATCTGAATTTTAACTATATTGTATTTATCATGTAATATTCGGCTGTCAAAATGTTTAATATGTGTTTTAAAATTATTTTTAAATATAGTATTTATTGTATTAGGGATAGGAAGGATGCTTTTATGACAAATGTCGAATAAAGCTTTACAAATTGAATTGCTATGGGTGAGTGCACAGTAATGTTTGCTTGGGGTGAATCCACAGTAATGTTTGCTTAGGATGAGTGCACAGTAATGTTTCTTGGGATGAGTGCACAGTCATGTTTGTTTGGGATGAGTGCACAGTAATGTTTGCTTGGGGTGAATCCACAGTAATGTTTGCTTAGGATGAGTGCACAGTAATGTTTCTTGGGATGAGTGCACAGTCATGTTTGTTTGGGATGAGTGCAAAGAAATGTTTGCTTGGGATGAGTGCACAGTAGTGTTTGCTTGGGATGAGTGCACAGTAATGTTTGCTTGGGGTGAATCCACAGTAATGTTTACTTGGGATGAGTGCACAGTAAAGTTTGCTTGGGATGAGTGCACCGTAATGTTTGCTTGGGGGTGAATCCACAGTAATGTTTGCTTGGGATTAGTGCACATTAATGTTTGCTTGGGGGAATCCACAGTAAAGGTTGCTTGGGGGGAATCCACAGTAATGTTTGCTTGGGGTGAATCTACAGTAATATTTGCTTGGGATGAGTGCACAGTAATGTTTGCTTGGGATGAGTGCACAGTAATGTTTGCTTGGGGTGAGTGCACAGTAATGTTTGCTTGGAATGAGTGCACAGTAATGTTTGCTTGGGATGAGTGCACAGTGATGTTTGTTATGGGTGAGTGCACAGTAATGTTTACTATGGGTGAGTGCACAGTAATGTTTGCCAAGGGTGAGTGCACTGAGATGTTTGCTATGGGTAGGCGGGCGCAGCAATGTTTGCTTGCGGTGGGCGGGCAGTAGGCCGCTTGGAGTGAGTTGGTGCAGAGATGTTTGCAGTATGGGCGGGTGCAGCACTGTTTGCTTGGAGTGGGTTATGCAATGGTGTTTGCTTGTGTTGAGTGAGGGTAACGTCCTTTGCTAAGAGTGAGTGGGGCAGCGGTGTTAGCTTGGGATGAGTGTACAGCGAGGTTTACTTGGGGTTGTGGGGCAGTGGTGTTTGCATGGAGTGGTGGGAGGGCACTAGTGTTTGCTTGGGGTGGGAGGGGCAGTACTGTTTGTTGCATCTGGGAGGGAGGAGAGCGATGTTTGCTTGATGTGTGTCTGGAAGTAGTGTTTGCATGGAGTCGTGGGGCAGTAGTGTTTGCTTCGGGTGGGTGAGGCAGTAGAGTTTGCATGGAGTAGTGGGGACAGTAGTGTTTGCTTTGGGTGGGGCTAGCAGTGTTTGCTTTGGGAGGTGGCTAGCAGTGTTTGCTTGGGGGTGGATGGAGCAGTGCTGTTTGTAGGGTGTGGGTTTCAGACAGTGCAGCATTCTTTGCTTGCTGTGGAAAGGATGCAGCGTTTGCATGAAGTGGTGGGGCAGAGGTATTTGCTTTGGGCAGGGGCAGTTGTGTTTGCATGAAGTGGTGGGAGGGCCGTAGTGTTTGCTTGGGGTGATAGGGGCAGTACTGTTTGTTGCACCTGGGAGGGAGGAGAGCGGTGTTTGCTTGATGTGTATCTGGAAGTAGTGTTTGCATGGAGTCATGGGGCAGTAGTGTTTGTTTCGGGTGGGTGAGGCAGTGTTGTTTGCTTCGGGTCGGTGAGGCAGTGGTGTTTGCATTAAGTGGTGGGGGCAGCAGTGTTTGCTTTGGGTGGGGACTAGCAGTGTGTGCTTTGGGTGGGGGCTAGCAGTATGTGCTTTGGGGGGGCTAGTAGTGTTTGCTTGGGGGTGGATGGAGCAGTGGTGTTTGCAGGGTGTGTGTTTGAGACAGCACAGCATTCTTTGTGTGCAGTGGAAATGCTGTGGTGTTTGCTTGGGTGAGGCAGCGGTGTTTGCTTGGGGTGGGTGGGGCAGTAGTGTTTGCATGGAGTAGTGGGGACAGCAGGGTTTGCTTTGGGTGGGGACTAGCAGTGTGTGCTTTGGGTGAGGGCTAGCAGTGTGTGCTTTGGGCGGGGGCTTGCAGTGTCTGCTTGGGGGTGAATGGAGCAGTGGTGTTAGCAGGGCGTGGGTGGGGGAAGGTGTTTGTTTTGGGTGGATGGGGCAGTGGATTTTGCACGGAGCGGTGAAGACAACAGTCTTTGCTTTGGATGGGTGGACAGCAGTATTTGCTTGGGGCGGGTTTGGCAGTGGTATTTGCAGGACGTTGGTGGGAGGCAGTGATGTTTGGTCGCTATGAGTCAGACGGTGGTGTTCGCATGGAGTGGTAGATGACAGCAATGCTTGCTTTGGGTGGATGGAGCAGTGATGTTTGCTTTTGGGTGGGTGGGCAGTACTTTTTGCTCGGTGTGAGTCAGAGAGTGGTATTTTCCTGGCAGGGAGGCAGCATTGTTTGCTTGGGTTGGGAGGGCAGCAGTGTTTGCTCAGAGTCAGACAGCGGTGCTTGCAGGGAGTGGGTGGGAGGCGGCGGTGTTTGCTTGGGTCAAAGCAGCGCTGTTAGCTCGATGGGTGGAGCAGTGGTGTTTGAGTTTGGTTGGTGGGCAGCAGTGTTTGCTCGAAGTCCGACAGTGGTGTTTGCAGGCGTGGGTAGGGGCAGTTGTGATTGCTTTGGGTGCAGGCAGCAGTGTTTGCTTGGGGGGTGTATGTAACAGTGGCTTGCACTTTGATCGGGTGGGCGGTAGTGTTTGTTCGGAGTAAGTCAGGGTAAACAGTCTAAATATCGAGTTTTTTTATTTCAACCTACTAGAATATCGAGTTTGAAATATCGTAGGGACACAATATCGAAATCATTAATATCGACGACCAGAATATCGACTAGAAAGTAAGAAATATAGTTTTTGTTAATATAGCAGTTAGTAATATCGATAGCAAAAATATCAATGTTACTAATATTGATATTAATATTAGTGTTATGTATTTCAGTATGAATTTTATATGTTTGTGTTTATATTTTTTGTTAATTATTGTACTAGTTTCAGAATATATGTATTACATTTTTAGAAGATAGTAATATTTTTTTTTTAGTAAATTATGCGTTTTAGTACCATAGCGGGTTGTGGGTTTATAGGGGAATAGGGTGGGAAGTAATTTAATTATAGTAAATTAATTTTAAAAAATTAGGAATTATTAATTATTTTTAAATACATTTTGCGTTTTAGTTCTGTAGTAATTTAATTGAAATTAAGTAATTATATATTTTTATTTGTTGGTATTGATAATTAATTTTATGTTAAATATTTATTAATTGGTAATACATTTTTATTATTTGGTAATTCATTTTTATTAATTGATTATTTGGTAATTATATTAATTGTATTAATTTATTATTGAGGTGTGTTGTGAGGTTATAGGGCAATAGGGTGGGAAGTAATTTAATTGCAATTAAGTAATTATTCATATTAGTGTTGAGTATTGATAATTTATTGTTAATTAATTATTAATTTGTAATAACTTTTTATTGAATTATTAATAAACATTTGGAAATTAATTTGTTGTTCATTAATGAATGATTGGTAATTAGATTTGATTAATTTGAATTTAGTGGTATTGATCAATAATGTATTGTGAATTAATTATTAATTGCTACATGTTTTTTAATAATTGTTTTTTGGTATTGAAAATTAAATATTTGTATTTGATAATTAATTTTTAATAACTATCATTTAATTGTATTTATCATCAATGTAATTGTTAAATAATTATTAGTAGTAATTATTTGTAAGTAATAATTTTTGGGTATTGTTAATTAATTTATTGTTATTTAATAATTAAATTATTTATTTAAAAAAAAGATATTTTAGTTATTAGCAAGTTATTTTAACCCCTATGCTATCCAACACTTTCCCTACTATTGCACTCTCTGGAGTTGGAATCGTAATTTTAACCCCTATGCTATCCAACACTTGCCCTACTGTTGCACTCTCTGGCAGCAGATGTTTGCTTGGGATGAGTGCACAGTAATGTCTGCTTGGGGTGAGTGCATAGAGGTGTTTGCTATGGGTCGGCGGGGGCAGCCATGTTTGCTGCCCTCCCACCACTTCATGCAAACACCACTGTCCCACAACCACAAGTAAACCTCGCTGTACACTCACCCCAAGCAAACACCGCTGCCCCACTCACTCCTAGCAAAGGCCGTTACCCTCACTCAACACTTTCCCCACTGTTGCACCCCCTGGAGTGGGAATAGTAATTTTTAACCCCTACGCTATCCAACACTTTCCCTACTGTTGCACTCTCTAGAGTGGGAATAGTAATTTTAACCCCTATGTTATCCAATATTTACGGTTTTATTTAATGCAGTCTATCATTTTTTTACATTTTTTATATATTTTGTTATATAGTTTTGGTATTTTTATTTATATTATTGTTGTATGTGTAGGAATGTATTTATAAAATGTTTTTTAACAATTTATAAGTTATTATAATAATTAATAGTAAGCATATATATATATATATGTATATATATATATATATATATATATATATATATATATACATATATATATATATATGTATTCCATAAAATTCCAAGTTAGACGCGCACTCAGAGGTAAAGTGTACACAGTGTCGCTTTATTTGCTGTTACGCGTTTCGGAAGCCAAAACTCCCTTGCTCACACAGCAAGCCATTAGCTTTCCACCAGTTACATACACACTGCGTGATAGCCATAGAAACAGGACTGTACACATTTCGTTTTGGCTGACATCTTTGAGTGTGCTTGTTTTACAATGTTCTTGTACACACAATGTCTCTTTTTACACAACCACTTCTCCATAAAAGTGATTAAGTACATTTCATAATTAGTTATTATGTCACATTTCATTCGCCACAGTGGCTGATTGTGCAGTTACTGTTTCTAAACCCCTCTTCTTTCGCCTAGTGGCTTAATAAGGGTTCAATGTCTCTGGTTTAAAGCTTTATCTTTAAAAACAAAAAGAAAAGGTGCAAAAAACGTGAACTATAAGTGAAGAAATTTCTTCTTAGTGAAGAAGTCTTCTACTCTATTTTCGTGAATCTTCTGGGTGACAGGCTCAATTCCTCGTGAAGTGCACGTGATCCCTAATATATCATCTTGATTCCGCCTGTTAGAGTAAAACAAAAATTAAAATTACAATCTTATTCTCATTAAAACATATTTCCAGCATAGATATTTAAACCAACATTCCTTCATTGTGACAAACATATATGGGTTTCATAAGTACAGGATTCTTACTTTGTTTTTTCATGAATCATATAGATGAACTACCAATTCCTCATGGTCATTGTGCCCATTCGGTTGTCGTGTTTCTAGTTCTAGAATCCATTTAGACTCCTTTTTCCTCAACTGCATCTCTCTGTTACCCCCTCTCTGATTTTGCCTCACCTGTTCGATTGCAAAGTATGTTAACAAATTGCAATTCGATCTGTGATGTTGCGCAAAGTGTCTTGCGACTGGGTATTGAGGGTCCTGATTTGTGATTGCCCTTAGATGTTGCATCACCCTATTCTTGGCCATTACTGTTGTGCTGCCCACATATCTTTTCTTACACGGACATTCAAGCACGTATACCACATGTGTGGAGCTGCACGTAAGGAATTGTGTTATCTTTCTTTTGGTCTTTCCATGAGGGAGATCGAAGTCTTTTATCATAGGGCTATACTTGCAGGCTTTACAGTGCCCACACGGAAAGAAACCTGCCAGATTGTGTTGGTTCCTATCCCTGTAGTCTGTGATGTCTCCCTTCGTGAGTATGTCCCTCAGGCTATGGCTTTTCCTGTAGGTAATGGCTGGTCTGGTGCTTAACTCAGGGCCAATGACAGGATCACTTTTAAGGATGTTCCAATTTTTTGCAATTATTTTCCTTACTTTGTGAGACCCTCTATTGAATGTTAGAATTACCCTGGTGGTATCGTTTTCTTGGGCTTCCCTCTCTTTGGTTATTAAGGTGCTTTCCCTTGTCACATTTTCCATCTTTGCCAGGGCTCTATCTAGAACCCACTTGGGGTAACCCCTCTCTTTGAATCTCTGTATCATTATTCCGCTTTCTTGTTTGTACTCCTCTGTGCTAGAACAATTTCTCCTTGCTCTTAGCAGTTCCCCATAGGGGATGCTCCATTTCAAGGTGTCAGGGTGACTGCTAAGAGCATGGAGGACACTATTGCCTGCTGTCTCCTTCCTGAACAACTTTGTTCTTAAACGGTCACCTTCTGCTCTTACTTCTACGTCTAAATATTCAACCTTGTGTTTATCCTTTTGATGAGTAAGTTTTATGTTGTACTCATTGGTGTTTAGAAGTTTCACAAATTCATCCGCTTCTGCATCATTTCCACTCCACACTACAAAAAGGTCATCTATATACCTTAGCCATACTATGACTTTTTCGAATGCCTGTCTGTACTGGGGGTCATTTTGTATCTCCTCTTCCCATTTTCCCAAGAACAAATTAGCAAAGCTCGGCGCAAAGCTCGTACCCATACAAGTTCCAGTTGTTTGCTTGTACAATTCACCATTAAACATAAATACATTATTCTCCAAACAAATTCTTATCATTTCCTTTAGCATCCTTGTATGCTCTAGGTACATTATGTTCCGTTTTTTCAGATAATGCATGCATGCCTCTATACCATGTTCATGTTCAATGACTGTGTATAATGAGTTTACATCCATTGTTATTAACATGTACTCAGCTTTCCAATTGATGGTGTCAATCTTTTTTAAAAAATCTTGGGTATCCTTCACATAGGAAGGTAGCTCCTTCACATGTTCCTGGAGGAAGAATTCAACATATTTTGACACATTTTCATACACACTACCTATGGATGACACTATGGGTCTCCCTGGTGGTCTAAGTGGGTTCTTATGTATTTTGGGAAGAAAGTAGATTATTGGCAATTTGGGATAATCTTTTTTCAAGAAAGTAAACTCCTCCCAAGATAGGAGACCTTCCTCCTGCCACTTGCTCAGGTTAGACCACATAGTTAGGATGTTGTTTTTGTATATGCTACCATTACTTTTACAGTAATAGTTTACATTGTTTAGTTGTCTTGCTGCCTCTGCTATTTACGCCTCCCGATCTTGTATCACCACATTTCCCCCTTTATCTGCTGGGCGTATTATAATGGAGGAATCATTTGCTAGGGATTCAATGGCTTTCTTTTGTTTTACATTTAGGTTGAGACCTCCTCCCTTACCCCTTGGGCAATGCTTGTATTCTATTAGTGCCTTGGTAGTTACATCATGAAAAGTGTCTACATTGTCATGTGGGAGATTGGGAAAGAACACAGATTTGGGTTTGAAACTAGTCATGGCAGCTCTATCTGTAGTTAAGTTCAATGATTCTGTGCCCACCTCCCTGGTGTATGTTCCTGTATTGTCTCCTTCATATAGCAGGTCCTGCGCTATTTGGATGGCATTAGCGTCTCCCACCTCTAATAAGGGCTGACTCGGGGGTATGGGTTCCTGTGTGTTCCAGTTACTAGTGTTGTTCTTGAGAGCATGCCATTTTTTTAGTTTTAATTTTCTTATGAACCGGAATATATCTATCCTGGTCTCACTGTAGTTGAATATCTCTGTCGGACAAAATGAAAGACCCAAAATCAAAGTTTTCTTTTCAACGTCAGTTAACTCTCTACTCGATAAGTTTACTATAGTTTTGTTTACCATCTCATTGTTCTCCATTATTGATTGCGTTTCTTGTAGCCCCCACGCCTGGTTCCCACTGGCTCGCGTTCCACTTCTTTTCCTCTTCCTTTGTTTCCTTCTTTTCCTGCGTTGTTTGCTTCGTCCGTCCCTCTTCCGGCTCCTCTTGCTTTTCCCCGGGGCCTCCCTCTCGTGCCTCTTCCTCTTTGTACTGGAGGGGGTGAGAATCTTCCCGACTGCCGCCCCCTCTTCAGCGCTCGGAATTCGTCTAAATACGTCGGTTTAGATGTGATTATTTCCATCTCGGCAATAGTACTTGTACTGTATATGGAGCCCTCAGTATCTGATCCATCTGCGGTACCTATGTCTTGTCCCGCTCCTTGGCTCTGGGGAGACTTGTTGGACGATGTAGGTTGTTGCATGTCATATAGATGGTCATACTTTTTGCTGTATGTTAGAATGCGCCCGGAGTCATAGTCATTGCAATCTCTATGCAGTTTTCTTTGTTTTCTCAGTTTTATATCTTCTTCATACTGGACCAGTCTGGCTTTCATTTCCTCCTTGTATTTCTTTACACTTGTTTGGTCACTCTCATTGCTGAGTTCTTCCTCTATTTCCAGTATTTCTTTGAGAATTCGCTCTCTATCCTCCCAGGCGTATTTCACCAATATACATAACATTGTTTTAGAGCTGCTTGTTGAATTTTCAAACCACTCTTCCAGCATGCGTGGGTTGGGAGACTCATGAGAGGGTGTTATGTATATTCTCAGTCCTCTTGGGATCATGTTTTTGTCTACATAGTCTTGTAGAGACACTGCCTCCCACCATTTTGATGTTTCATTCTTCTTAAGTTTTTCATATTTTCTTAATTTCCCTATTAATGAGGTTTCCACTTGTTTCTGGGCTCCCACTTGCTGCCCTTTTCCCGGTGCTCTAGCCAGTAGTGTCTGGGCCACGCGTCTGCGTTGCGCGTCTTCGTCCATTCTTTGTTCCTTCACGAGTGTTTTAAAGTTTGTCACAACTTTGGTCTATTGGGCTGGAAATTAACGTGATCAGACGCTAGGGTTGCTGTCTCCTAGCTTCATGATCGTGTGTTCACGTTTACAGTCTTTATAGATCTTATTCTTAAAGCGTTATGTGCCACTTAGCCTCCCTCCGTAATCCGGAGTTCCGGATGCCCTTTTTAAAGTTCTGTTGAGACTTTCGCAATTAATACTTTCTTAACTGCGCTTTACAAGCGTTTTCTTGTCCTTTCGTTCTTCGTGCCGTTCTTAGCCCTCCGGTACCCTTTCGCTCCTCCCGTGCCTTTAACACCCGTCGGCTCCCCCGTCTTCTCGGCTTTTCCTTCTAAAAGGCTTCGCGTCTCCACACTTAGTCTTTGAAGTTCCAGCTTCGAAATCTGGGCTTACCTTCGGGATGTTCAGTCAGGCTTTCAAGGGCTTCTCCGCTTGCTGTCTCATACAGGCGTCGCTCACGCTTCTTTCCCGGCGACTCGATTCCCTCGATGTGGGCCGGCAGTTCCACCAAATTCAGCTGCTTACTTTCCACGGCTCTTTCACGGCGGAACCTCCCACAGTCCGGTGGCGCGTTCACGGCTGGCAGAGCCCCGCCAGTCAATTATTTTCCATAAAATTCCAAGTTAGACGCGCACTCAGAGGTAAAGTGTACACAGTGTCGCTTTATTTGCTGTTACGCGTTTCGGAAGCCAAAACTCCCTTGCTCACACAGCAAGCCATTAGCTTTCCACCAGTTACATACACACTGCGTGATAGCCATAGAAACAGGACTGTACACATTTCGTTTTGGCTGACATCTTTGAGTGTGCTTGTTTTACAATGTTCTTGTACACACAATGTCTCTTTTTACACAACCACTTCTCCATAAAAGTGATTAAGTACATTTCATAATTAGTTATTATGTCACATTTCATTCGCCACAGTGGCTGATTGTGCAGTTACTGTTTCTAAACCCCTCTTCTTTCGCCTAGTGGCTTAATAAGGGTTCAATGTCTCTGGTTTAAAGCTTTATCTTTAAAAACAAAAAGAAAAGGTGCAAAAAACGTGAACTATAAGTGAAGAAATTTCTACTTAGTGAAGAAGTCTTCTACTCTATTTTCGTGAATCTTCTGGGTGACAGGCTCAATTCCTCGTGAAGTGCACGTGATCCCTAATATATCATCTTGATTCCGCCTGTTAGAGTAAAACAAAAATTAAAATTACAATCTTATTCTCATTAAAACATATTTCCAGCATAGATATTTAAACCAACATTCCTTCATTGTGACAAACATATATGGGTTTCATAAGTACAGGATTCTTACTTTGTTTTTTCATGAATTATATAGATGAACTACCAATTCCTCATGGTCATTGTGCCCATTCGGTTGTCGTGTTTCTAGTTCTAGAATCCATTTAGACTCCTTTTTCCTCAACTGCATCTCTCTGTTACCCCCTCTCTGATTTTGCCTCACCTGTTCGATTGCAAAGTATGTTAACAAATTGCAATTCGATCTGTGATGTTGCGCAAAGTGTCTTGCGACTGGGTATTGAGGGTCCTGATTTGTGATTGCCCTTAGATGTTGCATCACCCTATTCTTGGCCATTACTGTTGTGCTGCCCACATATCTTTTCTTACACGGACATTCAAGCACGTATACCACATGTGTGGAGCTGCACGTAAGGAATTGTGTTATCTTTCTTTTGGTCTTTCCATGAGGGAGATCGAAGTCTTTTATCATAGGGCTATACTTGCAGGCTTTACAGTGCCCACACGGAAAGAAACCTGCCAGATTGTGTTGGTTCCTATCCCTGTAGTCTGTGATGTCTCCCTTCGTGAGTATGTCCCTCAGGCTATGGCTTTTCCTGTAGGTAATGGCTGGTCTGGTGCTTAACTCAGGGCCAATGACAGGATCACTTTTAAGGATGTTCCAATTTTTTGCAATTATTTTCCTTACTTTGTGAGACCCTCTATTGAATGTTAGAATTACCCTGGTGGTATCGTTTTCTTGGGCTTCCCTCTCTTTGGTTATTAAGGTGCTTTCCCTTGTCACATTTTCCATCTTTGCCAGGGCTCTATCTAGAACCCACTTGGGGTAACCCCTCTCTTTGAATCTCTGTATCATTATTCCGCTTTCTTGTTTGTACTCCTCTGTGCTAGAACAATTTCTCCTTGCTCTTAGCAGTTCCCCATAGGGGATGCTCCATTTCAAGGTGTCAGGGTGACTGCTAAGAGCATGGAGGACACTATTGCCTGCTGTCTCCTTCCTGAACAACTTTGTTCTTAAACGGTCACCTTCTGCTCTTACTTCTACGTCTAAATATTCAACCTTGTGTTTATCCTTTTGATGAGTAAGTTTTATGTTGTACTCATTGGTGTTTAGAAGTTTCACAAATTCATCCGCTTCTGCATCATTTCCACTCCACACTACAAAAAGGTCATCTATATACCTTAGCCATACTATGACTTTTTCGAATGCCTGTCTGTACTGGGGGTCATTTTGTATCTCCTCTTCCCATTTTCCCAAGAACAAATTAGCAAAGCTCGGCGCAAAGCTCGTACCCATACAAGTTCCAGTTGTTTGCTTGTACAATTCACCATTAAACATAAATACATTATTCTCCAAACAAATTCTTATCATTCGCAGGTTTAGGGGGGTTTAGAAACAGTAACTGCACAATCAGCCACTGTGGCGAATTAAATGTGACATAATAACTAATTATGAAATGTACTTAATCACTTTTATGGAGAAGTGGTTGTGTAAAAAGAGACATTGTGTGTACAAGAACATTGTAAAACAAGCACACTCAAAGATGTCAGCCAAAACGAAATGTGTACAGTCCTGTTTCTATGGCTATCACGCAGTGTGTATGTAACTGGTGGAAAGCTAATGGCTTGCTGTGTGAGCAAGGGAGTTTTGGCTTCCGAAACGCGTAACAGCAAATAAAGCGACACTGTGTACACTTTACCTCTGAGTGCGCGTCTAACTTGGAATTTTATGGAAAATAATTGACTGGCGGGGCTCTGCCAGCCGTGAACGCGCCACCGGACTGTGGGAGGTTCCGCCGTGAAAGAGCCGTGGAAAGTAAGCAGCTGAATTTGGTGGAACTGCCGGCCCACATCGAGGGAATCGAGTCGCCGGGAAAGAAGCGTGAGCGACGCCTGTATGAGACAGCAAGCGGAGAAGCCCTTGAAAGCCTGACTGAACATCCCGAAGGTAAGCCCAGATTTCGAAGCTGGAACTTCAAAGACTAAGCGTGGAGACGCGAAGCCTTTTAGAAGGAAAAGCCGAGAAGACGGGGGAGCCGACGGGTGTTAAAGGCACGGGAGGAGCGAAAGGGTACCGGAGGGCTAAGAACGGCACGAAGAACGAAAGGACAAGAAAACGCTTGTAACGCGCAGTTAAGAAAGTATTAATTGCGAAAGTCTCAACAGAACTTTAAAAAGGGCATCCGGAACTCCGGATTACGGAGGGAGGCTAAGTGGCACATAACGCTTTAAGAATAAGATCTATAAAGACTGTAAACGTGAACACACGATCATGAAGCTAGGAGACAGCAACCCTAGCGTCTGATCACGTTAATTTCCAGCCCAATAGACCAAAGTTGTGACAAACTTTAAAACACTCGTGAAGGAACAAAGAATGGACGAAGACGCGCAACGCAGACGCGTGGCCCAGACACTACTGGCTAGAGCACCGGGAAAAGGGCAGCAAGTGGGAGCCCAGAAACAAGTGGAAACCTCATTAATAGGGAAATTAAGAAAATATGAAAAACTTAAGAAGAATGAAACATCAAAATGGTGGGAGGCAGTGTCTCTACAAGACTATGTAGACAAAAACATGATCCCAAGAGGACTGAGAATATACATAACACCCTCTCATGAGTCTCCCAACCCACGCATGCTGGAAGAGTGGTTTGAAAATTCAACAAGCAGCTCTAAAACAATGTTATGTATATTGGTGAAATACGCCTGGGAGGATAGAGAGCGAATTCTCAAAGAAATACTGGAAATAGAGGAAGAACTCAGCAATGAGAGTGACCAAACAAGTGTAAAGAAATACAAGGAGGAAATGAAAGCCAGACTGGTCCAGTATGAAGAAGATATAAAACTGAGAAAACAAAGAAAACTGCATAGAGATTGCAATGACTATGACTCCGGGCGCATTCTAACATACAGCAAAAAGTATGACCATCTATATGACATGCAACAACCTACATCGTCCAACAAGTCTCCCCAGAGCCAAGGAGCGGGACAAGACATAGGTACCGCAGATGGATCAGATACTGAGGGCTCCATATACAGTACAAGTACTATTGCCGAGATGGAAATAATCACATCTAAACCGACGTATTTAGACGAATTCCGAGCGCTGAAGAGGGGGCGGCAGTCGGGAAGATTCTCACCCCCTCCAGTACAAAGAGGAAGAGGCACGAGAGGGAGGCCCCGGGGAAAAGCAAGAGGAGCCGGAAGAGGGACGGACGAAGCAAACAACGCAGGAAAAGAAGGAAACAAAGGAAGAGGAAAAGAAGTGGAACGCGAGCCAGTGGGAACCAGGCGTGGGGGCTACAAGAAACGCAATCAATAATGGAGAACAATGAGATGGTAAACAAAACTATAGTAAACTTATCGAGTAGAGAGTTAACTGACGTTGAAAAGAAAACTTTGAGTTTGGGTCTTTCATTTTGTCCGACAGAGATATTCAACTACAGTGAGACCAGGATAGATATATTCCGGTTCATAAGAAAATTAAAACTAAAAAAATGGCATGCTCTCAAGAACAACACTAGTAACTGGAACACACAGGAACCCATACCCCCGAGTCAGCCCTTATTAGAGGTGGGAGACGCTAATGCCATCCAAATAGCGCAGGACCTGCTATATGAAGGAGACAATACAGGAACATACACCAGGGAGGTGGGCACAGAATCATTGAACTTAACTACAGATAGAGCTGCCATGACTAGTTTCAAACCCAAATCTGTGTTCTTTCCCAATCTCCCACATGACAATGTAGACACTTTTCATGATGTAACTACCAAGGCACTAATAGAATACAAGCATTGCCCAAGGGGTAAGGGAGGAGGTCTCAACCTAAATGTAAAACAAAAGAAAGCCATTGAATCCCTAGCAAATGATTCCTCCATTATAATACGCCCAGCAGATAAAGGGGGAAATGTGGTGATACAAGATCGGGAGGCGTACATAGCAGAGGCAGCAAGACAACTAAACAATGTAAACTATTACTGTAAAAGTAATGGTAGCATATACAAAAACAACATCCTAACTATGTGGTCTAACCTGAGCAAGTGGCAGGAGGAAGGTCTCCTATCTTGGGAGGAGTTTACTTTCTTGAAAAAAGATTATCCCAAATTGCCAATAATCTACTTTCTTCCCAAAATACATAAGAACCCACTTAGACCACCAGGGAGACCCATAGTGTCATCCATAGGTAGTGTGTATGAAAATGTGTCAAAATATGTTGAATTCTTCCTCCAGGAACATGTGAAGGAGCTACCTTCCTATGTGAAGGATACCCAAGATTTTTTAAAAAAGATTGACACCATATATTGGAAAGCTGAGTACATGTTAATAACAATGGATGTAAACTCATTATACACAGTCATTGAACATGAACATGGTATAGAGGCATGCATGCATTATCTGAAAAAACGGAACATAATGTACCTAGAGCATACAAGGATGCTAAAGGAAATGATAAGAATTTGTTTGGAGAATAATGTATTTATGTTTAATGGTGAATTGTACAAGCAAACAACTGGAACTTGTATGGGTACGAGCTTTGCGCGGAGCTTTGCTAATTTGTTCTTGGGAAAATGGGAAGAGGAGATACAAAATGACCCCCAGTACAGACAGGCATTCGAAAAAGTCATAGTATGGCTAAGGTATATAGATGACCTTTTTGTAGTGTGGAGTGGAAATGATGCAGAAGCGGATGAATTTGTGAAACTTCTAAACACCAATGAGTACAACATAAAACTTACTCATCAAAAGGATAAACACAAGGTTGAATATTTAGACGTAGAAGTAAGAGCAGAAGGTGACCGTTTAAGAACAAAGTTGTTCAGGAAGGAGACAGCAGGCAATAGTGTCCTCCATGCTCTTAGCAGTCACCCTGACACCTTGAAATGGAGCATCCCCTATGGGGAACTGCTAAGAGCAAGGAGAAATTGTTCTAGCACAGAGGAGTACAAACAAGAAAGCGGAATAATGATACAGAGATTCAAAGAGAGGGGTTACCCCAAGTGGGTTCTAGATAGAGCCCTGGCAAAGATGGAAAATGTGACAAGGGAAAGCACCTTAATAACCAAAGAGAGGGAAGCCCAAGAAAACGATACCACCAGGGTAATTCTAACATTCAATAGAGGGTCTCACAAAGTAAGGAAAATAATTGCAAAAAATTGGAACATCCTTAAAAGTGATCCTGTCATTGGCCCTGAGTTAAGCACCAGACCAGCCATTACCTACAGGAAAAGCCATAGCCTGAGGGACATACTCACGAAGGGAGACATCACAGACTACAGGGATAGGAACCAACACAATCTGGCAGGTTTCTTTCCGTGTGGGCACTGTAAAGCCTGCAAGTATAGCCCTATGATAAAAGACTTCGATCTCCCTCATGGAAAGACCAAAAGAAAGATAACACAATTCCTTACGTGCAGCTCCACACATGTGGTATACGTGCTTGAATGTCCGTGTAAGAAAAGATATGTGGGCAGCACAACAGTAATGGCCAAGAATAGGGTGATGCCACATCTAAGGGCAATCACAAATCAGGACCCTCAATACCCAGTCGCAAGACACTTTGCGCAACATCACAGATCGAATTGCAATTTGTTAACATACTTTGCAATCGAACAGGTGAGGCAAAATCAGAGAGGGGGTAACAGAGAGATGCAGTTGAGGAAAAAGGAGTCTAAATGGATTCTAGAACTAGAAACACGACAACCGAATGGGCACAATGACCATGAGGAATTGGTAGTTCATCTATATGATTCATGAAAAAACAAAGTAAGAATCCTGTACTTATGAAACCCATATATGTTTGTCACAATGAAGGAATGTTGGTTTAAATATCTATGCTGGAAATATGTTTTAATGAGAATAAGATTGTAATTTTAATTTTTGTTTTACTCTAACAGGCGGAATCAAGATGATATATTAGGGATCACGTGCACTTCACGAGGAATTGAGCCTGTCACCCAGAAGATTCACGAAAATAGAGTAGAAGACTTCTTCACTAAGTAGAAATTTCTTCACTTATAGTTCACGTTTTTTGCACCTTTTCTTTTTGTTTTTAAAGATAAAGCTTTAAACCAGAGACATTGAACCCTTATTAAGCCACTAGGCGAAAGAAGAGGGGTTTAGAAACAGTAACTGCACAATCAGCCACTGTGGCGAATGAAATGTGACATAATAACTAATTATGAAATGTACTTAATCACTTTTATGGAGAAGTGGTTGTGTAAAAAGAGACATTGTGTGTACAAGAACATTGTAAAACAAGCACACTCAAAGATGTCAGCCAAAACGAAATGTGTACAGTCCTGTTTCTATGGCTATCACGCAGTGTGTATGTAACTGGTGGAAAGCTAATGGCTTGCTGTGTGAGCAAGGGAGTTTTGGCTTCCGAAACGCGTAACAGCAAATAAAGCGACACTGTGTACACTTTACCTCTGAGTGCGCGTCTAACTTGGAATTTTATGGAAAATAATTGACTGGCGGGGCTCTGCCAGCCGTGAAGGCGCCACCGGACTGTGGGAGGTTCCGCCGTGAAAGAGCCGTGGAAAGTAAGCAATATATATATATATATATATATATATATAATATTTTATTCCTCCAAGTTACTCCATTGACCGCTCCCAATCTTCGGGGTGGCGTGGGACCGGCAGAGAGAGCCGGTAATCAATATTCCAGAAAACCGCAGTTACACTCACGCTCTCAGAGTTAGACTGATACAACGACAACCAGGAAAGGTGCAGCAAATTGGGTGTTTATTTAAGTCATAAACCCGCAGTGACGCGTTTCGCCACCGTAGTGGCTTGTTCACACAGCGTAAGAAAACACAGCCTCGTCCTTACATGAAGTAACTCATTGACATTGAAAACGGACTTCATGTATAACATGTACTTTAAATACGGGCGCCATCTTTGAATGTCAAAATAAACTTCAAACAACACAAAATTCATAATCGGAAAGCTATTCAATAGGATAAATGACGCGTGTCCCTTATTGTCAGTGCTGTCTAATTCAGATGTACGTTGTAACAACGCATGCTTTTACCACGCATGCTGTAACAACGCAAGTTTTAAAACACATTCCATTACAACGCATTACACTGGGGGGTGCTGGATAGTGAATATTTTAATTTACTATTCCAACACCAGTCCCCGTGGACACTAGGGAAGGTGTTGGATAGTAAATTAAAACTATTCCCTATCCTAGAGCGCCCCCCAGTGTAATGCGTTGTAATGGTTTTCGTTTTAAAGTCTGCGTTGTAATAGCACTGCGTGCTAAAAGTTGCGTTATAAAGGTTGTTCTACGTCTAATTCATGTTTGAGTGTGAGAGATGTGTTATGTCCAGTGACAGAGAGCGTGGTATTCTCGTTAGTTTGTTTTGCACCTTGTGGGCGTACACTCCTTACTCCCAGGAGCTATTGGCCACTTTTGTCATATGTCATGTGCGCATGTACTCCTTGCGGTAAGGGGAACTGAGCCACTTGAAATCCCTAATAGTAGCGCTCGTTCCAGAACATAATGACAGAAAAGTAAATCATCTTTAATTTACACCCTCAAGTAACACCCTTGCTAGTGGGTATAGGCTCTTTCAATAGCAATACAGATAGACAAAGTGTCATCATCTCACAACATTTAAACTAACACCCTAGCTAGTGGGTATAACCTTTATACTGACAACAATATACCTGAGACACTAACATTTCTAAAATTACTCCAACCCTTGTTAGTGGGTTTTTGGTTAGACAGAAAAATGAATAACATAATTTCAAGTTCGTCCAAGTCACATGAATCGTACCTCTTGCTGTGTATACCCCCTGTGTGTCATACCCATCTATTTAAAAATAAACAAAGTGCAAGTTAAAATCTTATCTGTGACAATCGGCCACATGCATCAACCTATTTAGGAAGTGCAAACGGTGCGAATCGGTAAATTCAGCCGTTTGCGATTCCTAAATAGGTTTTTGGGATGCATCAAACATTTTTGGCAAATTCGCTATTTTTAGCGAATTCCAAAAATGCGCTTGCTTTTAAGGAATCGCAAATTTGCGATTCTTTAAAAGCAATGCATGATTGCTTTTAAAATTGCGAATTCGCAATTAGGGGGTGCAAATTACCACGAGGGTGAATCTCGTGGTAATTTGCGAAAAAGTATTAAAATGCTCAAAATTGCATTTTAAACACTGTCATGTTACAGACACACATGTCCTTAGGACATGTGTAGTTGAAACATGCACTTTACAATACATTTCAGGGGTGCACCCCTGCGCCCATGGAATGCATTAACATTTTGCGAATCGCTAATTGAAATTTGCAAAATGTCAATGCCTTCCCATTGATTCCTATTGTGCTTTTTGCCCATAGGCATCAATGGGAATTGCGAAATCGCAAATTAGAATTCGCATAATATTTGCGATTCGGTAAAAATTTCGATTTTTACCGAATCGCAAATATTATGCGATTAAAATCATGCATCCCATTTTGCGATTCCTTCTTTGCGATTCCCTAAAAATCGCAAATAAGGAATCGCAAAACCTTACAATGATGCATGTGGCCGTTAGAGTGTGACAGAGGATGGTCTCAAGAAAAGGGTAAGGATTCAGCTGCCACCAGCTTGTGGCGGGTTCCCTTCCTTTCCTCCTGTGGGGAGTAGATATATATTCTCGTTAGTAGGGCTGAAAGATATAGCTGAATAATCTACAATTTAGTAAAGACATAATTTAAAACACAGTACACAGCTAATTTATACTGACAGAATCTATACAGAAAATATATATATGTACATATATATATATATATATATATATATATATATATATATATATATATATATATATATTACCTACTGGCAGTCGCCAGTAGGTATATATAGTTAGGATTTTTTCTCTATGTAACTTTTGAAAATTCTATGTTTAATAACTTTGGCGTTTGTGGACGGAATCGGCTGAAATTTTCAGGAAAATGGCATATTTTGTTTCTGAGCAGCCCCTGAAAATTTGGGGGGGTTTCGTCAAGGGGGGGCCGAGAAAAAAGGGGGGTCCCAAAACGCGTTTTTAACATTGAGTTTTCCATAGGGCGTTTGGCCTCACTTTTAGCTCGAACGGCTGAATGGATTTGCACGAAACTTGGCAAAATTGTAGGGACTGGTAGCCCGATGTACCTTTGCTGGGTCTCAATATATGTGCTCCAGTGGATTTTGAGAAATTAACGTTTAAAAAAAATTATATATCTGTGACAGCGTCCCGGATAGCGCTCCAGTTCGCGTACTTTTTGCGTTACGGAACTTTGCGTAGCGAAGCTGATTGGCTTTCCGGTGTCTGTCAACATTCTAAACAGTCCAGAGAGGCCACCATCTTGTCTCTCGGTAGGATCGAGAGACAAGAGGAGGAGAAAAACGAAGGGGGAATTTAATGAAAGGGGGCAAGGTAGACCCTTCTTGACCCCCTAGGAATGATGTTGGGGTTATTAAAGGGTCCCGTGGGGCAAATAAAAAAATATTGATTTTTTTGCGGTAGAAGCGCTTTCCGGTTCGCGAACCGGGTTGCGAACAGGTAGCGAAATGGGAATTCGCCATTTTGTGTTTCGTTTTAATTAAATTACAAGATGGAGGAAAAACTATGTGTGAAATGGGTATAAGGGGGTACGGGAGACGTATCCTGACCCCCTATTTTTTCTGAGGGTGGCTGAGGAGGCTCATATATGTTGATACTTGTCTTCCAGCGTGTTGGACAGGCCACCTGAAGGGCCCGCTCCCCCTCTGCCCGACCAGGCCCGAGCCCGGTCCCTCCAGTGCTACACCCCACCACTCCACGTTTTCCGTCCCCTCCGGGACCCCTGCCTCTGAACATATCGACCTTTTGGGCCCGATCCCCTACTGGCCCGCGCGCCCGACCCGGGCGCCATCTTGGACACTGCACCACGAGGCCGCGTGGCCTCCGATCGACCCTAACCCTGGGCCTGGCCAGGCCTCAGACATCCCGGCACCACCATCCACCCAGGAGGTGAGCGGACTACTTGGCAGGTCAATGGGAGAAAGAGGTGTCGATGGCTCTCCCCCGCCAGGTACCGCTCGCCCCCAGCCTCCCCGGGCGCTGGCTCCACCCCCCTGCTGGGTGTCTGGACTCCCTCATCCCGGACCCCCCGACCTCCAAGTGCGAGGGTCCGGACATCAAAGGGCACCAGCCCTATAACTGAGGCAGCTCCAGAGCAGGAAGGAGTTGTATCTTGGAGTCGAGAGACGCAGAGAAGAACTCATCCTTGACGGACTACTGGCGCTGCCGTAGCCCTGCTTTGTGAACTATCGTCCTACCTGCTGGCGCTGCCGCAACCTCCGTAACCTTCATCGTCGTCGGGACCTGCTGGCGTGGCCGCGGACCGTTTGTACCACCATCTTCATCGGGACCTGCCGGCTCCGCCGCGGACCGTCGCTACCTTCAACCATCTCGGGACCTGCTGGCTCCGCCGTGGCCCGATCATCTAGAACGCCGAGCTCGAGGATTGAGAGCTATCCATCCACCCTATTGGTAACAAGACTGTCCCGCTACCCCTTTTCCCCACCAGAGACCCGAACCGAGGGGACCCCTGAGTCCAGACCTCCTTGTATCATTTAACCGTACTCGAAGAATTGCTGATAAAGTATCGTTTAACCTTATCCTTGTGTGGTGTCCGTCTGTGGGGGGGAAGTTACTTGTCTGTACGATCGCTGGAGACGGCTCTCCCTGGAGACCTCTCCCCTTATACTCGGCCGACCCTCCCGGTCCGTCTAACATTGGTGGCCAGCGGCGCGATCCGAATCACCGCATAATCGTACAGAGAGTAGCTCACCCCACGACGAAATCACGATGACAACCAAAGAAAGCGGATCCACCGAGAAATTTCAGATGGAGAAATTGGAAGAATACAGCCATCGTGAATTAAAACAGTTCTGCATCGAACTAGGTATCGCTACCACCGGTCTAAGTACCAAAGACGATTTTAAGCATGCCCTGGAGTCCTGGGCAGAAACCGGGGCCGTCAGACCCCCGGACCAAAATATCGCAGCAGTAGAAAAAGACACCGCGGCTCCCGAGGAGCGAAGAACGGGCCTCTCGCAAGACGAGATCCAGGAACGAGAAAGAACAAGACTACATGAACTAGAAATGGCCCGGCTCAAAATGGATGGTGAACTCAAGTTGGCCGAACAGAAACTGAACTTAGAACATCTGAGGCTCCGAGAAGAAAGAGAGGAAAAACAGAGACAAAGAGAGCTCGAGGAAAAAAGACTGGCATATGAACATGAGCGCAAATTAGCTGAGATAGACCTACGTAAGCAGAACAAGGAATCAGGGGCGACCGAGCAACCCCGCACCCCAGAAGCAACAGATAAGAAGGTACACATCCCCAAGGATGTCGTTCAAGAATACTTCCGAGAGGACGACATCCAACAATGGTTCAAGGCCTACGAAATAGCTATGACCTCCCACCGGATCGATCGAAGCGACTGGGGAGCCGGTCTATGGGGGAGATTCCTCAATGAGGGCCGCGATGCCCTGCTACAGCTCCCGGACCATCTGATGACCTCCTATGACCACATGAAAGCGGCCCTCCTCACCCGCTATGGGCTCACACCCGAGATGTACCGCCAGAGGTTCAGAGACTGCACCCGCATCCCGGGTACAACTTGGGTGGAGTACGTTAACTATTTCAGCAGAGCCTTCGAGGGTTGGATCAAAGGAAGCAATGTCACAACTTACGAACAGCTCTTCAATCTCATGGTATGGGAGCACCTGTCAAACAATTGCTTCATCGAGCTCCGGCAGCACCTCCTCGACAGCAAATTGACTGATCCACGGCAGCTCGCAGCCGAAGCTGACCGGTGGGAAATCACCAGAGTGGGCCGAAATGGGTCCTATGAACAGAACCGAAACCACCACGGTCAGCACCGTCCTCGAGGAGGAGGAGGAGGGGGCCAAGGACGAGGAAGAGACAGCACTCCGGCCGCCCCCGCTGCCAGCACCACTCCCCCGGCCAACCGGGGCAACACCCCGGCACGACCGGGATATAGGGCCAATGTCACGTGTCACCGATGCCAGCGAGTCGGCCACTACGCAAACGACCCAAACTGCCCACAGAACCAGAGCCCGAGACCCCGCCAGGTGGCTGCTGCTGCCCTGGGGGAAGAACAGATCTCCGAGGAACAAGAAGAATATGAGCAAGAACATCAAGAATGGGAGCCAGCCGCCATGGGTCTAGCCTGCTTAGGGGGGAAAGACATGGTCCCGCGGGTCCCCCTACCCGCTAACACCCGGAAGTACAGTCAATGGTGAGCATCAATGGACGCCGGGCCGAAGCCCTCCGTGACACCGGGGCCAGTGTAACAGCCGTCCGCTGTCACCTGGTGACCCCAGAACAGTTCCTACCAAATATTCTCTGCCCTGTCCGTTCAGCCGATAACTCGGAGAGTCTGTGTCGGATGGCCTGCGTCCCTTTCGAATGGGGAGGAGTCTCCGGCATGTTGAAGGTGACGGTCCGAGATGATGCTCCCGTAGACTGCCTTCTGGGGAATGACCTTGAAAGCTCTCCGTGGGCAGCCGTAGAACGAAAAGAACACCTGGGGATGTTAGGCATCCCGGACTGGGCGTGCGTCACCACCCGGTCCATGGCCGCCCGTGCCAATCTCCGACCCGAAGAACCTGAATGGCCGGCGCCTCCTCCCCCGGTCGCTCCAGTAGAAGACACCGACCGTGCCGTCCCCCCAGAACCAGCTCAACCCCCGGACCTCTCTGGCCTCGACCAGTGGCATCAAGAGGGGGGACCCACACAAGAGCAGTTTCGCCAAGAGCAGGAGACCTGTCCCTCCCTCGAGGGACTCCGCCAACAAGCCCTCGCCCAGAGCGCAGGGGATACCTCCGGAACCCATTGGGTCTATTGGGACAATGATCTGCTATACAGTGAACAGAGGATCGCGGAGTTGGGGGCCAGTCGAGTGCTAGTGGTGCCCCTCCGCTTTAGAGACTTCCTGCTAAATCTGGCCCACGATGTCCCCCTGGCTGGACACCTGGGTCAGGATAAAACCTACAGCCGCCTAGTGACCCACTTCTTCTGGCCTAAAATGAGGAATGATGTACTCCAGCATTGCCGATCTTGCCCCACGTGCCAAGCCAGTGGGAAGAGCGGCCGCAAACTAAAAGCCCCCCTGCAACCATTTCCAGTGGTCACCACCCCGTTCGAGAGGGTCGGGATAGACATTGTGGGGCCCCTGGACCCCCGTACAGCACAAGGACATCGGTTCATCCTGGTACTGGTGGACCACGCCACCCGCTACCCCGAGGCTGTTCCCCTGCGTACTGTGACAGCCCCGGTAGTCGGCCGGGCCCTGATGGGGATCTTCTCCCGTGTGGGCTTCCCCCGAGAAGTCGTCAGCGACCGAGGCACGAACTTTATTTCTAAATATATGAAGTCCCTCTGGCAACAGTGTGGGGTCACCTACCGATTCACGACCCCCTATCACCCTCAAGGAAACGGACTCGTTGAGCGGTTCAACCGCACGCTCAAAGGGATGATTGGGGGGTTGGAAGAGCCCCTCCGTCGCCAGTGGGATGTGCTACTGCCGTGCCTCCTCTTCGCATATCGAGAAGTCCCCCAGAAGTCCCTCGGCTTCAGCCCGTTTGAACTGTTGTATGGACACCCAGTACGGGGGCCGCTCAGCCTAGTCAAGGAAGGCTGGGAAATGCCCCCTCTAAAGAACCCTCCAGATGTCTTCAAATACCTCCTAACCCTCCGCAACCAGACCCGACGATTCAGGGAGATGGCGAAAGCAAACTTGGAGGCCAGTCAAGAGGACATGAAAAAGTGGTATGACCAAAATGCCTCCTCCATCGAATTTGAACCCGGCCAACCAGTATGGGTAATGTCCCCCACCGAACCATGCGCTCTGCAAGATAAATGGACGGGGCCCTTCAAAGTAGTCGAGCGCAAGGGCCCTGTCACCTATCTCATCGACATGGAATCTTCACGGAACCCCCTCCGGGTTCTCCACGCTAATAGACTGAAACCCCATTTCGTGCGGTCAGAACTCAGCCTCCTGATGGCCACGGACAATGGAGCCGAAGAAGACTCCGAACCCCTCCCTGACCTCCTACGGACTCGGGAGAAAGACGGCTCCGTGGACGGGGTCCGACTCTCGGAGGCCCTCACCCTGGAACAACGCCAAGAATGTCGAGACCTTCTGCTGCAGTTCGCCAGCCTGTTCTCCCTCACCCCAGGTGTCACCTCCTGGTGCGTGCACGACGTGGATACGGGGGACAGCCCCCCTATCCGCCACCGGGCCTACCGCGTACCAGATCGGGTACGGGCCTGCATCCAAGAAGAAGTAACCAAGATGCTCACGCTCGGGGTCATTGAGCACTCAGACAGCCCCTGGGCCAGCCCAGTAGTACTGGTCCCCAAAGCAGCCACCCCCGGCACCACACCGGAACTCCGGTTCTGCGTCGACTACCGGGGCTTGAATGCGGTCACCAGAACAGACGCACATCCCATCCCCCGGGCAGATGAACTCATCGACCGCATGGGAGCTGCCCGCTACCTCAGCATTTTCGACCTGACGGCGGGCTACTGGCAGATCGGCCTCACACCCCGGGCCCAAGAACGATCTGCGTTTTCCACTCCTGACGGCCATTATCATTTCAAGGTCATGCCCTTCGGCATGAAGAATGCCCCAGCAACGTTTCAGCGACTCGTTAATCAGGTCTTGGCCGGACTCGAAGGATTTAGTGCCGCCTACCTAGACGACATCGCTGTATACAGCCACCACTGGTCCGACCACCTCCACCATCTCCGAGAGGTGCTACAGGCCCTTCAGCGAGCTGGCCTCACAATCAAGGCCAGCAAATGCCAGATTGGTCAGGGGTCCGTGACCTACCTCGGACACCAGGTGGGAAGCGGCCTGGTGGCCCCTCTGCAGCTCAAGATCGCCGCCATCCAGTCCTGGCAGCCCCCCATCACCCAGACCGAGGTACGCGCCTTTCTGGGACTCACGGGCTATTACCGACGGTTCGTGAAGGACTATGGCAGCATAGTGGGGCCCCTCACAGAACTCACATCCAAAAATCAACCAAAGAAGGTCAACTGGACCCCAGATTGTCAAACCGCCTTCGAACAACTGAAGGCCGCCATGTGCTCCGCCCCTGTGCTCCAGGCCCCCGACTACAGCCGGGAATTCGTCGTCCAGACGGATGCCTCCGACCACGGCATTGGGGCGGTCCTGTCTCAATTGAACCCCGAGGGCCTTGATCAGCCAGTGGCCTTCATCAGCAGGCGACTCCTGCCTCGAGAACAACGCTGGAGCACCATCGAGAGGGAGGCCTTCGCCGTGGTATGGGCCCTCAAAAAGCTCCGGCCCTATCTCTTTGGCACACACTTTCGGGTACAGACCGATCATCGACCCCTGCAGTGGCTGATGCAGATGCGGGGGGAGAACCCAAAACTACTACGTTGGTCCATCTCCCTACAGGGGATGGACTTCACTGTGGAACATCGACCTGGACAAGACCACGCCAACGTAGATGGCCTGTCACGCTTTTTCCGCCTCGACGAGGAGAGTCCCCAAGAGGATGGGTGACTCTCCCCGCCTTCAGCTGGGGGGGACGCATGTTGGACAGGCCACCTGAAGGGCCCGCTCCCCCTCTGCCCGACCAGGCCCGAGCCCGGTCCCTCCAGTGCTACACCCCACCACTCCACGTTTTCCGTCCCCTCCGGGACCCCTGCCTCTGAACATATCGACCTTTTGGGCCCGATCCCCTACTGGCCCGCGCGCCCGACCCGGGCGCCATCTTGGACACTGCACCACGAGGCCGCGTGGCCTCCGATCGACCCTAACCCTGGGCCTGGCCAGGCCTCAGACATCCCGGCACCACCATCCACCCAGGAGGTGAGCGGACTACTTGGCAGGTCAATGGGAGAAAGAGGTGTCGATGGCTCTCCCCCGCCAGGTACCGCTCGCCCCCAGCCTCCCCGGGCGCTGGCTCCACCCCCCTGCTGGGTGTCTGGACTCCCTCATCCCGGACCCCCCGACCTCCAAGTGCGAGGGTCCGGACATCAAAGGGCACCTGCCCTATAACTGAGGCAGCTCCAGAGCAGGAAGGAGTTGTATCTTGGAGTCGAGAGACGCAGAGAAGAACTCATCCTTGACGGACTACTGGCGCTGCCGTAGCCCTGCTTTGTGAACTATCGTCCTACCTGCTGGCGCTGCCGCAACCTCCGTAACCTTCATCGTCGTCGGGACCTGCTGGCGTGGCCGCGGACCGTTTGTACCACCATCTTCATCGGGACCTGCCGGCTCCGCCGCGGACCGTCGCTACCTTCAACCATCTCGGGACCTGCTGGCTCCGCCGCGGCCCGATCATCTAGAACGCCGAGCTCGAGGATTGAGAGCTATCCATCCACCCTATTGGTAACAAGACTGTCCCGCTACCCCTTTTCCCCACCAGAGACCCGAACCGAGGGGACCCCTGAGTCCAGACCTCCTTGTATCATTTAACCGTACTCGAAGAATTGCTGATAAAGTATCGTTTAACCTTATCCTTGTGTGGTGTCCGTCTGTGGGGGGGAAGTTACTTGTCTGTACGATCGCTGGAGACGGCTCTCCCTGGAGACCTCTCCCCTTATACTCGGCCGACCCTCCCGGTCCGTCTAACACAGCGGCTGCGTGTGAGCGTTTTTTTTTTTTTTTTTTTGCTGCGTGACGTCTGTTAACGTTCGATTCGAAGGAAATCAGGAAGTGTTGACCGCCATTTTGACACTGCGAGTAAATATATTGTTAAAAATAATTGTTATAAATTAATCCGTATTGATAAACATTGTCTGCGCCATCTTGCTTTTTTTCCAATGCCACACTTTTGTCATGCACGGCAGCCATTTTAGATGCCTTGACCAGACCCACTCTCTGCACGCCGCCGATCGTGACGTCTGTTAACGTTCGATTCAAAGGAAATCAGGAAGTGTTGACCGCCATTTTGTCACTGCGAGTAAATATATTGTTAAAAATAATTGTTATAAATTAATTCGTATTGATAAACATTGTCTGCGCCATCTTGCTTTTTTTCCAATGGCACACTTTTGTCGTGCACGGCAGCCATTTTAGATGCCTTGACCAGACCCACTCTCTGCACGCTGCCGATCCTCAGCATGGCTCCCCACCCTCGCAAGCATCTCCCCCACGCACTGGTCACCCCCGCTCTCTGTCTTATGCATGGGCCATAAACCTCTCCCCATCTGCGCTGCTCTTCCCTGAGAATCACACCCTGTGCCCGCACGACACCACCCTTTTGTCTGCGCCATCTTGCTTTTTTTCCAATGTTACACTTTTGTCGTGCACGGCAGCCATTTTAGATGCCTTGACCAGACCCACTCTCTGCACTCTGCCGATCCTCAGCATGGGTCCCCACCCTTGCAAGCATCTCCCCCACGCACTGGTCACCCCGCTCTCTGTCTTATGCATGGGCCATAAACCTCCCCCCATCTGCGCTGCTCTTCCCTGAGAATCACACCCTGTGCCCGCCCGACACCACCCTTTCACCCTATTCACTACCGCACCCTCTGACATTCCTCTTCCTTTGTGTCTGATTGTCCAGGCCGGTCCCAGGCTATCACGTAGCCCTGCGGATGTAGTATATGGCCTCAACTGTAAAGAATCACCCCTCTTCAAAGGAGTTACAGTAGATCAAGGCCCCCACCCCATGAGATCCGTCACACTACACGCGTTCCTACTATCTGATAACCATTCTGTATTGTGATTGGGGAGGGGATTCTCACTGTGAGGGTGTGTGGGACCGAGCCTGAAGCGGAAGATTCCAGGGATGCCTTTTTGTACATCAAAGTCTTCACAATTATGTGTCACATTAAAAATATATAGCACTCCAACAAAGTAGTAGGATTATAACACTTTAATAACTTATAAATATATACATCAAAACAAAAACAGTAAACACCTTAAACATTTTTTTTTTTAATATAGTGCAACATACACAGCACCTGGGGTGTCAAGAGTAAACAGGTCCTAGCTGCTTAACCAATGACTGACAAATGCTATATTAAACACTTACTGTGTATAATACTTGCGTTCACAATAGTTTTACTTTACAAAACAGAACAAAAGATGTCCCCTGTAAGTAAACCCATATTAGCTGTTTCAGTTATTGAACATCCTAAGGTTTTATGACATGGGGAACAGTAGTGATATCCTGGGCGGGTGATGGAACTGGGATTGCTAATGGAAAAACATCTACAGAGAAAACTATTGGTGAATTATACGTCTCCGGAAATTTAAAACTCACAAATGTTTCATTTGTGTAATCGTTTCATAAACATGTACATTAAAAAACTAAATACGCTCCACTGTTTTAGAAAATCTTTACAGCTTGCTAGATCACCCTTTAAAGTTACAACTACGAAAACCTACTTACTTAAGCTGTTGAATTCGGCTTCAAATGTAAAGCATAAGTTCAAGCTAGCATATCATATGTCTAAAAGGTTAAACATAATTGATATGCAAATTTAAATACTACCCTTTCTTAATGGTGACACTTTATCTCTCCTATATCCCACAATTTCCATGAACAAAGCAAAAGAAATTCTGAGGCCCTGAAGAAATAAGGCTTACTGTGGGGTTCAACTCAATCTGGTGTTTGGGCGCTTCCATGTTTTGGGGTGATATTCTGTGACAGGGTGCAGGCACCAGAAGAATTTTAGCCTAGTTTATCACATTGGAGAATTAGGGTCTGGGTAAATATCTAATCTGGTGAAGAACCATCCCTTCTTTAAACCCCATGGTGACCAACTATAGTTTATTCTCTATTTCGTTCCCTTGCCATAACAAAATAAAAGTCTTGAGTTATTTATGGAAGGGAAGACTTTTTGTTTCTTCCAATTTTTTAAAAAAAACAAAGGTTTAAGGAAAGGCAACTCTTAATGTGCATGTTTTCCACAGGAATTTGCCTTTGAAAACTAGAGGCAATAAATAAGGCCGAAATCTGTATTTTGTTTTTGGATACACATGTTATTTGTGTCTGTGTATTCATTTTTATGCATGACTTTATATGGAATGGTTAAAATAACTTATGATGCAACTTAACAGGAAAGATCACAAACATTCCAATGAGTGCTATGTCCCAGGTTTTACATAAAGTAGTGTTTACCTAGAGTGGTGCTGTGTAGGACACTCTGAATGGAAATTAACCAGAACTATAACCATCTACTTCCAATAATATTACTTTTATGCCCAAATTACGCAAAGATTTAGCTAATCTGCTAAAGGGGGGCGTCGCTATTTATTTTGATAATTTATTCACCCATCCGTAGCCTCTCTAATCTCCATTACAATGTGTTTGTTGCTGTCGCTAGCTGATGAAAAAACTAAAGTGACAACTTCCTCATCCTTAATTTGTCTTTCTTTGTTCCTTAAGATGTCATCTGTGTCAACCTCTTCCGAGAATGTAGATGCATTAGGGATTTCCTTGTGTTTCTTAATTAGCTGTTTCAGTTATTGAACATCCTAAGGTTTTATGACATGGGGAACAGTAGTGATATCCTGGGCGGGTGATGGAACTGGGATTGTTAATGGAAAAACATCTACAGAGAAAACTATTGGTGAATTATACTTCTCCGGAAATTTAAAACTCACAAATGTTTCATTTGTGTAATCGTTTCATAAACATGTACATTAAAAAACTAAATACGCTCCACTGTTTTAGAAAATCTTTACAGCTTGTTAGATCACCCTTTAAAGTTACAACTAAGAAAACCTACTTACTTAAGCTGTTGAATTCTGCTTCAAATGTAAAGCATAAGTTCAAGCTAGCATATCATATGTCTAAAAGGTTAAACATAATTGATATGCAAATTTAAATACTACCCTTTCTTAATGGTGACACTTTATTTCTCCTACGACGGGTTACAACGGGGGCAAAGGCTTACGTTACCTACCCTTCACTATCTGCAAAGAGAGAATACTCCTAAAAGAAAAGAGGAGGGGGGGGCAGCGTTCAAAGCACATCAGCGTGCATAAATACGAAAATGTTTTTACCTACCACGTACTTGACATTTTACAGCTTTTCATATTTGCTATTAAAAAACCATTGAAATTCACTGAAAAAACCATAGGTTATAGACCATATATAGTTAGGAATTAGCATTTACAAAACCTTGAAAATTCACTGAAAAAACCATAGGTTATAGACCATATATAGTTAGGAATTAGCATTTACAAAACCTTAATTTACTCGCACAAAACCATAGAAATTCGCATATATAGTTAGTTCTAATAACTATATATCGCGCACCCGCAATCCACTGCTGATGATAACAAATGACATCACTGATGACATCTCATTTGATATCAATGGTCACATCACTGATGATATCATTCATGTGACAATACAATAAATCTCCTCACACTTTAATATAACCTCTGTTACATCCAGTGTAAAATACAGAATATAATTTTTAAAACCATTGACACACCAATACTAGTTACTACATACGCACTCACTTATTCCTATGTCTACGCACACATTCACTCATTCACCTATACAATCATTCATACATACAATCACTCATCTTTACAACACTATCATATGCACTCATACACCTATAAAGACACTCACACTCTGCCACTCATCCATGGAGTTACTCACACAGCTAGTCAATCCTGTAAAGAATCAATCACACTTCCATTTTCTAATCAATAAAGTTAAACATAGAGTACCTTACATATACTAACACATACTTACTCTCTTATACAATCATTGATACAAGAACACATTGATCTGCACAGAGTCACACATCTCCCAGCCAGCCACACACACACTCAGTCTCCCATACAAATACTTGGACAATCAATCAATAACCCATATAGTTACTCATATAGCTACTGATCAACACATGCAGCAGTTTACAGAACAACAGACATAATGATGCACAAATTAAGACAGTTTAGTCACTAACCCATGCACTCAGTGAGACACATTTAATCACTCACTCACTCATACAGTCAGTCATGCACCTACTAAATCCTTCATCCAGACACTTATACATCCACTCATTCTTCAATATGTAAGACATATTTTAACTTTACAGAAACAGACAGTCACTGGATGTTGTCATCAGTGATGTCATCAGTGATGTCATTTGAGATGTCATCAGTGATGTCATCAGTGATGTCACTGACCATGTCATGAATGATGTAATATGTGACATCATCAGCAGTGGATTGCGGGTGCGCGATATATAGTTATTGCAACTAACTATATATGCGAATTTCTATGGTTTTGTGCGAGTAAATTAAGGATTTGTAAATGCTAATTCCTAACTATATATGGTCTATAACCTATGGTTTTTTCAGTGAATATATATATATATATATATATATATATATATATATATATATATATATATATATATATATATATATATATATATATATATATATATATATATATATATATATATATATATATATATATATATACAGAAAGAAAGCAGAAAGAAGAGAACCAAAATATCTGTTGGGCTGGATGAGGGAAATGGATGTCATTCTTCTTGCAGGTGTATTGCCATTTCCTCATCCCTGTTGTGCCTGTTCGGAAAACGGGTGCACATGCCCACAATGTGTCTAGATTCTCTTTGTCTAAGTCTGAGTACACGATTTCCCCCTCTGGTTTTAGCTGTCACTTGTTCCATAGCATAATAGGAGAGTTTAGTGTAGTCAGAAAAATGAGGACTATTGAAATGGCGAACAATGGGGTATTGTTTATCCTTGTTTGTGATTGCCCTCATATGTTCAAGAACACTTTTTTTGCCATGTGTGTTGTGCTTCTCACATATCCAAGTTTACACGGGCACTCCAATACATAGATGACAAATGTGCTTGTGCAGGTCAGAAATTGCGATATGCTAATCATGGTTTTGGTACTCGAATTCCAAAATTCCTTAACCCTCTTACTGTTGTCGCAGGGATTACAATGGACACGTGGAAAGAAGCCTTGTGGGTCCATACCTTTCCTGGCCGAATTACATGTAAGATTGCTGTGGACCAGCATATCCCTGAGGTTGCGACCTCTTCTGTATGTGATGCTCGGTCTCTCAGGAAGGTTCTTACCAATGATGGGGTCACTCTTTAGAATCCCCCAGTGTTTGCCGACCACCTTTCGTATCTGATCTGAGTTACCATTGAAAGTCATGATCATGCGTGTTGTGTTTTCATTTTCACTTTCAGTGGTCACTTTCTCATCTGTGCTAAGAGTGCTTACTCTGTCAATTTCCTTTCCTTTGTTTTATATGTATATGTTTAATTTTTTTACATTATATGTATTACTTATCATTTTAAACATATTGTTAACTATCTTTATTTTAATTATGTGTATTATTTATTTTATTTTACATTATTTTTAAACATTTTAAAAAAAAGATATTTTAAACAACTATCTGGCACATGTATCAACGTAGGCTTTTGCGGTTCCTAAATAGCGATTTTATAAGGAATCGCTATTTAGGAATCGCAGAAGCCTATGCATGTAGGAATCACTATAAAAATAGCAATTCCTAAACATTTCTTAATTGCTACTCGCAAATTGCCAGTCGCAATTAAGGAATGCTGTCCCATTCATTCCTACGGGTCTACAGGCCCATAGGAATGAATGGGAGATTGCATGAGCAATTTGCGAGTACCAGTAGGTACTCGCAAATTGCTCATGCAATTTCAAGGGTGCCAGGGTGTCAACATGACACCCTGTTGCATCCCTGCAATTGATCTCTGCACATATGTCGCACACACACATGCCCTAAGGGCATGTGTGTGCGCAACATGAAACTTTGAAAAATGCACAAAATGCACAAAAGTTTTAGCAAATTACCATGAAGTTCAACTTCATGGTAATTTGCTACTGCTATTAGTGAAAACGCAAATTTTTTAACTTTCGTGCATTGCATCTAAGGCATCTCAATTTGGGATTCCTTAAATGCAATCGCAATTTAAGGAATCGCAATTTAGAGATTCCTTAAATTGCGATTTTTGCATTTGGGATGATGCATCCCAAATGCAAAAATACCGGTGGCAAAGGGGCGGATTCTGAGAATCTGCCCGTTTGCGACCAGTATTTGTTGGGATGCAAGGGCCCCTATATTTTTGACAACGATATTTTTTTTCCCAATATTTTTGTACTTACCATAATGTAGATAGGACTTCGATATTCTTGACATCGATATTCTGCCTCCGATATTTTTGACGTCAATATTCTGTCAGTAATTCGTGAGTCAGACAGTAGTGTTTACATGATGTAAATAGGAGGCAGTGGTGTTTGCTTGAGGTGGGTGGGCAGTAGTGTTTTCTAAGAGTGAGTCGGGCAGTGGTGTTTGCAGGGTGTGGGTGGGGGCAGCAGAGCTTGCTTTGGGTGAGGGCAACAGAGTTTGATTGGGGTGGGGGCAGCAGTGTTTGCTTGGGAGTGTTTGGAGCAGTGGCGTGCGCTTTGGGTGGGTGGAAGTGTTTGCTCAGAGTCTGACAGTGGTGTTTACAAGGCGTGGCTGGGGGGCGGCAGTGCTTAGCTTTGGGTGAGGAGAAGTGTTTGATTGGGGGTGTTTGGAGCAGTGGCTTGGACTTTGGGTGGGTGGGTGGTAGTGTTTGCTTGGAGTATGTTGCACATTGGTGTTTGCAAAGCGTGGTTGGGGTGCAGTGGTGCTTGTTTTGGGTAGAGCAGCAGTGTTTGCTTGGGAGTATATGGAGCAGGGGCATGTGCTTTGGGTGGGTGGGTAGTAGTATTAGCTCCGAGTCTGACAGTGGTGCTTGCAGTGAGTGGGTGGGAGGCAGCGGTGTCTGCTTGGGTGGGAGCAGCTCTGTTTGCTTAATGCTGGATAGAGCAGTGGTGTTTGCTTTGGGTGTTGGGCAGTAGTGTTTGCATGGCGTGGTGATGGCAGGGCGTGGCTGGGGGCAGCGTGCTTGCTTTGGGTGGGGGAGCAGTGCTTGCTTGGGGGTGTATGGAGCTGTGGCCTATGCTATCGGTGGGTGGGTGGTAGTGTTTGATTTGAGTGGGTCAGACAGTGGTGTTTGCAGGGCGTGGGTGGGAGCGGCAGTGTTTGCTTGAGGTGGGTGGAGCAGTGGTGTTGCAGGGCGTGGGTGTGAGCGTCGGTGTTTGCTTGAGGTGGGTGGGGCAGTGGTGTTTGTAGGGCGTGGGCGTCAGTGTTTGCTTGAGGTGGGTGGGGCAGTGTTGTTTGCAGGTCGTGGGTGTCAGTGTTTGCTTGAGGTGGGTGAGGCAGTGGTGTTTGTAGGGCATGGGCGTCGGTGTTTGCTTGAGGTGGGTGAGGCAGTGGGGTTTGTAGGGCGTGGGCGTCGGTGTTTGCTTGAGGTGGGAGGGGCAGTGGTGTTTGCAGGGCGTGGGTGGCGTTGTTTGCTTGAGGTGGGTGGGGCAGTGGTGTTTGCAGGACGTGGGCGGCGGTGCTTGCTTGAGGTGGGTGGGGCAGTGGTGTTTGTAGGGTTTGGGCGTCGGTGTTTGCTTGAGGTGGGAGGGGCAGTGGTGTTTGCAGGGCGTGGGTGTCAGTGTTTGCTTGAGGTGGGTGGGCCAGAAGTGTTTGCAGGGCGTGGGTGGCGGTACTTGCTTGAGGTGGGTGGGGCAGTGGTGTTTGCAGGGCGTGGGTGTCGTTGTTTGCTTGAGGTGGGTGGGGCAGTGGTGATTGCAGGGCGTGGGTGTCGTTGTTTGCTTGAGGTGGGTGGGGCAGTGGTGTTTTCAGGGCGTGGGTGGGAGCAGCGGTGTTTGCTTGAGGTGGGTGGGGCAGTGGTGTTTGCAGGGCGTGGGTGTTTGCAGGGCGTGGGTGGGGCAGTGGTGTTTGCAGGGCGTGGGTGGGAGCGGCGGTGTTTGCTTGAGGTGGGTGGGGCAGTGGTGTTTGCAGGGCGTGGGTGGGAGCAGCGGTGTTTGCTTGAGGTGGGTGGGGCAGTGGTGTTTGCAGGGTGTGGGTGGCGGTGCTTGCTTGAGGTGGGTGGGGCAGTGGTGTTTGTAGGGTTTGGGCGTCGGTGTTTGCTTGAGGTGGGAGGGGCAGTGGTGTTTGCAGGGCGTGGGTGTCAGTGTTTGCTTGAGGTGGGTGGGCCAGAAGTGTTTGCAGGGCGTGGGTGGCGGTACTTGCTTGAGGTGGGTGGGGCAGTGGTGTTTGCAGGGCGTGGGTGTCGTTGTTTGCTTGAGGTGGGTGGGGCAGTGGTGTTTGCAGGGCGTGGGTGGGAGCAGCGGTGTTTGCTTGAGGTGGGTGGGGCAGTGGTGTTTGCATGGGACGTTGGAAACTGCGGTGTTTGCTTCGAGTGGGTGGGGGTAGTGTTTGCTCTGAGTGGGTCAGACGGTGGTGTTTGCAGGACGTGGGCGGCGGTGCTTGCTTGAGGTGGGTGGGGCAGTGGAGTTTGCAGGGCGTGTGTGGGAGCGGCGGTGCTTGCTTGAGGTGGGTGGGGCAGTGGTGTTTGTAGGGCGTGGGCGGCGGTGCTTGCTTGAGGTGGGAGGGGCAGGGGTGTTTGCAGGGCGTGGGTGGGAGCGGCGGTGTTTGATTGAGGTGCAGAGGTGGGTGGGGCAGTGGTGTTTGCAGGGCGTGGGTGTTTGCAGGGCGTGGGTGTCGTTTGCTTGAGGTGGGTGGGGCAGTGGTGTTTGCAGGGCGTGGGTGTCGTTTGCTTGAGGTGGGTGGGGCAGTGGTGTTTGCAGGGCGTGGGTGGGGGCTGCTGTGTTTGCTTCGGGTGGGTGGGGGGTAGTGTTTGCTCTGAGTGGGTCAGACGGTGGTGTTTGCAGGACGTGGGCGGCGGTGCTTGCTTGAGGTGGGTGGGGCAGTGGTGTTTGCAGGGCGTGTGTGGGACCGGCGGTGCTTGCTTGAGGTGGGTGGGGCATTGGTGTTTGTAGGGCGTGGGCGTCGGTGTTTGCCTGAGGTTGGTGGGGCAGTGGTGTTTGAAGGGCGTGGGTGGGGCAGTGGTGTTTGCAGGGCGTGGGCGGCGGTGTTTGCTTGAGGTGGGTGGGCAGTGGTGTTTGCAGGGCGTGGGTGTTTGCAGGGCGTGGGTGGGGCAGTGGTGTTTGCAGGGCGTGGGCGGCGGTGTTTGCTTTGGGTGGGTGGGGCAGTGGTGTTTGCTTAGTGTGGGTGGCTGACCCCCCTCCCCCCCATCGCCATCTAACAGGGGGTCTTTGTCCAGCCCTTTGCAGGGTCCCTGCCACCTCTGGTTCTCAGGCCCGTCCGTTCTCCCATTCAAAGGCCGCTTTATGCGCCTCCTGGGGTGGGGGGGGGGGGGCTGGGATCAGAGGCCCCCGATGCCACTCGGGTGGGGGAGGGCTGGGATCAGAGGCCCCCGATGCCAGTAACATCTCCACATTGCAAAGTGTGTCCTGGGGGCGCGGAGCCTCAGAGGCCCCGTGCTGGAGCCGGACAAGGGTCTACACAGACAGAGCGCCCCCGGGGCCCAGGGCCTGGGAGAGGCCGCCCTGTCCATCTGCTCCTTCCATAGCTGTGGACGGTGACCAGCCCCCCCCCCCCCTCATTCCCCCCCCCCTCGACACACACACCGGGGGTGAGGGCTCCCTGCGAAGGGAGGGGCGCATGGGAGAGCGAAAGGTGGCAGTCTTTCAAAGAGGGTCTCCACAGGTAGGGCTTGTGGTCTCCTGTAACTGTAGCCTTCCTGGGGGGGCTCGTCTCTGCCCCTGCTGACACTGCTTCACATCCACCCCCACCCCTCCCTCCAGACTTGACAGAGCCCAACCAAGTGTCTGCCTTCTCTTTTAAACAAGCATTGGCAAAGCCATTAGGGCTCGCCTATGCCAGTGGAATTGGCTTTACCCATGTCTTAGCCATGTTCCTTGGCTGCTGTTCAGCATGGCTAAGAGTGAGTGGGGTGAAGGAGACTGGAGCATTGTAAAGTGGAGTAAAGTTCGAGTGTTATGGAGAGGCGTAGAGTTCAGTTGAGTGGCGCGGAGTAGAGTGTTGTGTCGGGGAGGAAGTAGGGTGTCATAGAGTGGGAGGGCATAGAGTGGAATTGAGTGGTGTCGAATGTTGTGGAGTGTCCTGGAGATAGTAGGTTGTTGTAGAGTGGGAGGGTGTAGAGTGGAGTAGAGTGTCATAGAGTGGAGTGGCATAGAGTATCGCCGAGTGGTGTAGAGCAAAGTGGAGTAGCATAGAGGTTGTTGCTTAGAGTGAAGTGGAGTAGAGTGTTGTAGAGTGGCGTAGAGAGGAGTAGATTGTCACAGAGTAGTGTAGGAGAGTAGAATGCATAGATTGGATTTGAGTGTCATAGAGTTGTATAGTGTCGAGCAGAGTGGGGTGGCATAGGGTGGAGTGACAGAGAGGAGTGGAGTGGAGTGGAGTGGAGTAGCGCAGCATGGAGCAGTGGAGTGGAATAGAGTGGAGTAGTGTGTTATAGAGTGGAGTGGCATAGAGTGGCATAGAGGGAGTGGCATAGAGTGAAGTTGTGTTTTAGAGTGACATAGAGCAGAATAAAGTGTTGTACAGTGGAGTGGCATAGAGTGGATTAGAATGGCATAGAGTTGATTAGAGTTTAATGGAGTAGAGCGTCAAAGTGAAACATCATAGACCGTAGTCTCATAAAGTGGAGTGGAGTAGATTAGCATAGAGTGCAGTGGCATGGAGGGCAATGATTTGAGTGAAGTAGTGTAGAGTGCATTGGCATAGAGTGGAGTGCCAGAGTAGAGTGGTGTAGAGTGCAGTATCATCGATAAGAATGGCACAGAGTAGATTGCAGTGGTGCAGAGTGCAGTGGTGTAAAGTATAGTGGAGTGGTGCAAGGTAGAGTACAGTGGCATAGAATAGTGACATAGAGTCCATTGGTGTAAAGTGCAGTGGCATATAGTGCAGTGTTGCAGAGTAGAGTGGTGTAGATTGCAGTGGTGAAGACTGTAGTGGTGCATAGTAGAGTGGGATAGAGTACACTGGCATGGAGTAGAGTGGAGCAGAGCACAGTAGAGAGGTGTAGAGAGCAGTGTCATGGAATGCAGTGGTGCATAGTGGATTAGAGTGGCGTAGAGTATAGTAGTGTATACTGCATAAGCATTGAGTGTATTGGTGTAGAGTGCACTGGTATTGAGGGGAGTAGTGCAGAGGCGCAGAGTAGAGTGGTGCAGAGTGGCGTGGTGTAGAGTGTAGTAGTGTATACTGCATTGGAATTGAGTGTATTGGTGTAGGGTACACTGGTGTTGAGCGTGGTGATTTGGAGTGGGGTAAAGTTCACAGGTGGAGAGTGCAGTGTTGCAAAGCAGAGTGCTGTAGAATGCAGTGGTGTAGAGTAGAATGGCGAAGAGTGCATTGGTGTAGATTGCAGTGGAGTAGAGTGGAGCAGAGTATTGTGACGTAGAGTGCAATGGCGTAGAGTGGCATAGAGAGGAGTGGCGTAAAGTAGAGTGTTGTGGTGCACAGTGCAGTGGTGCAGAGTAGATTTACAAAGAGTGCAGTGGCGTAGAGTGTACTGGTTTTGAGTAAAGTGGTGTGAGTGCATTGCTGTGGAGTGGAGTGGTGTAGAGTGCAGTGGCATAGAGTGCAGCTGCATTAAATAGAGTGACGTGGAGTAGAGTGTCTCAGGGTAGATTGCAGTGGTGTAACATGGAGTGGCATAGAGTGGAATAGAGTGCAATGGAGTGGAGTGGCGTAGAGTATATTGTTTCAGAGTAGGGTGCAGTGATGCAGAGTAGATTCTTTCCGGGTAGAGTGCAGTGTCGTAATGTGCAGTGGTGCAGAATGGTGGTGTGCAGTGGAGCAGTTTACAGTGCATAGGTTTAGAGTGTAATAGAGTGGTCCAGAGTAGAGTGCAGTGGTGCAGATAAGAGTGATGTAGAGTGAAGTGACATAGAGTGGAATGGCGCAGAGTGGAATAGAGTGCAATGGAGTGGAGTGGTGCAGAGTAGATTGTTTCAGAGTAGAGTGCAGTGTCATAGAGTGCAGTGGTGCAGAGTAGAGTGCCCTATAGTAGTGGTGTTTACAGTGCATAGGTTTAGAGTGTAATAGAGTGCTCCAGAGTAGAATGCAGTAGCACTGAGTGCAGTGGTGCAGATAAGAGTGGTGTAGAGTGAAGTGACATAGAGTGGAGTGGTGCGGAGTAGAGTGGAGTGGTGCAGAGTAGAGTGAAGTGGAGTGGAGCAAAGTAGAGTGGAGTGGTGCGGAGTAGAGTGGAGTGGTGCAGAGTAGAGTGGAGTGGAGCGGAGCAAAGTAGAGTGGTGCGGAGTAGAGTGGAGTGGTGCAGGGTAGAGTGGAGTGGTGCGGAGTAGTGTGGAGTGGTGCAGAGTAGAGTAGAGTGGAGTGGAGCAAAGTAGAGTGGTGCGGAGTAGAGTGGAGTGGTGCAGAGTAGAGTGGAGTGGAGCGGAGCAAAGTAGAGTGGTGCGGAGTAGAGTGGAGTGGTGCAGGGTAGAGTGGTGCGGAGTACAGTGGAGTGGTGCAGAGTAGAGTGGAGTGGTGCAGGGTAGAGTGGAGTGGTACGGAGTAGAGTGGAGTGGTGCGGAGTAGAGTGGAGTGGAGTGGAGCAAAGTAGAGTGGAGTGGTGCGGAGTAGAGTGGAGTGGTGCAGGGTAGAGTGGAGTGGTGCAGGGTAGAGTGGAGTGGTGCAGGGTAGAGTGGAGTGGTGCAGGGTAGAGTGGAGTGGTGCATAGTAGAGTAGAGTGGAGTGGAGCAAAGTAGAGTGGAGTGGTGCAGAGTAGAGTGGAGTGGTGCAGAGTAGAGTGGAGTGGAGTGGTGCGGAGTAGAGTGGAGTGGTGCAGAGTAGAGTGGAGTGGTGCAGAGTAGAGTGGAGTGGTGCAGAGTAGAGTAGAGTGGAGCAAAGTAGAGTGGAGTGGTGCTAGAGTAGAGTGGAGTGGTGTAGAGTAGAGAGGAGTGGTGCAGGGTAGAGTGGAGAGGTGCAGGGTAGAGTGGAGTGGTGCAGAGTAGAGTGGAGTGGTGCAGGGTAGAGTGGAGTGGTGCGGGGTAGAGTGGAGTGGTGCAGAGTAGAGTGGAGTGGTGCAGAATAGAGTGGAGTGGTGCGGAGTAGAGTGGAGTGGTGCAGAGTAGAGTGGAGTGGTGCAGAGTAGAGTGGAGTGGTGCAGGGTAGAGTGGAGTGGCGCAGATAAGAGTGGTGTTGAGTGAAGTGACATAGAGTGGAGTGGTGCGGAGTAGAGTGGAGTGGTGCAGAGTAGAGTGGAGTGGTGCAGAGTAGAGTGGAGTGGTGCAGAGTAGAGTGGAGTGGTGCGGAGTAGAGTGGAGTGGTGCAGAATAGAGTGGAGTGGCGCAGATAAGAGTGGTGTTGAGTGAAGTGACATAGAGTGGAGTGGTGCAGAGTAGAGTGGAGTGGTGCAAAGTAGAGTGGAGTGGTGCAGAGTAGAGTGGAGAGGTGCAGAGTAGAGTGGTGCAGGGTAGAGTGGAGTGGCGCAGATAAGAGTGGTGTTGAGTGAAGTGACATAGAGTGGAGTGGTGCGGAGTACAGTGGAGTGGTGCGGAGTAGAGTGGAGTGGTGCAGGGTAGAGAGGAGTGGTGCAGAGTAGAGTGGAGAGGTGCAGAGTAGAGTGGAGTGGTGCGGAGTAGAGTGGAGTGGTGCGGAGTAGAGTGGAGTGGAGCAAAGTAGAGTGGAGTGGTGCGGAGTAGAGTGGAGTGGTGCGGAGTAGAGTGGAGTGGTGCAGGGTAGAGAGGAGTGGTGCAGAGTAGAGTGGAGAGGTGCAGAGTAGAGTGGAGTGGTGCGGAGTACAGTGGAGTGGTGTGGAGTAGAGTGGAGTGGTGCAGGGTAGAGAGGAGTGGTGCAGAGTAGAGTGGAGAGGTGCAGAGTAGAGGGGAGTCGTGCGGAGTAGAGTGGAGTGGTGCAGGGTAGAGAGGAGAGGTGCGGAGTACAGTGGAGTGGTGCGGAGTACAGTGGAGTGGTGCGGAGTAGAGTGGAGTGGTGCAGGGTAGAGTGGAGTGGTGCGGAGTAGAGTGGAGTGGTGCAGAGTAGAGTGGAGTGGTGCGGAGTAGAGTGGAGTGGAGTGGAGCAAAGTAGAGTGGAGTGGTGCGGAGTAGAGTGGAGTGGTGCAGGGTAGAGTGGAGTGGTGCAGCGTAGAGTGGAGTGGTGCAGAGTAGAGTAGAGTGGAGTGGTGCAGAGTAGAGTAGAGTAGAGTGGAGCAAAGTAGAGTGGAGTGGTGCAGAGTAGAGTAGAGTGGAGTTGCCAAAGTAGAGTGGAGTGGTGCAGAGTAGAGTGGAGTGGTGTAGAGTAGAGTGGAGTGGTGCAGGGTAGAGTGGAGTGGTGCAGAGTACAGTGGAGTGGTGCAGGGTAGAGTGGAGTGGTGCGGGGTAGAGTGGAGTGGTGCGGGGTAGAGTGGAGTGGTGCGGGGTAGAGTGGAGTGGTGCAGAATAGAGTAGAGTGGTGCGGAGTAGAGTGGAGTGGTGCAGAGTAGAGTGGAGTGGTGCAGAGTAGAGTGGAGTGGTGGAGGGTAGAGTGGAGTGGTGCAGAGTAGAGTGGAGTGGTGCAGGGTAGAGTGGAGTGGTGCAGGGTAGAGTGGAGTGGTGCAGGGTAGAGTGGAGTGGTGCAGGGTAGAGTGGAGTGGTGCATAGTAGAGTAGAGTGGAGTGGAGCAAAGTAGAGTGGAGTGGTGCAGAGTAGAGTGGAGTGGTGCAGAGTAGAGTGGAGTGGTGCGGAGTAGAGTGGAGTGGTGCAGAGTAGAGTGGAGTGGTGCAGAGTAGAGTGGAGTGGTGCAGAGTAGAGTAGAGTAGAGTGGAGCAAAGTAAAGTGGAGTGGTGCAGAGTAGAGTGGAGTGGTGTAGAGTAGAGAGGAGTGGTGCAGGGTAGAGTGGAGTGGTGCAGGGTAGAGTGGAGTGGTGCAGAGTAGAGTGGAGTGGTGCAGGGTAGAGTGGAGTGGTGCGGGGTAGAGTGGAGTGGTGCAGAGTAGAATGGAGTGGTGCAGAATAGAGTAGAGTGGAGTGGTGCGGAGTAGAGTGGAGTGGTGCAGAGTAGAGTGGAGTGGTGCAGAGTAGAGTGGAGTGGTGCAGAGTAGAGTGGAGTGGTGCAGGGTAGAGTGGAGTGGCGCAGATAAGAGTGGTGTTGAGTGAAGTGACATAGAGTGGAGTGGTGCGTAGTAGAGTGGAGTGGTGCAGAGTAGAGTGGAGTGGTGCAGAGTAGAGTGGAGTGGTGCAGAGTAGAGTGGAGTGATGCGGAGTAGAGTGGAGTGGTGCAGAATAGAGTGGAGTGGCGCAGATAAGAGTGGTGTTGAGTGAAGTGACATAGAGTGGAGTGGTGCAGAGTAGAGTGGAGTGGTGCAAAGTAGAGTGGAGTGGTGCAGAGTAGAGTGGAGAGGTGCAGAGTAGAGTGGTGCAGGGTAGAGTGGAGTGGCGCAGATAAGAGTGGTGTTGAGTGAAGTGACATAGAGTGGAGTGGTGCGGAGTACAGTGGAGTGGTGCGGAGTAGAGTGGAGTGGTGCAGGGTAGAGAGGAGTGGTGCAGAGTAGAGTGGAGAGGTGCAGAGTAGAGTGGAGTGGTGCGGAGTAGAGTGGAGTGGAGCAAAGTAGAGTGGAGTGGTGCGGAGTAGAGTGGAGTGGTGCAGGGTAGAGAGGAGTGGTGCAGAGTAGAGTGGAGAGGTGCAGAGTAGAGTGGAGTGGTGCGGAGTACAGTGGAGTGGTGCGGAGTAGAGTGGAGTGGTGCAGGGTAGAGAGGAGTGGTGCAGAGTAGAGTGGAGAGGTGCAGAGTAGAGTGGAGTGGTGCGGAGTAGAGTGGAGTGGTGCAGGGTAGAGAGGAGAGGTGCGGAGTACAGTGGAGTGGTGCGGAGTACAGTGGAGTGGTGGGGAGTAGAGTGGAGTGGTGCAGGGTAGAGTGGAGTGGTGCGGAGTAGAGTGGAGTGGTGCAGAGTAGAGTGGAGTGGTGCAAAGTAGAGTGGAGTGGTGCAGGGTAGAGTGGAGTGGTACGGAGTACAGTGGAGTGGTGCGGAGTAGAGTGGAGTGGAGCAAAGTAGAGTGGAGTGGTGCGGAGTAGAGTGGAGTGGTGCAGGGTAGAGTGGAGTGGTGCAGAGTAGAGTGGAGTGGTGCAGAGTAGAGTGGAGTGGTGCAGAGTAGAGTAGAGTAGAGTGGAGCAAAGTAGAGTGGAGTGGTGCAGAGTAGAGTAGAGTGGAGTTGCCAAAGTAGAGTGGAGTGGTGCAGAGTAGAGTGGAGTGGTGTAGAGTAGAGTGGAGTGGTGCAGGGTAGAGTGGAGTGGTGCAGGGTAGAGTGGAGTGGTGCAGAGTAGAGTGGAGTGGTGCAGGGTAGAGTGGAGTGGTGCGGGGTAGAGTGGAGTGGTGCAGAGTAGAGTGGAGTGGTGCAGAATAGAGTGGAGTGGTGCGGAGTAGAGTGGAGTGGTGCAGAGTAGAGTGGAGTGGTGCAGAGTAGAGTGGAGTGGTGCAGGGTAGAGTGGAGTGGCGCAGATAAGAGTGGTGTTGAGTGAAGTGACATAGAGTGGAGTGGTGCGGAGTAGAGTGGAGTGGTGCAGAGTAGAGTGGAGTGGTGCAGAGTAGAGTGGAGTGGTGCAGAGTAGAGTGGAGTGGTGCGGAGTAGAGTGGAGTGGTGCAGAATAGAGTGGAGTGGCGCAGATAAGAGTGGTGTTGAGTGAAGTGACATAGAGTGGAGTGGTGCGGAGTAGAGTGGAGTGGTGCAGAGTAGAGTGGAGTGGTGCAGAGTAGAGTGGAGTGGTGCAGAGTAGAGTAGAGTGGAGTGGAGCACAGTAGAGTGGAGTGGTGCAGAGTAGAGTAGAGTGGAGTGGAGCAAAGTAGAGTGGAGTGGTGCAGAGTAGAGTGGAGTGGTGCAGAGTAGAGTGGAGTGGTGCAGGGTAGAGTGGAGTGGTGCAGGGTAGAGAGGAGAGGTGCAGAGTAGAGTGGAGTGGTGCGGAGTAGAGTGGAGTGGAGCAAAGTAGAGTGGAGTGGTGTGGAGTAGAGTGGAGTGGTGTAGGGTAGAGAGGAGTGGTGCAGAGTAGAGTGGAGAGGTGCAGAGTAGAGTGGAGTGGTGCGGAGTAGAGTGGAGTGGTGCGGAGTAGAGTGGAGTGGTGCGGAGTAGAGTGGAGTGGTGCGGAGTAGAGTGGAGTGGTGCGGAGTAGAGTGGAGTGGTGCAGAGTAGAGTGGAGTGGTGCGGAGTAGAGTGGAGTGGTGCGGAGTAGAGTGGAGTGGTGCGGAGTAGAGTGGAGTGGTGCAGAGTGGAGTGGTGCGGAGTAGAGTGGAGTGGTGCAGAGTAGAGTGGAGTGGTGCAGAGTAGAGTGGAGTGGTGCGGAGTAGAGTGGAGTGGTGCGGAGTAGAGTGGAGTGGTGCGGAGTAGAGTGGAGTGGTGCGGAGTAGAGTGGAGTGGTGCGGAGTAGAGTGGAGTGGTGCAGAGTAGAGTGGAGTGGTGCGGAGTAGAGTGGAGTGGTGCGGAGTAGAGTGGAGTGGTGCGGAGTAGAGTGGAGTGGTGCAGAGTGGAGTGGTGCGGAGTAGAGTGGAGTGGTGCGGAGTAGAGTGGAGTGGTGCGGAGTAGAGTGGAGTGGTGCGGAGTAGAGTGGAGTGGTGCGGAGTAGAGTGGAGTGGTGCGGAGTAGAGTGGAGTGGTGCGGAGTAGAGTGGAGTGGTGCGGAGTAGAGTGGAGTGGTGCAGGGTAGAGTGGAGTGGTCCAGAGTAGAGTGGAGTGGTGCAGAGTAGAGCGGAGTGGTGCAGAGTAGAGTGGAGTAGCATAGAGTGTATGTCATGTCATAAAGTTTTGCACAGAGCTCGTATACCCGAAGGTGTCTTGGCGCTGAGCTGCATACGGGCGATCGGCGAGGCAGGATGGATACCAAGTAGCCCAGGTTTAGAAGAGCCACGTCTTTAATGCTTTCCTGAACTGTGGAAGAGTCTAGCAATTGTTCAGTTCAAAAGGGAGGGAATTCCACAATGTAGCGGTAATGGTCCCAAAGCTTTTGCTGCCCAATGGGCAAGTCTGAAATTGGGCACCACAATCTTTGTCAAACCCCAGGAGCGTAAGAGTCTAGGCGGTGTACACCAGTTAAAGCGTTCGAATACCGTGCAGTGCCTTAAAGGCGGTGCTGAAGGCCTTGAAAGCAATACTTTTTTCACAGGCAGCCAATGCGATTGATTCAGAGCCACAGATGCTGAATGAAATGTAGGGAGATTTAAAATGAGACGGGCTGCCGTATTTTGTAGTGTCTGAAGTTTTCATATCATGTTTTGTTTTAGGCCGATATACAATCCATTGCTATAGTCCAATTTGGGCAAAATCAGTGCGGACGATCATTTTTGGGTGATTAGAAGGGACAAATGGTATAATTTTGCTCTCGATCTTCAAACAAAAGAAGACTGAGGAAGCTTTATGATTAATCTGGTTCCCAAAGGGGAGCTTTTGGTCAAAAATGGCCCCAGGTGTCTAACCTTTTCCACTGTGGATGGGGGAGGTCCCTTGTCTAGTGGCCACAAGTTTTGGGACCAAAATTGGTGTTAATCCCGAAGAGCAAGACTTCAGTCTTACCTGAGTTTAAGCTCTGGCCGTTTTTCGCCATCCAAGTGCTGCTATTTTCCATACAGAGGCGGAACTGAGGGGCGGTATGGGCTGGATTTCCTGAGGCAGACACCAGGATCTGGGTGTCGCCTGCTTAGGAGACAACTGAGAACCCAAAGGTTCTGATGAGTTTAACCAGGGGACTAATGCAGACATTGAAGACGGTGGGACGTAGCGATGCCCCTTGGGGGACGCCACAGGTGAGATTCCATGTTTTAGAGACACATTTCTCTAGAGCGGTGTATTGTTCCCTGTCTGCCAAAAAGGATGTCAGCAGGGCGAGGGCTTTGTCTCTGATTCCTGGCTCATGCAATCGATTAATCATAACGCCGCTGAGAGATCCCGAAGTATCAGGGCAGCCCTGTCTCCTCTGTCTACAATGGATCTAATGCTCTCTGAAGGTATTATGAGGGCTGATTCGGTGCTTGCTGGCTCCGAAACCCAAACTGGGAATCCTCTAACAAGCTGTTTTCATTTATGAAGGCAGAGAGCTGCTGATTGAGGCTATTGGGTGGTAGAGGCAGGCGTGATGTGGATCGATAGTTTGTGGGGTAGAATACTGGAAAGGTGTCCTTTTTTATAAGCAGGAGAATTGATTTGTTTTGATCTTTTAAAAATGAGTATGCACCACCCTTCAGAATTACCAAAAAATCCACTTCATGTTGGCTTTTCTAATTCTGAAATATCTGTGCAGTTCATTTATAGACATTTAAATTTTGTTGTGTGCTAGAAAAAAGATAACATTGTACAGCCTTCCTCAAGCATTCCCCGAAGCCAATGTGATCCTCATGTGAATCCTTTCACTTTGAAGACAGAGATAGTAAAATAAACACCAAGCCCCCTGAAAGACAGAGCCTGACATTTGACCTCTGTCTTTGAATGCATAACAAATGGGACAAGATAAGAACACGATTTAAAGTCCTGTTTAAAGAAATCGAGCACTGGTGGACAAATACTGGGGAGAGGATGTGGTCTAACGGCTAGACTGCTGACTTTGGTGCTGGAGACCAGGGTTCGAGCCTCGGGTCGCGTCCGCATTCTGTGATTCTGAGCAAATCACTTAATCTCCCCGTGCCTCCCCCAAAAAAAAGAATGTGTCCTTGGGTAACGGAACCGGTGCTCATGTAAAGCGTTCCAATACCTTTGGGCCGAGTTTGCGCTACATAAATTTGCAAAAAAAAATACAGTAAATTGGGTTGTTGCAAGAGGAGGGACACACTCGAGCTGGACAGCCTAAAACAAATAAAGTCAGCAAATAGAAAGCCAGGAAATGTGAGGTACAAACCAAAAAGCCAATGGTACGCAATAGGCGGAAAGCATTTCTAGGTAGGTTTTCCAAATGTCCCCAAGATGTCGATAGTCTCAGGGAGGCTTCAACCTAAATTCCTGCCACACTCTTGTTTAAATATGGACAGCCAGTAAACACGGTGAGTATTTTACCAATGGTTGCCTGCTTTTTAAAGTTTAACAGCCCACTCTGTTCTAATCAATTAGTATATCCGGATGCCATGGCAACATGTTTACACCACTGTACGTAAAGGTAGAAAACAATGTCACACGGGAGAATTGCTGCTCTCTTCCATGATTTCGGAAAAGGCCTCAACGCCTCATCTGGGTTAGCAAGAGCTATGGAAATGCAATTTCAATACATACAATTAAAATGTTTCTACCACTGAATACAGCTTATGCCAAGGGGCAGTGGGTCAGCCTTTTTCAACCATGAGTTGATATCACTGTGAGTGATTGCATTAGTCTTTTATGAGCACAGCCTCCGGTTGCGGCCTGTATAACTCGCGGGGGTGGCGGGAGGAGGCCTAAAGTGGGGGTTCACGCGGGGGTGGGTTAATGATTTTTTTTTTAAATAAACGTACCTTCCCGGGTCGTGCACCATCGCAGCTCTTGGCTGGGTACCGCGGTAAGGAACAGGAAGCAAGCAGCCTCCCTCCCCGCCCCTAAGCCAATCACAACCCTGAAATGGCAGCGTTGTAATTGGTGGAGACGGCGCCCAGCCGGGCTCCTATGGGGAGGTCATTTTCTCTATGAAGGCTGCATGCAGCCTACACAGAGAAAAGGGAGAGTGCTCATGACTGGTTTAGGGCCCACAGCATTGGGCTAGCCACTCCTCCCCTGCTTTCCAGCAGACCCGCCCACCCACCCGCCCCCAACCAAACACTTCTGCTTCCTGCAGTGCGAAAAGCAGAAACAGAAAATGGTAGTTGTACCATTTTATGTTTCTGCTTCTCGCACTGTGGGAAAGCAGTGGGGCGAGGCTCCTCCGCCCTAATGGCAGAGCCGTCAAATTCCCACAAAGTAATTCCCTTTAGTGCCAGGACTTCTACAGCAATGTCTTTTTGAGACGAAAAACTTCTAGTGAGCCTTCTTTAGCTTCTTCGAGGAAGGACAGCTTGGGCGCCGGTGCTCCGCGCAGGGCTCAGGGGCCGCGGGTGCGCAGCCTTGACTGCATCCCGCACATGCGCCATGGGTTCTTCCCGGAGCGCACGGCTCGAGGCCACAGTAAAGCTGCTCTGGAATCAAAACTAGGGGGCATATTACCATATTACCAATAGGCAATTATCGCCGGTTTAGCTGCCGTTTTCGACCGCTAAGCGGCGATAATTCTATCGCTCTATTAGCAAGCTGTCGCTAACTGATATTAGCGACAGCTTTTAGGCGATAGAGAGCGGTTTGGGGCCAGCTTTGCATGTCAGCGATATTTATCGCTAATGACATGCAAAGTGGGCGTACCCAACCTGTTAGCGACTGAAAGCAGTCGCTAACGTCGCTATCACCTATTAGCAAGGCAGGCGTAGTGATGGAAATATTCCCGCTATCGCCAAAAACCAACGCCTGCTCAGACCAGGTCTTAGCCATGTTATCCAATGGGAGGTGGATAACATGGCTAAGAACATTTCGTCGTTAATGCGTGAATATCGCTGTATTCTCAGCGATATTCACACATTTTGCCGCTATCACTGGATATTTTAGCACAATGGAGAAAAACGTTGCTAATAGCATGTTTTCTCCGCGAACATATCCAGCGATAAAAAAATCGTTGCTAAGCCTATTTAGCGATAATTATCGCTACTTGTTGGTAATATGCCCCTAAATCTGTGAACCCGGCTTTCCCCCCTGGTGAGAGTCATTTGTCCTGAATGTATTCTTTGCAGGCTGCTGGTTGTAGTTTGTTGTTTCCTGTTGTGACTGTAGGACAACAAGCAGCCCTGCCAAGTGCCACGCATCATGGGTCAGACTAACGCAAATTGTTGTTCATTCTAGGGTTTCCGTACTGAAACCTTTTGTCACACGATGTGAAGAGTTGCTCTGCACTTAGCAGCAGTCATTCTTTTTTGCGCCGTATGTGTGATAAGCTATTTGTCAGCGGCTGAGAAAGACTGAAACTCAGCATATAGCTGCTGCCAATGTCCTCAGCTGGGACAGATAAGGGGTCAAGGAGAGATTAGCAGACGTACCGGGCCTTGAAATGGAGTATTCTGTGGTCAATCCTAAAGATATAGTGGTTTCCGTGGACTGGAGGGGGCGTTTCATAAATGTTGTACCCGCCGTAGTAGCTGCCCCACAGACCCCAGACACAGAAGATGAATTTGCCCAGTGGAGCTGGGTTGTAAGAGCCCTGAATAACACCAATGTGAATACAGTAAGGAGTGCTCCATTGAGGTAGGCTGGGTGGGCTGCTCGTTTCCTGGAATATGGCTGTCCTGGGACCTGAGGAAACAAAATTAAATTCCTTAAAAAGTATGAATCCCATAATTATATGTCTACAAGAAACGAGGTCTTGTAAAGAGTTTGAATGTGATGGCTATTTTGTATGTTCGTGTTATGCAAAGCGATCGGAAAGGGGACATGCCAGCGGGGGGTATCTTTTCTGCTCAAAAACTCCATCAACTGGAACCAGAAGGTTTTTCCTCACCCCTCAAACCTCTGTATATGTTTGAAGTTGGCATGCTTGGGAGATTCTGACACGCCCACCTCCTTTCTTGTGGCAAACTTGTACATACCCCCTGGGAAAAATTTGGATCATCTTCTGCCTGTATTTTTCTCTTTTATTCAGGAAATAGCTACTAGGGAAGATTGCCCCCTAGTGATAGTAGTGGGGGACTTAAATGCTAAAAGTTCAAATTCTGCCTCTGAGATTTATGCCAACACTGATAAAGAGGAAATCTGACACATCCTCGAGATCATATTACCAAATAAAGTAAAGACAGACAAGCGGGGGGTTCTCTTACTGGATAGTATTAGAAGTTCGGATCTTGTTATCTTAAATGGGAGAGTGCCCGCCGATAAAACAGCCCATTTCACCTTTCATTCTCAACATAGTGAGAGCCTTTTAGATTACGTGATTGTTTCCTACCAAATCTTCGGGGCTTGTGATAACTTTTTTGTTCGCCCGTCGGTATGGAGCGACCACTGTATAGTGGGTATGTCAGTGGCTTTTGATCTACCCACGCTGGACTCAGGGAATGCCGGTCAGGGCTTGGCCACCTTTGGACACAAAAAAGCACTGTTGAAGTAGGCTCCATTGTGAAGAGGGTGTATGTCGAAAAGGAAGGTTTTACTCACTCCAATATCATATCCTTTTTTGAGGCTCAAATGAAGAAGATCTATAACTTAAGCTCCACATCTTCTGAACCCCTCACGTATAAACAAGATACGTCTCATATGATAATTTTAAAACCGGCAATTAACCATCTTGTTCGAAAACAGTACATACATTATCTCCTTGGTCGACAGCAGGAAATTAATCGCCTCAAGCGTGCGAGAAGTTGCCTCATGCTCAGCGAAAAAAGAAAGGAGCTTGACGCGAAGTGGATAGGGCTGAGGGAAGCAGCAAGGGCCAAGGACTCGAGAAAATATTGGCACTTGATCGCTGAATATTGTGATTCAAGGCAGAGAGCTACTCCGATACCGATTGCCGAAAAGGAATGGGTGGATTACATCTCTCTATTATATAGAAATAATAGCCCAGTTTCTCCGTGTTGCCAGGTGAGGTTAAACCAGTATCTGCTGGGATGGTATCCCAATTGCATTAATCAAAAAGGAGCCAGAAGCATGGGGTGATTTTTTAGAGCCACTTTTTAAATATTGCTTTTTTATGAATAAAATCCTCCCTTCTTGGAAGGGGAGCATTATAGTCCCCCTGTATAAAAAAGGACCAAAAACGGAGCCGACTAGTTTCAGGCAGATTGCCCTCCTGGATGCGCTGGCAAATTATTTGCATAAAGCATATTATGCCACTTACAACAATGGGTCCATGATCAAGATATCCTCCGCCGGAACAAGCCGGTTTTAGAAAGAACCATGGCACCTTAGATAATATAGCGGTTGTTCAGACAATTGTGGAGAAATATGTTTTTTCCCGAGGGATGCCAGTTTATACAGCTTTTATTGATTTCTCCACGGCGTTTGATAAGGTGGACCATCAGACCCTGTGGAGAAAACTTGCCTCGTCGGCATTCCAAATCATCTCCTGGTTCTGATCATGGAATTGCATACTGACACCTGGTGCCAGGTTCTAATGGAAGGTTCGCGGGGGTTAACATGCAAAATTAGAACGCATATTGGGCTTAAGCAGGGCTGTCTATTAGCACCACTTTTATTTTCACTGTACATTGTTGATCTCCCTGGCGCTTTGAACTTGGCGAAAGGGGATGCCCCCAAAATTCGTCGAATGTCAGTTGGGTCTTTATTGTAAGCAGACGTTGTTGCAATTTTCGATTTAACACTTATTGGCTTGCAACGCCGTCGGGACGTTTTAAATACATTTGCAGAGGTTCATTTTTTAAAAACTAACATTGCAAAAAGGAAGATCTTGGTTTTTCGTAAGATCGGGCTCAGAATCAAGTGATGTTTAGACGGATGCTCGGTTCAGAAAAAATGGAATTGGTGGACTCGTACGTATATTTAGGGAAAGTTTTTTCAAAAACAGGTCAAGATTTGGAACATACTAAACACTGCGTTGGTAAAGCCGTCTCCCAGGCAAGTGCATTAAATAGATTCTATAACACCCGCGGGACATGCCATTTTAGCCATGTCTTATCTGTTTGTAAGGTTAAAATCCCACCCTCATTAATATATGCTGCTGAGGTGGTGGACATGGGTATAGAGACAAAATATCGACTCCAAAATATCGACTGGACATAATATCGAGTTTTAAATATAGACTGGACAAAATATCGACTGGACATAATATCGACTACAAAAATATCGTTTTTCAGGTAAGTGAAGTAATATCGACTGTATAAAATATAGATAGCAAAAATATCGATTTTTTAATAATATATAATATGTTATAGTGTATTTGCTATGTAATAATATGTGTGAATAGTGTGTATTAATGTTATAAAATATTTTATTAAATGAATTTTGTTTTTATAATAATTGCGTAATGTAATTCTGTAGCGGGTTGTGGGTTTATAGGGGAATAGGGTGGGAAGTAATTTAATAATTAATTAATTAATATATGTTTGTTAATATTTTTAATTAATAATTAATTGGTAATTAAATAATATTGATACATTTTGGGTAAAGGAGCATTTTTAGGGTTCAGGGTCAGTTTTCAGTTTTTGGGTAAAGGGGCATTTTTAGGGTTCAGGGTCAGTTTTCAGTTTTTGGGTAAAGGGGCATTTTTAGGGTTCAGGGTCAGTTTTCAGTTTTAGGGTAAAGGGGTATTTTTAGGGTTCAGGGTCAGTTTTCAGTTCATGGGTAAAGGGGTATTTTTAGGGTTCAGGGTCAGTTTTCAGTTCATGGGTAAAGGGGTATTTTTAGGGTTCAGGGTCAGTTTTCAGTTCATGGGTAAAGGGGTATTTTTAGGGTTCAGGGTCAGTTTTCAGTTCATGGGTAAAGGGGTATTTTTAGGGTTCAGGGTCAGTTTTCAGTTCATGGGTAAAGGGGTATTTTTAGGGTTCAGGGTCAGTTTTCAGTTTTTGGGTAAAGGGGTATTTTTAGGGTTCAGGGTCAGTTTTCAGTTTTTGGGTAAAGGGGCATTTTTAGGGTTCAGGGTCAGTTTTCAGTTTTTGGGTAAAGGGGTATTTTTAGGGTTCAGGGTCAGTTTTGGGTTTTTGGGTAAAGGGGTATTTTTAGGGTTCAGGGTCAGTTTTGGGTTTTTGGGTAAAGGGGTATTTTTAGGGTTCAGGGTCAACAAATAAGATTGTAAAAAATTATTTTTATTATTTTCATTTATTATTTAATTATTATAATTTAATTTAAGTCGTTTTAAGTATATTTTAGTAATTAAAATTTAATATTAATTTAATTTAACACTGTTTTTAATAAAGTCGATATTTTTTACATCTATATTATTGTTAACGATATTTTGTACTCGATATTTTTGTACTTACCTGTTTGTAGATAAAAACTCGATATTTTGACTGTCGATATTTTGTCCACGATATTTTGGCAAGTCGATATTTTGTCCCTCGATATTATTTCAGTGATCCGTGGACATGAGTCATTGGCATATGTTTGACGAGGCAGAAGGACGAATTATGCGCCAAATCTGTAATTTAAATTCTTTGGCTGCCCCACATGTTCTGCGCCTTGAATTTGGATTAGTCTTGTCCTTTATTTTAGCCCAGGCAGCAGTTCTTAGGTGGGGTAACTCTCTCTTCTTGGGGGAAGAGGGTACTCTTAGTGCTACTTTGAGAACAGAAATCTTTTTCAATCTAAAAGTACAATCCACGTTTTTTAGGTCTTTTTTATGTGCAATTGACAGTTTCGGTCTTAGTTTAACTCCCGCTTCTCCAATGCCTAAATCTGGCTTGAAACAGTTCTTAAAGAAATTTAGATCCCCTATCAGTTTAGCCAGAGACATCGCTTTAAGTAAATCCAGGCCTAGCAACGTGGTGGTCAGTGGGAGTACATTGGGGAATAAACCACAGCGTTATTTAACTACTTGGAATATCCCTCATTGGATTAGAAGGCTGATACTCCTACTGAGATTCAATCTGCTGCCTTTAAGAGACGTCACTGGCATCTGGGATAAAACCCCTAGAGAGAAGAGAATCTGTGAACTGTGCCAGTTGCAAATCCAAGATCTTAATCATGTTTTATGTGCATGTTCAAAGCTGCAAAGTGCCAGGCGAGTGTTTTTAAAACCAGTATTTATTAAATTTAATATTCACTCTGTTCAGGATGCACGTTCTCTGGTTTGTTTTAAGATATACCAATTTTTTAGAACATTTTTGCCTATTTACTAGAATTTTGTCTAATAGTAGTACCCTGGTTTTGTTCTAATATCTACTGGTTGGCTATTTAATAGTTTCATGTATTCATTGTATCATCCACAGATTACTTAGTATGTGTATAAGAAATTTTATTGGCCGGTCATGCCATTGTTTTACGTATCATAGCTTATTTGCACATTTCGCACTATGTTTGATATCATGTTATAGTAATGTGTAAGGAAGGAATTTTGTACTGTACGCAATGTCTGTCTTTTTAAATTGTCAGTGTGTTTTTGTGGACCTCCGTCGGAGTTCCAAAACAAAATAAATAAATTGAATTGAATTGAGAGATTAGCAGCTGTCGTGGTTAACCTCGGGCAGTGCCTCGGGCAGTGGGCGCTGTTTTACAAGGCAGACGGTGGGTGGTCCCTGCTCCCTACAGATGCAGATAACTTTAAATTCAATGGCAGTCTGCCACCAGTGGGCAGCGTTCGCTCAGTTCAAGTCCATTCGAACACAAAGAGGCCCTTTAGGGCTTCAGATGGCGCACAGTGGGGTGGTTTCTTATATTTATATATTGTTTATATTCATCAGGACTCTTCTGCATGGTTTTAATCACAATTAAGTTTCACACATAACGTATAGAATTTCACATATAAATGCACTTCAACAAAGGTAATGTCACAGATAAGCAATGTGAAACATGACAGCTAATAAGAAGACCCATAATGCAACTGGAAACACAGGCCTGGGGGAGGTAACCGGACTCCTTCGGGTGAACTCGTGAATTTGAGTGGTCTGCCCCTCCATTTCAAGGCCCCCCAGCTGGGCTGGGCCGGGCACGGCAGCAGAGCTGCTGTTACTGTTCATGGGGTGCAAGGGAAGGCACACAAAAGAAGTAAGGTGGAGCGGCCAAGCACTGCAAGACACCCCCAAGACTTCTACCACTTCCTACCCAGCTTCTCATGGGTCCAATGGTTGATCCGGGGTGCATTTCACACTTAATGGCCTGATAATAGTTATCATACTATTAACAAACAGAATAATAATACCTTGCTTTGTAGCATTTCATATTCTTTTGCTGTTTCATAGACTTGTAAATAACAAGTGCACAAAATATGGACCTCGGAAGAATGAAGGGGTGTGTTGGCCCTGCTGGGATTCACAGCAGTAATCTGCAGAGACCAAAAGGAGTCAGCAGCGAGTGCTTAACCCCCCCCCCCCCCCCCCCGAGCTATCATATCCAAGCATACACAGGGCTCTTTTTAGGGTTCCGAGTTATTAGAGGAAGCGGACGTTGTAAGCAGTGCACGAGGCTTTTAAGAAGTGTCAGGACTGGGGGTCGTAGTTCGGTGGAAAGAGCGCACCCAGTTCTGGTTCAATGTGCAGTCCGGTACTTACTGACAGGGTTAGAAGTGACATGCAAGGCACTAAGAGAGCAAATCGAACCCAACTTTGTTTGAACAGTTGAAATAACTGCCTTTCTTCCATTAAAAAGCCAATGGGGTCTTAGCAAATGACTTCGACATATTGTAACACCATGCTAATATTAGTAAATGGCATGCGGCGAAGCTCAGTCTTACAGATGTTTAACTACAGCGACTCCTGGCGGTGGCATAGACCTGTCCATGGTGTGCAGAGGCAGCTGTGGCCCCAGATGTGGGCTCACCTGTCCAAGGTCCTTGCTCTGTGCTCTCGCTCGCCCAGAGGGGCTGCGCGGGGGCCATCGGCGTGGAATTGCACCCGTGTCTTCATTTCTCTGCCTTCCAGACCAGTCTCTCTTCAAATCCCCAATCATAATGAGGTTTCTAAGGGACTTTACACGTAAAATGGGATAGGAATTAGGAATTAGGAATTTGCGCATTTTATCAGTGTACATTTTAAATAGGTGATTCAATATTCTACAGGCTATTTGGTTTGTCTTCTGCATATCTTGTGTATCATATTCAACATGTACAGATTGATTATGTAATTTGTTTAATTGATTATCTATTTTATAATATGAGATTGGAGAGTTTGTACATTTGTTTGCTTTATGTACCTTGGTTAACATGTCTGCTATGGTTTTTACGCTTAATAATAAAAGAAGAGGTTTCTAAGGAACTGACATATATGTTTCCGTCATCGTCCTTTGGGACTTGAACCTCATTATCACGTTTTTCATGGCTGCTCCTTGGAGCCCCTCCAGAGCTGTAGGCTGCGTTTGTCGACTTTTGAAACAGTGTTTCTTGTGGCCATTCCCTCTGCGAGGCGTGTCAGTGAGTTACAAGCACTGAGAGTGTGTCCACTCTACACACGCTTCGTCCCAGGACTACGCCGGCTTTCCTTCCAGCTCCGTTAAATCTGTTATCCGTGCTACCCTCCGCCATCGCCCTCATCCAGGCCAGGTGGACCGCCACTGCACTGGAACACATTGGAAAATCTCTCAGAAAAATCACAGCCGTGAATCAACGAGGAGTGACGCTCCTGATGCACGGTGGAGGGTGCAAAAAAGGGGAACTGATGTGTTTGTCTTGGGGTGTGTACTTTGGCTCAAAAGATGTCACTGTGACATCACTTCCGGCGCGGAGATGTAGCCTCCGCCTGTTGCTGTTGCAGGAGAGCTAGGGATACGTTTCTGGAGCCAGTCTGGTTCCCGGGGATATTCGACAGGCGAGGACTCTGCAGGTGGAAGTATCTGTGAGAACTGCTGTTTTGTTTCGGCCTCAGTGTAGCTCTACTCTTAATAAATAGGTGGCCTCTTAATTATTCTCTGTTTTTAGTGCTTAATTTGAGCCGGTGGTTTCCGGTGCTCGGCATCCGCACTTAATTGTCAACACCAGCACTTATGACAGCTGCCACATGGTGGCGCTGCTTGTGTAATATAGAGATGAGCACAACTACAGTTGTTGATGAATCAATTAGACATCAACACAACTAACACCTGCCTCCCAAGACATTCTTACAGCTTTGGGGGGCCTCGAATAGTCTGAATGGTCACACTTGTGGCAGTGTGATGGTTAGGAGTTGTGTGTGCGGTGTCATTGACCGCGCTGGCAGTGGCAATAGGTAGTGCAAGCTGGCGTGGCCTCTTTACGAGGGCCCTGGCACGTGTGATTTTCCAAATTAAGCACTGACTGGTTAGAGTTGTGGTACGTTATGGTACGTTGATTGTATAGTGCACTAATCCCCGTGGGAGTATCCAAGTGCTCGAGCTCAGGTAGAACGAGAGGTCCCCGCATGGTTATTCGATTACCCAGATCTTTTGTTTCTTGCGAAACTCAAAAAGGGCGGAGGAGGCTCTGATGTGTTGAGGGAATTTGTTCCAACTTAGGGTACGATGTGGCAGTACACACGCTATCCCCCTGTGCTATGTGAATGCTGCGTGTGTGTGCAAGTGAGAGGCTGAGTGTGGGTGTCTGGTGGCTGTTCAGGCGTGCTGGCCTGGTGTTGTGCGAGGCTTTGTATGAGTACGTGAGGAGTTTGTGACTGGGAACCAGTGGCGCTCTTTGAGGTGCGGTCAGATGCGGGTGTGGCGTGAGAGTTTGAGGGCGAGTCTTACGGCAGCGTTCTTGATGGTCTGGAGTGTCTGTATAAGCTGACTGGAGATTCCGGCGTAGAGTCCCTTGCCGTAGTCAAGTCTGCTAGTGATGAGTGCCATAGTCAAGTCTACTAGTGATGAGTGCCGTTGTCAAGTCTGCTAGTGATGAGTGCCGTAGTCAAGTCTGCTAGTGATGAGTGCCGTGGTCAAGTGTGCTAGTGATGAGTGCCGTAGTCAAGTCTGCTAGTGACGACTGCTGTAGTCAAGTCTACTAGTGACGAGTGCCGTAGTCAAGTCTGCTAGTGATAAGTGCCGTAGTAAAGTCTGCTAGTGATGAGTGCTGTCGTCAAGTCTGCTAGTGATGAGTGCCGTAGTCAAGTCTGCTAGTGATGAGTGCCATAGTCAAGTCTCTAGGGATGAGTGTCGTAGTCAAGTCTGCTAGTGACGAGTGCCGTAGTCAAGTCTGCAAGTGACGAGTGCCATAGTCAAGTCTTCTAGAGATGAGTGCCATAGTTAAGTCTGCTAGTGACGAGTGCCGTAGTCAAGTCTGCTTGTGATAAGTGCCGTAGTCAAGTCTGCTAGTGATGAGTGCCGTAGTCAAGTTTGCTAGTGATGAGTGCCCTAGTCAAGTCTGCAAGTGATGAGTTCCGTAGTCAAGTCTGCAAGTGACGAGTGCCGTAGTCAAGTCTGCTAGTGATGAGTGCCGTAGTCAAGTCTGCAAGTGATGAGTGCGGTAGTCAAGTCTTCTAGGGATGAGTGCCGTTGAGGTTCCGTGACGGTTCCGTGACGACTTGAACCCGTGTTTTTAAGTTTGTCGGAAATACATAAAAATGGTATCAGTGAACCGCAAATGATCCATTTAGTATATCCTAGTGTTTTCGCTACGCTACGAGCAAGAGCACTCCTTCCACTGACACATTTCTGATATACACACGGCATCCATCTTAAGATCATGGCCGCCATTTTGTGGTTCCTTGCCCTCACATATGCAATAGCCTCTGATCATTTCATTCACTTCACTTTGATTAAGGACACGTAGCCTTAGCCGGAGATTCACCTCTTACGTGACACGTGCACCTTAAACCAGATCACGCTGAAGCTGCATGACTCGACAAAGGCTGCCTCCTCTGCCCGAGGCCAGCCCACCTGAACTGGTTTTCCTGTCCATTGTACCTGATCATGATTAGGCGGCCGAAGCCGGTAGCCTTGCCCATTTACAACCCACAAACATCTCTTATCCCGCTTTTCTATCTTCTGCACCTGGCTCTGCTCCTTTCCTTCTGGGCCTTTATTAGGGGGAGGTAACGAACTTTACGATGAGGCGGTCCGGGTCTTGAATGCAATATTGACAAGGGATTGTGATGGACTGGTGGGAACCCCTCTTCGTGATGTTTGGTATCAGATATTATCGACAGTTCCTGTGTAACGCCAAATATTTATTGTTTAGAGACACAAAGGTTTGGGAATGTACCGACATGTGAAATATTTGCCTAGAGCACAATTTTTAGTATATAAGGAGCAACCCACTTTGTACAAATCGAACAGTCTCCTAGATTCTGCCCGTGTGTAGATTCTGTGACTTCTGTGTCCCTGCAGTAATAAACCTTTGGTCTTTGACGCCACCATCGAGAAGCCCGTGTTTCTGTTCATTTGTGCACCAAGGCAGGTGGGACTCCGGGGTCTTTGGGTGTTGTACCCTGACACCTCTGGACGGAACCAAAAAAAAAAAGTCCAGAACTCCATTTGGCGCCCAACGTGGGGCGACGTCATTCGGTACCGGTCCAAAAGCCTGAAGAGTTCGAGAAGCTTCGTGTGAAGATTCCTGAGGGAGGCGCCCCACTTCATCGATCCCGGCATATCGCAAAAGTGGCCCTGAAGTTCTCTTCCACGAGGGTTCCCGTTCAGGACGGCTGCAGTGGGCCGTTGCCTTGACCGTCGCCCTGTCTTGGACCCGAAGTGGTGCAGTCCTTAGTACGGCGAAACGTGACGGGTTTCTCCTTGGTGACGTCTTCAGTGCCTCAGTTAAGTATTTAGTAATAGCTAGCTGGTTACTTTTGTGAGGATTGTTAAAAATCCTTGATCGGTTCTTGGTTTGGTTTGGTTTTGTAAGATTATCACTAGTTGTTCTGGTTACGATAATCTATTTGGTTCAGTTTTGGGTATCGATACATCAGTTCGTTTTGGTAGGCCTAAGTTCTTGGTTCAAGTGCACAATTTGTTTCGTGTTTGTTTGTTTTGTGTTCCGGACTGAAAATGGTAAGTCGGAAAATGTTGTCTTGTTTTAGTTGCAACAGTGACTCACAATTAGAGGATTCCTGTCTGGTTCCTCCGATTGGGACTCCCCTATATGACCTATATTGTAAGTATGGTGTGGGTCCTATAACTTATAATGAGATATGGGTCCGTTATTGTAAGAAGGATGGTGTCCTTAGTTGGCCACTGCATGGTAGTTTTGAACAAGAGATTCTCGACAATTTAGAAGCGAAATTGTTTAGGAAGAAAGCCCGGCCGGCAATGTTTGATTCCTTCCGTTATTGGCGGAAAGAATCCAAACAGAGAGAAATGAAAAGGTTGAAGAAAGAGCAAAAAGAACAAGAAGAGTTAACTCTAGAGCAAGCGACTAAGCAGTTGCAGGCTAACGAGTGTGAGAAAGCCATAGATGTAGCCATTAGAGAGCGTAACTTAGCGATTGACAAGTGCTATCCTGCCTTGCCATCGAAAAATGGCTAAGATACTGGAGGATTCTGAAAACGATCCTCTGCTATCTTATCTGTTACGGTCGCCTCCACCGTATGCACAAGGTGCTGCGGCTCCACTTATACCGGATGTTCAATTGCCGGTTGCTGGACAACCTGGTGTTCTTGTTCCTCAGAATCAAGTTCCTATACCTCCTGTGGTGAATGTAAATGTTCCTACAGCTCCTCCTCTTCCTGCACTGCCCGCTCCTATACCTACCACTGTACCTATTGGTCCTCAAACTATTTTCCTCGATACTCCTACTGTTTCGTCATCTATTCCTACCTCTACTGCGTTCTCTATGTCTGCGAGTGTACTAACTCCACTTTCTGTTCGTCGAAGAATTACTGATTCTGTTACTAATATGCTGTCTCCTATATATAAAACCTTGATTAAGACTCCTACTCCTGACTCTGTTCAGAGACGGAGTCAGCTTCCAAGTACTGAGGAACGGGGAGTTTTAGACTCCACAGCTCTCAGATGGATTACAAAAGTTAGAAGATATAGTACGAAAGATGTGTTAGAGACATTTATGCAATGGGGAGAGCCAACACAGCGATACGTCTTCGACGAGATGTGCTCGTTGTTGCGTGAGGAAATAGAAGAAGACGATGTCGAATCAGATTTGGAAGATTTAATTAAGATTCAAAAAGAGTTTGCTGCTGGAATGATAGTGGGTGAGAATATAAAGCAAGCGATGGAATTCATTTTGAGTTTTAGGATTGATCCATCTCTTCGTTCGCCGAGAGATTTAGAGAAAGGTAGAATGAAGCCAAGTCGCCAATATCCTATGAGGGAAGTTCCTCCAATTTGGCGCGAAGCAGTACAACGTGATGATAATGCGGGTATTGCAGCTGCTCCAGCACAGTTCCAAAGAGTATGGATACATATTCCGTGGAAGCGAGCAGAAGTGTTAGCAGTGAAACAGGCCTTGCCAGATCCACGTAAGAATCCGGCCGGATATTACAAGGAATTGACACAGACAGTTGAGGCTTGTATAATGAACTTAGCCGACATTGATATGTTGTTTGGTAATGTAGTTCCACAACCAGTGTGGGCTAAAATTCGTAGAGAGGATCATCAGGCTGCTTTAGGTGGTGATTGGGCAGCTATCACTGCAGCAGATGCTCAACAAATAGGTGGTGCGAAACCCGAACCCCTAATTGCTAATCTTCCAGGTAGAATAATAGATTTAATGAAGACTCTGATGCCAGCATTGCGTGTTAATTGGGATAAATTATCCGCATGCAAGCAGAAGAAAGACGAAAGTGTCTCCGACTTCTTCACGAGGTTCGAAGAGACTTTTGTGGATCATAGTGGTCAGGACATGAGCACTGAAGGAGGACAGAGATTGTTTGTCGATAAATTTGTGCATAATTTGTTACCTGAATTATGCAATAAATTGAAAGACTCAGAAAGTGCGTGGGCTGTATCTACGACAGCGCAAATACTTGCGACTGCACAGTACTATGAAAATAGGGATAAAGAGGAAAAGGAGAAATCAGAGAAGAAAACGAAAGATTTAAAGACTAAAGTTCTTTTACAGCAGGCGTATCCGCCTCGCACGAATCAGACTAATATGCAACAGAATTCGTATCAAAAGACAGATTATAATTCGACCAGGCCTCAATATCAGTGGAATCAGTGCGCGTACTGTAAGAAAGAGGGTCACTATAAAAATGATTGTCCGATCTTAGCGCAAAATAATGCGGCAGCAGCTCAGAGAGGTCGTGGTGGTTATGCGCAGAATTCTAGAGGACGAGGACGAGGTGCTATGCCTCCACAAACTAATGATCGTCCTTCTAATCACTTTGATCAGCGAAATGTACAGTCAGCTCAACAAAATAGATCTCAGCAATATCTTGTTGAGGATTATTGTGAAGTTGAAGAGGGTTTTCAACAAAATGGGTACTAGGACAGCCATGGACAGAGAGAGGGAGTAGTATCAGTTCCAGTGGATCAGAGTGGGCCTTATGTCGCAGTAGCAACATCAGGTGTAGTCGAACCGTTTCTGTTGGATACTGGTGCCGCAAAAAGTTCTATCATGCATGCGAAACTCCCTGGCGCACCTTTGTCTGGCTCAACAAATGTTTCCGTAGGTTTTTCAGGCGCCCCTGTGTACAACCCGATATCTGGTCCTTTGTCTATTTCTGTTGGACCGTGTCAATTGAAAGCACCCTTAATTTTGACGACAGGTTGTAATGAAAATCTGCTTGGTTTAGATTTGTTAAAACGACTATATGCGACATTGTACTGTTCTCCGGAAGGAGTACAGCTTACTTTGGGTAAAAGACTCACCTCTCCGATGTACTTGTCAATGGACAAACTCCCGCCGGAGCTACGTTCACTCCCTGATTCTCTTTGGGCGACTGGTCCCAACGATGTAGGTCTACTAGAGATTCCACCGTATGTAGTAACTTTGAAAGCGAATGTGAAATTTCCAAGAATTCCTCAATATAAAATATCGAATGAAGGTGAGCGTGCACTCTTATTGATTGTGCAAGATTTGATTAAGAAAGATGTGGTTGAAGAAACGCGAGGAAATGTCTGTAACAGTCCTGTCTTGCCGATTTTGAAACGAACAGATCCTACAAAGCCTCCAGTCTATAGGTTTGTCATAGACCTTAGAGAAGTTAATAAGATTGTAATTCCGCAGTTTCCTGTAGTGCCAGACATTACTGCTTTGTTAACATTGATTCCTGCTACAGCTACATGGTTCTCAGTCATCGACTTGAAGAATGCCTTTTTCAGCATTCCGATAGCCGAGGAAAGCAGAGATATTTTTGGCTTCTGTTTAGGAGGTCGCAGTTTCAGATTTAAACGCGCTCCACAAGGCTACTGTGAAAGTCCATCTATTTACAGTCAAGCTTTAAAAAGCCAGTTAGATTCTTTTGTCCTTCCTCCAGGTTCTGCCCTAGTACAGTACGTAGACGATCTTTTGGTGGCTGCCGATGACAAGGAAACTTGCAAAGCAGCTACAATTTCACTATTGCATCATTTGTCTAATTTGAATCATAAGGTGTCACCTTCCAAAATGCAATATTGCTGCCAAGAAGTAACCTACCTAGGTCATCTCTTGTCAAAGGAGGGAAGGAAGTTGACCCCAGAAAGAATAAAAGCAATTACGCAGATGAGTGTTCCACGCACACAGAGGGAAGTACGTGCCTTTCTAGGTATTACCTCTTACTGTAGGCAATGGATCCCAAATTTTTCACTTTTAGCAAAACCGTTGGTAGCTTTGACTGGGAAAAATGTTCCGAGTCCGGTGCCATGGTCTGATGAATGTCAAGAGAGTTTTGCTGAATTACGAAAAGCTTTGTGTTCAGCTCCTGTATTGGGCACACCTGATTACAGTAAGCCATTCACGCTCTACGTTCACGAAAGAGAAGGTTGCGCGTTGAGTGTCTTGACACAGAAGTTTGGTGATAAACAACGCCCTTGTGCGTATTTCTCATCAACATTAGATCCGGTAGCTAGAGCATTGCCTAGTTGTTTGAGGGCTACAGCGGCAGCTGCAGCTTCCATTCGACAATCTGCTGGTTTGGTGATGAACAATATGCTAGTGGTCATGGTTCCTCATGCAGTGGACACACTCATGAACCGAACGAAGACACAACACCTTACTAGTGCGAGATTATCTGGTTACGAGCTGACGTTATTAGCGAGTCATATTCAGATCAAAAGATGCAATGTATTGAACCCAGCAACATTGTTGCCGACTGATCAAGAGTCGAGTGATTCTGAGCCACATGACTGTTATTTCAAAACGGAAGAAGAGACAAAAGGTCGTATCGACTTGAGAGATACTCCTCTATCCGACCCAGATGGTACGCTGTATGTGGACGGGTCATGTTTTAAATTGGAGAATGGTGATGTGACTGCTGCCTACGCGGTAACGACTTTGAAGACGATTGTGGAGACTGCAAGAGTGAGTCAGAATTCTGCCCAAGCTGCAGAGTTAATAGCTCTTACGAGAGCGTGTGTTTTAGCTGAGGGAAAGAGAGTGAATGTGTTTACAGATAGTCAGTACGCATTTGGCGTGGCCCATAGTTTTGGCCGGTTGTGGAGAGAAAGGGGTTTCATTACGTCCCATGGGACTAAGATTCAACATGGTCAGCTAGTTAACGACTTGTTAGAATCTCTAACCTTACCGACTGAAGTTGCGATTGTGAAGTGCAGTGCTCATAAAGCAATCATGGATGATGTTGGTCGGGGAAATGCCTTTGCTGATGAAACCGCTAAACAGACAGCTAGAGACATGATGAGTAGAATGTATGTTGCTACGTCTGCAAGATGGATTGCTGAGTCTGGAATGTGTGAGGACACAATGGAAAGTGTGAAAGAGATTCAGAAAGAAGCGACTGAGGAAGAGAAACGCGTATGGAGAGAAAGTACGGGCAAATTGGACTCGAATGGATGTTGGATCGATTTGACAGAACAGCAGCGTTGGATGTTGCCTGATGCGTATGTGCTTGCAGTAGTGACGATGGCGCATGGAGTGGCGCACATAAGTTCTAAAGGGATATGTAAGATGTTAGCTCCGGTTTGGAAGAATGAGGGAATCAGTAAGTGTGCAGAGAGAGTGGTGAAAAATTGTATGGTGTGCTTGATGCATAATCCTGGCAAGGGAACTCCAACTCCAGCTGGTCATTTTGCTCCTCCTTCCTGTCCCTTTGAAGTAATACAGTTAGACTTCATTCACATGGAACGCTGCAACAATTTAAAATACGTCCTGGTGGTGGTTTGTGCTTTTTCCAGGTGGATAGAAGCATACCCACTAAAGGACAACACTGCTTTATCAACTGCCAAAATTCTTCTCAAAGAATTTTTCCCTAGGTTTGGAATGCCACGGATTGTATGGTCAGATAACGGAAGTGAGTTTATAGGGAAAGTTATGCAGAGTGTGTGTGCTGGTCTAGGATTGAAACAAAAATTTCATAGTGCGAACCATCCCCAGTCTGCTGGTTTAGTTGAGGGTTACAATGGCACCCTCAAGCTTAAAATAGCCAAAATTCAAGCATCCACAGGTTTGGCTTGGCCAGACGCACTTCCTTTGGCCTTGTTATCAACGAGAGCAACAGTGCATTCTAGAATAGGGCTTTCTCCATATGAGATTGTATTTGGCCGCCCGGCAAATGTCTGGGGTGTGCCAAGGCCTAAACAATTCTGCTCCATTGAATATCCTATGTTGATAGACTATCTCTACGACTTGACTGCTAAATTAAGTCTTATTCATCAACAGGTCTTTGATGCTTTGCCAAAACCTCCGGAGAGTCCAGGGCATCAGCTGAAACCCGGCGACCACGTGGTGGTCAGAAATTTTGCGAGGACAAAGAATCTTCAGCCTCGCTACATCGGCCCCTTCCAAATCCTGCTGGCGACGAGGACAGCTGTACGTGTTGCTGGTCGCAAGCACTGGATCCACGCTTCTCACGTAAAGCGTGTTCCACTGCCGCTGCCCTACGACGACTGGGTGAAGAAGGGAATTGGTGCCTCCGAAGCTGAAACAACTCCGAAATTTGTCCCTTTCAGCGATGCCGATTTGATTTCTGACACTTTGAAACGTGACTCTCCTCTTGAAAAGACTGCTTTGAACATTGAAAATTTGTCTCCAGCACCAGAAGAAACTTTGCCATCTGCGAACGTAAACTCTGCAACAGCTGCTAGTGATACACTATTTTCCGATCAAACAGTACCAGCGAAGCAGAAATACAACCTTAGAAGCCATAAAAAGGACAAATAAAGCAGGCAACTGCATATTGTGATTTTGATATTTATATACATTGGACTTTTTTGCTTTTCAGCCAGGAAGTTTGCTATTGTTTATTGTTTTTTAATAAATTGCCTTGCCGTCTGGGTAGCCGTAGGGTCGTGGCTGTGTGCCTAGTTTGAATTTGCAGGGGTCTGACACAAGGTCGATCTTTCTGTTAGTACTGGGAACTCCCAGGGCTGACAGAGGCATTTTCATCTACGTACACATCATCAGTGGTCGCGAGCGGATTGTAGAAGATGGAGCTTCCTGCGCTGCAACGAAAGAATGTGATTTACGTTCGCAGAAACAGACTAAATAGAATTCTTCATAGCAAATGTTTCTTGATGCAATGTGCCATTACATTTTTGATTGTTTTAGCAACACTGGTGGGTGGAATTGTCTTTAGCATAAATTTGATTTTTGTGCCAGTATCTACAGTACCTCCCCTTGATCCTGCTATTTCTACTGTTTCTTCTATACACTCTTTTCACTCGTTTCCGGAACATGAGCAAGCTCGACGCTCAGAATTCATTAATAATACTTTTGTACAGCTCTTGCACCAACACCAACTGGTAGTTAACACGACAGACTGTTGGGTGTGTGGCTTGATACCTCACACTATGGATAAAGGTATTCCCTATCTGGTTTTGCCTTTCAGCTACAATGGATCATTTCAGGCCCTTCAAACCATCTTTGCTTATGCTCTTGAGACCTATCCTCCACGTCCACCACGTTCCACTAAATATAACTCTGCCAACAAAGCTTTAGTCCAGGGAATTATTGACATGGTCAAAGACGTCAATAATACTCCATCTTACCCTAGAGACGAATTGCGAGTATATTTAAGTTGGAATACTTCAGAGTATCGCCTTAGTTTAGGAGAAAGCAAGCGTAAAAGCTCAACTCCAATCTGGGTCGTACCTCACCGAGGTCAGGTCTGTTTGCAAGGTAATGGGAGAAATCCGAGAGCTCAGCTAGGGAGGAGTGAGTGCGTAGAGACTTATGTGTTTCCGGCTAACTCTTCCCCTGCCTTCCTTACTGCCAGGGGTACCTATTTCATTTGTCGAGACAGAGCTTATACATGGTTGCCTGCCGACTTCTCAGGATCATGTTATATTGCTCGATTATTGCCTCCGACATACACTGCTTCACCTGATTACCACAGAACAAGAGTAGCGAGAGGTGTCTTCAGCAAGGAAGATACAGCTGGTCAGGAAGCTGGAGACTTCTTCAAAGGCTTCCTTCCGTTCTGGGGGCCTATGGCCAATAGTAGAAACATACGTCAGCTAACACGGGTAGTTGAATCTACTATTACCGAAACTGCTGGTGCCCTTAGCAATCTGACAGCTGAGCTTCAGGCGGATAGGCTCATGACATTGCAGAACCGTATGGTTCTAGATGTTATACTTGCAGATCGAGGTGGGGTATGCAGAATGATCCAATCGAGCTGCTGTGTCTTTATTCCTAATAATGCTCCAACAGTTTACGAGGCGATCTCTAAGTTGCACAAGATTTCGGACTCCATACATGTAGACAAGGGAAACTGGTCCTTCATGGAGTGGTTTTGGACTCTGATCTCAGCGTGGGGATGGAAGGTTCTAATGGTCATTGGTGTCATCCTAGTATTCCTATTCTCATGTTGTCTGATTATCCAGTGTGGTCCTGCTCTGTGTAGTCTTTGTGCTGCAACTTGTCTCAGAAAACCACCTGCGTTTGGAGAAAAGACACGAGAAAGGATGATGATACAACAACATGTCACTGACCTGATGAGTATAGAACTAGATTCTGACATAGACTGAGTAATTGCCTATGTAAGGGCAAAAGGAGGGTCTGAGGTTCCGTGACGGTTCCGTGACGACTTGAACCCGTGTTTTTAAGTTTGTCGGAAATACATAAAAATGGTATCAGTGAACCGCAAATGATCCATTTAGTATATCCTAGTGTTTTCGCTACGCTACGAGCAAGAGCACTCCTTCCACTGACACATTTCTGATATACACACGGCATCCATCTTAAGATCATGGCCGCCATTTTGTGGTTCCTTGCCCTCACATATGCAATAGCCTCTGATCATTTCATTCACTTCACTTTGATTAAGGACACGTAGCCTTAGCCGGAGATTCACCTCTTACGTGACACGTGCACCTTAAACCAGATCACGCTGAAGCTGCATGACTCGACAAAGGCTGCCTCCTCTGCCCGAGGCCAGCCCACCTGAACTGGTTTTCCTGTCCATTGTACCTGATCATGATTAGGCGGCCGAAGCCGGTAGCCTTGCCCATTTACAACCCACAAACATCTCTTATCCCGCTTTTCTATCTTCTGCACCTGGCTCTGCTCCTTTCCTTCTGGGCCTTTATTAGGGGGAGGTAACGAACTTTACGATGAGGCGGTCCGGGTCTTGAATGCAATATTGACAAGGGATTGTGATGGACTGGTGGGAACCCCTCTTCGTGATGTTTGGTATCAGATATTATCGACAGTTCCTGTGTAACGCCAAATATTTATTGTTTAGAGACACAAAGGTTTGGGAATGTACCGACATGTGAAATATTTGCCTAGAGCACAATTTTTAGTATATAAGGAGCAACCCACTTTGTACAAATCGAACAGTCTCCTAGATTCTGCCCGTGTGTAGATTCTGTGACTTCTGTGTCCCTGCAGTAATAAACCTTTGGTCTTTGACGCCACCATCGAGAAGCCCGTGTTTCTGTTCATTTGTGCACCAAGGCAGGTGGGACTCCGGGGTCTTTGGGTGTTGTACCCTGACACCTCTGGACGGAACCAAAAAAAAAAAGTCCAGAACTCCACCGTAGTCAAGTCTGCTAGTGATGAGTGCCATAGTCAAGTCTGCTAGTGATGAGTGCCATAGTCAAGTCTGCTAGTGATGAGTGCCGTAGTCAAGTCTTCTAGGGATGAGTGCCGTAGTCAAGTCTGCTAGTGATGAGTGCCGTAGTCAAGTCTGCTAGTGATGAGTGCCATAGTCAAGTCTGCTTGTGATGAGTGCCGTAGTCAAGTCTGCTAGTGACGAGTGCCATAGTCAAGTCTGCTAGTGATGAGTGCCATAGTCAAGTCTTCTAGGGTTAAGTGCGGTAGTCAAGTCTGCTAGTGATGAGTGCGGTAGTCAAGTCTGCTAGTGATGAGTGCCATAGTCAAGTCTTCTAGGGATGAGTGCCATAGTCAAGTCTGCTAGTGACGAGTGCCATAGTCAAGTCTGCTAGTGACGAGTGCCATAGTCAAGTCTTCTAGGGTTGAGTGCGGTAGTCAAGTCTGCTAGTGATGAGTGCTGTTGTCAAGTCTGCTAGTGATGAGTGCCGTAGTCAAGTCTGCAAGTGACGAGTGCCGTAGTCAAGTCTGCTAGTGATGAGTGCCATAGTCAAGTCTTCTAGAGATGAGTGGCATAGTCAAGTCTGCTAGTGATGAGTGCTGTTGTCAAGTCTGCTAGTGACGAGTGCCGTAGTCAAGTCTGCTTGTGATGAGTGCCGTAGTCAAGTCTGCTAGTGACGAGTGCCGTAGTCAAGTCTGCTAGTGACGAGTGCCGTAGTCAAGTCTGCTAGTGATGAGTGCCGTAGTCAAGTCTGCTAGTGACGAGTGCTTGTGTGACAGTCCGTCTGGTGTTCTGTGGCAGGGCCGGACTGGGAACAGAAATCGGCCCTGGCACACTGCTCAGCCAGCCCCCCTGGGGAGAGGGGGAGTGCAGCAAAGCATTATGCGAGGGCTGGTTTCGGCCGATTTTGTTACTGGGGGCCGATATTGCCGACCCCCGGTAACAAAAAAAGGCCCCCCCAAGGGTCCAAAATCGGCTCCCACCCTAGTGGCCCACCGGGGAAATGCCCGGTGCCCGCTATGGCCAGTCTGGCCCCAGCCATTGGAGTATCTTACAGCGCACGCGTGGTATGTGGAAGCAGCCACTGCTCACTGTTACTGGTTATTGTCAGCAGTCTGCTGGACTGTGAGGATTCTGCAGGGGATGCGGGTTCAGGGATGTTTCTGACATTCTTTGAGGTTTAAGGTTTAGTTCTCTGTATGTCTGTGAAGTGGCGGCCATATCTGACCAGTCTGGGTACAAACTTTCAATTCTTTTTTGTTTCAACTTACACTGCAGTTGCTTGAAGGGATTTCTTGGTTGAAGCCCTGCCGTGGCCCCACCCGTCTACCACAGTCATTGTTGTATTTCTTTTTGTTTAAATCTTGTGCGCGCGCTCCTATCTTGAATACATTTCCAGGTTCAACTGAGGCCTTGTGCGTTTCCGGTTCAGCAGGTTTCTAAGTTTTCACCCCCCCCTACCTCCGCCGCGGCCCTGTCCTACCCATGTGTCCAGCTGATTATTTTATTCCCCCTCTCCCACCCCCCCCTCCCGCTGCATTCTGCGGGCTCTGGTGCGGGTCTGAGCAGGGCTTGTGTCTGGTCTGGCAGCGGTGGTCTCTGGCTCTGACTGTACATTTGACTGGGCCTGGAGGGCGCGAGGCCTTTGTCTCACCCTCCTCTCTCTGCTCTGATGTTGGGGGGCACTGTGGCGGCTCTGAGAGCTCCCCCTTGGCATTTTGATCTGTTTTATATTCAGCGCCCCCTGGCAGCGGGGCGGGAGCGGTGGCCGCTCCTTGACAATTAACCCATTCATGTCGGAGGGGGCAAGTGAGCAGCAGCCAGTGACACGGCTCTCCTGGCTGCATGGAAAGGACATTGGCCGAGGACACCCCCCCCACCAACTCCCCCCTCTCACCGCAGCCAGGCATGGCTCCTGGGCAGAGCCAATAACCTCTCGCCTTTGTCTGGTCGTCTGGCTGGAGCTGGGTCCGTGGGGTGGGTCATTCCGGGCTTCCCATGAAGCTTTGGTCTGATCTTGACCCGGAAATCATATAGGCTTGAGCTCATCCTGCACATCCCTTATAGACGTGGTCTGATCCTATACATATAGGCTTGGTCTCATCCGGTTCATATAGGTTTGGCCTGTACCTGCCCGTGCAATCATACAGGCTTGGTCTGAAGCCTTGGTCTGATCCCATACATTTATTCATATTGTCTTGGTCTGATCCTATACATACATTCATTGGAGGCAGGCGACCCCGGTGGCAGAGGGTCCGCGTCTGCAGTCAGGAGCAGCATTTCCCGAGTCTTATCGCAGCGCCCTGCTGATTGAGAGCAGTTGCACTGATTTTTAAATTGTTATATTTTGCTTTTAACTTGCACTGAAAATCAACAGGTGATTAACATACCTTATTTTTTCAGGGCTCGGTGGCTGTGCGGGCGCCATCTTAGTTTGGGCTGGTCAGGCGACCTAGCTCGGCGCCACACCCCCCGCGCTCCGCCCCTATTTAAACGCACCCCAATGAGGAAGCGCAGCGGACAAGCGCAGCGGGCGCGACGAAGGCGCGCCGAAGTCGAGCTTAAGTCAAGCCCGTCTGCGCCCGTCCGCGGCCGGACGGGGCTAGGGGCGTGTCCTCATGCCCTTCCTATCTCCTATTCCTCTGAGGATCTAAAAGCTATTCAGGGCCATAGTTCGCTACCCGACTCCACCATCAGCTACATCTCCTCTCTTGGTCTTGCCCCCTCATCTCTTCAGTCTTCTTCGCTGACGCCCTCGACGCAGCCCTTTTCTCGCTCTGGTTCTCCTCTTTCCCCTCCTCCTTTGTCTATCATCCTGCTCAACACCAGGTCAGCGGTTAAACACCATCTGGAACTGTTTGTTCTGCTTGACTCCGACAAGCCTGACATACTGTTCTTAACCGAAACCTGGTTTTGTGAGTCTTCTCTGCCATCCCTTCTGGCTGCTCTCCCCCCTTCTTACGTGGCCCTCCGTGCAGACCGCCTGGCGAGCAAGACAGGGGGCGGCGTGGCTCTTATTGCCCGGTCTGAGTACAATTTTCAACTTCTTCCTTCCCCTCCTATTATTCCCACTGAGCACCTTGTGGTGCGCTCTCTTACTTTTTCTCCCCCGCTCACTTGTCTATTAATGTATCGCCCGCCCCAGTCTTCCCACTTGTTCATGCCAGCCTTTCAGGACTTACTGGCCACTTTGGCGGTTAATTACGCCTCAGTCCTAGTGTTAGGCGACTTCAATTATTGGCCTACGGACCCCCTTGAGTGCTCTTCCTCCAAACAATTTACAGAATCACTTCAATCCCTGAACTTTGTTCCCCACATACAAGTCCCGACACACATACACAGACATGTGTTAGACCAGGTCTGGTCTCTCAATACTCCCGTTTCGTCCATGTCTGTGTCTCAATGTTCCTGGTCAGACCATGCCCTAATTTCTTTTTCCCTCCATCTCAACCCTGTAACCAAGGTCCCACTTGCCAAAAACACCTGGGCACGGAACTGGAACCGTGTCGACCTCCCTTTGCTATCTTCTTCTCTCCTAAACTCCTCACCTAGTCTGGCGGGCTTATCCTCATCATCTCAAGCCACCGTCATTAACACCTGGCTCGCTGGAGGCTGCGATTCAGTAGCCCCCCTACGTCGGATTTCAACAAGACGACCGAAGGAGTCAAATCGGTGGTTTCGTGAAGATCTGAAGGAAAAAAAGCTGACCCTCCGGCGGGCTGAGAGGCAATGGAGAAGGGACTATTGTCCTTTATTGAAAACTCATTACTCCACACTACTAAGTGACTACAAAAAAGCTATACTAGGGGCCAAACCTGCCTATTTTTCAGCAAAAATTCTGGTGGCAGAGAATAAATCTAGGGAGATCTTCAAAATTGTCCACGATCTAGCTTTCTCTGATAGGGCTACACTCAAACCTCCTCCTACCCAGTCCTTATGTGATTCATTGAACTCTTATTTTTTTGGAAAAAATTACCAATATCAAGACTAATATCCCTCCCCCTCTCTCACTTTTGTTGAACCCTTTTCTCCTACTGTCCAGTGCTGTCTCTTTACGATTCCCCCTCTTACCGAAGAAGTATTCCTGAAAACACTACCTAAGGTCAAGTCAGGTTCCCCGGCAGACATCTGCCCGGCTCGTATTCTTCAACAGATTTATTCTGTCTGCACCCAGCCCCCGATCACTTTTCTTAACTGTTCCCTTGCTCAGGGGGTTGTGATTCCAGCCCTCAAATCTGCTACAATAGTGCCTATCTTGAAGAAGCCTGGTGCAGATCCGTCCGCCCCAGTCAACTATCGCCCTGTCTCGCTGTTGCCCTACTTGGGCAAGGTGCTTGAGCGCCATGTAACATCGGTACTCAGCGCCCATGTAGAAGCAACTGGGGGCCTGGCGCCTCGTCAGGCGGGTTTCCGGCCTAGGCACTCTACTGAATCCATCGTGTGTCGGTCCTGGACAACCTCAGGGAGGGCATGGACCAAAACAAACACCAGGCCCTGGTGCTCCTCGATCTCTCCGCCGCTTTTGATACGGTGGACCACTCCATCTTGCTTTCACGTATCAGAGCGGCGGGAATCGGGGGCTCAGCCCTGGTCTGGCTATCGTCCTTCCTGAGGGATCGCACCCAGGCGGTCCGGTTGGGGTATTTCTCAGCCACCCCACTTAAGGTCACTTGTGGTGTTCCCCAGGGTTCTTCTCTTTCCCCTCTTTTGTTCAATCTTTATATCTATCCTCTAATTTTTGCACTCCAGCAGCTGGAGGTCACCGTATATAACTATGCGGATGACCTCCAGCTCATCTTTAACCTCTCTTCTTCTTCCTATTCTATTTCCAATTTCCAGACTATTATGATTTTTATCAGGGACTGGATGAGTCACAACCACCTGAAGCTGAACCCGGATAAAACCGAGTTGGTTCTCACTGATGGCTCTTCCAGTCCCTGGAACTCTTTATTTTGGCCCTCTTCCTTAGGTTCCCCTTCCACTCCCTCTCCCACAGTTAAGACCTTAGGCATTAAAATGAATAATCATCTTACCCTTCACTCGCAAATTAGCTCCGTTGTCTCTTCTTGCTTTCTCACTCTTCGCACTATTCGCACTGTCTCCCGTTTCTTTTCTCCCCTGGCACTAAAACTGATCATGTCCGCCCTAGTGATCTCCCGGCTGGACTACGCCAATGCCCTGTACAACGGCATTCCAGCTTACAGCTTACGAAAGCTCCAACTGGTTCAAAACCAGGCGGCCCGACTAGTGTACGGCCTTTCCCGCTCCCACCACTCTACTCCGCTATTGAAGGCGCTTCACTGGCTACCTGTCAGGGAGCGATCCCTTTTTAAAACTGGCTGCATGGTTTTCCAGGCACGTCAGGGCTCAGCTCCCGCCTTCATCACCTCATTGATAAGGGCGTATGTCCCTGCCAGAGAGCTTCGCTCATCCTCTCAATCTCTTCTGCAGGTACCCCGCTACAAGCGCAAAAAGTGGGGAGGGGCCAACTTCGCATTCTTGGCACCCACTTTTTGGAATTCCCTTCCCGACCACCTTCGGTCGGCCAAGCACTATTCTCTCTTTCGTAAAGGCCTCAAAACCTTCCTTTTCAAGCAGGCCTTCCCGCTGTAAATCGTCTTCATTTGTTCCCGCTCACTGTACCAGTTTCTCTTGCTTCTCCTCTGTTAATTTTGCCTCCATAGCGCCAAGAAACAGTATGGTGAACGCAGCGCTCTATAAATATTTTAAATTCAAATTCAAATTCAAATTCATATAGGCTTGGGCTGATCTTATTCATGTAAGTTTGGTGTGGTTCTGCAAATGCATTTATATAGGTTTGGTCTGATCCCATACATACATTCATATAGGTTAAATACAGATAGGTAGCTTTGACAATAACTAAAAGATGTCACAGAGTACTCAACTAGTCAGGGTAGAAAGTCTACAGAAAGAATGCGTGTTCAAAGACTGGTGTTTCCACAGTGTACGTACGCCCCCGATACCTGTAGGGGCAATGAGGGTGTTACTCCAAAGCATAACAAACCACTGAAACATAAATCAATATACTGGAGCCCTCCAACAATGGGGCCCATTAGGATTGCGGGCGGCTCGCCCCCGCCATCCTGCCATGAATGACCCCCGCCACATTAGGATGGCTGGGGGTCCGCAGCGGTCGCAAAGACCGTCTGCCACTTTTCTGTCGGTCGACTCATCGACCGGGCGGAAAACGTGTTTAATATGGTGGCGATGTCTGCAAGACACCACCATCCATATTATGATCATAGCGGTGAGCAGGCTTTCCACACCGGCATTGCCGCCATGAAAAGGCATGCGGTTTCTGCTATTGGGGGCCTGTTGCGGGCCCCCAGGGTGTTGGGGGGCTGGGGGTGCTCTTAGGGGGTACCTGTGGTACCCCCCCTACATTGGCATGGACAAGGTTGCAGGCACCGCGCCGTTCCTGTCACCTTTTGCATGCCAATGCACAACGTGCATTCCCAGCATTGTAGCGGGCGATGCTGTGAGCACCGCCCGTCACAATGCTGGGAATAGGGGATGCCACCGGCACGGTGGCGGTGGCATCATAATTGCAGGTGCGTGACCGCCACACCACTGGCGGCCGGTCCCGCATACCGTTACGGGCGATCGCCATCGTAATGATGCCAATGTGTTTAAATTAAACTGTTTGAGGACAAATAACCAGAAATGTCAGTCCATCAATCCAAGGTCATGTGATATATTTTCGTCATCTTTATTGTTTTTACACACTTCTAATGAAGTACCTGATCATCAACCGACATGTGTTTCGGCCCATTGGGACTTTTTCAAGGCTGTGTATAGTAAACAAGTGTGAAACGAGCATACGTGAGACCAACCTGATATATGAGACCTGCTCCTTTCATACATGCGGTACATGCATTCTGAGCTGTCGATGGTACAAGCAGAGCTTAAAAGGGAATTAGACAGAGACCCCCATATCAGACTTATGATGATACCCCTTACTCATGAGAAGTACTACAGCACTGTAGGAACACAACCTGACAGGACTGCCAAAATGCAAAAAGAAAAAGAAAAAATACCATGCTGTGTGATTAGGACGTATCTGTGAAAGATCACCCATGTTCTGGGGCAAAAAGTGAACTGAGAAAACGAGACAGTAAAGGAAGCGTGATCCGGACAGAATATAATATCCTCCAGAGCACAGCAAAGAAACCAGGGAGGAGTAGGAAGAAAGGGTATTGTGACCGAAGGTTATGATGGTTCGAAGTGGAGAGGGGTTTAAGGGGTAGAACATGACTCGTTTCAAAAGAGTTCAGCTGAGCTGGGCGCTGATACTAAAAATGAAATGAATAGGAGTCTCTTTAGCTGGTAATCCTCACTAAAGGGCTCACCGTGTGACAACAAACGGTAATTCTTGTTAAAACAACAATAATACTTAAAGTAAGACGATAGAGGGGCCAGAGTCTGAGTTTCTTCGAGGTGATCTATAATAAAACAGGGGGGGGGGTCCTTAAGAATTCATGTCCAACTATTAATTTGTTTATAGAGAAAAAGGATATAAGAGGCCCCCCTCTCCTGTGGCCTTTGGGCCTTTGGATTCTTCCAAATAACAAACATGGTCGTCCTCATCTGTTTATCATCAATATTTTCAAGCTATAAACCAACATGAGGAGCAATACATGTATTATCAATAAAATACCACCAACATCCCAGGTGAGATGTTATGTCAAAAGCCACCTCAAAATGGAGTGGTGTCGCCATCCAGTCATGGGTGAAACCAGCACAGAGAGCCCTGATACGCTGCAAAATAAAATATTTTGTCAACAGAACTGCTGATTTACGACTCAGTGTTGAAATAACTAATGTGCCACCTATTATTCTGATAGAAACCACCCACACAATCACTGGGGGTAAAGACAGTTCGGCAGATGCCTCAGATGACTATAACCATTCACCTGGTACAGAAATATCTTAGATGAGTTGAGTAACTGTGCATTCTCTCTGTCTTATCTCTTATCCGTTTAAAACAAGGCCACATTGGGATTACATTTCTTTGAAAACTCTTAATAAACAATTAATAATTACAAGCGACTGGATTTGTAAGCCCATCTAGATGCAAGTGTTTTTTTAATTTAGGCTACACACCAACGGCCCGATGTAGGTAAACGCGATTTTCCGATTTCAAAATACCGAGGCGGGCCGAATCGGTATTCTGAAATCGGAAAACGAGATGTAGGAAAAAAATACCGAATGAATACCGATTCGGTCGGCATCGGTAATGAGATTCGGTACGTTCCGATTCTGCTCGGTCCGAATCGGAAAGTACCGAATCGGCCAACAACGAATCGGAAATCACCGAATCGGCTACCACCGATTCGGATATTCCCGAATCGGCGAATACCGATTCGGTAAAAGCCGATTCGGTAAAATCCGATTCGGCAATCATAGATTCGTAGCCATGAAAACCGACCCATGGCGAAAAAGCCCATAGGAATGCATTGAATGAACCGAATCGGCTTTTACCGATTCGGATAATACCGAATCGGATTTTACCGATTCGGATATTACCGAATCGGTAATAGCCGATTCGGCAATAGGCGATTCAGCCAATGAGGTGGCTCCCCCTCCCCCACCCAAACAGGGAGTGGCAACCCTGGCAGGTGCAGCTAATTAAGAAGTTTCTAGAAAGCCTGCCTGAGCCCAACACACACAGTTAGCAGCAGTGGGAGAAGGAGGTTGCAAACTGAACAGGAGAAAATGGCAGATCAGGCAGGAAGCCAGAAGTCCTCCCAAAAGAGGAAGCCCAAGTTCACCACCACCGAACTTCAGGTGCTGGTTGAGGAGGTGGTGAGGGTGCACCGCCAGCTGTTTGGCAAGCTGTCCCTCAACGTGCCAGACAGCACCAAGAGGAGAATGTGGGCCGACATCGCCCAGAAGGTCAATGCTGCTGGTGTCACCCCCAGGTCCATTGAGGAACTGAAGAAAAGGTTTTACGACCTCCGCAGCCTCACGAAGAGGAAGCTGGCTGACATTCAAAGGCAGGCTGGACACACCGGAGGAGGCAAGAACCCGGCGCCACCCCTCACCGAGCTGGAGGAAATTGTCTCCAGCACCATCGAGAGGGAGAGCATCGTAGGAATCGGGACCCTGGACAGCTCTGCGAGAGCCACAGCTACAGGTAAGAAGCATGCGCATCATGACACACCCTACCAGACACCTCCCCATTAGACACAATGCATAGGCAAACACCAGCACTGTACTGTCACCAACATACAAGAGACAAGCATCATGGTACATGTAGTCAGCAGAAGTTAGCCAAATATGTCAGTGCAGAATCACAAGACAGGAAACAGTGTGACACGGTGTAAGGAGATGCAAGGACATGTGGAATGCCATAATTGTACTGACTGTAATACATCGGCACTCAGTTTACAAATGCTTCTTTGTACCTAGGGGCACCATCAGGCGGCACAACTGTGACAGCAGAGGGAGCAGCAACGTACAACACTGCAGTCGCAGGGCCGAGCACCTGCCCGGCTGGCCAGGAGGAGGAGGAGGATGAGGAAGGAGACACCCCAGGGCTAGGAATAGAGGGAGTCCTGGTCATTGACTTCCAAGCAGTGCACTCCCCAGTACTGCCCAGCACACCCCCCTTGCAATTTTCACCAGACAACTTCCCTACAAGGCAGACCATCCCGCCTACACCAGCTCCTGCCACACTCGTGGCCTTGCCACCTGTCCAACCAGTCCTGGGAGCAGGGGCTCAGGGACCGGCCAGCACCACACCCCCACCAGTGGCACCCCAGCCCACTCAGCAGGCCGGAAGCAGCAGTGCCCGACGCCGTGCCACCACCACCACCACCACCACTGCTGCACCAGCACGGGAGGGCAGTGTGTTCCTGGGCCTGGAGGGACAGATGGTTAAAATCCAGCGCCAACAGGCCAGATCCACCATGGCCTGCCAACGCCAGCTCCTGCAGCACAACATGCAGATGGGGGAGTTGGTGAAGGGTTTCCAGGCTGTTGTGGACAGCAACAAGGAGGTGGCAGCAGGGTTAGGCAGGCTGACCACTGCCATCACCCACTCATCTGCCAGGCAGGAGGAGCATGAGGTTGCGCGCAGGAGGGATGCCCGGGTGCTCAACCGGGCCATGGCCCGCCTTGCAGCGGCGACCGCACAGCTGTGCCATCGCAGCTCCAATCAAGAATCTGTGCTCAGTCAGCATACGGCTGAGCTGACTAGGGGGATGGCCAGGATCACCACGGCCATGGAGGCCATGATAATATCAAACACCGCCTCCAATCCTGCCCTGGACCTGGGTGATGCTGGAGACAGCAGCAGCCGCAGCAGCCCGGCCAGCGCTGCATCAGAGCCACGGAGGAGCACCAGGCGATCCGCTGATGCTGCTGGGCATTCGGAGGGGGCCGAGGGACACCCCAGTGGGTCAGGCAAGCGGGCCAAAAAATAGCCTGGCAAGGGGGGATGAGCAAACCAGAACCCTGGACTTTATTTGAGTTTACAATCTCCATTTTTTGATGCACATCAGTGCTGTAACTGTGGTGCATCACTATTAAAAACATTTTTTTTCCAAGCAACATTTAGCTGTCTTTGCATCTGTACTCAGTCAGAAATAGTTCTCAGTGATCTCCTCACGTCTGTATCTGCCATCACTTGGCGTACACACCCCAGCTGGCTGTGTCAGTGGCACAGCTTCGTCGTCATCATAGTCCTCGTAGTCAGACAACTCCACCTCAGTGCCCTTCTTGACCGCAAGGTTGTGTAACATTGCACATACAGCTATGATCTTGCAGCAGGTGATGGGGGTATACTGCCTTGCACCTCCACTCTTGTGCAGGCATCTGAATCTACTTTTCCAGATGCCAAAGGTCCGTTCAACAACATTCCTGGTGCGTATGTGGGCCCGGTTATACCTCCTTTGGCTGGGTGTGGAGGGGTTGAGGTAGGGGGTGAGTATGAATGAGCGGAGGGCATATGCACTGTCGCCTGGAAGAGAAAGGGGTCACATTAGACACATGCATACATGTATTACACCTACCTACTATGTGTTATGGGGGTCTGATGATGTGGCTCACCTAGGAGGTATCCTTCTCCAAAATCGCCAGCCATCAGCCGTGCATATATGCCGCTCTGTTGGAATATATAGGAGTCATGGGTACTTCCTGGAAATTTTGCTACCAGGTCTGTGATGGTGCACTTGGCATTGCAGATCACCTGCACGTTGATGGTGTGTGTAGATTTCCGATTGCGGTATATGTATTCGGTGTCCGCTGGTGGGCAAATCGGAATATGCGTGCCATCTATGCAACCGATGATTTGGGGAAATTGTGCCATCTGGTAGAAGTCAGCTTTGGTTTGTAGCAGTTCTGCGTGGGTTGCAGGGAATGAGATGTATTGGTCCATCCTGTCTATCATGGCGTCAAGGAATATGTGGAAGAACCTTGACAGGCTGCTCTGGCTCACCCCTCCTGCTGCTGCTACTCCACTTTGATAGCTGCCAGACGCTACCAGGTGTAGGCTGCATAGCACCTGGACGTGCGCAGGGATGGCGTGTGCCCTTGGGGTGTGGTGGTCCAAGTATGGCTTAAGGTCCCTGATGAGCTCAAGTATGGTGTCAGAGTCCAGCCTGTATCTTTGTAGTATCTCTGCCTCAGTGAGCATGAACAGGGTTATCCTCTGTCTGTAGACCTGTTCATTTCTTAGCCATTCCCTCTGTCCTTCCTGCTGTAGCCGTAGCCGCCTCGCAATGACATAGAAAGCTGCCATCCTGCAAGTTGCAATGCATTTTGGGACTGTTTATATGGGTTGGAGTTGGTTACCACCTGATTGCAATCCATGGTAAATACCGAGTGAATTCTACAGATTTAGAGCCGATTTCGGTGTTTCTGTGCCTCCCTACATCTCCCCAACTGTCGGAATCGGGGAATTTCCCGATCGGAGATTCATACGAATCGGCATGTTTTCCGATTCGGCTCATGTCCGATTCGGTATTTTTTCCGATTCGGTACATGGACCGAATCGGTGATTTTCCGAATCGGTGTCACTAACGATTCGGTTCTTGGACCGAATCGGTGATTTTCCGATTCGGTGTCACTAACGATTCGGTACTTGGACCGATTCGGTGATTTTCCGATTCGGTGTCACTAACGAATCGGTTCTTGGACCGATTCGGTGATTTTCCGATTCGGTGTCACTTACGAATCGGTACAAGGACCGATTCGGTCTTTGTAACCGATTCGGTGTTTTTCCGATTCGTTACATATCCGATTTTCGGTATGTACGTATCGGATTCTTTCCCATTCGGTACTCATTCCGAATCGGTTTTCTATCCGATTCGTTCTGTTTTTGGTTCCCTACATCTCGATGGCTGTTTACCGATCGGTAAGGGCCAAAAATCTGTATTTTCGGCCGATACCGATCGGTAAAGCCCTACCTACATCGGGCCCTAACTCCTTTATTTAAGTCCTTCCCGACAACAGTGAGAGAAGGTTAATAAAAGTCACAGAGCTATGTTTGTTTGTGCTCCCACCGTTAACATTCGATAAATAAAAGAAAGATTTTCCAAAACTTTAAACTAAACCTTGCTGGTTAGAGTAAGAAGAAGTTATTAAAAGTCACAAGGCTGTGTTTGTTAATGTTCCCGCCATCTACAAAGTTTGAAGAAGAGAAAAGATTCTGCCCTATCGTTCACAAAATCAAATGTGGGCTAAACGCACCTGAGCGTCTTGGATGCTTAAGAACCAGAGGCCAGTGAACTAAGTTGTTTTGAGGTGGCAAACCGCCCGATTCACAGAGCCGGGCCGTTTGCGAGCAAAAACAAGCATTTTTTAATGTTCAGCACCCTATTTGGGATTCAGTAACCCCAAATTTAATATTAGGAACGGAGGTGTTTAGAGCGCCACGTCCTAATACTGAATCGCAGTGGTATGTATGAATGTTTTGCAACCAAAATGCAGTAAAAAAAATTCACATTTTACCACTTACTTCACGTAGGTGGTAACCCATTCGCCATTTGGAAGGGGTACCCAATGGACCCCTCCCCTTTTGTGAATGTTTGTAAAAACATGTTTTTATAAGCACGCAGTGGTTCCACTGGGAATTGTAGAAAGTGCAAAGCACACTTTCATCCATAGGTGTTTGCGATTACCACATAATATACCACAGAAATTGCTATTTGGTAATTGTAAACAATTACTTACATACATCTGGCCCATGTGCTCCGTTGAGCTAGAGAGAGGACTGTGCTAACCACTAAACTGTTAAGTCTGTGGTTGTTAAAGCGTCAGCGATTTTGGGCGGGAAAGGTCTGAGGAGAGGAGTGAAAAAAAGCAATGACGTGCTTATGTGCTCCAGAGATTTCAGACATCGGATTAATCCTCAGTAACACATAGAAGATTGAAATTCAGGCAACATGAGGTGTCAATGGGCCGGATTACGCCTTTGGTGGTCCTACCGTGGGGGTGGCAATGCGCTGTTTACTGCAGGAGCGCCAGAGCCGTGGTGCGACTGCCCACCAAATTAGGAGTTAAATCCCGGTCCGGTGGGCGGCCCTGCAGTGGTCTGATGGCGGCCGCTGTTAAGGCTCATAGGAGAGCCTAACATGCAGACGGTCATTGTCAGAGAACCCACTGCACCTTCCTGCACGGTGTAGCACACATTCCATACTGTGCAGGAACTGGGGTTGCATATCCAGGGGGGCACTACATATGACCTCCGCATCCCCCCCCGGCCTAGGAGTGGTAGAAGGCCCTTTGTTGCCTCGCTGCCCCCATTTTCATGGCGGGCTTACCACCTTGAATTGGGCAGCGGACAATCAACTTTTAATATGTTCGGCGGTGTCGCAGCGGTACTGCCTACATATTGCTGCCCCTGTCAGCACCGCCTGCGCCACACGGGATACTTGATCGCAGCAGAACCAGCGGTCTCGTGGTGGCTCAACCGCCACACTCAAAATTCTGCTGGCGGACCCGAAGTGTGGTGGTGGTAGTACCGCCACCATGAGAATGGCACTCCTGTGGACCGATGTCCTGGTAATCAGGGCCTATATATTCTTGATTTGTCTCTATATTATCTGTATTTATACCACAATGTGTGAGTGGTCATTTGCACAATGATACTACTAGCCACATAGTTTACATCATAAAAGAGTAGACTCTCCATGACAGATGCAAAAACAATGCTTAGTAAACCATTCATGTCTGTTCAACCTCTCCAGAACAGGTCTCAGCATGGAGATATTACAGCAAATAACACTCATGGTATGATGGTCATTAAGCACATGGCCCGTATATAGGAATGCAACAAAAATGTGACTGAGTTCAGGGACATTTGCATAATAGAGCGAAAGAAATCTCCATATCAATATATGATATGATAGATATACAACCAGGTCATTGTGTTGTCTGTTGACATTTTCTAAGACAGCATTAAAGGAGTACATGCAGTTCCCTGTCCGGGTTCAGGCCGTGGTCCACTGCCCTAAATTTGATAATCCAGTTTGCTTCCAACCTTCTGCGAGCCTGGCTCGTTGTTCCCGCCTCGTGGGTGTGGTTTCACAGCTGCTATTGCGTGGAATCTCAGATCCAGAATTTCACTAAGGTTGTGTGCCATCACATAGTGTTTTGCAATCGGATACGTCGCATACCCATTTCTGATATCACATATATGCTCTTGTATATAGTTCTGCTAGTTCTGCCTACATATATTAAGGTACATTGACATATAATGCAATACGCCTCTTAATTTGGGGTTACAATTAATAAACGCCATAATGGTATGTTTTCCAATGTGTCAACCGTATATCTTCACAAATTACCACTACCACACTTGTAGAAACCATGTAACCGATGAGGCACCCATGTTGTGTTCAATTGTGTGTTGGATGGTTGCATGAAGCTTTAGCAGACCTTGTGTCTGATGGTTTGTGCCCCATTAGGTACTATCTAGGGATACTTATTAAGGACTTTCCTGAGTGTAGCATCTAATGTTAAGACATGTCAGTGTTTTTTAAGAATCCTGTATAGTTTATTGCTTTAGCTACTGCAAGGTGTAATAAAAGAGATTTTCTTATCGACTTGTTTTTGAGTAATGTTCAGAATTCATCGTTAACAAGTTCTATCATTTTGGCCCCTTTGTCCACGACCCCGCATCCATACGGAATTGCCTTGTGGGGATTCAGCTCCCACAGATTACGCCAGATCACTATGACTCCCTGGCAAACCCCATTATGATGGATAAGATTGTGGAGGCAATTTGACAGCTAGCAACTGGCAAGATGCCGGGATGACGGCTGGCCATCAGAGTTTTATTCCACATACTCCGATCAGCTAACACCTAGGTTAGCCAGCATGTACGCCGAAGCCTTCAAGAAGGGTGAACTCCCACTCACTTTGAGAGAGGCGATGCTAGTGGTACTACAGTAACCGGGCTGAGACCCTCTTCAAATGGCCTTGTATAGCCCTTTGTCGATGTTGAACGTAGACTACAAGAATCTCTGGAAATTACTGGCAAATAGGTTGGTTGTGGCTGTTCCTCTACTGGTCCATGAGGACCAGAATGGTTTTATACCAGGGAGAAATACTGGCCTGAACCTGCGTCGACTATTTGCACTAATGGAGTGGGTGAGGGGGGAGGCGAGGATGCCCTGGATAGCATTCCTGGACTTCGAAAAGGCGTTCGACACGCTGACCTGGAGTTATCTGTTGGTGGTGTTATCCGGGTTCGGCATCGGCCCCAATTTCCTACGGTGGATACTGCTGCTGTACCACAGACCACAGGCCAGGAAGAAGACGGGTATTTTCTCCCTACTTTTAATGATCAGGTGAGGCACACGCCAGGGCTGCCCCTTGTCGCCAATACTTTTTGCCTTGGCCATGGAGACACTGGCATGTAGGCTACAACAACGGGTCACGGAATGGGGCCTGCACGTGGATGATCGTTGGCATGTAGTGTCACTGTATGCGGATGATGCATTAATCCACTTGCGCAGCCGTACTGAGCTACTGCAACAGATCATGGATCTCTTAAACATGCGTGCACAGGTCTCTGGACTGCGGGTCAATTCGTCTAAATCGGTGGTGTTCCCGATGACGCCCATGTCACCGACCCAGAGACAGGCTGCACCGAACACGCCGCTGAAGTGGGCATTTGACACCTTTAAATACTTGGGGTCCAGGTTTAATATTTAGGAACAGACACTATAGACGGCAACCCAGGGTGTGCCGTAACCAGAGCCCGATCGACCGTTCCATTCTGGCTGGGCCTACCTCTGCCCCCATGGGGCGAGTGGCTATCTCCAAGATTCTGGTCCTTTTGCATTTACTATATTTCTTCTATACAATCCCCTACCGTCTGCCACAGAGAATCTTTAAGGATCTGGAGTCCTTTTTAGTCTCCCTAATATGGAGAGACTCTGGGCCCAGGGTGGCCCTCCATATATTATATCTACCACTGTCGGATGGCGGTCTAGGTGCCGCGAATTATGAGCGCTACTACGCTGCAGCACAGCAGCCATGGCGAATGAGATGGTTAGCAAAAAGTAACAGCGGCCATATCTTGGGAACACCTAACATTATAAGAGTGGCTGTCGGGCACCACTACCTTGACCCAAAAACATTGAGGCAACACTCTAATGACGACGGCCAGGTGTCGCTGGTCCAGATATGTGCTAACCAAGGACTGGACTACCCCACATGCCCTGGCCTGCCTCTAGATGTACTGCTGGGCACGTTCGTAAGTCACGGACGTATGGAGCTCGGGCCTTGGAGGGAAAAGGGATTGACCACATGCGGTGATATCGAGGAGTTAGTGGACATTTATGAAGTACCACAGGGCTCATTCCTGCTGCATGCATTGCTTACACGTCACTTTCTACAAACATGGGATAATGATCGTAGCGAACCCCCTTCATCGCACCTTTTGCAAATGCTGCTGACACAGGGACGAGGCTGCCACGCCGTAACAGCTATCTACACCTCTTGTAGACTGGATGATACGCCCGCATTGACGACACTACGCGTGTACTGGGACACCGAGGTGGCCACCAATATTACTGACAAACAATGAGCGCAAGGCACCAGCCACCCAAAAACGATGTCGACCAACGCCAGGTTAAAGTGCACCCAATTCAATTATTGCATCATACGTATCTTACACCTCATAGGCTGGCAGGGATGTACCGGGCAACTGTTGATGAGTGTCCAAGATGCTGCGACCCGGGGGCCACATTTACACATATGGAATGGACCTGCACAAGTATTGAAACATCCTGGACTGACGTGGCCAATATACTCACAGGGGCAGCTGATGCCCGAGTGGAAGCACAGCCTATCCATTTCTTATCGGGTATCACAAAACGTAGCGCTTCCCGTAAGGGTCTGAATACGTTTCTAGATCTAGCCCTCGCCAAGCATAGAATAGCTATGTCATGGAAGGCGCAAACGGGTCCCAACATACACACGTGGCTACTTGACCTTTGAAGGGCACTGGTGTCGGAACACACAAATCAACTGGCAGATGCAGGGCGTGCGACAGCGCCCCGCGACCGAATTCCATTCAATGGCAGGTCTACCAGACACTAGTCGAGGCCAGGTTGGCTGCGGTGCGCCCCCCCCTCCCTTCATCCCTGGCATAGGCACCTGGCCTTTAGTACCCCAGTTGCATGGGAACAACGACCATGCACAAGCAGACCCCTGCCTGTTGGAGGCACGGGGCTTCCGCCCTCCTCCCTTCCCCCTCTTTTCTCTCCTCCTTCGGTACGTCTCACCATGACTCATCAAGCCATGTCTGAATTGCAAAAGGCTATGCATGTAGGAATCGCTATAAAATGAGGGATTCCCAAACATTCTTTAATTGCAACTCGCAAATTGCGACTCGCAATTAAAGAATGCCTTCCCATTCATTCCGATGGACCTACAGGCCCACAGGAATGAATGGGAGATTGCATGCGCAAATTGCGAGTACTAATGGGCACTCGCAAATTGCGCATGCAATTTCAAGGGGGAAAGGGTGTCAAAAGGACACCCTGTTGCACCCCTGAAATGTATCTGTGCACACATGTTGCGCACACACATGCCCCAAGGGCATGTGTGTGTGTAACCTACACCTTTGAAAAGTGCACTTTAGTGCATTTTTCAAAGTTTTTGCAAATTACCATCAAGTACAAATTGATGGTAATTTCTGCCCCAATTACCAAAATCGCAATTTGCGATTCCATCATGCATTGCATTTAAGGAATCGCAATTTGCAATTCCTTAAATGCAATCGCAATTTAAGAAATCTCAATAATTTGCAATTTCTTAAATTGTGTGAGGCTGGCCGGTTGATGCATCGCAGAAGCCCTTTTTGCAGGTGCAAAGGCCGATTTTTGCGAATCGCACCGTTTGCGCTCGCAAAAATGGTTGCTGCATGTGCCCGTATGTCACTTATCACTTTTCTGTGTGTCCGGCCACCCTATGCCACATCTTCCCATGACCCCTATGCCATACCCGGCCTTCCCTCAATAGGTCACTCCTCCCCAGGCCATCTCTGGTCACCCTCCCTACGTCACGTCTTACCAGGATCTTCCACATGCCTGGTCCAACCTTCCCTCACCGTGCCATGCCTCGACCACCCTTGCTGTGCCAGTCTTCGCCATGGCAACCATTCCTCCGTGCTTCACCCGCCCCATCCTGTCTGCCGCCCTGCTTCTACCAGGGCCCACCGCGACTCCTAGGCCACGCCCCACCTCCATCCCTCAAAGCCCCTGTCAATTCCCCGCTGCATCACAACAAACCGGTGAGTTTCTGCACACCTACCTACCTCGGCACTCCCAATCAAAAGTACTAACCTTCCTTTCGGCATAGAAAAGGCGGGGCATGGGGCCCTCCCCCTGACCACATCACAGGCCCCAACAGCTGGCACGGACTGGGCTTGAGGTGGGAGGGCGGATTGAGGTGGGAGGGGGAGTTCTCTCAGTTTCGGATTAGTCACTAATAGAGGCTAAATGAAGCCTCGTGTCCCTCAGGTGTAAAGAAAACCAAGCAGCCGCGGCGCTTAAACCCCCTCTAATGGGGCCCCTTGGTGTCATCTGCAGAAAAGTGATATCTCGACAGCCCCCCTCTCTCTCTACACAACCCCCGAGGTCGGAGCATCAGCCACTGCGTCGGGGCCAGGAGAGACCCCGCTACCAGCAGGACATGGCCAGCGATGGCCGCCGCACGCCACGAGCGACCCTCCTCCGAGGAGGCATAACAGAGAAGAGGAAAGGAAACGTTCCGTGGTGAGCTAGCGCACAGCACTGTAAGGCAAACCTCCAGAGGTGAGGCATCTCACAGCACTGCAAGGCTAGCGTCCAGAGGTGAGGCACCTCACAGCACTGCATGGCTAGCGTCCAGAGGTGAGGCACCTCACAGCACTGCAAGGCTAGCGTCCAGAGGCGAGTTACCTCACAGCACTGCATGGCTAGCGTCCAGAGGTGAGGCACCTCACAGCACTGCAGGGTTAGCGTCCAGAGGTGAGGTACTTCACAGCACTGCATGGTTAGCGTCCAGAGGTGAGGCACCTCACAGCACTGCAAGGCTAGCGTCCAGAGGCGAGTTACCTCACAGCACTGCATGGCTAGCGTCCAGAGGTGAGGTACCTCACAGCACTGCATGGTTAGCGTCCAGAGGTGAGGTACCTCACAGCACTGCATGGCTATCGTCCAGAGGCGAGGTACCTCACAGCACTGCATGGCTAGCGTCCAGAGGTGAGGTACCTCACAGCACTGCATGGCTAGCGTCCAGAGGTGAGCTAACGTACAGCACTGCAAGGCAAACCTCCAGAGGTGAGGCACCTCACAGCACTGTAAGGCTAGCGTCCAGAGGTGAGGCACCTCACAGCACTGCATGGCTAGCGTCCAGGGGTGAGGTACCTCACAGCACTGCATGGCTAGCGTCCAGAGGCGAGGTACCTCACAGCACTGCATGGCTAGCGTCCAGAGGTGAGATACCTCACAACACTGCATGGTTAGTGTCCAGAGGTGAGGTACCCCACAGCACTGCATGGTTAGCGTCCAGAGGTGAGGTACCTCACAGCACTGCATGGCTAGCGTCCAGTGGTGAGGTACCTCACAGCACTGCATGGTTAGCGTCCAGAGGTGAGGTACCTCACAGCACTGCATGGCTAGCATCCAGAGGCGAGGTACCTCACAGCACTGCATGGCTAGCATCCAGAGGTGAAGCACCTCACAGCACTGCATGGCTAGCGACCGAGGGCGAGTACCTCACAGCACTGCATGGCTAGAGACCGAGGGCGAGTACCTCACAGCACTGCAAGGCTAGCGTCCAGAGGTGAGGCACCTCACAGCACTGCATGGCTAGCGTCCAGAGGTGAGGTACCTCACAGCACTGCATGGTTAGCGTCCAGAGGTGAGGTACCTCACAGCACTGCATGGTTAGCATCCAGAGGTGAGGTACCTCACAGCACTGCATGGCTAGCATCCAGAGGTGAGGTACCTCACAGCACTGCATGGCTAGCGTCCAGAGGCGAGGTACCTCACAGCACTGCATGGCTAGCGTCCAGAGGTGAAGCACCTCACAGCACTGCATGGCTAGCGACCGAGGGCGAGTACCTCACAGCACTGCATGGCTAGCATCCAGAGGTGAGGTACCTCACAGCACTGCATGGCTAGCGTCCAGAGGTGAGGTACCTCAAGGCACTGCATGGCTAGCATACAGAGGTGAGCTACCTCACTGCACTGCATGGTTAGCGTCCAGAGGTGAGGTACCTCACAGCACTGCAAGGCTAGCATCCAGAGGTGAGGTACCTCACAGCACTGCATGGCTGGCGTCCAGAGGTGAAGCACCTCACAGCTCTGCATGGCTAGTGTCCAGAGGTGAGGTACCTCACAGCACTGCATGGCTAGCGTCCAGAGGTGAGGTACCTCACAGCACTGCATGGCTAGCGTCCAGAGGTGAGGTACCTCACAGCACTGCATGGCTAGCGTCCAGAGGTGAAGTACCTCACAGCACTGCATGGCTAGCGTCCAGAGGTGAGCTACCTCACAGCACTGCATGACTAGCGTCCATAGGTGAGGTACCTCACAGCATTGCATGGCTGGCGTCCAGAGGCGAGCTACCGCACAGCACTGCATGGCTAGCGTCCAGAGGTGAGGTACCTCACAGCACTGCATGGCTAGCGTCCAGAGGCGAGCTACCTCGCAGCACTGCATGGCTAGCGTCCAGAGGTGAGCTACCTCACAGCACTGCATGGCTAGCGTCCAGAGGCGAGGTACCTCACAGCACTGCATGGCTAGTGTCCAGAGGTGAGGTACCTCACAGCACTGCATGGTTAGCATCCAGAGGTGAGCTACCTCACAGCACTGCATGGCTAGCGTCCAGAGGTGAGCTACCTCACAGCACTGCATGGCTAGCGTCCAGAGGTGAGGCACCTCACAGCACTGCAAGGCTAGCGTCCAGAGGCGAGTTACCTCACAGCACTGCATGGCTAGCGTCCAGAGGTGAGGTACCTCACTGCACTGCATGGCTAGCATCCAGAGGTGAGGTACCTCACAGCACTGCATGGCTAGCGTCCAGAGGCGAGTTACCTCACAGCACTGCATGGCTAGCGTCCAGAGGTGAAGCACCTCACAGCACTGCATGGCTAGCGACCGAGGGCGAGTACCTCACAGCACTGCATGGCTAGCATCCAGAGGTGAGGTACCTCACAGCACTGCATGGCTAGCGTCCAGAGGTGAGGTACCTCAAGGCACTTCATGGCTAGCATACAGAGGTGAGCTACCTCACTGCACTGCATGGTTAGCGTCCAGAGGTGAGGTACCTCACAGGACTGCAAGGCTAGCATCCAGAGGTGAGGTACCTCACAGCACTGCATGGCTAGCGTCCAGAGGTGAAGCACCTCACAGCTCTGCATGGCTAGTGTCCAGAGGTGAGGTACCTCACAGCACTGCATGGCTAGCGTCCAGAGGTGAGGTACCTCAAGGCACTGCATGGCTAGCATACAGAGGTGAGCTACCTCACTGCACTGCATGGTTAGCGTCCAGAGGTGAGGTACCTCACAGCACTGCAAGGCTAGCATCCAGAGGTGAGGTACCTCACAGCACTGCATGGCTAGCGTCCAGAGGTGAAGCACCTCGCAGCTCTGCATGGCTAGTGTCCAGAGGTGAGGTACCTCACAGCACTGCATGGCTAGCGTCCAGAGGTGAGCTACCTCACAGCATTTCATGGCCAGCATCCAGAGGTGAGGTACCTCACAGCACTGCATGGCCAGCGTCCAGAGGTGAGGTACCTCACAGCACTGCATAGCTAGCCTCCATAGGGGAGGTACCTCACAGCATTGCACGGCTAGCCCCCATAGGTGAGCTAACGCCCAGCACTGCATGGCTAGCCTCCAGAGGCGAGGTACCTCACAGCACTGCATGGCCAGCGTCCAGAGGTGAGGTACCTCACAGCACTGCATGGTTAGCATCCAGAGGTGAGCTACCTCACAGCACTGCATGGCTAGCGTCCAGAGGTGAGGCACCTCACAGCACTGCAAGGCTAGCGTCCAGAGGCGAGTTACCTCACAGCACTGCATGGCTAGCGTCCAGAGGTGAGGTACCTCACTGCACTGCATGGCTAGCGTCCAGAGGCGAGGTACCTCACAGCACTGCATGGCAAGCGTCCAGAGGTGAAGCACCTCACAGCACTGCATGGCTAGCGACCGAGGGCGAGTACCTCACAGCACTGCATGGCTAGCATCCAGAGGTGAGGTACCTCACAGCACTGCATGGCTAGCGTCCAGAGGTGAGGTACCTCAAGGCACTTCATGGCTAGCATACAGAGGTGAGCTACCTCACTGCACTGCATGGTTAGCGTCCAGAGGTGAGGTACCTCACAGGACTGCAAGGCTAGCATCCAGAGGTGAGGTACCTCACAGCACTGCATGGCTAGCGTCCAGAGGTGAAGCACCTCACAGCTCTGCATGGCTAGTGTCCAGAGGTGAGGTACCTCACAGCACTGCATGGCTAGCGTCCAGAGGTGAGGTACCTCAAGGCACTGCATGGCTAGCATACAGAGGTGAGCTACCTCACTGCACTGCATGGTTAGCGTCCAGAGGTGAGGTACCTCACAGCACTGCAAGGCTAGCATCCAGAGGTGAGGTACCTCACAGCACTGCATGGCTAGCGTCCAGAGGTGAAGCACCTCGCAGCTCAGCATGGCTAGTGTCCAGAGGTGAGGTACCTCACAGCACTGCATGGCTAGCGTCCAGAGGTGAGCTACCTCACAGCATTTCATGGCCAGCATCCAGAGGTGAGGTACCTCACAGCACTGCATGGCCAGCGTCCAGAGGTGAGGTACCTCACAGCACTGCATAGCTAGCCTCCATAGGGGAGGTACCTCACAGCATTGCACGGCTAGCCCCCATAGGTGAGCTAACGCACAGCACTGCATGGCTAGCATCCAGAGGCGAGGTACCTCACAGCACTGCATGGCCAGCGTCCAGAGGTGAGGTACCTCACAGCACTGCATAGCTAGCCTCCTTAGGGGAGGTACCTCACAGCACTGCATGGCTAGCCTCCATAGGGGAGGTACCTCACAGCACAATAAATGGCTAGCGTTCAGAGGCGAGGTACCTCACAGCACTGCATGGCTAGCCTCCAGAGGCGAGGTACTTCACACCACTGTATGGCTAACCTCCATAGGTGAAATACTGCACAGTATCACATGGCCAGCGTCCAGTGGTGAGGTACCTCACAGCACTGCAAGGCTAAGGCTAATCTCCATAGGTGAACTGCCTCACAGCACTGCATGGCTAGCCTCCAGAGGCGAGGTAATTCACAATAGTGAATGACTAACCTCCATAGGTGAACTACCTCACAGCACTGTATGGCTAGCCTCCATATGTGAGGCCCCTCTCACCACTGCATGGCTAACCTCCATAGGTAAAATACTGCACAGTATAGCATGGTCAGCATCCAGAGGTGAGGTACCTCACAGCACTGCAAGGCTAATCTACATAGCTGACCTACCTCACAGCACTGCATGGCTAGCCCCCGTAGGTGAGGTACTTCACAGCACTGCATGTCTAACGTCCATAGGTGAAACTCTGCACAGTATCGCATGACCAGCGTCCAGAGGGGAGGTACCTCTCAGCAATGCAAGGCTAATCTACATAGGTGAGGTACTTCACAGTACTGCATGGCTAGCCTCCATAGGTGAGGTACTTCACAGCACTGCTTGGCTATCCTCCAGAGGTAAGGTACCTCTCGGCACTGAATGGCTAATCTCCATAGGTGAACTACCTCACAGCACTGCAAGGCTAATCTACATAGGTGAACTACCTCACAGCACTGCATGGCTAGCCTCTATAGGTGAGGTACTTCACAGCACTGCAGGGCTAATATACATAGGTGAACTACCTCACAGCACTGCATGGCTAGCCTCCATAGGTGAGGTACTTCACAGCACTACATGGCTAGTCTCCAGAGGTGAGGTACTTCACAGCACTGCATGGCTAGCCTCCAGAGGTGAGGTACGTCACAGCACTGCATGGCTAAGCTCCATATGTGAGGCACCTCACAGCACTGCATGTCTAACCCCCATAGTTGGTCTACCTCACTGCATTGAATGGCTAGCCTCCATAGGTGAGGTACTTCACAGCACTGCATGGCTAGCATCCAGAGGAGAGGTACCTCACAGCACTGCATGGCTAGCATCCAGAGGTGAAGCACCTCACAGCACTGCATGGCTAGCGACCGAGGGCGAGTACCTCACAGCACTGCATGGCTAGAGACAGAGGGCGAGTACCTCACAGCACTGCAAGGCTAGTGTTCAGAGGTGAGGCACCTCACAGCACTGCATGGCTAGCGTCCAGAGGTGAGGTACCTCACAGCACTGCATGGTTAGCGCCCAGAGGTGAGGTACCTCACAGCACTGCATGGTTAGCGTCCAGAGGTGAGGTACCTCACAGCACTGCATGGCTAGCGTCCAGAGGCGAGGTACCTCACAGCACTGCATGGCTAGCGTCCAGAGGTGAAGCACCTCACAGCACTGCATGGATAGTGTCCAGAGGTGAGGTACCTCACAGCACTGCATGGCTAGCGTCCAGAGGCGAGGTACCTCACAGCACTGCATGGCTAGCTTCCAGAGGTGAAGCACCTCACAGCACTGCATGGCTAACGACCGAGGGCGAGTACCTCACAGCACTGCATGGCTAGCATCCAGAGGTGAGGTACCTCACAGCACTGCATGGCTAGCGTCCAGAGGTGAGGTACCTCAAGGCACTGCATGGCTAGCATACAGAGGTGAGCTACCTCACAGCACTGCATGGCTAGCGTCCAGAGGTGAGGTACCTCACAGCACTGCATGGCTAGCGTCCAGAGGTGAGGTACCTCACAGCACTGCATGGCTAGCGTCCAGAGGTGAGGTACCTCACAGCACTGCATGGCTAGCGTCCAGAGGTGAAGTACCTCACAGCACTGCATGGCTAGCGTCCAGAGGTGAGATACCTCACCGCACTGCATGACTAGCGTCCATAGGTGAGGTACCTCACAGCATTGCATGGCTGGCGTCCAGAGGCGAGCTACCGCACAGCACTGCATGGCTAGCGTCCAGAGGTGAGGTACCTCACAGCACTGCATGGCTAGCGTCCAGAGGTGAGCTACCTCACAGCACTGCATGGCTAGCGTCCAGAGGTGAGCTACCTCACAGCACTGCATGGCTAGCGTCCAGAGGCGAGGTACCTCACAGCACTGCATGGCTAGTGTCCAGAGGTGAGGTACCTCACAGCACTGCATGGTTAGCATCCAGAGGTGAGCTACCTCACAGCATTGCATGGCTAGCATCCAGAGGTGAGCTACCTCACAGCACTGCATGGCTAGCGTCCAAAGGTGAGGTACCTCACAGCACTGCATAGCTAGCGTCCAGAGGTGAGCTACCTCACAGCACTGCATGGCTAGCGTCCAGAGGTGAGGTACCTCAAGGCACTGCATGGCTAGCGTACAGAGGTGAGCTACCTCACAGCACTGCATGGCTAGCGTCCAGAGGTGAGGTACCTCACAGCACTGCATGGCTAGCGACCAAGGGCGAGTACCTCACAGCACTGCATGGCTAGCATCCAGAGGCGACGTACCTCACAGCACTGCATGGCTAACGTCCAGAGGCGAGGTACCTCACAGCACTGTATGGCTAGCATCCAGAGGTGAGGTACCTCACAGCACTGCATGGCTAGCGTCCAGAGGCGAGGTACCTCACAGCACTTCATGGCTAGCGTCCAGAGGAGGGGTACCTCACAGCACTGCATGGCTAGCCTCCATAGGTAAGCTACCTCACAGCACTGCATGGCTAGCGTCCAGAGGTGAGCTACCTCACAGCATTTCATGGCCAGCATCCAGAGGTGAGGTACCTCACAGCACTGCATGGCCAGCGTCCAGAGGTGAGGTACCTCACAGCACTGAATAGCTAGCCTCCATAGGGGAGGTACCTCACAGCATTGCACTGCTAGCCTCCATAGGTGAGCTAACGCACAGCACTGCATGGCTAGCCTCCAGAGGTGAGGTACCTCACAGCACTGCATGGCCAGCGTCCAGAGGTGAGGTACCTCACAGCACTGCATAGCTAGCCTCCATAGGGGAGGTACCTCACAGCACTGCATGGCTAGCCTCCATAGGGGAGGTACCTCACAGCACAATAAATGGCTAGCGTTCAGAGGCGAGGTACCTCACAGCACTGCATGGCTAGCCTCCAGAGGTGAGGCACCTCACAATAGTGAATGACTAACCTCTATAGGTGAACTACCTCACAGCACTGCATGGCTAACCTCCAGAGGCGAGGTACTTCACACCACTGTATGGCTAACCTCCATAGGTGAAATACTGCACAGTATCACATGGCCAGCGTCCAGTGGTGAGGTACCTCACAGCACTGCAAGGCTAAGGCTAATCTCCATAGGTGAACTGCCTCACAGCACTGCATGGCTAGCCTCCAGAGGCGAGGTACTTCACAATAGTGAATGACTAACCTCCATAGGTGAACTACCTCACAGCACTGTATGGCTAGCCTCCATATGTGAGGCCCCTCTCACCACTGCATGGCTAACCTCCATAGGTGAAATACTGCACAGTATCGCATGGTCAGCATCTAGAGGTGAGGTACCTCACAGCACTGCAAGGCTAATTTACATAGCTGACCTACCTCACAGCACTGCATGGCTAGCCCCCGTAGGTGAGGTACTTCACAGCACTGCATGTCTAACGTCCATAGGTGAACCTCTGCACAGTATCGCATGACCAGCGTCCAGAGGGGAGGTACCTCTCAGCACTGCAAGTCTAATCTACATAGGTGAGGTACTTCACAGCACTGCATGGCTAGCCTCCATAGGTGAGGTACTTCACAGCACTGCTTGGCTATCCTCCAGAGGTAAGGTACCTCACGGCACTGAATGGCTAATCTCCATAGGTGAACTACCTCACAGCACTGCAAGGCTAATCTACATAGGTGAACTACCTCACAGCACTGCATGGCTAGCCTCTATAGGTGAGGTACTTCACAGCACTGCAGGGCTAATATACATAGGTGAAATACCTCACAGCACTGCATGGCTAGCCTCCATAGGTGAGGTACTTCACAGCACTACATGGCTAGTCTCCAGAGGTGAGGTACTTCACAGCACTGCATGGCTAGCCTCCAGAGGTGAGGTACGTCACAGCACTGCATGGCTAATCTCCATATGTGAGGCACCTCACAGCACTGCATGTCTAACCCCCATAGTTGATCTACCTCACTGCATTGAATGGCTAGCCTCCATAGGTTAGGTACTTCACAGCACTGCATGGCTAGCCTCCTGAGGCGAGGTACTTCACAGCACTGCATGGCTAACATCCAGAGGCGAGGTACTTCACAGCACTGCATGGCTAATCTCCATAGGTGAGGTACTTCACAGCACTGTTTGGCTAGCCTCCAGAGGCAAGGCACTTCACAGCACTCTATGGCTAGCCTCCAGAGGCGAGGTACTTCACAGCACTGCATGGCTAGCCTCCAGAGGTGAGGTACTTCACAGCACTGCATGGCTAGCCTCCAGAGGTGAGGTACTTCACAGCACTGCTTGGCTAGCCTCCAGAGGTGAACTACCTCACAGTAGTGAATGGCTAATCTCCATATATGAGGCACCTCACAGCACTGCATGTCTAACTTCCATAGGTGAACTACCTCAGAGCACTGAATGGCTAGTGTCAGGGCTTTGAGTGGGCCAGGTCTCACCGGGTGTGAGCACCGGCAGTTTTTTAAAGGCAGCCTCGAAACGGGTTTCTATCTGGCTCTGTATTTTTGCCCTGGCACAGACGGTCCATATTTTTATGGACTACTGTCACAGCAGCCCATCGGTGTGTGCTGCTCACACTACTCACTTCTCACTAGTGTGCTCTGCTCACTTCTCACTAGTGGAGAAGTTACGGCATGGCGTCATGCCAGGTGAGTGTTGTAGGGGAAGGGAAATCCTTTAAAGAGAGTCATTTTCTCTCTGGATTTCCCTTCTCTTTTTTAAACTCAGGAGCAGCAACATTGTCTTGGTGTCACCAGGACTTTAAGTGGAAGCTTTATCAATAATATATACAAGCCATACTTCCTGCTTATTTATCTTATGCATCTAACACCCATCGACAAGGTCGATAGTCCTGGCTTGTCGTAAGTGCTACTTCTTACACAATATATCTAAATGCAATGATGGAAACAGCAAAATACAGGTCCAGCGGCACACTATGCTAAGCACAGATCTTTAGCTTATATGCTTTTAAACCACGCCCTTAATTACTTTGGCCACGCCCCTTTGAAAGACACCCCAGTTTTTTCATCCCACTTAAAGCCCTGGCTAGCCTTCAACTGTGAGGTATTTCACAGCACTGATTAGCTAGCCTCCATAGGTGAACTACCGCACCGTATTGCATGGGCAGCGTCCAGAGGTGACGTACCTCACAGTACTGCAAGACTCATCTCCATAGGTGAACTACCTCACAGCACTGCATAGCTAGCCTCCAGAGGTGAGGTACTTCACAGCACTGCACAGCTAGCCTCCATAGGTGAGGTACCTCACAGCACTGCACAGCTAGCCTCCATAGGTGAACTACTGCACAGTATCACATGGCCAGCATCCAGAGGGGAGGTACCTCACATAACTGAATGGCTAATCTCCATAGGTGAACTACCTCACAACAGTGCATGCCTAACTTCCATAGGTGAGCTACTGCACAGTACTGCATGGCCAGCGGCCATAGGTGAGGTACCTCACAGGACTGCAAGGCTAATCTCCATAGGTGAACTACCTCACAGCACTGCATGGCTAGCCTCTAGAGGCGAGGTACCTCACAATAGTGAATGACTAACCTCCATATGTGAGGCACCACACATCACTGCATGACTAGCCTCCATAGGTGAACTACTGCAGAGTTTCGCATGACCAGCGTCCAGAGGGAGGTGCCTCACATCACTGGAAGGCTAATCTACATAGGTGAACTACAGCACAGTATCACATGGCCAGCAGCCAGCGGCCAGAGGTGAGGTACCTTACAGCACTGGAAGGCTAATCTCCATAGGTGAACTACGGCACAGTATTGCATGGCCATAAGCCACACCCTTCAACCCACCAGCTACCAAGTGGCAGTGCTCAGAACACCTAATCAGCAGTTCCCCTCAGCAAAAACACCTCACTGACTTTAAAGGAGCCCGCCCTCCCCACTCCAGTGTCCACTGCTCCCACCCCCATCACTGCAGGGGTGTAGCGCTCTGTGGTTGACGAGGTTATAACACTATGTGAGTGATGAGTACTGGGTCCAGTGATGTCATCTATGTGGTAAGCAATGTCTGTGGCTTGGAACAGTGCAGGTGTCACGTGATGTCACATACAGGGACCAATGAAACGTTATGTCATCAATGGGGCTAGGTGGGTGTAGTCAGTGCTTTAAATGGGAAGGTTCAGGCCCGGTCTGAGTATATGTGCTTCTTTCCTATAAAAGAGAGAGTACCAGCACTTCTCAGCACTGCCGCAATATATTTAATGGGAGAATACTGGCACTTCTCCCTACTGCTGCTATACATTAAAGAGGAGAGTACCAGCACCTCCCAGCAGCGCTACAACACAATTAATGAGAGAGCACTGTTACTTCTAAGCAGGACTGCAGTACAATAATTGGAAGAGTACCTACACTTCTCAGCTGTGCTACAATACATTTAATTTTTATCGCTGGAGGGGTTTTGTCCTACGGGTCCTGGCTGGACAAATGTATTATATCAGAAAAAAGAGAGTGCCAGGGCTCGGGTTTTATTCACAACAGCTTATTTATTTAGCTGGTGTGTGCCTTCTTTTTATGAATTCATGAAGGTATTGTATTTTCATTTATCATTTTTTCAAGTTTTCAAAAAATATTTACATTATGTACAAGCTACAGAGGATTAGACATTCCTTTTACAATGGAAACAATGCAAACAAATTTCAAACATTGTGATACTTTTTATACTTTCTGACAAAACAAATAAAACATTCTTTTGTAGTAAACATCCAAATAGAAAACATTCATTTATGGTAATCATTCAATTGTATACACCAAAAATTATTAAGGTACTGGACAGTACCTTAATAATAATAATACTGTCCAGTACCTTAATAATTTTTGGTGTATACAATTGAATGATTACCATAAATGAATGTTTTCTATTTGGATGTTTACTACAAAAGAATGTTTTATTTGTTTTGTCAGAAAGTATAAAAAGTATCACAATGTTTGAAATGTGTTTGCATTGTTTCCATTGTAAAAGGAATGTCTAATCCTCTGTAGCTTGTACATAATGTAAATATTTTTTGAAAACTTGAAAAAATGATAAATGAAAATACAATACCTTCATGAATTCATAAAAAGAAGGCACACACCAGCTAAATAAATAAGCTGTTTTGAATAAAACCCGAGCCCTGGCACTCTCTTTTTTCTGATACAATACATTTAATGGCAGAGTTCCAGCACTTCTCAGCAGAACTAGAATACTTTAAATAGGAGAGTACCAGTACCTCCCAGCAGTGCTACAACACATTTAATGGGAGAGTACGGCACTTCTCAGCACTGCTGCAATGCATTTCATGGCAGAGTTACAGCACTTCTCAGCAGGACTAGAATACTTTAAATAGGAGAGTACTGGTACTTCTCAGCACACTCTACCTAGAGAGGTACACCCCTCGTGCTAACTCACACTCCCCCTGAAGGCCCACACTCCTCTTAATGATGCACACTCCTCCTGATGACACACACTCCTCCTGATGATGCACACACACTCCTCCTGATGACGCACACTCCTTCTGATGACACACACTCCTCCTGATGACGCACACTCCTTCTGATGACACACACTCCTCCTGATGATGCACACAGCTTCTGATGACACATACTTCTCCTGATGATGCACACTCCTCCTGATGACACACTCTGCTTATGATGATCAGCACTCCTCATGATGACGCACACTCCTCATGATGACACACACTCCTCCTGATGATGAAAAACAGATCCTGTGCACACGCCTATGAGATAACTGGTCCTGAAGTTTAGGACTCGACAAATAGGGGAGAAATCTCTTGAGGTTGAAATGAAGGTCAGACACAACGGTTGTGAGTGTGAAGAAGATTTATAAGTGAATTATGGTCAGTGCAAATAAAATAAGCCAGCCGACACGTGTTTCGTCACACCGTGAAGGAGATGTGACTCATCAGGGCTGATAGTGCTTGAAAATGGCCAATAGCGTGGTGGCGATTGAAAACTATATTGCCAGCCACGTGTGCACATTGAAAGCGATAAATCAATGTGTGCCCTGTTCATAGTGACGGGAACGGTGAATCTAGACGGGTGCGTCCCAGATTCAAACAGGGACCTGAGGAAAGGAAAAGCGCGCCCCTCAGTGAGGACGGGAAGCGTTCACGCTCCGGGTAGTGGAACCAACGCAGGTACTGGTAATTAGTGCGGGCGGGAAGCGTTCTCGGTCCGGGTAGTGGAACCCTCCTTATGATGCACACTGCTCCTGATGACGCACACTCCTCCTGATGACGCCCACTCCTCCTGATGATGCACACCCCTCCTGATGATGCACACTCTAGCTAGAGAGGCACACTCCTCTTGATGATGCACACGCTTCCTGTTAACACACACAAACCCCTCCTGATGATGCACACTCTAGCTAGAGAGGCACACTCCTCTTGATGATGCACACTCTTCCTGTTAACACCTTAGCTGCTTTGGAACGTCCAGCTCCAGTGCTGAACGTTCCATTGCGCAGGTGCAGCTGGAACGTCCAACGGCCGACTGCAGCACTCCCGAGGTAGTGGTGCCGTCGGCCATTGGTATAGGCGCAGCACTTAAGAGGTTAACACACACAAACCCCTCCTGATGATGCACACTCTAGCTAGAGAGGCACACTCCTCTTGATGATGCACACTCTTCCTGTTAACGCACACAAACTCCTCCTGATGAAGCACACTCTTCCTGAGGGTACACACTCCTCTTGATGATGCACACTCTTCCTGTTAACGCACACAAACTCCTCCTGATGATGGACACTCCTCTTGATGACGCACACTCCTCCTGACGATGCAAACCTCTCGTGATGATGCACACTCATCCTGATGACACACACTCTTTCTGATGATGCACACAGCTCCTGATGACACACACTCCTCCTGATGATGCACACTCCTCTTGATGACACACACTTCTCCTGATGACGCACACTCCTAATGGCACACACTGCTCCTGATGATGTATACTGCTCTGGATGACACACACTCCTCCTGATGATACACACAGCTCCTGACGACACACACTTTTCCTGATGATGCACACTCCTCCGGATGACACACTCTGCTCTTGATGATCAACACTCCTCATGATGACGCACATTCCTCATTATGACACACATTCCTCCTAATGAAGCAGACTCCTCTTGATGACACACACTGCTCATGATGACGCCACTCCTCCTGATGATGCACACTCTACCTAGAGAGGCACATTCTTCTTGATGATGCACACTCTTCCTGTTAACGCACACAAACTCCTCCTGATGATGCACACTTGTTCTGATGACACAAACTCCTCTTGAAGGCACACACTCCTCATGATAATGCACACTCCTCTTGATGACACATACTCCTCCTGATGACACACATTCTTCCTGATGATGCGAACACCTCCTGATGACACACACCCGTTCTGATGATGCACACTCCTGATGACACACACTCTCGATAGAGAGCCACACTCCTCCTGATGACACACACTCGTTCTGATGATGCACATTCCTCTTAAAGATGCACACTCCTCGTGATGACACACACTCTTCCTGATGATGCGAACTCCTCCTGATGACACACACTCGTGCTGATGATGCACACTCCTGATTTTTTTTTTTTTTTGAGACCCACAGCCTCAGTTTTTATTTATTTTCACAAAGTAAAATGTACACAAAGCCAATCAATCATACAATGTTATATAATCAGCAGTCTTTTCATACTCGGCAGTGTGCCCGGCATTTCGGACGTATTCAAGTGAAAGTAAACAGTAGCCAGGAAAGATGCATTAGTCCACAGTTAACGGTAGCTAGAAAAAAGCAAGCATGTTAAATCTGCAGTGTAACCCACTGCATATGGGCAAAAATTGTCCTTGACGGGCAAGAGCAATTGTTCAGGGCTGTGCTTCCTGGGTAATACAGATGGTGCATTGGGCTTAGCCACTTCCCGCAGTATGTTACAGAGCACGAGGCTACAGTCATGTGATCATGGCAGTACATCATTACATAGAACTAAAACGCAAGAACAGAAATCATGATCACAGCAGAAACATCTCCAACTGCAAACAGAGAAGAAAAAAAAAAGAAAAGGGGGGGGAAAACACATCAACAACAATAAGACTAGTGCTCGCATGTATAGCAGTGTGGCTGTATTGCCAACATACTGGGGACATCGGATGGGGCCAGTAGAGGGAGGGAGCAGTCGTGTATTGAGGGTTGCTGTAGCAATGAGGTGGCAGGGGGGAGAACTGTACACATATCTGGTAGATCGTAGCCCCAATGGGGGTGGGGGGGGGCGGAGGGGGGGTGATGATGCACACTCCTGATGACGCACACTCTAGCTAGAGAGGCACACTCCTCTTGATGATGCACACTCTTCCTGTTAACGCACACAAACTCCTCTTGATGATGGACACAAACTCCTCCAAATGATGCACTATCCTCCTGAAGACGCACACTCCTCCTGATGATGCACACTCCTCTTGATGACACACACTCCTCCTGATGATGCAAACCTCTTGTGATGATGCACACTCCTCCTGATGTCACACACTCGTTCTGAGATGCACACAGCTCCTGATGACACACACTCCTCCTGATGATGCACACTCCTCTTGATGACACACACTCCTCCTGATGACGCACACTCCTCCTAATGGCACACACTGCTCCTGATGACGTACACTGCTCTGGATGACACACACTCCTCCTGATGGTGCACACTCCTCCTGATGATACTACACACAGCTCCTGATGACACACACTTTTCCTGATGATGCACACTCCTCCTGATGACACACGCTGCTCCTGATGATGCACACTCCTCCTGATGACACACTCTGCTCCTGATGATCAACACTCCTCATGATGACGCACATTCCTCATTATGACGCACACTCCTCCTGATGATGCCCACTCCTCCTGATGATGCACACTCTACCTAGAGAGGCACATTCTTCTTGATGATGCACACTCTTCCTGTTAACGCACACAAACTCCTCCTGATGATGCACACTCGTTCTGATGACACAAACTCCTCCTGATGACACACACTCTTCCTGATGATGCGAACACCTCCTGATGACACACACTTGTTCTGATGACACAAACTCCTATTGAAGGCGCACACTCCTCCTGATAATGCACACTCTTCTTGATGACACATACTCCTCCTGATGACACACACTCTTCCTGATGATGCGAACACCTCCTGATGACACACACTCGTTCTGATGATGCACACACCTGATGACGCACACTCTAGCTAGAGAGGCACACTACTCCCGATGACACACACTCCTCTTGAAGATGCACACTCCTCCTGATGATGCACACTCCTCTTGATGACACACACTCCTCCTGCTGATGGAAACTTCTTGTGATGATGCACACTCCTCCGGATGGCACACACTTGCTCTGATAATGCACACAGCTCCTGATGACAGGCACTCCTCCTGATGATGCGAACTCCTCCTGATGACACACACTCGTTCTGATGATGCACACTCCTGATGACGCACACTCTAGCTAGAGAGGCACACTCCTCCTGATGACACACACTCGTTCTGCCGACGCACACTTCTCCTGATGTTGCACACTCCTCTTGATGATGTACACTCCTCCTGAAGACACAGACTCGTGTTGATGCACACTCCTCTTGAAGATGCACACTCCTCCTAATGATACACACTCCTCCTGATGACACACACTCCCCTTGAAGACACCCACTCCTCCTAATGACACCTACTCCTCTTTAAGACGCACACTCATCCTGATGATGCACACTCCTCCTTATGATGCACACTCCTCCTGATGTTGCACACTCCTCCTGAAGACACAGACTTGTTGTGTTGATGCACACTTCTCTTGAAGATGCACACTCCTCCTTGTGATGCACACTCCTCCTAATGGCACACACTCCCCTTGATGACACCCATTCCTCCTGATGAAACACACTCCTCTTGAAGACACACACTCCTACTGATGATGCCCACTCCTCCTGATGATGCACACTTTACCTAGAGAGGCACACTCTTCCTGTTAATGCACACAAACTCCTCCTTATGATGCACACTCTTCCTGATGAGGGACACAAACTCCTCCTGATGACACACACTCCTCTTGAAGATGCACACTCCTCTGGATGACACACACTTGCTCTGATAATGCACACAGCTCCTGATGACACACACTCCTCCTGATGATGCGAACTCCTCCTGATCACACACACTCATTCTGATGATACACACTCCTGATGACACACACTCTAGCTAGTGTGGCACATTCCTCCTGATGACGCACACTTGTTCTGATGATGCACACTCCTCTTAAAGACACACACTACTCTAGATGATGCAAACTCCTCCTGATGACACACACTCGTTCTGATGATGCACACTCCTGATGACGCACACTCTAGCTAGAGAGGCACACTACTCCGAATGACACACACTCGTTCTGATAACTCACACTTCTCTTGAAGACGCACGCTCCTCCTGATGAAGCACACTCCTCCTGATGGAACACACTCGCTCTGATGATGCATACTCCTGATGACGCACACTCTAGCTAGAGACGCACACTCCTCCAGATTTCACACACTTGTTGCTATGATGCAGACTTCTCTTGAAGATGCACGCTCCTCCTGATGATGCACACTCCTCCTGATGACACACACTCGTTCTGATGCACACTCCTGATGACGCACACTCAGGCTAGAGAGGCACACTACTCCTGATGACACACACTCGTTCTGATGACACACACTCCTCCTGATGACGCAAACTCCTCCTGATGATGCACATTCCTCCTGATGACACACACTCGTTCTGATGATGCACACTCCTGATGATGCACACTCTAGTTAGAGAGGCACACTCCACCCTATAACATACACTTGTTCTGATGATGCACACTTTTTTTGAAGACGCACACTCCTCCTGATGATGCACACTCCTTCTGATGACACACACTCGTTCTGATCATGCACACTCCTGATGACGCACACTAGCTAGATAGGCACACTACTCCTGATGACACACACTCGTTCTGATAACGCACACTCCTGATGACGCACACTCTAGCTAGAGAGGCACATTCGTCCTGATAACACACACTCGTTCCCATGATGCACACTCCTCTTAAAGACGCACACTCCTCCTGATGATGTACATGCCTCCTGATGACACACACTCCTTCTGATGACACACACTTGTTCTGATGATGCACACTCGTGATGATGCACACTCTAGCTAGATAGGCACACTACTCCTGATGACACACAATCGTTCTGATGATGCACACTCCTGATGATGCACACTCTAGCTGGAGAGGCACATTCGTCCTGATAACACACATTTGTTCCTATGATGCACACTCCTCTTAAAGACGCATACTCCTCCTGATGATGTATATGCCTCCTGATGACACACACTCGTTCTGATGATGCACACTCTGGCTAGAGAGACACACTCCTCCTGATTCCACAAACACTTGTTCCTACTTGTTCTGATGACTCACACTCCTCTTGAACATGCACAATCCTCCTGATGATGCAAACTGCTCCTGATGATGCACACTCCTTCTGATGACACACACTTATTCTGATGATGCACACTCCTGGTGACGCACACTCTAGCTAGAGAGGCACACTCCTCCTGATGACACACACACATTCTGATGACACTCTCCTCTTGAAGACACACTCTCCTACTGATGACGCACACTCCTCTTGATGACACACACTCCTCCTGATGATGATCAATCCTTCTGATGAAGACCACTCCTCTTGATATCCCTTTGCATTCCTACAGTTTTGCTACTGTTGTACTGGCTGGACTGCCTTCAGTGTATATTAGGTATCATCAGTGCATCACTTTTACTACTCTTGCATTTATTGGTGAGACATTTTTAAATTTTAACCAGTTTTATTATATTTGCGTTGTGTGACGTGAGAGTAGTACATTTTAAAATATATTTATCTTAATAGTTTGCGTAGTTTGGTAGTAGTGGGAACATTATATGTATTACAATTTATATTTTATAATATTTTATCATTTTTCTGTTATTTTGTTTTTGTTAATTTAAAATTTATAATATTTGTAATTATTAATATTTTTGTTATGTATAATCATGTTTGCTAACTTTGAAGAATGTTAGGTTGTTTAACATTTGTATTTAATTATAACGGTTTGTTTTTTAAAGATTTTACATTAATGGAATATATATTTATTTGTTGTTAGATTATTTTAAAATTATAATGTAAATTACATTTATTAGTTTAATAACTTTTCTGTAAGTAGATATATACAAATATATATTAATCATTATATGTGTGTCTACAGTTTTCAAATTCAATTAATTTTGTTATATTAGTTAAGATATATTTTAACTATTTTTTTATTTAAAAAAATTATGTTTCTATTTAATAAATTTAACATTTGTTATTTTTATTTTATATATATATTTAAAAATAGATATTTAAGACATCTATTTTAATTATATCGATAATTTTTGTTGCTGATATTTCTGTACTTACCATTACAACTATAAGATGCCGATATTTTATTTTTTAAATCAATATTTTGGTGACAATATTTTGGTGTGGGGCTATTTTGTGATTTAATATTTTGTCAGTGAACCCTCATGAGGAGTGTGCATCCTCAGAAGGAGTGTAGTTTAGCTGGAGCAGTGAGCATCTACAGGAGGGGTGTGCTTCTATAGGATGAGAGTGGTTCAGCTGGAGCAGTGAGCGTACTCACGATGAGTGTGCATCCTTAGGAGCAGTGAGGTTCAGCTGGAGCAGTGAGCGCACTCACGAGGAGTGTGCACCCTTAGGAGTAGTGTGGTTCAGCTGGAGCAGTGAGTGTCCTCAGGAGGAGTGTAGTTCAGCTGGAGCAGTGAGCGTACTCGCAAGGAGTGTGCATCCTTAGGTAAAGTATGGTTCAGATGAAGCAGTGTGTGTCCTCAGCAGGAGTGTGCACCCTCAGAAGGAGTGTGCACCCTCAGAAGGAGTGTGCACCCTCAGCAGGAGTGTGCACCCTCAGAAGGAGTGTGCACCCTCAGCAGGAGTGTGCACCCTCAGTAGGAGTGTGCACCCTCAGAAGGAGTGTGTACCATCAGGAGGAGTGTGTACCATCAGGAGGAGTGTGTTTCATCAAGAGTGTGAGTCATCGGGCGTGTGCGTCATCAGGAGGGGTGTGGCTCTCTAGTAAGAGTGTGCACCTTCAGGAGGAGTGTGCACCCTCAGTAGGAGTGTGTGTGCTTCATCTAGAGGAGTGTGTGTACATCAGTGGTCCTCTAACAAAGTGGCAGGGTGGGCCACAGGAGGGTGCTTAGGAGAGGTGGTGAAGTCGTGAGGGGGTTCATTATCAAAATCAGAATAAAAAAAAAAATAACTCACCTGATCGCCGCCACCTCCGCTGTCCACGCCAACATGCTCTTCCTGCTTCTGGGACATGCTCCCAGACTGCACTGCGGCCAATCATGACGAAATAATGTATGTTTTCAGGATGAAACTTCGAAATAGCCCTACAAGGGGCCCAACAGAAGGCTTCTAATGGGCCTATGGGGGTTCACACAGCCCCAAGTAGTCCCTAATGTAGGGGCCAAAGGGTTCTGCGAGCGGAGCCAGCCAGTGACCGCCAGGGGCCTTGATATGAATCAGATCAATGCTAGCTAAATGGGAATCCAGGGATCCCACCAAAGCCTGAAGGGTCCTGGAGGGCTTCAAGGACCCCCCAACAAAGCACCTGCATTTGTAAAGTGCAGGCTAACACTTTCCTGCGCCCCGGCACTAATCACCATCGATATTTTGCCCGCAATGGTTCCTACTCGGTATTCAGGGTGCACACCACCTAGGAAGGATGAAAGGCTGAGTGGAGCTGCTGGGATTGCAACCTGTGGCTATGACGTCACATACATGTTGTTGAGGTGAATGCATAGAAGGGATTTAAAGGGGGCTACGCGTGGTTTCATAGGGGTTTCCGTGGGTTTGAAATAGCCATAAAGTGTGCTGGGGGCTTTAGAGGGCCCTCGAGGAGGAGCAGGGGCCCCACGTCGAGTTCAAGCCGGTGGAGGGGCCCCACGTCGAGTTCAAGCCGTGATACAAGGGATATTGAAGGGCGGTGAGTCGGTATGAAGGGCTCCTTCGCATTAAGCAGTCATAGAGGTGACTTCTGGGGCCACACAGGTGAATTCAAAAGGCCCTACATGCGACATCTTAGGACTGACTATACAAGGGACAGAGGCGAGCTTGAAGGGGGCCTGTGGGTGGCTTTGAGGGCAGAGGTGGCTTCAAGGGCCCTTCAGGCAGTTCAAGGAATCCTACAAGGGGTTCGAGGTACGCAGTGTTACAGCGAATAGTCCTACATAAGACCCCTAAGGGCGCTGCAAAGAGTCTCTGCAGATAGTGTCAGGAACCCTATAGTTGGCTCAAAAAGGGCCAACAGGATCAGGAACCCATACATTAGGGTGCCTGGTGGGCGGGGCCGGGGACCACCGTTGGTTTGAATTGAATCAACAGACAGATGACAGAGTGCCTGGCACCGGGGGACTAGAGTGCCTGGCACAGGGGGCCTGGAGTGCCTGGCACCGGGGCTAGAGTGCCTGGCACCGGAGCTAGAGTGCCTGGCACCGGGGGCCTAGAGTGCCTGGCACCGGGGGCCTGGAGTGCCTGGCACAGGGGGCATTGAGTGCCTGGCACAGGGGGCCTGGGGTGCCTGGCACCGGGGGCCTGGAGTGCCTGGCACAGGGGGCCTGGAGTGCCTGGCACCGGGGGACTAGAGTGCCTGGCACCGGGGCTAGAGTGCCTGGCACCGGGGCTAGAGTGCCTGTCACCGGGGGCCTAGAGTGCCTGGCAATATTTGTTTAGGAGTCTACAAGCAAGTGACCCACCAGGATGCAGGGGCCCTGATAGGCAATGCCAAGACCCCTCAAGATCATCCAAGGGCCACTGCCAAAGGTTAAAGGGGTCAACAGTAGGGTGCATGAGGCCGTGCAGGCGGGACAAGGGGGCCTCGCAGCGCCTCTCAGAAGACAGAAAGGTAAGTGCCACATTTTGCATGGTGTCTGCAAACAAACAGAGGGTCCATTGGGACAGCAGAGGGTCCCAGGCATGGCCTCCCACCCCGGTCTCTCACCTCTGCACCCCACTGTCAGCATTACCAGCGCGCGCACTGCTTTAAGAGCGGAATATTGATTAAAACACATCGCAGAGACATTACATCTCTGGGCGAGGTCAGAGTTCAGTCACACAGCTGGTAACTGCCTTGAGGCAACTTTGTTAGAAGTCTCAGCCGGGCCCAGAGCCACCAGCAGCCCCCCCCACCGGAGCCCTGGCCTCCCCGTGAAGTTTGATATGGCTCTGGGGGGACGGGACAAGAGTGCCGAAGATAGGGAAGAGGAACACAGATCAATGCGCAGGGGCGCTGACCTCTGACCCTCGCCTGCTCTAACATCTTTTAATGTGCCATAGTAAATCTTTGTTGTGGTCCTGGGCGAGTGGGGTGACTCATATGGGAGGGGCCCCTGAATGCTGTGTTACACATGGAGTGTGGGGACACAGTGAGCGTCACCCACAGAGTAGGGGGGTGGGAGGGGGTGCAGCCCCCCCAAGACCGATGTACCCAGCAACAGCCCTACGGCTGCTCTACCCCATGTCTGCTCTGCTCTGTCCTGCTTAGAGCCCCATGACTGCTCTGCCCTAAAGTAGTCCCATGTCTGCTCTGTCCTGCTTAGAGTCCCATGCCTGCTCTGCCCTAAAGCAGTCCCTTGTCTGCTCTGTCCTGCTTAGAGCCCCATGTCTGCTCTGCCCTAAAGCAGTCCTGTGTCTGCTCTGTCCTAAAGCAGTCCCATGTCTGCTCTGCCCTAAAGCCGTCCCATGTCTGTCCTGCCCTAAAGCAGTCCCATGTCTGCTCTGCCCTAAAGCCGTCCCATGTCTGTCCTGCCCTAAAGCAGTACCATGTCTGTTCTGTCCTGAAGCAGCCCTCTGTCTGCTCTGTCATGCAGGAGTCCCATATCTGCTCTGTCCTGCTTAGAGTCCCATGCAGGCTCTGTCCTAAAGCAGCCCCGTGTCTGCTCTGCCCTAAAGCAGTCCCATGTCTGCTCTGCCCTAAAGCAGCCCCATGTCTGCTCTATCCAGAAGCATGCCTGCTCTGCCCTAAAGCAGTCCCATGTCTGCTCTGCCCTAACGCAGTCCTATGCCTGCTCTGCCCTAAAGCAGTCCCATGTCTGCTCTGCCCTAAAGCAGTCCCATGTCTGCTCTGTCCTGCTTAGAGTCCCATGTCTGCTCTGCCCTAAAGCAGTCCTATGTCTGCTCTGCCCTAAAGCAGTCCCATGTCTGCTCTGCACTAAAGCAGTCCCATGTCTGCTCTGTCCTGCTTAGAGTCCCATGTCTGCTCTGCCCTAAAGCAGTCCCATGTCTGCTCTGTCCTGCTTAGAGTCCCATGTCTGTTGGTAAATTAATATCTCCTTTTCATGAGTACTGTATAAAGTTCAAAACTTCCATATTGAAAATAGTAATTATATGTACCCCTTTATTAAGGTAACAACTGGAATTCATCCCCTCCTGACTTCGTGAAAGCGGTCTTTAAATCCTATGCCTTCCTAATAAAACAAACAGGTAACCCAAATAAAAGAGAACCACTCAATGTAAAATCATGTTGAAACAACTTATGATTTGCCTTTGGTTAATTAGAATAATCTGGTTACCCAACTATGTTCAACAATCATTCCTTTTTTTACTCTAAACCCCCCTTTAAGAACAGAAATGAAGAGTGGTTAAATGTAACCATGAGGTCTTAGGTGGATGATAATGAGTGTGTGATTATAAAATGTATGTATAGTGTTATGAATTAGACTCTACTGTTCATTTAGCTTAGGCTATCAGTTTGCCTTTTTTGGATTCCACGAAACAGGGAATCCCACTTGGGGAGTGTTTCCAAGTAGTCTGTTACTGCACAGTGTCAAAAATGTCAACCCTGCATGTATCATATCAATACGCTTTATATATGTTTTATAAAAAAATTAGTATGATGAAAATGAAATTATATGTTGGAATGTCTCTTTGTATATATATCAAGAATACGGAATTAAGACACAGCTTTTTATTTCCAGATTTTACTCTTGTCCCCTGCCCAGCATACTACCCAGGCCCTGACGAAGGTGTGGCCACATTGGCCTCTCACCGAAACGCGCGTCGGCACGTTTTCCCAGGAATACGGCATTCTGTCCTAACTACACCAGGACCCGTATTAATACCATCTGCCTGGATGAACCTCCCGATTTAGGCAACTTATTGAATATCTATTGTTGTCTACGCCAGGACTATATGAATGAATGGATGAATGAAAGTTGAATGTTCAAACAATAGTTAGAGAAAACCCCTGTGTGAATGAGTATGGTTGTTTGTTTGAAGTGTGGTCAGTACTGGGCAGATCTTAATCCAGAAAATAATTTTTGCCATGTGTCTCGTAAAATATCACTGTGACTATTTAAGTTATACATGTCTGTCTTTTGAAAATTTAAAATAATATATTTAAAAAGGGAAAAATAAAAAATATGTATTCGTCCAATATATGTTGTTGAGTCTGTTTGGATTGACCTGGTCTTTGTCCTGTGCAGCTTCAGCCTCTGGGTTAACCACCCCCCCTTCTCCTATCACATTTGGATCCTCTAGCTAGGACCTCTACAAATATCAGGCAGGGTGCCTTCTCTCATTCTCTATACAGTAGAGTCCCATGTCTGCTCTGCCCTAAAGCAGTCCCATGTCTGCTCTGCCCTAAAGCCGTCCCATGTCTGTCCTGCCCTAAAGCAGTACCATGTCTGTTCTGTCCTGAAGCAGCCCTCTGTCTGCTCTGTCCTGGTTAGAGTCCCATGCAGGCTCTGTCCTAAAGCAGCCCATGTCTGCTCTGCCCTAAAGCAGTCCCATGTCTGCTCTGTCCTAAAGCAGTCCCATGTCTGCTCTGCCCTAAAGCAGCCCCATGTCTGCTCTGTCCAGAAGCATGCCTGCTCTGCCCTAAAGCAGTCCCATGTCTGCTCTGCCCTAACGCAGTCCTATGTCTGCTCTGGCATACAGGAGCCCCATGTCTGCTCTGCCCTAAAGCAGTCCCATGTCTGCTCTGTCCTGTTTAGAGTCCCATGCAAGCTCTGCCCTGCAGGAGCCCCGTGTCTGCTCTGTCCTACAGCAGTCCTGTGTCTGCTCTGTCCTGCAGCAGCCCTGTGTCTGTTCTTTCCTGCAGCAGCCATGTGTCTGTTCTGTCCTGCAGGAGCTGCGTGTCTGCTCTGTCCTGCAGCAGCCCTGTGTCTGCTCTGTCCTGCAGCAGCCTTGGGTCTGCTCTGTCCGGCAGGAGCCCTGTGTCTGTTCTGTCCTGCAGCTGAGCTGTGTCTGCTCTACCCTACAGGAGTCCCATTTCTGTTCTGTCCTGCAGCAGCCCTGTGTCTGCTCTGTCTTGCAGGAGCCGCATGCCTGCTCTGTCCTGCAGCAGCCCTGTATCTGCTCTCTCCTGCAGCAGCCCTGTGTCTGCTCTGTCCTGCAGCAGCCCAGTGTCTGCTCTGTCCTGCAGCAGCCCTGTGTCTGCTCTGTCCTGCAGCAGCCCAGTGTCTGCTCTGTCCTGCAGCAGTCGTGTGCCTGTTCTGTCCTGCAGCAGCCCTGGGTCTGCTCCGTCCTGCAGAAGAACTGTGTCTGCTCTGTCGTGCAGGAGCCTCGTGCCTGCTCTGTCCTGCAGCAGCCCCGTGTCTGTTCTGTCCTGCAGCAGCCCTGTGTCTGCTCTGTCCTGCAGCAGCCCCGTGTCTGTTCTGTCCTGCAGCAGCCCTGTGTCTCCTCTGTCCTGCAGCAGCCCTGTGTCTGCTCTGTCCTGCAGCAGCCCCGTGTCTGTTCTGTCCTGCAGCAGCCCTGTGTCTGCTCTGTCCTGCAGCAGCCCTGTGTCTGTTCTGTCATGCAGCAAGCCTGTGTCTGTTCTTTCCTGCAGCATCCCTGTGTCTGTTCTGTCCTGCAGGAGCCGCATGCCTGTTCTGTCCTGCAGCAGCCCTGTGTCTGCTCTGTCCTGCAGCAGCCCCGTGTCTGCTCTGTCCTGCAGCAGCCCCGTGTCTGCTCTGTCCTGCAGCAGCCCCGTGTCTGTTCTGTCCTGCAGCAGCCCTGTGTCTGTTCTGTCCTGCAGGAGCCGCATGTCTGTTCTGTCCTGCAGCAGCCCTGTGTCTGCTCTGTCCTGCAGCAGCCCCGTGTCTGTTCTGTCCTGCAGCAGCCCTGTGTCTGTTCTTTCCTGCAGCATCCCTGTGTCTGTTCTGTCCTGCAGGAGCCGCATGCCTGTTCTGTCCTGCAGCAGCCCTGTGTCTGCTCTGTCCTGCAGCAGCCCTGTGTCTGCTCTGTCCTGCAGCAGCCCCGTGTCTGCTCTGTCCTGCAGCAGCCCCGTGTCTGCTCTGTCCTGCAGGAGCCCCGTGTCTGCTCTGTCCTGCAGCAGCCCCGTGTCTGTTCTGTCCTGCAGCAGCCCTGTGTCTGTTCTGTCCTGCAGGAGCCGCATGCCTGTTCTGTCCTGCAGCAGCCCTGTGTCTGCTCTGTCCTGCAGCAGCCCTGTGTCTGCTCTGTCCTGCAGCAGCCCTGTGTCTGCTCTGTCCTGAAGCAGCCCTGTGTCTGTTCTGTCCTGCAGGAGCCGCATGCCTGTTCTGTCCTGCAGCAGCCCTGTGTCTGCTCTGTCCTGCAGCAGCCCTGTGTCTGCTCTGTTCTGCAGCAGCCCCGCGTCTGCTCTGTCCTGCAGCAGCCCTGTGTCTGTTCTGTCCTGCAGCAGCCCTGTGTCTGTTCTGTCCTGCAGGAGCCGCATGCCTGTTCTGTCCTGCAGCAGCCCCGTGTCTGCTCTGTCCTGCAGCAGCCCTGTGTCTGTTCTGTCCTGCAGGAGCCGCATGCCTGTTCTGTCCTGCAGCAGCCCTGTGTCTGCTCTGTCCTGCAGCAGCCCTGTGTCTGCTCTGTCCTGCAGCAGCCCTGTGTCTGTTCTGTCCTGCAGCAGCCCTGTGTCTGCTCTGTCCTGCAGCAGCCCCGTGTCTGCTCTGTCCTGCAGCAGCCCCGTGTCTGCTCTGTCCTGCAGCAGCCCTGTGTCTGTTCTGTCCTGCAGGAGCCGCATGCCTGTTCTGTCCTGCAGCAGCCCTGTGTCTGCTCTGTCCTGCAGCAGCCCTGTGTCTGCTCTGTCCTGCAGCAGCCCTGTGTCTGTTCTGTCCTGCAGCAGCCCTGTGTCTGTTCTGTCCTGCAGGAGCTGCGTGTCTGCTCTGTCCTGCAGCAGCCCTGTGTCTGCTCTGTCCTGCAGCAGCCCTGTGTCTGTTCTTTCCTGCAGCATCCCTGTGTCTGTTCTGTCCTGCAGGAGCCGCATGCCTGTTCTGTCCTGCAGCAGCCCTGTGTCTGCTCTGTCCTGCAGCAGCCCTGTGTCTGCTCTGTCCTGCAGCAGCCCTGTGTCTGCTCTGTCCTGCAGCAGCCCCGTGTCTGCTCTGTCCTGCAGCAGCCCCGTGTCTGTTCTGTCCTGCAGCAGCCCTGTGTCTGTTCTGTCCTGCAGGAGCCGCATGCCTGTTCTGTCCTGCAGCAGCCCTGTGTCTGCTCTGTCCTGCAGCAACCCTGTGTCTGCTCTGTCCTGCAGCAGCCCCGTGTCTGCTCTGTCCTGCAGCAGCCCCGTGTCTGCTCTGTCCTGCAGCAGCCCTGTGTCTGTTCTGTCCTGCAGGAGCCGCATGCCTGTTCTGTCCTGCAGCCGCCCTGTGTCTGCTCTGTCCTGCAGCAGCCCTGTGTCTGCTCTGTCCTGCAGCAGCCCTGTGTCTGTTCTGTCCTGCAGGAGCTGCGTGTCTGCTCTGTCCTGCAGCAGCCCTGTGTCTGTTCTGTCCTGCAGCAGCCCTGTGTCTGTTCTTTCCTGCAGCATCCCTGTGTCTGTTCCGTCCTGCAGGAGACGCATGCCTGTTCTGTCCTGCAGCAGCCCTGTGTCTGCTCTGTCCTGCAGCAGCCCTGTGTCTGCTCTGTCCTGCAGCAGCCCTGTGTCTGCTCTGTCCTGCAGCAGCCCTGTGTCTGTTCTGTCCTGCAGGAGCCGCATGCCTGTTCTGTCCTGCAGCAGCCCTGTGTCTGCTCTGTCCTGCAGCAGCCCTGTGTCTGCTCTGTCCTGCAGCAGCCCTGTGTCTGTTCTGTCCTGCAGCAGCCCTGTGTCTGTTCTGTCCTGCAGGAGCTGCGTGTCTGCTCTGTCCTGCAGCAGCCCTGTGTCTGCTCTGTCCTGCAGCAGCCCTGTGTCTGTTCTTTCCTGCAGCATCCCTGTGTCTGTTCTGTCCTGCAGGAGCCGCATGCCTGTTCTGTCCTGCAGCAGCCCTGTGTCTGCTCTGTCCTGCAGCAGCCCTGTGTCTGCTCTGTCCTGCAGCAGCCCTGTGTCTGCTCTGTCCTGCAGCAGCCCTGTGTCTGCTCTGTCCTGCAGCAGCCCCGTGTCTGTTCTGTCCTGCAGCAGCCCTGTGTCTGTTCTGTCCTGCAGGAGCCGCATGCCTGTTCTGTCCTGCAGCAGCCCTGTGTCTGCTCTGTCCTGCAGCAGCCCTGTGTCTGCTCTGTCCTGCAGCAGCCCCGTGTCTGCTCTGTCCTGCAGCAGCCGCATGCCTGTTCTGTCCTGCAGCAGCCCTGTGTCTGCTCTGTCCTGCAGCAGCCCTGTGTCTGCTCTGTCCTGCAGCAGCCCTGTGTCTGTTCTGTCCTGCAGGAGCTGCGTGTCTGCTCTGTCCTGCAGCAGCCCTGTGTCTGTTCTGTCCTGCAGCAGCCCTGTGTCTGTTCTTTCCTGCAGCATCCCTGTGTCTGTTCTGTCCTGCAGGAGCCGCATGCCTGTTCTGTCCTGCAGCAGCCCTGTGTCTGCTCTGTCCTGCAGCAGCCCTGTGTCTGTTCTGTCCTGCAGGAGCTGCGTGTCTGCTCTGTCCTGCAGCAGCCCTGTGTCTGCTCTGTCCTGCAGCAGCCCTGTGTCTGTTCTTTCCTGCAGCATCCCTGTGTCTGTTCTGTCCTGCAGGAGCCGCATGCCTGTTCTGTCCTGCAGCAGCCCTGTGTCTGCTCTGTCCTGCAGCAGCCCTGTGTCTGCTCTGTCCTGCAGCAGCCCTGTGTCTGCTCTGTCCTGCAGCAGCCCTCTGTCTGTTCTGTCCTGCAGCAGCCCTGTGTCTGCTCTGTCCTGCAGCAGCCCTGTGTCTGTTCTGTCCTGCAGGAGCCGCATGCCTGTTCTGTCCTGCAGCAGCCCTGTGTCTGCTCTGTCCTGCAGCAGCCCTGTGTCTGCTCTGTCCTGCAGCAGCCCTGTGTCTGTTCTGTCCTGCAGCAGCCCTGTGTCTGTTCTGTCCTGCAGGAGCTGCGTGTCTGCTCTGTCCTGCAGCAGCCCTGTGTCTGCTCTGTCCTGCAGCAGCCCTGTGTCTGTTCTTTCCTGCAGCATCCCTGTGTCCGTTCTGTCCTGCAGGAGCCGCATGCCTGTTCTGTCCTGCAGCAGCCCTGTGTCTGCTCTGTCCTGCAGCAGCCCTGTGTCTGCTCTGTCCTGCAGCAGCCCTGTGTCTGCTCTGTCCTGCAGCAGCCCTGTGTCTGCTCTGTCCTGCAGCAGCCCCGTGTCTGCTCTGTCCTGCAGCAGCCCTGTGTCTGTTCTGTCCTGCAGGAGCCGCATGCCTGTTCTGTCCTGCAGCAGCCCTGTGTCTGCTCTGTCCTGCAGCAGCCCTGTGTCTGCTCTGTCCTGCAGCAGCCCCGTGTCTGCTCTGTCCTGCAGCAGCCGCATGCCTGTTCTGTCCTGCAGCAGCCCTGTGTCTGCTCTGTCCTGCAGCAGCCCTGTGTCTGCTCTGTCCTGCAGCAGCCCTGTGTCTGTTCTGTCCTGCAGGAGCTGCGTGTCTGCTCTGTCCTGCAGCAGCCCTGTGTCTGTTCTGTCCTGCAGCAGCCCTGTGTCTGTTCTTTCCTGCAGCATCCCTGTGTCTGTTCTGTCCTGCAGGAGCCGCATGCCTGTTCTGTCCTGCAGCAGCCCTGTGTCTGCTCTGTCCTGCAGCAGCCCTGTGTCTGTTCTGTCCTGCAGCAGCCCTGTGTCTGTTCTGTCCTGCAGGAGCTGCGTGTCTGCTCTGTCCTGCAGCAGCCCTGTGTCTGTTCTTTCCTGCAGCATCCCTGTGTCTGTTCTGTCCTGCAGGAGCCGCATGCCTGTTCTGTCCTGCAGCAGCCCTGTGTCTGCTCTGTCCTGCAGCAGCCCTGTGTCTGCTCTGTCCTGCAGCAGCCCTGTGTCTGCTCTGTCCTGCAGCAGCCCCGTGTCTGCTCTGTCCTGCAGCAGCCCCGTGTCTGTTCTGTCCTGCAGCAGCCCTGTGTCTGTTCTGTCCTGCAGGAGCCGTATGCCTGTTCTGTCCTGCAGCAGCCCTGTGTCTGCTCTGTCCTGCAGCAGCCCTGTGTCTGCTCTGTCCTGCAGCAGCCCCGTGTCTGCTCTGTCCTGCAGCAGCCCCGTGTCTGCTCTGTCCTACAGCAGCCCTGTGTCTGTTCTTTCCTGCAGGAGCCGCATGCCTGTTCTGTCCTGCAGCAGCCCTGTGTCTGCTCTGTCCTGCAGCAGCCCTGTGTCTGCTCTGTCCTGCAGCAGCCCTGTGTCTGTTCTGTCCTGCAGGAGCTGCGTGTCTGCTCTGTCCTGCAGCAGCCCTGTGTCTGTTCTGTCCTGCAGCAGCCCTGTGTCTGTTCTTTCCTGCAGCATCCCTGTGTCTGTTCTGTCCTGCAGGAGCCGCATGCCTGTTCTGTCCTGCAGCAGCCCTGTGTCTGCTCTGTCCTGCAGCAGCCCTGTGTCTGCTCTGTCGTGCAGCAGCCCCGTATCTGTTCTGTCCTGCAGCAGCCCTGTGTCTGTTCTGTCCTGCAGGAGCCGCATGCCTGTTCTGTCCTGCAGCAGCCCTGTGTCTGCTCTGTCCTGCAGCAGCCCTGTGTCTGCTCTGTCCTGCAGCAGCCCTGTGTCTGTTCTGTCCTGCAGCAGCCCTGTGTCTGTTCTGTCCTGCAGGAGCTGCGTGTCTGCTCTGTCCTGCAGCAGCCCTGTGTCTGCTCTGTCCTGCAGCAGCCCTGTGTCTGTTCTTTCCTGCAGCATCCCTGTGTCTGTTCTGTCCTGCAGGAGCCGCATGCCTATTCTGTCCTGCAGCAGCCCTGTGTCTGCTCTGTCCTGCAGCAGCCCTGTGTCTGCTCTGTCCTGCAGCAGCCCTGTGTCTGCTCTGTCCTGCAGCAGCCCTGTGTCTGCTCTGTCCTGCAGCAGCCCCGTGTCTGTTCTGTCCTGCAGCAGCCCTGTGTCTGTTCTGTCCTGCAGGAGCCGCATGCCTGTTCTGTCCTGCAGCAGCCCTGTGTCTGCTCTGTCCTGCAGCAGCCCTGTGTCTGCTCTGTCCTGCAGCAGCCCCGTGTCTGCTCTGTCCTGCAGCAGCCCCGTGTCTGCTCTGTCCTGCAGCAGCCCTGTGTCTGTTCTGTCCTGCAGGAGCCGCATGCCTGTTCTGTCCTGCAGCAGCCCTGTGTCTGCTCTGTCCTGCAGCAGCCCTGTGTCTGCTCTGTCCTGCAGCAGCCCTGTGTCTGTTCTGTCCTGCAGGAGCTGCGTGTCTGCTCTGTCCTGCAGCAGCCCTGTGTCTGTTCTGTCCTGCAGCAGCCCTGTGTCTGTTCTTTCCTGCAGCATCCCTGTGTCTGTTCTGTCCTGCAGGAGCCGCATGCCTGTTCTGTCCTGCAGCAGCCCTGTGTCTGCTCTGTCCTGCAGCAGCCCTGTGTCTGCTCTGTCCTGCAGCAGCCCCGTGTCTGCTCTGTCCTGCAGCAGCCCCGTGTCTGCTCTGTCCTGCAGCAGCCCCGTGTCTGTTCTGTCCTGCAGCAGCCCTGTGTCTGTTCTGTCCTGCAGGAGCCGCATGCCTGTTCTGTCCTGCAGCAGCCCTGTGTCTGCTCTGTCCTGCAGCAGCCCCGTGTCTGCTCTGTCCTGCAGCAGCCCTGTGTCTGTTCTGTCCTGCAGGAGCCGCATGCCTGTTCTGTCCTGCAGCAGCCCTGTGTCTGCTCTGTCCTGCAGCAGCCCTGTGTCTGCTCTGTCCTGCAGCAGCCCCGTGTCTGCTCTGTCCTGCAGCAGCCCTGTGTCTGTTCTGTCCTGCAGCAGCCCTGTGTCTGTTCTGTCCTGCAGGAGCCGCATGCCTGTTCTGTCCTGCAGCAGCCCTGTGTCTGCTCTGTCCTGCAGCAGCCCCGTGTCTGCTCTGTCCTGCAGCAGCCCCGTGTCTGCTCTGTCCTGCAGCAGCCCCGTGTCTGCTCTGTCCTGCAGCAGCCCTGTGTCTGTTCTGTCCTGCAGGAGCCGCATGCCTGTTCTGTCCTGTAGCAGCCCTGTGTCTGTTCTGTCCTGCAACAGCCCTGTGTCTGCTCTGTCCTGCAGCAGCCCTGGGTCTGCTCTGTCCGGCAGCAGCCCTGTGTCTGCTCTGTCCTGCAGCAGCCCTGGGTCTGCTCTGTCCGGCAGGAGCCCTGTGTCTGTTCTGTCCTGCAGCAGAACTGTGTCTGCTCTGTCCTGTAGTAGCCCTGTGTCTGTTCTGTCCTGCAACAGCCCTGTGTCTGCTCTGTCCTGTAGCAGCCCTGTGTCTGTTCTGTCCTGCAGGAGCCGCATGTCTGCTCTGTCCTGCAGCAGCCCCGTGTCTGCTCTGTCCTGCAGCAGCCCTGTGTCTGCTCTGTCCTGCAGCAGCCCTGTGTCTGCTCTGTCCTGCTGCAGCCCAGCAGCCCTGTGTCTGTTCTGTCCTGCAGCAGCCCTGTGTCTGTTCTGTCCTGCAGCAGAACTGTGTCTGCTCTGTCCTGCAGCAGAACTGTGTCTGCTCTGTCCTGAAGCAGCCCTGTGTCTGCTCTGTCCTGTAGTAGCCCTGTGTCTGCTCTGTCCTGCAGGAGCCATGTGTCTGTTCTGTCCTGCAGGAGCCCTGTGTCTGTTCTGTCCTGCAGCAGCCCTGTGTCTGTTCTGTCCTGCAGCAGCCCTGTGTCTGCTCTGTCTGGCAGGAGCCCTGTGTCTGTTCTGTCCTGCAGCAGCCCTGTGTCTGCTCTGTCTGGCAGGAGCCCTGTGTCTGTTCTGTCCTGCAGGAGCCCTGTGTCTGTTCTGTCCAGCAGCAGCCCTGTGTCTGCTCTGTCCGGCAGGAGCCTCATGCCTGCTCTGCCCGGCAGGAGCCCTGTGTCTGCTCTGTCCTGCAGCAGCCCTGTGTCTGTTCTGTCCTGCAGGAGCCCTGTGTCTGCTCTGTCCTGCAGCAGCCTCGTGTCTGTTTTGTCCTGCAGCAGCCCTGTGTCTGTTCTGTCCTGCAGGAGCCCTGTGTCTGTTCTGTCCTGCAGGAGCCCTGTGTCTGTTCTGTCCTGCAGCAGCCCTGTGTCTGTTCTGTCCTGCAGCAGCCCTGTGTCTGTTCTGTCCTGCAGCAGCCATGTGTCTGTTCTGTCCTGCAGCAGAACTGTGTCTGCTCTGTCCTGCAGCAGAACTGTGTCTGCTCTGTCCTGCAGCAGCCCTGTGTCTGCTCTGTCCTGTAGTAGCCCTGTGTCTGCTCTGTCCTGCAGGAGCCATGTGTCTGTTCTGTACTGCAGGAGCCCTGTGTCTGTTCTGTCCTGCGGCAGCCCTGTGTCTGTTCTGTCCTGCAGCAGCCCTGTGTCTGCTCTGTCTGGCAGGAGCCCTGTGTCTGTTCTGTCCTGCAGCAGCCCTGTGTCTGCTCTGTCTGGCAGGAGCCCTGTGTCTGTTCTGTCCTGCAGGAGCCCTGTGTCTGTTCTGTCCAGCAGCAGCCCTGTGTCTGCTCTGTCCTGCAGGAGCCACATGCCTGCTCTGTCCGGCAGGAGCCCCGTGTCTGTTCTGTCCTGCAGCAGCCCTGTGTCTGTTCTGTCCTGCAGGAGCCCTGTGTCTGTTCTGTCCTGCAGGAGCCCTGTGTCTGTCCTGTCCTGCAGCAGCCCTGTGTCTGTTCTGTCCTGCAGCAGCCCTGTGTCTGTTCTGTCCTGCAGCAGCCCTGTGTCTGCTCTGTCTGGCAGGAGCCCTGTGTCTGTTCTGTCCTGCAGCAGCCCTGTGTCTGCTCTGTCTGGCAGGAGCCCTGTGTCTGTTCTGTCCTGCAGCAGCCCTGTGTCTGCTCTGTCTGGCAGGAGCCCTGTGTCTGTTCTGTCCTGCAGGAGCCCTGTGTATGTTCTGTCCAGCAGCAGCCCTGTGTCTGCTCTGTCCTGCAGGAGCCACATGCCTGCTCTGTCCGGCAGGAGCCCTGTGTCTGTTCTGTCCTGCAGCAGCCCTGTGTCTGTTCTGTCCTGCAGGAGCCCCGTGTCTGTTCTGTCCTGCAGCAGCCCTGTGTCTGTTCTGTCCTGCAGGAGCCCTGTGTCTGTTCTGTCCTGCAGCAGCCCTGTGTCTGTTCTGTCCTGCAGCAGCCCTGTGTCTGTTCTGTCCTGCAGCAGCCCTGTGTCTGCTCTGTCTGGCAGGAGCCCTGTGTCTGTTCTGTCCTGCAGCAGCCCTGTGTCTGTTCTGTCCTGCAGCAGCCCGTGTCTGTTCTGTCCTGCAGCAGCCCTGTGTCTGTTCTGTCCTGCAGCAGCCCTGTGTCTGCTCTGTCTGGCAGGAGCCCTGTGTCTGTTCTGTCCTGCAGCAGCCCTGTGTCTGCTCTGTCTGGCAGGAGCCCTGTGTCTGTTCTGTCCTGCAGGAGCCCTGTGTCTGTTCTGTCCAGCAGCAGCCCTGTGTCTGCTCTGTCCTGCAGGAGCCACATGCCTGCTCTGTCCGGCAGGAGCCCTGTGTCTGCTCTGTCCTGCAGCAGCCCTGTGTCTGTTCTGTCCTGCAGGAGCCCCGTGTCTGTTCTGTCCTGCAGCAGCCCTGTGTCTGTTCTGTCCTGCAGGAGCCCTGTGTCTGTTCTGTCCTGCAGCAGCCCTGTGTCTGTTCTGTCCTGCAGCAGCCCTGTGTCTGTTCTGTCCTGCAGCAGCCCTGTGTCTGCTCTGTCTGGCAGGAGCCCTGTGTCTGTTCTGTCCTGCAGCAGCCCTGTGTCTGCTCTGTCTGGCAGGAGCCCTGTGTCTGTTCTGTCCTGCAGCAGCCCTCTGTCTGCTCTGTCTGGCAGGAGCCCTGTGTCTGTTCTGTCCTGCAGCAGCCCTGTGTCTGTTCTGTCCTGCAGCAGCCCTGTGTCTGTTCTGTCCTGCAGCAGCCCTGTGTCTGCTCTGTCTGGCAGGAGCCCTGTGTCTGTTCTGTCCTGCAGCAGCCCTGTGTCTGTTCTGTCCTGCAGCAGCCCTGTGTCTGCTCTGTCTGGCAGGAGCCCTGTGTCTGTTCTGTCCTGCAGCAGCCCTGTGTCTGTTCTGTCCTGCAGCAGCTCTGTGTCTGCTCTGTCTGGCAGGAGCCCTGTGTCTGTTCTGTCCTGCAACAGCCCTGTGTCTGCTCTGTCCTGCAGGAGCCACATGCCTGCTCTGTCCGGCAGGAGCCCTGTGTCTGCTCTGTCCTGCAGGAGCCACATGCCTGCTCTGTCCGGCAGGAGCCCTGTGTCTGCTCTGTCCTGCAGGAGCCACATGCCTGCTCTGTCCGGCAGGAGCCCTGTGTCTGCTCTGTCCTGCAGCAGCCCTGTGTCTGTTCTGTCCTGCAGGAGCCCCGTGTCTGTTCTGTCCTGCAGCAGCCCTGTGTCTGTTCTGTCCTGCAGCAGCCCTGTGTCTGCTCTGTCTGGCAGGAGCCCTGTGTCTGTTCTGTCCTGCAGCAGCCCTGTGTCTGTTCTGTCCTGCATCAGCTCTGTGTCTGCTCTGTCTGGCAGGAGCCCTGTGTCTGTTCTGTCCTGCAACAGCCCTGTGTCTGCTCTGCCCTGCAGCAGCCCTGTGTCTGCTCTGTCCTGCAGGAGCCACATGCCTGCTCTGTCCTGCAGGAGCCCTGTGTCTGCTCTGTCCTGCAGCAGCCCTGTGTCTGTTCTGTCCTGCAGGAGCCCCGTGTCTGTTCTGTCCTGCAGCAGCCCTGTGTCTGTTCTGTCCTGCAGGAGCCCTGTGTCTGTTCTGTCCTGCAGGAGCCCTGTGTCTGTTCTGTCCTGCAGGAGCCGCATGCCTGCTCTGTCCGGCAGGAGCCCTGTGTCTGCTCTGTCCTGCAGCAGCCCCGTGTCTGTTCTGTCCTGCAGCAGCCCTGTGTCTGTTCTGTCCTGCAGCAGCCCTGTGTCTGTTCTGTCCTGCAGCAGCCCTGTGTCTGCTCTGTCTGGCAGGAGCCCTGTGTCTGTTCTGTCCTGCAGCAGCCCTGTGTCTGTTCTGTCCTGCAGCAGCCCGTGTCTGTTCTGTCCTGCAGCAGCCCTGTGTCTGTTCTGTCCTGCAGCAGCCCTGTGTCTGCTCTGTCTGGCAGGAGCCCTGTGTCTGTTCTGTCCTGCAGCAGCCCTGTGTCTGCTCTGTCCTGCAGGAGCCATGTGTCTGCTCTGTCTGGCAGGAGCCCTGGGTCTGTTCTGTCCGGCAGGAGCCCTGTGTCTGTTCTGTCCGGCAGGAGCCATGTGTCTGCTCTGTCCGGCAGGAGCCCCGTGTCTGTTCTGTCCTGCAGCAGCCCTGTGTCTGTTCTGTCCTGCAGGAGCCCTGTGTCTGTTCTGTCCTGCAGGAGCCCTGTGTCTGCTCTGTCTGGCAGGAGCCCTGGGTCTGTTCTGTCCGACAGGAGCCCTGTGTCTGTTCTGTCCTGCAGGAGCCATGTGTCTGCTCTGTCTGGCAGGAGCCCTGGGTCTGTTCTGTCCTGCAGGAGCCCTGTGTCTGTTCTGTCCTGCAGGAGCCCCGTGTCTGCTCTGTCTGGCAGGAGCCCTGGGTCTGTTCTGTCCTGCAGCAGCCCTGTGTCTGTTCTGTCCGGCAGGAGCCATGTGTCTGCTCTGTCCTGCAGGAGCCCAGTGTCTGTTCTGTCCTGCAGCAGCCCGTGTCTGTTCTGTCCTGCAGCAGCCCTGTGTCTGCTCTGTCTGGCAGGAGCCCTGGGTCTGTTCTGTCCGGCAGGAGCCCTGTGTCTGTTCTGTCCGGCAGCAGCCCTGTGTCTGTTCTGTCCTGCAGCAGCCCTGTGTCTGCTCTGTCTGGCAGGAGCCCTGTGTCTGTTCTGTCCTGCAGCAGAACTGTGTCTGCTCTGTCCAGCAGCAGCCCTGTGTCTGCTCTGTCCTGCAGCAGCCCTGTGTCTGCTCTGTCTGGCAGGAGCCCTGTGTCTGCTCTGTCCTGCAGCAGCCCTGTGTCTGCTCTGTCCTGCAGGAGCCATGTGTCTGCTCTGTCCGGCAGGAGCCCTGTGTCTGTTCTGTCCTGCAGCAGAACTGTGTCTGCTCTGTCCAGCAGCAGCCCTGTGTCTGCTCTGTCCTGCAGCAGCCCTGTGTCTGCTCTGTCTGGCAGGAGCCCTGTGTCTGCTCTGTCCTGCAGCAGCCCTGTGTCTGCTCTGTCCTGCAGGAGCCATGTGTCTGCTCTGTCCGGCAGGAGCCCCGTGTCTGTTCTGTCCTGCAGCAGCCCTGTGTCTGCTCTGTCTGGCAGGAGCCCTGGGTCTGTTCTGTCCGGCAGGAGCCCTGTGTCTGTTCTGTCCGGCAGCAGCCCTGTGTCTGTTCTGTCCTGCAGCAGCCCTGTGTCTGCTCTGTCTGGCAGGAGCCCTGTGTCTGTTCTGTCCTGCAGCAGAACTGTGTCTGCTCTGTCCAGCAGCAGCCCTGTGTCTGCTCTGTCCTGCAGCAGCCCTGTGTCTGCTCTGTCTGGCAGGAGCCCTGTGTCTGTTCTGTCCTGCAGGAGCCCCGTGTCTGTTCTGTCCTGCAGCAGAACTGTGTCTGCTCTGTCCAGCAGCAGCCCTGTGTCTGCTCTGTCCTGCAGCAGCCCTGTGTCTGTTCTGTCCTGCAGCAGCCCTGTGTCTGCTCTGTCCTGCAGGAGCCATGTGTCTGCTCTGTCCTGCAGGAGCCATGTGTCTGCTCTGTCCGGCAGGAGCCACATGCCTGCTCTGCACAGAGTCCCATGTCTGATCTGTAAATGACAAATGCCCTTTATTTATGTGTTAATTATCAAAACATAAATACGTTTCTTACTGTGTTTGTAATATTGTGCTCTTTTTTGATACCATATGAATTCGGGATGTTTTATGATTGTTATATATTTTGTCTGAATTGTTTTTTATCTAATGTGTACATATGTGCTTTTATGGTTCTCAGCCGATAATAAAGCTTTTGGGAAAAAAATAAAAAAATAAAAGGCATTGTCATTTACAATGCCGATAGCTTAAACCTGTGTGCATGCAAGACCTATTGCATTGCAAATGCTTGTTTTGAAACAGAGACGGTTAGGGGTTTGAGCGTGCATCCTACGGTGCTGTAGGCCCTGTCCTGCACCCCTGCCCGGTCCGGTGCCAAAGCAGGACATATGGCCGACGCCCCAGCGTTCCAGAGCCGCGCCTCGGGGGTCCCCTGACCCAGGAGCCGGGTTGAGAGGCTCTCATCCCGGCCAGGGTCTGTGGTCTGCTCTGCTAACTGGCTTCTGTCTTTACACCTCGATGACGTTGGTTCTACTCCCGGCTGCGACGCTTGCCCGCCCCACGCCGTGTGATTCTAGGCGCATCCAAGTCTAAGCGCGCCGGGGGCCGAGCGCCCCGGGCCCTTCAGTTGCACCCTTGAGGCAAGGTTATCTTCGAGTTCGCTCGGCTGGAGCTGTGTGAGGTTTGACTCAAAGTGACATATTGTGTACTCTCTGCCCCCTTGGCAGCCTGGTACACTTCACTGACGGGGTATACGCGGCCGGGCGCGTTGGTAAAGCGCTGTTTAATGAACCCCTGAGCTGTTAGTGAGACAGGGGGTGACTCATTAACAGCCCCCGCCCACCCTCCCCCGAGCCTGCCCAGTTGTCGGTCGGTGGGCAGGAGCCCGCGGTTTTAAGACCCCGCTGGACAATCGATGCCCCACGGAAGGGCGGGTCAATAACTGAAGCTCAGATGAGTCCTGGGGGGCGAAGAGGGCTGAGTGGGGTCTTCGAGGGGGCACTGGGCAGGGTCAGGGGGTCGTACACAAGAAGCTGACTCTGCTTCCTTCTCTTAGCCCCCCAGATGGGAGGCCAGAGCAACAGGTGCGCTTCCTGCCTCTGCCCGGCGCGGCCAGATGTGTACAGAGACCCCATACTGTCCAAGAATCCTTTGCACAGGGCCGTCGGACTCCTAAGAGCATCAGTATATGTTGGGGGGGCGTCTGCCCTCTGCTTTATGTCCCCAGACATTCAAGTGCTTGCAAGGTCTGGAACATATGTGAGACTCTTGGACAATCTGCTTTCACCCTCTCCTGCCCCCGCCCTACCACTCCCACCCCCCAAAAACTTATCACTGACTATTTTTGCGCTTCGCCCTAGCGTCTCTGCACCAAAGGATTTTATCCTTGGTTTTTGAAACCTGTCCTAAGAGCAGACAGCGCGCGGCCCTGGCATCAGGGAGCTACGGTAAAAGAGGGGTTCAAAACACGTCACAGGTACATCCTCCCTGCACCACGAGACCACGGACTGCTCTATTCGAACCGACAACTTATTCTGGTGAGACTTGCTTCCACAGCAAGAAGCAACATGACAACAACATTCCTTGCCCATGCAAGCTCGGTGAGATGCAAGTAATAAAAGCTCCAGCAAGAAGCGCCGCCTTTGCGGTCAATTGTAAGAGTCCTTACCCCCCTGCGGTGCACCTGCCCTGCACTGATCGATGACCGCAGCAGGCTCCTCCCCCATCTCCTTGTCAATCAAGTGATTCGAGCATTTCAGGCAGCTGTGAACTGTTTTCTGAATGAAGCAGCTCCTCAAGCAATCGCTGGAGAAATACCATTTCTGGACAAAGCACACAAAATGAAAACGAATCTAGACCGACCGCCAACCTCTTCAGAATAGTAGGGCGCAGCGCTTAGAACGCCTGTAGAACAAACTCGACTGATGAGCTTGAGTGTGCACTACTCTGGGGCAGATTTACAAGAACTGAAGCATCTCTGCATTTTAGCAGAGATGCGTCAGTTCAATTGTGTCCTGCAAAAAAACCCTTGCGCCACCATAGATGCGTCGCATTTACAATGTGGCGCACCGTGGAGCAAGGATTGACAGATGAATCACGCAGCAGTTGGCGTAAAGGTAACGCATTGCAGGAGTCGAGTCGCAGGCGCAACGCAATTCCAGCAATGCCAGGAATGCTTATTCCAATTTTGCTGCATCACTCCTTGCGCCTGCTTCAAGCAGGCGTAAGGCTTTGACGCAGTGGCGTCATTAAAGTGATGCAGAGAAATCTTGTAGATTTCACGGAGTCTCTTTCGCAAGGCTTTCTTGCGATGGAATGCCCACCCAGCATACATTATACCTGACAAAGATATAATGTGATGCAGGGCTTTACAATGTGATGCATCTCCCTAGCTGCTATACAACGTTTACAACGCAATTTTTACAACGCACTACCACTACAACGCAGGCATTACCACGCATACCATTACAACGCATTGCGCTGGGGGGCGCTCTAGGATAGGGAATAAGTTTAATTTTATATCCAACACCTTCCCTAGTGTCCACGGGGACTGGAGTTGGAATATAAAATTATACTTACCACTATCCAGCACCTCTAAGCGCTATGCGTTGTAACGGTATTCGTTGTAAATACCGCGTTGTAATGGTATGCGTGGTAAAAGTATGCATTGTAACGTCATACATCCCCCTAGCTGCGTCACGTTGTAAATGTGTCGCAACATAGCGCATTGTTTAAAATGCCGCTGCATCACAAAAGTGACGCAACTGTGGCGTAAAAGTGTTGCGAGGGGCTTGTAATTCTGCCCCTTTGTGTTTGGACAGTGAATGGCAGTATGGTGCGGCTGCCCGGAGCCCTCAGCCAGCAGGTTTGGGTCATACACTGGCACTGCCCATTGCTTCCTGCTGATTTTGCACTCAAACTCTTATCCAACCCCTTGAAATCGCCCCTCAACCTGGAGTCTGAACCAAGATTTGCCAGTTTTTAATTCATACTTTTCCTATATTAAACATAGTGCTCTAAGAAGTTTAGCACTGGGCACTTTTTCGGACTCTAGCCGCTTTAACCTAATCTTCAGTTTTTATTCACCCCTGTTTTAATCTTGCGCTAATCATAAGAACTTCTTCCGATCCATAGCCGGCAGCAGACGAAGATCGCGTATACCTTATTACTAACAACCACCACCCAAGGTAATTGACAGCACTTATCACTCTACACTCCGACCCAACTCCCCCACCCAGAGAAAAACAGTAATAAGTTCTCAGGCACTATGAGGTGGGTGAAGCTAGCCGACATGTGCGTAGGGCCCCTGGATATGCAGCCCAACCTGGCCCTTGCAGGGTGTTGTACTCGTAGTTGGACCTCACTTGTTCAACTTTTTTATGGCCGATCTCTCGCCGATGCCAGACCAGGTGAACTCGCATCCCCCCACTTGAGTACAATACCCAGGGCTTTAAGTGGGAAAAAAAAACTTGGGGTGCTCTAAAATGGGCGGGGAAAACCACTTAAAGGGGCGTGGCCAATCCAAGTAGGGGCGTGGTCTGAATCAAGATAACTAGCATTGTGTTAGGGCTGGGGCAGGATCACGCAGACTAGTTCCTCTCTCTGCGTTTCAATTATTGCTTGATTACACTGCAGCCTTGACGCTCAGTGTGAAAAGTCAGAGCAGGGTTGTGCTGGAGCGGGCTGCCTGTGGTCGTCTCTCTCCTAATCATCCCATGATGTGAAGGCTGGCACCACTACGACGTTGCACATGCGCTGCAGGAAGGGAAATCCTGAGAGAAAATGGCTCTCTAAAGCTGCGTTCCTCCTACAACGCGGCTCACCTGGCATGCTCACTACCTCCGCTGCTCAGTGGTGAGCAAAATGAACATGCGCACATCGATGTGCATGCACTCACTGCAGTCGAGGAAAAAAAAAAAGAAAACAGACTACCTGTGGAGGCCTGAAAATAGAGCCTGATAGAGACCCATTTTGAAGCCCCCTGAAAATAACTGCCAGTGCTCAGACCCGGACAGACCCGGCCCACTTAAAGCCCTGTACCAAACATACAACACAAACCGTGCTCTGCCAACCAAAACTGAGAATGAGCAGTTACATTGAGCACCTTATATCAGCAATAACGTGTTGCACAAAGTACATGAAACAAATGCACTTTTAAAACTGCCTGACTCTAGGGCTCAAACTAAGCCTTGACATATGTCAAAGTAATGTAGCACACATTAGCTTTGTTTGAGTGCTAGGATGTAGGGGGCCTTTTTTGTGTGTCATTGGCAGGGAAAGTTTCATTTACTATCCAGTGCTTCAAACGGGCATGTGCTCTCCTGTACAGAGTGCCCACACTTTTGTAACTTGAAGGGGAGAGAGAGAGTACCAGCACTTCGCAGCAAACATCCGTTCTGTAGGTAGTAGGTACGTGAAGTTTTCTATTTCCATGAAATCAAATGGAGTCCCCCAAGCACAAAAAAAACTCCTGTCACCACCCCACTCCTGTCCCAAAGGGCAGGTGCACATCTTTGCTTTTCTTCATTCGCTGTCAATCCTTTTCAAAATGGGGGTGAGGCTGTTCAACATTAGCTTACCCCATCTCTGCACGCGCTGTTAACGAAGGGATCACAGGTACAATAGGAAGGGTGCAAAGTGACTAGATCCGAAATAATTGTGAAACTGTCCAAACTTAGGCAGAAATACACTTGGTGAAAGGAACCACCCAAATGTACTTTTCATTTTTGTTGCAGCCGGTACCGAAGTGCGAAGCAGTTGCAGCAGGTGGGGGCAGAGGAAGGGGTGACTGTGGTTTTTCGGCTGGCGCTATGAATGTTTATTTACTGCCTGCACGTTGTTTTTCAAGTGTCTGCCCAAATTATGCTCATCACTTTATATCAAATAATACGGCGAAGGAAGCACACTCGTATGTTTGAATAATATTTGAGGGTTTGGTGTTGTGCCTTTCTGATCCAAGACAAAGAAAAAGCACAGTCATGAAATGAAAAGGCTGTTCTATTCGGACACACTGCCTTTGGGGTAGTTTTGTGATCAGTTATGGAGGTTGGAATGCAAGGTTAAGAAATGCTTCTTCACATGCACAAAATTAATTCCAAGGACTTTTAGATGATCCTGTGCCAGTTACCACGCAGTTGCCTACTGCTCGTCTTCCTGCAAGATGGAGTCGTGTCGTGACCCGGTGGCACTGCTACTCCTGGCTTCTGCTGCCGAGTAGTGGGGGCGAGGAGACTGGAGAGGGAGTGTTGTGAGTTCGGGGACAGCACACCAGCTACTGTAAAAGTGAAAGCGCGGTAAGGGGCGCTGTGAAAAAGTAAGACGTCAGTTCTTCTGAAGTTGTTTGTGAGCATGGGCACATCATGTGCATGCTCTCACTGCTGTCAAGTAAAAAGAAAAAGAAAACGGACTTCCTTTGAAGGCCTGAAAACAGAGCCCGATAGAGACCCGGTTCCAGGCCCCCTAAAAATAACTGCCGGTGCTCAGACCCGGACAGACCCGGCCCACTTAAAGCCCTGACAATACCTATTTCACACCTATCCTATGCTGAGGATATAGTATTGTTAAGCTCTACAAAATTAGGCCTACAAAGAGCAATTAACCCCTTGCATGCACCGTTTTCATCTTTTCAACAAACACTGATGAAGGCAGCAGGAATGCGCTCACTAATGGAAGACAAAATCACATTAAATAGACGTGCCCACGCGTGGATGCTTTGCAATCATACACAAAACTTCAACCTGCAACATCCTTGGGTTTGACGTACCCCCCCCCCCCCCTACTTAGAAACAACGCTGCTAGCAATCCGTCTTGGCCCGTTACCGTCCAATGGAGACCAACCAAGCTGGAAATAGAATGGACGAAAGTCCTGCAGCCTTTGTGGAGCATTAAAACAGCCCCTCATCCACCTAATATGCATCTGTGCAGCATTAAAATCTGACCGATGTTTACTATTAAAAAAACTTTTAACATCAGGGGAATCCGTACCCGTAGATCTGCAACACTGAAATGTTTTGATCGAAATGACCTACAGCTCATTGTAACTCGGTAACATTCTTACTTCTGTGCGAGAAACGACTATGAAACAGGCTGATGGGAAAAGCACAATAGCGCTTTAATAAAACGCCGCACAAAATGGACATTGCGCTACCTCTATTCTTTTATCGCATTACAGGCAAATCAAAAACCTTTAAGGTGTATTTCTCATCTGGTGTAACTTACTCAGCTTTATCGATATATTGTTTGGTTTTAATTAACTTAAACAATAAAGAACTGAATCTGAATACTTATAGCTGGACCCTTTTTCAGTTTTTTATCTGTGCCGTTATGCTGCACACTATTGTTCCTTCAGGTCTCAATCTAATTACAGCTCATGCTTACTGTATGGATTGCCTGTATTAGCTTGGAGCTTTTAAATGGCTTTTTAAGTAAGCTGTGAAAACAGCTGCGAATATTTTATATTTTATTGCATTAACCATGTTATTTCTTACTTTCTTGGCTTAAAATGGTCCATGAACAGCATTATATATGGAGCTTTTTATGCCTTATACTTGCCGTACCAATTCTGATTATATTTCCATCACATGGGTCCCACTTTGATGGACTTAATTGTCTAAATACATTATTACTAAACTTGAAACACCCATCATCTGAGAGAGAGGGCTGAAAGGAGTGACCAGTCCCCCCCACACCCTACAGCACATACTTACTATTACACTGAGAGATCTCAGCAGAGAGGCCAGTCCCTCCACACACCCTACTAGGCACACCTGTCATCTGAGAGAGTGGTCTAAAAGGAGAGACCTGTCCCTCCCCACACCCTACACCACACTCTTATTACAAAGAGAAGTCTCAACAGAGAGGCCAGTTCCTCTTCAAACACTAGAGCTTATACTTACTATTACACTGAGAGATCTCAGCAGAGAGGCCAGTGCCTCCACATACCCTACTATGCACACCCATCATCTGAGAGAGAGGTCTGAAAGGAGAGACCTGTCCCCCCCCCCCCACCACACCCTACTATGCGCACCCATCATCTGAGATAGAGGTCTAAAAAGAGAGGCCCGGTTCTACCCACCCTCTACTATGCATACATATTATTGTAGAGAGAGGTCTCAGCAGAGAGGCCAGTCCCTCTGCAAACCCTACTATGCACACCCATCATCTGAGCTAGAGGACTGAGAGGAGAGGCCAGTCCCTCCCCACACCCTACTGTGCATACATATTATTATAGGGAGAGGTCTCAGCAGAGAGGCCAGTCCCTCCCTACATACCTATTATTATAGGGAGAGGTCTCAGCAGAGAGGCCAGTCCTTCCACACACCCTACTATGCACACCTGTCATTACAGAGAGAGGTGTCAGTGGAAAGGCCAGTCCCTCCCTGCACCCTACAGGTCACACCGGCAGGGGGTTGCATTTACGTATGCTAATTAAGTATTACTTTACATTAAGAAAACCCTAAAAATTCATTGAAAAAAACAAAGGTTAAAGTAACGTTATAGTTAGGTGAATTTCTAAGTGACAACATTAACGTTTTGAAAAAATAAAAAAACAACAGAAATCCAGCAGTTATAGTCAGCAGCGCTAACTGTAACTTGCGCCCCTGCCATGCGCTGCTTATGACCTCACATATTACGTCACTCACAACATATTCTATGACATCATTTATGACATCACTTATGACATCTTAAATTACATTATTGATGACATCACTATTGACATCATCCAAGCTTCGTTTTCCTGCATTTTGCTGTATGAATTGCAATGGCATTACATGCAGCATAGTTCACATTAAAAATCAACCACAGACAGTAGAGGCTGCTACCGATCGGGAGTGGTGGGTGGGAGGGGGAGGGATTGAGGCTCCACCTCTCCTCCGTCCTCTTCTTCCTCTCTCCATTGGCAGCAGGAAGCAACAGTAAGCACCCACTCCCCGGCTCCCCATAGCCAATCACAACGCTGAAATGCAGCATTGTGATTAGGAGGCTTTGTATTTTTCTCACCAGGTCTCTGTAAAGCAAGCCTGGTGGGGAAGATGCAAAGTTCACAGGACTGTTTCGGATTGGCCAATTAGTAATGCGCACTTAAGGAGTGCAAACCACTCCTCTCCTCTCCCAGCGCTGCCCAGGCCCGCCCAACGAGCCACTGACTCAATAGGAAAAATACAACGATAATAACGATACGTTATTATCATTGTACTTTTGCTTTTGAGTCAGTGAGGCGATGCTCCTCCGCCTTAGCCGTGGAGCCGCCACTGGCCACAGATATATAGGAAACCCTCATTGAATCTGGTGTGAAATCTGTATACAACTGTTCAGAGAAAGCCGAAACAGTGAATGGCAATTCCAAAACAAATGCCCTGCTATGGACTGCTTTTATCTGTATCAAACCCTTGACAGTCACCAAACCTACAAAGAGAAATTAATATGATATCTATAGAGAATTGAGTACTGTAAACAGAGCTTACTCTATAGAGATAGTTTATACCAAACTGTTTGCAAACACTGAAAATTTCACACAAAATAGACCACAGACTATTAAAAATATCTGCTAATAACAGTGCACACTCTAAGCAAAGGCTGTCAAAAAAGACACTATATACTATAAATAACCAAGATCTGAAGCTGCTAAACACCCTACAACCTGCACCGTTCATACTATGGTGAAAACGGTACAGATGAATAAATGAAATTAAATGAAAACAAGATTCCTAAAGCGCCTGGTTACCTATAGGCATCCCTGTGCTATATAGCCCGTCTTCTGAAGCAAAACAAGCACACGTACTAAAGATAGTACCTGGTGCACACAGTCTTGTATGCTAAGTAGAAATTGTCACGCTTAGACAGTTCTCTTCAATAACTCAAGGCTGCTTACAATAGTTAGTATGTGTAATCTATCTATCTATCTATCTATCTATCTATCTATCTATCTATCTATCTATCTATCTGCCTGCCTGCCTGCCTGCCTGCCTGCCTGCCTGCCTGCCTGCCTGCCTGCCTGCCTGCCTGCCTGCCTGCCTGCCTGTCTGTCTGTCTGTCTGTCTGTCTGTCTGTCTGTCTGTCTGTCTGTCTGTCTGTCTGTCTGTCTGTCTGTCTGTCTGTCTGTCTGTCTGTCTGTCTGTCTGTCTGTCTGTCTGTCTGTCTGTCTGTCTGTCTGTCTGTCTGTCTGTCTGTCTGTCTGTCTGTCTGTCTGTCTGTCTGTCTGTCTGTCTGTCTGTCTGTCTGTCTGTCTGTCTGTCTGTCTGTCTGTCTGTCTGTCTGTCTGTCTGTCTGTCTGTCTATCTATCTATCTATCTATCTATCTGTGTTGTTTGAAGCCATGAGGAAGAGGTGTGCACCTCGTAACATGTTGGAATTTAAAGAATTCTGGTGCAATGAAATGTTAAGAATAAGTGAATCATAATATTCAGAGTACATGTCTAAGAATTTTGCAGAGCTTGGATAACCATTGAATAACCCACCCGTTGGAAGTATGAATCATTTGGTGTTGAATAAACTCAGTGTTATACTAGACTAGTTGCCGCTCATGGCGGTCCCTGCGGCGGCAGCCCCACGGCCGTGTGTAAGAGCAGGGAGATGCTGGTAATGCCACAGGTAAGAGCAGGGCCGGACTGGGAACCAAAACCGGCCCTGGCAAAGTTCTCAGCCGCCCCCCCCTCCCACGGAGGTTGGGGGGGCGACTGAGCTCTTTACCGGGGCGGTTTTCGTCTGATTTTGTTACAGGGTCGATTTTGCAGCTATGCTATGCTGCAAACATGGCCCTGTAACAAAAACGGCCCCCAGGGACTCAAAACCGGCCCCCACCCTTGCGGCGCACCGGGGGATTGCTCGGTGCCTGCAATGGCCAGTCTGGCCCTGGGTAAGAGCGGGGGGAGGCCGCCGTGCTCCCGCACCACCTCCTTGCTATGCCACTGAATAAACGTGTTCTTTGCTTTACGATGGGGAGCTCCAGTGATTCAGTTGAGCCGGTGGTTGCCCCTGGGGGCCAATGGTACTCATTTTTGGTGGCCGTTATTTTCCCGCATCAGATTTCTACAGAGGACAAGAGAGGGAATAACACACAGTTCTGAAAAATGGAAGAGAAAGATGGTAAAACCATCACAAACTGACAAAGCAGGACCCTGCAAGAATGAGATGGGGGGACAGGAAGTTTCTGGTAGTGGATTAAAGAGGCATGAGGTGGATTTACGACTACCAGCCTTGGCATTCTGCACGCCAATGTTTATTTGTTCCGCCCGCAGGATTAGGAGCAGAGATTCGAGCAGAGGCACTCTTAATTCTACAAATTAAGCACAAGTCTGAGCTCAGCTCCTTGACAGCTGCATGGACTGGAGTCTCCAACAGGTCAAACCCAGGTGACCAGTAGCTTGAAGTAGCTCAGACACTGCCTGGGAGTAGCATCTGAGACTGCCTTTGGAGGAATGCAAAAAAACACTCGCCGCGCTACGCGGAGGTCTGCAAGCAGCGGAGTCCGTTAGATAAATGCGTTGTGCAGTGATTTTCAGAGCCATCCCCATAAGAGCTCTTGCCACCTCTGGTGCAGTTAACGATCTCAGAGGGATTACCTCTGGGTAGCGGTTACCATTGTCAACCAAGACTAGGGCCAACCTGTTGCCTAAGGCTATCTTGGGGTCCAAGGCTCCAATGATGTTGATGCCCACCCTTTCAAAGGGGATACTTTGATGGATGGTTAATGCGATCAGGGGAGCTTTGTTCTTTAACCCTGATTTCCCACTGGCCTGGCAGGTGGGACACGACCTGCAGAAAACACCTGAGGCTGTCTTCATTAAGGGCCAATAGAAGTGAGAGACAAGCCTGACAAAGGTCTTGTCTTGCCCCAAATGCCGTGCCAAGTAAATGTTGTGAGCCAGGCCCAGTAGGAAGGACTGGTAGCCTTAGGGGACCACCAGCACATGGGCTGCCCCAGCAACATGACAATTAGGCTCACTGTGGAGGAGATTTTTCTCCCAGTAGATTAGGTGATTCCCAGAGGCTTCACCTGCTACATGAGCTGAGGCCTGGTGCCTCAAGCCCTTAAGAGTGGGCGCTCTTTCTGCATGTGGCAGAATTTCTCCCTGGTCAGCCCCCTCAAACTGCCAGTTGGCAGGCTCAGGTAGGTCACCAAGAGCAGCGATTATTTTATTTATTTATTTATTTATGCAGGATTTGTAAGGCGCATGGCTCCCTCAGTGACGAGGCGTCCCAGTGCAACCAGAGATCAGACAAGAGACAAGGAGACACAATGAGCATCATATGGAGAAGTGTGGCTCACTGGTTAGAGGAGGCAGACCTGGAAGCAGAGGTCAGCCCGGGACCAGGGTTCAATTCCCGGCTCGGCGGGGTCTTGAGTCCTAAAAATGTTCATGGACTTGACAATTCTTGCTCCGGTGCCTACTCGATTCATGGGTTCACACTCTGCGACTCTGGGCAATAGCTTGCTTAATCTCCACAACGGCCCCTCGCGGCGGGATGCCTGGCTTTCACCTTGCGGATACCCTGCTGGGGTTATCTCACAGGGGAATACCAGGACGGGTTCCCTAAGCAAGTGCTTAGAAACCGCTCGGTTATTTGCGCTATATAAATACCTGTACATTTACATATATCAGATCAGATAGTGGGGAACAGCCAAGTTTTTAAGGACTTCCGAAATGTCAGAAGATTGGGGCTGGCTCGAATGCTACTGGAAGAGAATTCAAAAGTTTGGCTGCCAGAAGGCCAAACGAACGACCTCCTGCCCTTGCTTTCTTAACTCAAGGGGCACAGACCAGACCCTGATAACCCCATAGGGGCTTGAAGCCACAGGATTTTATGCGCAATGCATAATACCTTAAACTGAATGCGGGCTTCGATTGACAGCCAGTGCAGCTTCAAAAGCACCCGGGGCACTGAATGAGATCTTGGGAGTGCTACCAGCATATGCGCTGCCACATTCTGGACCCTCTACAGACGCTTGATGCTGGCTTTATTGGCACCTAAATATAAGGCGTTGCCATAATCAAGGCTCGCAAGGATGGAAGCCTGCAAGATGGTTTGGCGTACCTTGGGAGGAAAGAAGCCAAGCAAGGGCCTCAGTCCTCTCAAAAGCCCAAAGCACACTGCCGCTACAGCTCTTGTCTGCTTATCGAATGTTAGTCCAGTATCGAACCAAACACCCAAGTTCTTTACCGTCTCCTTTGGTGAAGAGCGCGGGTTTCAGATGATCAGGCCACCATTGCTCTGACCAGAGCTCCTGGTCCTTCCCAAACAATAAAATCTCGGATTTGCTGGCATTTAGTTGAAGGCAATTAGCCTTCATCCAGTCCGAGATAGCTGATAGAGCCTCCTTAAAATTCTCTAGATTCGTACGGCATTTTTTAGAGAAAGCGATCACCAGCTGGGTGTCGTCTGCATACGACACCAAGGACAGCCCCCTGCCTCTGGCCACTTCCGCCAAGGGTCCCACATACAGGTTGAATAAAAGTGGGCTCAGGATGGAACCTTGAGGAACCCCCCGGCCCAGGGCATGCACCTGGGAATGGAACGGCGGCACAGACACTTGGAACGACCGCCTGGCCAAAAATGACCGAATCCACTCCAGGGCAACATCCCTAATGCCGATCCTCAAGAGACGTTGAAGAAGGAGTTCATGTGACACCATATCAAATGCAGCACTTAGGTCCAACAGGACCAAGGCCGCAGAGTCACCTACAGCCAACCTGCTACGGATGGATTCCGTGACCGCAAGAAGAGCTGACTCCGTGCTGTGGCGGGGGCGAAACCCATGTTGGGATGGGTCAAAGATGTTATGCTCATCGATATAATTAGACAAGATGGAATTTACATGTGCCTCCACCACTTTTGCCATAAAAGGGAGCTGAGATATAGGGCGGTAGTTGCCTGGATCATCCGGGTCAAGTGATGGCTTCTTCAGCAATGGAATTATTTTAGCATGCTTCCACGCCCTTGGGACGGAGGCTAATTTCAGTGAAAGGTTGACCAGTTCTAGAGCCACCGGGGAGATGAGAGGTTGGAGCTGGCAAAAATAACTCCCGCCAGCGGGTCAGCTGGTGAGCCTGACTTGATTTTAGCACTTAAGATCTCAAACTCCTCAGGGGACAACAATGGCTATAACAATGGATAACAAGCCATTATTCACCCCATTGTCTGACCCTGCTAGCACAGCGTTTTCAGGGGGGGTGTTCCCTGTAGAGAGGCCCTGGTAAATCAACTCCACTTTTTCCACAAATTGGAGAGCTAAAGCCTTGCAATGATGATTTGACACTACACGGGAGATACTGGTCAGACCGGCACTCTTCATATTTTTAAGCAATTTAAAGATGGTTTTGGTAGGGTTGGAGCTTGTCAGGAGTTTATCGGCAACAAACTCTGCCCGTGTTTTGCGGATAAGCTTGTGATAATCCTCGACTGCCCCTCGATATACAGCTTTGACCGACGGCTCATAAGAGCGACGCCAGGCATGTTCCAATTGCTTGCACCCCTTCTTTGCCTGCGTTAGTAGATCTGTGAACCAAGGATTAGATGGTCCACGTCCATTACCTCCCCGCTTTGCTGGAATGCAGCTATCCAGACCAGCTACCAGCCTGTCCTGAAAGCACGCATGCGCCTCCTCGATATCTGTGGGAAGCTGGGGTCTATGTTCCGCTAACCGCGTGGCAAGCACCTCCCGGTCTAGCTTATGCCATGGCCGTTTTGGCACCACAGCAGGACGAACCACGTCAGCTCTACTCACTCTCAGTAGAGAGAATGGAATTACTAAATGGTCAGTCCATGTCAGCGGGACCGTGAGAGGGTTTTTAAGCATCCAAGATTGGAAAAGATGGGGTCAAGCAGATGCTCGGCCACATGAGTGCCCTCCGAAACCAGCTGCGGCAGCTGAAAAGCTTCTAGATCTGCTAAGAAGTTAGAGATGTCAGCCTTTTCTTCCAGCTTGAGGTGCAGGTTAAGATCCCTCAAAATGGTAAAATTTGCCGCTTTGCTAGCCATAAGTCCAATTTTATTCGCTAGATCTTCGAAAAAATTCCCGGAATGCCCAGGGCGTCTATAGATTAAAAGACCGGACATGGTCAGATGTCTTCCCAGGTTTGCTCGGGGCCTCCTCCTTAGGGACCCAGTCAACCTTCATTGTGAGAACTTCACATCGGTTTCCTACATCCCTTGCCCCTCTGCATGGCAGTTGTCTGGACCACCATTCCAGGCTCCAGACATCTTTGACTCCCTTTCCGGGCAGCCATGGCTTGTGTGGTCAGACTGACCCACTCAGGCAATCCAATCATTTCCAAGTGAGACCTGAGCTCTACCTCCCGTCAGGTAGTGTCCTCCAGGTCATTACCTTACAAACACTCAAGAGGCATGACAGAGCTCACAGCAGCTTTCAGAGAACCTGAGCCCCCCTCTCCCTTACTCAAAGAGGACCAGAGCCACAGGTAGATGCCTCTTGCGATTGTCGGTGACTATGACCTGGTGTAATTTGTTCAGAAGGACCTGCTCTGCAGACACAAGCTGACACTTGACAGTTCTCATGCTGAGTCCTGTGTCTTGCAGAGCCGTCACCCATTGCCACTAATTGTGACCCACTGCCTATACGTTGACGTATTTGCAAGCATGTGGGCTTTTGACACCATTTCTCCATACCTCAGAGATACTAGTGTTACTTTAATCTGTTCCCCAAGACTTTCTGAGACAGCATCCTCCCCAAGTGCTATACTCCCCAACTCAGGTGGCTGCCCACCGGTGGGGGGACTTTGCCCTCTTGGGCCATTTGCAGTCAACCTTAGAGTGATCATACTTGTAGCACTCTATGCATTGGGATATACACCTTCCTGTCTTTTGGCCAAAGAACGCCTTCTTCTTTGGATCAGACTGGGACTGGTTACCACTAAACCTTGGCAATTATTTAGGGGGCCTTTTGAGATCTCCTTGTTTTTTTTTAAATTCTTTTTTATTAGCAAAAGAAATCAACAATACAACACACAAACAATGACCAGGGTGTATCGGGTGACCACAGTTACATATTTATGGATGCTGCTCCCAACAATGACAGCGTAAGATTAAGAATAAAGGAAACTGGGCTAGGCGTCCTCCCTGTCCATGTCTGTAGGTTCCAGGTCTGGCGGCTCACAGATATCACCACAATAGGCATTCCAGGTTCAATCTCCTTGTTTTTAAGTGTTTCTCCATCCTTCTTCTGTTGGGAACCCTGACCACCTTTGTGAGTGTCCCCCCAGATGCCATTTTGGGCACTCTGGAGCTAGCCCAAAGGTCCGCCTCCTCAGCAAGCTTTCTGGGGTCAGTCAGCCTACTGTCAACTAGATGTTGGTGCAACTCTGTAAAACAGATACGGAGCATGTGATCTCTCATGATCAAATGACACAATTCATTAAAATAATTGACATTGCTGCCTCTCACCCAGTCATTCAGTGCCTTGCTTGAGTAATCAATAAAATCTAGGGAAAGCTTCTGGCTGTCCCTGAATCTTTGGCAATACTTTTCGGGAGTCAGACCAAATTCGGCAATCAGAATGTCCTTCATAGGAGCGTACTTGGTTTGGTCCCCAACCTCTAATGTCAAAAGTGTGTCCCTCCCAAGTGTAGGCATGTGCTTCAACAGACCATCCACCCCAGTGCCCCACAAGAACCCTCTGTACTGTGAATACAACCTCTTAAGGGGAGGGCAGTGAACTCCACTCCGCTGGTGGAGCTTGCAAAGTTTTTTCCACTTTGAGCTCCGCTTAGAGAGCAAAGTTCAGCAAAAAACTCCACCTCCTGCGTAGCAGAGTTTACCGGAGGTGGCCGCCAGCCCACCCCTACCTATGAGCAATCTCATTACCCTGATTACATCTTCCTTCATGGACTCCTTACCTAAAGCCCAATTGTCAGTGGTGGGCTGATGGCACGGGTCTGAGGGTTTAGCTAGTCCTCACAAGAAGTGGTTGGTGCTGCTGTACCAGTGAACTGCGTGCTCTGCTACATCCAATCACTGGAGCAGAGTTCCCAGCCAATCGGCGTGTGGCAAGGAAGGGGTTCTGCTGCTCTTCGGGTTTCAGAGGACCTGGTGACTGACATGAACAATGTCTAATGGCTGCAGGAGGTGAGTGACAAACATCCGAAGCAGGGAGGAAGACGGGCTGTTGTGTTGCTATTTCTGTGCCTGGAGCTCAGGCTGCGGAGAGTGGGAGCCAAGGGTCCTGCAGCCCGGACTGCAGGGACTCCGAGCAGGTACTGGGCTGGTGTAGAGAGTTACTCTGTGCTCGAGAAAGGCCGGTGGTTATGTCACCGATTCCTTATTCGAGGTATCAGAATATAATGTAGACAATATTATGCACCAAAGATTCTGATGGCGTCACTGCCAGTGATTTCGCGCAGCATGCTGGCATCATTCTTTCTCGTCATCTGCTGCTGAGACGAGTGATAGTGTTCTGCCCCTTTATAAACAAGAAGTACGGAAACATGCCTACAAGCCCCACCCCATATACATTAGCCATGGCAGAGTGGAACTCTGAGGAATTCCACTGAGTTTTTATGCAACTCTGCTGAATTCCACATAGTGCAACTCCGTGAGCTATGCCCACCCCTACTCTTAAGCACACAAACTCTTATCAATGTCATCTCCCACCACATATTTGGGCAGCAAATCCTTGGGTAGTCGGGACCTTCTGTCTCCATCAGGCACTGTATCACTGCTGTATTCTGCCTGCCTGACCTGGAACTTCAGTTCGTTTTGACTCAGTTCATGAGCCAAAAGTAGCTTCTACTCTGCTAAGACTCTTTCAGCCTCAGCCTTCCTCTCCTCAGCTTCCATTTTCAATCTTGCCATCTGCCGCTTGAATTCTCCGTCCTCCCCCCTCTCCCTCAGTTCCTCTGGGAGTAGGCCGTGGTCGGTGACACTGCTTCCTGCTCTCAAAGGGAGCTCAACTCCAGAGGTGTCTCCCTGAACTGCTGCAGGTGGTTCCTCAAAAGAGCCATTCTCAGTCTCCACCAACCCATCATTCTCTTTGGAGAAGGCCTCTGCCCAGGCCCCCTTCACCTACTGAAACTCCACCTTCCTGGTGGCTCCCCGGGAAGGTACCCCAATCTCCTGGCAGGAGCTTTTCAACTGGGTCACTGCATAATCTTCCAGGTAGGCCAGCTCAAACTCATGGCTACATTTGTGAAACCAGCCAGAGACATGATATAGAGGTTGAATCAAAACATGCAAAGCAGGAAAAAATGAAAAAGGCGAATTGGTCTTGGATGTGGATGAGCAGTGTACACCTAGCTAATGTATTGCACTTTACAGACACAAGTCTTATCCTGACCACTGATCACCAATTTTAGAAATTGGGGTTTCCAGTTGGCAGAGGTTGGCACCCTGTGTAAGCAGGAGTCACAATCCTTGTCAGGGTAGGTCAGAACACAGCCTAAATTATCTTGTGCTCACACTCTGGTAGCTTGGCACAGAGCAGTCAGGCTTAAATTAAGAGGCAATGTGTAAAGTATTTGTGCATGCAACACTTCATATAACGCAGTGAAAAATACAAAAAGACTCCACACCATGTAAGAAAAATAGATGAAGATTTTATAAACAAAACAAGATCAACACGACAAATATCCATCCAGTCGAAGTCGAAAAATGAATTTTAACAAATTAAATGCAAAATGTAGTGCTTTGATGCATCTAGCGCCCAAAGAGTTAATTGGTCGTGCTGGACCAGGGCAAATTTCAGGCCAACCACAAAGGAGCTTGGGCCGGATACAGTACTCATGCAGGGCCCGTAGCAAAAGTACCTTGATCCTGGGTGCAACAGCGAGATGCAACTGTGATTCCCATGCAGCTGAGGTGTTGTGCCAAATTTCTCCATGCAACTGCAGCCGTGTCAGTTCCCTAAGCAAAGCATCAGTTTCTAATGTGATGCGCTAGGTTTCTCCACGCTGTAGAGGCTATGCATCGATCTTCTCCACGCAGTGGCAGCGATGCATTGGTTCTGAAGCTGTGGTTTCGAGGTCGATACGATGATTCAGAGTGTGATGCGCCTGTCCGATTCCCGAAACAGCGTTGATGCGTCAATACTGCTCTCACAGTAGAGGATGCATCAGTTCTACTGGAGCAAATCACTAGGTCCACTTCCAAGGGTCTCGGACTGGGGTTCCACCACTTAGCAGGGCAGACTCACAAGAAGATGAGCCCAATGTTTGGAACAGGAGGGTTCTACGTTTTTTTGTCCCTGAGACGTGGGCAGCAGGAAGCAAGCCGGGAAGCCCTTGAAGTCACTCTGGGTTCAAGTGAGGCAGATCCAGTCATTCTCAATCAGCCAGTGAGAGAGCAGCAGGGCAACACAGCAACACAGCAAGGCAAGAGTTCAACAGGCAGCAATTCCAGTGGAGTGGCAGTCCTTATTCAGCACATCTGATGGTCTTCTTCCTGGCAGAGTGGTCACAGGTCCAGAAATGTACTGATTTGGTAGAGCCCGTGGTGAATTACTTGTATCCAGGGGTGCCTTTGAAGTGGGGGAAAGTTCAAAGAAAGCTTTGAAGTGAACAGAGGCTCCCTGGCTCCAGACACACTACAAGGGGGGTAATCAATTCTTTGTGTTGGGACAGGGCACAGCCCTTTCAGTTTTACGTGTCAGCTCCTCCCTTCCATGCTGATCAGGATGGTCCATCTGCTTGCAGATGTCCACCCAGGCACACCTGCTCTACCTTTAAGAGAGAAAGCAAGAAGCCAGCTGGCATCCACCCCAGATGTGTATCCCAGAGAGAAGCTGAAGGCAATGGCTAAAGTAAGTAAATGCCAACTTTCTAAAAGTGGCTTTTGCTAAACTGGAATTCAAAATCTAACTTCGCCATGAGTTGTGATTTTAAATTCTAAGTTTGGCAACACTAAACTTGAAAAGTTAATCTCTTCACAATTGGGAGTTACACTTAAAAGATGTAATAAGGCAATCCCAATGTTAATCTATGGGAGAGATTCGCCTTGCAGTAGTGAAAAACGAAAATGGTTTTCTTTCACTACCAAGGAATGTAAAGTTTAAAAATACATTTATTTATTTATTTTATTTATTTGATTTATTTTGAAAGTTTTATAGAGTGCGAACAAGATCCTTGCGGATATCAGAGCGCTTTCCAGTATTCAGAGTTGCATAATACATAGGGAATAGTATGAAAAATTATACAGGTAATAGAGGAGGGGGGACACATGCAAGGGATAATAGTATGAGTGCAAAGTACAAGACGTGGGGTAGAGAAACATGGGATAACATTAAAAACACAGCACAGGAACAGTCGTAGAGAGCTTAACTTGAGTATCTCGATTTCTTAAATTCCAGGGCAGGATATCGTGCCTAGGGAGAATGGATGGGCCCCCCCATCGCGGTAGTATGGGAACTATTCTTCATCAGATTTGCTTAGCGTCTAGTCAAGTAAATGTTGCCATGAGAATCGCTTTTACTTCCTTTTTGAAGGAGATGGTGGAAGAGTTCAATCTGGTCTCTGGGGGAAGAGAATTCCAGATCCTAGGTGCCATTCCGGAAAAGGTTTGTTTATATGTTTTCTTTTTGTTGAATCTTTGAGGTTTAAGTAGTATGTTGTCGACACCCCTAGAGGACCTAGACCCACTGGAGATTGTTAATATCTGGGCAAGGTAAATGGGAGCCTTGTGGTGTAAGGCCTTGTGTGTCATGCACACTATTTTTAGATGATTTCTTGCTTCAAGCAGGAGCCAATTCAAGGATTTTAGATCAGGGGAGATGTGGGAACTTCTTTTCGAGCCCGTGATGAGTCTTGCTGCAGTGTTGATTGAGGCTCTCAGGAGAGCTGTGATGACTTTTGGGAGGCCGCAAAGAGAGACACTTCCATATTCCACCCGCGGGATAACAAGCGCTTGAACAGCTAACTTGAAGTCATTGGCTGGCAGAAAGGGCTTTAGCTTCCTCAAAGTGTTGATCTGGAAGTTTGCTCCCTTTGTGACGTTGCTAATGTGTTTCTGCATAGTGAGATTGCTGTCCAGGATTATTCCCCAAGGATTTTGCAGAGTCCACGATAGTAGGTTGAACATTGAGTGCAGTGAGATGTTGGATTAGGTCTTGCATCAAAGGGACGTTAGCAGGTGGAGCGATAAGGAGGAATTCGGTCTTTAGAGCGTTCAATTTGAGGTGGTTTTCTGCCAGCCAATTTTGGTTGTTCTTGAGTGTGGTGTTAAGCCGTTTAATGTCTTCTAGGGTATTGATCTTAAGATAAAGTTGTGTATCATCAGCGTACATATGATATTGCAGGTTAGAGGTCTGTAGCATTTCGGTGAGTGGCTCCATAACAGGTTAAAAGTGTTGGGGATAGTGAGGACCCTTGTGGGATGCTCAACCTTACTGGAGCTGGTTTGGAAAGGGTGTTGTTGATCTTACATTGTTGTGTGCGGTTATGTAGGAAAGAGGTAAACCACTTTAATACTACTCCTGACAGACCCATCCTAAGTTTGAGAAGATCTATCAGATTCTTGTGTTTGACTGTATCAAAGGCTGAGGATAGATCTAGAAGAATGAGTAGGCATGATCCGTTCGGGTCAAGGATTTGTAGCGCATCATCGATGATGTGAGTCATAGCTGATTCCATGCTGTGACCTGCTCTGAAGACTGATTGGTGATTGTTAAGAAGGTCAAAGTGGTCAATATGTTCAGTTGCTGGTGTACGCATTTTTCAAGTAATTTGGCTAAGGTAGGGATATTGGAAATAGGGCGGTAGTTGTTAAGATCGGTGGAGTCGGCTGTTGATTTCTTTAGGATGGGTGAAACCTGTCCAACTTTGAGGGTGTTTGGAATGCATCCTTGTTGCAGTGAAGTATTAATGGTTTTGGTCCATAACGGAAGAAGCCACTGTGTTAGGTCTTTAACAGCGTTAGCGGGAAGTGGATCGATGAGGTGGTTGGAGGGTTTCAGGGCATTGAGAATCTTTCCTATGGTCTCTTCAGTATAGGTGTGAAAGGAGGACCATGTTGCTTCGTTCTTAAGATCATAATTTGAGGGGATTTTGAGAGGCAAAACGGGTAGAGAAGGGGAGTTTAGCATATGTGGTAACTAGTACAGTAATAGATTATTTAGGAGATCATTCTCAATGTTGACAGTCTTCTGAGTAAAGAAGGCAGAGAATTGTTCACAATTGGGTTGCGGATGGTCTGCGTTTTGTAGCCGCTGAGGTGCTTCCTTAGATTGAGATTTGATTAGCTCAAAAAAGCCAGCTTTGGTGTGCTTGATCTTTTTGTAATAAGCATTTCTTTTTTTCCTCAATAACTTAAGGTGATTAGTAGACGGGACTGATCTCCAGTTACGTTTAAGAGCTCTGAGAGATCACCTGTCTTCGTTGAGTAGGCCATTGTACCACGGTTTTGAGTCTTTAGTGGAAATTCTTTTAAGTTGAGGGGGGGCAACCTGATTAATAATTGCGGTCATAGAGTTGAGGTAGTGGCTGGTGAGGTCATTGACGTCCTAGATGCCAGAAGGTGGCAGTAGCAGGTTGCAGGTTGCTAAGGGTAATGAGTTTGGGTTAAGGCGTTTCAGGTCTCTTTTCCAGACCTTTGGTTTTGTGGCTTGAACTGAGTTAAATTTGACTGTTTCTTTGATGAAGAAGGTGATAACATGGTGGTCGGACCAGTCACAGGGTTGTATCGATTCCAGCTGAATGACGTCCCTTTTGGAGATAATTAGATCCAGGGTTGATCCTTTCTTATGTGTAGGGATATTGCAAGTTTGGGTAAGGGCAAGATCATCAAGGAAGTTTTTGAGGCAGTTGACCACTGAGTCTTTGTTGTCATTCCAGTGGAGATTGAAATCGCCAAGGTATATTTGGGTGTTTTAACGTCCGTTCCGTTGTTAGTTGAAATCAGATCCATGAGTTGTTCGGAGAATATTAGGTTGTCACCTTGAGGATGATAGATGATATGAAGTGAGCACGCTGGATTGCCGTTGCTGGTAATGTCTAGGCAGAAGTATTCGCAGGTGTGGAAGACCGGGGATAGGGCTCTAGTAATAGTGATGTTACTCCTATGTATACAGGATATACCTCCCCCTATCTTATCGAGTCTAACTAATCTGATAATGTCGTAGTTCGGGGGGACTATAATGTCCAACAGAGGGGTGGAGGATTCCATTTGTCACGTTTCGGTTAAGATTAGAAGGTCTAGTTCCTTTGAAATTATGAGGTCAGCTATGTCTGCAGCATGTCTAGAGGCAGATCTGCAGTTTAGGAGAGTGCTTTTTAGCTGGAGTGTGATGAGGGAGAAGGAGGAGTCTTGGGTGAGGGGGAAGCTTTTAAGGTTGCTATCGATGACCCCTCTGTTGTTGTGTCTGGGGGCTCTGAGTGGGTTGGGGGGATTAGTATGTATGGTTAACTGGCTGGAGGTAATGCATTTAATGAGAGACGGTTCGTATGAGTAAAGTAGAGATAGTAGATCACTCTCAGAAAACGGATTGATGCTTCGCTTAGGGCGAGAGAGGGTATTGTGGAGGGGAACTGAGTTCTAGATGGGAGGCGTGAATATAGGGGTGCGAGTCATGTGTTGTGATCGCTCGTTTAGGTTAAAGGCTCTTGAGGAGATATTGAGCCAAGGTAGTCTCGAAATAAGAGTTTTGAAAGATTGGAGTTCATTTTTGATATAGAGAAGGGCTGACATTATTTCCTCAAGTCTAAGGTCGGGTTCCGTGGTGAGAGGGGTTGGAGGCTGTGTTCTGTATGTAGGTGGTTGAAAAGGTGTAGGTGTGGATAGTGTTGGAGGGAGAGTAGTGCGAGAGGGAGGGTGAGTGAAGATAGTAGATGTCTGAGTTGAAAGGGTTGGTGGATGTAATGTGGGAGAGGGAAGGGACATTGGGGATGGGGTGAGTTTGGACGGTCTAGCATTATCAGTGGGATAGGGTGGTGTCGAGACATGTGACAAGCCAAGACCTCGACAGGGGTGGGTGTGGTGGGTGTAGTCATCTTGGTATAGGGAGAGTAAGACTCAGCCGCTTGAGGGGGGTAAGTGATGGTGACATGATTTCTGGGTGGATTTGGTGTGGTGAGGTGTGGTGCATTGGAGGGAGGGGAAGGTTGGGTGTCGACAAGGGGAATCCCATGTTGGAGGAGGTAAGGGTGGAAGAGGGCTGTCAGGTGTGTTATGTGGCGTAGGTTTTGTGAGTGCTGGAGTGTTAGCGGTGGGGGTAAGTTGGGTGGACGTCTTGTAGGGCTCAACGCAGGAGACCGCTGTCGGTGGAGGAAAGGGTAGGAGGGGGATTTCAGGTGTGTTATGTGTGGTGTAGGTGTTGTGAGTTGGGTTATGTTAACGGTGGGGGTAAGTAGGGTGGACGTCTCGTAGGGCTCCAGTGACGGAGGCGTGCAAGGGGGTTGGGCGGGGTTGTCAAATTGGTTGGGTGAAGTGAGTGAATGTGAAGTGGTGTTGAATGGAAAATGGGTACCCAAATGGGTTTTGGTCACTAGGTTTTTGATGGTATGGAAGATGTTATCCAGGAGATTAAGATTAGTGGGATAGCGTGGTGTCGAGACATGTGACAAGCCAAGACCTCGACAGGGGTGGGTGTGGTGGGGTGTAGTCATCTTGGTATAGGGAGAGTAAGACTCAGCCGCTTGAGGGGGGTAAGTGATGGTGACATGATTTCTGGGTGGATTTGGTGTGGTGAGGTGTGGTGCATTGGAGGGAGGGGAAGGTTGGGTGTCGACAAGGGGAATCCCATGTCGGAGGAGGTAAGGGTGGAAGAGGGCTGTCAGGTGTGTTATGTGGCGTAGGTGTTGTGAGTGCTGGAGTGTTAGCGGTGGGGGTAAGTTGGGTGGACGTCTTGTAGGGCTCAACGCAGGAGACCGCTGTCGGTGGAGGAAAGGGTAGAAGGGGGATTTCAGGTGTGTTATGTGTGGTGTAGGTGTTGTGAGTTGGGTTATGTTAACGGTGGGGGTAAGTAGGGTGGACGTCTCGTAGGGCTCCAGTGATGGAGGCGTGCAAGGGGGTTGGGCGGGGTTGTCAAATTGGTTGGGTGAAGTGAGTGAATGTGAAGTGGTGTTGAATGGAAAATGGGTACCCAAATGTGTTTTGGTCACTAGGTTTTTGATGGTATGGAAGATGTTATCCATGAGATTAAGATTGTGGTCTGTGGCTTGGATAAGGATAATGCCGTTGTTGTATATGGTGATGGTTGCTGTCGCCTGGAATAGCTGGGAAGGGGAAATAGATAAAAATATGCCATGTGCGGTTTTCTTCAAGGAAGAGATCGAGAGTGAGGTGAGGAAGGCTTTCCTCCATCGGGCTCTTTGTTTTGTGTGAAAAATGAGATCAGTGGTTGTGATCCCGTTGTGTGGTGAGAAATAGGGGTCAGCAAAGAGAGTTTCAGAGTGTTGTTTTATAAAATTGTGTTTGAAACGTTTGGCAGATTTTTTTGTGTGGTTGGAGAGGTAGATGATGTTGTAGGAGTGTGTGCCTGCTAGTTCCATTATCAGGGTAGTACAGTATGTGAGATGATATGAGATGAGAAGAAATGGGGAATGGAGCTCGTAGGGGAACGTGGTATGAGGGAGAGAGAGGTAATAGAGTGTTGAGCTCTCCCTCACCAACGACCCCGCCACCGCCAGAGCCAACCTTCACGAAGGGATGAAAGACGTAGCCGAATGGATGAAGAACAGCCGCCTGAAACTGAACTCGGACAAGACGGAAGTCCTCATCCTGGGATCTTCACCCTCCACGTGGGACGACTCCTGGTGGCCCCCCGCCCTAGGCAGCGCACCCAAACCTACAGACCACGCACGCAACCTGGGCTTCATCCTGGACTCCTCCCTCTACATGACCAGACAAGTCAACGCTGTCTCCTCGTCGTGCTTCAACATCCTGCGCATGCTACGTAAGATCTTCCTGTGGATCCCCACCGAGACAAGGAAGACGGTCACCCAGGCCCTCGTCACCAGCCGTCTGGACTACGGCAACTCCCTCTACGCCGGAACCACCGCCAAACTCCAGAAGAGACTCCAGCGGATCCAGAACGCCTCAGCACGACTCATCCTGGACATCCCCCGTCGCAACCATATCTCCAGACACCTGAGAGACCTGCACTGGATCCCGGTCAACAAGAGAATCACCTTCCATCTCCTCACCCACGCACACAAAGCCCTACACAACCAAGGCCCAGGATACCTCAACAGCTGCCTCAACTTCTACGCCCCCACACACCAGTTCCGATCGACCGGCCACGCCCTCGCCTCCGTCCCCCGCATCCGGAGAGCCAACACAGGGGGAAGGTCCTTCTCCTACCTCGCCGCCAAGACTTGGAACTCCCTCCCGACCCACCTCCGCCTGACCCAGGACCACCTCGCCTTCAGGAAGCAGCTCAAGACCTGGCTGTTCGAGCAGTAGCGGACCCCCCCCCCCCCCCCCCCCACCCCCCTAGCACCTTGAGACCCTCCGGGTGAGCAGTGCGCTATATAAATGCTTTGATTGATTGATTGATTGAGCGGGGCGGGAACTCTGGAATCAACTAGTAGTCCTCAGGGTGCTGGGTGTAGAGTTGGGATGAGTTCCAGAGTGGGCGTGTCGTGGGAGGATGGGAAGACGACTATGGGGAGAAGGTAAGGTAATTGTGGTGAGAAAAGGGGGTGGGATCACAGGAAGAATGTTGGAGTGAGGGAGGGGAAAGACTCAAGATTGAGGCAGGTGCACCATGGAATAAAGATCATGTAGAAAGAATGATTGAGGCAAGTGCAGCGTGGAATATAGATCACGCAGAAAGAATGGGGATTCTAAAAACTGAAGTGAGTGTCTATGGACTCTCACTGGTAAAGATTGTTCCAAGATGGCTTACACATTGATATTGTATAGTCCTTTGACTATTTCCATAAGGTGTGTGGTAGATCTGAAGTGAAGGTCTACGTGCCATCAATGGTACAGGCAGTCCAAGATGGCCGACACAATGGACTAACATAGCCTACACCAAACTGCAATGTACTCCTTTGTCTATCGCCAATAAATGCAATGGTAGTCAGTTAAGTCCTATTTCTATGGGCTGATGAGATTCTGATGGATATCCAGACTAGTCCTATTTCAATGACTAAGGGCTTGTAAAGGGAGGGCTAGTCCTCTTTCAGTTGAAACTGTAAATAAAACAGATGAAGTAGAAAAGTAAATAAAGGGAGGGATAGTCCTCTTTCAGTTGATACTAATTGTGGACAACAGTGAGGGTTGGGGGTGGGCCCCTCTACCTATAGATTACAGCCACGGCCATTTTGGGAGAATAACCGCTATGGTCACTGCCATTTTAATAACCCAAATGTCACGACCTGAGAAGTAACGAACATGAACTAGAATAATAAAATGCGGGCTAATAAAGACATATAGAGCACACAAGGAAGAAGGCATTATTACCTTAAAACAATGAGCTGGATTTTGTCGTCGTATTTTTGGTGTCCTAATGTGTTCTCCTTTGTAGGAGGAGGGCTGTAATTAAGAGGGTTTGGCAAACTGAAGTAATTCTTTGTTTCAGCCATGCGAGTTTTTATTCCATTTATCCATTGTATGCATCTGAAACTGAGCAGGGCCAGCGGGGGGCGGAGGCGAGCAGCGACTGTGAACCGAAAGTCAGGGAACTTTGAACTTTGCAGACTCAACGCAATCAGCGCGTCTCAACGTGACAACAACAACGGGACAGAGTTCGGGTCTCACACAAATAACCCAGTGGTGTTGTGCTACACATCAATCTGCAACCATTCCCAAGAGCACGCCACAGTGCTCCGATGACAAGAACAGCCGGTCGCTACAAGGGCACCCCAGGAGCCTTGATCAAGAGAGCCCGGGGGCATGTCCAAGGAACGGGCTCGACCCCTGGTCCAGTGTTCAAGGAGGCTGGAGTAGGGTCCGCTTCGGGGTTGTGACCCATAGGACCAGGGAGCAGGCAAGACTGTCGGAAACCAGAATGCTGGATGGTCCCGTGTGTGGACCGATCACTGCTGTGGCCTCCCAGACCCAACCCTTACCTTTGCCTCCATAGTAATTCACGCATCAGCCAGACACCTCGACTTCAAGGGCGCTGAACAGAAGGCGGGGGGCCCAAGTGCTGTGCCCCAAAGTTCGCAGGGCCAGGATGACGCGGGGTCAGCTGCTTAACGGGGGACGCTTCTCAGGGGAGTGGACCACCACGAAGCTGCCTCCAGCTGGCAACGACTCCCAGGTTTCTCCTCGCTCCGTGGTTAGGGTCGGGGGCCAACGGGGAAGACCAACCGCAACAAGTTCCGGGACGTGCGCAATTCACAGCTCCAGCAACTGCGGTCGTGTCCGGGGTTCCGTCCTCCACCCTGAGAGGGTGGGCCAGCTGAACCCGGGGTCAGCATCGAAAGTCTCAGACCAACCGCGCTCAGCTCCATGAACAGTCCAGCATACCTCAGAAAACCACCGTCTCAATCCCAGGCGGGTGCCGTCTCATATCATGCGAGAGAAGGTGTCGATAGGCAGAGAAGCCTCCCGGTCGAAATCTCCGCAATCCAAAATCAGGTAAGAAAGGCAGTGTACGAAGATGCAGATAACACAATGAAGTAGTAGGATTAATCCAGTTACTTGAAAGAATTCGGTTCCACAAAAGTTCACGCTAACCAGCGATATTTCCAACAGGAGGATCCCACGCGTTTGGAGCTCATTCACAGAACTCCTACCCGCGCCCAACTCACTGCTGCACACACCTTTTAAATACACTGCACCCTGCCCGATGGGTTAAACTGGGCATGCCTTAGGGGTGACATATGTATACAAAGGGAAGGTATAGGTAAAAGGGTTTACTTGCCAGGTTGATATGGCAATGTGAAACTGCACACTCAGGCTCTGCAGTGGCAGGCCTGAGACTATGTGGCTACCTAAGTGGGTGGCACAGTCAGTGCGGCAGGCCTACTAGTAGCATTTACTTTACAGGTCCTGAGCACATGTAGTGCACTTTACTAGGGACCTATGAGTACATTAAATATGCCGATTGGGGATGAACCAATATTACCATGTTTAGGTGAGAAAGCACCAGCACTTTAGCACTGGTTAGCAGTGGTAGAGTGTGCAGAGTCCTAAACCCAGCACAAAAAGAGGTCCAGACAAATGGAGGGGGCAGGCAAAAAGTTGGGTCAAGACCACCCTAAGACTGTCAGCTCTAACAGAGGCTGCCTAGGAGTATCTTGGAGACACCTTGGAATAGCATAGAGTCTGCCATGGAATAACTTGTAGTACCTTGAAGACCTCCTTGGAGTAGCTTGGAGACCTCCTTGGAGTAGCTTGGAGACCTCCTTGGAGTAGCTTGGAGACCTCCTTGGAGTAGCTTGGAGACCGCCTTGGAGTAGCTTGGAGACCTCCTTGGAGTAGCTTGAAGACCTCCTTGGAGTAGCTTGGAGACCTCCTTGGAGTAGCTTGGAGACCACCTTGGAGTAGCTTGGGGACTGCCTTGGAGTAGCTTGAAGACCTCCTTCGAGTAGCTTGGAGACTGCCTTGGAGTAGCTTGAAGACCTCCTTGGAGTAGCTTGGAGACTGCCTTGGAGTAGCACACTGCCTGTGAGTTGAGTTCAGGGGTGTTTAGTTGCTGCCATCTGATGCTACATGTTAACACTGCACCTTGTTTTGTGAAGTCTCTGCTGATTTCTGGTGAGAAGCCAAGCAAAAAATAAATACCTGGCGAGAGGAGAGATTTTGTTTGAATAGGGGACAGGAAGAATTGGCGCTCAGTGGGTACGAAGTACATAGGTTGTGTGTAGGTTAAGTTAGTACGGTGCAAACAGGTCAGGGGAACAAACCCAGACAGAAAACAGCCACTGCATAGACAGGGAACAAATCCCCTACCAAACAAATGTAAAACAAATACTGTGCACACGTTTTTAAATTGTTCAGTTCTCAAGTGAGAACTCAATGCATGAAATGAAAGTTCAAAAATGAGGTCGAGATCCAGCGTCGTTGAATAAATGTTTATGGTTCAGTCTAGATCAGTACATACGAAAAACAACTAGCCAACACGTGTTTCGTCACACCGTGTGAAGGATGTTACTCTTCAGGGCTGTTGACATCACAAACGATGATGTAACGACGCGCAAGTTCGAAAAGTATGAAATCTGGCTGCGTGGTAGGTCGAGGCGAGATGGGATGGTTGGTGTACCTACCTAAGGTAAAAGAAGCCGATAACTGGAAGCCTCAGGACTGGTATGTCCGCGGTGGCGTCCAGAAATCTTGAGACGTGCACGGATGAGTGCATGCGGGTTGGACTGCAATCCAGGTAGCGGTCACTATCCGCCTCGACCTACCACACAGCCAGATTTCATACTTTTCGAACTGGCGCGCCGTTACATCATCGTTTTTGATGTCAACAGCCCTGAAGAGTCACAGCCTTCACACGGTGTGACGAAACACATGTCGGCTAGTTGTTTTTCGGATGTACTGATCTAGACTGAACCATAAACATTTATTCAACGACGCTGGATCTCGACCTCATTTTTGAACTTTCATTTCATGCATTGAGTTCTCACTTGAGAACTGAACAATTTAAAAACGTGAGCACAGGATTTGTTTTACATTAATAAATAAATACCTCACCTCCAAGCACAATTCGAATGTTTTCTATTCCTTTATTTTCCATCTATATTTACTTCCTCTTATCTTTATAATTTCTTTCTTCCATTCTGTCTCTTTCTTTCATTCTTTGTTTTTTTTGTTCTCCTATTTTCCCTTTTTCTTTTTCTTATTTGCCTTTCTTTTTCTGCTTTCTTTCTCCCTTTATTGTCCCTTTGTCTTCTCCTTCCTTCCTTCCTTTCTTCCTTCCTTCCTTTCTTTCTTTCTTTCTTTCTTTGTTTGTTTGTTTCTCTCTTTCTCTCTTTCTTTCTTTCTTTCTTTCTTTCTTTCTTTCTTTCTTTCTCTCTTTCTTTCTTTCTTGCTTTCTTTCTTTCTGTCTTTCTTTCTTTCTTTCTGTCTTTCTTTCTTTCTTTCTTTCTTTCTTTCTTTCTTTCTTTCTGTCTTTCTTTCTTTCTTTTTCTCTCTTACCTTTTTCTCTCTCTTAATGTCTCGCCTCGCTGCCTTGAAGATTACTAAGCTTCCAAAATTAACTTTTTTATTGATTTGTGGTTGAAGATTGCCTTGTAGGTATACTCATGGGCATGGGGGTGGTTGAAGAGATATGTTAGTGTTCATTAGAGCACCGTCATCTGGTATTGATGTGCGACAGAGACCACAAACCCCAGTAAGACACCCACCTCTCGGAAGTGATTCATAAATGAGTAATGGGACAAAACCTTTCTAGTCACAGCTCTTGTGGCATTGGTGCTGTGTGCTCACTGCATTCGGAGTTAGTGCTCAGAGTCAGTGTGTGCTTGTCCTGAATGAACCCATACCCAATCCATGGTCCAACGATAGTGACACTCACGTGCCACCTGTCTGGTACATAATGTTGGTAAAGGTGTAAAACTTCAAGAATGGCCCACCCGGCTCCAGGGGACCCACCTGTTCACTGTCACATCGACTTCATTCAGATACCCCCGTTCTGTTCTCAAGAATAAGCACACGTCATTTGCTTGCATGACTTATGTGTGTGAGGATTTTACTTGTGCAAAAGCAGATGCAGTTTAACCCTGGGCATAGGACTACGCTACACTTGCGGAGCGTGCGTAGTTTGGGCAACTATGCGCTACACGAATTGCAAGTAGCGCAGTCCAAAAACGCCTAGCGTAGCGGGCATTTTTTGCTTGCTCGCGGTCCTCAACATCAAGTTGGCGGCCGCAAGCAAGCAAAAAAAACATCCCGGCGAGACTTTTTCCTCATCAACATCAAGTTGCAGATCGCGAGCATGGAAAATGAACCTGCCGGCGTGATTCTCAACGCAGGGAGGTCAGGTTTCTCATAACGAGTTGTCGCGTATGCTCGCGACCGCTCGCAATGAGAAACTACCAGTTCGCATTGAGTATGTTGCCGCTCGAGTACAAATCTACTTGAGCAGCAGAAAACAACCGCTTGCACTGTGCATAATGCGGTTTGCAATGATTGCACAGTGCAGACAGGCATCCGGCACTGTGCAATCAGTGCGAACAGCATTTTCCCTACCGCACTACGCAGTTCACGTAGATACGTGTGGCTTGCGTAGCGGGAAGTGCACTTCGCATAGCTACGCGTTTCGCTACTACGCGAACTACGCCCAGGGTAATTGCAGTTACTGTTGCAAAGAGGCTGATCTAGCTCTTTAACTCAAAATTAAAAAACCCTCTCAATATAGAGAATGGCAGGGGTAGTCACTTTGTGTTCAGGGACGGTACAGAGCCCACAACTTTCCAATGTACTTCCAAACCAAGGGCCTCATCCACAAAGCAGTTTTAGGATCACAGAGGTCAAATCGGAGCATTTGTGATCCAAAAAGGCATTTTTAAATGTACACAGATTCATTAAGTTATGTATTCATGTTTTGCAACCTAAATCTGGTTGCAAAACATGAATATTTTACCACCAAGCCACAGGAGGTGGTAACCATTACAAACCGGAAGGGGTCCCCAAGAAAACCTTTCTCCTTTCTTAAAGAGTGCAAAAAACTTTTTTTCAGAGCAAGCAGTGGTCCCTGGACCACAGCCTACTTAAAATGGTTGTAACATTTTTCATTTTTTTTAAAAAAAAGAATGCTTAGTAGCAGCTCAATAAATCCAAGGTAGCTAAGGAACTTCTGGTACAGCTGCTCAAGATTGCATTAAAGAACACCATGTTTTGTTTAAAAAGCAGTTTTACATGGAAAGGAAGGGGGTTGCCATGGGAGCATGCTTTTCACCAGACGTAGCGAACCTTTTTGTGGCGGAATTTGAAAAGGACATAGGCCCACATGCATCAAGGGTTTTTGGAGTCGCAAACGGTGCGATTTTTAAAATCGTCCGTTTGCGATTCCAAAATCCATTTTTGGAATGCATCATACATTTTCAGAAATCGCAACATTTTTGCGATTTCTAAAAATGCGACTGCTTTCAAGAAATCGCAAATTTGCGATTTCTTAAAAGCAATGTATGATTAGTTTTAAAATTGCGAATTCGCAATTAGGGTGTCAAATTTACTGAGTGGTTGAACCACTCGGTAAATTTGCAAAAAGTGTTAAAAACGCAGCAAATGCATTTTTTAAACATTCATGTTACGGACACACATGTCCTTAGGACATGTGTGTGTGCAACATGATGCGAAAACAACATTTCATGGGTGCAGGGGGGGGTTCATTTGAACCCCCCTCACCAACCTTGAAATGCAATCAGGATTTGCGATATTCAAAGTGCGAATTCGCAATTCCCATTGATCCCTATGGGCCTGATGGCCCATAGGATCAATGTGAATTGCGAATTCGCACTTTGAAAATCGCATAATATTTGCGATTTGGTAGAAATTGCGATTTCTACCGAATCGCAAATAATTTGCGAAAATATTCATGCATCCCGTTCTGCGAATTCTAAAATGCGAATCGCTATTTTTCGCACTTTAGAACTCGCAAAATCCCGGGATGATGCATGTGGGCCTTAGGAATCAGTCTAGAGAGAGCCTAGTTTCCTGGGAGAGATACAATGATGACGTTTTCGTCCTCTGGCATGGCTCTGAGGGGCTACTTGAGGAAGATGGCTCAATAGCACAAGCCCTGACCTAAAGTTTACATCAAAGTTTAGCATGGAATCCATGAACTATTTGTACCTTTCAGTCAAACATGAGGAGGGTAGTCTATTTGCCAGGGTATAGAAGAAACCAACGGATGCCTGCTCCTTGCTGAGATATGATCCTCACCACCTCGGAACTCGGGGACAACCTCCCGGACGGGCAGCTCCTGAGGAAGGGTAGTTGTTGATCTTATAAGGATGATTATTTCAGAGAAGCGGAGGGCTTGAAATGCAAACTACTAGAGAGAGGGTACATAAAATGGGTGGTCACCAGCGCCCTCAAACAAGCATTGGCACGGTCCAAGAGAATCTCTTTTAAGAGCCAGAGACAGCGAGAATGTTACCAATAAAGAGATTGTGATGGTTTCCACCTTCAATCCCATGAGTAATCAGATAAAGAACCTTGGGAAGAGGCATCTACTGGAGGAAGTCAGCAAGCTCTATTTACTTTCAAATGCAACAAAAATATAAGAGATAATGTGATTAAGGTACGTAGGGAACCACAGTCCCAGAGCTCCGTCAGGTCAATGTGGGGCATTTCTGAACTCATAGGACATACTGTCTCCCTTCAGATCCTGCTGAGGCGTTTGGAGGAGGTGGGTATAACGGGCTCCGCCCTGGATTAGTTTGCTTCTTTTCTCTCTAAAAGGACCTTCCAGGTTGCCGCTCCTCCCTGTACCTCTAGAGTTATTGCAATCAAGCAGGGTGTACGGCTCTAAGCTCTACTCTTTTCAATTTGTACCTCCAACCGCTGGCGAGAGTGGCTAAGAACAGAGGGCTTACGATAGTGTCGTATGCAGATGACACTCAGTTGGTGGTCACACTCTCCGATGACATTGCCCGGGACGCTTGCAAGTTTCGTAGCGATCTTGAGGCCATTTCGGAGTGGATGACTGCCAACTGTCTCCAGCTCAACGCCAGCAAGTCTGAAGTACTACTGGTGGGGAGGGATGGAGAGCTGTGGAGTGAGCACTGGTGGCCTGCCACAATGGAGTCGGCACCTGTTCCCAAACAGGTTGTAAAAAACCTAGGGTTCTGGATAGACTCCGCCCTCTACTTTCGAACTCAACCCATGAAGGTGGCAGGGACTTGTTTTGGGCTATTGTGAGAGCTTAAACCCCTGTTGGGCTTTTTTAATCCCCCTATCAGGCAGATTATCATCCAGGCCTTGATTCTGTCAAGACTCGACTAGGCCAGTTACCTCTATTTGGGGGTCAACCAGTCTGAGACTGTCAGACAACAAAGGATTCAAAATGCAGCGGCTCGAGCTCTCCATGATCTACTGAGGAGGTGTCCTACCTCTAATGCCATCCGCCGCCTTCACTGGCTGCCCGTGGCCAAGCATTCAAAAATCAAGGCCCTCTGCATTACCTTTAAAATCCTTAATTTTTCATCTCCCTGTATCCTGAATAATCTTCATACCTTCTATATCCCCTCCCGCCAACTTCGTTCCATGGGACAGAATCTTGTGGCCGTTCCCTAGGTCAGGAGGGCTTGTGCAGGTGGGCGCTCCTTTCGTGTGCTGGCCTCGAAGCACTGGAATGCACTCCCCATCTCTATTCGCAGTATAAAGTCCTACCTGCCTTTTCGGAAAGCTGTGAAAACATTCCTTTTCCCTCCGTTATAAAATGTCTCGTTCTGTGACCTACTTTGCAGTTTTCTGCTCTCAGCGCCGGGACGCCCCTTAGCTGGGGCAACCGGGCGCTCTATAAAAAATCTATAACATAACATCATAAACGCAATAACTGCCAGGCTTGCCGATGTACCACAAGCACGAACGCCTTGTGGACGGGTTCCAAGGAGTACAGATTAAGGTCATTTTCCAATTTTAACTCAAAGAACATGATCTGTGTCAGACATTGTGTCCTTGTGATTTGATGTATGTGGATCAAACATTAATAATTTCAACAGTGGTTCTATCGGGTGTGAAAACGATTGCTTTAACTTTTGTATATATCTTCAACAGTAGTCAAAACATAACTTCATTACTTATTATGCTACCTTGATTAAATCATTGAAGTGCAAATCCAAACACAGGGAAGGGTCAGAGTGATTTTTAATTATTGAGTTATTTTTTCATTCATATTTTTGTTATTCTTTTTTGACTGACACCTTAATATATGCATAAAATTTACAAAATACGGCGCAACAATTCAAGTTAGTGAACAAAGTGATATAACGTGAAAATATTGTGACACTGTGACATACAAGTGGTGATCTATTTACATGTGAATAAAGGGATATTGAAGAGGAAGAAAAAGTTAGAAAGGCCGATTTCTGTTTTACTGGTACTCCAGTGTAACCCACTATATTAGTTAGCTGTGGTGTGTTGGGCACGCTAAACTGGTCCTTTATGAGGTTCTGTCGACGTTTCGACCCTGTTGACACCTTATTTATGGGTCGCTCGCGGGTCTTCTTCAGGACGGGGGCAGGGAAAGGATTATTGCGCCAGATCTTCATGGAACAGACATCCCGGTATTCTACTTGGTCGGGGTGTCCTCTTCAATGTTGAAGAATCTATTAGAGATGTCCTGTTGTATTTATCCAGGTTTAATCCTATTCAATGGCAGCTTTCTTTCTATTTAACATGATCGTTTGTGCATTACTTTCCACAATCATCAGTTTGACATTTTTCAAGAAACCTCCGTTAATGTGAGGCATGGTTGCTGTTTGCCATGGTTGCTCTACCAAGCGTTCAGTGTAATATTTCCGAAATCATCAAAGAAACAGTTTCATTCCCCGATCCGGGATTCTGAGAACGTCCGCTCGGCTGTGCGGTATCGGGGATACTGGGTTGCCCCATAAGAATTTTTCTTGTATGTGGATCAAACGTCATAGGTGGTCAAACACAGGCTCTGTCAGCACAGAAGTTCCATACAGAATAGGGTGGGGGGGGTCTTTGGGTAAAGCACTTTATGGACATGAACCACAGCGCAGACGACATACGATGGCGAGTACCAGAAGTGATCAAAATGGACAGTGGAGGAGGTTATCTGGTGACGAAGCTAAACCAACAAGAATTTAAGAGTATTACTCACACTGAAAAGCACTGAGTTGGGACTGAATGATACTTATGATTGCTGTTTTCTGTGTGCTTTACCTTGGTTCTGTATGTCCTTACGGTTATTAGAGTTATACGGCACTAAGACACAATACATTGCTTTTAAGGACCATACACACATATATATATATATTAATATATATATATATATATATATATACACACATATATATATATTATATATTACCTACTGGCGGTCGCCAGTAGGTATATATAGTTAGGACCTAGTTACCATAGGAAATCCCCAACATTCTATTGGGAATAACCTCGGCGCCGATTGAGGAATCTGCATGTAATTTTTCTTAAAATTGCTTTGCTACGCTCTGATCTTTCCCTGTATGTTTCCGGGGGATTCGTCAAGCGGGGGCCAAGAAAAAAGTGGGGGTCCCAAAACGTGTTTTCCCCATGTTAATTTCCAAAATGGTAGGGCCTGGTATGCAGATGTGCCTTTGCTATGTTTGGTGAAAATCCCTCCAGTAGTTCTGGAGAAAATTGAATTTGAAATTTTTCAAATGGCATTTTCTATGGGACCTTTAGAAACGGCTACAGCCCGAACGGCTGAACGGAATTAAACCAAACTTGGCAAAATGGTAGGGACAGGTATGCAGTAGTGCCTTTTCTATATTTGGTGAAAATCCCTCCAGTAGTTGTTGAGAAAATTTAATTTGAGCAAATTATATATCTATATGCGCTCAACATTCTATTGGGAATAACTTTGGCGCCGATTGAGTAATCTGTGTGTAATCTTCCAGAATTTTGGCCAGCTCCGCTCCGCTCCTTCCCTGAAAGCTTTGGGGGGATTCGTCAAGCGGGGGCCGAAAGGGGGGTCCCAAAACGTGTTTTCTCCATGTTAATTTCCATAGGGACCTTTAGACACGGCTACAACCCGAACGGCTGAATGGAATTACACCAAACTTGGCAAAATGGTAGGGCCTGATATGCAGATGTGCCTTTGCTATGTTTGGTGAAAATCCCTCCAGTAGTTCTTGAGAAAATTGAATTTGAAAATTTTCAAATGGCATTTTCTATGGGACCTTTAGACAGGGCTACAGCCCGAACGGCTGAACGGAATTACACCAAACTTGGCAAAATGGTAGGGACAGGTATGTAGTAGTGCCTTTTCTATATTTGGTAAAAATCCCTCCAGTAGTTGTTGAGAAAATTAAATTTGAGCAAATTATATATTTATATGCGCTCACCGTACGCGTACGGTACACGTACCGGACGCGTACGAGCGCGTACCCTTACGTGCGTGAGCGAGTTTCTGATTGGCTGGCAGTCGACTGTCAACATTCCGAACTGTTCAAACCAGGAAGTGTTGGCCACCACCTTGTTTTTCAGGAGAACTGAGGCACAAGAGAGCCCAAAACAAGAGTGGAAAACACGAAAAGGGGGCAGGGTAGAGACCCCCTAACCCTCTAGCACTTCTCAGGGATAGAGTTTTGAACGAAACGCATCAGGAAAATCGCCACTCTGCTCAAAATAAAGGCTGTTGCTAAGGTGTCCCGTGTGCGACTCATCTCCTTTCTAAAACGGAAGACTTTGCTGCTATACAAAGCGACGTGGTCCAGTCGCAGAGTTCCGCACCACCAGTTAGAACGCCAAATATTACCCGACTTGGACTGATAAATGTGACTCAGTAACCCGAACTACATGGGCTGCCACCAGACACTGGAGTCTGGAATGGTTCCTAACAAACTGAAAATCAGGTTCGTAACAGGAGGCACACCTCTGGGGACTTTTAACCCAGTGAGACTTACGGGCGAAAATTATCACGGGGAACTCGGGAGAAGACTGAACTCGGGACTACAGGGACCATCGGGCCCGGCGCTTCCTGCCCCACCAGGAACACCCACCAAAGGGCCGGCACTGATGAAAAACCATCCTCACCTGCAACCCGCGTCCAGTTCCCTCCTGACTGTGATACCTCTGAGGAAGTTCAAAGTGTTGAACGAAACGCGTCAGGAAAATTGCCGCTCTGCTCAAAATAAAGGCTGTTGCTAAGGTGTCCTGTGTGCGACTCATCTCATTTCTAAAACGGAAGACTTTGCTGCTATATATATATATATATATATATATATATATATATATATATATATATATATATATATATAGATAGATAGATAGATAGATAGATAGATAGATATATATATATATATATATATATATATATCTATATATATGATTGTCTCTACGTATGGCACAGCTCATCACAATAAAAAGCATTAGTACATGGATCAGTAATACATTGCTTTTGTGGTACACCATATGCTTACACAAATATGAGTGGTTCACCCAATAAGTTGCACGTTGTAAGCGAGAGGTGGTTCTCATGTGTGCCCACTTGTATGCTTTAGTATGAGCTACAATGTGCTCTGCTGGGTGATCAAATTGCTAAATCCAAACAAGAATTGATCTAACGAAAATACAACACAATCATATGTTTAAAGTAATCAATATCAATACTTGGGACTTAATTTGACATTTAAATGTAAGTCAAAACACCACACAAGAATATTATTCAATTTGTGTATTCAATTTCATATTTTTGAGTAACCATTTCTTTTGTATCACATCATTTCTTTTGTGTATGCCTTTCATATATACAAAAATACAAAAACAAACACAACCAAATGTGTGACTTGGTGAAAGTGGTGTTGGTAAAGAGGGGTTGATTCAAGGGATGGAGGTATATAGGGAATATGGAAAAGAGTGAGAGGGTTATGGGTGGTTTTGGAAAGGTGTTATGTGGGGAATGGAAAGGTGCTTTAGAGTAATTAAAGGGCTGTGGTCTGGAGTTGGGGTATGCCCAATGAGAATGGGAAGGTAGTTGATGATCTTAAAGATGGTTTTGTGTAAGCATGTTTTAGATAATTTATTCATTCTTGAATAAGTTGTTTAAATAAAGTTGAGATGGTAATATTTATTTTGATAGCGGTAATTTTTTGCATTGTGGATACCCCTGATGAAGGAAATCAATTCCCGAAATGCATTGGGTAACATGAATAAAGTTGTGACATGCGGAAATACGTATCTCTCCTGTGTCTTTGTGAACACCTACGTATGGCAAACGAATGAGTAAAATAAATTGAGAAAAATACGTCAAGCATGGTAAAAAATATGGAACAAAATAAGAAAAAACAAGGACTCCAGAAAAAAGTGGTTAATTTGATTTATTTATTATTTATTTATTTATTTATTTAGTGTATTTGTAGAGCGCAAAACCTGTCACCCAAAGGGCATCCTGGCGCTTTGATCAAGAAACTGTACACTTTAACAACTCAGGCCATTTATGGAAACAAGTGGGTTTTTAACGCTTTTCTAAATGGAAAGTAGTCCTTGTGGCTTCTCAAAGAGAGTGGCAGGGAGTTCCAAAGTTTGGCCGCTGCAACACTAATGGAACGGCCAACCATCCTCACTCTGTGAAACCTCGGAACTACAAGAAGATGCGCCGAAGAAGAGCGGAGGGGCCGCAAAGCGGAATACCATGTGAACATCTTTTGCAAAGGAATAGGGCCCTGTTGGTGAACAGCTTTAAACACCAGACACGCAGCTTTATACTGTACCCACAAATGTACCGGGAGCCAGTGTAGGTCTCTTAATGCAAGAGTGGAGGAGCTAGACCTAGGGCGGGTGAGAGCCAGCTTGGCGGCCATGTTCTGCACCCGCTGTAGCTTCCCGGTCAGGTTTTTTGGGGGCTCCAAAAGAAGCCCATTGCAGTAGTCGAGACGACTTAATATGGTCCCACGAACTACTGCCGGCCTAGCTTGAGCGGGGAGAAGAGGCAGAACCTTGCGCAGCATGCGCAGCAGCATCATACACGTGGAAGTGGTTTTATTGACGTGTATGTCAAGCTGTAGGTTAGTGCCAAAAATCACCCCCAAGTTACGGGCTGATTCCGCCGCCAGTACTGGCTCGAGGAAGATACTAGGCCAAAAGTTCTCTGGGAGTGCCCGCGGAATCCGGTCGATGGAACAGTGGAGCACCTCCGTCTTGGAGCTATTAAATTGTAGGGAGTTAGCTCGTAACCAGTCCGCTGTGGCTGCCATGCAGCGATGGAAGGTATCCAGCAAGACCGCATTATTCCCTTCCAAAGAAAAGACCAGCTGGGTGTCATCGGCATAATTAAATGCCGAGACACCAAAAGATTTTATTAGCTGGACTAGAGGGCGGAGGTACAGGTTAAAGAGTATAGGGCTGATGGCCCTGTGGAACCCCCTGTCCTACACTCCTTGGCTTAGAGCTAAATGGTGGAAGTGAAACCAACTGTTGTCTGCCATCAAGATAGGATGTCAGCCACTCTCTTGCCCCCTCAGTGACCCCGCACTCCTCCAGTCTCCTGACAAGGGTCTGATGACAAACCGTGTCGAACGCGGCCGACATGTCGAGCAGCACTAAAAAGGCCGCCTGGCCACTGTCGACCGCGAACGAAGATTGTCCAACACGGTCACCAGCGCGGACTCCGTCCCGTGTCCGGGGCAGAAGCCAAACTGGTCATCATCGAACCAACCGATGTTCTCCAGGAAACCTGAGAGTGAGCGAGTCACCCATTTTTCCAGAATCTTAATCGGAAAAGGGAGCAAGGAGATAGGCCTATAGTTGGAAAGACAGGCTGGGTCCAAAGTTGGCTTTTTAAGCACAGGTGACACTACTGCTAATTTCCAGCATTCTGGCACCGATGCCAACTCCAAAGATTGGAGACAGATCGATAATAAAGGCAAGAAAAGATCTGCGTTGAAAGCCTTCCAAAATTTGGGGGGCAGTGGGTCAAGCGGGGACCCCGAGGACACCGTATGTGCCACATTACAGAATTCCTCGAAGGAAGGGGAAGGAAAAAACCTTAGTTGGGGTCGACTGGAGGGGGTGACCGGGGCTCCCAAACCGAGGTCAGGGGCGTTCAGCTGGGGTCGACTGGATGAGCTGCCCGGAGCTCCCAGACCCAGGTCAGCGCCACCCGTCTGGGGTCGACTGGGCAGACCCACCGGAGCTCCCGCGCCCAGGGCTCCCAATATGCAAGCAGAGCCGGTCAGCTGGGGTCGACTGGGTGAGCTGCCCGGAGCTCCCAGACTCGGGCCAGAGGCATCGGTCCGGGGTCGACTGGGCAGATCAACCGGAGTTCCCGTACCAGACACTCCTGGAAGAAGGGCAGGGACAGTCGACCGGGGTCGACTGGGTGGCACGGTCGGAGCTCCCAAGCCAGTGCTAGAAGCAGTTGGCTGGGGTCGACTGAGCGAGCCAACCGGAGCTCCCGAGCCGAAGGCAGTAGGTAAAGGGTGCGTTAGGCCCTCTAGGATCTTAGCAGTCTTCTCCTCGAAAGCAATCGCCAGCGAGTCACAAAGTGCCTGCGACGCACGGACCGTGTTAGCCGCACAAACAGGGTGGGACAGGTCCCTGACAATTTTGAACAGGGCTTGGGATTTATTGGACGCCTGAGTCAAGGAAGCTTCTAAGAAGGCCGCCTTGGCCCTCTTAATCTGTACCTTGTAACCTTGCAGTGCGAGCCTGTACGAGATTTTTGCCGAGGCGGAGTACTGCTTCCTCCACACTCTCTCAGCACGTTTGCAGCTCAGCTTCAATTGTCGTAACTCTTCTGTGTACCATGGAAAAGCCCTGTTCACTCTCCCTCTAGATTTACGGAGGGGCACCACCTTGTCAAGCGTATCAGTAATCGACCGACACAAAGAGGAATAACTTTCCTCCACCGAATTACTCAAGCGGAAGTTAACAGGTATTAGAGAGGGCATAGGAGATGAGCTGAGCAATCGGGACCAAGGTCTGCCCAATTTCGAAAGTCCTACCCCGGCGCCTTCAGAGGAATAATCCCCTAAACATAGAGAAAACGCCACAAGTGCATGATCAGTCCAGCATTGGGCTAGGATGTTGTTAATCACTGCCGATTGACCGTCAGCGAAAATCAAGTCCAAGACATGACCACCCCTGTGTGTCGCCGAGCGAACCAGTTGCTGCAGTTGGATGTCAGCAAGAGCTTGGCAAAGAGACGTGAACGCTCCGTCTGCTGGGCCCCCCTGCCATAGGTTGAAGTCGCCCAGGACTAACAGCTTCGAATGGGTGTTAGATAAATCATACACTAGGTCGAGGAACTCTGATAGAGAAGAAGACGAGCCCGGCGGCCGATAACACAGCACACCCGAAATCAGTGCTTTCTCCATATCTTTAATGGAGAACCCCATCAATTCAAAGCCCGATACCTCGCTGATTTTAAGCTGGAAAAGACCCAGCCATTCACGATAAATAATACCAATCCCACCACCACGGTTCTTCGGCCGAGGGGTGTGGATGATTTTAAAACCTGGGGGGCAAGCCAAACCCAGTTCAACTAAACAGTCCTCCCGAGTCCAAGTTTCGGTTAGGAACAACACGTCCAACCCTGAGGAGTCGATCAGAAAGGCAATCTCAGTGTGGTGCTTGCAGAGCGACCGAACATTGAGCAGCCCACAAGACAGGGATTGAGACGGAGATAGAACGGAGGCCCTCTGTGACACGGGAGCCTGAGACGGTCTTAGTTCCAGCAGATCCGTCCGAGAGTAGACCAAGCGAGGTGAGTGCGGATAGCCAGAGGTGTCGGCCCTAGGTGCGCCCGTAACGCGAACGGGCGCAAACGGGCTTACCTCTGGCGCACCTCCGGCGCGCCTACATCGTGCCCGCTGCGCGTGACCGCTGCGCGCCTGGTCTTCCATCTTTATGAGAAATTCAACCGAGCGGAAGTCCACCTCCAGCGTCCCTTGCCTTCTGCAAGATGGCGCCCGGAGTGCTCCTCGCCTTCGCCCCAACCCAAGATGGCGTTGGACCCGCTAGACTAACTGTATCCCGCCAAGTGCGGGTGAAAATACCATTTATATGCAAGTAAGCCTGAGCTGATTCCCCGGCCTAAGAATCCGGCCCTGAACGGTAAGAGATAGCAGCGCAATTAATTGAGCCCATTAGTAGCTCTATAGCATAATGCCAGCGGCGCAAGTAAAATTTAAAACCAACACAGTAAAAAAGCCACAGCAGTTTCAAGCGCGCTGGTGCAAGATCTAACTTGTGCAGCAGTCTGGCAGCTCTTATAAGCTTACCAAAATGCGGAAGTCCGCCTCCAGCGTTCCTTGCCTTCAGCAAGATGGCGCCCGGATTCATTGGATTCATACCGTCCAGGACTTGGCTGTGCAGCCGGATCAGTACCCAAATGTGGTACCGTCGTGTTGGTTCTTATTGGTGAACCAAGCGACATAAAGTGCAACAGTGTTTTATAAAAAAATAATAAAACAATTTATCAAGACAAATGTCCGTCCTTATCATGTACAATAAGTTTAACAAACACCCTTTATATTCATTGAGTTTGAATTTTAGCGTGACATGACTGAGGTCATGGACTGAGCAGAACAGTGTTGATGTTTCGGCTCCAAGTGTATGCGCTAATATGTATACATCACGGTGGGTCTTCTTCAGGACTAGTCTACATATTGCAGAAAGCCAAAACGAGTTAAGTATATTCTAATGACCTCCTCCACCCTGGATGAAGTCCATAGGGAAGCCTCAAACAAGATCTAATTAATGGGGTGCTGCTTACGTGGTCGTCTCATAGCAGCAAAACAATAAATCCTTAGTATAGGTGAACATGGTCTATCAGTCCTCATGCATATTATTCACAATTAACTGTAGCTGGAAAAAATCCTAGCAATCCGATGTGTATACTCAGAGTTAAATCTGCTTTAACTGCTACATCGCTTGATGCAATGAATGCTGTGTTCGCACGGCACGAGAGAGGCAAAATATGTAATATATTGCGGTTATGGTACACCATCTGCTTACACAAATATGAGGGATTCAACAAATGAGCAGCACTTTGTAATTGAGAGGTGGTTCTCCTGTGTGCCCGCTCGTACGCTTTAGCGACACTACAGATACATACGAAACTCCTCCCAATATGGAGCCCATTCCGAATAGTCTTCCACAGACAATGATTTCATCACTAGGAGAGCTTCCGCTTGTCCATTACCTGGCACACATAGCGGGGAATGGAGACGTGTCCCGGCTTTGGCAAGGTTGAGAACTAGAGGCCGACGACTGTTAAACTAGTTAGAAACATCGGGGCATATTTACAAGCTCCTATCCGCAACACACCGTCACTATTCAGGATGTTGTGGTGGCGATAGGGGCTTCTCCTTATTTACAAGGCAGAAATAAGCTGCTTAACATAGTGTCATATGGTTACTGCGTTTCTATATATTGTGTTAAGTTAGCATGAGTTTATTAAATGTTTAAACGCCATATTTTCCTTCGGCTTCAGTTTGCACACAACACCTAATTGTTATTGTAGCTTTCAACCTAGACGAAAGATGTGATTTATTTGAGAATAATATGTTATTGCTCTGATATCAGTCGTGTTTGGTACAACTGTCTGCACACTGAGAACTGCACCCTCTAAGAATAACCTAACACAAGGTTGCTGAAAGCCTGATCCTCGCACTACATTAGACATAACACAAATAATGTTGCTGCCAACATTGGGCTCTACGCGGGTTTAAGATAGAGTTACAGGGAATGAATAGACACACTTGATGCTTCGCATGCAGAGAGCTGGTAGCTGTTGATGTGATCTACTCCTACTGAGAATTAGAGGTATGGGCCCGCCCTGCTAGAACCCAAACGAGACCTTCTTAGATATAATATAATATGCTAATTAGGGTGCGCGCAATATAGGTGATACAGAATTCTATAGATTTTTGCATCATAACATGCTATCACCTTTTGCTTATCATGGATTAGTGACTATGCTGCTAACTCTGATTTTTATAATATGTATGTTGGTATTATACAAGATACTGCGTTTGAGAACTTTGCATTGAAAAATAAACATTTCAAACTTGCACGTGTGTTCTTTGCCTCCCAGTTTCGGTTTGTAATGATTATATAACGAAAGAGTGTTCATGTGTTCCACGATACCTGAGGTACTCTAAGTTCATGTTCTGGATTGTCTAAGTCATTGGGAAGTAATTACTACCGATGAGACACTGTAGCTAGCTTGGTAAGGGGATTTCTGAAACAAAGGTGAGTTTTGGGCCACCCTAACTCACCCAGGTTCTAGATCTCTGTGCACAGTTCTGTGGGAGAACGGAAACCCTGCTACATGGCGCCCAAACGTTGTTGGCCTTATATCATGACACTCGAGTAGTATATCATTCAAACCTTAACCCCTTCATTCCCGTTTCCGGAAAATGGCAGTGTCGGACAAACCTACCTATTTTTGAAATAGGTCTTTTTTCAAGCTTGAATCTATCTAAAAACGGTTTCGTTGAATTACTACCCAGTTGTGCTACAAAGTAATCTTTGTTTTTTCACTTTCCTGTGCTGACATGGCACAAGCCGTGGACATCCCGCAGCACAGTCGCATTGCGGTGCGTGACCATTTGCGGGCTTATAATGTCCCTATGGAAGGCTTGGCTGTTGTTCTAGTAGTGAGTGCGGAACATGCTTACCCGTACAAACTATTTTATTCGTGGGTGACGTTTCCGGCGGTGAACGCTAATTCTGGTGTTTTCCACACCTACACTGCTACGGCTGTACCGGCTGCGTATGCTCCGTACAGAGCACTGGAGGTTCCTATTGACGCTTGGCAGCATGGAGTTTGGTTTGGTGGCGCCCTACCACACGCTTTAACCGCTCCGAGGTTGGGTCCTTTATCCATTCCGGGCACTCCTTGGCCCGCTTTTGCTGGATTCACTCCTCACCCTAATCGCGCCACTTGCAACGTGGCTGGTCTGCGGCAACTTCATGAAGTCGCAGTGGCGGTGATTAGAGCGCTTGTTCATTACACTAGCCGTAATGTTCAAGACGTAGCCCCTAGGGGCGCACAGCTTTGTGCAGAACAGGCTGGTTTGAAAATCAATCCTGTCATGGTGAATTCCGTGATGGGCAAAAAGCCACAGGACAAGGATGATTTCCCGTTCTGGCTTGCGGAGAAATTCGGCCAGCTGGAGGCTGTGTTTCCTAATACGAATCCCGGTGATAAGCACCGGATTTTTACACTAAGTTTACCGAAAGATTTGGCTCCTGAACTTGTTGAATTTGAGACCTGGGGTAAGACTTTTGCAGCGGTCTATTCGAGGTGCTATGGCACCCTGTCAGTGACCAATCTGGGTGCGGTCCTTAAACGTGTTCAAGATGAACACGGACCGGAGTCTGCGGTTGAGTTGGGTATGCGCCTGTGTGGCACCTTTGATGTGGTTTGCGATCTGATCCTTGCGAATGTCAAGGGGGATGCAGTGAACTTTCAGGTTGCTAACGCTTTTGCGTTAATTCCCGAGGGCGAAAAAACCCCGTCAGTTGGCAAGGATAATTGTGGCGGCTTATAAAATGGTTGGCCGCAATGCGAAGGGACTTAAAGCTTTTACTGATAAAGAGAAAAAGCAGCCCCAGGGTCAGTCTTTGGAAACTAGTGGTCAACAAAAGTCCAAGAAACAAAATTGGCCAAAAAAGCAGACTCAGGGTAAGCAACAACAACAACAAACACAGGTTTCTGCTCCTGCGTCTCCGTTGCCTGCGCAGTCAGATCGGGTTTATGATTTGCGCGATCGCGCGATGATTAAGTCACCTGAAAGGTTTCAGGCTTCTGACCAACGCTTTCCTCGTTCCTTTCAGGACTCATCGGCTACGTCAACCGGTGGTGGAGGGGGCGGTAGGGGCCGGGGTGGCCAGCAAGGACGTGGTCAGCCCCACCCGCGTAACGGTGGAGATCAGCAGGAAGGCGCTACGCCCAAGAGACCACAGTTTGCCACGAAGAAAGTCGCCGCCCTGACAGCGCATCGATATGCCCCAGATAGTGAGAACGCGGCTTCGGAATCTGACGTGGGCTCTGACCTTGCTGGACAGCGCAGCAGAGATTACCATAGTGAGAGAGGCCCTCCGTCCACTGTTGAAGGTGACAGCGACTGACACTTATGTTGTGATTGAGACTGCTGATACGCATGTTGCTCCCCCGAACGTCTTTTTGAAATTGTCCTGTTAATTGAAGGTGACATGCAGCGAACTGTAAAAGGGGTATTTTGGGAAAATCTCTCGTCTACGTATGACATTTTGCTTTCGGAGGCTGACTGGCCCCCACCTTTTGTTCTCGCAGCTCCGCGAGGGGAGGAGGAGATCCTCCCCAGTTTCGCGCACACTGTATCGAGAGTGGAAGCGCAGCATTTTGCAGAAGAGTGGGCTCTGGCGCTTGCGCCGGCTGTGTATCGCAATCAGTGTGGCTGGGATAAATTGTCACCGAGCCACGAGATTCCGTTGCGGTCTCAGCCGCAGCCTCAACCTCAATATCCCATACGGCGTGAAGCCAAAGCTTCAGTCGCGGCTATCCTTGAACAATTGGAATATCAAGGTGTAATTGAAACGTGTGTGTCACCGATGAATAACCCCCTTTTTACTGTAAACAAGCCGGACGGCTCATATCGTTTGGTTTTGGATTATAGGCATTTAAACTCGCATTGCCGTAACTGCGCAGTACAGAATACTCATGGCTCTGTTTTAGTGAATAGTCTTGAGCGTAAACGGTTCAAAACCACGCTTGACATTTCCAATGGTTTTTATGCCCATAGATTAGATGGTCTAAGTTCCCAATGGACCAGTTTTACATGCGGCGGTGTGCAAAAAATGTTTCGGCGTCTCCCAATGGGCTATAAGAATAGTCCTGGGGTGTTCTCCGCCCGCATTGTCTCTCTTCTTGAGGGCATCGACCCAGTTGCTTGTTCGTATGTGGATGACATTTATCTCACAGACGACGATCTTTGGGAGCATCTGTGTCGAGTAAATAGCATAATTTGTAACTTTGCAGACATAGGTTACAAGTTTAACTTTGCAAAGTCGCACATTGCAGAGTACACAGTGTTGTTTCTAGGCTACGAGCTAAACAACGAGGGAAAAGGGTTAGCACCTCACTTCCTGGAGAAATGCGCACAGCTGCGCTCTCCGACAACACTGAAAAAATTACAATCTTTACTGGGTTTTTTGAATTTCGGGAGGACGTACATTCCGGAATATGCCCAGCGTATCAAGCCTTTGTATGCTTTGATACAACCAACTTTCTCCAAATCATGCTGGCTGCCTGAGCATTCAGCCATTCTGCAGTCTTTGCAGGCTGATTTGCTCGCTTCTGAATACTTACAGACTCGTGATAACCAGACCAACCTGGTGATAAGAATTATCCCTGGGGCGGTGGGTTTCACTTACCTGACTTTTAATGAGGGAGATACAGTACCTATTGCTTACAAGTCACACTTATACACTTCGGCTGAATTGCGTTTTTCCACTGTGGAGAAAGTTTTGACTGCAGTACAGATGGCTATTCTTAAGGAACGTGCCCTGTCACAAGGAAAACGCATGTTGGTTGTTACCCCGTGTCCGGCCTTAGAGGCGGTTACGAAAGCCAGTGTACCTAATTCCAAAGCTTTGCACCCTCGGTGGATTCAATGGGCTGCATCCTTGACGTCCCAGGATGTCACGTTTATTTTTGACGCCACTTTACGGTCGCAGGAGTACTTACAGTATGAATTTGTTCATCCTGCTCCATTAGCAATGCGGCTGTTGGAGGATTTCCATTGCATCATTTACACTGATGGTTCGGCGCAGGTTGCGCATGGCTCTAAACATGCCTACGTTTCCGCATGCGCCATTGTGGTCGGTGCCATGGTGAACGATGAGTTCAAGTCCAGTGTCGTGCACACGCAGACGCTTGGAGACTGCACCGCACAATTAGCAGAGCTTCTTGCCCTAATGCTTGCATTGGAGTACGCAGATCCTAGTGTGACGACCTTGATCGTAAGTGACTCTTACTACTGTGTCCAGTCTTACAATGAAAACTTGTTCTTTTGGATTCAAAATGAGTTTCGTGATTCCAAAGGTAGCACAATAAAACACAAAATGATCTGGGTCCGAGTGGCGGAACTTAAAGAGAAGTTGCCACTCGTGTTTGTGATTCATACTCTCGGCCATCAGCGCGTGGGGGTCCACGCTGTTGGAAATTCGCTTGCTGATGAAGCAGCGAAATCAGCGGTATCGAAATACTTAGTTGCAGCAGTCACGAGGTCCAAAAGTAAAATAGATAATGAAATCTTGGCAGCTGTTGCTGCAACCGAGAAGGGAGGTAAATATCCTGCGGGGTTCCCTTCTAAATACACATACCACTTAAGTCCCGATAAGGTTCCTTATGTGAAAATTCCTGATGTTGGTGAGCGTCTAGTTCCCAACTCGGATCGCAGAACGGCTTTGATTACAGCGGCTCATGAAGGTGTGGCGTCTGCGCATGCGGGCGTCTCAGCCACTGTAACTCAGCTACAACAGAGGTTCTGGTGGCGGGGACTGTACAAACAGACGCGCGATTATGTCCTTCAATGTGACATTTGCCAGCAGATTAAACCTTCAACTGCTGTGCGTCCGCCTCAGACACAGTTGTACATCTCTAATAAACCGCTTGGATGCGTTTATTTGGATCACTGCGGTCCTTTTTCTTCTGATACTGCATACAAATATATCTTAGTAGCAGTTGATTCATGCACACGCTTTGTGTGGGTATGGCCACATCGGAGCGCTGATTCACGGACTGTCATTAAGGATTTGCGATGCTTTGTGGGAATTTTTGCCTGTGGTACCTTCCATTCGGATCAGGGTCCGGCTTTCGCCTCTAAGGCGTATAAGGATGCTATGGTTTCGTTGGGGGTCCAAGTCAAGTTTTCGAGTCCCTACAGGCCCGAGGGCAATAGTGTAGTTGAGCGAATGAACCGTGACTTAAAGCAATCTTTGACAGCTCGAGTTATAGGCACTGGCAGAAACTGGCTGGCCCACCTCAATGGCGTGCAGCGTGCGCTTAATAATCTCCCTAGAAGGTCTCTGGGTGGGCGGACCCCGTACGAAATGCTCTTTGGTATCAAGATGTATGTCCCTGACCTCGATGGGCTAGACAGCAAGGCCCAGGCCACGGCCTTTGACGTAGATGAACATTGCAATGTTTTACAGAATCTACAAAAGACCAGAGACAGTCTTGCAAAGGAACATTTGCCCTCCACATCGGATGATGCGCTGCAGATCCCGGTAGTTGGCTGGCTACCCCAAGTTGGAGAACTGGTTCGAGAGAAGATCGATAACAAGAAAGAGTTTGGTCCCTCATATCGTGCACCGGTTCGAGTTCTTGGAGTGAAGGGCACAAGAACAGTCATTTTACCACCACTTCCAGGTCGTAAGGAAAACAGATTTATTTCTATTGACAATGTCAAGACACACAGGGTGGCCGATTCTTCATAGCATGACACCGGCTGTATCCTGTCCTTCCATGGTGAGGCACTCTGTGCTGGCTATTACATCTGGTGCAGAACAGGAGGTGTCCCTCGAGATGCCTGCCATATCCAGTCCTTTATTAAATACTATTCCTGTAACTAACATTGATGAGTTGAACTACACCTATCCTGCTGATTTATCGATGCCTGATTTGCAGACTCGTTTGGCCGACCAGTCCAGATTATCTTTTGACTCTGTTTCGGAACTTTCAAAGAAACCCTCAACTATTGCAAAATATGCCACGTTGTTTAAAAAACATTTTTTAATTCCCCCTTGGACATACATTTGGTTGATCTTATTTTCATTTTACCTTTTTATGTCAATTGGTTTTGTGTTTTATTTTTTCCGCCTGATCGATGGTCACTACGTTAAAGAAAGAACAGGAATTCGGTACCTTAATGGAACATTGGCCCCTCTTTCCTCTTCACATTCAGCACACAGACTGAAACGAAACTTAAATACAGTTATCATTACTGCTTGCCTGTCCTTGATGGGATTGTGTGGGATGCGGTTAGGTTTCAGATACATGGGCCCACTGAAGTGATTAATGTTCCAAATGTGCTTAGAGTAAACATGGGAGATGTGATTAAACAAAATATACGTTCTGATGATTGGGATATTCAGGCCGTAGAAGCATTATTCTCTGATTTGAAATATTATGCTGCCTTCGATGCTGAGGATCTTTATTTAGATTCTATTAATTATGGTGATTTGTTTTGTTTTCAACATTATGGTAATAATTTTTTGCATAAGACAAATTCAAGGAGGGTTGCTGTAAATTATACACAATGGGAACATTGCCCTGCTCCATTAGGTGGCAGCTCCAATACGTTTCTGAAAAAATACACATATTTCACAGACTTTAATCAATCAAATCCTGAGTCATTTTATTTCAAAATGACACAAAAGTCCATGTCCAAAGTTAGACTTACCGATACAAAATTGCTGTATTCAAAGTCCTATCTAGACAGGTTGGCTGTAGATGGCTACGAGTTTTGGAAAGGAACAATTGACCTTAAATCGGTTTGGGGTACCAAAGATTGGCAGGTACAAGGCACTGAGGCTTTGCACCGTGCATGTCTCATCCCGAATCACGTGTTGTTTCTAAATTCATCCATTTTCCAAACAACATGCTTTGGGTTGGCTACTGCTAAAAAATTAAATACACCAATCATACCTGATTTAGAGGAATATTTAGGTTGGGGTAATTATACTGATATGTCCATTCATGAGTTGCAAGCTCTATTGCACAATTCATCCTTTAACATTTCCAGTTTGGATTCCAAGGGTTGGCTGATGTGGTATAGGAGTGCTGATTCTTGCCAACGTCGCTTTCTGGGTTTGGCTGAAGGGTTCACAGAAGTCAGACCTGATCCCCGTTTTGAAGAAGATTATACTGTCACAACTTATTCTGTTGGGAAGCTGTGTCAGAATTGGTTACAACATTCCACATTAGCTGCAGTTAAACTACATCTGTCACAATTAACTGATAATGTGGATTTGAACGATTTTATAAAAGGTCCAGCTAGAGGTAGATCTAAACGATGGCTTTATGCGATTTACAATGAAATTTGGAAAGTTTCTCAAGTTGAGGCTGCTAAGCGCCTGAGGGCAATTGATCAAGCTAATTTAGAAAAAGTGCTTGCAGTTATCGATAATAGTATTAACACGCTTTCTTCCCGAATTTACACGTTGAACAATATTGTGTCTTCTGTTGTTGACATTGTGCACGATGAAGTGTCCGTGTTATATCATGGTCAAAATCAATTGCGTTCTGTGATGCAGTTTGCTTGGACACTACAGACTCTGAAGTCTGGTCGAGTGCCTTGGACTTATATGAACGTCTCATCATTATTTGCCCCATTTAATTTGACTGAAAAACAGCGCATGCTTTCAATGAGAGATGCATCATTTTCTATGTTACACATTGAAAAATTAGAATCCTTGCCCTTTTCTGTGGCTGAGGTGACTGCTGCTACATGGCTTATCCATGGTATTATTACCTTGCCTTTTGCACTGTATAAATTTACAAACTGTATGAAATATATAGCTATGGGGCGATATGAACCATTAGGCAGCGCTTTCCTCCATGAGACATGGTCTTTACCATACACTTACAGATGCCTGAAGGAGGGGAGTGAAGTGAATCTGAATGGTGAAGAATGTACACAGTCGCCTGACCGCTCACTTATGTGCAGACACATCCAGTTGCATGGTTCTTGTAATCAGGACAAGCCTAATTTGGCCTGTGTTTTGAAGGGGACACCAGTTCCTGCGATAGTTCCCACATTTACTTTATTATCCAACGGTAGTTATTTACTTTTAAATAACGAAATGTGTTGTGGGTTAATAGTCGGTATCGCTTATGTGGTAACTGTATCAGAAAGGGTGGTTTGTTGCAAAAATGTGTTGTATCCACCCACGCATGGGAATTCAGATGTTTCAATTTGGCCACGAATACCAACCTTGAGAACGGAGTTCAATGGTTTGAGCCGTATAAGAGCCCTATTGTCTCAGAAAGAAGTGGCCCTGAGCTCTGCCCGCAAAACTTATGTCCTTCACATAGCTAACACACGCACAGAGGTGCAGGCACTTTTAAATACTGATTTGCCATTTCATTTCTCCGAGCTGGTTCATCAAATCTTCAATGCCTCCTCCACAACCGGCCTAGCACATTTTTTTAAATTGGTTAGCGGTGGTCTCGTGACTACGTTTGAGAAAGTATTTGGTATTATCCCTGCGTTCTTTCATTCTATATTTGCAAGCCTGTTTGGCGGATTTCCTGTTTTGCTGGCTTTGGCTGCAGGCGTTCTGGTGATATTTTGCTTTCTAAAACATGGATGCCCATCCTGCGCAAGGAAACGCTCAGCCACTACTGATGCAGTTTCGCAACCGGATGCTTGATTACTATGGCTCCTTGCCGCTTGCGACTTTAAGCACGGCTTTTGGATTATCGTTCCGATTTTCCTATTTCACATGTGTCCAGCCTCTGTTTCATTGCCTGAGCTGTGATTTCGACTGGGCCATTGATTTGTGTCTCTGCTTACCGACTTCTCCTGATGTCAATTTTGATCAGCTGATGAGCCCCGTAGTTGCTCACGAGTTGGTTTGTTCTGGCGAAAGGGTTATGGCTATGGCAGCGATGCATGGACTAATGGGTCAGTGGGACATATCCGCAGCAGCGCATGACTTTCTGGCGCATAGCATTCTTGAGAACCCACTGAGTTGTCCTCTGATGTTGCTAGAGGATTCAGTGCTGGAGGAGCACGTATGTTCTTTCCCATTGCTTAATTGGATGGCTGAACTGTTTTCGGATGATGACAGTGATTTCATGTTGGAAGCTGTAGCTACCTATTTTGCATATTCATTCAACCCATGAGTGACTTTGAAGACTTTCATTATTATGGCACGTGACTTTTTAGTAATTGTGAATGGTGCCTTTTTTATTACGAACATTCGACTTTCATTTGTTCTAGGCCTATGTACTTGGAGTTGGCCTTAAGTTCGAATTTTTATATTTTTGTGTGGACACTATAGGCATTCATACATTTTTTTTTATTATTGAAAAAATATATACACTTACATACATTTAGCTTGGCTCAATATTGTTGAACTCTGCTTTCATGTTTGGCCTCTCATATAGTATTGGCTTATATTTTCTTCCTTTTTTAACCGTCCTTGGATCATTGGGGGGGGGGGTGTCATATGGTTACTGCGTTTCTATATATTGTGTTAAGTTAGCATGAGTTTATTAAATGTTTAAACGCCATATTTTCCTTCGGCTTCAGTTTGCACACAACACCTAATTGTTATTGTAGCTTTCAACCTAGACGAAAGATGTGATTTATTTGAGAATAATATGTTATTGCTCTGATATCAGTCGTGTTTGGTACAACTGTCTGCACACTGAGAACTGCACCCTCTAAGAATAACCTAACACAAGGTTGCTGAAAGCCTGATCCTCGCACTACATTAGACATAACACAAATAATGTTGCTGCCAACATTGGGCTCTACGCGGGTTTAAGATAGAGTTACAGGGAATGAATCGACACACTTGATGCTTCGCATGCAGAGAGCTGGTAGCTGTTGATGTGATCTACTCCTACTGAGAATTAGAGGTATGGGCCCGCCCTGCTAGAACCCAAACGAGACCTTCTTAGATATAATATAATATGCTAATTAGGGTGCGCGCAATATAGGTGATACCGAATTCTATAGATTTTTGCATCATAACATGCTATCACCTTTTGCTTATTATGGATTAGTGACTATGCTGCTAACTCTGATTTTTATAATATGTATGTTGGTATTATACAAGATACTGCGTTTGAGAACTTTGCATTGAAAAATAAACATTTCAAACTTGCACGTGTGTTCTTTGCCTCCCAGTTTCGGTTTGTAATGATTATATAACGAAAGAGTGTTCATGTGTTCCACAATACCTGAGGAACTCTAAGTTCATGTTCTGGATTGTCTAAGTCATTGGGAAGTAATTACTACCGATGAGACACTGTAGCTAGCTTGGTAAGGGGATTTCTGAAACAAAGGTGAGTTTTGGGTCACCCTAACTCACCCAGGTTCTAGATCTCTGTGCACAGTTCTGTGGGAGAACGGAAACCCTGCTACAATAGATCAATTCTGCCTTGTAAATAAAACCCCTTTCATGCTATACTTAGCATGAAAGAGGCATGCAATCGGTGTTGTGGTGGGCGTTCCACCGCCTCACCCATTGATTTTGACACTGCCCCATATTTACAAGGGTGGCATAAATATGGGGCAGTGCCAAGATTAAGGTCAGGGAAAGCCTGGTCTTAGCCTGGGGAAACAAGGAGAAACATTTAATTTCTCCTCGTTTTTGCTGTTTCCAGGTGTGCTGCGTTGTGTGGCACACATGGAAGCAGCAAAACGCCAATGATTGTTTATATGCAGGAAGGTGTCCCTTCCTGCATATAAACAAAAATAATTTAAAAAAATATATGTTTTGCAACTTCTATGTGTGCTGCATTGAGCAGCACACATAAAAGTTACAAAACACCATTTACAGATGGTTTATGTGCAGGAAGGGGCACCTTCATACACATAAACAATCTTTCCCTGCAACGCAGACACCCTTGCACTATGGCGCCAAGGTGCCTGTGAGAGAGCGCAAATCTGAGTTAGAAATTGTAGGGGTGCACCATATTCATGAATAATCAGCACACACATACATAAAGGACTTTAATCATGTTTAAATGTGATGTAAGGCTATGAAATAATGTGCCAGAATTTACATAGAGTACCGTAAAGTGTTTTGAAAGTACTGATGCCACGTTAATCTAGAAATATTGTTTGCAGTGAAGTATTAATCCAAAAGGGATGATCAATAAGTCATTAGTGTATTAAGCTGCTTTATTAGAAATTCATTATTGTATTCATATAATGAGATAGAAGTGCTTAAGTTAGAAAATGTATTTAGAAGATGTATTTTGCTATAATGATGAAGGTTTAATGAACGAAAATGTATTGTTCATGTTAGGATGTGATACACAGAAATGTGCAGAGGCCCAGTTGTGGAAAAACTGTGTAGGCCGGATTGAGAATGTTTCACGTGACATTAAATCATGGAAATGTCTTTTCAGAAGGTTGCTTTTAGACAGTTAATTGCGAACAGCATGAAACTGTGAGCCGATTTATGTGTGTTCTTCTGCAGGTGCAAGGTTAACTAGAGATTGTAGAAGACGGGCCCATTGTGTATGAGTGTTAGGATGGTAGTCCCAGACATGGAGGAGTGGCTGCGGAATTTAGGGAAGCAACTTCAAGAGAAGACGGCTCTGGGACCCAAGGATGTTTCCAACGTACAAAGAAGAAGATGTCGTAGTGGAAATATTTGAAAATCAACACCTGCAGGAGGGGCGTACCTGAGGGCGTGTCGTCCATATTGTGGGGTTTTGTATTAGGGACAGCACCCCGAGGAAGAGAGAGGGCAGATGCGCATGAGGGCGAAGGAAGCTGTTGGTCAGGCAGAGAGCTTTGCTATGCAAGAGGGGTTCTCAGGCTAAGTCCCAATGGAGTGAGTGTACTTCTTTGGAAGTCACCACGGCTGACACCTTTAATAGGAGGGAACTTTACTAAGTAGGGATGTCACTTAGTGTAGTGTAGGGACAGATTAATCTGGATTTATTCCTTCCTTTCCCGATGCCTACTAAAACCCAGGTTATAGCAATTCTTGTTAGCCTGATGATTTTGGAATTGATACATGTATTGTTTCTTAGTCGATTAAGACTTTTCCGTAGAATTATGTTTGTATTAGTGCCTGTTTACCTCCTGAATCTTTTGGTGAGGTGTTTATATACCCAACTGTTTTTGACTTTGTAATAAATCTTTAAACTCGATCTTTAGTCAGTGGTTCTTTGGGGAAAGCAATGGGGATCGTTCAAGTTGATGCTACACTGTTTGGATAGATTGCCTTCTACACTCTATGACAGGTAAAAAGGTCTAGTCGACATGTGACGGGATTCTAGAAAATGCTATTCTGATTCTAGAGTAGAAATCCCGCCTTTCCACCTGCGTTGCTGCCAGGCAGCTAAATTTAGCACCAGCGCAGGGGGAAGCACAGCGCTGTACCATATTTTTTTAAACATTGGTGCAGCCCTGCATTTCTAAAGTGAAGGAGCGTGGCATTAGCCTTCTTGGCTTGACCACAAGCCTCGCCACTTTCCTAGTAAATAAGACACCTTCGTGTTCTTGAGGATTTCTCATTACAGTTCACAAGCCTCACAACTATTTATCTTGGTTTTGTCTGGACTTCATCAGGGCTGTGGCAGTGAGGGTGAGTCCTTCACCAGTAGGGTTCTATAGTTTTTTCACCCATTTTCTGTTCCAATGGTCACTTCTCGTGGCACGTGGACTTTGGTGGTGGATTAATGTCATGAGATGGTGCATAGTGGCACGTTTAGGTTTGCACTTTGAGATTGTGTCCTTTTAGACTCGGGGGTAGATTTATAACTGTTGAGCGCTCGTTTACGGTTTGATATCACCTGAGCTGGTTTAGCTGGGACACGACTGATTACTTCCACTGAGAGGTCCGATATAACACTCCGTGGATGGAATGAGCCGGAACTCACAACTTGACATTTTTTATACTATCCAGCCTTGATACCAGCATGAAGCATCCCTGCATGATACGAGTCTATACGATGTGATGTATGCACGTAGAACAGCCTTTACAACGCGGGTATTACCACACGCTACCATTACAACGCTGCTATTACAACGCAAGTCGTTACAATGACTTGCGCTGGAGGGTGCTGTTGGATAGGGAATAGTTTAATTTTCTATTCTAACACCTTCCCTACTGGGCTGGAGTTGGAATAAAAAATTAAACTATTCCACTAGCCAGCGCTTACAGCGCAAGTCGTTGTAATGACTTGCGTTGTAAAAACAGCGTTGTAATGGCACGCGTGGTAAAACCCCGCGTTGTAAGCCATACAACCGTATGCACACTATGCGATCTGGTGAATCCTGCCCTCAGACATATCGTTTAGTGATTGTTCCTAATGTATGTTTCTTTGTAGATTTGGACTCAATGGGACCTGTCTAAGCATGGGCGGAAAATCCGTTTCGCTCGCGGATTTTGCGGATTTTCAGTAAATTCGCAATCCGCGAGATTTGCGAATCTCCCGCAAAATCCGCAAATCCGCGAGCAGCGGATTTTGCTCGCACTGTTCGCGTGAGTTCGCGGCTTCCCAGTACAACTTCGCGCCCCGCGAATAAGTGCAAAATTGCAGAAATACGATCTTAGCAAAACTGAAACTACTTACCAGGTTCAAAAGTTCAGGCTCATCATTAGTAGCCATTTCCTGTAGTGCTTCCTGAGGGGCCCCTCCAGAGTTCAGTTGCCAGTTGCAACTATTATGTGACCCTGCTCTGAACCTCAGAATAGTTACACATATGCCACAAAGGTCGTGAATTACAGCTAAGGGAGACAAGCAGGAGCCAGGCTGGAAGTTCAAATCCATTAATCAGCCCCTAATTCATTATTGTCAGTTGGGGCAGGGCAGGTGTTGTAACTAATTTTGCAACAATGAAAGCACTTAGCAAGTGCAAAAGATCACTTATCAGGAAGCACTAAGGAAGCAGGTGCCAGCTAAAAAAATATTCTTTGACACATTAATCAGCCCCAAATTAATTCAGGTCACTTGAGGCAGGGAAGGTGTGCTTGCGTTGCCACAATAATGTACACTGACTGGACAACCAGAGGGTGCTGTGATGAAACAGAGGGTGGCATGGGTGGGCCAGAGGGTTGCATGAGTAGTCAGAGAGTGGCAGTGGTGACAGAGAGTGGCAGTGATGAAGAAGAGTGTCCCAAACAGGCTGGACACGTAGAAACAACAAGTTCGCGAAACTTGCGACCCGACAGGTAAGTTCGCAATTTGCGAAATTGTACAAAATCCTCGCGAACTGGCAGAAACCCGCGCAAACACACAAAAAAAAATCCGCAAATTCGCGAGAATTCGCATATTTTGCGGATTGCGAGTTCGCAAATCCGCAAAATTCGCGAATGCGAGATTCGCAAAATACGCCCATGCTTAGACCTGTCTAAAGGCATTTCCACTTTGTCAGTGTATTATTGAATCCCTTACGGTTCCACTGCACAGAATACGCACCATTCTGATTGGGCCTCAGGTTTTCTGCCCTAGGCGACATGTTTTCTAGTCGACTGGCCCTGATGAGACCCTCCAAATAACCTAAGGAACAAAACGTGGACATGAGGTCCCCTGGTCATGAATTGATGAGATTGGAGCCCATGTGAACTGTGATTGGAAACAGAACTATACTCCGATATAAAGGCGCCCAGGAACCATTGTCCAATGCTGTTGTTTTTAATTGAACATAATCACTTGTGCACTTCACCCTCACTGCGTCATCTGCACTTTGTGACACTGCACTATTCATCTATGTTTCTTGCCTACGTGATGTCCAAAAATATATAAAAATAGAATTGCCTTCATGCTATGGAGCCTATATATTGTATTGATTATGGTACAGAGAATGTATTACTACAATGGATTGATTACTATGATTAGTTATATTGATTCAGTCAAGGTGCCTCATATTGATTCTGTGTGGACACCACCGGAAAGAGTCCCATGGGACCGTTGTGATTCTCATTATAGTTAAACCCCACTCCTCTGGGCACACAGAGTAGGTCTTTGTGATTACAGTACACCATGTGGAAGCTGTCGTAAGTGCCAGGGTTGGGAAGAAAGTGCTGGTGATGAGCACCGAAAACCACCGGCCTCAAATTAAGCACCTCTTTGGCCTCTGTTATAGTTGGCTTGTGTGTCTTCCCTGCTGCTCAGCTGGTGTGGGTCTTGGAATGCCTGGTGGCATCATGGAACCTTTGGTGCCTGGCTGGTGTGTGGAGTGGCAGTTGATGGCAGGCAGGCTGAGCGGCCGGGAGGCTGCTCCTGGTGGGGCTTTGTTATTTTATACTTCTCTACGTGAAACTAACTTGGAACTAAGCTTCATTAAATCCAGCGTGTTTTATATAGCTGGCTCAAGGACTTTTAATTACAACAGCCTCTTTGTCTTCCTCGGCCATTGACTCACCTCATGACCTTGTTTTAACTTTAGTGCGTCCCATAGACCCATCCATTATTTGATATTCCTCATTACACTGCATTGACCTTTGGCTTTCGAATTGCCTGACTGCAGGGTTTGACTCGCATCTCGCCTCCCTCTGACCTTTGCTTGCTCCATTAGCTCTTTCTAGCCTTTGGATTTTCGAAATACTCCACTCCTTCCTTTGACTCACTTTATTCCTTCCTTTGACTCACTTTATTCCTGCCTTTGGCTCTCTTTATTCCTGCCTTTGGCTCACTTTATTCCTTCCTTTGACTCATTTTATTCCTGCCTTTAGCTCTCTTTATTGCTGCCTTTGGCTCACTTTATTCCTTCCTTTGGCTCACTTTATTCCTGCCTTTGGCTCACTTTATTCCTTCCTTTGGCGCACTTTATTCCTTCCTTTGGTGCACTTTATTCCTTCCTTTTTGCTCTCTTTATTCCTGCCTTTGCTTTACTGTTTGGCACACATAGGCCTGGGACTCACCTGCTTGCTATGTTCTGGTGTTTCCTCATCTACTCACTCCAGTCCCTGGCTCACTTCTGATGGAGCAAGGATTTGCATGTAACGCGACTTGCTTGTACTCAGTCCTCTCGGCATAACGTTAATATACTAATCAACATGTTTGTTCTATTAATATCGCATTTCACATAAACATTGGGTATCTAGAAGAAGCTTGCATATGTGTTTCTACTAACGATAATATGCTTGCACTAAAATGGCTGCTGCTACACGGGATTTTCTACTGCGCATGCATCTGTCATACTCAAGTGACATGACGTATCTTTCGCTTGGAGGGAAACTTTTGCTTCTGCGCACTAGAACTAAATATGGCTGCTCTGTGTAACCGCCTGCATGAAGCTTGCACTGCTGCTTTTACTAAGCTGTTCGTTTTTGCATAACCTTAACGCAATAGTTAAAAATAAAGTAATGGGAATAGAGTAGAGATAAGTGGTACACAGTGCAGTCATTTATTCTGTGTTCTCAAACTGTTTCTTTTCTATTCTTACATGTAAATCATTTTGGGCCTGACGCCTGTAGCTGAACTCCAAATTGAAAGAAACTACGTCTGCGCAGAAGGAACACAAACCCTGAAGCACTGGCATTGAAACGCTGCCAACGAACCGACTTGCTAGAAGATGCTTGTGGGAACCTTACCTCTTGACCCTACGAAGGAAGTTAAAGTTCCCAAATGGACTACATTGTAATCATTATTGATACATTCACTGCCGGGTGGAGTAAAACATACGTGAGAAAATGAAATTTGATGGGCGGGAATATTATTATAATATCCCTGGGTAAAAGTTTCATTTTGGTAAGGTGTGATGACCTCTCCATTGTGGGGAGGTACACTGACCTGGAAAATATTATAATTATGCTAGGCTTAGTTAGTTAATTTGTCCGACTTAACCGAATAGCTGACCTATCACTGACCCAATGCACTCAATAGGTGATAGAGAGCAGAGGTGCTGCGAAGCACTCTGTCAGAAGATTCGCTGAGCCAATCGGGGTCCAGGAAGCTGAGGTGCTGGCGAAGCACTTTGTCGGGGAAATCGATAACCCAATCGGGCTTCTGGCTATTAGCTGCAGAGAGGGAGTAGTGCAGGCATTGCAACTGAACTGCGGGTGCCGGTCTTAACCTTTGGTGGTCCTGTCCTGATCCAATTTGGCTTTACCTGTCCTGATTCTGAATCTGCACCTGCAAGCCTACTGGCGACTGCAACTTTTGGGGTTTCTGTCCTTTGTCCAGCCAGTGGCCAGGGTTGGTCTTCACACCAGTCTAGGTAAATATAAATCTGTGTGGGTTTGTCATTGTTTGGTTCTTTTTTCTCTTTACCCTTCCTACCATAAAAAAGGTTTTTCGATTGCTTATTATGTTCCTTTTTCTTACCCTTCCCTGTTGTTAAATGCCAAATCTGTTTGATTATTTCCCTTATTGATAAATGTTTAGTATAATATATCTTTTGCATAGTTATACCTTAATTCTGATCTTCATAATTGAAAGTCTTTTGGTGTTTAATCTTTGGATCATGACCATTTAAGAAATGTAGATAAAGATTTTAAAACTTCCAGAGTCTGTGGTTATTATATGAGTGCAAATGTTATTTTTCTAGCTATTATTCTAACTCCCTTGATCCCTTAGGACTTTAGATACCAATGACGAGGATTGGTAAGATAAAGGTATAGGTCCTAAATGAAAGTTAAAAATTACTGATTAGAGTTAGAGCACAGGTTACCTGATTAAACTCACAAGTAAAATTTGATATTGTTCATGGGCCCAGGTGAGTATGGTAAACTGAGTCGGGTGACCTGCGCGCTCTATCACTTCCTTGCTCTCATCTTGACTTGTAACCTTCTTCAGGCCATTTACTTTCTTGCCTTCTTGCTTTTATCTGGTCTTTTGTTTCCCGCTTGTCTTGTTATTTCTTTGATGCATCTTATCCAGCCTAGTTGTCTTGCTCTAAGCTTTGACTTGTCTCATTGCCTAGACCTGGCATTTGACTTACCTAGATCCCTCGCTTTGGGCATTGATTTGCCTTGGTGACTGCTCTGCGCTATAACTCGCTTTGCATCTCCAATGCAGCCTTTGACTTGCTTTTCTGCTTTCCTGTTGACTTTGACTCACATGTTGCCTCACTCTGTCCTTCACTATCATTGATTGATCGCTCTAGCTTTGACTCATGTTGTTTCTGCGCTGCCATTTGGCTCACATTGGTAGCTCACTCTACCAGTTGGTTCATTCAGTGCTCCACTTCGACCTTTGTCTCATATGTTTTACCTCATTCTGGTCTTTGAACTACCTCCTTGCCTTGGTTTCATGTTTGGGTCCCCTTGATCCTTGCCCTGGCATGCCTCACTGTCTTGACTCTGGCCAGATAAATTTGCCTCGAGGTCACACTCTGGCCCTTGGCTTGCTTTGCTGCAGCGCACTAACCTTTGACTTATCTTGCTGCCTTTATTTAGATCTTAGCTTTCCTGTTTGCTTTGCAAGCCATTTGACTCTGTGAGTTGTCTTGATTTGCCTTTGCCTAACCTAGTTGCCTTGCTTTGGTCTTTGCTTCCCCTAGTGGCCTTGCTTTGTTCTTTGCCTTCCATAGTTGCCTTGCTTTAGTCTTTGCTTCTCCTAGTGGCCTTGCTTCATTTTGCTGCCTTGTTTTAGGCTTTACCTTACCTAGTTGCCTTGCTATGGCCTTTGCCTCACCTAGGTGTCTCGCTTTGTCCATTGGGTCACCTAGTTGCCTTGCTTTGTCCTTTACCTCACCTGGTAGCCTTGCTTTGGTCTTTGCCTCACCTTATTGCCTTGCTTTGCCTTTGCCTAACCTAGTTGCCTTGCTTTGGTCTTTGCTTCCCCTAGTGGCCTTGCTTCGTTCTTTGCCTTCCATAGTTGCCTTGCTTTGGTCTTTGCTTCCCCTAGTGGCCTTGCTTCATTCTTTGCGCCTTCCCTAGTTGCCTTGCTTTGGCCTTTTACTCATTTTGCTGCCTTGTTTCAGGCTTTGTCTCACCCAGTTGCCTTGCTTTGGCCTTTGCCTCATTCAGTTGCCTTGATTTGGCCTTTGTCTCTCCTAGTTGTCTTGCTTTGTCCTTTGCCTCACCTAGTTTATTTAATTTATAAAGTTTCATATAGCGCGAACATGACCCACGGGGGTATCAGAGCGCTTTACAATATTAAGTTGTTGCGCCATTCAGTACAAAAGAGGTAGATAAGAGTATATTGGTGGCATAGGAGACTAGTAGTTATTAAGGAATGATCCACGAGGGAATCCGAGCACTTTACAATACACAGGTTATTACATATTAGGTGGTTGAGGTAGTATACATACATTCAATATTGGTCATTCAGTACAAAAGAGGTAGACAGTAGTATAAGGGTAGCATAGGAGACAGGAGGTCATCATAGAATTAAAGTCTTAGGATGTGAATTTGTTCATTAGGAGCAGTTTTACTTCTTTTTTGAAGGAGGTAAAGGAAGTGTGTCCGCGAACCACTGGACGTAGCGAGTTCGAAATCTTCTGAGCGATCCCTGAGAATGCTCTGCAAACAGCTCTCTTTTTGTGGAAGGATTTTAGTTTCAGTAGTAATGAACTCGCACTATGCAATAGTCTGCATCCTCCTGAATGCTCAAACCTTCGTGCTAAGTAGCTGGGGGTATTGCTATACAAGGATTTGTGGGTCATGCAGTCGATCTTTAGGTGTGTTCTTGCCTCTTAGGGCAGCCAGCTCAAAGCTTTCAAGGTTGGAGAAATGTGGTTATTTCTTTTAGTTCCTGAGACAAGTCTGGATGCAGCGTTAAGCGAAGCCCTCAGAGGGGCAAGCTTGTATTTGGAAAGACCGCATAGGGTGGTGCTTCCATAGTCCAATCTTGGGAGCACTAGGGCTTGAACCGCCATTTTTGAGTCGTTCGGTGGGAGGAAGGGCTTAAGTTTCTTTAGTATGCTCATCTGATGATTAGCTCCCTTGGTGGCAATATTGATTTGCGCCTGCATATTCAAGTGTTTGTCTATGGGACTCCCAAGGATTTCACCGAGTCAATGATGTGGGGAGAGCAGTCAAAGGAAGTATGATGCTTCAACCATAAGTATATCTTTGGTGTGTGATTGGGAGGCGAGATGGGAAGGAATTCCATTATTTTGGTGTTAAGCATGAGGTGGTTGTCAGTGAGCCAACTTTGAGTATCCTGTAGAATTGCGTTGATGGAGATGAAGTCTTCTGGTTAGGAGATTTTCATATACAGTTGAGTGTCGTCCGCATATATCTTGATATAGAATGTTCGCAGAGTTCAGTGCGTTTGCCAGGGGTTCGATGAGTAAATTGAAAAGGATGGGTGAGAGTGCTGATCCCTGAGGAACCCCTACGGTGACCATGGAAGGTTCAGAGAGTGAATGCTTCGTCTTGACTGTTTGTGTTCTGTTATTTAGGAAGGAGGTGAACCATTGTAGCACTTGGCCAGTTAGGCCCATCCTTCGTTCTAGTAAGGACAGTAGGTTGTCATGCTTAACCGTATCAAAAGCGGAGGATAAGTCAAGAAGTATCAATAGGCAGGATTCGGTGTGGTCAAGATGTTTTAGGATGTCGTCCATTATGTGGGTGAGTGCAGATTCAGTGTTGTGACCATGCCGGAAGCCGGATTGGTGTTTGTCTAGGAGGTTGTAATTCTCGATGTGGTTGCATAGTTGTATTTGAACACATTTTTTCCAGCATTTTCACCAGAGTGGGGATGTTGGATATAGGGCGGTAGTTGTTGATATCAGTGGGGAGGGAGTCGGGCTTCTTTAGTATAGGTGTGACCTGCCCTATTTTAAGACAGTCCGGTATGGACCCTTATCTCAGGGAGGCGTTTATGATCTTTGACCAAAGGGGAAGAATAGAGGTTTTTATCATTTTGAATAAAGAAGGAGGTAAAGGGTCCGAGACGGGATTTGAGGGGTTAATCATTAGAAGAGTGTTATAGATTTCTTGTTCAGGGATGGACGAGAAGATGTGCCAAGAGGCATTGTGTTTTGGGATTTCCTTCGGTGTAATAAAATCGACCTTGCTCTGAGAGTGAGATTTATCCTCAAGGGCCATAGTTTCAGGGAGGGCCTTCTTAGATTGGATGTTGAGTATATGAGATTTGTTTTTTTCGAGGAAAAAGTTGGACAGCTCATCGCAGTTAGGTGTAACAGAGTCTCTTGGTTCCAGGGTGTTTGGCTTGTTTGCCCTCTTGTTGTTTGACGGTATCGAATAGTTTTTTGGGACGGTTGATGGCTTGGTTCAGCTGGGATTCGAAAAAGTCTGCTTTAGTCTTTAGGATCTTCCTATTGTATGAATTCCTCAGCACTCTGAGTTGATGTAGGTGCTCAATGGAGGGTGCTGATTTCCATAGTCGCTCCGCTGATCTTAGTTTTCGCCGATTCGAATTTAGGTTCTCATTGAACCATGGTTTGGAGAGTTTGGAGGAAACATTTCTTTCTTGGAGGGGCACTGCAGAGTCAAGAATTTCAAGCATTGTGGAATCATAAAAGACTGTGAGGTCATGGACGTCAGCCATGTCTGTCGAGGGGATAAGGGTGGAGTTGCATGGGTTTACCAGGTCGATGGGGTTGATATTTTGAATATTCCTTTTCCATTGTTTTGTTTTTGTGGGTTGACCCCTTTTAGGAGATACCACGATATTGATGGAGAAGAGCATGTTATAATGGTCTGTCCAGTCACATGGGGTGATGGATTCTAATGACACTACGTTTATTTTAGCTGTGAGGTCTATTGTTTCTCCTTTTTTGTGGGTTGGACTGCCACATAGTTTAAGACCGCTTACACCATGATCTCTTGAGTTATTCCAATGGAGATTGAAGTTGCCCAAGAAAATCTGTGGCACTTGGGAGTTGTCATTGGATGTAATAACTTCCATTAGCTCATCATTGATGTACGTCAAATTATCACCCGGGGGTTGGTAAATTATGTGAAGTTTGCAGGCGAGGCATTTGTCATCAGAGATGTTGATACAGAGATATTCGCAGGAGGATAAAGAGATGGAGTCTCCTTGATTGACTGCAACTGCGTTTCAATAAATGCAGGCAAGCCCCCCACCGGGTTGAATGTTTTTGTCTAGGCAAATTAGGTTGTGACTAGGAGGTACCAGTGGCTCCAGAATGGGAGAGGAGGAACTATTTAGCCATGTTTCTGTAAGGACGATAATGTCAAGATCATTCACGAGGATATGGTAGTAAATGTCAGGGCATGTTTTCTAGCAGATCTACAATTGATGAGTGCACATTCCTGCTTGCTAGTCGAATGGGGGGAGTGGTCTGTACCATGTTGATATTTGTGAGGTTTTCTCTATTATTGGATCTGTAGTTGTGGGTGGGTTCTGTGAAGGGATTGGTTTGAATGGATTGGATAGTGCCACAACGTGGCTCAGTGATGTCTGTCTGGCTGTCAGAGGATATGCAGAGGTCATCAATGTCATTGTCCAATAGTACAGTAGTTACCTTCCTAGGACGAGATGGGTCATTGGGGGAAGGTATCTTATACTGTCTGGTATCCTCGAGGTGTGATTTTTTGGTGGTACATCTGCTAGTTTGGTGACTGATTTGGTTCACAATGGCACTGGTAACTCTGTGTGTGTTTAGGAGTTCCTTGGTGATGGTCGATAGATTTTGCATTTCAGCCTTGAGATGGGCTAGGCCGCTGGCTAGCTTATTGAATCGTTTGATCCAATCAGAATTGGGATAATTAGATGTGTGTGTAGGTGTGAGTTCTATTATAGCGGGTGGCCGACAAATAGGGTTTGGTTGCATGGATTATCTGGTTGCCTGGGGATAACGTTATTAGGGATTAAAGGGATTAGTTGATCATGGGTCTTTATTGTATGGTCCGAATCAGTGTGTGGGAAGGCCTTGGGATGTGACCGCATGATAGGGGCTGACGCATGTAAAAGGGGGTATTGTCAATGAGTGGTGAGTTTGTAAGAGCGGAGTGAATATCGGGGGTGATGGGAGCCGATCAGGTAACGGGGTAGGCGGTAGGTCATGGGGAGCTATGCAAGCCAGCTCAGGTTGAGATGGGGAGAGAGGGATGTCGTGGGTTGGTCCAGGTTGGTGAATTCTCCCGAAGACACCAAGGATTTCAATGGTGTGTCTGCAATGTGGTGGCCGGTAGCTAAGAGTAACCCTGTCCCTCCTGGGCCAAGGGATCCCGGTGTGGTTGAGATCGATGTGACGGAGGGGTAGAGTTCATTGGGGGTGTGGCGAGATATCAGTTCCATAGAAATTATTATGGGATTTTGTAGTAGAGTTGAGGTGTCATCAGGAGAATTGGGGAGAATTGTGATTTTCTTGCTGTTCACTACTTTCTTGAGAGTAGGGAAGATCTTGTCTATGGTGGCAAGATTGTAATTAGAGGCTTGTATAAGGATATTGGCGTTGTTGTATATGGAGATAGTGGCATTCACAGGGCAGAAGGCTGACGTGGCTATCGACGGTTTGAGGGCACGCAGGTTTTTTTTTACATTGGAGATTCGGAGCATGGAGTAGAAGGTATTTATCCACTGAGCATGTTTTTTGTGTGTAGAAGATGTGGTTGTTCGATAGTGGACCTTTGCTGATGCAGAAGTGGGGATCTGAAATGAGAATATCAGGGTGAAATGTCATTAGTCTATGCTTGCACTTCTTTGCTACATTTTTGGAGAGATTGGGAGGGTATGTGATTGTAAAGGCATGGCGGCCTGAGAGGTCTAGGTTTTTATCCATCTAAAAAAAAATGTTATCAACTCTCCTCTTCCCTTCTTTATTTTCTTATCTTCCTTATAACTCGGCTTCCTTCCTTCACCCGTTCACTGGTATGATTATTTCCTTACTAATATGTTTAGAATTGACCTACATTGTTTCTTTGCTATCCTAAATTGTCAGGGAGGACATTGTTGATCTTTGAAGCCTTTCAGGTTAGTAAGAACCTGGAATAGTAGGGACAAGTAAAAGGATAAATGCCTGCCCCACAATCAAACCTTCCCAGGCTGCTATATTGTTTGTTTACAATAGGTAAGGTCTGATTCACAGGCGCCATTTTAGGTGCAGGCATTGGAATTGTGGTGAGCACCGAGGTGAAGACGGTCTGACAATGGTGTGCTACTAGATGACCATAGGTTTTACATCTGCAAAGGTCTGAGGCAGTCAGTATGCCGAGTTTGAAACTAGCATAATAATCAAAAACAATAAGGACGCCAGGATCTGAAACACGGGTGCCATTTTAGGGTCAGGCGCTGGAGTCATGTGCGTAGTGTGGAAGAGATCAGTGTTGCAATAGATCACTTCTAAGAAGAATTGCATCAGGAATCAATGTTCATAGCATAAACTAGCATAATAATCAAATCAAAAATTGCCTTACTTTGCCCTCTGCCTCACCTAATTTCCTTGCTTTGGCCTTTGGGTCACATAGTTGCCTTGCTTTGGCCTTTGCCTCGCCTAGTTTCCTTGCTTTGGCCTTTGAGTCACATAGTTGCCTTGCTTTGGCCTTTGGGTCACATAGTTGCCTTGCTTTGGCCTTTGCCTCGCCTAGTTTCATTGCTTTGGCCTTTCAAGCTGCCTCAATTTGGCCTTTAAGTTTTCCTTTGCCTCCCTTTGGCCCTCAACTCACTTTCCTGTAAACCCCTCTTTGAGATGACTAGCTGTCTTGCTACAGCCTTTGCCTCACCTCCTTGTCTGGATCTGGAATTTCACTTGCCTATTTGCCTTGTGCTTATCTTTGCCTAGATGCCTTGTTTTTGCATTTAACTTGCCCTGTTACCTCATCATGACCTATGAAACACCATATTGCCTCTTCTAGATTGTTTCTCTCTCTAGGTTGTCTCACTTTGTTGTGGCAGTGGCCATTGGTTTGCATTGTTGCCTCACTCTAGTCTTTGATTTACCTGGTTGGTCCACTCTATCCTATTACTTACCTAGTTGCCTCACTCTATCCTATTACTTACCTAGTTGCCTGACTCCAGTCTTTGACTAGACGGTTTCCTCACTCTAGCCTTTGACTTACCCTGTTGGCTCGCTCTTCCTTGGTATAACTATAGAAGTTGGTGCTTCCATTTTATCTTAACTGATGAGATGGACGCAGAGAGATTGTAGAAGGAGCTCCATTAAAACCAAATTGATGTCTGGTATAAATGGTATTATGGAGGCCTCGCTGTGTCAATGGACAGATGGGCTTGTTATATTTAGTGTGGTGGTACATGCTACCAATGTGATCCAAAGGAATAAACTAGATTTGTTTTATTCCTTGTATTGTATAACTTATCTAAACTTGAAATTAGATCGACTCTTCAATCTGTAATTTAAGTTTACAGCTTTTTTAGATGTACAGGATTGTTAAATCCGTTTTCATTTTTTGTAATTCTTTTATTGTATGTTTTGATCGTAATGTTTGTTTTGCCATGTTGGCAATATATCAAACAAATAAATTTAAACTGGCACTGAAACTGGCTCTCCTTGTTCCCTCGCTCTAGTCTTTGACTCGCTACCCTGTTTGCCTCTGGACTTTGACACGATTTCTTGTCTACCTCTGCCCTTTGATTCAATTCCTTTTCTACCCTTGGCCTTAGACTCAAATCATTGTCTCCCTCCAGCCTTTCACTCAATTCCTTGTCTCCCTCTAGCCTTCGACTCAAGTCCTTGTCTCAACTTGTTAGCTATCTAAAGCTTTTGACTGACCGTGTTAGCTCTCTCTGGCCTTTGACTCACGTTGTTCGCTCTTTTAGGCCTTTGACTCACCGTGTTAGCTCTCTTAGGTATTTGACTCACCTTGTTAGCTCTCTCAAACCTTTGACTCACCTTGTTGGCTCTCTCTGTCTTTGACTCACCTTGTTGGCTCTCTCTGTCTTTGACTCTCCTTGTTGGCTCTCTCAAGCGTTTGACTCACCTTATTGGCTCTCTCAGGCCTTTGACTCACCTTGTTGGGGCCATTAACTCACCTTGTTGGCTCTCTCAAGCCTTTGACTCGCCTTGTTGGTTCTCTTTGGCCTTTGGCTCACCTCTTTGTTTTGCTCTGATCTTCATTCACTTCACTGATTCACTCTGGCCTTGCTCATGCTTTTAACTCACCTAATTGTCTCCCTCTGGTCTTTGACTCACCTTGTTGGCGCATTCTGAAAAATTTATTAAATGTTGTCTTTCCTCTGGCCTTTCACTCACTTTGTTGGTGCATTTGACTCACTTTGTTGGCTCTCTCAGGCCTTTGACTCACCTCACTGCCTTGCTCTGGTCTTTGACTCACCTATTTGACCCACTCTGAACTATTACCGATACTTTTTCCTTTTCCTCTGGCCTTTTACTCACCTTATATCTTCGCTCTGGCTCTCAGGCTCTCCCTACTGCTTCAGTCTAATCTTTCACTGACCTTCTTGTCTCACACTCACCTTGCAACCTTGACTTTGCCTATGACCCATGCTCAATGACTTGTTGTGGACCTCTTTGCCTTGCACTGGTCTTTGACTCACCTTGTTGCCTCACTCATCTTTGTCTCACTTCATTGCCTCTCTTTGGCATTTGGTTTGACTTTCTCTGGCCTTTGACTCACTTTGTTGGCTCTCTCAAGCCTTTGACTCGCCTTGTTGGTTCTCTTTGGCCTTTGGCTCACCTCTTTGTTTTGCTCTGATCTTCACTCACTTCACTGATTCACTCTGGCCTTGCTCATGCTTTTAACTCACCTAATTGTCTCCCTCTGGTCTTTGACTCACCTTGTTGGCGCATTCTGAAATATTAATTATATTTTGTCTTTCCTCTGGCCTTTGACTCGCCTTGTTGGTGCATTTGACTCACTTTGTTGGCTCTCTCAGGCCTTTGACTCACCTCACTGCCTTGCTCTGGTCTTTGACTCACCTACTTGACCCACTCTGAACTATTACCTATACTTTTTTCTTTTCCTCTGGCCTTTTACTCACCTTATATCTTCGCTCTGGCTCTCAGGCTCTCCCTACTGCTTCAGTCTAATCTTTCACTGACCTTCTTGTCTCACACTCACCTTGCAACCTTGACTTTGCCTATGACCCATGCTCAATGACTTGTTGTGGACCTCTTTGCCTTGCACTGGTCTTTGACTCACCTTGTTGCCTCACTCATCTTTGCTTCACTTCATTGTCTCTCTTTGGCATTTGGTTTGACTTTCTCTGGCCTTTGAGCATTTGAATTGCTGCACTCTGGTCGTTGTCTCTCCTCATTCAATCTCTTTGCACTCTTCGGCCTTTGGCTTTCCTTCTCTTCACCCTTTGATCTTTGACTCACCTAGTTGTCTTGCCTAATAGCCTCGGATCACTTAGCCCTGGCATTAACCTCGTCTAATTTCCTTCCTTTTGCATTTGGCTCACCTTGCTCTAGTATTTACTCATGTAATTGCCTCATTCAGGCCTTTCACTCATTTAGCTTCCTAGCTATGGCCTTTTTGCTTGCCTCATTGCTTCGCTCTGGCCTCCTAATCTTCTTGCTGCTTCACTCTAGCCTTTGACTCACATCTTTATCTTTATCTGACCTTTGAGTCCCCTTCCTGCTTTGCCTCACCCTGGTATTTGGCTTACAATACTGTGTTACTCTGGCCTTTCAATTGTCTCCTTGCCACACCAGCACTTTAATTCACTTCCTTGCCTCACCAGCCCCATGCCCACCACCCCCCCAACTCAGATCAATTCTACCCTGACACCCCTTTTTTCTCAGCCTCTTCCCACACTGGACCACCCCCCCCCCCCTCAATCTTGCAACCCTGGAATCAGTGGCTCGGAAAGTCAAATCAGGTTCCCCTAACGACCCAGCCCCGCCAGACATCGTTATGTCAGCTTCCCAAGTCACCCTGCCCATCATAATAGACCTCCTAAACACTTCCATCACTACCGGCATAGTCCCGCCGGAATGGAAATGAGCCATGGTTCGAGCCCTGTTAAAGAAACCTAGCCTGGACCCCTCAGACTTCAGCAATTATCGGCCAATCTCTCTACTGCCCTGGCTGAGCAAAATCCTAGAGAGACACATCAACGGCCAACTGGTCGCCTACCTAGAAAACCATCATTTATTGGACCCCACTCAAACAGGCTTCAGACCAAAACATGGTACCGAAACCGCGCTCCTCATGGTCACCGAGGAATCCAGAACCATCCTGGACCAAGGAGGATCAGTGGCAGTGATCCTCCTTGACCTAAGCGCAGCCTTCGACACGGTCAGCCATGACATACTGCTGGACTGTATGTCTAATATCGGCATAAAAGACAAAGCATGGCTTTGGTTCAAGTCCTTCTTGAAGGACAGATCCTTCCGGGTATTCGACGGTGAATCAACATCTACCAGCAGACCATTAAGATGCGGAGTACCACAAGGCTCCTCATTAAGCCCGGAGCTCTTCAACATTTATATGAGGCCACTGGCTGAGGTTGTCCGTCAGTTTGGAGTTAAGATCATTTCCTACGCTGACGACACTCAGCTGGTGGTCTCATTGGCGCAGGAAGCTAACATGCCAAAGAGAGGAGGGCTCAGAAAATGTCTAGAGGAGGTAAAGAGCTGGATGTCCTCCTCATCACTCAAAATGAACGGGGATAAAACAGAGCTAATGCTACTGGGCCCTGCCGACCCTAGATCTTTCAATGCTCTATGGCCACCCTGCTTAGGCACCCCCCCGGCCCCCAAGGACAACATCAAGAGCCTTGGGGTATGGCTGGACAGATCCCTCTCTTTTGGCACCCAAGCCACCAAACTCTCAGCTACCTGTTTTGGCCTCCTTAAGATGTTAAGGAAGGTTCTCCATCTTTTACCCATGGAAGCCAAACAGGTAGCCATCCAGGGCCTGATCCAGTCCCGCCTGGACTTCAACAACGCCCTCTACCTCGCTGCCCCAGAATATACACTGCGGAGACTTCAAACTGTGCAGAATTGCGCAGCCCGCACACTACTTCAGCTCCCTCATCGTCATTCTGCCAAAGCCGGGCTGATCAAATTACACTGGTTACCAGTTCGCCAAAGAATCCAATTCAAAGCCCTGTGTATCGCGCACCAGGCCTTCTGGAAAACAGGCCCCCTCATCACCCATATCCTAGTCTCCCACTACCAACCTACCAGGAATCTTCAATCAAACCAGGCCTTCATTGCCATAACACCCAGAATAAAGAAGTCCAGAACTGGCGGTAGGACCTTCGCCCACAATGCCTCCAAGACACCCTGCCCCTTCATCTGAGAGCCAACCCCAACCTCTCCTCATTCCGGAAACAGCTCAAAACATTCCTCTTCAACTCCCCTCAGTAAATGCCCCCGGCACCATCCCTCTCTCTGTTGGTTCTTAGTGCTTGGACGCCCCCGGGCAGCAATCGCGCTCTACAAATCCACATACAATACATACAATACAATGACTCACCTTCTTGCCTCACAAGCCCTATGACTTGCCTCACCAGCCCTATGACTTGCTTACTTGCCTCGCGGCCTTGTGACTCGCCTCCTTGGCTCATCAACACCATGGCTCACTTCACCAGCCCTATGACTCGCCTCCATGCCTTGCTAGCCCTATGGCTGAACTTCTTGCCTCGCCAGCCCTTTAACTCAACTCAACAGCACTGTCAATCACTTTTCCAGCACTACAATTCACTACACTAGCCCTGTCACTCACCTCACCAGCCCTGTTATTGGCCCCACCAGCCCTAGGACTTGCCTCACCAGCCCTATGACTTGCCTCACAAACCTTGTCATTCGTCTCACCAGTCCCATGACTCAACTCCTGCCTCTACAGCCCTGTGACTCGACTAGCCAACCCTTTGATTCACCTTGCCATGCCTATGACTCGCCTCATCAGGTCTATCACTCGCCTCACCTGCGCTATGACTCACCTTGCCAGCCCTGTGAATTGCTTCACCAGCCCTGTCACTCGCCTCCCAAAAGCACAACCATCCTAGGATTAGGCTCCCCCGCCTCCATACTAAGGTCACCAGATTGCCCACTTGCATATCTGGCTGCTACCCAGGCCCTCAGTGCCTTTTGTCGCTCAGCGGCGGCGTCAGATGGCGTCGTCGGTGAGACCAGGGTTGCGGTGCGAGATGGAGGCGGTGTTCGTCACGGTGCTAGCAGGTCATGGTGCAAGCAGCGGCGTTGTGCGTTGCTGATGCGCTGTCGTCGGCTGATGAACTAGAGTCGATGACACTGGCGACGGTGGGCCAAGGCTGCGATGTGGGATGAGGGCGGTGCGTCATGTAACTTACGAGCGGTGCCCCCGAACCACGGTGCAGGCAGCTGCGTCAATTTCTGAGGGAAGTGGTGGCGTCAGGAAGGCCACGGTGTCGTCGTGTAGAAAGGGGGTGCAGAGTGCAGGCCCACAGATCGAAGTTCGAGCAGCGGCTCTGTGATGGCTTCAGCAGGCGTCGTCAGTGAGACCAGGGTCACGGTGAGGCGTGGTGGCAGTGCCCTCTGTGGTGCTAAAGCTTCGGCGTGAAGCACGGCGGTGTGGAGTGCGGTGCCCACAGGTCGCAGTGCGAGCAGCGGCTCTGTGAAGGCGTCAGCTGGTGTCGTCGGTGAGACCAGGGTCCCGGTGCAGCCCTGTGCAGTGCCTTCAGGACACGGGTTCGGCAGGGTTGTCATAGACATCGTCGGGTGGCGTTCTTCGGGTTGCAGCACAAAGCGCACAGTCCCCATTGCTGCGGGTCGAAGAACCAGAAGTCTTTGCTGTTCCTGAACCTTCGTGAACACGGGGCAAGCTCTACCTCAAGCCCTTGGAGAGTCTCACCAATTCGGTTGCAGAAAGTCCAATCCAGGCCTTTCACTGCCCAAGACAGAAGCAGCCACTGTAGGTCAGCCCTGCACAGCGCACAGCAAAGCGGTCATTCCTTTCAGCAGTTTCTCCGGCTCTTCTTCTGTGCATTCTTCTTGATCCAGATGAGTTCTAAAGTTCAGGGGTCTGCCAGGCAGAGGGTGTCGGTGTCCGGCCAGAACCATTTGGGCCTTCTCTGGCATTACTTCCTGGCAGGAGGTGACAGCTTTGTCAGATGCAGACCAGGCCCTTTGAGGTGCAAGGGAATATCCTCCCTCTTCCTGGTCTATTTAGTCCTTTCCTGACCTACCTAGACTACCGGCAGCCACCCTGCTTCCAAGCCATCTGTCATCCAAAAACCAGACAGGCAATCCACATTCCAGCAGAGGCACACAGGATGACCAAGCAAAATAATACAGACTTTCCAAAAGTGGCCTCTATGAACTCAGAATAAAAAGGGCACCCTCGCTAAAGGCTGCATCTTTAGATGCTGAGTTCAGGCATACCAAACTTCAGTCACTTATACCTTTTTCGGGCTACGTACGTGAGTGGCATCATCCGTGCTGCAGGCCCACGAGTAGCGGTTGACTCGCAAGCCCCAGCACCATCAATGCCCTTTACGGGGGCTGACAAGTATGTCACACATCCAATCATAACACAATTTACCACAGGAGCACTAGCGCTTTACCACTGATCAGCAATGCGAAAAGGGCGCAGAAACGTTATACCAGCAAAAACAGAGTCAAAACCGGGAGGGTAGAAAGCAAAAACTCAGTGGAAACACTCCAAAAGATGCCAAGTCTAACAGGTTAGACGTGAGCCTTTAGCTGTGAGGGAAGAGATGAAGAAAGAGTTAGACAAGCTCAAGGCAGTTGGAATAATTGAAGAGGTTACTGGTACTGATTGGCTTGCTCCGGTTGTGGCAGCACGCAAGGCCAATGGGTCTTTCTGCTTGTGTGTAGATTTGAGGCAACTCAACAAGTGTGTGGTGGTGCATCGCTAACCATTGCCCAATATTGCTGAATTGCTAGCGCTGTTGGGTGGTGCTAAAGTCTTCAGCTCCATTGATTTGGCATCCACCTATCACCAGATTGAGCTGGAAGAAACTTCAAGGGATTTCACCTCTTTCATTACCCCGTTTGAGACTTTCAGATTTCTTCGGATTCTATTTGGTCAGGTGTTGGCAGCTTCCGTCTTTCAACGTGCAATGGAGATGGTCCTCAAAGATTGTGATGGTGTTTGCATCCATCAGGACGGCATTCTGGTCTTCGGAAAAGATCATGAGGAACATGGAAATGCTCTGGTTGTCGTTTTGGGTAGGCTAGAAGAAGCCAGTTTCATCACAAAAGCGGAGAAGTGCCAATTTGCGACTTCTTCGATTCATTACTTGGAGCACATGATCTCAGGGGATGGTATTGCGCCTAAGTCCAATCTGGTGGACACGATCTCTCAGATGCCACCTCCCTACTATAGAGAGAAACTTATTATGTTTTTTAGGACGATCGAATATTATATTAAGTTCGTTCAAGGTTTTGCTGAGCATTGCACCAGTATGAGGGGTCTTTTAAAGAAAGGCACAGAGTTCAAGTGGAGCAAAGACTGTGGTCGTAAATTTGTTTCTCTTAAGAAAAGACTCTGTGATGCCCCCAACCTTAGGAGTTTTGATCCCACCAAGACCTCAATTATGACCACTGATGCCAGCCTTAAGGGGTTAGGAGCTGTACTTCAGCAACCAGGTGAAAATCGGATGGAAACCATCACATTCATCTCACGAGGGTTCAAAGACCCTGAGACGCTTTACTCTGTGATTGAGCGCGAGGCTCTTGCGGTGTTTTGGGACATCATAAAGCTTAAGAAGTTTCTTTGGGGGACACAATTCTTGGTCAAAACTGATCACAAAATCGGAGGACACGGGGGCCCTAGACCTATATGTGGAAGAACTGGTGAAGTCTCGACTCCAGCCTAAAGGCCTATCGAACTTTTTCTCGGTCGAAAGAGCCCACCGTGTACCGGGAGGGAAACCCAAGACCGGAGGCCCGCCGCGTCCAATACTGGCGAGGTTGTTCAATTTCCGGGACAGAGACGCCATTTTACAGGCTGCAAGAGTGGCGCCGGCCATTCAAATCCAGAACTCCAAGGTAGCTTTCTTCCCGGACTATACGGCGGAGGTGTCGAGAAAGAGGAGAACGTTCCTGGAAGTTAAGAAAACCCTACGGGAGAAAGAGCTACCCTACTCAATGATCTTCCCGGCCAGGCTAAGGGTGGTGGCGGACAAAAAAGTATGGTTTTTCGATTCTCCCGACACGGCGCGAGACTGGCTGGAGGGCTGGCACACCGTTGGACGGCAGCGCAAAATGAACAGACCGGAGTCGGATCGCAGAGGAGGCAGCAGGAATGGCTCGCAGGCGTCAGGGCGTGTGGAGGGCGCAGAACGCTCGCCTCCCCATGGTTTTGAAGGGGGAGGCGAAAAGGAGTGATTCCGGCGAAGGCCACCGAACTGACCGAGCTCGCCAATCACCGGCCTAACTTTGTATTTCACAGCTGCACGTTGACTCTGGCATGGCAACCCCAAGAGCCTACAGGGGGGCCGCCAACCCGGGGAGGTGCTCTCCCCCTTACACGCAAGTACTTTGGTTTTGGGAAGGGTAAAGCACTCTGCTCAGTTGGGGTGGCGGGCAGTTGAAGGTCCGTTAAGCAGGGGGGCAGGGAGGGGGGAATGTTTTGAACGGTTTTTGTTAGGAATGTGCATAAGTGGTCGAGGACACTGTTTCAGGGCTTATGGAATTCGGGAGACATTGTTGAGAACAGACAGTGACACTATGCCCCCATGAGGATTCTGACCGCCTCGCTGCGCGACGACGCAGCCGACAGCCCAGTCTCGTCTCTGGGGCGTTACAGCATGTGTCCCATACTCCCCGATGGCTAACAATACTGTACAAGCGGGGGGACTAAACCCCACGAATGCACCATGCCCGCCACTGACCTTGATGTCCTGGAATGTGAGAGGCCTGGGGGATAAGGTAAAGCGGGGATTGGTTTTAACTGCTATTAAGCGCCTGTGGCCTACTGTGGCCCTACTGCAAGAAACGCACCTGATGGGGGAGCTACTAAGGCCTTAGATAGGCGAGGTTACAAAATGTGGGCTCACTCTGCCTTCACGTCCGGCTCCAGGGGGTCCGGCGTTCTCGTACAGAAGAACTCACGATTCCTGCCCCTGTCCACAAAAACTGACGACCAGGGCTGCTTCGCCGCTGTGCAGGGACAATGGGAGGGGAAACTCTTCAACCTAGTGTCAGTATATGTCCCACCGGCTTTGCACTCAGTCCACCTCCCGAGACTAGGGGACTTCCTCTTAACTCTCCCCGAAGGAGAGATCATTCTGGGGGGGGACTTCAATGCTGTTTTAGACCCACAACTGGATAAATACCCCGCTCCGAACCCGACTGGGGGGGAAACATACTTCCGGCGATTCACCACGGCCATGGGCCTGTCAGACATTTGGAGACACCTACACCCGGGCGCGCAGCAGTACACCTTTCACTCAGCGGTGCACGGTAGCCTGTCTCGCATAGATTACTTCCTGTCCCTAGGGGAGGCCCTTTGCCATGTGGACACCTCGGCGATTCACCCCCGAGGTATTTCCGACCACTCACCGCTCACACTGACACTTTCCCTACAGACGAAAGCACGTAGGCGCATTTACCCCCTACACGCATCTTATCTTAAGGTTCCACAGGTACGCAAGGCACTCAAGCACGCCACGAAACACTACTTCCTCGAAAACACACAATCAGTGCGTTCCCGGGCGACACTTTGGGAGGCCTACAAAACTGTTCTGCGGGGCCAAGCCATTAACACTATTACCGGACATAAGAGACAACAGTCTCAAGAACTGGCCGACCTGGAGATCGCTTTGCAGGAGCGGACCGAGGCTCATGAATCCCACCCCTCTCCCTCTTCCCTACATGCACTCACTCTCCAGCAACAGATTTACAATGACCACCTACGGTTGGTGGTCAAGGGACACATCGCCGACACCCAGAACAGGGTCTACGAAGTAGGGGACAAGGCGGGGAAGATGCTGGCATGGCTCGACAAGCGTGAGGGCAGCTCCAGGGGGATCCAGCGTCTACATGACGAGCAGGGGGTACCACACACTGATCCGAGACACATAACAGAGCTACTTGCGACCTATTTTGAGCGAGTGTACACCCCAACACGCCAGATTACACCTGAGGATGCCAGGGCACTCCTGGCACCGATTGAGGTCCAGACCCTATCTTCAGAGGCGTCGAGCGAATTGGAGGCAGACATTACAGCTGACGAAATCCAGAGGGCCATAGCGGCACTGAACCCGGGCAAGGCCTCGGGACCGAACGGGATACCGGTAGAGTGGTATCAGACGATGCCAGACACCCTCAGCACACACTTGTTGGGGATGTTCAAGGATTGTCTGGAGGGGGGCTCCTTTCCGCTAGATCAGCGTGTGGCGACTATTGTGACAATCCCCAAACCGGGCAAGCCACCGGAGGATTGCTCCTCATATCGACCCATTTCCCTCCTGAACGCGGAAGTGAAGATCCTGGCCAAGCTCCTGGCGCAGCGGATCCTACCCCATCTGTCCTCGATTATACACCCGGATCAGTCTGGGTTTATGCCGCACAGGAACACAGCTCTGAATTTGCGGCGACTACATGGTGTTCTGGCTAGATCTGAAACTATCATGGAGCCGGCGGTGATCCTGGCGCTCGATGCCAGAATGGCATTTGACCTGGTGGAGTGGGAGTACCTTTTTGAAACGCTGAGGCGTATGGGGTTTGGGCCTCGCTTTCTGGCGTGGGTCAGACTGCTGTACACTGCCCCGGTGGCCCACGTAGTGGCGAATGGCCATATTTCGCGCACTTTTCCGCTGGGAAGGGGCACGCGATAGGGTTGCCCTCTGTCACCGCTATTGTTTGCCATCTCGCTGGAGCCACTGGCGACACTCATAAGAGCCTCTCCCCTCCTCAAAGGTATACCGGGGACCGGGGGTTGGGAGGACCGCCTGTCTCTATACGCAGATGACATGCTACTATATCTCACAGAACCCGAGGAGGGTATACTGGCCCTCTTACGCATCTGCGACACATACGGCAGGATCTCCGGCTACACGCTGAACTGGTCCAAGTCGGAGTTATACGTTCTACGAGGACCGGCTCTGAATCTAGACGATGCTTGTCCACTACGACTGGCGGGATCGTCCTTCAAATGCCTAGGCATACACGTTACTAAAGACTCGACAGAGTTCACAGACAAAAATCTGAAACCGCCCTTAGAGAGGCTCAAACGCGATGTTGAGTTCTGGTCCGGCCTGCCGCTAACACTCCTAGGTCGGGCGGCCCTTTACAAGATGATGGCGCTACCGCGCTTCTTATATATCCTCGAGAATTCACCCTACCCGGTGCCTCCCAAGTTTGTTCAGAAGGTGGCGGCACTGGTCTCTAACCTACTGTGGGGCGCCCTTCCGGCAAGAGTGGCACAATCCAAGTTGCGCAGGGACTGGTATAGCGGAGGAATTGCGCTACCGGACCTGAAACTGTATTACTGGGCAGCCCACCTCAAACCTGTTAATCAATGGATCCACGCACCACACAATGAACCGGCATTCCATTCAGACAGGGTACAGTTGGGCGCCGAAGGTCTGCTGGGTCCACTGTACGATCGCCGCAAGATACGGACTCTGGTCGGCCCCACCAAACTGACAGTGCAGATATGGCACGCAGCGACGGCGGCTTTGGGCTGGAAAGGGAGGATCACTAAGATGACACCACTGTGGGACTCCCGCGCACTGGGTAACCTGAGGAACACCAAAGGGTTCACACAATGGGACACGATAGGTATCTCTACGGTGGTCGATCTATGGGAGAGGAATGAGGTGATCCCCTTTGCCCGCTTAAAAGACCTCTACGAGCTCAACGTCAGGGAACTATATAGGTACATTCAGATTCGCCATGCCCTACTTGCGGCCATCCCAGCAGACACACCACTGCCAGACTCCTCACCCCTGGAGGATCGCTTACTCACAGACTGTATGTTAGAGCGGGCGACGTCCCTCACTTATCGTAAATTGCTTAACAACTCCCCCGAGCCCACATCACGCCTGAAAGAGAAATGGGAAGGGGAGATTGATGACATGGATGAACACGAATGGAACGAGGCACTTGGGTCCCCCAAAGAAGTAGGCATCTCAGCGCGCATGCGATTAGTGCAATTTAAGATCCTGCACAGGGTGTATTATACAAGGTTCAATGCTACACCGCATACACAGAGCGCCGCATCCCTACTGTCTGCGAGGGTGTGGGGAGGAGGGCACGTTCTTCCACACCATATGGGAATGCCCCAAGATCCAGGAATATTGAAACAAATACTCCGTACACTCTCCCAGACACTGAATCAGTCCCTATTGCCCAACCCAAGAAGGTGCTTGCTGAACATTTGGGAACCCACCGACTTGTCCCGTTATGAGCAACTCTGGGTCACGGCGGGGCTGATGGTGGCGAAACGGGACATAGCGCAGCGCTGGGGGGCGGTGGACCTCCCAACAAAATCCCAGTGGTGTCTGAACATGGATCGTGTGATGTTAACCGAACGGGCAGTGTACTCTAACCGAGCCTGCCCGGGGAAATGGAATAAAATATGGCTGAAATGGAACGAGTACAGAGGGGACATCTGCGAGCCCTTACGGGAGGATGATCTGGAGGATTCAGATGATGAGGGGGAGGAAGGGTGATCTGGACGGAGGGTAGGAGGGTGATGGAGGCCTCGATCATGGCGGGAGATAGCTTACTGGAACCTGAACTGAGGATTCAAGGGGGGGGGCGTCAGCGGGACGCAGAGGCATGCATGTACTGACCGGGGAAGCCAAATCTACATGCTCCCAAGGGACATTTGTAACCGAAATGCACCGATTCATGCCAGACCGTATTGCCATTCCTACCTGTTGAAGTTCTGTGTTTGTTGTTTTTCAAAAAAACGAAAAAACTCCAACAAAACCTCAATTCCTGCATTGAATAATTGCTTACCATGCGCTTTTATTGTTTCAGTACACTTCATTATGACTTTCAAATACCTATGGTTTTTATGGATCACTGAAATAATATCGACTGCCAAAATATCGACCTGCAAAAATATCGTTGCCAAAATATCGACAGACAAAATATCGACTTTCTATCTACAAACAGGTAAGTACAAAAATATCGAGTACAAAATATCGTTAACAATAATATAGATGTAAAAAATATCGACTTTATTAAAAACAGTGTTAAATTAAATTAATATTAAATTTAAATGACTAAAATATACTTAAAAATACTTAAATTAAATTATAATAATTAAATAATAAATGAAAATAATAAAAAAAAAAATTACAATCTTATTTGTTGACCCTGAACCCTAAAATATACCCCTTTACCCAAAAACCCAAAACTGACCCTGAACCCTAAAAATACCCCTTTACCCAAAAACTAAAAACTGACCCTGAACCCTAAAAATGCCCCTTTACCCAAAAACTGAAAACTGACCCTGAACCCTAAAAATGCCCCTTTACCCAAAAACTGAAAACTGACCCTGAACCCTAAAAATGCCCCTTTACCCAAAAACTGAAAACTGACCCTGAACCCTAAAAATGCCCCTTTACCCAAAAACTGAAAACTGACCATGAACCCTAAAAATACCCCTTTACCCAAAAACTGAAAACTGACCCTGAACCCTAAAAATGCCCCTTTACCCAAAAACTGAAAACTGACCCTGAACCCTAAAAATGCCCCTTTACCCAAAAACTGAAAACTGACCATGAACCCTAAAAATGCCCCTTTACCCAAAAACTAAAAACTGACCCTGAACCCTAAAAATACTCCTTTACCCAAAATTTAGCAATATTATTTAATTACCAATTAATTATTAATTAACAATAACAATAAAGTAAATATATTAGCACATTAGCTGTAATTATTTTAATAATTAATATTATTTTTTCCCAATTAATTACTTAAGAATAACACAAAATTATATATTAAAATGTACTCTAATTAATGTAATTAACTAATTACAATTAATCAATTACCAATTAATTACTAATTCAAAATATGTACAAAATTATATTAATTAATTAACTAATTATTATTAATTATCAATTAATTATTAATTATAAATATTTACAAACATATATTAATTAATTAATTATTATTAAATTACTTCCCACCCTATTCCCCTATAAACCCACAACCCGCTACAGAATTACATAACGCAATTATTAAAAAAACAAATTCCATTTAATAAAATATTTTATAACATTAATACACACTTTTCACACATATTATTACATAAAAATACACTATAAAATATTATATATTATTAAAAATTCGATATTTTTGCTATCTATATTTTAAACAGTCGATATTACTTCACTTACCTGAAAAACGATATTTTTGTAGTCGATATTATGTCCAGTCGATATTTTGTCCAGTCTATATTTAGAACTCGATATTATGTCCAGTCGATATTTTGGAGTCAATATTTTGTCTGTTCACCGGTTTTTATATCCGTTTTACTGGACACACTTTATGCAATGATCCTTTGATAGCGGCCGGCCCGCAGGGTTGTTGGCATTCCGCTGTGTACTATACAAAGTGCAATAAAGGTTTTGGAAAAAAAAAAAAACTGATCACAAGCCACTAAGTGACATTTTATCTAAAAAAGGGATAGACGTGGTCGCTGGTAGCATAACTAAGTGGGGCATAGCTCTCCAGGAGTATGACTTTGACATCAGGTGTATCCCTGGGGTGGAAAACTGCATTCCTGATAAGCTTTCTAGAGTAGGTGTTGATGGACCCCTTGATGATACCGCTGATGATGAATGTAGTGGAAGTGATGTTCATGTGTGCAAGGGTGGCGAAGGAATCTTTGATGAGAGTCAGTGGCCGCTCAAGTTCTCCTTAGATCCTGTCTTGTCTGAGGTAATGAGTCCCATCTGCAATGGCTGGCACACAAAGAAACCAGCTTCTGAGGAAGCTTCCAAGTTCTGGGGAGTCAAACACGAATTGGCTGTGTGTGATGAGATGCTTGTACGTGGCACAAGCCTAATACTGTCTCTTGAGCTTCGCAAGGAGTTAGTGGAGTTGGCTCATGAGTCTCACTCTGGCATGTCTAAGACCAAGGAGAGGATCTGGTCTTCTTACTGGTGGCCGGGCATGGACCCATGTGTTGAAAGGATTGTTAGGGACTGCATTGTGTGTGCTATGAGTGAAAAGTCCAAGCTTTTGAGAGTCCAACCCATGGTTTTCAGGAAGCTGCCACGTGGGTCTTGGAAAGAAGTGGCTTTAGACATTGTGGGTCCTGTTCATTCTAATGGGCAGCCAGTCTTCATTTTGGTTCTCCTGGACTTATTTTCTAGGTGGCCGGAAGTCTACTCTACCTCTAGCATAGAGACCATTCAGGTGATTAGATTCTAAGAGGTTCTCATAGCCAGGGAAGGTTACCCTGAATCCATTCTCACTGACAATGGGGTTTAGTTAGTCTCGAAGGAAATGGAGTCAGGGGCATTAAACACAAAAAGTGCTCTCTTTACCACCCAGAAACAAATGGAATGGTTGAAAGAGACAACAGGGGGTTAAAGGAAACCATCTCCTGGGCCAAGAATGCTGGGCTTAACTGGAAGGAGCAAGTTCTAAAAAAGGTGGAGAATTATAGAGTAACTCCTCACAGTTCTACTGGTCAGCCTCCTTTGTTCTCTTCAAAGGTAGGGTTCCATGCACCTTAGTTAGGTAAGGCTTCTTGAGGAGTCAGTCTCATGATCCTCTTCTCATGAGTCTGCCATGAACTGGCACAAGAAGGAAGAGGACAAGTGTTTAGCTAGGAAAGTGAATTTTGATTCCAGGAAATCTGCTAAAGACACTGTGGTTAAAGTCGGTGAGTTGGTGGTTGTCAGACTTCCGGGTGTAAAGTTATTTTATCAAAGCCTATGCCTGTTATTAAGGTGTTTAAAAATGCTGTGAGGACTCAGGACCACAGAATTTTGAATTTGAGTAGAATTTCTGTGTTTTATAGTCTGATTTTATGTGAAAGAGCTTCCTCTGGAGAGCTTTCTACTTCTAACTCTTTTGCAACCCCACGCATGTCTTCTAGGGTTTCTTGTTAAGCCTCGCAACTTAAGTGACTATGGGCCAGATGTAGGTTGCTAAATACTGGTCTGTAATACCAAAAATCTGTAGATTTTAGCGTTACTGACCGGTATTTAGCAATCCCCATTGTAGGAAAGGAATCGGTAATAAGGAATCGGTAAATACTGATTCATTATTACCGATTCCTAATTTACCGATTCGGAGTTACCGAACCCCCAAATACCGAATCGGTAAATAAGAAATGGTAAAAACGAGAAAAGAGATTAGAAAAATTTGGTAATACCGAATTTCAACAAATTCGGTATTTAAGAGTCAGTAATTACCACTGACTCAAAGCAGGTGGTAATCAAGTGCACTGTATTTAAACAGACCCAAAATGCAACAGTGTGATCACTATGGCGGCCCTCTATGTTATTGCAAGGCGGCTACGGCTACAGACAGCAGGAGTGAGGATCTGGAGATGGGAGGAGCGCGTTTACAGACAGCGCATCACACTCTTCCAACTGACTGAGGCAGAGATCCATGAAAGGTACAGGCTACACCCCCAAACCATCCTGGACCTGATAAGGGACCTGCACTCACTCCTGGAGCATCCAACACCATACTATATCACCACATGTGCAGGTGCTCTGTAGCCTTGATCTCCTTGCATCTGGCAGTTACCAGGGGGTGATAGCTGCGGTAGGTGGTGTGTCACAGAGTTGCCTGTCCCGTTTCTTTAACAAGTTCCTGGATGCCATGATGCAGAGAATGCATCACTACATAAGGTTCCTAACCACACAGGCGGAACTGCAGAAAACCAAGACAGACTTTTACCAAAAGGCACAGTTCCCACATGTCATAGGCTGCATTGATGGGACACACATTCCAATCTGCCCGCCTGCAGCCACTAAGTACATCTACCGAAAGAGAAAATCCACCCACTCCATTAATGTGCAGGTAATCTGCGATGCAGCCAACTTAATCACCGACATCGTGGCCAAATTTCCAGAGAGCACCCACGACTCATACATTTTCCAGAACAGTGGGATCTACACACACCTGGCTGCGGGAGAATTTGGAGAAAGATACCTGCTAGGTAAATCACTGTGACACACCCTGATGTATACTGCAGATGAATGTGTTGGTGACTTTTATTAATGGCACTGTCTTCCCCACCTAGGTGATAGCGCATATGCCGTGCGGGCATTCATCCTCACTCTTTACCTAAACCCATCAACCCCGAGTGAGAGACGATACAATGTGGCGCACAAATCAACATGCAACGTTGTGGAGTGCACGTTTGGACTATTGAAAAGCAGGTTCCGCTGCCTCCACAAAAGCGGAGGCGCACGTCAGTACCAACCCATCATCTGCTGCAAGATCATCGCAACGTGTGCAATGCTGCATAACCTTGCCACTAAGAAAGGTACACACAAGATGATGGACGGAATGTTGCACAATGGCAAAAAATTCACCCCCAGTCACAGATATGGGTTTAATCCATCGTTATTTTGCTCACCAAGCCACCCCAGTTCAGTCATGGCCATGAAAGACATGGCTTGGCAGTTCGGGCTGGATTGTTCCCTTGAGGCACAGGGTCAAGGCTGATTTGCATATGGCCATGTCTGAACTGGGGTGGTGTGGAGTGCAAAAAAATGATGGATTTAGGCCCAGATCTCTGTACTGGGGTGAATGTATGACATTGTTCTGCATTCTGTCCATCAACTGTTGTTTTTTCATTTGTCACCCTTAGTGGGATGGGTATGCTCAGACGTTAGTCCCATGCTCTCCACACCACTGGAGTCAAGCTATCCTGGCTGATGACGGCTGATAGCCAGAAACCGGTCCTAGGATGCTTGATTCCGGTCCAGGAAAGACATGGCTTGGCAGTTCGGGCTGGACTGTTCCCATGAGGCACAGGGTCAAGGCTGATTTGCATATGGCCATGTCTGAACTGGGGTGGTGTGGATTTCAAAACAATGATGGATTTAGGCCCAGATCTCTGTACTGCAGTGAATGTATGACATTGTTCTGCATTCTGTCCATCAACTGTTGTTTTTGGAATTGTCACCCCGAGTGGGATGGGTATGCTCAGACGTAAGTCCCATGCTCTCCACACCACTGGAGTCAAGCTATCCTGGCTGATGACTGCTGATAGCCAGAAACCGGTCCTAGGATGCTTGATTCCGGTCCAGGAAAGACATGGCTTGGCAGTTCGGGCTGGCCTGTTCCCATGAGGCACAGAGTCAAGGCTGATTTGCATATGGCCATGTCTGAACTGGGGTGGTGTGGAGTGCTAAAAAACGACGGATTTAGGCCCAGATCTCTGTACTGGGTTGAATGTATGACATTGTTCTGCATTCTGTCCATCAACTGTTGTTTTTGCACTGATAAAGGTACAGCAGTTGAATTAACTAACTCTGAGGACGATGATGATGAATTTGCACAGCCATAGCCCAACGCAGCAGGAGTGGCACCAGCACCAAGTGGGAGACAAAGACAGGCTGAGATCACACGCAACTATTTTTGAGTAAGTAAGGAGACACAGCCAGTTGTTGTATTTGAATGACGTAGTTTAATATATTAGTAAAACCACGGAGTTTGGTCCTGGGACAGGGGGCAGCTGGACCCAAATTACAGTGAATAGAACAAAAAATGCTAGCCCTCCTACTTATTTAGTCTCGCCTTAAGTTTATGAGACGACAAACAAAAATCAACGTTTCTTTGTTTGTATGGGTAATTTTATTTAACCCTTTTGTTCATTATTTTTAGTAAGATTTATCTTTTTCCATAGGCAAGAAGAACACTTTATATACACCTATATACAAATACAAAACATTTATACATATTTACAACAACTATACAAATAACATATTGAATCAAACAGTTATCAACAAACTTCACGTGTGAGAAAATATATAGCAATTCTATGTTCACAAATGGTTAATCTTTGTGAAATAAACAAAAAACCGCTACTAGACCCAGGAGGTGGAAAAGATATGATGCGACAGAAATCAGAAATTAATTCACAATTAGTTCCACCAATAAAGACTGAACCCGTCAAGGGCAAATATTTTGAACTGTCTGCCTGTCGTTTGCCTTGCCAACGCGTTTCGAATCTGTCAAAGCTTACAGATTCTCCTCAGGGCTCTCTCAATGTTTTGGATCTAAACAAAAGAATAAAGCGAAGCTTGTGTCAGTGTTTGTGGCTTGTTTGTAAAAGGCCCCCCTAAAATAGTTGGACTGTGCTGAACTGGTTACCTTTATACAGAGTGCGGACGGCTCTCGTGATTCGGTTGTACACGAAGGGCTGTGCGCCGCATGAAGTCAGTACTTGAGAAGAATAATTCTGAAAAAAATTAATCAAAAGCTTACAATGCCATCTGGAGCAGTGTCAAGCGACTACTACAGACCTGAGGCTGCATGCTCATACCTTAGTCGGGTGTGGCATTAGATGCTATCTTAGGTCCTCTGTTTGCTCATTCTATCCTTTCCGAGCGACCTGTAAAGCATAAGGGTCACGCTCAGTATTGAATTTGTATGTGGTGCAAAGACACTCAAGGGATGCTGCGGGTTAATATGAAGCCACCTACCTAGATTTCTAGTAGTGATCACGGGGCGTCGATCGCCATGCCGTGTGCTCGTTGTCCAACTATCACTCGTTCAATCAGATTGTAACAAGGTCATGCACTTAAAAATTGGGAAACTACAACACCCAGAATGCTCAGCTCCAGGCTCACTATGATGTAGGAGCCCTGTACAGCCACTAGGCTGTTCCTGTGTTTGCATTTCCTGGTTTGCTCCCGAGGAAGAAAGGTGAGCGTGAGAGAGGCTCCGAATGCGTGAGACTTCAGTACATTCAAACTGAATTAAGTCTGTTTCAGCCAGGGACTAAGGGACCCTTTTTGTTTTTTAGCGCGAGTAAGACGCACACAACAGCGAGGGATACGCACCCCCGCCACTGATTGAACGAGTGATAGTTGGACAACGAGCACACGGCATGTCTCCCCACACCTGGCCCTACTTGCACAGACGTCGGCAGACCCCCACATTGGAAGGCGAACGGAAGGAACCTCAGAGATCCTTTCCGAACCGCCACAAACATGACGGCATTCGCTGGTTAAAACACAGAAGCCCACAGACCCCCATTGGAATCATATGGGACGCAAGCGACAGACTGTCAGCGCTACAAGAAGCGTCCAGAGACCCCCATTTAGAGCACTTTTGAGGATAACTAGCAGATCACCTGCATACCTCACCCCTGGCGCCTACAGCAAGTAGCCTTTCAATGATATAGGACCACCTTTACAGCTCAGAATTCCAGGTTGATACCACAATAGCAGGACACCGTCCCACAGGGGGAAAAAAAACGAGTAATATATAACAAAGTATCATCGTCTGCAGGACAGACTGCCCTATATTTCAGACTACTCTATCCTCCCTTCCTGTGAGAATCTGCATCATCTTCGCTCTCCAGGTTCAATTGGATACTTACATGGCTCCCTGATGAAGGCCCTCAGCCGAAACGCGCGTAGATGTCATACTTAGCCATGTTTTTTATGTACAGTGTGTTAAACAAGCTTCCGCACAGCTTTCAAGTCAACATCAATTTTTGAAATGCATTTAATTAAATTTAGGATGCAATAAATATGCATATATATGTAGATCAATAATTACATGTATAGTGGAGGCATGCACACGACAAAAATCTGTAATAAATTAAAGATGTTTTTTAATATATAATGATAATCTAATAAAATAAAATCCTTAATTTTGTACCATGCACTTCGCTTCCTCTTAGTCTTTGCTGTCTCTTGTCCGTCCATGTCCTACATTTGAAACCAGTTCCTAATTTCTTTTGTTTCAAATAGTATACCTATCCCGAATTAGGAACTCTAGTCGGGGATACCCCTTCCTTTTCACACATATAGGTCTTCACAGTCAGGGCCAGGCAGGTGTAGGGACAATTTCAGGACAGCTTGGCCACTCAAGGAGTAGGTCTCAGGGGTCTCGACATCCCTCGATGGGTGCTTGCTTCTGGACAGTTGGAGTCTGGATTGGACTCTTTGTGTTTGCTGGGGGTTCATTACCCCAGTTATTGCTATGGCTCTGCTCCGGTAGGCCCTGATGTCTTCATGCTCGGATGGGAGGCAGAGTTGACCCATGGTCTCTTTATAACTTCCATGTGCACTTACAATTTCCAAGAATGGACTTGGAAATTGTAGGGTCATATCCACTCAGGCAGATATATCCGCGCCTTGGGACCCTCCGGGTAAGTAGTGCGCTATATAAATGCCTATACATTACATTACATTACATTACATCCACATATATCCACATGTGGGATATCCTGTACCCTGCCTTATAGCTGTAAGGCCTACTGTAGGTGTGGCTTACCTATATCTCATGCAGTATCTGTGGGCATGGCACAGGTGAATGTGTGGGTATTATTCACCCAAGGAGTGACTATCCTTAATAATTGCAGCACCATTTGAATACTTAATAAAACAAGCAAAAAACGGAGTGCTCCTCACAAACCCAATTTACATAACAGGTGAATGTGTGCCATGTCAACTCTTTAATTTTCTCTGCACCAAGAGACACAGCCTGCACTGGCTGTGTGCATGATCTTGGGGAGGGGTCCCCAGTATGGCACAATGCATGCTGCATCCCTAGTGGACCCCCTTCAGTTCCAAAGCCCCAGGTATCAGGGGTACCGTTTACTACGGACACTTACAATGGGGCTGAAGTGGTGCCAATTGTGGTACAGTTTTATGGAAAGAGATATGGCACTGGGGAAATGGTTAGCAGGGACCCAGTGCACTGTCAGTAAACATCGCATCATGTTCCAAACAAAAAGTGGGGGCTAACCATGTCAAAAGAGGCACTTTCCTACACCTGTCACTCATCTCACCAGCCCTCTGACTTGTCTCACCAGCCCATTCACTATGGGTGGGCGTAGTTGGCAGAGTACTACTACGTGGCATTCCATGAAGTTGAACAGTGGGCAGTGAATATTATAGTATGCAATATCAAAATAATTCTACAAAGAGCTGCAGTTTAACTAGTCGTTACTAGGTGTCCCTCAGAGTTAAATGCAAAAACATTGAAATTATAACATCAAGCTGCAGTTCCACTAGTCGTTGCTAGGTGTCCCTCACAAGTCAAATGCAAAAGCATTGGACTTGAGAGACACCTAGCAATGACTAGTTGAACTGCAGCTTGATGTAATAATTTCAATGCTTTTGCATTTAACTCTGAGGGACACCTAGTAACGACTAGTTAAACTGCAGCTCTTTGTAGAATTATTTTGATATTGAATACTATAATATTCGCTGCCCACTGCTAATCTCGTCCCATAATGCTTTTCAGGGCTTTGGTTGGGATTGTATTTTTGCCCATAACTGTGCTTGGGGTGGTCCTAGGAGGATGGGACCACCACTGAATCATTCAGCATGATATGCTTTTTGTGCTCAAGGCATCTGCTTGGTCCTCCCCCTAGGTTAGGGGGGACCCAAAATTATCACCTCTCTCATTGCCTGATATTTTTCATTTCCAAAGTTGACTTTTGTGACTTGGTTATATGCTTTTTAGCATGTAAAGTTGCTTTAACAAAGCATTTGTGGATGCAGTTTAGTAGCTGACTGGGTGCTTTTAATGCCTCGCCCTCCCTGTCACTCGCCTCGCCCGCCGCCTCTCTAGCCCTGTCACTCGCCTGCACCCTGACTCACCTCTCTATCCCTGTCAATCGACTTGCCTTGCCCTCCCTATCACTCGCTTTGCCAGCATAGAGACTCCACTCTCTAATCCTGTGATTCACCTCGCCCACCCCATGACTCGCCTCTCTAGCCCTGTCACTCGCCTAGCCCTCCCAGTCACTCACCTCGCCCCTGTGACTCACCTCTCAAGCCCTGTCACTTGCCCACCCAGTGACTCGCCTCTCTATCCCTGTAACTCGCTTCTCTATCATTGAGACTCACCTCGCCCTCCCTATCACTTGCCTCTCCACCCCGTGACTCCCCTCTCTAGCCCTGTGACTCGCCTCACCCTGCCACTTGCCTCACCTTCTCTGTCACTTGCCTCACCCTCCCTGTCACTCACCATCCTTGTCACTCGCCTCTATAGCCCTGTCACTCGCCCTCCCTGTGACTCACCCTCCCTGTCACTCGTCCTCCCTGTCACTCACCCTCCCTGTCACTCACCCTCCCTGTCACTTGCCCTCCCTGTCACTCGCCTCGCACTCCTTGTCACTAGCCTCCACAGCCCTGTCACTCGCTCTCCGTCACTCGCCTATGTAGCCCTGTTACTCGCCTTCCCTGTCACTCTCCTTCCTTGTCACTCCCCTCTGTAGCCCTGTCACTCACCCTCCCTGTCACTTGCCCTCCATGTCACTCGCTCTCCCTGTCACTCAGTCTCTCTGTCACTCGCCCTTTCTGTCACTCGCCTCGTCCTCCCCGTCACTCACCTCGCCCTCCCTGTCACTCGCCCTCCCTATCACTCACCTCGCCCTCCCTGTCACTCACCCTCCCTGTCACTCGCCCTCCATGTCACTCTCTCTCCCTGTCACTCGCCCTTTCTGTCACTCGCCTCGCCCTCCCTGTCACTCACCCTCCCTGTCACTCGCCCTCCATGTCACTCGCTCTCCCTGTCACTCAGCCTCCCTGTCACTCGCCCTCTCTGTCACTCGCCTCGCCCTCCCTGTCACTCGCCCTCTTTGTCACTCACCCTCTCTGTCACTCGCCTCGCCCTCCCTGTCACTCGCCCTCCCTGTCACTCGCCCTCCCTGTCACTCACCCTCCCTGTCACTCGCCCTCCATGTCACTCGCTCTCCCTGTCACTCAGCCTCCCTGTCACTCGCCCTCTCTGTCACTCGCCTCGCCCTCCCTGTCACTCATCCTCCCTGTCACTCGCCTCGCCCTCCCTGTCACTCGCCCTCTCTGTCACTCGCCTCGCCCTCCCTGTCACTCGCCCTCCCTGTCACTCGCCCTCTCTGTCACTCTCCTCGCCCTCCCTGTCACTCGCCTCGCCCGCCGCCTCTCTAGCCCTGTCACTCGCCTGCACCCTGACTCACCTCTCTATCCCTGTCAATCGACTTGCCTTGCCCTCCCTATCACTCGCTTTGCCAGCATAGAGACTCCACTCTCTAATCCTGTGATTCACCTCGCCCGCCCCATGACTCGCCTCTCTAGCCCTGTCACTCGCCTAGCCCTCCCAGTCACTCACCTCGCCCCCGTGACTCACCTCTCAAGCCCTGTCACTTGCCCACCCAGTGACTCGCCTCTCTATCCCTGTAACTCGCTTCTCTATCATTGAGACTCACCTCGCCCTCCCTATCACTTGCCTCTCCACCCCGTGACTCCCCTCTCTAGCCCTGTGACTCGCCTCACCCTGCCACTTGCCTCACCTTCTCTGTCACTTGCCTCACCCTCCCTGTCACTCACCATCCTTGTCACTCGCCTCTATAGCCCTGTCACTCGCCCTCCCTGTGACTCACCCTCCCTGTCACTCGTCCTCCCTGTCACTCACCCTCCCTGTCACTCACCCTCCCTGTCACTCACCCTCCCTGTCACCTGCCCTCCCTGTCACTCGCCCTCCCTGTCACTCGCCTCGCACTCCTTGTCACTAGCCTCCACAGCCCTGTCACTCGCCCTCCGTCACTCGCCTGTGTAGCCCTGTCACTCGCCCTCCCTGTCACTCTCCTTCCTTGTCACTCCCCTCTGTAGCCCTGTCACTCACCGTCCCTGTCACTTGCCCTCCATGTCACTCGCTCTCCCTGTCACTCAGCCTCTCTGTCACTCGCCCTTTCTGTCACTCGCCTCGCCCTCCCCGTCACTCACCTCGCCCTCCCTGTCACTCGCCCTCCCTATCACTCGCCTCGCCCTCCCTGTCACTCACCCTCCCTGTCACTCGCCCTCCATGTCACTCTCTCTCCCTGTCACTCGCCCTTTCTGTCACTCACCTCGCCCTCCCTGTCACTCGCCTCGCCCTCCCTGTCACTCACCCTCCCTGTCACTCGCCCTCCATGTCACTCGCTCTCCCTGTCACTTAGCCTCCCTGTCACTCAGCCTCCCTGTCACTCGCCTCGCCCTCCCTGTCACTCGCCCTCTTTGTCACTCACCCTCTCTGTCACTCGCCTCGCCCTCCCTGTCACTCACCCCCCCTGTCACTCGCCCTCCATGTCACTCGCTCTCCCTGTCACTCAGCCTCCCTGTCACTCGCCCTCTCTGTCACTCGCCTCGCCCTCCCTGTCACTCGTCCTCCCTGTCACTCGCCTCGCCCTCCCTGTCACTCGTCCTCCCTGTCACTCGCCTCGCCCTCCCTGTCACTCGCCCTCCCTGTCACTCGCCCTCTCTGTCACTCGCCTCGCCCTCCCTGTACTTCGCTCGCCCCCCAGCCCCTCGTCCTTGGCTCCTGGGCTCATTGTGAGGCGGATGCTCGCCGCGCGGGGACGCACCGCATCTCTATAGTGACAGCGCCATGGCCGGGTCTGTATGGCGCTTTATTCCGCCTCTGGTGGGGGCGCTTTGAGGCCCTCCGAGCCGGGTCCCATCTGCGGGATGCACTCGCCGAGAGCGCGCTCTATTGTGCCCCTCTGCCCGAGACATCGCCCCCGCCCTTTATCTCTTCCCCTCTCTGCCTTATTTCCTTCTTTTCCCCTTTTCATTCTTGCCGGAGCGATGCTTAATAGGGTGATGTCAGACCTGCGCTCCGGCAGCCAATGAAACCTAATGCATTCACCTTTTGTCCGCGCATCTCAAGTGCTCGACATTTTCCACTCAAAGAAACACTTAAAACACATCAGCAACAATCCCACACAAACCTGCCACTTGTTGGCTAATTGTGCTGAGAGCCTGCCTGCTCCCGGCTCCTGCCTGCGCCAGGCGGCGTCTCAGTGTGTGGGAAAAGAAACAGACACACAAACAAACGTGCAGGACAGCGGGGCAGCACTTCATGCGAGCAGAGGGCGATGGAGAGCAGCTTATAGGGGCAGGGAGCTGGACACACGCAGAGCTGGAGAACTTCACAAGAGACACACACAGAACAGGAGCACTTCACAAGACACACACACAGAGGTAAAACACTTCACAAGACACATACAGAGCTGAAGCACTTCACAAGACACAGCAGAGAGCTGGAGCACTTCACAAGACACACACAGAGAGCAGAAGCACTTCACAAGACACATACAGAACTGACGCACTTCACAAGACACACACAGAGAGCAGAAGCACTTCACAAGACACACACAGGGATGGAGCACTTCACAAGACACATGCAGAGAGTAGAAGCACTTCACAAGACACATACAGAACTGACGCACTTCACAAGACACACACACAGAGCAGAAGCACTTCACAAGACACATACAGAACTGACACACTTCACAAGACACACACAGAGAGCAGAAGCACTTCACAAGACACACACAGGGATGGAGCACTTCACAAGACACATGCAGAGAGTAGAAGCACTTCACAAGACACATACAGAACTGACGCACTTCACAAGACACACACACAGAGCAGAAGCACTTCACAAGACACATACAGAACTGACGCACTTCACAAGACACACACAGAGAGCAGAAGCACTTCACAACAAACACGCAAAAAGCCGCAGCACTTCACAAGACACATGCAGAGAGTAGGAGCACTTCACAAGACGCACACAGGGATGGAGCACTTCACAAGACACATGCAGAGAGTAGGAGCACTTCACAAGACACATACACGGTTGGAGCACTTCACAAGATACACACAGAGAGCAGGAGCACTTCACCAGAGACACACAGAGCTGGAGCACTTTACATGACACACACACAGAGCAGGAGCACTTCACAAGACACATGCAGAGAGCAGGAGCACTTCACAATACACACACAGAGAGAAGGAGTACTTCACAAGACATACACAGAGCTGGAGCACTTCACAAGAAACACATAGAAAGCTGGAGCACTTCACAAGAAGCACACAGAGCTGGAGAACTTCACAAGAAACACACAGAGCTGGAGCACTATAAAAGACACACACAAAGAGCTGCAGCACTTCACAAGACACACACACAGAGCTGGAGCACTTCACAAAACACATACAGAGCTGGGGAACTTCACAAGACACATAGAGAGCTGGAGAACTTCACAAGACACACACACAGAGCTGGAGCACCTTACAAGACACAGAGAGCTGGAGCACTTCCCAAGACACACGCAGAGAGCTGGAGAACTTCACAAGACACATACAGAGCTGACGCACTTCACAAGACACACACAGAGAGCAGAAGTATTTCACAACAAACACGCAGAGAGCCGCAGCACTTCACACGACACACACAGAGCTGGAGCATTTCACAGGGCGCACAGAGAGAGCTGGAGCACTTCACAAGACACATACAGAGAGTAGGAGCACTTCACAAGACACACACAGGGATGGAGCACTTCACAAGATACACACAGAGAACAGGAGCACTTCACCAGAGACAAACAGAGCTGGAGCATTTTACACGACACACACAGAGCAGGAGCACTTCACCAGAGACACGCAGAGCTGGAGCACTTCACAAGACACAAACAGAGATCTGGAGCATTTCCCAAGACACACGTAGAAAGCTGGATCACTTCACAAAACATGCACAGAGAGCAGGAGCACTTCACAAGAAACACACAGAGGGCTGGAGCACTTCACAATACACACAGAGAGCTGGAGCACTTCACAGGACACACACAGAGCTAGAGCACTTCACAAGACACAAACAGAGAGCTGGAGCACTCCACAAGACACACACAGAGGGCTGGAGCACTTCACAATACACACAGAGAGCTGGAGCACTTCACAGGACACACACAGAGGGCTGGAGCACTTCACAATACACACAGAGAGCTGGAGCACTTCACAGGACACACACAGAGAGGTGGAGCACTTCACAAGACACATACAGAGCTGGAGCACTTCACAAGACACACACACAGAGCCGCAGCACTTCACAAGACACACAAAAGGAGCTGGAACCCTTCACGAGATATACTCAGAGCTGAAGTACTTCACAAGACACACACAGTGTTTCTCTTTTGTTTTATCTCTGTTTTTACTAGGCTGGGCTATGGAATTCGCGTTAGATATTCCAGTCAGCGCTAAGATGCACTGACACCAGATTGTAGGTATGGTAGGAGTATAGTGCGCCTCTTCCCCGACTCCTACGTTCTATTTCCACTTCGCTTCACCACACGGTCCTGACGAAGCGCTCTTGGATCCACTAGAGACCTGTATGTAGTGCGAAACATGTTGACCTAATTGCACTTCTTTAAACTCACATTTATCTTCACGGATGTGAGAGCAGCGGTAAAATACTCACTCGTCCTCCGCATTTGTTCTAAGGAGGTTCTCCATATCCTTTATATCTTTTAACCTGATCTTCCACCCACATGCACAACTGCGGCGTCTCCTTTAAAAGATCTCCGATCAAGAGCCCTCTTGCGGGGCCCGTGGAGGACAGCAGCCCCACCCCCACGAGGAGCAACGCCCGATGATGAAGCATGACACTCGCAAGGGTGTGTAAGGGCACTAAGTAAAGAAGCAGAAATTCCCCCACCTTCACTTCTGCCCAACTTTATTGAGAGGGCACCCTAAGACTTCCCCCAACCAGAATAGGTTGGCCTGTCTTCTTTTCTTTAGGAACAGCGACCCCTCAGTGAGTTTAACGCCTTTCGTTGGGAGCATTGGTACTGGACCTACTATTTCCAATGAGGCTCCCTATCCCCCCTCTTCAATGTGTGTTGAGACATTTAATCATCCCTGGCACCTACCAGCATTACGGACGTCTGCAGTTTTTTGGGGATGGTCACATATTGTGCCAGTTTTATCCAAATTCTGACCACCCTCACGGCTCCACTTAGTGAAGTAACCAAAACAAATGTAGTGTGAGAATGGGTCCCACCCACGAGCAAGCATTTTAAGCAACAAAACATGCGCTGTCCAAACAGAGTACCTTGGTCCATTTTGAGTCTCTCCAGGAGTCTGAATTGTCGGTGGATGCCAGCCACACCGACCTTGGGGCAGTTCCATCTCAGAAGCAAAATAACGTTGAATGGGCTCCAGTGGCATACGCTAGTCATGCTTTAAAAGATACTGAGCAGTGATACTCTCATATTAAAAAGGAAGCCATTGCAGTACATTGGGGGTGCCGCCACTTTCACTTATATCTTGACGGCCATCCGTTTATAGTTCACACGGGACACAAGCCCCTGATACCACTATTTACTGGGACATCATCAAAGCCAACTCCCAGGTTCGAGAAGTGGATCCTTCAGATGCAGGAATTCAGCTTCTCTATAGTGTACCAACCAGGATTCCAACATCCAGCAGACCATCTATCCCGACATGCAAGACCTGTCACAGTTGGTGATACATCAGAAGCTGAGGGCATGGAAGAATACGTCTGACTGGAGGTGGAGCAGTCATGGCTGCTGCCTATCTCCTTAGATGACATCATAGCAGCGACCCTGTCCGATGAGTGTATTCAATTAGCAGTTTCAGCTGTAATCTCTAGGAACTCGCACACCCTCACTGACCACGCATCTCATCGCACAGATGATGCTCAATTGACATTGTCGTCACTACATGACGTCAGACACAAACTTGCTGCTTCCCCCAAAAGGTGCCTGCTGAGGGGTCCTCGTCGGGGATTCCAGCCTCTTTGCAGAACCAGGTGGTGGATTTAGCCCACCCTGCCCACCAAGGAGTAGTGAAGATGAAATCTAGGCTCAGGTGCAAAGTATGGTTTCCCAGTTTGGATAACCAGGTAGAACGCATTGTGAGACGGTGTTCTATGTGCCAGACTGCTGGTCCCGCCGAGTCGCCCATACCCGTCTCACTGAGTCCATTCCATCCGTTCCCTGGTACAGAGCGAATATTGACTTCAGAAGCCCCACGGTGGGCGGCAAATGTTGGTGGTGATAGATGATTTTTCAAAGTATCCTGAAGTGGAGGTTCTAGGATCAGTAACTGCGGCCCAGGCCATACCTCTGATGGAGCAAGGATTCGCACGTGAGGCGACTTGCTCTTACTCAAGAACCTCGCCTAACTTGTAATAATATTAATTCAACCTGTCCGTCATTTATTTCGCCTTTTCCCAAACACGCGGGTGTCCCTAGGAGGCTTGCCTATGTGTTTTTCCGTAATAACAAAGCTTGCACTACTGAATGGCCGCTTCGCAGAAAATCCAGTCTGCGCATGCGTCGGTCATACCCACGTGATGTGACGCACTCGTATTTTGGAGGGATTTTGTTGCTCATGCGCATTGTTGCTAAAATGGCCGCTTGTCTTTAACCATGCCCTCTGCTTGCTCATGCTGCTTTTTACATATCTGTCTTTTTCGCATTAACCTTAATGCTATAGATATTATAAAGTAAGGGGTGCAGTGAAGCATTACCTGGTATACAGTGTATTCATTTTTTCTGTGTTTCTAATTTGTTTTCGCTTACTTTTCATGTATTACGCATCCATGGGCTGGGGTCGGGAGATGGAATCCATTTTGAAGCCTGTAAACTCCCCGCACACGTGATGAGGGAAAAACCCAACTGCGCAGAAGCAAAACTCAGCCAGCTGGCTCCTGAAGCAAGATGCGCCTGGGAACCTACCTAGACCATGGGAGAAGATGCTGATATCTACCTAGCTAATGATACAATGTTTCTATATGCTGTGCACTCTCATTGTTTTCCATATTCCTATGCCTGGGAACGTGAACTCCAAGGGGCGGGTATGAAAAATTAAATATTCATTGTGGGAACACAGAATTATAGGTGGTAACCATGACATAACCACCTCTCCTGACCAATCATAAGTTGGGAAATTGTCACTTGCAACATTTGTGGGTGGTCTAGGGGTCCCAAAAGAGTATAACTAGTCTAGCTTAGCTTAGAGAAATTGTCCGACTTGTCCGAGTAGCAGACCTGTCACTGACCCTACGAACTCTATAGGTGATTGATACAGAGCGCTGCGGAGCACTCTGTCCACACTTTCCACAAACTCCAAGGGGTGGAAATAGTCCTAAGTGCTGGCGAAGCACTTTACTGGGAGATTCGAAAACCCAATCGGGGTTACTGGCGGATTCCGTGCAGAAGAGGGGGTAACGCAGGCGTTGCATCCGAGGCTGCAGGTGTTGGTCGTGCCCTATGGTGAGCCCAGTCCTGACCCAAATCCTGAGGGGTATCCTGTCCTGACTGTCCGTGAGCTGTACCTGCTCACCCTTTGGTATTCCTGAATCCTTGAGGGTCCTTGTCCCCGAGCCTGTCCCAACTGACCCGTGGCCAGGGTTAGTCTTCATTCCCGTCCGAGGTAAATATTTTATGTGGGTGTCCGTCTGACTATACTCTTACCTTTCCTTTTCTTAATAAAGCACTCTTCCCTGTCACCTTTGAAGCAATTTATATGCAATTGTTTATTAGTGATATTCCACTTCTCTCCCTACCTGTAGGATATTATTAAAATTGTCATATTATGTTAGTGTTATCCATTTTCCCTTCCCTTTAGCATGGTTGCCGTGAACTTAGTAAGAACAGCATAAAGTTTAGAATAAGAATATTAGTGCACATGTTAGGCCCTTCTCACGTCCCTTATCTTAGTTTAAGCCTGTGCTGAATAACATGTTCCTTAATGCTCATACCCTGTAGTGTTCCCTAAATACTCTAATGGTACTTGCCCTAATCCATAGTTACATTGTGGCTTTAATTCTAATCATTGATGTACTGATTTGTATCTGCCTCATTATCCTGGCATATTCATTCTAAAAATTCGTTATATAAAACTTGGAAAACCCATCAGGTGTCTGTGGTCATTATACATTATAAAGTGTGGATAAATGTACTAAGTGTATAAAGGTTCTACTCCTTCTAGGAATCTTGTTGCCTGTCCACTGCTAGCTCCTGGTCCATCAGGAGTAATGTGCCTGTGGTAAGTCAGGTACATGAAAAGTAAGTGGTGTGAGAGTCACCCCCCGAATTACTCATAGTAGCGTGTGGAAAATCACCCGGTTCACGCAAAACACTGTCATTCGTATGCACGCCAGGGCCCAGTGCGTGGAAATTGGGAAAAAGGTGACCCGGGTGAACGGCGCGCTCTATCAGTAATTTTCTGGTAGCAGTAGTATGGTTAGGACTAGTTAAGATAGGTAGACAGGATAGTTAAATAAATAAACCGTGAAGATAAAATGTGCTGCTAAAATTTTTATATTGATTACATTACTTCAAATATTGCGCAAATGTTTTAAAGGATTGATATATATGTAAATGATTATTGTATTGCTGCTATAAGTATTATATGTAATATTAAAAAAATTGCATGTGAGCGTTCAGTGTAGTCCGAATCCCCGGGGAAGTCTATAGCTAACGGTGAGCAGAATCCGGTTAGCTGATGAGGTCGCATGTCGTGAGTTATTAGTGCATGGTTAGGAAGGACCGGAAGCACTAATTAGGGGCTTTTTGTATCTGGATAATTGATAGCTACAAGTCCTTTGTATAAAACTTCCATTGTGATATCACCTAGTAAGGGTCACATACGGAAGGAGTAATAGGGTCTTTGGAGCTTGAATGATAAGCAAGGTAGTCCGCTGGTGAAAGCCTGACTTAGTATATATCCCGGAAAGAAGTGGATGAGTCAGAGGAGTAGCAGGTTCTATATTGCTCGTGTGGGAGGTTAGACAGAGAAGTCTATCCGGAGTGAATGAAAAGTAGACAGAAGTGTTTTACTTGTAGTGAGAGAAAATGTTTCTTTCTATTTAGAACACTCAGACACTGCGGCGAACGTTGTATATTGTTAACTAAAATTTGCACTCGCACTTTAGGAAAAATTCAAAGTTTCCGTTACCTTGTGAAGGAGGGAGTCAGTCGGAAGACTGCCCTGACGTCACTCCGTGCTGCGCTGGTATTGGTCGAGACAGCGGGCGTGTAGTGAAGCTGAAATTGTAAGGCGGGGGGTGAGTGCCGGAGCGTGAGACTTCGTCTCGCGAAAGGCCGCGCACCCATTGGACAAGGGCTTTTGTAATCACTGTGTTGATTGGCTGTCGCGAAATAAAAGTCGCGCTAGCATTGGAAGCACAATTAATCAACAGGAGCTTGAGAGGGGTTTGGAGAGGTGTATGTGGTATCCTGAGTTCCTACCTAACCCACAGAACTTAGGCTTCTATAAGGAACAGATTTTACGAGGTAGACCGCGCATAATGTACGGAGTAAAAAGAAAAATGTCCTTTTCCGATAAAATAAAGAATTTTTTTAAGATAGACAAGCCCATTAGAACGAGGGAAGGTGTGATCATTCCCCCGCCAAATACTCCTGCCTCCTTCATTTTTTTTTTTTTTTAATTTGTTTTTATTGCAGAGTTAGAAACCACAGAATACAATTAATCAACCAGTCCACTCGTGACGCCCCCCCCGATCAACAATAAAACGTATGCCATACACAGCCATTCAGCCCGCATCCCGGAGGCCGGGCGGCATAGTACTCTACGTAGTAGGAAAACATCACAGTGAGTGTCCCTTAGGGACCATGGTCGAAAGATCGTTTTACGTATCTGCATTTTACCCCCCCCACCCTCAACAATACTACCGTCAGCCATTCCACGTGCGCGATCAATGCCACTATCCGCTTCCGGACCCACCCCGAGCACTATAGAGCCCACCATGCCCGGCCACTCCCCTTAGCCATCTCTCACTCCGCGCAGCACCCCACTGGCCCTACTTAACTCGAAGTCGCCATCGCGGACAACCAACCTCTCGGCTTCCAACCCACCCCAAACTCCCACTGAACAACCCCTTGGAGTCCCCACCCCGGCAACTGCTAATGGTGTGTGCTTCGTCCTGATGTGTAGTATGGATCCCGCTACAGTTCAATGACAACTCTGAGTTCGTATGCCACGCGGTGTCCGCTGGCCCCAGTCGCTCAGTCCTCATCCTCCACCAAAGAGTCACGCAAAGCCTGCACCACCAACTCCCACGCACGCGCTGCATCCAAGGCCTTCTCATTACCAAGCTTGACAGCCTGCCTCATCCGGAGCACACTCTCGCATTCAGACCACCGCAGCAATTCATTCTTCCACCTCAGTATTGACGGCCCGCCCTTGGACTTCCAATGCCATGATATTTCCCTTTGCGCCAGTATCAGGCCCAGATCAATAAATTTGCTCGTTACCTTGGTGTGTTTGGTGTGCGGGAACCAGAGCAACAAACACGCCGCCATATCGAAATCCACCTCCCTATCGGTCACATCGTTTAGGAGGTCCCCCACCTCCGCCCAATAGGCCTCCAAATGCGGGCAACCCCAGAACAAATGATCCATGTCCGCTCCTGGAGACGAACACCGCGGGCACCGAGCGTCTTGTACCTGGAAGTACCGCCGTATTTTTTCGGGGGTCAGGTAGGCCCTATGGAGCACATAGAAATGCACTTGTTGGAAGCGCGCGTTTCTCGTGCCTTTCCACGTGCGCCGTAAAATGTGGCCCCACGCCGTGTCCGGGATGGGCCTGCCCACACTCACCTCCCATTTAGCCTTGAGCCCCTGGAGCGGCTCCAGTCCCTCGTTCAGCATCCTGTTATGGAGGCATGTCACAGCCTTGAAGGTGCCCGCTGCCATCACCACATACTGGCACGCCATAGTCGTGGTCGGTTCCATGAGCCCTCCTTTCCAGTGCTTCTGTATAGCTGCCACCACTGCCGCATGCAGGAGGAACCCCCCGTCAGGCAACCCGAACTGTTCCCGAAGCACTTCGAAGGGTACCAGAGCCCCATCGATGTACAGGTCTCCTACCACCTGTAGGCCCGCCTCCTCCCAATCCAGCAATGGGGACCAATCGCCCCGTGTGGCAGGGCCGTCAGCATACCGATCGGAATTTCCGGCGCATAAGGCCGCGTCGCCTTCGCTCTCCTAAGGCTCCTCTGCCAGCACAGCCTGAGTGTCCGTTCCTCCATAGTGAGGCCCCGCAACTCAAGTCTCTGCTGCATGACGATATAGGACAGCACATGGCGTTGTATCCCCAGCACTCGGTCCTCCTCCGGTCCCCTAAACACCCTGGCCACATGTTGCGTGAGGACCTGCAGTTGCGCCGCCAAATAATATAGTTCAAAGTCAGGTACAGCCATACCCCCCTCAATCTTGGGGCGAAGCAGCGTGCTCAGAGCCACTCTACGGCGGCCATGGCCCCACAGGAAACCAATAACCATCGTTCTCAGGTCTCTAAAGATCCCCTGAGGAATCCAGATAGGCAACGTCCGGAAGTAGTACAGGAGGCGGGGAAGCGCTACCATTTTCAAGAGAGCAATCCTGCCCAGAACTGTCAACGGGAGGGTCGACCAGAAGGACATGCTGCCCCTCAGTGCCCGAATGCACCGACCAATGTTGCCCTCTAATAGGTCCGCGGCCGCGTGGTAAATACGGACTCCCAGATAAGTGAAGCAAGATGGCTCCCAGACTACCCCCAAGTCGCGAGCAGGATTGGGCGACTCCACTTTCAGCGGAAACACACAGGTCTTCGCCCAGTTGACCTTAAGGCCCGACAGCCGGCCAAACTCTGATAACAGGTCCATCGCTCCTTCCAGGGCCCGCTCCGTTTCGTCGAGGTACAGGAGTAGGTCGTCCGCATACAGCGAGATGTGATGCTGCTGCCCGCCGCTGTCTATCCCCGCGTATTTGTCACCCGACCTAGCATGGACCGCCAAAGGCTCCATCGCCAGCGCAAACAATAGGGGGGAAAGGGAGCACCCCTGTCTCGTGCCCCTACCCACCGGGTATGCCGCAGACACCAGACCACCCAAACGTACCCGCGCCGTTGCCGAGGAATACAAGACCCTCGTCCACCGGCGGAACCCCTCACCTATGCCAAACCTCTCCAGCACTCCGTCCAGGAAAGTCCATTCCAAACTATCAAAGGCCTTTTCAATGTCCACGGACAGGACCGCTTGGGCCCCGTCCCCATCCAAGATGGCGTCCATTATCCCCACCAGGCGGCGAATATTCAGCGCCGTGCTCCTCGTGGGGATAAACCCAGCCTGATCCCTGTGCACCAGGCCCGTCATGTGTGGGGCCAGTCTGGTGGCTAGAATTCGGCTCAGGATCTTGTAGTCCACCGTCAACATGGACAGCGGGCGATAGGACCTCACATCTGTTGCGTCCCTGCCGGGCTTTAGGAGCGGCACAATCAAGGCCTCACGCATGGACCCAGGCAAACCCCCTGTCTCATAAGCTTCCGTGTACACCACCAGCAACCTGGGGGCCAGGCTGTCGACATACTGCTGATAGAATTCTATTGGTAACCCGTCCACCCCGGGCGTTTTATTACGAGCCATAAGTTTAATGGCCACCCGTATTTCAGTGAGCGTGATCGGGCCGCCCAACTCCTTCGCGTCCTCTTCATCTAGGACCGGAAGCTGCCTCGCCCCTAGGTACTCCGCAATTTCCTGGACCTCCACTCCCAACTGACTCTGGTACAATTCCTGATAATACCCCCGAAAGCACTCCAACACCGCCGCGTGGGAATACACCATCTCCCCCCGTGCGTCGCTAATGCTAAGGATCGGGCAGCCCCTAAGTTCCGGGTTAGCAAGTCTAGCCAAGAGCGTGCCCACCTTGTCCCGTTCAGCATGCGCTCTGATGGCGTATTGCCTGTAGTCGTAACACCTCAACCGTTCCGTCTCGGTGGCGACCACTTCCTTCGCCTCCAATAACCGGGTCTGTAAGTCCGGCCTGGCCGGCCTGCGACGCTCCAAATCTCTCAAAGTCTCTTCCGCTTTCATAAGTGCATTCAACACAGTCGTACGAGCATTCGAGAACCTACCCAGACACACCCCCCTCACCACCACTTTCATCGCGTCCCATTCAGTGGACCTGCTCGTGGCCGTACCCTCGTTCTCGCCAAAGTAACGGTCGATGCCTTGCTGGACAGCGTCACTAAATACTGAGTCCTCCAGTGTGTCTGGCCGGAGCCGCCATGTTGGTATCGCTGAGCGCTCCCGCTGCCACTGGATGTGTACCAATAGGGGGTTATGATCCGAGATGGTTCTAGCCAGGTACTCCGTATGGGAAATCAATGGAGCTAGGGACCCACTACCGAGCACTGAGTCTATCCTCACATGTAGTGCGTGGAGAGCTGAGTAAAAGGAATAATCCCTGATGTCTCTGTGCTGCTCCCGCCAAACATCCAGCAACCCCCATCTGTCCTGCCAGTCCTTCCTGTGCATGGCCAACTTGCGCACCGGGGAGTCAACAAGGAGAGGGTGGGACCTATCCAGAGCCACATCCGTGATCGAGTTGAAGTCCCCCCCTAACACTACCGGGCCCGCCAGGAAAGAGGCCAAGGACCCCGAGAGGCCGTCAAAATATCGGGCCTGATCAGTGTTTGGCGCATACACACAACAGAGAACCACATCCCTTCCATACAGCCTCCCCTCCATTGCCACGAACCTGCCATCAGGGTCCACTACTTGATTCAACACCTGGAACGGTATCCCCGCCCTCACCCAAATCAGTACCCCCCTGGCAAATGCTGAGTAAGTGGTGCCGAACACCTGGCCCTGCCATCTTTTTTGCAACGCAGCGCACTCTTTTTTGGTCAGATGGGTTTCTTGTAGCATAGCAATCTGGACCCCCCTTCGCACCAGGTATGCGTGTACTTTGTGGCGTTTGACCATAGTTCGCAGCTCTCGGACATTCCACGTTAGGCATTTTAAGTTAGGTAACGTCCCCATACCAACATCGATCAGTCCGAGCCAAACAACGAGAGTTCACATCCCCCCCAAAGCAGTTGCCCCCCCAAAACAAACCCTGAACAGAAGAACACCCCAAACCCCACTCCCCAGGACAGAGCCTACAAACCCAGTGTCAGCCCCAATCCAAACCTCGAACCAACTACCCATTCTCCTAACCTGTGGTCTCCACCACAGAAGGCCTTAAGGGCCCAAGGGGGGTGAGTTATCGCCGACCCCAGCTAGCGGAGCCCACACCCCGCGCCCTCATCCCACTCTGTGCACTCAGCCCCCCTCCCGGCAACCCGCTCATCGCCAACAGGATACCGCCCTACCATTAGGTCTTGTCCAAGTCCCAACACAGTCTCAACCGTAAAATATCCCATCAGAGGTCTGGGGGGTCACCACCGGCCCCTTCGAGCTTTCCGCTTCTGAGAGGTCCTCTCCTGTCCTGCTGCCTTCCCCGCCGGATTCCGTTTCCACCAGGTCACTGTTCTGTTGCGACCCCGTGATGGCCGCCGTCGCTGCGAGCGCATCTCTCTTTTCCGCAGCCATTTGAGCCTCCCGTTTCTCCCGCTGGCGCCTGTTGCGGGACCTGATGCGCTACGATTGTCTGATCCGGGGTTGCTTAGGCTGATCTCGCCTACTTTTATGCGACCTGTCCGTCCCCGCTCTATACGACTCCAGCCACTGCCATGCTTCGTCCGGAGTCTGGAAGAAGTGCGTGGTCTCGTCCAGTATGACCCGCAGCTTGGCCGGAAAGAGCAAAGAATATTGAATGCCCTCCTCCCGCAGCTCCTTCTTCACCGCTAGGAACGATGCCCTGTTCCTCTGGACCGCCTGAGTGTAGTCCGGGAAGATCGTGACCTTGCTGTTTTCCACCTCAAACGGGCCTGACATCCTCGCCCTCTGGATGAGGAGGTCCCGGTCCTTATAGTGGAGGAGCCGCACCACCATCGGTCGGGGGGGGCGACCAAGCCCTGGTGGGCGAGCCGGCACCCTGTGGGCTCGCTCCAGAGTAAAGAAAGGAGTAAGCCCCTCCGGTGCCACCACTGTACGAAACCAGTTCTCCATGTAGGCCACCGCATCCTCCCCCTCAATTCGCTCCGGCAGGCCTACGACTCGCACGTTGTTCCGTCTATTGCGGCCTTCGGCATCCTCCGCCCGTCGTTCCAGCGAGTCTAACCGGGCCAGTATGTCTGTGATCTTGTGTTCCGCGGTCACCACCGACGGTTTCAGGTCCAATAACAGCTGATCATGGTCCTTGACCCTATCCGCCAGCTTCGCGTGGTCCGCTCGCAGTAGCCCCAGTCCCGTGGCCACTTGTGCTATGTCCTGGTGCAACGCCTCCTTGGTCGAGGTGATCGCATCGAGTATGGCGTCTAGACGTCGGTTCAGCCGCTGTTCCTGGGCCAACTCCGGCGGGGGAGTCTCACCCATCTGAGACGATGCCGCTAGGTCCCCCTCACCGCGCTCCGCGGGCACCAGCCCTCTGGCCGCCGCCATTTCGGGGTACTGCGTCACAGGCCGAGAAGCCCGTCCAGTTCCAGCACTCGTGATTCGGGGCCAACTCTCCGATACTGAGCAGGATCAAGTGCCACCGCCGATGCCCTCAGGTCCAATGGCCAACGTTGTGAGCACCGTTCGGCCGACCCCCTCGGAAGCCTGGGGGGGGGAGGGAGAAGATAGAGATGGCGGCCAGCTAGGGTCCCCAAGGTCCAGGCGGGGCGAATCACTGTCCCCTGACCTCCGGAGCTGACGCCTTGTCCCCAATGCCTCGATCTGTCGGCTGCAGGGCTTCCCGCCAGTCAGCGACAACTCGGCTCAAAGTCGATGTCCGGAGCTGCCCGACCTCATCGCCGCCATTTTCTTCTCACCCTCGGCAACACCTCGGCCGTCGCCCAACTCGGTCTCCTCGGGGCCAGCAGTCCCCCAGCAACTTTCCGTCCGTGCCCAGCGGTCCCCCCGCGCTTCGTAGGGCAGGAGTGTCGACCTCGGGTCGCCCAGGGTGCAAAAAGCAGGAGAATTAGCGGGATTCCGCGCGGAGCTGCGAGCTCACGCCGCCATCCCGATCGGCGTCCAAGCCACGCCCCCTACTCCTGCCTCCTTCATGATGTTTGAAAAAGGGTATCATACCTGTGTATGGTTAGAAAACTGGGTAAAGTACACTGCAGATGAAGGAGTCCTAGCATTTCCTATTAATGGTACCTTTAATGGTAGGATCCTGTTTAACTTAAGAACCCGAATGAATGAATTGCATCCCAGACCCAGATTAACCCAGTACGAAGCACTAGAAGAATGGGAGATTGAGGCTCTGGAAAGAGATAGACCCCGGATGGACAAGGGAGTAAGCAAATGGTATCCTAGGGTCCAAAAAGAAACCAAAGAGCAGAAAATGAAACAGTGGAGACAGAATATGATGGTTGAGGGGTTGTTTCCAATGATGGGAGTACTCAAACAAGAGAAAGGGAAATGTACTGAGAAAACCCGCCACCTAATGACCGTGAGGGACTCAGAAGATGAACACCTAGAGGATTTGTTGATGAAAAACCCCCCTCCCTATGTTGCAGAGTCAGAGCCTATGAGTCCACAGAACCCGTTCTCTAAATATCCCAGGTATCGAAGGGCCAGTGAGACAGACGTGCCTGGCACAGAAAGTAAAGCCAGTGATGGAGATGGGTTTTGCAGGCCTAGTACCGCGATTCCAAACTATCGCCCTTTTGGGGAAGACCGACCAAGTTTGGTCCTTCCGACTGCCCCAAATATCTATCCTACATTGGTACCCCAAGTGATGCATGACAATTCATCAGAAAGGGTTTTGCGTGAGCGAGAAAGGGAAGCCCTGAATAAACAGCGAATTGAATTGATTCAGACCATAGCTCAGATAAATCCCAGTCCGGATTCACTGACTATCCCAGTAACTATCGGTCCAGCCATACCTCTTTATGGGGATAGACTGGCTAGTCCAAGAACTCCAATTATTCCAATTGTACAAACCCCTACCATTCCTCCCCCGAGAAAAGAGCCGCTTATAGTCGATGATCAAGAAAGTGAATGTGAATCTGTAATCTCCCTAATGGATCTGCCTATCAGGGAACCTGGAACCAGTGTACCAAGGGCAAGAACCCAGGCTAGGACAAAGGAGGTCCTGATTGAAACCACTTCAGGGGTCAGGAGTGCCACTGTAGTTTCTCCAAAAGAATTGGATAGATGGACCAAAGAGTTAGAAAAGGACACAGCCCAACCGAAACCCTTAGAGATCTATAGACTAAGGATAGAAATAGAGGAACTAATGGCTGGTAATGTAGGATTGGACCGGTTGAACTCCTTTAGTGAAGACGAGTTACTGTTCATCAGCAAAAATCTTACCCGGAACACTAGATTGCTCCATGAGAGGTTAAGGACACTGCCGCAGACATGGGAATTGATGTTAGTCATTTCAAAGTCCTTCAGAAACCCTACAGAGCAGATTTTTCCGACAAAGACTTAGAGAACATGAATGTGGCAGGAAAACAAACTCAGATAAAAGAATTGTTGAAGCTTCTACAGAAATGGGGGGATGTAGAAAAATGGAAAACTCAGTGGGCGAAGAAAAAGGAAGATAGTAGGGCTAAACCCACGGCGTCAGAATATGTGCTGAAAGAAGTGGGTCCCACAGAAAAATTGTGTCCCATGAGAGAAGTGCCTGGGGGAAAATATGTCCATGTCCCTTGGTCCCGACAAGACATTGTGTCATTTACTAATGATTTTCCAAAATTACGGGAAAAACCAGTTGATTGGTACAGACAGGTCGAACCTTTCATAAAAGTTCAGAAATGCCTTCTGAAAGACCTGGATGGGTTTTTCGACATTGTGGTGCCTGTAGATATATGGACTGAGTGCAAAATTGAAATTAATTGGCCCAATGATGAATATGAGAGAGACCCCAAAACCGGAGCTCCCTCACCTGAGGTAATTAGAAAGTATGATCAAGTCATACAATACCTGAAGAAAAAGGTGCCTGCAAAAGAAACTGATTGGACCCGGATAGATAGAACTACCCAAGAGCGCGATGAAACCGTCCACTCCTTTTATGAAAGGTTACTGCAGGTGTTCAAAACCTACAGTGGAATTGATAATGTGGACATGAAGGACATGACCCATTTCGGTTATAGATTCGTGTTAGGATTAAGACCTGAAATATCCCAGTGGATTCGAGATAATAAAATAAGTTGGCAGGGAAAGCCCATAGATGATGTCCTCAAGTATGCCAAGTACCGCGAGGATGAGATAGAAAACAAGAAGAAAGCCCTCAAGGAGAAGGTTATGTGGGCACAGGTGAAATTGGCTGAACAGCAAGAAAAACAGTTAAGTAAATTGAAAACTAATAATAATGCCCAAAATTCCAATGCTGGGGGAGGAGGGAAACCCCGGGTAAAAATGAGTCGGGAGGAGTCTATGAAAAAGTTTCCCTGCCACGGGTGCGGTCAGATAGGGCATTGGAGAGACGAGTGTCCACATTTGCAGGCCAGTAATGCCCCCGTAAATGGTTTAAATCCACAGGTGCAGAAAGAGGGGACAAGAAAGAACCAGCAACAGGTAAAGCTGCCTCCAGTACCTCGCGCTCCTAGACCGAATTATAAGAATCAGGGTCAGCAGAATGAAAGGGCCGAGGTATGGGAAGGAGAGAATGAGAGAAATGCAACAATTCCGCAGTATTTGTTAAATGATTCTTTCCTCTGTGATGATCAAGATTGACGGGGCCTGAGGGGGGAGGACAAGGAGTGCGTACTTGGCGCCTCCTTACCGGTAGACCAGACTGGAGCATACATTGAAGGAAAGGTTGAGGGAAAAGACGTCACCTTTTTGTTGGACACTGGTGCTACCCGTTCTACTGTGAGAACAGTGGATGTTCCTAACCTACCCCTCTCGGGAGAAGCAATCCAAGTAGTGGGTGTCTCAAATCAGATAATCAGTACTCCGGTAACTGAACCCATGGAGATTTCCATAGGAAATTTCAAGGAAATGCACAGATTTGTGGTCTGTGACTCCAGTCCCGTGAACCTATTAGGACGAGATTTGTTGTGCAAAATGAACTGTACCATCTTTTGCACACCAAATGGTGTCGAGATTCAGACCCCAGATGAAGATGGCCTGTACAAATTGATGTTAGTAAGACCTGACACCGAAATTAGACCCCTGTCCATTGAAGACCTTCCTGAAGAATTGCAGTCAAAAATGGTACCTGAAGTATGGGATTTCACAGGAAGAGATGTAGGCTTAATGGCAAATGTAGATCCAGTTAAAATAGCCATAAAGACAAATGCTGTGTACCTAAGAACCAGACAGTATAAAATGAGTGCAGAAGTAAAGGCTGGAGTCGCAATTGAAATAAACAGATTACTTGAAGCAAACATCATACAGGAAGTAATGAGCAGTCCCTGTAATTCGTCCATAATTGGAATTAAAAAGCCTAGCGGGAAGTACCGGGTAGTGCAGGATCTGCGCAAGGTTAACCAAATTGTTGTACCTTGTTGTCCCATTGTGCCCAACCCCGCAGTGATACTGTATCAGATTCCTTGGAATGCGGAATGGTTCACTGTCATTGACCTGTGCCATGCATTCTTTTCCATCCCATTGCATCCAGAAAGCAAATTCCTTTTCAGTTTTGAATTTGACCGCCATGTCTATGTCTGGAATCGTGTCCCCCAAGGGTACACCGAAAGTCCATCGATTTTCAACCAGATCCTAAAGAGATGTCTTGAATCTTTAGTACTGCCAAGAAAGTCTGTGCTCGTACAGTACATAGACGACCTTTTGGTGGCGTCTAAAAGTCAAACTGACTGTGTCACTGATACCATTGCCTTGCTGAATCACTTAGGAAAGGGAGGACATAAAGTATCACCAGACAAATTACAGTTCTGTAGGAACTCAGTGAAATATCTGGGGCACCAGATAGAGAAAGGGATCCGAAAAGTCACTACCGAAAGGATCAAGATAATTCAAACTATGGACCTGCCCAGAACCCAGAAAGAAGTAAGAATGTTCCTAGGAGTTGTAGGATACTGCAGACAATGGATTGTAGGATTCGCAGCTCTAGCCAAACCCCTGGTAAAAATGACCAAGAAGGGAGTGGAAGACCCAGTCAGTTGGGACGAAGAAAGCATGTCCGCTTGGGTAAAATTGCGAAATTGTCTGTGCTCAGCTCCTGCATTAGGAATGCCTGATTATTCCAAGAACTTCGAACTGTTCTGTGACATAAGAGACAATTGTGCGCTCTCAGTCCTGACACAGGAACATGGGCTGGTCAGACGTCCCGTGGCCTATTTTTCGGCCACTTTAGATCCAGTGGCTGCTGGATTACCCGGATGCCTGAAGGCAGTAGCTGCTACTTGCGCCAGTCTGGAACAGAGTGAGAATATTGTTATGGGACATCCTGTCACTGTATATGTTCCACATTCTGTTGTGATCTTACTGACCCGAACCAAGACCCAGTATCTCACCCCTAGTCGGCTGACTAAGTATGAGAGAATTCTAATAGGTGCTGAGAATGTAATTATTTCCCGATGCAATGTCTTGAACCCTGCAACCCTGTTGCCTATTCCTCTGGATATAGAAGCAGAGGATGAAGTTGAACATAACTGCATAGATTTGACAGAATTTAGCACTAAGCCACGTCCTGATATCAGAGAAATAGCTTTACTTGATGAGGATATCATGATGTTTGTGGATGGCTCATGTTTGAGACATGAAGATGGAGGTTTAAGTGCTGCCTATGCCGTAGTCACATTGGCGACAACCCTGGAAGCATCTTACCTATGCGAAGTAAAATCTGCACAAGTAGCAGAACTAATCGCATTGACAAGAGCTTGCAAGCGGGGGAAAAACAAAAGAGTAACTGTGTATACCGACAGCCAGTACTGTTATGGGGTTGTTCATGACTTTGGCCAACTATGGTTACAAAGAGAATTCATGACTTCCTCAGGTACCCCTATCAGAAATGGAAAGGTGGTACAGAACCTACTGGAAGCAATTCAATTGCCCAAAGAATTGGCTGTGGTCAAGTGTGCGGCTCACAGATCTGGAAATGATGATGTGACAGCCGTAAATCGATACGCTGACCAAATTGCCCAGTTTTGTGCCCGACACAAAATGTCCCTCCAAATTGGATTATGGGGTGGTGGAAACAGCTGCCAACTGATGTTGTTTAAAAGTGTATCTACATGGGAGGAATTGAGAGACTTACAACAGGCAACAGACAGGGAAGAAAAGGTCAGATGGAGGACGAACGAATGCAGAATCAGGAATGATGGTGTGGTGGTTAACCAAACTGGTGTGCCTGTACTGCCAGACAGCCTGGTAGACCCAATGGTCAGAATGATACATGAACCCACACGTATGGGGAGGGATGCAATGTGTCGTGTGTTTGAAAAGGTATTCTATAATTCAAAATTCAGGAACCAAGCGGAAAAACTTTGCCAGAGGTGCCTAGTGTGCCAGCAATTCAATGCAGGAAAGAGGACAGTAGTAGAACAAAGTACAATTGGAAAGGCAGAAGGTCCCTTTGTCAGGATGCAGGCGGACTTTATCCAGTTGCCCATGTGCAAAGGTTACAGATACGTCCTGGTCATAGTTTGCCTATTTTCTAGATGGGTGGAGGCCTACCCAGCAAAGAAAAATTATGCCATAACTGTAGCCAAACTATTACTCAGAGAATTGATACCTAGATATGGAATTCCAGAGACTATTGAAACAGACCAAGGTGGGCACTTTGCCAACGATGTCCTAAAAGAAATCTGTAGAGCATTTAAGATGGAGCAAAGGCTGCACTGTGCATATCATCCAGAGGCTTCTGGAATAGTGGAACAAGTAAATGGTACTATCAAGTCCAGACTGGCGAAGATGTGTGATTCCACCAAAATGAACTGGATAGAAGCTTTGCCCCTTGTGCTGATGAGTTTGAGAAGTATTCTGAACCGAAAAACAGGCCTGAGCCCACATGAAGTGCTAATGGGAAGAGTGATGCGACAGGCATGGGTACCTGGACACAAACTGCTAAGTATTTCTGATGATTTGGTGCTAGAATACTGCAAGCAGCTGGGTGACCAAGTGTGTTCTATCTCTCACCAGATTGGAGAGACTGCTGACGAATGGCACAAGACTCCAGCACATAAACGGAAACCAGGTGATTGGGTGGTGTTAAAGAAACACACCCGGAAGAGTTGCCTTGGACCAAAGTGGGGAAAGCCAAGACAAGTGATCCTTGTCACCACAACTGCTGTAAAGTGTGCTGGTGTACCGAAGTGGATCCATGCCAGCCACACGAAGCGGGTAACTGGAGAAAACGCGACTGAAGCTGAAGGTAGTCCAGCTGAGGAGACTCCCGAGGAGGGTCCGGATCTCGCTGACATTGAACTACCGAGCACAAGTCAAGACGTTGATTGGTTCCCTGCCGACGAACAGGTTCTTGATCCAATACGAACCAGAAAATATTCCTACCTAGATAGTGAATGGGATAGTGAAGGTGAGACAGAATTAGAGGACGAAGGTCAGGTCATCGAGACTCACATCAAACCTGATCAGGAAATAGGCCAAGTAGGGACAGATCAAGTCATCGACACTCCTCCTGAAACTCCAGAAACTGGAAAGGGTCAGATAGTGGTTAAAGTTGAAGTTCATGCGGAAGAAAATCAAGGGATCGAAGTGCATGAACAGGAACAGATAGATATAGACGAACGTGTTCAGGAAGCAGAATCCAGATCGCCTGAAAGTAAAGAACAAATACAACTCCAACCTGAACAAGGCCAGCTTAGAAACCAGATTTACAAAAGGGGGTTGTTGTAAATAGCTTAGAAACCAGGCAGAAGAAATAGATGAAAGACCTGGAACTAGTCAGACAGGAAGGGAAATAGACAATGTCAAGACAAAAGTGCCACAACGAAGTGAGATCAAGAGAGTTCACGAGGAAGGTCAAGTTTCCTCGACCACTGAAAGCCACAAGAGTAAGGGTGAACCCCGATACTTCAAAAGACTGAGACTCCGAATAAAGACAGTTGAAGAAAAACTAAAAGACCGAAAAAGGGCTGAAAGTGAAAGTAAAGAAGCCCGAGGCAAGTCTAACAGAAAAAGCGACAGAGTAAAGAAACAGAACAGGTTGTATCGGAGCCCTGAATGGACTTACTTGGTGTTGGAAGAAATTGACGAGCCCAACCACAGTGGCAAAAGTGACGAAGAGTCCATTGCTGATCGGATTTCTGACGAAGACCCTCCTTGAAACACACCTAAGTGAGCCTCTGGTGTAAAGAAACAAAGAGGGGTCGAAAACCCACCTGTAAGCTATAATGTCTGATTCAAGTGTCAATGGAAGATCCAGATTTAGTTGTTGCAAAACCTGCTGTAAAATATGCTTATGTAGTGTAGCAATGTTGATAGTGATATGGATAGGACTAACAGTCTTTATACCCTTTATGATAAGTAAAGATCCTAACTTGTACCCTACTGAACCAATGACGTTAGACTCAGAAGTTGTACAGACTGAAGAAGCACCACGAAGTTTAGAAAAACGTGACAATACAGTTAGTCTGAGACACACACAACCTAAATTAGAAGCATCAGATGAGGGTGGACTACATTTTCACACAATGAGAAACAGGACACACTTAAATGTCTTTGCTAACCTTTTAGTGCACTATGTAGAAGCTATGGAAATAGAAGATTGTTATGTTTGCATGAAGCTACCCACTTCTGTAGCTGAAGGCGTGACATATCACCATTTACCCCTGACCTACGGAATTTCCTGTAGTATATTAGCAAGCTTATTCTATAGAGGCACTTTACAGTACTATTACTCAAACACTGACGTAATCTTTTTAGAACTTCCTGTTCGTGGAAACCTAAACCTTGTACATATTAGAAGTGAGGTGACCCGTTACATGGGAGAATATTTTCTGACCATAGGTGACATAGACTTAAATGAAGCTAGACAAGCTAATCTGACCTGTTCCTTACAAGAGCAGGAAAAGATGTTTATAAAAATGGCAGAGAGAAGGAGGGAAAAGTTTCAGAAAAAGGCCACTGACGAAAAGGATAGAACCCCTAGGTGGGCAGAAAAGATGGAAAGCACCTCAGAAGGCGAAGCTGCTCCTGCTTTGTTGCTGGATTTTGAACGGAAAGGGAAACTCTGTCTTCATAGAGAAAAGACTAGTTATTATAACAATGTATTCATCGGTTCCAGCGAGTGTGAACATAATTACAAGGTAATTGGAGGTTGGGGTTTCAAAAATGGGTCAGAACCTGTGTTTCCCGGAATATATTATATATGTGGGAACAAGGCTTATTTCAAATTGCCGGATCACTGGTATGGAAGCTGCTACTTTGGCATTGTTTTACCAAAAATATACCATGTGAACAACGCTGCTGGAAGCAATGAAGATACTAATGGCTTAGCGCGTAGAAAACGTGAAAGTGTAGGATAAATTGTAGGTGATATCTTTAGTGCACTGATACCTGGAATGGGGGTAGTTCTGAATACTCACAGAATCTGCAAATTGTCTACAGTAGTGGATCGGTTATCAACTGACACTGCTGCCGGATTCCTGCTGGTCAATACTGAAATGGTTGCGATCAGATCAATGGTTTTACAGAATCGCCTTGCTCTTGACACCTTATTGGCAAAAGAGGGCGGAGTCTGCAGGATGCTGAAGGCGCAACATTGTTGCACCTACATACCTGACAAAAGTATCGAACTTAAGAAATATGTAAGGAACATAACTAATTTGGAAAAAGAACTCAAACCATTGGAGGCTGACAGTGCCTGGACGAGACTGACTGGAGGTCTCTCCTCTATAGGTAGTTGGTTTTCTAACTTAGGTAAAAGTCTTCTGTGGAAAATACTGATGCCAATAGCTGGAATAGGCGTGGTTGTACTGATCATATTCATCTGCTGTAAATGTCAAAAATGTAAAAAGAAGTACACAGTAAATAAGAGAGGAGTGAAGAGAAATATTGATGAGTTAGAATTAGAAGAATTGAGAAACCAGATTTATAAAAAGGCCAAAAATCACCACTCTCATAGAGAAGCTGAAAGAAAACTCAACCATAAATTTGTCGAAATAGAAATGAACGAATTGGAAGAATGAAGTTGGCATCTGTTTCCTTTATAGTGATGATAGTAAATATCATCAAAGAGGGCATTGATGGAGCAAGGATTCGCACGTGAGGCGACTTGCTCTTACTCAAGAACCTCGCCTAACTTGTAATAATATTAATTCAACCTGTCCGTCATTTATTTCGCCTTTTCCCCAACACGCGGGTGTCCCTAGGAGGCTTGCCTATGTGTTTTTCCGTAATAACAAAGCTTGCACTACTGAATGGCCGCTTCGCAGAAAATCCAGTCTGCGCATGCGTCGGTCATACCCACGTGATGTGACGCACTCGCATTTTGGAGGGATTTTGTTGCTCATGCGCATTGTTGCTAAAATGGCCGCTTGTCTTTAACCATGCCCTCTGCTTGCTCAAGCTGCTTTTTACATATCTGTCTTCTTCGCATTAACCTTAATGCTATAGATATTATAAAGTAAGGGGTGCAGTGAAGCATTACCTGGTATACAGTGTATTCATTTTTTCTGTGTTTCTAATTTGTTTTCGCTTACTTTTCATGTATTACGCATCCATGGGCTGGGGTCGGGAGATGGAATCCATTTTGAAGCCTGTAAACTCCCCGCACACGTGATGAGGGAAAACCCCAACTGCGCAGAAGCAAAACTCAGCCAGCTGGCTCCTGAAGCAAGATGCGCCTGGGAACCTACCTAGGCCATGGGAGAAGATGCTGATATCTACCTAGCTAATGATACAATGTTTCTATATGCTGTGCACTCTCATTGTTTTCCATATTCCTATGCCTGGGAACGTGAACTCCAAGGGGCGGGTATGAAAAATTAAATATTCATTGTGGGAACACAGAATTATAGGTGGTAACCATGACATAACCACCTCTCCTGACCAATCATAAGTTGGGAAATTGTCACTTGCAACATTTGTGGGTGGTCTAGGGGTCCCAAAAGAGTATAACTAGTCTAGCTTAGCTTAGAGAAATTGTCCGACTTGTCCGAGTAGCAGACCTGTCACTGACCCTACGAACTCTATAGGTGCCTGATACAGAGTGCTGCGGAGCACTCTGTCCACACTTTCCACAAACTCCAAGGGGTGGAAATAGTCCTAAGTGCTGGCGAAGCACTTTACTGGGAGATTCGAAAACCCAATCGGGGTTATTGGTGGATTCCGTGCAGAAGAGGGGGTAACGCAGGCGTTGCATCCGAGGCTGCAGGTGTTGGTCGTGCCCTATGGTGAGCCCAGTCCTGACCCAAATCCTGAGGGGTATCCTGTCCTGACTGTCCGTGAGCTGTACCTGCTCACCCTTTGGTATTCCTGAATCCTTGAGGGTCTTTGTCCCCGAGCCTGTCCCAACTGACCCGTGGCCAGGGTTAGTCTTCATTCCCGTCCTAGGTAAATATTTTATGTGGGTGTCCGTCTGACTATACTCTTACCTTTCCTTTTCTTAATAAAGCACTCTTGCCTGTGATATTGCCCTATCACCTTTGAAGCAATTTATATGCAATTGTTTATTAGTGATGTTCCACTTCTCTCCCTACCTGTAGGATATTATTAAATTGTCATATTATGTTAGTGTGTTCCATTTTCCCTTCCCTTTAGCATGGTTGCCGTGAACTTAGTAAGAACAGCATAAAGTTTAGAATAAGAATATTAGTGCACATGTTAGGTCCTTCTCACGTCCCTTGCCTTAGTTTAAGCCTGTGCTGAATAGCATGTTCCTTAATGCTCATACCCTGTAGTGTTCCCTAAATACTCTAATGGTACTTGCCCTAATCCATAGTTACATTGTGGCTTTAATTCTAATCATTGATGTACTGATTTGTATCTGCCTCATTATCCTGGCATATTCATTCTAAAAATTCGTTATATAAAACTTGGAAAACCATCAGGTGTCTGTGGTCATTATACATTATAAAGTGTGGATAAATGTACTAAGTGTATAAAGGTTCTACTCCTTCTAGGAATCTTGTTGCCTGTCCACTGCTAGCTCCTGGTCCATCAGGAGTAATGTGCCTGTGGTAAGTCAGGTACATGAAAAGTAAGTGGTGTGAGAGTCACCCCCCGAATTACTCATAGTAGCGTGTGGAAAATCACCCGGTTCACGCAAAACACTGTCATTCGTATGCACGCCAGGGCCCAGTGCGTGGAAATTGGGAAAAAGGTGACCCGGGTGAACGGCGCGCTCTATCACCTCGACTGGAGATGGTTATGGCCACTCATAAATTGTTGAAGGAACTCAGGACAGAAAATGGTCCCTCTTTTTCTAGTCAGGATTTCTCTGAATAAATGGCTCAAGAGGGGATCGTCCCTAAAGATCACTCCCCGCTGGCCGCAGGCCAATGACGAGGAAGAATGCATCATGCCAACTTTGATCAAAGTTCAGATAATTGTGGTAGTCAGTGGTCAGAACATGAAGTGCGCTTCGTAGGCTTTCCTCTGTGAATATTGCCTCACTCTGCATTCTACCACTGGAGTGTTTGCCAGCACATCATGTGTGAATCGGATGGTGGGAGATACCATTCCCCATGCTGGGGAGTCATTCCCAAATTAGAAAAAAGCTGCTGACGCGCTGCACCGGCGCCATGCACATGCAGTGTAACCAGGAGGCGACGGGTCAAGCAACGGGGTTTCCAGATTGGTGACATGGTGCTTGAGAGAGCGCAATTTGAATGAAAAGTATATCCGTACCATATTTACAAGCATATCGCATAAACGTAGGAGTTGTAACGTGAAATAGCACTTGTAGCGTAAAGTTAGCCGATGTAACTTAAGTAATAGGAAATGTATCTGTATTCACTTTAGAAATGCATTAGAAAGACCATATATATAGTGGTCTAATATAGAAATGTGAAAATGCTTAAACGTGCTAAACTGAATATACGTATGTAATCATTAAACGGAGAAAGAAGGCAAAATGTAAAGCAAAGAAATGTGTAGACTATATAGCACTATGTAAGAAACGAGAGTATAAACGTTGTATTTTATGTAACATGGATTCAAGTATAATCACTGATTTGCTAATTCGATTATATATATATATGTATGTGTGTTAAAGGTTATATTGCGTAGAAGAAGGAGTTTTAGAATAGTATGGTCATATGTGATTTTAACCTAACGGACCAAGGGTTCGCAAGAGTGTAGTCCGCTGTATGTAATTTAGTGGGCTCACAGGAATAGGGGATAGCCTTGATCTGTACGTGCGAGACAAGAGTCAAAGGTCTTGTTAGATTTAAAGTGACAATGCTGGACGAAGTTTATGGCCTAAATGAGATAAGAGACGCTTGGAATTTGGGGTCTTGTTTAGAAGTGACCGTTCACAGGACCAAACGAGGTTATAATCACAACGGTAATGAATGGAACTCTGTTGAGGTGATAGACTTTGCTCTGAAAGTGTCAACTGGAATGTCAATGAAGTCACCAGCACGAAGACGAAGATGGCGCCTAAGAAGCAAGGTCAACTTAACGGACGACGCGAAGAGATGAAGCTATGGAAAAACCCAAGAATGAGATCACGTGAAATGTATACGTGGTGGGCGTCAAAGAGGCGTTCCACCCATACTGTGATTGTGTATTTAGGGACAGCACCCTGGGGAGATGGGCAGAGCAAGCGCAGATGGCCTGAGGAGTCAGAGAGAGAAAGAGCAGAGCGCAAGAGAGCAGTAGGCCGAGGACCCTTAGAGAGCGGATGGGTAGGCAGAGAGGGTACTGTTTCTCGATATAAGTTACCATTAGAGGCTAAGAGAGTTTGAACTTCTTTGGAAGTCAAACTGCTGACACCTTTTTAGGTAAAGAACTTGCGAAGTAGGGATGTCACCTAGCATAGAGTAGGGACAGATTTAACTTGTTTATTCTCTTTTTGTAGATGACGCAACGGATCCACTTTGTGTCTATGCTTTTTAATCTGTTGATTCTGGAATTGATATTAATTGTATTCTTTTGTAGACTTAGATTCTTTAGGGAATTTATGTTCCTTTTAGTTCCTGTATACTTGTTGAATCTTATCCTGAGAGGATTGTATATGCAATTGATTCAGATTTTATATTAAAACTTTTAAACTTTATCAGTCGTAAGTGGTTCTTCAGAGTTGCGTCAGTCTATGGGGTTGATTTAACCTATGTGGGTTTGCCTTTTACTCAATGACAGAAAATAATCGATCCAAAAGGAAGAATGAGATAGGTATCTAGGTAATCAGAAAAGGTATCAAAATCTCATTCTCCGCAGTTGGTAGCAGAGAAAGATGGTTTTCTTCTTGAGGAAGACAACCTAGGTCAGGTCTAGATTACCCCAAGGTCCCTAGTCATCGACGACCAGAAGAAGAATCCCTGCCGAAGAAGGTGCTGACGGTGCGAGAGAAAAGCAGCAGAGTCGGTCGAGAGTGAGTATAAGGGTCATGCGTTGCCAGATTGCGGTGTTTTGTGTTGTACCTGTGTTGTAATGTCAAGCGGAGTTGAATGCCTGTAGTGTGATTGTGGGAAGGTTGTGAGCGCGCGCAACCGGATAAAATCTTAAGATCCAGAGAAGGGCTTAAGTGGTTCGGGTGTATCGAACACCCAGAGTAATTGTCTACCATTGTAAAGGGGGTCATGAGGTACCATTGATCGCCCGTAGGACCGATGATAGGGGGAGTGACAGAGTGAGTGTATGAGTAACGGACGCTGGTCGGACGTTTACTGTGTGTAAGTAACCTATCAGTTAAGGCGAGCGTCTGAACGTGAGAGGAAAGACGTCTCGTCAGTTGAGGTGACAATTACAGTTAGACTGTGGACGTACAGTCAAGAAAAGTGATCGCTTGGACGGAAGTAGTCATTTTTCGGCGTATGAATGAAAACGCATGCAAGACCGTGAGACGAGCTGAGAAAGGAGGGGAACTGCTGCAGAGGGGACGAGTGACGTCAGCGTAGAGCCGCGCTGAGATTGGCCGGTTAGCGTAGAGTCGCGCTGGGATAGGCTGGTCAGCGAGAGCCGCGCAGGGATTGGTTGTTTGTCATCGAGAAGTAAATAAGGAAGAGAAATAAGGAAAATCGTAAATTTTGAAAATGAAGTGTTTTAAACGTTTAAGGGCGATCTTTAAGAAAGATAGAGGAAGCTTGTATGCAGGGGAAGAAGCTCCACCAGAAGGCACACCAGCTTATTATATGGCTGTGAATGTAGGGTTACACTCAATACTATGGATCTCCGAGTGGAGTAAGCTAACGGAAGGAAATGAGGAACTGACGTTCCCGAGATACGGGACGTTTAGGATAGAAGCATTGAACCAACTGAAAGCGGTAATGCTCGCAACGAGACCTCTACCGAGGCCAACACAGTTCGAAGCCCTTAGTGCATGGTTTAGAGCGGCACATGACAAGAGCTTGAATAGGCGCCAAGAAAGAGTGAGACGATCGGTAAAAGCAGTGCAGGATGCTAAATGGGATGACGAAGCTAAAAAGTGGAGGGTGCAAAAGATAGAAGCAGACAAACTGTTCACAATGCTAGAGGCTACGGGAGAAAAGAAACCCCTAGAAGAAGATGAGGATAGCGAGCCGGATGAGGATCTGATAGAGAGGCTATTATTAGATAGACCACCTCTGTACAACAGAGAAGCCGAAAGTCCCGAACTACAGCAAGGGGACGGGGCTAGGTGGGGGGAATATAAACCGCTCCCCACATCAGAGTGGGATCCCAAGAAAGGTGAGGAAGTACCTCAATCTAGTCCCGTTCAGAGAGTAGTAGGAAGATTCGTGGTCCAGAAGGTGCCAGAAACGCAGCATGCAAGGTCGTATCAATTGCCGGATGCTCTACAAGTACCTGTTACCATAGGTCCTATAGTGTCAATCTACAACCCGGAGGGAGTCCAGCAGGAGGAACAGGCACGATGGGACAGGGAAAGGGCAGAGATGGAAAGTAGGAATAATACGATCAATTCCCAAAGGCAGTTGCTAGGACCAAAGAGTCGGAGTACCCCATTGGATTCAGCAACGGGTCCCTGGATAGAACAGGGGGGTCAGAGAGGACAGATGGATCTGAGGGGACCGAAACCGAAAACCTTTAAGGAATTAAGGGAGTATTTGAAAGAATGGGATGCTGCCGAAGAGACTCAGAATAAAAGATTAGAAACAGAAGCAGAATGGAGAGATCAGGATAACAGGATCCTCTCTCACTGCGGAGCTGGCGAAAGCAGCCCGGAGTGGGAAGGAGGGAGTCAAGGAAGCAAGGGAGATACTTGCCATACCATCGGTGGCAATAGACAAATGTGTGAAGACAAGAGTACAGGGTGTGGGGGAGTGCCTCGTCTCATCCTTAGTGAGGGAGAACGAAAGGCGCAAGAGTACCGAGATAGTTTCAGGTGCACTCACCATGCCCCGGGCGAAAACGTGCGACATTGGAGTCACGAGAATATAGGGAGTCGCGAAAGGTCTCGCCATGCATCCAGTGATCACGGACGGGATCGCGGGAACATGGAGGACCGTGAAGGACCTTACCGTTTATTGAGTGACACCAGACAGCAAGGGAGTTGCAGTGATATAGAGCAGAACGGAGGATCCTATCTTGCATCTAGAGAGACCGAGCCGAAAAGACAGAGCGCAGTAATGGGGGATAGAACATTGTTCCACCATACCCCAAGGGAGGATGGGAGAGCTTGGGATCTAGAGAGGTGGGAACAAAGAGAAGCAAGAAGGACACCTCATAACTCACCTGTACCGAGACGTAGGGCTCGTAGTGGGGGTGAGAGGGATGTATACGAACCACCTAGGAGTGAGGTACTGAGAGCTGAGATAAAAGCAAAACGGCTCAACGTAATAAGTTTAAAATCAGACTTGGAGGAAATAATAGACGGCACATTGCCAATGGAAAGGATCGAGCTGTATGATCAGGGAGAAATACTGTTTATGTCTAAGGATGTTACTCGGAAAGCGAGATCAGTTCATGAAAAATTATCTGAGTTAGCAGACAGGTATATGATAGACCTATCACGAACTAAAGCTTTACAGGGTAACCATAGGCTAAACTGCACGGATCAGGATTTAGATGAGCGTAGGACAATTGGGCTGAAAGTACACATAAAGGAACTGATCCTGAGTATCAGAATGTGGAGGGATTTGGATAAATGGGAGGAAAGATGGTCCAAGAGGGGATCTGTCAGAAGGAGTACACTTGCGAGGTCCCCGGATGGAGAACTAATGCGAATGGAAGCTTTCCCTTTGCGAGAAATCGCGAACGGAAGCTACGTGCATGTGCCCTGGAGTAGGGGGGATTTAGCGGCATTTACCAATTCCTTTCCAAAGCTCAGGGAGAATCCCGTCGAGTGGTACAAACAGGTAGAGAGGTTCGTGAAGATCTCTAAGGTGCTGTGGATCGACTTGAACACCCTGTTTGATATCGTAGTACCCGGAGATTTGTGGACGGCATGCAAACTTAGTGTCGAATGGCCCATTTGTGAACCCGATAGGGATGTCCGGACGAATGGTCCATCAGAGAGAGTCATGGAAAAGTACGAGAGGGTAATTGCATGGTTAAAAGAGAAGGTGCCGGTGCAGGACATAGACAGGGATAGATCGAACAACTCAGGAACCTAAAGAGACCGTTCACGAGTTCTATGAGAGATTGCTGAAAGCATTCAAGCAGTACAGTGGATTGGACGTAATGGATCCTAAAGACATAGGACAGTTTGTGTCGAAGTTTGTCCTGGGATTGCGACCAGACATAAGCTTAATGATACAACAGCATTTGATCTGTTGGCAAAACAAACCGTTAGATGAGATTCTGAGGTATGCGAGGTACTGTAGCGATGAAATAGATTCAAAAGCAAAGAAGCTTAAGGAAAAACTGATGCTGGTACAGATGCAATCAGCTGGAAAGGGTGGACAGCGGCAACAGGGAACAGGAACCCTAGGAAAGAAACAGAATAATCAAAGCAGAGATGAGGAAGAAAGACCGAGACCGAGGGTAGATATCGCGACACTGAAAAAGACAACGAGGTGCCATCAGTGTAACGAGGTGGGACATTGGAGACGCGAGTGTCCCTATAATGTCGAGACGGGGGAATTAGAACAGGAGGAGGATGAGGTTCAAACCAGCATGGTAAAGGGAACAGCAGTCCCGAAGGGAAAGTTTATCAAAGGGGGGACTCAGACTCCTCGAGCCCCGTTCCCTCAACCGCCTCGCATTGCAAATGGAGGAAAAACCTATAGACAACTGCCACTGTTCGTAGGAGGAGAAGAATGCTACTACGTTGATCCCCTTACGGGACAACGAGTGAATAGGGAAGAAGACTGTACCTTAGGAGCAGCCCTGGAGGTAGACCAGAGAGGACCATACGTAGAGGCTGAGGTGGCTGGATGTCCTACGACCTTTTTGGTGGATACGGGGGCCACTCGATCCACTTTGAGATCGGCGGTAGTCCCAGGTCTGCCAATGTCGGGAGAGACGATTCAGGTGGTAGGAGTCGCAAATAGGAGAATGACGAATCCTCTGACAGAACCAGTGTCAGTGACGATAGGAAATTACAGTGATGAACATCAGTTTGTGATTTGTGATTCTAGCCCTGTATGTCTGCTAGGAAGAGATTTGTTGTGTAAATTAAATTGCACAATATATTGCACACCTGAAGGAGTAGAAGTGCAGACTAACGATGATGATGCCGATTTTAAGGTTGTAAACTCGCAGGGATGCGTGGAACTATATCCTACCTTAACGGTGGAGGAGCTTCCACAGGACTTGAAGGAGACAGTGTCAGCTGAGGTGTGGGATTTTACTGGAGAAGAGATAGGACTGATTAAAGGGGTAGAACCGGTAAAGATCATGGTAAAACCCAATGCTGAGTATCCAAGAACACCACAATATAAGTTGACACCGGAGACGATTGCAGGAATAAAGCCTGTGATCGAATCCATGATTAAACAGGGAATACTGAAGGAGATCGTGGGAAGTCCATGTAACTCCCCGATTATGGGTTTGCAGAAGCCTAGTGGGAAATACAGAATAGTGCAGGATCTTCGAAAGATTAATAATATCGTTGTTTCATGTTGTTCAGTGGTACCGAATCCATCAGTAATATTGTTTCAGATACCGTTCCAAGCTGAATGGTTCACAGTGATAGACTTGTGCCAGGCTTTCTTGTAGTGTAGTTCCTAGTTTCCCACTAGGCCCTGCGCATTGGAATAACATAAACAGTAGTATCGACGTGGAACTGCGGATATTCCAGGCCTCCACTGACTATGCTAAACTTAATTGGGTTGTGTTACCAACTAGCTCAGAGGTCACTGGAAACTTTCTTCTCTGCATAGGAAGTGATCAGCTTCCTTGGCACAGACAAGAAGGGATTCAGTTTTCCAACAACCGTGCAACATGACAACTTTGCTCCTCAGATCAAGAGTCGATCTCTAGGGTCGTGTGAAACAATAGACATAGATTTCACTCAGTCAGTCTAGTGCAGTTTACTTTCACAGTATGTAGAGAATAGAGAGACGGGCGTGTATCAATAAAGGGTTAACATTTATTGAACAGTCTTTCTTCTCATACAAGAGAAATGTATTGCCACAATTGCAATAACTGTTATTATGAAAAGTACGTACAGTAAGATAAGAATAGCGAAATAGAACTGTAAAAGCATTGATATGGTTTCTTAGCCATACAATGGTTTAAAAGTAATAAAACATTTATACAGTCATATATACATTAGGCTAACATACTCAACTGGTGCTTCTAACTAAGCCTACCCCAGTGTGCCTGACCTAGGCCTAACACGTGAGAAGGGGAGTAAGTAAGTAGCTTAAGTTAAGTTGGTTTTGCCAAGGTTTGTTTCAAGAATTCTCTTCTAAGGGTTTAGTCAACACCATACCTCTGAATAGAATGATGGAGGATTGGTATCTCCTTCAGGGGTCTCTCTCGATATCCCAGTCACCTGCGAGGGTAAACTGGAAGCGCCGGGACTGGATTTCTCTGCACGAGAAAGGCAGCGGCTTCTCTCAGCGCGTCTGGAGGAAGGAGGGGTGACAGCGTCCGCGGGCAGCTGGGCTGGATGTCTTCGCAGAGGACGGCTGCACGGCTCCTCAAGCGTACTGCACCATAGTTCGCGCTGTAGCGGCGATAATGGTAATCAGTAGCTTCACCACCACAGGATAGCAGGCTGCAGCGACAGGCAACGCTCAACAGCAGTTAGCTTCGCTCTCACAGCTCACAGCTTCGCATTGCTTAAGGCAACGTTGGTAATATTTATACCTGACAGGTGCCGGGTTTGACGCAAGTTTGCTGGACATAAGACGTCAATTAAAGATGTCACTAGGAAGTGGCAGCTATCAGTTGCTCATTAGAGTTCTATTACTAATCAAAACATAGCAAGCGGGGATTTCCAGGTTTGCTAAGTTTTTATCTTGTTGAAGAACTCGGAGTGTTATCTAGGAATATCAGATAGTGACTGCTGCTCTGTCATTGCACTAATTGGTCGCAAAGGAAGTAGCAGAGAGTCATGCTGGAATGTGGCTCTGTGGCTCTGCTCGTGTGAGGCCAGAGATGACTTTTCAGAAAATCGTACTTGAACGGTTATGCCAATATAGGGAATAAAGGGCTTTATAGCCGAATAGGGGCATAAGGTCACAGTATCGATCAGGAACCTAGATAAGCACATGACACCCACTCCACGAATTCATGTCCATCAAAATTACTAAAACTAAGCAATTAGATGTATGTGTAACATTGCCCACCCCAAAATACATAAATGCATTCGAATAGGCGTACTTGTAATACATGGAATTTAGGTACTGTACGTAGTTTTTAAAGCATAGTAATCATTCAAAAATTATAGCATATAAAATCAATGAACGATTATGCAAAAAGAATTACACATGAAGTATCTCTGACAGAAGAAATGCGAGATAAATCATCACATAAAAATGCATTGTAATAACATGTGTGCTAGAGGCTGGTGTTATGTTGTTATGTCTCTAGATGTGCTTAGAAATAGAAGTGTGAAGCTTCTGTTCTCTAAGAATAGTTTTTACGTTAAGCAAAGAATTGTTCGTGCCAAAAAAGGTCAATATTTGAAAAATTGTCCAATTCAAAGAAAAAAATATGTTACCAAAGCTCCTGGCAGTTTCTGTTGATCAAAACTGAAGGCCGAATTCAGAGTTCATGGGAACGCCGTGTGTCGGAAAGCTTTTCAAAAGTTATTGTTTCTCTATGGGTGAGAACATCGTATCAGACAGGCTCGCAAAGAATTGGTCTACAAAATCAGGTGATAGTTCAACCAAATTAGATAGCGCTGAAACTTGGCAGGTGTGAGAATGATTGCTGTCATCGAAGACAGTACCAGTCCCGCTCACAGAACGTTGTACCTGGATGATGTTGCTTTTGTCACTCGCTCCACTGTTACCACTTGGCTGTAGTACAGGAGTCTCCACGAATGCCGTCATCAGGATTGGTAGCCGCTGGGGACAACACAATGCGTGAGCCGTTATTGGACTTAGCAAAGTATCGACGTCCATTGGTACTGCTGATGGAAGTGAAAGACAGATGTCCAACACGCATTCCTCGCCGCAAAGCATACACCGTAGCACAGGTAAAATGCAATTTTGCCATATCGGTCTGAATGAAAGGAACCAGGTCATGTTTAGATCTCTTAGCCTGGCCAATCCGAGGACGTTAGTTATCCTGTCCCTGTAGCGCATTGCTAGGATTGTCTCTTCCATTCCCATGGGAGCTATGTCTGAGCCGAGGCTTGCCATAACGTAGCAGGAGGGTCAAAAATAGAATCCCTGCGACGAGTCCAAAAAATAGTGGAATTCCACCAAAGATGGAGTGCACAAAATTAGGAAAGATTCCCAAAATTGCCCGGAAGGGTGTTAGCAGTCCCGTAAAGACTATCTTAAATATGCCTGGGATGCTTGTAGCACTAGACATGTTAAGGAGTTGGTCGAGCATTTGTACGAAATGCACGGGGCAATTTGTTGATAAAAGGTCATGGACCTCAGTAGCCGTCCTTGCGACTAGAAGATCATACGTCTCTTTAGATGACGTTATAGGCACTGTTGTCTGTAAAAGCACAGATTTCATTTTGCTTAATGTATCAATTCGTATAGAATAGAGATTCAGACGAGGCCAGAGGGGAGTCACTGTGTCTGGAGGCCCGCTCGGGAACAATGCTTGCATACAGCATTTGACCATGGACGTTACTTCTACTAGATAACTTAGTCCGGGCGCGAGGCCACAGCACCTGTGATCCGTTCTTAGAATGTAACTCCCGTTTGCGAGTTGCATAAAGAAGGGCTCTATCTGAGTTGCAGGTGTGACTAGCTGGTGGCATGAAAGGTTGTTTGAATTTCCATCACATGCTCCGTGTAAATTAATACCCTGACACAAAAGTATACCGCTTAGTGAATGTTTACAGTTCTCACCACTAAGAAATACATTTTTGTCGCTGTCACTATAGCAAGAATGAGTGTATGGTAATTTCCATTCGGATTTTACATATCCCTTACCCAATTGTTCATATTGGCCAGCAGGTATGTACTCAAGGCACTTATGAAATCGGAAAGTTGTTATCGGAATTGTGATGATCCCATGTATTATCCATTCAATGACAGGACTCTCTGACATTGTCAATGATAATCTCTCGAGTTTCTCGATGCTCAAGATTGTATAGTCTGCTCCTTTCTGTGCCAAACTGATCTGTTTATCAGTAAGGTTAAAAAATGGAAAATAATGACGTTGTGTTTATCAGACGCCAAGGCACATAGCCTGAACGAAGATTTTGCAGCGTCCAGCCTAATTCTATAATAGAGCGTAATTGAGACTGGCCATGTTGTAACATTAGCAAATCTCTGTCTATCACATCAAAGGCAGATGATACAATATTGTCCAAAGAATATATTCTGGAAGACAGAGTCATTAACCCATTGTCTACCACAGAAAGTGATTTCTCCAAATGAATACGATCAATTTCTCGTATTTTTTCAGCAGTTTCAATTTGCTTTACTTTCCAAGCCTCGTTGTAAGCAGCATAGATACTGGTCGCTATGAAACGCTTTTGACGCTGTTTGCGTGGTCCAAGAATGAAATCGCGCAAATCAGCACCATCTTTTAATAAAGACAAGTGTTGCTTAATTTCAGCCAGTGTGGATGAAGTTAGCCATTCTAGGCAGAGTTTACCTACACTGTATGTTGTTATTATTCCTGGATGTTGTCTCTGGGAATATCTTGAGTCTAATCTGGTCATTTTTAAACCCTGTGTTTTGTTCAGGAACCTATCTTGACAGCTATTTGTGTCTGTAGGCCAGATTAACCACTTTTTCCAATCAGGATGTGTTCTGTTGAAATGTAAAATGTGTGACACGTCTAACTCATTATCTGTTGTTGCGTTTTCAGGTATTGGCTTTGGTATAGACGGTGTTTTAAGTTCTTTGTTCTTAGCTAGGCCAAGACAAGATGTTTGGTGTACAGTGTCATTTAAAAATAACATTTGTTCTGGTATCATGCAGGTTCTAAATAGTGCTTCAATGCCTTGCACCTGCCAATCTTTTGTACCCCAAATTGTTTTCGTTTCAATATTATTTTTCCAATAATCAAAACCAATTGTCATCATTTTGTCATAAAATGCTTCTGAATATATCAATTTTGAATTTGTCAGCATTGTTTTCATTCCTGTTTTATCTAACAGTTTATAATAAAACGTTTCTGCATCACTGGTGTTAAACCCTGAAAAATATTTGAATTTCTCAAAAAATGCTTTAGAACTGCTTTTAGGTGGTGTAGAACAATGTTCCCATTGATTATACATAAAAACATTTCTAGGCTGTGCAGATTTATGCAAGTAATGATCCCCATAGTGGGTATAACAGAATAACTGCTCATAACTAGATGAACCTTGTAAATAATCATGATCTGTGAATCTAGCTGACATTACTAAATCAGACATCATGTCATTAATACTGTTAAAGTCCCAATCATCAGAGAATGTACTTGGTGTCACAAAGTCACTTAAGGAAACCTTTAGTTGATGAGGATACTTCAGGATTTCGACCGGACCATAGATCTCATAGTCTGTTTTCTCCCATACTACCCCACCAGGTATTGGAATTGCTGTGACATTTACTGTTGACAGTTCTCTTTTCTTCACATGGGATGATCTGTGTGGTTTCAGGACTAGGTTGATGTTCTGACTTGCTGTGTCCATTGTAATATATTTTCCTTCAATGAATTTTCCCAAACATAGTACCATGATGAGCCAAAGCAGGAGGAAAAATACACCTAGACCGAACCAGAACTCTAGCCAAGGGGAAATAAGGTAGATTTCCTTCAGTTGATGAAAGAGTTCCGTTGCTTTTTCTTTAAAAGACTTTTCTGTTTCTGGCATCACTTCGGGATCGTTTTCATCTTCAGAGAAGTTGTCGAAGTTGATGAAATAACCAGAGGCAGTTCTGTCAATTGATGGGATTGTTCTTTCAATCTGTCTCTCGGTAGCACTTTCTGATGCCACATTAGTGTAGACTGGTGTTGTTTCTTGACGAACTGTTTCAATTTGTGTTTCAAGAGGCACGAGTTCCATGGCATTATTGCATAGTCCTTCATTGTGCACTGCAGGCTGATCGAATGTGATGAGTCTTTCAGTTTGAACCTCTTGGATTGTTGCAAGTTTGGGTATTCTGTTGTTTCTTGGGAGTCCACTGGGCCTACTGTTGATTATAGGCCACATGCTTGTGGTTTTACCAGATCGATGGACACGATTCTGTTCTCCTTTTTACCAGCAAGGGGCGGTAGCACAACTGATCTTGTTCCGGTGACTGCCAAGACAGGTACTGCTTTTCTGTAAGAAGGCCCAAATTCCTTCTTAACCGCGATCTTTTCTCTGACTAGATCCCCAATCTTTGGAATCCAGACAGGCCTTGCTGGGGCTGTTGCGGGTGGTGCCTCGTCAGTGGTATTTGGCTGTTGCTTTAACTTTATGTTGCTTAATGATTTTCTTGTTTCATTCAGTTCCTGTAAAACAGCCAAACGGTCTTTTACTTCAAACTGCTTTGTTTCTTTTTGTACCACTGACATCTGACTATCGAGGTCCTGAACGTTCATTCTTATTCCGAACAATAGTTCGTATGGGCTGAAACCTTTTAGAGAATTTCTTGGCATGTTGTTAAGACTAGTCTGGACACTTATTAAATGTTTGACCCACCCAGCGCCTGAACCTAATACCTTCGCTGTTATAGATTGCTTTATGCCCCGGTTTTTTCTTTCTACCACACTTGTGCGACGGACAAGAATACCACAACCCAATTCCCATGCTAGCCATGGCCTCCTTATAAGCTCGAGAGCTGAAAGCAGGACCCTGGTCAGAATGGAACGTGGTAATTGCGTATGTGCCGATGTGGACTCGCTAATCTTTTATAACAGTTCTAGGCGTCAGCCGAGTGCTGGTGGCCTCATTTTTTAAGTGCTTTTCGTCTTAATTAATTAATAGGACGCAGGTTGGGGAGCAGGCAGCGTTACGCTCTTTCTGACTGGTAGCCGGTAGCAAGGTTCGCTACTGCGATCCCTATTACAGTCTTCACAGTTGTTTGCATATATTTGGTGTTCTACACTCATTCCCGGCCACCAGAATACTGATTGCAATTCAGTCAGTGATTCCTTAATTGTTTGGTGTCTCAGACCCAAACCCATATGTGCGTCTGCTATTAAAAATATTCTCCTGTTCGTGTTTGGAATTACTCTATCCCCCACTCCAGGGATTCGAGCAAAAGGAACGGAGTTTGCATCGATTATGTATGCATAATTGAGTGGATAGTTTACGGGTAGCGCTGCGCAGTCGCCTTTTACGGTCGTTTTTACTGCCAGCATGGTTTCCCCGTCTATATACTTATCTGTACGCTTTTTTGTGGCTACGGAAGCCGGGTTAGTTGCTTCCGCGGTGGCTGTATTAGCCAATGAATTCCCTGCAACGTGAACGCCATCACGTTGAAGACTCTGTGCGTGAATCACGTGAGTCTTTTGTAGTTCTTTGTGTAAAAGAGCTACCTCGTTCCAGAGCAATTTATGCTTTATTGTGGCACCTGTGTCATCTTTGTAGTCGTTTTCGATCCAACTCTGCAGTTTGTTATTGTAAGAATTGACGCAAAAATGAGAATCGCACACTATAAGTGTCGGGAATTCGCGTTCTGCATTTTCGAGCGCCATCTTTAAAGATCTGATTTCAGTTCTTTGAACCGAACAGTTTCTTACAGATTCAGTTTTTGTTACTTTCGGTCTGAATTTACCGCACAGTCAACGACCTTTAATGATCGCACATGCTGCATTGTAGGATTTACTCTCTACATTAAAATGCTGTACAAAGCTATCTGTATAGATTATACAGGCATATTGTGGGAGAGGCAGGATTTCGATTGGCAGAGGATATTCTTCTTCATATTCTAAATCATTCAGTTCTTTGTATTGCGGGGCGAAATAGTATTTCACGTCTTCCACTCCTAGAGAATCTATGCACTGTATCCATTTCGGATCCAGTGACACTGTAGGCAGGTTTACTGGGCTGAATAGCGCTTCGAAGGCGGATTCCGCTGTAAGGATATTAATCCGTTTGCCGTGTGCTAGTTCTCTTTCATTTGCTAATGCGATTTGCACTGCGTTCACAGTTCTTTCTGTGCGACTGAATGTTTTTTCTGCTTGTGTGTACAAGTGAGATTTTATTGAAATAGGTACCTTTTCTCCCTCATTAGAGGTTAGGTACGTGAATCCGCATCTTCCTGGGATGACTCGGATTACAAGATCGATCGTGTTGTCACGTGTGTCTAATTTTGTTTTTGCTAACATGTCTGTTTGCAGTGATCTCAAAATTTCTGTGTGTTTTTGAGTCCAATTGATTTGTTTTAAATCAGGTTTAATTAGTTCGTAGAGAGGTTTAACCCTCTCTGCGTAATTTAGGATGTAAGTTCTTCCGAAATTCAGAAAACCTAGTATGGATTGTAAATTCTTCAGCGTTTTTGGAGCTTGGAGTACAGCGCACTTCTCTAAGAAGTTGTCCGCTAGGCTTTTCCCTTCACTTGATAATTCGTACCCTAAAAACAGTACTGTCAGATGGGCAATTCGAGACTTTTTAAAGTTGAATTTGTAACCCTCTGCTGCGAACCCAAGTATAATGGTGTTCACTCTTTTCAAGTGAGTATCCAAGTCGTCGTCTGTGAGATAAATATCATCTACGTAAGATAATGCTTCATCATCATAGATTTGTAGTAACTCTGTTACCCTAGCTGAGAATAGTCCTGGGCTGTTCTTGAACCCCTGTGGGAGTCGACAGAATTTTTTCTGCGTTCCAAATGCGGAGAAAGCGGTCAAGTATCTGCTTTCTGGTGCAATGTTTTGACAAAAGAAACCATTAGAAATGTCTAATGTCGTTTTATATTTTTTCCTAACTATATTATTCATTAGGGCTGCACTATGCGAGTTTTGTACTGCAAAAGTTTTGCAACATGTATTAAGGTGTCTGTAGTCCAAAACTAGACGATATGAATTGTCTGGCTTGGAGACAGGAAACAAAGGATTGTTCATTTGAGAGGTGCATGTTTCAATCACCCCCTGGTATTCAAGTTGATCTAAGATCTCCCTGACCTGTTTTTTAGCTTCTTGCTTTATGGGATACTGCCGTTGGGCAGTTGGTTCACTTTTTAGTTGGATTTTGTGAGGAGGTGAATCCTCATCCCATCCTACGTGATTTTTATATAATGCAGGTGCCTGGGCTACTGCCCATTTCCTTGCATATGTGTATTTTTTATGAATCGGTATGTGATTCGAGAAGGCAGGCATAATCACTTCTTCGCCACGAGGGCACTCCCTGACAAACTCCGGGGGCCAATCTTTTTCAGCTAACAGAATATCGTAGCCTTTTGAGAGCTTATCCCAAAATAGACCCTTAATTTTCCTAGTCTTATCACCCTCTATACGCAATGTTATTTCGTATATTTTATGGGGCTCGCTAAGCCTGGCGTCGGCAGTTTCAACCTGAATGTATTCATTCGTGTCCACTGTCTCCAGATGACTCATCAAGATCTTGCGCGCTATACTGATTTCTGCTGCACTGTCCAACATTGTCAATGCCCACTCCCCGTTTTTCAACTGTGTCCTCAGTATTCTCGGCATGGTTGATTACTCTAATACTGGCTACCTTCTTTTTCTGAAATTGAGATTTCTTATTTTGAGCAGGTTCCTTGTCTTTGGACTTGGTGTGCTCTCCTGGGTCTGACCGTCCTCTTCTTTCCGAATTCTGTGGAAAAGATCGAGAGGGACGTGTATCAATACTTTGATATCTATCAGGTCTTTTTATATTATCCCTATTTCTAAGGTTATATCTTTTCTCAGAGGGCTCCCGTTGGGGAGACTGGCGTTCTCGAGTCGGAGTTCTTTCCCTCCGTCGAGGAGACCTTCCTCTGGACTGGAAAACTTTTTCCTTGGGAGTGGATTGTTTATTTCCATCCCAGCTCTTTTTAGGAGTATTTAAATTATTTTTAATAAATAATTTTTCAGGATTTTCGAGCAGTTGGGGCTTAACTGGTTTTCCACCCAAGCTGTCTCTACCTAATTCTTCATAGCACTTTTCTATGATTTTTGCAAGTTCAACAGGATCTTTTATATCTGTTTCCTTCAACTTCTGGCGGATCGCCACAGATGCTGCTTCTCCCTTTATATTGGCTAATAATATAGCCGTGACCTGCTTGAAATCTTTCAGTAATTTCATACCTAGATTTAAAGCGGGCTCTGGACCGAATTCATTTTGAATCTGTTTTAGCACGTCTGGTATTACCGCCATAGACGGAACACCGTGTGTTTTTGTGTAAATGGAAGCAAAGACTGTACCCCAAGTGTCACAGTCCTCCACGTGTGGTGCGATTCCCATAGGAAGGCAGATGGTCAAGATTCTGTGTTTCTCAATAGGTGTAGTATCCGGAAATACTGCCTCTATTTGAGTGATTTTCTGGGCTAACCAGAAAGGAATTTGTTCCCGTTTTACGGGTGTTTTACCAAGACATGACTGTATGTTCTGTGGTGTAATTTTATTTGTGTTCCCCTGATGAGGGGTCAGCTGGTGTGAATTAACAGCTGGCTGGACTGTTGCAGTCCGTATTACATATTGGACTAATTGCCTATGTATTTTTATTAATGTGTTTAGCTGTGCTAACAGCTCTTCTCTAGACATTTTTACAATGTCAGGATGTGGTGTGTAGCTGGCTAGAACCGGCCACGTGGCTCCTGGTCTACCTAGTGGACCGAGCCTGGTTATGTGATCATTGTGTTTTAGGGCGCCATTAAACCAGAGCAGGTGCTCTTGAAATTTAAGTGGAATTTCAACCTCCTCGAAAGGGGCGTACTCATCCGGAGGTTCCTCTATTTTGTAATAGTGAAACTCTTGTGTTATAGCGTTTACCGCTGGAAAGTTTATCCATGAATAGAATACCTCTGTCTGCCGATACTCGTGAGCCTCTATCACGAAAATTACTGTACCACCTTGAGGTGGCAGTCCGTTTTCTATAAGTTTTAGAGTTATAGATCTTCTTAACTGGACCGGGATGATAATAGCATCCAGGTCTGCTTGTTCGGGACCTTGCTGAGTCGCATCTACTGCGGCCCCAGAGGTTCCGTTGTTTTCTACTGACATTTCAAAAAATGCAGGTTTGCAGAGTAGGTCTCCAAGGAGACAAAGATTAGATGCACAATATTTTGGAACACTGTATCCTTCAACGTTGAATAAACCAGAGCTTTACATAGGAATCTCTTCCTACTAAGGTCGGGCGGATTTTAACCTTTCACCCACTCCAGACGTCTATTGGAGTATTTACGGGAGAAAGGGGTGTGAAATATGCACGACTGAGTTACTCTACTAGTCTTGCGTTAGTTTATCGCCTTACCAAACGTTGGGCGCCATGTAGTGTAGTTCCTAGTTTCCCACTAGGCCCTGCGCATTGGAATAACATAAACAGTAGTATCGACGTGGAACTGCGGATATTCCAGGCCTCCACTGACTATGCTAAACTTAATTGGGTTGTGTTACCAACTAGCTCAGAGGTCACTGGAAACTTTCTTCTCTGCATAGGAAGTGATCAGCTTCCTTGGCACAGACAAGAAGGGATTCAGTTTTCCAACAACCGTGCAACATGACAACTTTGCTCCTCAGATCAAGAGTCGATCTCTAGGGTCGTGTGAAACAATAGACATAGATTTCACTCAGTCAGTCTAGTGCAGTTTACTTTCACAGTATGTAGAGAATAGAGAGACGGCGTGTATCAATAAAGGGTTAACATTTATTGAACAGTCTTTCTTCTCATACAAGAGAAATGTATTGCCACAATTGCAATAACTGTTATTATGAAAAGTACGTACAGTAAGATAAGAATAGCGAAATAGAACTGTAAAAGCATTGATATGGTTTCTTAGCCATACAATGGTTTAAAAGTAATAAAAACATTTATACAGTCATATATACATTAGGCTAACATACTCAACTGGTGCTTCTAACTAAGCCTACCCCAGTGTGCCTGACCTAGGCCTAACACGTGAGAAGGGGAGTAAGTAAGTAGCTTAAGTTAAGTTGGTTTTGCCAAGGTTTGTTTCAAGAATTCTCTTCTAAGGGTTTAGTCAACACCATACCTCTGAATAGAATGATGGAGGATTGGTATCTCCTTCAGGGGTCTCTCTCGATATCCCAGTCACCTGCGAGGGTAAACTGGAAGCGCCGGGACTGGATTTCTCTGCACGAGAAAGGCAGCGGCTTCTCTCAGCGCGTCTGGAGGAAGGAGGGGTGACAGCGTCCGCGGGCAGCTGGGCTGGATGTCTTCGCAGAGGACGGCTGCACGGCTCCTCAAGCGTACTGCACCATAGTTCGCGCTGTAGCGGCGATAATGGTAATCAGTAGCTTCACCACCACAGGATAGCAGGCTGCAGCGACAGGCAACGCTCAACAGCAGTTAGCTTCGCTCTCACAGCTCACAGCTTCGCATTGCTTAAGGCAACGTTGGTAATATTTATACCTGACAGGTGCCGGGTTTGACGCAAGTTTGCTGGACATAAGACGTCAATTAAAGATGTCACTAGGAAGTGGCAGCTATCAGTTGCTCATTAGAGTTCTATTACTAATCAAAACATAGCAAGCGGGGATTTCCAGGTTTGCTAAGTTTTTATCTTGTTGAAGAACTCGGAGTGTTATCTAGGAATATCAGATAGTGACTGCTGCTCTGTCATTGCACTAATTGGTCGCAAAGGAAGTAGCAGAGAGTCATGCTGGAATGTGGCTCTGTGGCTCTGCTCGTGTGAGGCCAGAGATGACTTTTCAGAAAATCGTACTTGAACGGTTATGCCAATATAGGGAATAAAGGGCTTTATAGCCGAATAGGGGCATAAGGTCACAGTATCGATCAGGAACCTAGATAAGCACATGACATTCTTTTCGATTCCTTTAGATGAGGAGAGCCAGTATTTGTTCGCTTTTAAGCTGGAAAATCGCGTTTTAACATGGTGTCGTATTCCCCAGGGGTATACAGAAAGCCCATCGATTTTTAACCAGCTGCTGAAGAAAAATCTTGAAAGTCTAGTACTGCCCAAGAACTCGGTTCTAGTCCAGTACATAGACGACCTCCTAGTGGCGTCAGAAACTGAGGAAGCTTGCAAAGTAGACACCATCACCTTACTAAATCACTTGGCCTAGAACGGACACAAGGTGTCTCCAAGTAAATTGCAGTATTGTCTGACCGAAGTGCAATACTTGGGCCACAGGATTGAAAAGGGAAAACGGAAGGTGTCTCCAGACAGAATAGAGGCGATCATGAAAATGAACGCGCCTAAAACACAAAGAGAAGTCAGGATGTTTCTAGGCATGGTCGGTTATTGTCGGCAGTGGATAGTCAACTTTTCACTGAAGGCAAAACCTTTACTAAAACTGACGCACAAGGGAGTAAGTGATCCGGTACCATGGGACAAAGATTGTTTGATGGCATTTTTGCAGCTGAGGGAGGACTTGTGTCGTGCCCCGGCTTTGGGAATGCCTGATTACGAAAAACCATTCTTGCTTTACTGCTGCGAGAGGGAAGGTTGTGCTTTAGCAGTTTTGGCCCAGATACACGGAAATGCGCGTAGGCCAGTTGCGTATTTTTCGGCTACATTAGATCCAGTAGCCGCAGCGTTGCCCGGATGTCTCAAATCCGTTGCTGCAACGGGTGTCAGCATTGAAAGATGTGAAAATGTGGTAATGGGACATCAGTTAGTGGTGTACGTACCGCATTCTGTGGAATTGTTAATGACCAGGACTAAGACTCAGCATCTGACGAATAGCAGGCTCACACGCTACGAGCAAGTCATATTGGCTGCTGAGAATGTGACCCTAAAGAGATGCTCTGTCTTGAATCCTGCTACTTTGATGCCACTTCCAAATGATATTGATGATGAAATTTGTACAGATCATGACTGCCTTGATGTGACTGAACTATGCACCAAACCGAGACCAGACATCGTAGATGAACCATTGACTGACCCCGATGAAATATTCTTTGTTGATGGTTCATGCGTAAGAGACGATATAGGTCAGCTGAGAGCAGCATATGCAGTTTGTACAATTACCAGAGTTGTGGAAGCCGCCTGCCTGGAAGGAGTACATTCCGCTCAGGTAGCTGAAATCATTGCTTTGACCCGTGCTTGTTTGGCAGGCAACAAAATTCGAGTCACCATATACACCGATAGCCAGTATGGTTTCGGGGTAGTTCACGACTACGGGCAGTTATGGTCTCAAAGAGGTTACATGACCTCCTCGGGTTCTCCTATTAGGAATGGAGAATTCGTGAGATTATTGTCAGAGGCATTAAAAGGTCCGACAGCCATAGCGGTTGTCAAATGCGCCGCGCACACAAAGAATACCGACTTTGTGTCACAAGGTAACCGATACGCAGACGAAGTTGCACGTTATTGTGCAGAACAGGGGTATTCTCACACCAATGTAGAAGTGGGGGGAATACAGGAAAGAACTGAGTTGACTATGTTGTTAGACACTGTAGATACGTGGGACGAATTGAAGTGTGTTCAGGAAAATGCACCAGACGATGAGAAAAAAGCATGGGAGACAGCTGGATGTACCAAAAGTGAAATGAATTTTTGGATTTCTGCAGATGGGAGAGCAGTTTTACCAAACGAACTTGTTAGTCCAATGGCAAGGAGATTGCATGGACCAGCACACATAGGTAGAGATGCTATGGTGAGGGTATTCAGACAAACGTGGTACAATCCGAAGTTCAGAGTAGCGGCAGAAGCAGTATGTCAGCGTTGTGCGATCTGTCAGCAACTAAACGTAGGGAAAAGAACACCAGTTACTTTGAGTCACATAGGGAGGTCTGGGGGGCCTTTCAATAGAATGCAGCTGGATTTCATTGAAATGCCCAAGTGCAATCGACTCAGATACGTCTTAGTGATAGTCTGTATATTTTCTAGATGGGTTGAAGCTTACCCGACACGTAGGTGCGATACACTTACAGTAGCAAAATTGTTGCTTAGAGAGTTGATACCGAGGTTTGGGGTGCCATCCTCTTTGGAATCGGACAGAGGAACTCATTTCAACAGCGAAATAGTGAAGATGCTATGTTCAGCCTTGAGTATCGATCAGAAGCTCCACTGTAGTTATCGACCAGAAGCTTCGGGGATTGTAGAGCAAATCAACAGCACAATTAAATCCAGACTTGCCAAAGTTTGTTCATCGACATCTCTGAGTTGGCCTGATGCACTTCCATTGGTTCTTATGAGCATACGTAGCACACCAGATAGAAGAACAGGTCTCTCTCCACACGAGGTGCTAATGGGGAGAGCTATGAGATTGCCATTGGTTCCGACTGCAGCGTTGTTGAACATCACAGACGATTTGATCTTGGACTACTGCAAGGGACTATCTGATGCCATTCATTCTGTGTCCCTCCAGGTCCAGGCTGCAGAGGTTCCATCAGCACAAGACTTGTGCCATGACCTGTGTCCAGGGGACTGGGTCCTGGTGAAGAAGCATGTCAGGAAGAACTGTCTAGACGTGCGCTGGCGAGGACTGTTCCAAGTCATACTAGTTACGAACACTGCAGTAAAGTGTGGAGGCTTGCCCAACTGGATACACGCCTCACACACCCGAAGAGTTCCAGCACCTCTGGAAGAAACAGCTCCTCTCTCGGATGAAAATCCAGTGTAAAGCGGAGAAGCCACAGAGAGGGAAAGCCAAGCTGTAGAGGTGATTGAAGAGGCTGAGCCTGTGTCGGAACAGGCTGACGACGGTCAGGACACCAGTGAGACCGAAGTCGCCTCAGAAGAGGAAAGTAGCTGGGAGTTCGAGTCAGATACCGAACAAGCTGCAAGTGATCAAGAGACGAGTCCAAGAACAAGGAGCAGGAGGACAAGGAATGGAGAAGCTAGTTGGCCGGAAAGAAGGAGAAGGTCAAGCTTGAGAGCAAATCCAGAGAGCACCCTTGTCCCGATCTCTGAAGATTCAGAGCTAGACGAAGAAGCTACGGATTCAGGCTCTGAGAGTCCGAGAAGATCAAGAAGGGTACGTGTGCCCTGCAGAAGGTACGCCACCCCAGAGTGGACTTATCTAGCAGATGTCTTGGGGACAGAGATCTGGGAGAGTGAGAGAAGTGCAGGTGATCAATCTCGATCCATTTGTGGCAGTGGAGATATGGATGTTGACGCCTGGAATCGAGACTGAGGGGTTACTGACTTTCACACTTCCCATTCCCCTTTACCTAAGTCGGATCAAAGACCTAGTGCTAAATCGATTAGAGTTTCCGACTTTTGGTCATCAAATACCAGCACAAGAAGAAACAGTCATTCGTTTAGAACTATTGGAACACGTTATTAGAGCTGCAGGTACGAGAATCATTGTAGATGCATAAAGACTTTTGTGTTTAAGCTATAAAGAAGAAGATAACCTAGCGCCGAGTGGAAAGAAGAATAAAATTAGGGATTGCATTTAGAGGACGGAGAAGGGTTAGGGTTGTCCATTGCTGAAGATAAAAAGACATTGTTGTGAAAAGAGACTTTTTGTTGTTGAGAGTGCTTCACAGACTGAGAAGGCAAATAAAGCAAGACAAAGACTTGAAAAGAAAACTTTTCTTAGAGAAAGAAAGAGCTACGCTGTTTTGATAACATGGAGAATGACAACCCAAACCGAAAAGCCAAATGCATAGTAGGTACACTAATAGCAGTAGTAATTTTTCTCATTATTACAGTAGTTACCACATCGTACATGGTAGGACATGCAAGTGAAAAGGAGACAACAGATGTAAAGCCTGTAACGACTTTGAAACCTGCTCTTGTTGGGAAGAAGGAGGAGAGCAATGTCATCCGTGAAAAGGCGTTACTGGCAGATGAAGCTCGTAGGTTACATGTAGACGAGTCGCAGGGAAATTTTAGATCAAACGCATATGCCAAGCTATTATATGAGTATATTGATGCCATGGAGGCCAAGGATTGTTATGTTTGCATGCAATTGCCGGCTTCAGTAGATGAAGGCATCAGATATCATCATCTCCCACTGACTTATGGGATAACATGTAGTTTATTGCTCAGTATATTTTATGGTAGAGAAGGGTTCGAGTACTACTTTTCAAATTATGATTCGGTACTGCCTGAAGTCCCGAATTATAAACAAATGAATAAGTGGGACTATCACAAAAAGGAAGATAGATTAGCAAAATTCTTTCTTCCTTGGGATACATTAGATACTTCATATGCACGCAGAAATAATCTGACTTGCAAAGTGTCAGAGGTAGAGAAAAAGTTCATTGGACAAGTAGATGACCGGTACAGAAGGCAGAAGATTCTAAAAATGTCAGGACAGTGGAAAACTGATTGGACCGAAGAAGAAAAAGCACACAAGAAGAAGGGTAGCAATGGTCCAATAGCTTTGGATAGAACGCAGAAAGGAAAGTTATGTTTAACTCGAAGCAAGACATATTATGAGAGTGTATTTGTAGGTGAAGTTAATTGTGAACATGCTTTTCGATTAGAATACTATACGAAAGATTTTATGAAAGGGATGCAAGCGATTCCTAATGTATATTTTGTATGTGGAAGAAATGCCTATGTAAAACTGCCTGACAATTGGTATGGTTCGTGTTACTTGGCAATTGTCTTCCCCAAAATATATCATGCAAAGGATTTAGAGATCATAGAAGGGAAAACTTCGAGAAGAGCGAAAAGAGAAGTAGGAGATGCTGAAGTAGTTGGAGACATATTTGGAGCAATGTTTCCTCTTTTAGGTTTGATACTTAACGATGTTAAGATCAGGAGACTAGCTACAGTTGTAGATAGATTGTCTGCAAGTACTGCAAGGTCATTAATGCTAGTAGAAGGAGAGATGCAGTCGATTAGGGCAATGGTTCTTCACAACCGTCTTGCTTTAGATGTTCTGCTAGCAAAAGAGGGCGGAGTCTGCAAGGCTTTGAAGGTCCAAGAATGTTGTACTTACATTCCAGACAATTCAAAACCACTTGAGAAAGTCATACAGAACATTACAGAGATACATCAAGAAATCGAAGATTTAACAAAAGTAAATGTTTGGGAAAAAGTAGGTCATGGAGTGGGAAAAGTTGGAAATTGGTTTGCCAATCTTGGTAAAAGTGTTGTGTGGTACATATTGAAACCTGTTTTAATAATATTGATTTGCATAATTACATTATTGGGGTTAGTGAGACTGTACAAATGGTATAGGACGAACCGGTTACAAAGGTCCATGAGAGAGCAAGAAAGGAGATTAACTGCTTTACAAGATCAACAGTATAAAAGTTTAAGAGCTCTCGAAACGATAAAAAAGAGGGAGTCTTGTAACTAGTTCTGTGTAAAGTGTCATTCAAATTGAAATTAGTGATGACCCCTAGAGGTCATCAAAGGGGGGAACTGAGAGAGCGCAATTTGAATGAAAAGTATATCCGTACCATATTTACAAGCATATCGCATAAACGTAGGAGTTGTAACGTGAAATAGCACTTGTAGCGTAAAGTTAGCCGATGTAACTTAAGTAATAGGAAATGTATCTGTATTCACTTTAGAAATGCATTAGAAAGACCGTAAATATAGTGGTCTAATATAGAAATGTGAAAATGCTTAAACGTGCTAAACTGAATATACGTATGTAATCATTAAACGGAGAAAGAAGGCGAAATGTAAAGCAAAGAAATGTGTAGACTATATAGCACTATGTAAGAAACGAGAGTATAAACGTTGTATTTTATGTAACATGGATTCAAGTATAATCACTGATTTGCTAATTCGATTATATATATATATGTATGTGTGTTAAAGGTTATATTGTGTATAAGAAGGAGTTTTAGAATAGTATGGTCATATGTGATTTTAACCTAACGGACCAAGGGTTCGCAAGAGTGTAGTCCGCTGTATGTAATTTAGTAGGCTCACAGGAATAGGGGATAGCCTGGATCTGTACGTGCGAGACAAGAGTCAAAGGTCTTGTTAGATTTAAAGTGACAATGCTGGACGAAGTTTATGGCCTAAATGAGATAAGAGACGCTTGGAATTTGGGGTCTTGTTTAGAAGTGACCGTTCACAGGACCAAACGAGGTTATAATCACAACGGTAATGAATGGAACTCTGTTGAGGTGATAGACTTTGCTCTGAAAGTGTCAACTGGAATGTCAATGAAGTCACCAGCACGAAGACGAAGATGGCGCCTAAGAAGCAAGTCAACTTAACGGACGACGCGAAGAGATGAAGCTATGGAAAAACCCAAGAATGAGATCACGTGAAATGTATACGTGGTGGGCGTCAAAGAGGCGTTCCACCCATACTGTGATTGTGTATTTAGGGACAGCACCCTGGGGAGAAGGGCAGAGCAAGCGCAGATGGCCGGAGGAGTCAGAGAGAGAAAGAGCAGAGCGCAAGAGAGCAGTAGGCCGAGGACCCTTAGAGAGCGGATGGGTAGGCAGAGAGGGTACTGTTTCTCGATATAAGTTACCATTAGAGGCTAAGAGAGTTTGAACTTCTTTGGAAGTCAAACTGCTGACACCTTTTTAGGTAAAGAACTTGCGAAGTTGGGATGTCACCTAGCATAGAGTAGGGACAGATTTAACTTGTTTATTCTCTTTTTGTAGATGGCGCAACGGATCCACTTTGTGTCTATGCTTTTTAATCTGTTGATTCTGGAATTGATATTAATTGTATTCTTTTGTAGACTTAGATTCTTTAGGGAATTTATGTTCCTTTTAGTTCCTGTATACTTGTTGAATCTTATCCTGAGAGGATTGTATATGCAATTGATTCTGATTTTATATTAAAACTTTTAAACTTTATCAGTCGTAAGTGGTTCTTCAGAGTTGCGTCAGTCTATGGGGTTGATTTAACCTATGTGGGTTTGCCTTTTACTCAATGACAGAAAATAATCGATCCAAAAGGAAGAATGAGATAGGTATCTAGGTAATCAGAAAAGGTATCAAAATCTCATTCCCCGCATGCTTGTCAAGAACAGACGTCCGGGGGAGCCACTATATGATGTCGTTTGAGGTGGAGCCTTGGAGTATGCTGTGAGAGGAACTACGGTCAATGCCCAGAAAGATGGCGAGACACTCATGAGAAAGGTCTCCTTCTTTAACTGTACAGGCAGCCGGATTCTGAGTTGGAGAATACTCAGTGCGCGTCTACGGAAGAAGAACTTGGAGGTGATGAAGAGAATGTTAAGAGTCTACAAGTTGGTGCCCGCACGTCTTCCCCGTCTCCATCTGGGGAGCTTGATGGTCATCCGGGGAGACACGTTCCCTTGAATCACAGGGGAAGAGTTGAGCAGACAACACTGGTGCAGACCACGAAGCGCCTGGGATGGCGGAGTCTGATTGGCACAGGCACGGCATGGAGAGATGTGCTTAATGCCTGGACAGCGACTTCCAAAGTTGAAGGATTTCGTATTAACATAAAAATGCTTTCTTTCTCTGTTCAAGTGTACTATGTAGCTGCATTTTCTCTGGTTCATCGTGTGGTGATGTATGAACGGTTTCAAGAAACGTTGTGGGCATGATAGTTGTAAACATGCCATGTTGATTTCATTTGTTTTTGTATGTTTGGTTTTTGTTTAGGTAAATAAGGAATGTTATGTTGGGAGAGGGACATGCCAGTTTGTGCAGTGAGGGGGTGGGGGGGGGGACACGTGCATGACCTCGTCACGCATGATGAGAGTGGCTTCAGCCATGACGGGTACGGATGTGGAATAAAAGGGCCAGGCCCGGACCTCGTGGTGGAAAAGAGAAAGTTAGTTGTGTCGACAGTACGTTATCCCAGGCATAGTCCATGTTATTTAGGCCGCACTACGCGACCTAACAAGGATGAAGGTCAGATCAAGTCTGAAGCAGAAGAAACACAGATCTGCCTGCCCAGGGCTTTAAGTGGGATGAAAAAACTGGGGGGTCTCTCAAATGGGCGTGCCAGTGTAATTAGGGGCGTGGCTTTAAAACACTCACACGAAAAATCTGTGCTTAGCATAATGTGCCGCCCGACTTGTTTTTTGCTGTTTCGGTCATGGCATCCAGATATGTGATACAACAAGTAACATCATACCTAGAACAAGTAAGGACTATTTGCTTTGTCAATGGTGATTAGTTGCAGAAGATAAATAAGCTGCAACTATGGCGTGTATATAATATTGAAAAAGCTTCAGCTTAAAGCCCTGGTGACCCTACCACAATGTTGCTGCTCTTGCGTTTAAGAAAGAGAAGGGAAATCCAGAAAGAAAATGACTCTTTAAAGGATTTCCCGGATTTCCCTTCCTCCACAATGCTCATCTGGCATGACGTCATGCCATAACTACTCCACTTAGTGAGAAGTGAGCAGTGTGGGCAGCGCACATCGATGTGCCTGCTGTCTCGAAACGGGTCTCTATCGGGCTTTGTTTTGCATCCTGTCACTTTTTTCCGGACTGCAGTGACAGCAAACTGCCGTCACTGCAATCTGGGGAAAAAACGGACCGCCTGTGCCAGGGCTCAAAACAGAGCCCGATAGAGACCCGTTTCGAGGCCCCCTGAAAAAAACTGCCGGTGCTCAGACCCCTTGAGACCCGGCCCACTTAAAGCCCTGTGCCTGCCCAAAAATAAAACTATCACCCCTGGCGCCTCCTCCCGAATCTTGAGTGGGAGCATCGGAAGAAAAGGATCTGGAAAGGAGAGGAGAGGAGGAGAGAAAACGTATGGTCCGTTTCGCCACCAGTGCAGCCACTCCCCATGCCCCCTCCTGTGAACCGGAGAGTACTGCCCTGCAAAGTAAACAGGCCCAGGAGAGAGCTGCAGCTGCCCCGCACACCGCCTGAAACAATGCTCGAAATAATGATCGGTTCTGAGAAGATGGAGACAGTCTGCTCAGTGGATCTGCTTGCACATTGTCCTGCCCCTAGAGGTGATCGCTTAAATTACAAGGCAATCCTCTGCTCCTGTGCCAGCCGTGCTGCTGCGTCGGCGCGAGCTGTGGAATAGGTGATCCATTAGGGTTGATGTAAGCCCGGGTTGAAGTCAATTAAAGCTTGCTCCATTGCTGTGGATCCCTCCAATTTCAGGATGTGTCATCCTCTGCCTGAGACTACTTCGCTACAAGCACGAGGGTGCCAGTGTTGCCCCCAACCCAGGGAAGTGACATCTGTTGTTAACACGATTGGCATTCCTGTGTTCAATTTAATCATCTTGGTTCGGGTTTTCACAGTTTCAGAAGGTGGGGACCAACATTTATGAATGCGCTACAGGATTGGGTAATTATGACATCTTGGCTATTGTACTTTGAAAACACAAGCTGCCACGTGCCCTGAACCCCATGAATTCCCTTGCAGAAGCTTCCGGAAGAGACAGCAGGTCAGGCACCTAGAAGCTTATTTCTGAGAGCAGCGCGTCGCTTTTGCGCCACGTGAAGTTGTACATGCATGATGCCGGGCTCTCTAAAGATGTATGAAGCCAAGCAAAGCCACCCCACATGGCTTTGAGGGGCCTTGTTAGAAATGGGGGTCTCTAGTTGGCAGAGGTAGGTACCTTTGTCCAAATAGGAACCCTTGCCTCTAGTCAGGGTAAGGGGGTACACTCCTAAAATAACCCCTGCTCATCCCCTTGCTAGCTTGGCACGAGCAGTGAAGCTTATCTCAGAGGCGGTGTGTAAAGCATTTGTGAACACATACAGTAATAGAGTGAAAACACTACAAATGGACACCACACCAGTTTAGAAAAATAAGTAATCTTTACTAGACTTAACACAAGACCAAACGACAAAAATCCACAATACTGTAATACAAATATGACTTTTAAAGGTAGAAAGTGCTTAGTTCAATGTAGATGGTAAAAGCGACACTTTACTCTCAAAGTACCTTGGATGCGTCACGCAAAACAAACAAAAGGGTCGCAGGGAAGGTGATGCGTTGCTTCCTTTCTTCGGGGAGTTGATGCGTCGGTTCCGTACTGCAGCGCAGGGGAGGTGATGCGTCGGTTCCTTACCGGAGAGGAGATGATGCGTCAGTTTCTTACTGTGATCCAGTGCGATGCAAGAAGATGGCACTTCGATGCGATGCCACGATCCGGTGAGATGCAACAAAATGGTGTCTTTGATGCGATGCGACAACATGGATACAATACATGCACGCCCGATGTCTGTGCGGCAAAATTGATGATCTTTGGAGTCGCAACGGGCCCTGCGACACGCTTCTCCGGGGATGCAACGGCAACCTCTGCGGCTGCAGCGCGCATCTCCTGTGATGCGACACGCTTCGTCTGCGATAGCAAACAGCTGCGGTGGCGGCACGCTTCTTCGGCGAGGCAACAGCAAATGCTGCAGCATCTACACGCTTCTCCCCGTTGCCTTGCGCTTCCAGCTCCCAGCGACAGTCTATAGAGGTCCTAAACAGCTGCAGGCACCTCTCTGTAAGGCAGAATTCCCAGCAAAGTAATTCAGGGGGGAGTTGGTGGTGAAGTCTTTGTGTCCCTGAGACTTCAGAGAGGAGGCAAGCTCAGTTCAAGCCCTTGGAGATCTTTCTTAAGATGACAAAGCAAACAGCAAAGTCCTTTTCTCCTTTCCTTGGCAACAAGTAACCACTGCAGGCCAACCCCAGACAGCAAACAGCACAGCGGCAGTAATCCTACTTCAGCTTCTCCGGTTTCTTCTCCTAGGCAACAGCAAAAAGTGGAAGGGAGACTCACGCCAATGGTGCCAAGTCTAACAGGCCTCATAAAGCATGAGTAAGAATATGCATTGCGGCCTAGCCTCACTCTGCGGCCTGGGCATTGTGGCGGGTCTTCACACGCAGCACCCATGGAAGTTGACGTTGCATCAGATTTACAAAGTGATGTAAACCCGGGGAAGCGCCAAAACCGTAACCTCCTGAGGTGAGGAATAAGGAGGAGAAATGTGTTTATTTGTCCTCGTTTTTTCCTCTTTCTTTGTGTGTTGCTTTCTTCCGCACCTTATCCAATCCAGAAACTGCTCTCATGCACTTATCAATGTTAAGGAGCATGAGTGAAGCGTCTGGATTGGCTGAAGCCGGCTAGCTTGGCACTCTGAAAGGCGCTGGAGGCCCAGCTGTCTATGACATCTGCGCTAGAGGGGTTTGAACTGCACACGCCGGGCTGGGCGTAGTAAGACAGCCGGCCAAACCTACATATGCACCACAAACTGACATGGCCACGCCTCATTGCTGCTGCCGCCCCCGCCCCCACACTCTGTTCGGCAGAGAGTATAAAATAAAATGGTAATAAAATCATATTTAGCACCATTTTATTTTTCACTCTTTCTGCAGCAGTGGGGGGAGCCTCTGGCCCATTTTAATCCAATATCTCACCCCCCTGATACCTTTGGAACCAAGAATTCCATAGTGGCGACTCCTTTTCGTTGTTGTGTCTTTGGTACTCGAATGGTTGCATTCGTCTTCATCAATGCCCGTTCCCCTCTTTCATCGTCTTCCTTTTGTGTGGGATTTGTGGCCGAGGCACAGGTATGATTCCAACCCACAAGAAGGAGCCAAGAACTCGATTCTGTAACTTTTCTAGACACTGCTCTGAAGTAGATCCTTCCAATATGTCTTGAAAATGAGGAATCTGGTCTCCTGCTTGCAACCCTTGGACATCTGAAGGAAATTTCTTGGCAAACATCAGGAACACATTTATTTGGAAGTGGACTCCTGTTTTTGTCTTTTTGGAAATGTACCAAACATGGATTTCCCTTGGAACTTGCACTGTTGATCAGAAGATCTTTGTCTTCTTGAGGGCTGTGTGAAGGTTGAGTTAGGTTCTAATCCGAGAGCCCGTGGAGATTAGCTGTTGTTTTCTAAATGAAAAATAATATTCCTTTTCTTTGAAGATGCAATGCAGTTCCTCCTCTAGTTCTGGTCCAAAATGTCTTATTGCTTTAGACAGCGCAGGAAGAGCTCTGTCCAGCCCCTGTATCCCACTCTTTTATAAACAGGTTCTTATGAGTGCAATCAATGCTTCATTAGATAATGCTGAAGATTGAACAACAGCAAGCAAAAGGCGAGGTAAGAACCCCTCTTGGCATTCTATTCCTTCAAGTCCAAACTTTGTTTCCATTCCTGAACTGCCCCGATCAGAGTTTGAAGTTTGTGATCAACGATTGGGTTGAATGCTCCATAAATCCCAGCATGCATTGCCAATTGAGACTCCGAATAAATATCTTCGAGGCAGTGGTTTACTTGTAAAAAGAATAAGTGCCTTTGCTCTCGTCAGGAGGCAACTTACACCAACCAATTTCTCCTGTTAGCCCCGCCTAAAAGGAAACCAATTACTAACCAGGAAAGTGGGGAGAGGATGTAGCGTAATGGCTAGAGCTGCCGAACTCTGAGCTGGGGACCCAGGTTCAAGTCTCACCATCGGCTCAACCTCCTGTGATTGTGGGCAAATCACTCAATCTCCCCGTGCCTACCATAAATGAATGTGAATATGTCCTTAACTGCTGTTCGTGAAATGCTCCAGTGTTGATGATTAAGTGCCAGTGATGAGCACCGTAAACCACTGGCTCAAATTAAGCACTGCTTCGAGGTCGAGTCCACCTTCTCAGCTTCAGCTGGGTCTTCTACCACAAAGGGTGTTCCTGCGAGACTGGCCACCCCAGACTCAAAATGGATCATATCCGTAACTTACTTTCCATCTCTTGCAATGGATTAGGGCCCGATGTAGGTAATCCCAGATTACCGATTCTTAAATCCCGAATCATACTGATTCGGTATTTAAGAACTGGCAATCGGGATGTAGGTATATTTACCGAATTATTTACCGAATCGGAATGATTTGGTAATTACCGAATCGGTAAATACCGATTCGGTAATTGGCATTCATTCCTATGGGCCGATTCGGTAATTTAAGGAAACATGGAAGGGTGGCAGGGTGTCACTTTGACACCCTGTTGCACCCCTCAATTATGTATAGGTGCACATGTTGCAGACATGTTGTGGCCATAGGACCATACCCCTTTCCTATTGTTGGTCCAGTGTGAATGTGCGCACACCCTTTCTAGATCTCGTAGGAAGCAGCGTTTAGCTGAGGGGTGAGAAGGATCGTCTGCCTGTCATGACGAGCAGTGGGTGCACAAGCACCAAGGATGTGCTGGGCCTTTGTCCAGTCTGCCTGAGCCGGACGGCCTGAGCCCTTGCACCAGTGATGTGTCTAGGCCCAGTTACCAGCCTGCCAAGACGGGCACGTTGGCACCAAGGAAGTGCGTAGCGTGCATCCGGACAGCCATTGTCAGCCTGATAGTGCACGGAAACCACGGTTCCTGGAGTCCCAGGCGGCCAACCTGCCACGGCAAGCCAGTCTGCATTCTGGTTCTCAGGTGGATCCCTAAGGCTCAGGGGCTTGTTCCACTGTACTGCAGTGGGAAAGTACGCGCACCCATCGGACTCACTTTAGGACATGGTGTTTGTAAACGTAGGTTAGGCCTACCATTGCGAGCTGGGTGCGCACTTACACCACTAGTGTAGTCTACCTGCATGTCCTACCTGCTGTTGCAGGCCAATGAGCGCACTCACGTGCACTGTACATTTTAATGTGTGTCTGACCTGCCCCAGCAGGTCTGTGAGAGCACCCTTGCGCGTGTACTGCGGCTGGCTTTTGGCAAACACGCTCCATCCGGAGAAGGTCTTTTGCCTCCACTAGCATGGAAGGTGGAGGGTTGGGCAGACACCCACGGGTGTTCGTTGCCCAGGATGTAAGGAAGACCCATGAGGGTTCACCTACAGAGGAGGCTTGCTCTTCCCTTAAGTTAGCATGGGGAAGAGGTCGCCTGTATTTCAAGCTGCAATAATGGATTGCAGAAGCTCAGCCTCATGATGTTTGCCATCAATGGATTCGCCCGACCAAACCCGTTCCAGTGGTAAAGGTGGGCTTGGCATTTCTTGCATGGAATTTTGGGCATTTGAGATGTCATCAGTTGGAGTTCTGGACTTTTTGGTTCCGTCCAGAGGTGTCAGGGTACAACACCCAAAGACCCCGGAGTTCCACCTGCCTTGGTGCACAAATGAACAGAAACACGGGCTTCTCGATGGTGGCATCAAAGACCAAAGGTTTATTACTGCAGGGACACAGAAGTCACAGAATCTACACACGGGCAGAGACTAGGAGCCTGTTCGATTTGTACAAAGTGGGTTGCTCCTTATATACGAAATTTTAAGCTGGGGGCGAATTCTTTACATGTAATACATTCCCAAAACCTTTGTGTCTAAAACAATAAATATTTGGCGTTACACAGGAACCGTCGATAATATCTGAGGCCAAACATTGCGAAAAGAGGGGTTCCCACTAGTTTGTCACAATTCCCTGTCAATATTGCATTCAGGACCCGGACCGCCTCATCGTAAAGTTCGTTACCTCCCCCTAATAAAGATTCAGAAAGAAAGAAACAGAGCCAGGTGTGGAAGATAGAAAAGCGGGATAAGGGATGTTTGTGGGTTGTAAATGGGCAAGGCTACCGGCTTCGGCCGCCTAATCATGATCAGGTACAATGGACACGAAGACCAGTTTGGCAGGACTGGCCTCGGGCAGAGGAGGCAGCCTTTGTTGAGTCATGCAGCTACAGCGTGATCTGGTTTAAGGTGCACGTGTCATGTAAGAGGTGAATCTCCGGCTAAGGCTACGTGTCCTTAATCAAAGTGGAGTGAATGAAGTGATCAGAGGTTATTGCATATGTGAGGGCAAGGAAACACAAAATGGCGGCCATGATCTAAGATGGATGCCATGGGTAGATCGGAAATATGTCAATGGAAGGAGTGCTCTTACTCGTAGCGTAGCGAAAACACTAGGATATACTAAATGGATCATTTGCGGTTCACTGATACCAATATTATGTATTTCCGACAAACTTGGAAACACGGGTTCAAGTCGTCACGGAACCGCCACAGAACCTCAGACCCTCCTTTTGCCCTTACATAGGCAATTACTCAGTCTATGTCAGAATCTAGTTCTATGCTCATCAGGTCAGTGACATGCTGTTGTATCATCATCCTTTCTCGTGTCTTTTCTCCAAACGCAGGTGGTTTTCTGAGACAAGTCGCAGCACAAAGACTACACAGAGCAGGACCACACTGGATAATCAGACAACATGAGAATAGGAATACTAGGATGACACCAATGACCATTAGAACCTTCCATCCCCACGCTGATATCAGAGTCCAAAACCACTCCATGAAGGACCAGTTTCCCTTGTCTACATGTATGGAGTCTGAAATCTTGTGCAATTTAGAGATCGCCTCATAGACTGTTGGAGCATTATTGGGAATAAAGACACAGCAGCTCGATTGGATCATTCTGCATACCCCACCTCGATCTGCAAGTATAACGTCTAGAACCATACGGTTCTGCAACGTCATGAGCCTATCCGCCTGAAGCTCAGCTGTCAGATTGCTAAGGGCACCAGCAGTTTCGGTAATAGTAGATTCAACTACCCGTGTTAGCTGACGTATGTTTCTACTATTGGCCATAGGTCCCCAGAACGGAAGGAAGCCTTTGAAGAAGTCTCCAGCTTCCTGACCAGCGGTATCTTCCTTGCTGAAGACACCTCTCGCTACTCTTGTTCTGTGGTAATCAGATGAAGCAGTGTATGTCAGAGGTAACAGTCGAGCAATATAACATGATCCTGAGAAGTCGGCAGGCAACCATGTATAAGCTCTGTCTCGACAAATGAAATAGGTACCCCTAGCAGTAAGAAAGGCAGGGGAAGAGTTAGCCGGAAACACATAAGTCTCTACGCACTCACTCTTCCCTAGCTGAGCTCTCGGATTTCTCCCATTACCTTGCAAACAGACCTGACCTCGGTGAGGTACGACCCAGATTGGAGTTGAGCTTTTACGCTTGCTTTCTCCTAAACTAAGGCGATACTCTGAAGTATTCCAACTTAAATATACTCGCAATTCGTCTCTAGGGTAAGATGGAGTATTATTGACGTCTTTGACCATGTCAATAATTCCCTGGACTAAGGCTTTGTTAGCAGAGTTATATTTAGTGGAACGCGGTGGACGTGGAGGATAGGTTTCAAGGGCATAAGCAAAGATGGTTTGGAAGGCCTGAAATGATCCATTATAGCTGTAAGGCAGAACCAAATAGGGAATACCTTTATCCATAGTGTGAGGTATCAAGCCACACACCCAGCAGTCTGTAGTGTTAACTACCAGTTGGTGTTGGTGCAAGAGCTGTACAAAAGTGTTGTTGATGAACTCTGAGCATCTGGCTTGCTCATGTTCCGGAAATGAGTGAAAGGAGTGTATAGAAGAAACAGTAGAAATAGCAGGATCAAGGGGAGGTACTGTAGAAACTGGCACAAAAATCAGATTTATACTAAAGACGATTCCACCCACCAATGTTGCTAAAACAATCAAAAATGTAATGGCACATTGCATCAGAAAACATTTGCTGTGAAGAATTCTATTAAGTCTGTTTCTGCGAACGTAAATCACATTTTCTCGTTGCAGCGCAGGAAGCTCCATCTTCTACAATCCGCTCGCGACCACTGATGATGTGTACGTAGATGAAAATGCCTCTATCAGCCCTGGGAGTTCCCAGAACCAACAGAAAGATCGACCTTGTGTCAGACCCCTGCAAATTCAAACTAGGCACACAGCCACGACCCTACGGCTACCCAGACGGCAAGGCAATTTAAAAACAATAAACAATAGCAAACTTCCTGGCTGAAGGCAAAAGTTCAATATATCAAAAATCACAATATGCAGTTGCCTGCTTTATTTGTCCTTTTTATGGCTTCTAAGGTTGTATCTCTGCTTCGCTGGTACTGTCTGATCAGAAAATAGTGTATCACTAGCAGCTGTTGCAGAGTTTAAGTTCGCAGATAACAAAGTTTCTTCTGATGCTGGAGACAAATGTTCAGTGTTCAAAGGAGTCTTTTCAGGAGGAGAGTCAGATTTTGGAGTGTCAGTAATCAAATCGGCATCACTGAAAGGGATAAATTTCGGGGTGATTTCAGATTCGGAGGCACCAATTCCCTTCTTCACCCAGTCGTCGTAAGGCAGCGGCAACGGAACACGCTTTACGTGGGAAGCGTGGATCCAGTGTTTACGGCCAGCGACACGTACGGCTGTCCTCGTTGCCAGCAGGACCTGGAAGGGGCCGATGTAGCGAGGCTGAAGATTCTTTGTCCTCGCGAAGTTTCTGACCACCACGTGGTCGCCGGGTTTCAGTTGATGCCCTGGACTCTCCGGAGGTTTTGGCAAAGCATCGAAGACCTGTTGATGAATAAGACTCAATTTAGCAGTCAAGTCGTAAAGGTAGTCTATCAACATAGGATATTCAATGGAGCAAAATTGTTTAGGCCTCGGCACACCCCAGATATTTGCCGGGCGGCCAAACACAATCTCGTATGGAGAAAGCCCTATTCTAGAATGCACTGTTGCTCTCGTTGATAACAAGGCCAAAGGAAGTGCGTCTGGCCAAGCTAAACCTGTGGATGCTTGTATTTTGGCTATCTTAAGCTTGAGGGTGCCATTATAACCCTCGACTAAACCAGCAGATTGGGGATGGTTTGCACTATGGAATTTTTGTTTCAATCCTAGGCCGGCACACACACTCTGCATAACTTTCCCTATAAACTCACTTCCGTTATCTGACCATACAATCCGTGGCATTCCATACCTAGGGAAAAATTCCTTGAGAAGAATTTTGGCAGTAGATAGGGCAGTGTTGTCCTTTAGTGGGTATGCTTCTATCCACCTGGAAAAAGCACAAACTACCACCAGGACGTACTTTAAATTGTTACAGCGTTCCATGTGAATGAAGTCTAACTGAATCACTTCAAAGGGACAGGAAGGAGGAGCGAAATGACCAGCTGGAGTTGGAGTTCCCTTGCCAGGATTATGCATCAAGCACACCATACAATTTTTCACCACTCTTTCTGCACACTTACTGATTCCCTCATTTTTCCAGACCGGAGCCAACATTTTACATATCCCTTTAGAACTTATATGTGCTACTCCATGCGCCATCGTCACTACTGCAAGCACATACGCATCGGGCAACATCCAACGCTGCTGTTCTGTCAAATCAATCCAACATCCATTCGAGTCCAACTTGCCCGTACTTTCTCTCCATACACGTTTCTCTTCCTCAGTCGCTTCTTTCTGAATCTCTTTCACACTTTCCATAGTGTCCTCACACAGTCCAGACTCAGCAATCCATCTTGCAGACGTAGCAACATACATTCTACTCACCATGTCTCTAGCTGTCTGTTTAGCAGTTTCATCAGCAAAGGCATTCCCACGACCAACATCATCCGTGATTGCTTTATGAGCACTGCACTTCACAATCGCAACTTCAGTCGGTAAGGTTAGAGATTCCAACAAGTCGTTAACTAGCTGACCATGTTGGATCTTAGTCCCATGGGACGTAATGAAACCCCTTTCTCTTCCACAACCGGCCAAAACTATGGGCCACGCCAAATGCGTACTGACTATCTGTAAACACATTCACTCTCTTTCCCTCAGCTAAAACACACGCTCTTGTTAGAGCTATTAATTCTGCAGCTTGGGCAGAATTCTGACTTACTCTTGCAGTCTCCACAATCGTTTTCAGAGTCGTTACTGCGTAGGCAGCAGTCACATCACCATTCTCCAATTTAAAACATGACCCGTCCACATACAGCGTACCATCCGGATCTGATAGCGGAGTATCTTTCAAATCGATACGTCCTTTTGTCTCTTCCTCCGTTTTGAAATAGCAGTCATGTGGCTCAGAATCACTCGACTCTTGATCAGTCGGCAACAGCGTTGCTGGATTCAATACATTACATCTTTTGATCTGAATATGACTCGCTAGTAATGTCAGCTCGTAACCAGATAATCTCGCACTAGTAAGGTGTTGAGTCTTCGTTCAGTTCATGAGTGTATCCACTGCATGAGGAACCATGACCACTAGCATATTGTTCATCACCAAACCAGCAGATTGTCGAATGGAAGCTGCAGCTGCCGCTGTAGCTCTCAAACAACTAGGCAACGCTCTAGCTACCGGATCTAATGTTGATGAAAAATACGCACAAGGGCGTTGTTTATCACCAAATTTCTGTGTCAGAACACTCAACGCGCAACCTTCTCTTTCGTGAACGTAGAGCGTGAATGGCTTACTGTAATCAGGTGTACCCAATACAGGAGCTGAACACAATGCTTTTCGTAATTCCGTAAAACTCTCTTGACATTCATCAGACCATGGCACCGGACTCGGAACATTTTTCCCAGTCAAAGCTACCAATGGTTTCGCTAAAAGAGAAAAATTTGGAATCCACTGCCTACAATAAGAGGTAATACCTAGGAAGGCACGTACTTCTCTCTGTGTGCGTGGAACACTCATCTGCGTAATTGCTTTTATTCTTTCTGGGGTCAACTTCCTTCCCTCCTTTGACAAGAGATGACCTAGGTAGGTCACTTCTTGGCAGCAGTATTGCATTTTGTCATCGGCAGCCACTAAAAGATCGTCTACGTACTGTACAAGGGCAGAACCTGGAGGAAGGACAAAAGAATCTAACTGACTTTTTAATGCTTGACTGTAAATGGATGGACTTTCACAATAGCCTTGTGGAGCGCGTTTAAATCTGAAACTGCGACCTCCTAAACAGAAGCCGAAAATATCCCTACTTTCTTCGGCTATCGGAATGCTGAAAAAGGCATTCTTTAGGTCAATAACCGAGAACCATGTAGCTGTGGCAGGAATCAATGTTAACAAGGCAGTAATGTCTGGTACTACAGGAAACTGCGGGACAACAATCTTATTAACTTCTCTAAGGTCTATGACAAACCTATAAACTGGAGGTTTTGTAGGATCAGTTCGCTTCAGAATCGGTAAGACAGGACTGTTACAGACATTTCCTCTAGTTTCCTCAACCACACCCTTCTTAATCAAATCTTGCACAATCAATAAAAGTGCACGCTCACCTTCACTCGAGATTTTATATTGAGGAATTCTTGGAAATTTCACATTTGCTTTCAAAGTTACCACATACGGTGGAATTTCTAGGAGACCTACATCATTAGGACCAGTCGCCCAAAGAGAATCAGGGAGTGAACGTAGCTCCGGCGGGAGTGCGTCCATTGACAAGTACATCGGAGAGGTGATATTTTTACCCAGTGTAAGCTGTACTCCTTCCGGAGAACAGTACAATGTCGCATATAGTCGTTTTAACAAATCTAAACCAAGCAGGTTTTCATTACAACCTGTCGTCAAAATTAGGGGTGCTTTCAATTGGCACGGTCCAACAGAAATAGACAAAGGACCAGATATCGGGTTGTACACAGGGGCGCCTGAAAAACCTACGGAAACATTTGTTGAGCCAGACAAAGGTGCGCCAGGGAGTTTCGCATGAATGATAGAACTTTTCGCGGCACCAGTATCCAACAGAAACGGTTCGACTACACCTGATGTTGCTACTGCGACATAAGGCCCACTCTGATCCACTGGAACTGATACTACTCCCTCTCTCTGTCCATGGCTGTCCTAGTACCCATTTTGCTGAAAACCCTCATCTACTTCACAATAGTCTTCAACAAGATATTGTTGAGATCTATTCTGCTGAGCAGGTTGTCCATTTCGCTGATCAAAGTGATTGGAGGGACGATCATTCGTTTGTGGAGGCATAGCACCTCGTCCTCGTCCTCTAGAATTCTGCACAAAACCACCACGACCTCTCTGAGCTGCTGCTGCATTATTTTGCGCTAAGATCGGACATTCATTTTTATAGTGACCCTCTTTCTTGCAGTACGCACACTGATTCCACTGATATTGAGGCCTTGATGAACCATAATCTGTCCTTTGGTATGAGTTTTGCTGCGTATTAGTCTGATTCGCACGAGGCGGATACGCCTGCTGCAAAAGAACTTTAGTTTTTAAATCTTTCGTTTTCTTCTCTGATTTCTCCTTTTCCTCTTTATCCCTATTTTCGTAGTACTGTGCAGTCGCAAGTATTTGCGCTGTCGTAGATACAGCCCACGCACTTTCTGAGTCTTTCAATTTATTGCATAATTCAGGTAACAAATTATGCACAAATTTATCTACAAACAGTCTTTGCCCTCCTTCTGTACTCATATCCTGACCACTATGATCTACGAAAGTCTCTTCGAACCTCGTGAAGAAGTCCGAGACACTTTCGTCTTTCTTCTGTCTACATGCTGACAACTTGTCCCAATTAACACGCAATGCTGGCATCAGAGTCTTCATTAGATCAATTATTCTACCTGGCAGATTAGCAATCAAAGGTTCGGGTTTCGCACCACCTATTTGTTGACCATCTGCTGCAGTGATAGCTGCCCAATCACCACCTAAAGCAGCCTGATGATCCTCCCTACGAATTTTAGCCCACACTGGTTGCGGAACTACATTACCAAACAACATATCAATGTCGGCTAAGTTCATTATACAAGCCTCAACTGTCTGTGTTAATTCCTTGTAATATCCGGCTGGATTCTTACGTGGATCTGGCAAGGCCTGTTTCACCGCTAACACTTCTGCTCGCTTCCATGGAATGTGTATCCACACTCGTTGGAACTGTGCTGGAGCAGCTACAATACCAGCATTATGATCAGCTTGCACAGCTTCGCGCCAAATTGGAGGAACCTCCCTCATCGGATATTGGCGACTTAGCTTCATTTTACCTTTTTCTAAATCTCTCGGTGAACGAAGAGATGGATCATTCCTAAAACTTAAAATGAGTTCCATCGCTTCCTTTATATTCTCACCCACTATCATTCCAGCAGCAAACTCCTTTTGAACCCTAATTAAATCTTCCAAATCTGATTCGACATCGTCTTCTTCTATCTCTTCACGTAACAACGAGCACATCTCATCAAAGACGTATCGTTGTGTTGGTTCCCCCCACTGCATAAATGTGTCTAACACATCTCTCGTACTATATCTTCTACCCTTCGAAATCCATCTGAGAGCCGTGGAATCTAAAACTCCCCGTTCCTCAGTACTTGGAAGCTGACTCCGTCTCTGAACAGAATCAGTAGTAGGAGTCTTAATTAAAGTTTTATATATAGGAGACAGCATATTAGTAACAGAATCAGTGATTCTTCGACGAACAGAAAGTGGAGTTAGTACACTCGCAGACGTAGAGAACGCAGTAGAGGTAGGAATAGATGACGAAACAGTAGGAGTATCGAGGAAAATAGTTTGAGGAACAGTAGGTACAGAAGTAGGTATAGGGCCTGGCAGTGTAGGAAGAGGAGGAGCTGTAGGAACATTCACATTCATCACAGGAAGTACAGGAACTTGATTCTGAGGGATAGGAGCAGGAGCACCAGGTTGTCCAGCAACCGGCAATTGAACATTCGGGACAGGCGGAGCCGTAGCACCTTGTGCATACGGTGGAGGTGACCGTAACAGATAAGATAGCAAAGGATCGTTTTCGGAGTCCTCCAGTATCTTAGCCATTTTCGATGGCAAGGCAGGATAGCACTTGTCAATCGCTAAGTTATGCTCTCGAATGGCTACATCTATGGCCTTCTCACACTCGTTAGCCTGCAACTGTTTAGTCGCTTGCTCTAGAGTTAACTCTTCTTGTTCTTTCTGCTCTTTCTTCAATCTTTTCATTTCTCTCTGTTTGGATTCTTTTCGCCAATAACGGAAAGAATCAAACATTGCCGGCCGGGCTTTCTTCTTAAACAATTTCGCTTCTAAGTTGTCGAGAATCTCTGGTTCAAAACTACCATGCAGTGGCCAACTAAGGACACCATCCTTCTTACAATAACGGACCCATATCTCATTATAAGATATAGGACCCACGCCATACTTGCAATATAAATCATATAGGGGAGTCCCAATCGGAGGAACCAGACAAGAGTCCTCCAATCGTGAGTCACTGTTGCAACTAAAACAAGACAACATTTTCCGACTTACCATTTTCAGTCCGGAACACAAAACAAACAAACACGGAACAAATATGTGCACTCGAACCAAGAACTTAGGCCTACCAAAATGAACTGATGTATCGATACCCAAACTAAACCAAATAGATTATCGTAACTAGAACAACCAGTGATAATCTGACAAAACCAAACCAAACCAAGAACCGATCAAGGATTTTTAACAATCCTCACAAAAGTAACCAGCTAGCTATCACTAAATACTTAACTGAGTCACTGAAGACGTCACCAAGGAGAAACCCGTCACGTTTCGCCGTACTAAGGACTGCACCACTTCGGGTCCAAGACAGGGCGACGGTCAAGGCAACGGCCCACTGCAGCCGTCCTGAACGGGAAACCCTCGTGGAAGAGAACTTCGGGCCACTTTTGCGATATGCCGGGATCGATGAAGTGGGGCGCCTCCCTCAGGAATCTTCACACGAAGCTTCTCGAACTCTTCAGGCTTTTGGACCGGTACCGAATGACGTCGCCCCACGTTGGGCGCCAATTGGAGTTCTGGACTTTTTGGTTCCGTCCAGAGGTGTCAGGGTACAACACCCAAAGACCCCGGAGTTCCACCTGCCTTGGTGCACAAATGAACAGAAACACGGGCTTCTCGATGGTGGCGTCAAAGACCAAAGGTTTATTACTGCAGGGACACAGAAGTCACAGAATCTACACACGGGCAGAGACTAGGAGCCTGTTCGATTTGTACAAAGTGGGTTGCTCCTTATATACGAAATTTTAAGCTGGGGGCGAATTCTTTACATGTAATACATTCCCAAAACCTTTGTGTCTAAAACAATAAATATTTGGCGTTACACAGGAACCGTCGATAATATCTGAGGCCAAACATTGCGAAAAGAGGGGTTCCCACTAGTTTGTCACAATTCCCTGTCAATATTGCATTCAGGACCCGGACCGCCTCATCGTAAAGTTCGTTACCTCCCCCTAATAAAGATTCAGAAAGAAAGAAACAGAGCCAGGTGTGGAAGATAGAAAAGCGGGATAAGGGATGTTTGTGGGTTGTAAATGGGCAAGGCTACCGGCTTCGGCCGCCTAATCATGATCAGGTACAATGGACACGAAGACCAGTTTGGCAGGACTGGCCTCGGGCAGAGGAGGCAGCCTTTGTTGAGTCATGCAGCTACAGCGTGATCTGGTTTAAGGTGCACGTGTCATGTAAGAGGTGAATCTCCGGCTAAGGCTACGTGTCCTTAATCAAAGTGGAGTGAATGAAGTGATCAGAGGTTATTGCATATGTGAGGGCAAGGAAACACAAAATGGCGGCCATGATCTAAGATGGATGCCATGGGTAGATCGGAAATATGTCAATGGAAGGAGTGCTCTTACTCGTAGCGTAGCGAAAACACTAGGATATACTAAATGGATCATTTGCGGTTCACTGATACCAATATTATGTATTTCCGACAAACTTGGAAACACGGGTTCAAGTCGTCACGGAACCGCCACGGAACCTCAGAGTAATGTCATGAGTGATGCCACTGACCATGTCATGAGCGATGTAATTTGTGACGTCAACATAAGTGCATTGCGGGCGCGCGAGTTATAGTTAGCTGAACTAACTATAACAGGGGAATTTATATGGTTTTGTAGGAGTGAAATGTCCAGCTAACTATAACGCCCCTGAAACCTGAATTTCTAAGGTTTTTTAAATGCAAATTCCTAACTATAAAGTGCCTGAAACCTATGGTTCTTTCAGTGAATAAATATAAATATATATATATATGCATTTAGGGAATCGAAATTTGCGAATCCCTGAATGCAATGCATGAAGCATTTTAAAAATGTGACTTTGCACTAAGGATTCGCAAATTACGATCAACTTTAAGTTGATGGTAATTTGCAGATCCTTAGAAAAATGCACAAAATTGCATCATTTTTCAAAGTGCCATGTGGAGCATACACATCCCCTTATTGTGTGCACCACATGTGCACAATTACCATTTTGGGAGGTGCATCAGGGGACTTTAGGCCCCAAAGCACACTAGCAATTGCATTCACAATTTGCGATTACTTGTATGGTAATCGCAAATTACAAATGGTTTCCCAATTATTCCTAGGCCCACAGAAATCAATGGGAATGCATTCCCTAATAGCGATTCACAAATTGCTATTTGCTATTAGGGAATGTGTAGGAATCGCTATTTATTTTGCAATTCCTACATGCTTAAGGAATTGCGACTCCTAAAAAGCAAATCCTTAAGAAACGCTATTAAGGAATCTCAATTCCTTGCATGTGGCCCTTTGATACTTAAGACCAACAGTTACTGTCACAGGTCTCCTTTCTCCTTTCCCCCTTCTGCTCCTCTTTCTACTCGCTTTCCCTCTCAGTGTCAATCTTGCGCTATTTCTCCCTGTCTCTCACAGTCACACGTTCTTCTCTCTCTTTCTCTCTCTCTTTCACACTCTCCCGCTCTCCGTGTCTCTCTCCTCTGTCTCACACTCAATTCATTCTTTCTCACTTATACTATCTCCCTCTCTCTTTTTCTTCTCTTTCTACTCAGCACCTCCATTTCTTTCCTTCTTTTGCTCTGTTTCATCCTTTCTCTATTTTCTAGCTTACTTTCACATTCTCTCCTCCTCTCTCTCGCTTTCCTGCCTTGCTCTCTCCCCCTTTCTAACTTGACTCTCCAATTTTGTATTTTTCACACATTCTCTCTCCTTTTTTTAATCTCACCCTCACTCTCCACCATCTCTATTTGATTCTCTCCCCCTCGCTGTCCCTCTCTCCCTTTCTTTATCTCTTCTCTACGCCTCTCTTTATTTCCTTTTTCTTTCTCAGTCTCTCTCCTCCATATCTCCCTCTTCCTTTTCCATGACTTAATTTCTTTCTTTCTCTCTTTTCCCGCCCCCTCTCTTTGTTTCTTTTTTTTTTTGTTCCTCTTCTTCTTCCCCATTTCCTCTAACTTGATTCAATTGCTCAATTGAATCAAGTACTTCTGAAGTGGTTTATAAAATATAAACTATGAATAACAAATATGCCCTGGCTGGGCTCCAGTTCCCTGAGCCTGACCTTGGCTCCTTTTAGTTTTCATTTTGTTGTTCTCTCGTTGGTTGACAATGTGCTCTCCCTTGTGCACTTCCCTGTCCCTGGCACAGGGCTGAGCACCCAGGGACAATCGCTCTCCTGGTGTGAGGGCAGGTCCTCATGTCCTGCCCCCCCTACAGCTCTCCTGGGGTCACCACAGATCTCTCACCCGAGAGGACTGCTCAAAGCATGGATCACCATTACTACTACACAATGAACCCACCACCTGGTTCCTGATGCCTACCACAGCTCAGTCTTAAACCCCATGGCCCGATTCACAGAACTAACTTAAGACAAAATCCTAAACTTACTACCATTTTGGTATTCACAGAAGGCACTTACTCATTTCGGTATTCACAGAAGTTCGGAGTCCTAACTTTAGGACTCCTAAATGCCTTCTGTGAATACCGAAAATCTTAAAGTTAGGATTTTTTGCTGGTAGGACTCCTAAACAGAGAAAAATCCTAACTTTCAGACTTATGGTATTCACAGAAGGCATTTCGGAGTCCTGAAGTTAGGAGTCCTAACTTTACTACTCCTAAACTGAGAAAAATCCTAACTTTAAGGCTTTCGATATTCACAGAAGGCATTTAGGACTCCTAACTTCTGTGAATACCAAAATGAGTAAGTGCCTTCTGTGAATACCAAAATGTTTTACGATTTTATCTTAAGTTATCTCTGTGAATCGGGCCCACCGCTATGGAGAAACATATTGCCTAGAGTGACCACTGGCCAGTGCTTCCTGCTTTAAAGTGATCCACACATGTATGAAAATACCTGCATGACAACAGTGACATGCATGGACTGTCTAGAGCCCTATCCTAATTAGGGCAATCACCTCCCTCCAGGTCTTTGCAAACACTGTTTCTAGTCTGGGACTTTTATGTGATAGCGCAGTGCATTCTGGGTGTTGTAGTCTTGTTTTGCTTCCACAGGGCTAATTAGACTAACACACCAGAAATCAATGATTTGTGGGTCAAAAGTTCAGGACTGGAGATAGTGTCCGTATTGTTAATATCCGTGAATGCGCTGTCAATGTATGCCATGACAAAATGTACGCATAATAATGAGAATGCCGGCAAATGCGATTTCAATGACCGCCAGGTTGTACGTACATATAATGGACTCGTATCATTGCTGTTGAATCCACACGAGATGACCTTCCCATCAAACCCGAGTCAGACATACGTGGTCAGACAGGCTGTGCAACCCAAACCCAGGGCCTACCGATTGATAGGTCCCAGGTGGGGGTTACACTTAGTCCAAATACAATTGCATGAACAGAGAATATCCAGATCAATCCCACAGATAGGTAGTTGCATCACAAACAGGACTGATGAGATCGGCTCCAATAAAACACATTTGGCTCAAGGGACGAGTTTTACCAAAATACACCAAACTCCGACACCACATGAAGTTAGGAACACTAAGCCAGTCGGTGGTCAGTCCAAATATCGATTTTTAAATAATGACCAACATTAATATCTAGTTTTTAATATAGTAGGGACAGAATATCGAAGTCAAGACTATCGTTGACCAGAATATCGACCCCAAGGTAAGTAATATCGGCTTTTTTAATATCGTAGTAAGAAATATCGGAGTAAGTAATATCATAAGCAAAAATATCGTGTCAATACTATCGAATTTTGTTTTAGTGTATGTATTTTAGTATGTATTTTATATGTATGTTAAACGTTTTTTTAATGTATTTTCAAACATTTTAAAATAAATGTTTAGAAATTAGTCATTTTGTTAAAAGTACATTTTTCGTTTTAGTTTCAGAGCAGGTTGTGGGTTTATAGGGGAATAGGGTGGGAAGTCATTTAATTATAAATAATTAATTAATATGTTTTATTTATTGGTATTGATTATTAATTTATTGTTAATTAATAATCAATTGGTAATTAATTTTTATTAAGTGATTAATTGATAATTACATTAATTATGTGATTTTTTATGTGTTGTGGGTTGTGGGTTTATAGGGGATTGGGGGAAATAGTTAAATTAATTAATGAGATTGCTTTTATTTACTAGTATTGATTATTAATGAATTGTTAATTAATTAATATTTGATAATTAATATTAATGATTTGGTTCATTTATAATGATATTAATGTTAATTGATGTATTATTAATTGTTATTAATTGATAGATAAAATAATTGTCTTTTTTTGTTTGTTTGTATGTATAGGGTGTTGTATGTTAAAGGGGGAATAGTGTGGGGTGTAATTTAATGTTATTTAAGTAAATATTAATTTTAATTTATTGGTATTTATTAATAATTTTTTGTAAATTAATTATTAATGTTAATATTTTATTTAAAAAATTTATTTAATTGATAAGTATGCTAATTTAATCCCTATGCTATCCAGTGCTTTCCCTACTGTTGCACTCTCTGGAGTGGGAATAGTATTTTTTACCCCTACGCTATCCAACGCTTTCCCTACTGTTCCACTAGCTGGAGTGGGAATAGTAAATATTACCCTCCCGCTATCCAACACTTTCCCTACTGTTGCACTCTCTGGAGTGGGAATAGTTATCTTTACCCCTACGCTATCCAATGCTTCCCCTACTGTAGCACTCTCTGGAGTGGGAATAGTAATATTTACCCCCACCCTATCCAGCACTTTCACTACTGTTGCACTCTCCCAAATGTTGAAATATGTGGAGTAGTTATATATATTAATTTATATGTAGATGTTTATTTAATTTTAACATTATATGTATTAGTTATTATTTTTAAATATGTGTTAATCATTTTTTTAATTATATGTTTTATTTACTTATTTTTACATTATTTTTAAAGCATTTAAAAAAACGATATTTTTAACATCGATGTTTTTGACTACGATTTTTTTCTCGAAATATTTTTGTACTTACCTTTATGTAGATAGGACTTTGATATTTTTGACTTTGATATTTCTGTGTCGATATTTTTGTAGGTCGATTTTCTATCTGTCTATATTTTGTCAAACATTCTAGCTAGTTAGAATACAGCATGCACACCACACGCAGTGATCACACGCTCCCCATGCTGGACATCTGGCATCATACACACGGCCCACATTGGGTGTCCACAAAGTCTAGAGTCCCTGGTTCTCCTTATCAGATGGTTGAATTTATGGTTCATGACTAGGCCCTAATATATGTGCTTATAAGAATGTATAATCGGTTTATTGTACTTCACAAACTGTATATAATGCCAGCTAAAACCTCTGTATATTGAGACAGTCTTCATACATGACTATGTTGCCGCTCTATAGGCCACTGCATTAAATGAAACCAACTTGTTCCTCTTTTGCCAAAAATACCTTGACTTTTCATTTTTTCACGGTAAATTCTTATAAGAACATTATTTTGGCGAGCCAGTCATGGGAGATTGGTTTATCGAGCCCGACTGCTGTCATAGGACAAGGACCCCTTCCCAAACACATTTTCATCTACAAGACTGGTGAGCCGACGCTATAATTGATCAAAAGTTCTGCTGAATCCGCGGGCGGAGGTAAATCCGGAGTCACAGTCACAGGGTAAGAGACCCTATCTGATCGTTAGTCTCAGCATGCGGAGTGTGGAAAACTAACAAAATCGCTTAGATCACTTTTTCCTTAGTCAGCACGCATGGGGAGGTCAAGGTAGTTTATAGTTTAGTTTGCTTGGGCCACTGGGCGTTTCACGGATGATACTCATGACCCCTGGGTATGATGTAGAGTGTAATTCGGTCATTGGTGACTAAGGGGCAGCTTGTTTCTGGCCAGGGAGGGCCGATAACTGTCAGGTTGTTCCTTCTTCTCCATGCAAATCATTGCTTTTTTTTATCCCAGAGCCGATACTGATGGATTAGCGGGCTCACTTATCTCTGAGTACCACGGAGAGTATTCCCTCTTCATAGGGCAGTAGGCACTTGGAGCAGGCTAAGATTTTTTGGACAAAATATTCATTTTTTCTGTAAATTTTTTCTCTTCAATTTTCATTAAGGTTTTCAATTCATGCTTTATTAATGTTGTGGTGCTGGTAACATTTACCATTGTACTTTATGTTAAAATGTTAGGTCCTGTTAGTAAGTTTATGCTTCTATGAAATAGAAACCATTTTTGGCACACAAGTCAGTACTCCATATTTAATATTCTGTTACTTAAAAGCAACTCACATTGCTCTACACTTACCATTTCACTTTCTTACAGGTTGTTATTATTTAGTTGCATTGCATTGTCTTTGTCTACTTTTAAGTGTTTTTATGTGATGCATCATTTTCCTTAATAAAGCTCATAACCAGGAGTTGTTGTCTGCACAACTAAGTGTACTTAATTTCACCACGATACCAGAGTAGAATTTGGAATGACTTAAAATGCAAGAAAGTCAAATGTTTTCAAACTCCTTAGAAAGTTTCCTAACTCATCACAGAGTCACCGCTAAACCACATGCAAATTAGATTCCCCACACAGGCTAGAAAGCTAGAGAAATACTTCTGTGAATGGCACGCAGATACCAAGGTGTACGCATTCCCCTGGCCTAAAGGGGGAACATTCGATACCAACATAATAGAACACGCAAGAACACACATACAGACCAGATATGTAGGTCAAAGGAGGGCTAAAGGAGAGGCCCTACTAGAACTAAGGGCCATCTTTGAGGTGGCTCCATCCTGCAAAGTTGTCCTAAAACACACAAGCAAGGCATTCGCCCCTCCTCACCATACACCGGCAGGGAGGAGCTCTCTCTGATGCCTGCCATCCCAGCCGCCACTGGGCTGGGTTACACCAATCCACCGGTCGAGGGGGCCAGTGCTCCCCCCCCCCCACCGAGCAGCAAGCCACCAGACTACCAACCAATCAGCCCAGACGAGGCCAGCACCCCGGGCAGTACAGGGTCAGGCTCCCTTTAAGTTCGACCCTCCCATCCAATGGTGGCGGCCCATCAAGCCCAAGCGCAACGAGGAGCACATGCTCCAGACCGCCCCACAGACGCTTTCGAGTCAGAGGGAGGTTCATAGCAGTTCTGGATGATGACACCACCAGTGGGAAGGAGCATAGGGGCACCAGCCCTCCGAGATCCGACTTTGAGGGGGGATCCATAGGATATGCTCCCCCAGGGTATGCTCAGGCTTAAGAGGAAGCATCAAGGCGTGAGCTTGAGGTCAAAACCCTACTAAGGAGAACCGGACACAACACTGAGCGCAGGAGGCTGCCCAGGTGGGAGTTAGAGGAGATGTGTAGGTTGAGAATAGAGAGAGAAAGAGCTATCGCCTCGGAAGCCCAAAGGGAAGGAAGAACAATGGGGCATATTATCAAGAACTGCGTTACAATTATCGCCGGTTTACATCAGAACATGGACTTCTATTGGAATTCTCAAAAGCATATTATCAAGCATATTATCAAGCCCATTATCGCCGCGTTAGCTGCAGTTTTCTGCCCTAAACCGGCGATCATTTTTAACGCCGTTCTTGATCATATGCCCCTATGGACTCTCCCCACAGGATGCTAGAGCTGAGCATTGGGCTTCACATGAGGTTGAGCCCGGGGAAGAGTCAGAAGAGAGGCCCCTGACAGAAATCTGAATTCCACGTGGTGGTCGGTGTATTAGAGGGGCCAACCAAGAAATAAAAAATCAGGGTAGCCTAAATGAAACACAAATAAGACATAAGGAAAGCAAAATGGCACCTTTACGCATGCATGAGGAAAGCAACGACGAGGATGTTCGCCGTTCACCCCAAATACGCTAAACAGGCGAACTGACCCCTAGAGAGACACTGTCCAGAAAACAATGCAACCTTGAAGCACCATTTGCCAACTGCTAGCCCACCGGACCTAAAGGGTGGGCTACTATAATAAACCCTGGGCAGAGAAGGGGTCCTTTGAACCAGCAGCAGGGCAGTCATGGAAGAATGCATCTGGCACGGAATGGTAGATCTGCAATGGAACTCCTCCTTCAGGCAGGAGTGTCTGGGAAGATGGGAGCGCCACGTCGGGGAGAAACAGACGGAGCCGCTCCATGACAAAATATGTCCGATGCTGCACAAGGGTGTGTCAAGGACCATTTTTGTGACAAAGAAGGGCTTAAAAACAAACTGCCTCCATTGAAGGATGGGGCAGGAAAGTGGACCTCATGCTTTGAAAAAAACTTAGCGGGAATTAACCTAGCTGTAGTTGAGGTCAAAAGTCTACTCAGAAGCCTAACGGGAGAGCAGACAGACAGTGTTTTTTCCCAACACCGCATTACCGCAGTTACACCGACCAACACTGAGCATGAAGGGGCCACATTCAACTAATTTAGACACCAGATAGGGACAGCCCAGACAACCCGACATAGGAGGATTGGTGGGAGAGAGCATAAAACCTGGAGAGACGTGACTGATTTTCTAGACAGAATGAGGGAACGATGGAGACAAGAGACAGGAAAGCCCTGGACCGGCACGGGCCCCCAGGCTGCATTCTTCTGCAACATCGTCCAAAAGGGACTACCCACTGAGATACAGAGCAGACTAGATGACGCAGTAGGGCTAGACACTCAACCTTGGTGAGAAATAAAGACCCACATATTACATATTACCAAAAAAGAGAAGAGATAGACAAGGAAAAGCAGGAGCAAGCCCAAAGAGACGCAGCCAAGCTGTTCCAACAAAAAGGTTTCAACCACCACCCTCGAGGGTACCATTGGCCAGGAACGTAAAAATAGTGCCAGTATTGAAAGGAGCCCTTCCTCCAACCCCCTGGGGGTATCCACCCAGACCTAGTGGCAGAGGTCAACAAAGTTAGCTATAGCCAGGCCTCATAGGGTGCTGCTACTGTCAGAGAATGGGCCTCATAGCCAACCGAAGCCGCCTAAAAAAGTATCACAAGCAGAAAGGAAAAACTACAGGACTCCCCCCACAAACTACCCATCCCCAAATACAAGCCCAGATCAACACAAATACATCATACATCAGCCTCAGGGGAATCAGGCAACAACCACCCCGCCGCAGCAGGGGCTGGGTGGTTGGCTGAGCACATGGCAACAGCCGTAGAGGACAGGAAGCCCAGCCCAGCAAGGACCAGGGCCACAGCCACAGCTGGGAGGGGTGTCTGGGGAGGCAATGCTTTGCACAATCGCAGAATACAAACATGAGCAAGTCCCAAACTCCCCAACATGAAATATCCCCTACATACCCTTTCCAGATACATTGCCATACCTGCACTCATGAACACCTTTAGGGCCGCTGTACACTATATCGATCGGGAATCCGCGCTAGAATTCACCATCCAGGTGCTCGCAGGGGCCTGGGCATCTGGGTGTGGCCTGCCAAACCTCCTGCGGGGGTTTGGCAGGCCACACCCCTACGGGGGGGATAGTACAATGAGAGGGCAGGGGGGCCCTTGACTGGTGCAAAAAATTCAGCACACACAGTCCACTCATCCAAATCCATTCTTGGACGAGCTATGTATATTAGTAGGCTAGGTTCATAGGGCCTCCCACCAAAGGTAGGCCCTATTACCGTTTCAAAACGAGGCAGACTCTCCAGTGTCAGGAGCCATGTTTCCCAAACTCTGAAGCAAGTAATGACATGACATGCGGTCTGTAGAGAAAATCCATCAAAGCCATTAGCATTACCGGCATCGGGACAATCACGACGAGTCCGAACAGTGCACCGACTCTCTTCAAAAGCACACCAATCAAGCATAATCCCAATCACGCCCCTCGAGAGCCACGGAGCAGCCGCAAACAACTTCCTGACTGCCTCCAGTATACTACATTAGAAGCAGCATCGCCCAAAAGCATAGGTAAACTCCCAAAGGCACCTGCACAAAGAAGCCCAAAGGTAGCCCAGAAAACTCCAACCTTCCAGAAAAAGGTGGGACCTAATCCCCCAACACCATTAGGGAGAAGCTCACTACATGCCAATGAGACCAGCGGAGAATGCACGTCACAATGGAAACATCGCCCCTAAAAATCGTTTCACATCCATTTCACTTCACATTGCACACCGCACAGGCAGGTCAGAACTCAGAAGGATACCCCCACACCGATAAAATGACACACACTTACATTCAAAGGAAGCAGCGCACAAAGTAAAGTGCTCTCCCCTGCCAGAGCGAGAGGAAGGGACCAAAGTGCCCACACAATAACCCTAAGACGACCTAACCTACCCATTTCCTCAAGTAGTGAAACCTTCTTCCAGTACCCCACTATAAAGTTTCGCACATATTAGTGAAGCTACAGAAAATGCTCCTAAAAAGGAGTCACAGGAATTTCCTGAAAACTGTATAGCGATACTGGTTTCCCCAAATTAACCTACAACCCACAGCTCTTATCCAAAAGGTCTGCAATCGAGCCGCACGTGCACCGTCATGATGTGGCCCAAAAAGGAATTCAACAAGGCCCAATTGCTCAAGGACGCAGACTGCAAGCTGCTTTTACGGACACTTTTTATCGACTCTTTTTTTTGCACTGCACTAAGTCAAGACACCCCTGGATACTCAGAGAACAGGCATCACCTGTGGAGACCATCCCAAGACCTACGAATGTTTCCAAAGTTTTATATATATAGTTTTTAGTACACTCTCTGTCTATCATGGGTGATTCTAGCACCCCTCTGAAGCCGGATATCTGCCTAGTTTCATGGAGCATACCTCAACATTCCTGCAGCACTTGTGTAGGGACCTCTCCCACCTCACTTACACTTACACGGAACTGAACTTTAGTATTCCTCACGCACTACACAGCACACTCCTACACAACACATGGTATTAGCTAGGGATGGGGGGACATTTCCGTTCCGCCCACGGAATGTGCGGATATTTGCCCCTTCCGCCTTCCGCAATGAAGGCGGAAAAACGGGGCAAATTTCCGCACACTCGGGGGCGGAACAGAAGTTGCCCGCCCGCCGCCTGCCCGCCGCCCACCCGCCTCCTGGGGAGGAATGCGCATGCGCAGGCTCCCGCGCATGCACAGTTTCAAGAAGCAGACACGATAGAGCAGGAAGATGACCCTGCGATCAGGTAAGTGTTTCTAATCGTATTTTAGGCTTTTAAACTGTTTAATATTGCGGGCGGGAGGCGGGCAGGCGGCGGGAGGTGGACGGGTGGTGGGCGGGTGTCACGTAACGGAAATTTGCGGAGAGGCACGGAACTTGGTTCCATTTCCGTGACTCTAAGCGAAAGTCCCTTACGCGACTTCCGCCCACCCCTAGTATCAGCACATGAACACTGTGGGCACGCAAACCACGCACAGGTCGTGTTACATAAGGGCGCTGATACCCCATGCTGTAGGCGCAGACAGGCTTTACTTATTATCCCAAGAGATAGCCTGCGAAAAAGTTAACTGACTCCTCCACATAAACCTATGTAGGATTAGGCCAATATGCAACTCTATAGAGTAAGGTCACATAGAGCAGTAAACAACACCCCTCATGAGACCAACCCCACAGCACTATACCTTTTTTCCAAACCTAGAGACCATCATCCTATGCCAGGCACCACCATTCTATGTCAGGTGCCACCATCCTATATCACGATTCAGAAAAGGGGGGATGATTCAGAAACCATCCTATATCACAGCAAACAAATGATAGATGGATGGAATGCTGACAATGCAAATATTCTCACACAGTCAATAGATCTGGGTTAAATCCATCATTCACTCCGCCACCCCAGTTCAGACATGGCCATATGCAAATCCGTCTTGACTCTGTGCCTCATGGGAACAGTCCAGACCGAACTGCCGGGTCAGGTCCTCCCTGGACTGGAAACAAGCATCCTGGGGGTTTCTAGGTATGTCACCCTTCTTTAGCCAGGCTAGCTTGAGTCCAGTGGCACAGCGATCAAAGGACCCACGTCTGGGCATACCCATCCCACTTAGGGCGAAAAGTGTTAAAGCAAACAAGTGATGGATGAAATGCCGACAATGCAAACATTCTCCCCCAGTCAAAAGATCTGGGTTAAATCCATTGTTCCTTTGCCCACTATGCCACCCCAGTTGGACCCAGCCATATGCAAATAAGGGTTGTGCCTCACAGGGTCAAGACTGATTTGCATATAGCTGGGCCAAACTGGGTTGGCGTAGTGAGCAGAAGAACGATGGATTTAACCAAGATCTTTTGACTGGGGGAGACTGTTTGCATTGTCAGCATTCCAGTTTTCATTTCTTTGCTTATCACTTTTTGCCCTAAGTGGAATGGGTATGCCCAGATGTGGGTCCCTTGCTCGAAGCCACAAATCCCTCGACCCTTCACCCTTCCGCTTCCGAGCCAAACACAGCACCGAGACCGCCCTCATTGCAGCAACAGACGACATCTGAACACTACTGGACAAAGGAGAAACAGCTGCCCTCATCCTACTTGACCTCTCCGCAGCCTTTGACACAGTCTGTCATAGCACCCTTATACAACGCCTTAGTAACGTCGGAATACAAGGAAAAGCATTGGACTGGATCATCGCGTTCCTCACTGGAAGAACACAGAGAGTCCGCCTCCCACCTTTTAGATCAGAGGCCACCGAAGTCATCTGCGGCGTACCACAAGGATCATCACTCAGTCCCACCCTCTTCAACGTATACATGAGTCCCCTCGCATCCATCGCGCGCCAACACAACCTCAACATCATCTCCTACGCTGACGACACCCAGCTGAACCTCTCCCTCACCAAAGACCCTAACACCGCCAAAACCAACCTACACGAAGGGATGAAAGAAGTAGCCGAGTGGATGAAGAACAGCCGTTTAAAACACAAAATACAATGTTTACCAAAATACACCAAACTCCGACACCACATGAAGTTAGGAACACTAAGCCAGTCGGTGGTCAGTCCAAATATCGATTTTTAAATAATGACCAACATTAATATCTAGTTTTTAATATAGTAGGGACAGAATATCGAAGTCAAGACTATCGTTGACCAGAATATCGACCCCAAGGTAAGTAATATCGGCTTTTTTAATATCGTAGTAAGAAATATCGGAGTAAGTAATATCATAAGCAAAAATATCGTGTCAATACTATCGAATTTTGTTTTAGTGTATGTATTTTAGTATGTATTTTATATGTATGTTAAACGTTTTTTTAATGTATTTTCAAACATTTTAAAATAAATGTTTAGAAATTAGTCATTTTGTTAAAAGTACATTTTTCGTTTTAGTTTCAGAGCAGGTTGTGGGTTTATAGGGGAATAGGGTGGGAAGTCATTTAATTATAAATAATTAATTAATATGTTTTATTTATTGGTATTGATTATTAATTTATTGTTAATTAATAATCAATTGGTAATTAATTTTTATTAAGTGATTAATTGATAATTACATTAATTATGTGATTTTTTATGTGTTGTGGGTTGTGGGTTTATAGGGGATTGGGGGAAATAGTTAAATTAATTAATGAGATTGCTTTTATTTACTAGTATTGATTATTAATGAATTGTTAATTAATTAATATTTGATAATTAATATTAATGATTTGGTTCATTTATAATGATATTAATGTTAATTGATGTATTATTAATTGTTATTAATTGATAGATAAAATAATTGTCTTTTTTTGTTTGTTTGTATGTATAGGGTGTTGTATGTTAAAGGGGGAATAGTGTGGGGTGTAATTTAATGTTATTTAAGTAAATATTAATTTTAATTTATTGGTATTTATTAATAATTTTTTGTAAATTAATTATTAATGTTAATATTTTATTTAAAAAATTTATTTAATTGATAAGTATGCTAATTTAATCCCTATGCTATCCAGTGCTTTCCCTACTGTTGCACTCTCTGGAGTGGGAATAGTATTTTTTACCCCTACGCTATCCAACGCTTTCCCTACTGTTCCACTAGCTGGAGTGGGAATAGTAAATGTTACCCTCCCGCTATCCAACACTTTCCCTACTGTTGCACTCTCTGGAGTGGGAATAGTTATCTTTACCCCTACGCTATCCAATGCTTCCCCTACTGTAGCACTCTCTGGAGTGGGAATAGTAATATTTACCCCCACCCTATCCAGCACTTTCACTACTGTTGCACTCTCCCAAATGTTGAAATATGTGGAGTAGTTATATATATTAATTTATATGTAGATGTTTATTTAATTTTAACATTATATGTATTAGTTATTATTTTTAAATATGTGTTAATCATTTTTTTAATTATATGTTTTATTTACTTATTTTTACATTATTTTTAAAGCATTTAAAAAAACGATATTTTTAACATCGATGTTTTTGACTACGATTTTTTTCTCGAAATATTTTTGTACTTACCTTTATGTAGATAGGACTTTGATATTTTTGACTTTGATATTTCTGTGTCGATATTTTTGTAGGTCGATTTTCTATCTGTCTATATTTTGTCAAACATTCTAGCTAGTTAGAATACAGCATGCACACCACACGCAGTGATCACACGCTCCCCATGCTGGACATCTGGCATCATACACACGGCCCACATTGGGTGTCCACAAAGTCTAGAGTCCCTGGTTCTCCTTATCAGATGGTTGAATTTATGGTTCATGACTAGGCCCTAATATATGTGCTTATAAGAATGTATAATCGGTTTATTGTACTTCACAAACTGTATATAATGCCAGCTAAAACCTCTGTATATTGAGACAGTCTTCATACATGACTATGTTGCCGCTCTATAGGCCACTGCATTAAATGAAACCAACTTGTTCCTCTTTTGCCAAAAATACCTTGACTTTTCATTTTTTCACGGTAAATTCTTATAAGAACATTATTTTGGCGAGCCAGTCATGGGAGATTGGTTTATCGAGCCCGACTGCTGTCATAGGACAAGGACCCCTTCCCAAACACATTTTCATCTACAAGACTGGTGAGCCGACGCTATAATTGATCAAAAGTTCTGCTGAATCCGCGGGCGGAGGTAAATCCGGAGTCACAGTCACAGGGTAAGAGACCCTATCTGATCGTTAGTCTCAGCATGCGGAGTGTGGAAAACTAACAAAAGCGCTTAGATCACTTTTTCCTTAGTCAGCACGCATGGGGAGGTCAAGGTAGTTTATAGTTTAGTTTGCTTGGGCCACTGGGCGTTTCACGGATGATACTCATGACCCCTGGGTATGATGTAGAGTGTAATTCGGTCATTGGTGACTAAGGGGCAGCTTGTTTCTGGCCAGGGAGGGCCGATAACTGTCAGGTTGTTCCTTCTTCTCCATGCAAATCATTGCTTTTTTTTATCCCAGAGCCGATACTGATGGATTAGCGGGCTCACTTATCTCTGAGTACCACGGAGAGTATTCCCTCTTCATAGGGCAGTAGGCGCTTGGAGCAGGCTAAGATTTTTTGGACAAAATATTCATTTTTTCTGTAAATTTTTTCTCTTCAATTTTCATTAAGGTTTTCAATTCATGCATTATTAATGTTGTGGTGCTGGTAACATTTACCATTGTACTTTATGTTAAAATGTTAGGTCCTGTTAGTAAGTTTATGCTTCTATGAAATAGAAACCATTTTTGGCACACAAGTCAGTACTCCATATTTAATATTCTGCTACTTAAAAGCAACTCACATTGCTCTACACTTACCATTTCACTTTCTTACAGGTTGTTATTATTTAGTTGCATTGCATTGTCTTTGTCTACTTTTAAGTGTTTTTATGTGATGCATCATTTTCCTTAATAAAGCTCATAACCAGGAGTTGTTGTCTGCACAACTAAGTGTACTTAATTTCACCACAATACCAGGGTAGAATTTGGAATGACTTAAAATGCAAGAAAGTCAAATGTTTTCAAACACCTTAGAAAGTTTCCTAACTCATCACAGAGTCACCGCTAAACCACATGCAAATTAGATTCCCCACACAGGCTAGAAAGCTAGAGAAACACTGCTTTGAATGGCACGCAGATACCAAGGTGTACGCATTCCCCTGGCCTGAGGGGGAACATTCGATACCAACATAATAGAACACGCAAGAACACACATACAGACCAGATATGTAGGTCAAAGGAGGGCTAAAGGAGAGGCCCTACTAGAACTAAGGGCCATCTTTGAGGTGGCTCCATCCTGCAAAGTAGTCCTGAAACACACAAGCAAAGCTTCCGCCCCTCCTCACCATACACCGGCAGGGAGGTGCTCTCTCTGATGCCCGCCATCCCAGCCGCCACTGGGCTGGGTTACACCAATCCACCGGTCGAGGGGGCCAGTGCTCCCCCCTCCCCCACCGAGCAGCAAGCCACCAGACTACCAACCAATCAGCCCAGACGAGGCCAGCACCCCCCTCAGTACAGGGTCAGGCTCCCTTTACGTTCGACCCTCCCATCCAATGGTGGCGGCCCATCAAGCCCAAGCGCAACGAGGAGCACATGCTCCAGACCACCCCACAGACGCTTTAGAGTCAGAGGGAGGTTCATAGCAGTTCTGGATGATGACACCACCAGTGGGAAGGAGCATAGGGGCACCAGCCCTCCGAGATCCGACATTGAGGGGGGATCCATTGGATATGCTCCCCCAGGGTATGCTCAGGCTTAAGAGGAAGCATCAGGGAGTGAGCTTGAGGTCAAAACCCTCCTAAGGAGAACCGGACACAACACTGAGCGCAGGAGGCTGCCCAGGTGGGAGTGAGAGGAGATGTGTAGGTTAAGAATAGAGAGAGAAAGGGCTATCGCCTGGGAAGCCCAAAGGGAAGGAAGAACTATGGGGCATATTATCAAGAACGGCGTTACAATTATCGCCGGTTTACACCAGAACATGAACTTCTATTGGAATTCTCAAGAGCATATTATCAAGCATATTATCAAGCCCATTATCGCCGCTTTAGCTGCAGTTTTCTGCCGCTAAAGCAGCGATACTTTTTAACGCCGTTCTTGATAATATGCCTGTAATAATCCAGATAAGCTTGTAGTTTCAAGTAGGTTTATTTGACAGCACAGCATCCAGTCCTGACACAGCAGGATGCAGGTTACAACTGATTAACAGTAGAGAATGCGGTATGAGCAAAGCTCTGTTAGGAATGTAGAATCAAAAGGAAACACAACATGGCACATGCAATTAAAGGAGTAGAAGCATAAATTACATAGGCACTTAAATGTAAAAGTAAAAGATATAAAACTAAGACAACTAAAGACCAGAAGGAACATGCTATACAAAATCTTGCAAAGAAATCGGTCTTCTTCTGACTCGCCCATCATCTTTAATTCTTGAAGCTACTGAGTCAGAAAAAGAATCAGACCCACCATCAGAAGTGTATCCTTTGTCAACATTATCATGAGACTGGAATTGAGAAACATCTTGTGTAGGACATTTAGCAACCCTGCTCAAATTCCAGACCTTGCCATCCTGAGTAATAACAGAATTACTGAAAACTCTTTTGATTTGAATGGGTCTGCCAAACTTACTCGTACCTTTGCTGACTAAAAAGGGTTTTAAAATTCTGACCCAATCACCAACACACAAATCATGCTCTTTTGTTTTCCACTTCTTGTTGTACCAAACTGCAGACTTATTTTGTTTCCCACTGACTCTCTTTGCAACTTCTTTGACATCAAAACCATTTCCCCCAGACCTTCACATTTTTCCTTGAACCACCAGGGACACGTGTCTGACGCAGGATCCCTTCCTTTAAGTAATTTGAACGGACTAATCTCTGTGGTAGTATGAGGAGTTATACGATAAGTCCAAAGTTTCTGTCTAATACAGTTCAACCAATTTCCCTTCTCCTTGATAGCATCAGAGACAAAACCCTTCAAAACACGGTTAAAACGCTCAACCTGTCCGTTTTCATGTGGTTCGTAAAGTGATGTACATATATGTTTGATGTTACAAGATTGTAAGAACAATTTCATTTCAGCGGAGACTAACTGCACACCATTATCTGAGACCAATACCGAAGGACAGCCTTCCCTAGCGAAAACTTCTTTGAAAAAGGAAATGACAACTTCAGAAGTGATTTTAGCTACAAATTTCACTTCTGGCCATTTAGAATGGTAATCTATAATGACCAACGCAAAACGCGAACCTTCCGGTAATACTTGGAAAGGCCCCGATATATCAAAAGCTATCTTGCTCCACGGAAATTCTGGCCATTTCACTGTCTTAGGGGTGGAACGTGTAATTTTAACATCTTGTCACTGGTACAGCACTCACTGCATTCTCTAACAGTACGGTCTATGAACCTGTCCATACCAGGCCACCAGAAATGTAACCTTATAATACGCTTCATGGCCGAAATTCCCGGATGAGTCTTGTGTGCTAATTTGAGAATGAGCTCTTGCACTCCACTTGGTGGAATACATTTCTCAGATTTGAAAAACAAACCACCTTCACACCATAACTCTTCCGCTATGTTGTAAAATGGTAGCAAATCATCTCCAACATTGGTTTTGCTAGGCCAACCCTCTAGAAGATATTTCTTTAACTTAACAAATTTCTCATCCTTATTCTGGCATTCCATCCAAAACTGTTCAGAAATATCTTGATACTGAGAGGATACTAGATCTGTCAACCCTAACACAAAATCAACTTCACTAAGACCATTCACACTGTCAACTTTACTTTCACACGGAAGGCGTGATAAACAGTCGGCAGTAACATTCTTCTTCCCTGGAATATATTCAACTGTAAAATTGTACTCCTGTAGCTTAGATGAAAGACGTGCAATCCTAGCCGTCGAGTTCCAACCACCACCAGCAGATAAGATATGCACCAAAGGTTTATGGTCAGTCCTTAAAATAAACTCACTGCCCCAAATATAAATTCTATAGTGTTCAATGGCCCACACACAGGAAAGCAATTCACGTTCAATAACCGCATATCTGCGTTCAGTTTCATTCAAAGTTCTGGAGGAAAAAGCTACATTCCATTCTAAAATACCATCTGTCTGAGATAGCACACACCCAAACCCGTACAAACTTGCATCAGTGGTGATGATGCACTTCTTTCCAATCCTAAATGGTTTCAAAGTCGGGGAATTAACAATATCACGTTTAATATCAGTGAAAGCCTTTTCCTGTTCAGTCTCCCATACAAAATTATTGCACTGTCTTAAAAGTTTTCTCAATGGTTCCATTTTGGTGGCAAAATTTACAACGAATTTACTGTAATATTCACACATTCCAGAGAAAGAAAGAAGTTGTTCCTTATTCTTTGGGGCTGGAGCACTGAGAATAGCATCAACATTAGATTTTTTAGGAACAAGACCTTCCCCCGACAAGGTGTGGCCCAAATATTCAACCGACTTCCTAAAAAGTTTGCATTTGTGTGCCTTGAGGGTAAGACCAGATTTTTCTAATCTTTTGCAGACAACACTTAAATGTGAACTATGTTCAGCTTCATTTTTTGAGAAAATCAAAATGTCGTCCTGAAAGCACTTTACAAATTTATCGAGATCTCTAAAGATTTGGAACATGACACGTTGGAAAACAGAGGCCGCAGATGCCAACCCAAACGGCATCCTTCTGTATTGAAACAATCCCATGGGGGTAATGAAAGCTGTATATTTCTTGGAATCTTCAGTAAGCTTAATTTGATGGTACGCAGATCTAAGGTCTAAAGTGGAAAAAATCTGCGCACCATCAAACAAGGAAACAAGCTCATTAATATTTGGAAGAGGATGACAATCTATAACAATATTAGAATTTAGAGCCCTCAAATCAATGCAGACCCTTAACTTTTGGTCGGGTTTGCGCACCAAAACAATGGGCGAAACCCATTCTGACGATTCAATGGGCTCTATGATATTGTCTTTAAGGAGGTCATCCAACATTTCTTTTAGCTCATCTCTAACGTTTAGAGGAACCCCTCTTAGCTTTTGTTTGACTGGGACTGCACCCTCCTTAAGAACAATTTTGTGTGCAAAGTTTTCCAATTTCCCTAAACGGTCACAGAAAACTTTATTAAATTTTTCACTCCAGGATATAATTACATTATCTTTTCCATAAATGTCAGAAATGGAATTAATCATATCTTGTTCACTACATAAGGAGATGGGATCCTTGGCATGTGGATTTAACGTGATACCAAGTTCCCATTGGTCATGCCAACCAAGTACATTGACTCCTTTGATAGCAATATAAAGCTTAATTTGAGCTGACCTTCCTCTGAAACATAAAAGAACATTAAAGAAACCTTCAATATCGATCATATTTCCATTGAAACTTTCAGCTAATATATCTGAAGGTTGTAAATCAGATCTGTTACATACAGTTGTTAATTTTTCATTAAAATACTCTCTGGTAATAATCGTCCATGGAGATCCAGAATCTACCATGAGTTCAATAGCAATAGATGAAACATGAAAAGTACATTTGGGAGATTTCCTACTGGTTGATCCCACACAATCACTTTGAAGAATAGAAACAACATATCCACGCTCAACTTCATGTTTGACTTCATCAACAATACCAACGGAAGATATTTTAGTGGGAGTAGGAATGACAGATCGTCCAGTACGAGCTTGAGAATTGTACCTTCTCTCTCTACATACATTGCTAAAATGTCCTAACTTGTTGCAAATATTACAAGTTCTGTTTATAGCAGGACAGCCCTGAAAGGAGGCAATATGTGATCTACTACCACATCTGTAGCATGAAAACGATGAATTATTAAAAGCTGATCTTCTGTTATTAACACCAACAGCATTTTTAAATTTAGATTGAAAAGGAATAACATTTTTTTCATCAATTTTGGGTTTAACAATACATACTTCTTCTTCCGCATTAGTTTTAGTAGAATTGGAATTTGTAGTTTGTTTAACTACTATATCCATCCACTTTTCTGACATTTCTGTGGACTTAGCAATGGCTATAGTTTCTTCCAAATTAGGGTCACCTATACACCATAGTTTATCTTGAACCTTTTTGTTTTTCACATGGACAATAATCTGATCACGAATCATTTCATCTGCCATGGCACCAAAATTGCAATGTAAAGCCAAAGCTCTTAGAGCAGTGAGGAAATCATCAAAAGATTCCTCCTGTTTTTGCGCTCTAGTATAAAATTTAAAACGATTTAAAGCAATATTAGCGGTAGGCTTGAAACGTTTCTCTAATCTACCAAGGGCCTCAGTGTAAACATTCACAGAATCACCACTTCCACCAGGCACAGAGAATTGAGGCAAGGTTCTAAATATCTCTTGACCTTCAGAGCCTAAACAATGTAACAGTATACTTTTTTTCCTCTCTGCTCCCATACGTTCCCCATCAATAGCTTTCATATAATTGAAAAACTCCTCCTTCCACCTTGACCAGGGCATAGGAGGATCACCTTTAACCTGCAAAAATTTTGCAGGAGGATCAAACTGCATAGTGAAAATAAAATGAGTAAAATAAATAAATAACTAATTAATTGCAAAGTAATACAGTAGAACTGAAGAAAATAGTAAAATGTCAATGTACTTATACCATGTGAAATCAGGTAGCTTGCAGCATATGAGAAGAATTGTAGAAGTGCTGTAAATGACTTGTAGAAATCTTGCCAAAACTTCAGAAATGAAGAGCATAAATAAAAAAAATGAAAACAAAGGTAAGCGCTAACATTGTAATGCACTTATTAGTGAAAGCGCTAATGTTGTGAGTAAAACGGAAAGAAAATGCGATCTAAAATGCAGAGAAACTTCCGTGAATATGTTGCCAAGCAACGAAGCAAACAAAATGGAGGCACGTAACGTGCGTGAGGACGTTTTAACGTAGCGTGAAACAACACGTCGCGTAGAAAGAATGTACAGGTTGCTAGGCAATGGCGTTGCTCCTTCCCTTAACAGGCGATGATGTCAGAGATAGTCAGGCAATGGCGTTGCTTCTTTGCTTCTAAGCCGATGACGATCTTCGCTTCCAAGCCGATGACGATCTTCGCTTCCAAGCCGATGACGAGTGCGCTGATAAACAATGCGCCGCCTTGTCAAGGAGATGAAGGCTCGTGGAAACGTCGCGCTCGAAGCAGCCAGAAAATTAAAAGATGCCAAAGAGCTTTAAAGGTTAGAAAGCTGAAAAAAATAATGTTTAGAGTCCAAAAAGAAGGACAATCTTGGTAGATCCTTGGGAATATTTGCAGAAAACAAAGCAGGAAAATTCTTCAGTAGCAGGTAGTTTCTTCAAAGGCAAAAAAAAATAGAAGAAAAGCGTAAATATTTCCAAAATGGGTTCAAACTCCGCTCCTGTGCTGTAGATGGCTGGAGTAAGGTTGTCCTCGTCGCCAATTTTGTAATAATCCAGATAAGCTTGTAGTTTCAAGTAGGTTTATTTGACAGCACAGCATCCAGTCCTGACACAGCAGGATACAGGTTACAACTGATTAACAGTAGAGAATGCGGTATGAGCAAAGCTCTGTTAAGAATGTAGAATCAAAAGGAAACACAACATGGCACATGCAATTAAAGGAGTAGAAGCATAAATTACATAGGCACTTAAATGTACAGGATATAACAATGCCCCTATGGACTCTCCCCACAGGAAGCTAGAGCTAAGCATTGGGCTTCACATGAGGATGAGCCCGGGGGAGAGTCAGAAGAGAGGCCCCTGACAGAAATCTGAATTCCACGTGGTGGTCAGTGTATTAGAGGGGCCAACCAAGAAATAAGAAATCAGGGTAGCCTAAATGAAACACAAATAAGACATAAGGAAAGCAAAATGGCACCTTTACGCATGCATGAGGAAAGCAACGACGAGGATGTTCACCGTTCCCCCCAAATGCGCTGAATAGACAAACTGACCCCTAGAGAGATAGTGTCCAGAAAACAATGCGACCTTGAAGCACCATTTGCCAACTGCTGTCCCACTGGACCTAAAGGGAGGGCTACTATAGTAAACCCTGGGCAGAGAAGGGACCCTTTGAACCAGAAGCATGGCAGTCATGGAAGACTGCATCTGGCACGGAAGGGTAGATCTGCAACGGAACTCCTCCTTCATGCAGGAATGTCCGGGAAGACGGGAGCGCTACGTCGGGGAGGAACAGACGGAGCCGCTCCACGCCAAAGTATGTCCGATGCTGCACAAGGGTGTGTCAAGGACCATTTTTGTGACAAAGAAGGGCTTAAAAACAAACTGCCTCCATGGAAGGATGGGGCAGGAAAGTGGAGCTCATGCTTTGAAAAAAACATAGCGGGAATTAACCTAGCTACAGTTGAGGTCATAAGTCTACTCAGAAGCCTAACGGGAGAGCAGACAGACAGTGTGTTTTCCCAACACCGCATTACCGCAGTTACACCAACCAACACCGAGCATAAAGGGGCCACATTCAACTCCTTTAGACACCAGATAGGGACAGCCCAGACAACCCGACACAGGAGGATTGGTGGGAGAGAGCATAAAACCTGGAGAGACGTGACTGATTTTCTAGATAGAATGAGGGAACGATGGAGACAAGAGACAGGAAAGCCCTGGACCGGCACGGGCCCCCAGGCTGCATTCTTCTGTAACATCGTCCAAAAGGGACTACCCACTGAGATACAGAGCAGACTAGATGACGTAGTAGGGCTAGACACTCAACCTTGGTGAGAAATAAAGACCCACATATTAATTATCACCAAAAAAGATAAGAGAAGGACAAGGAAAAGCAGGAGCAAGCCCTAAGAGACGCAGCCAAGCTGTTCCAACAAAAAAGTTTAAACCGCCACCCTCGAGGGTACCATTGGCCAGGAACGTAAAAATAGTGCCAGTATTGAAAGGAGCCCTTCCTCCAAACCCCAGAGGGTATCCACCCAGTCCTAGTGGCAGAGGTCAAGGAAGTTAGCTATAGCCAGGCCTCATAGGGTGCTACTGCTGTCAGAGAATGGGCCTCATAGCCAACCGAAGCCGCCTAAAAAAGTATCACAAGCAGAAAGGAAAAACTACAGGACTCCCCCCACAAAATACCCATTCCCAAATTCAAGCCCAGATCAACACAAATACATCATGCAATCAGCCTCAGGGGAATCAGGCAACAGCCACCCCGCCGCAGCAGGGGCTGGGTGGTTGGCTGAGCACATGGCAACAGCCGTAGAAGACAAGAAGCCCAGCCCAGCAAGGACCAGGGCCACAGCCACAGCTGGGAGGGGTGTCTGGGGAGGCAATGCATTTGCACAATCGCAGAATGCAAACATGAGTAAGTCTCAAACTCCCCAACATGCAATATCCCCTTCATACCCTTTCCAGATACATTGCCATACCTGCACTCATGAACACCTTTAGGGCCGCTGTACACTATATCGATCGGGAATCCGCGCTAGAATTCACCATCCAGGTGCCCGCAGGGGCCTGGGCCTCTCTCTGCTGTTGATTCGCTGCGGTGGTTTGGCAGGCCACACCACCTACAATGAGAGGGCAGGGTGGCCCTTGACTGGTGCAAAAAATTCAGCACACAAGTCCACTCATCCAATTCCATTTTTGGACGAGCTATGTATATTAGTAGGCTAGGTTAATAGGGCCTCCTACCAAACGGAGGCCTTATTACAGTTTCAAAACGAGGCAGACTCTCCAGTGTCAGGAGCAATGTTTCCCACACACAGAGGACAAGGATTCCCTCAAAACTCTGAAGCAAGTAATGACATGACACACGGTCTGTAGAGAAAATCCATCAAAGCCATGAGCATTACCGGCATCGGGACAATCACGACGAGTCCGAACCGTGCACCGACTCTCTTCGAAAGCACACCAATCAAGCATCATCCCAATCACGCCCCTCGAGAGCCACGGAGCAGCCACAAACAACTTACTGACTGCCTCCAGTATACTACATTAGAAGCAGCATCGCCCAAAAGCATAGGTAAACTCCCAAAGGCACCTGCACAAAGAAGCCCACAAGTAGCCCAGAAAACTTCAACCTTCCAGAAAAAGGGTGGAACCCAATCCCCCAACACCATTAGGGAGAAGCTCACTGCATGCCAGGTGTTCAATGAGACCAGAGGAGAATGCACGTCACAATGGAAACATCGCCCCTAAAATTACACATCCATTTCACTTCACATTGCACACCGCACAGGCAGGTCAAAAGGATACCCCCACACCGATAAAATGCACACACTTACATTTAAAGGAAGCAGCACACAAAGAAAAGTGCTCTCCCCTGCCAGAGCGAGAGGAAGGGACCAAAGTACCCACAAAATAACCCTAAGACCACCTAACCTACCCATTTCCTCAAGTAGTGAAACCTTCTTCCAGTACCGCACTACAAAGTTTCGCACATTGCGAAGCTACAGAAAATGCTCCCAAAAAGGAGTCACATGAATTTCCTGAAAACTGTAGAACGATACTGGTTTTTCCAAATTAACCTACAACCCACAGCTCTTATCCAAAAGGTCTGCAATCGAGCCGCACGTGCACCGTCATGATTGTGGCCCAAAAAGGAATTCAACAAGACCCAATTGCTCAAGGAGGCAGACTGCAAGCTGCTTTTACGGACACTTTTTATCGACTCTTTATTTTGCACTGCACTAAGTCAAGACACCCCTGGATACCCAGAGAACAGGCATCACCTGTGGAGACCATCCCAAGACCTACGAATGTTTCCAAAGTTTTATATATATAGTTTTTAGTACACTCTCTGTCTAGCATGGGTGATTCTAGCACCCCTCTGAAGCCGGATATCTGCCTAGGTTCATGGAGCATACCTCGACATTCCTGCAGCACTTGTGTAGGGACCTCTCCCACCTCACTTACACTTACACGGAACTGAACTTTAGTATTCCTCACGCAGCGCACTCCTACACAACACATGGTATCAGCTAGGGCTGGGCGGACATTTCCGTTCCGCCCACGGAATGTGCGGATATTTGCCCCTTCCGCCTTCCGCAATGAAGGCGGAAAAACGGGGTAAATTTCCGCACACTTGGGGGCGGAACAGAAGTTGCCCGCCTGCCGCCTGCCCACCGCCCACCCGCCTCCTGGGGAGGAATGCGCATGCGCAGGCTCCCACGCATGCAAAGTTTCATGAAGCAGGCACGATAGAGCAGGAAGATGACCCCGCGATCAGGTAAGGGTTTCCAATCTTATTTTAGGCTTTTAAACTGTTAAATATTGCGGGCGGGAGGTGGGCGGACGGCGGGAGGAGGGGGGGTGGCGGGCGGGTGTCACGTAACGGAAATTTGCGGAGAGGCACGGAATTTGGTTCAATTTCCGTGCCTCTACGCGAAAGTCCCTTACGCGACTTCTGCCCACCCCTAGTATCAGCACATGACCACTGTAGGCACGTAAACCACACACAGGTCGTGTTACATAAGGGAATTGATACCCCATGCTGTAGGCGCAGACAGGCTGTACTTATTATCCCAAGAGATAGCCTGCGAAAAAGCAAACTGACTCCTCCACATAAACCTATGTAGGATTAGGCCAATATGCAACTCTATAGAGTAAGGTCACATAGAGCAGTAAACAACACCCCTCATGAGACCAACCCCACAGCACTATACCTTTTTTCCAAACCTAGCGACCATCATCCTATGCCAGGCACCACCATCCTATGTCAGGTACCCCCATCCTATGTCAGGCACCACCATTCGATGTCAGGTACCACCATCCTATATCACAGCAAACAAATGATAGATGGATGGAATGCTGGCAATGCAAATATTCTCCCCCAGTCAAGAGATCTGGGTTAAATCCATCATTCACTCCGCCACCCCAGTTCAGACATGGCCATATGCAAATCAGTCTTGACCCCGTGCCTCATGGGAACAGTCCAGACCGAACTGCCGTGTCAGGTCCTCCCTGGACTGGAAACAAGCATCCTGGGGGTTTCTAGGTATGTCACCCTTCTTCAGCCAGGCTAGCTTGAGTCCTGTGGCACAGCGAGCAAAGGACCCACGTCTGGGCATACCCATCCCACTTAGGGCAAAAAGTGTTAAAGCAAACAAGTGATAGACGGAATGCCGACAATGCAAACATTCTCCCCCAGTCAAAAGATCTGGGTTAAATCCATCGTTCTTTTGCCCACTACGCCACCCCAGTTGGACCCAGCCATATGCAAATAAGGGTTGTGCCTCACAGGCTCAAGGCTGATTTGCATATAGCTGGGCCAAACTGGGTTGGAATAGTGAGCAGAAGAACAATGGATTTAACCCAGATCTTTTGACTGGGGGAGACTGTTTGCATTGTCAGCATTCCAGTTTTCATTTCTTTGCTTATCACTTTTTGCCGTAAGTGGGATGGGTATGCCCAGACGTGGGACCCTTGCTCACTTCGCCAGTGGTTTCAAGCTAGCTTGGCTGAGGAAGGGTAATAATCACAAACCGGTCCTAGGATGCTTGTTTCCCGTTCAAGAAGGACCTGGCTTGGCAATTTGGGCTGGACTGTGCCCATGACGCACAGAGTCAAGACTGAATTGCATAAAGCTGGGTCTAAACTGGGATGGCGTAGTGAGCAGAAGAACGATGGATTTAACCCAGACCTTTTGACTGGGGGTGAATGTATGATTTATTCAGCATTCAATCCATCATTTGTTTGCATATCACCATCCTATGTCAGGAACCACCATCCTATGTCAGGTAACACCATCCTATGTCAGGTGCCCCCATCCTATGTCAGGTGCCACCATCCTATGTCAGGTGCCACCATCGTATGGCAGGTGCCACCATCCTATGTCAGGTGCTACCATCCTATGGCAGGTAACCCCATCCTATGTCAGGTGCCACCATCCTATATCAGGTGCTATCATCCTATGTAAGGTGCCACCATCCTATGTCAGGTGCCACCATCCTATGTCAGGTGCCACCATCCTATGTCAGGTACAATCACCCTATGTCTGGTACCACCATCCTCTGTCAGCCTCTGTCATCCTCTGTCATCCTATGTCAGGTGACACCATCCTGTCAGGTAACCCCATCCTATGTCAGGTGCTACCATCCTATGTCAGGTAACCCCATCCTATGTCAGCTGCCACCAGCCTATATCAGGTGCCATCATCCTATGTCAGGTGCCACCATCCTATGTCAGGTGCCACCATCCTATGTCAGGTGCCACCATCCTGTGTCAGGTACAATCACCCTATGTCTGGTACCACCATCCTCTGTCAGGTGCCATCATCCTATGACAGGTTCCATCATCCTATGTCAAGTGCCACCATCCTATGTCAGGTGCCACCGTCCTATATCAGGTACCACCATCCTATATCAGGTACCATCATCCTATGTCAGGTGCCATCATCCTATGTCAGGTGTCATCATCTTATGTCAGGTGCCGCCATTCTATGTCAGATGCCACCATCCTATGTCAGGTGCCTCCATCCTATATCTGGTGCCACCATCCTATGCCAGATGCCACCATCCTATGTCAGGTGACACCATCCTGTCAGGTAACCCCATCCTATGTCAGGTGCTACCATCCTATGTCAGGCAACCCCATCCTATGTCAGGTGACACCATCATCCTATGTCAGGATCCACCACAAATCCAATGTCTGGTGCCACCATCCTATGCCAGGTACCACCATCCTATGTCAAGTGCCATCATCCTATGTCAGGTACCACCATCCTATGTCAGATACCATCATCCTATGTCAGGTGCCATCATCCTATGTCAGGTGCCTCCATCCTATGTCCGGTACCACCATCCTATGTCAGGTGCCTCCAACCTGTGTCAGGTGCCACAACGGCTCTGTTCCTCTCCTGCGTGTTATAGATCTGGTTGGAGTGAACTACAGGAGGGTTCTAGGATTTCCCCATTGGAACCCAGTGCCACGCCCCTGACCCGTCTTTCCTCACAAGACCCTCAAGGCTTCTGGCTCCCTTAACAAGTCCGCTTACAGGAAGGGTCCCTGGTCCCGCACATGCTGCAGCGCACACACTGAGCATGCACACCCACAAACATGCCCAATGAGCACTGAGCTACTAATGTGACTGACTCACTAAAGGCAGTGGCATCTAATATCTTCATGTGTCCTCACTCTAAACTCTTCTAAACACAAGCAATCAAGAGCACAAACTTAACACAACTAATGCACAAAAGAAAATTAAGTACTAACCTACTAACTATTAACCTCTGATCTTAGGTTGCAGAGTGCAAAAATAAATAGGGGTTCTGCCCAAATCACCCTCCCATACCTGGGCAAGGTACATCCAAGGATGAAAAAGTAGAGAAAAAGGTACTGAGGGATCAATCAAGTGTTTAATTTCAAACAAGAAATAATTAATTATCCTGTTGATATACGTGTTCAAGTACAATCGCATTCAAGAATCCATATAGGCATATATACGGGTCATCAAAAAGAGTGGCGCATAGGAACAAACACATATGAAAACATATATATATATATATATACAAAAACACTACAGTATACACAATATATACAAATCACATATACAAACTGTACATTACAATTACTGTACTCTATCTATATATACATGTACCCTAAGACAATGTACAAAACTTAACGTAATATTCAATCCTAACTCCGAGTGATATACATCCCAAAGGAAGGAAGTCCCAATAAGTGCGCCAGAGCTGGGTTGCAGAGTAGCATATTAGTCACCGCAAAGTACTCGCCAAGGGTAGTAAGCACTAGGCCTGGGTGGTAAATGCCATTCCGTTGGCGGAATTTGGGTAATTTTGCGTTCCGAGGAGAACGCGAAATTGCCCAAAGTTCTGCGTTCCGCGACTTCGCAACAATTTTAGTTTTGCTTGTTTGCGTTCTCAAAATGCGTGTTCGAGCACGCAAACAGCAATTGCGAACAGTGAAAAAGCATTGTGAACAAGAAGTTCTGCGTGTTCTAGGAATTTCTGCATGCTCGTGGAGATTTTTTACAGTTTCGCGGAGATTTGCTTACAACTACAATTTATTTATTTAGTGAATTTAACATTTCCAACAGAAACATTTGACATACTGAGAATGAAGGAAGGTAGAACAACAAGATCGTGGGGCAGATTTACAAGGCCCTTGCGCCACTTTTGCGTCACTTTTCCGATGTTAAAAATGACGCAAAAGTGGCGCAAGGGCTTTCTAAATAAGCTCCGAGGTGTTTAACTCATATCAATAATTTAATGGCACCTTTCCTGTGAAGGGAGTTGCAAACAGACATATAACTCACTCTTGACAGGATTCACATATGACCTACAGGCCTGAAATGCACAAGTTATCCGAGGGATTATGGAGTTCACAAACCTAGTTTTCAAGTTTCTAAATGTATTTCTTAGTTCCTTTGAATTTGTGTAGAGGGAGGGGCGAGGAGACAGAAACCCTCCCTCTCGAATGCACCGCCGCCATCCCATCCGAAGCATGTGTGAAATTAAAATATTGTCTCAGTGTGACTGTAACAGCTGCAGCCATCTGTCCACCTAGTGCTACACAAGACTTTTGTGTCCTCCATTCTCATTCAGGGCATCCTCTGTAACACATTTGACATGCTCGGTCAGTGCTGACTGTGCACATTTGCAGAGCAGTTTATTTTATTAATACGTTTTTATAGCGCTAGCTAGACCCGAAGGTATCAGAGCGCTTTACATATAATGCAAGATCATTAGATTGAAGTACATGCAAAAAAACAGACAAAGAAAATCGTTCAGCCGCAGCGGTAGTTACAGTATGAAGACATAGGAACCGCTTATTTAACCGCTACAACTGGTCAAGGCAGAGTGGGTGTGATGCACACATATTGCATTAAATGTTGCCTGTACACTATCCTAAAATGTAACATACTGCACTTATTTTTGGCCCTCTTTAGAAGTTTGTCAGAATAGGAGAGGGTATTTACCATTTAAGGTAAACAGCCTTTGCCCCAGGAGGATGTATTTACCACGTGCAGTAGATGTCTCCTATTCCGAGTTATCAACAGCACAAGGAGGCACACCATGTGTATGCAGGCTCTAAAACACCAGATTCCGCATGCTTTCCCTTTTTTGAAGGCCTTTTCCACAGATAACTATCAGCAGGCTGGCCTGCCGAGGGTTAACGGTGGAAAACTGAGAAACTGTGAAAATTATTAGCCAATTCGTAATCCCCATCTCTCTACAGACAAGTGTTTGCAAAAGCATTGGAATTTAGGGTCTTATTATGACTACAACGGTCTGATGGACCCCGTAGCCACGTTGACGGTGCGGGCACCACCGCACCAGTGGTCTGACCGTCTCTTACGAGTTTGGCCGTCGGACCACCAATGGACCGCTTCAACCGCCGGGGTTCCATGAGCCTCCGTGGGTGTTGCAGCGGTGTAAGATCACAATATGCTGACGGGCGACCCTGCGGCACTGCCAAACATATTACGAGTTTCCTCACCCCCACCCTTTTTGTGGCAGTGAGCCTGGCATGAAAAGGGGGCTCTGAGGAAACAAAGAAGGCTCTACGGGACCCCCTGTTGACTCAATGCCTGGGGATGCATGCAGAGGGGCAAATGGTGTGCCCCCCCATGTGTCTGTGCCCCCTGTTCCCGCACGGCGTAGACTTCATAGTCCATGCCATACAGGAACAGGCTTTTGCCCACCAGACCAGAAGACAACTCCTAATCTGGCGAGCCGCTAGCGGCCGAGTTTGGTGGTCACGTAGCGGGTGCTGGCGTGGCAACCCGCTCCAAGACCACCAAACCCATAATCAGGCCCCCGGTCTTTAATTCGCAATGAGGGCCTAAAATACTATTTATGAAAACATAAATGTGTGCCTTGTCCCAGCTTTGCTAGCTTTGTGCTCCTTGGCCTTCTAGGTTTCCCCTTCTCTGTGATTCCCTGCCTGACTTTTATTGTTGTCAGTAAACACTTGCAGGCTTCACAATGGCATGTGTGCATATTTTCTTTGACACATATAGAAGTAAAGACATGTCAGGTGTGCTCTGCTTGCACTATGCAAATACTTAACCGTCTGCTAAACTGGCACTGGGCTCATACACAAAAATTTCAAAGAAAAAATATTGTGATACAAGAATATCTTTTCAAGAATATTGTAATGTCAACAATTGTCAGCTTTAACATTACAGGGAAGAATAATGCTTTTTAAGTTTTTTTTTTAAATATTTGTTCTTAATATTGTTTAAACATTGTTTGATTTAATGTTGTTATTTTAAGTTAATCCATTTGTGTATATGATTTATTGTTTTGTTTTTTAGTTAGTTTAAATATTTAGAATCGGGATGCGTGGTTTATAGGAGAGTAAGGCAGAGAGTATTTTCATGTTACTTTTTTTTAAAGAATTATGACGTTTGTTTGAGATGTATCATTTATGTTTTGATTTTTTTGTATTTGAATGTACATGTTTAATGTGTATTTATTGATGCTTGTTATTTGGTTTTAAATCATTAAAAGGTTTTAGGAGTAGAATGTTACGTTTCTATAGGAACTGGGTGGGTAGTTCTTAAAATGTATGTTCTCGTTTTTGGCAATATATTTTTCAATATTTGTTTTCTAATGTATTTGTAATTAATTTTTTCATAATTGGAAACTATTTTAGTGGTTAATCATTTATATTTTATTATACTATGATGATATTTTATTGGTTGAATATAATATATTTTTGTTAGATAGTAATATATGTATTTATATATATTTAAAACAAAGACTTTGCATTTTTTATTTACATTTTCCCAAAAATGCTTTGCGTGGTATATTTTTTATTAATTTATTTTCGTGTTTTTGTAGGATGTGAATTGTTTCATTTTTTAAACGCATATATATATTTTTATCTTATATATATTTTTTAACATATTTGTATTATCATTATCATATATTTCATTGCAATTATACGAGGAGAACCCCCCAACCCACCCTCTCTATACAATTAATATGCATCCCATAAAATAAAATTACTATATATTGCCATCTGAAAAGCAAAGGGAAGAAAACGGTATACTCTTTAAGAATATATCTTCTAAGAAAAAAATCCTACGCCTTCTGAAAGTGCAAGTGCCTATTTTATATAATTTATAACATAGCTTTAGCCGACTCACAACCTCAGCCACCCAGTTCCATCCACTCTAAAATTAGGGCCCACCTCAACAGGCCTTTTTTCTAAACCCTGTTCCCCTTTCTTAGAATAAACTGCAAGAACCCAGATTCACCATTGCCAAAAAACAGGGTGGGTTAATATCCAGCCAGGCCGAAGCGATACACAATCGAAAGATGGTCATAGTTATGAATAAAAGCACTCTGCCTCTGGCACACCTCACCCCCTCTCAAACACCCAGCAGGATCACGGCAGGTGTCAAAGATATTCTCATGTTTAATTTCCCCTTAAAAGATTTTGAAATGTCTTCCTTAATAGTTATATGTACACTATCTGCACCCCTTTGTTGGCATCTAAGGCATTGTGATCTCTTACCGTCCCCCCACTTAATGACTCTGCTGGGGGTATAATAAAGATTAAAGTATGTTTTATAATATTCCACCTACAACATAGAGGATAGTAAACTGGTTTGTGTCATCAAGAAGGATTCACGGAAATCGGATTCCGGTATGGTCAATTTCTATTGCCATGTCTGAGAATGTTTATCTAGGTCGTCTTTCAAGAATTGATTAAGAAAGGTATAAATAACCCCAATGGGACACTTATGCCCGCTAACAAATAAGTCCATCAGATCGAGCCTTTGGAATCCTACCGGACCTTCTCCATCGCGGGTCAAAAAGTCCTTTATCTGAAGATACTTAAAAAAATCTCTTTGACCAATATCAAAGTCGTTCTTGAACTCTTGAAACGAGATTACCCCCGTAGGAGAAAAAATGTGCCCTACCCTGTTTACCTCAGCCCTCACCCAATCTGAAACATATTGGTCAGCAAAAATCCCCGGTAGACTACTTTAATTGCCCATTGGGGTATAATAATTTGATCTTCCTATCTCCAGTAAATTACTGAAAGCTGACCAGACTTCAAAAGCATTCTGAAGGGTCTTCAAACGCACTCTCTTAAAATAGTTAAACTTGATTTGTCTCCAAAGACTTCCCCGTGCATCTTCACCTATCAATATCTCGAAGGGTGAGGGAAAATAATCAGCCGCAACTTGAACCTAAGATTTTTCTTGCAGTAGTACCAGACAGTTCTGGAACATGGTGGCCCAATAATATAATTTAAGGTTTGGTAACCCCCAGCCCCCTCTGTCCTTAGGGAGTATCAAAACGTTTAGAGCCCTTCTGGGTTTAGAATATGCCCAACAAAATCGCAAAATCAGCTCTTCCAATCTCTTTAACCATATATTCTCACTTTCTAAAGGGCTGGAGCAAAAAAAATAAAAATGTTGGGAGAAAAACCATTTTAATTACATTGCACCTCCCTACTAGAGATAGGTGCAGGTTATTCAATCTGCACAAATCACTTTTTGCTTTTCCTATAACAGAGTCAAGATTTTATTTGACCATACCTTCTAGGTCAGAGGCAATGGTCATTCCTAGATATATTGCACTCATAACAGCACGCAGATCAGAGATAGTAATTCCTGTATTAACAATAATTCCCTTATTTAATGAATAGCCTGAGATAAGCCTTAAGCGAGCTGCTTCTTTCTTTATCTCCACCAGGGCTGGAGCTGGGTCTGGTGACACGAGCGCTAAATCATCTGCATAAGCAAGGGTGTTGGTTTCCCATCCTCTAAAGGACATAGGGGGGATTTGAGTATTTTTCTCAAGCCTGCGTATAAATGGATCAATATATAACGCAAACAAGAGTGTGGAGCAGGGGCACCCCTGCCTCGCCTCCCGAGAGATCTTGAAAGACTCAGAGAGCCCTCCGGCAACAAACACTTTCGCGTCTGGGTTATAATATAGAGCCTTCACTGCTTGTAGAAACCCTGTCCCAATGTTAGTTTTTCTTCATCACAGCCCATAGATATTACCAGGAGACCCTATCAAATGCTTTTGCCACATCCCACAGTATCAAAGCATCATAAAAGATGGTAATTACCCACCTAATATGATCAGTAGTGCCTCTCCCAGGTATAAACCCATGCTGCCATCCGGATTCCACCTTAATAATAATTGGAGATAAGCGAGAGACCAGGATTTTCGAATACAATTTGGAATCCCTATTGATCAGAGTAATTGGTCGTTAAGAGCCAGATTCCGAGACAGGCTATAATTTTTTGGGGAAAGAAAACTATCTTTGCAAGCGACCAGGAGCAAGGCAGACTAGCTCCAATAAAGATTTGAGCAAACAACGTGGTTAGGCAGTCATTTAGCTCTGGTGCAAACACCCTATAAAATTCAGAAGGTAAGCTGTCAGTATCAGCAGCTTTACCTGTAGACAGACTAGACACTGGGGTTAACATTTCTTCCACCAAGGGGGTCCTATCCAGGCCTTCCTGTTCTTCTTCACTGAATCTGATAGACAGGACTGAGTCCAAATACCTGCATGGAACTACGTCCTCGCCCTCGATTGTTTCTAAATATAAGGATTGATAATATGTTTTAAATACCATCCAAATTCCTGCAGGGTCAGAGACCAAACCCCTGACAGGATCTCTTATTTCTCGAACCTCATTTTGCCCGTCCATCTGCCTAACCCTGGTGGCTAGATGACGTCCAATATGTTTGTTGCGTTCATACGATTTCTCCTTCCATTTATTATATTTGTCAGCTGTTTTTGTCACAGTAATCTGATTAATCGCTGCTTTAGCTAGAGCTACCCCCATTTGTGCCTCCAGGATGTTATCCTTCTGTTGAGTGGCGATTATTAACTTCCTTTCTTCCGCAGCCAATGTGGAATAAAGGTCCTGCATTCTTTTTTCCTTTTTTCCCCTGCTTAGAGTGAACTCACACACAAATCCAGGCTTTCAAAGCTTCCCACAATACACCCAATTGCATGCTCCCCATATTCTTCCTGAGGAATGTCAGAATCCATTTCCGCATATGGCGCAAACATTCTTTATTTCCAACACTAGGGGATTATGGTCAGACATGACCCAGGGGATAGATTTTAATGTTGCATTCCTGCACAAAAGTATGAGAGACGAAAAAAATCAAATTGTGCAGGCGACAATGTGGTGCTGAAAAGTAGGTATACCCCTTTTCCTTCAGCCTTTTTTGACTGCCATACAACCGACAACCCATGATCTTTACAAAACCCTCTAAGGAATTGAAATACTTCAGATTACCTTCCGTAGTATTTAGAATGCTCCTCACATGACCAGTCCGCAGGCAGATTAATATTCAGATCTCCACAAAAAATAGGTAGCGGCCATAATGCCTGTTCGTTGGAAAGTCAGTCAAATAATCCGGGATCATCTGATACACACCCATAAACTGAACACAAGGTGATTTTCCCCCCAGCAGATTATTATTCTACAATGACCCACCTCTCATGACTATCAGAACGGAGTTGTTTAAAAAATCCTGATAAACTGCGAGCTAGGACTGCCACCCCACAGATAGGTGTCCCTTGCGATGTCCCACCCAGCAAGTTATACCCAAGCGTATAGAGCAATGATAACTGTGACCCTTCAATAGTCTCCTGGAAACTTATAATGTCAGCCTTTAATGTTTGCAATTCAAGAGCAACTCTTGATCTTTTTTTTAATCATTAATCCCGCCGATATTCAGAGTTGCAATTCTCAGCGTATTTATTTTTCCCAATTTTAAAACCACCAACCAGTCAACAGTTATTATCTCTAAACATCTATCATTCAAGAAATTCAGTCTTTCCCCCTTAATAATACATCTCAGAGACATTTTTTTTAAATTATGCAGCACCCAATCCCTCTCCCTCCCATAGCCACCCGATCCAGTCTCCATCCCTCCCACACAAGATGCCACCCCAACCCCACCACCAAACAAGCAATCAGGCTGCATGCCTGAGTGATGACACCAGAGGGAGCTATCATCCCCCACCACCCCCCCCAAAAAAACAAAATAATCAACCTAAAAAAGGGAAGAGGCCAGGACCATAGGTAAAAAGTAGATTAGCCCTAAAACCTCAATCCTAGAGGGCAGACAGTCCGTTTGGCGAATAAAGCCAAGACTTCACCCCTGACTTTACCCCCTAACGAATCCAGGTATTTTTATCCACACCAGCACCCGACCCTCACTAATCTCTTTTAGTTACTTCTGGGCCTGCATCTCAGAGTTAAAGCTAAAGATATTACCCATATACACAACTTTTAACCAGGTAGGATTTTGGAGATGCACTTCGGCCTGACTTTCTGAAAAGGGTTAAAGAGTTATCGTAGCCGCCATCATCTCTCTACTGTGGCATGTGCAAAGTCAGGTCTCACAAAAAATGCGACACCCTCAAACTCACTCTTTGCATTGGGAGAGTTAGACCATATATTTCTTGACGGAACAAAACGTTTCCGAAGTAGACCAGTAAAGCCCTAGGTCTCTCCGGGTCATTGGGCCGTTGTTTTTGTGGGCCTGTTGGATTTCCATGTCCCAGTTCCAACTGGATTTTTCCGGGAAGGCTCCTCTCAATAACTTAATTACATAGGCTCTTGCATCATGTCCCTCCACCCCCCTCAGGAATCTCCAAGAATCTCAGGTTATTCCTTCGTTGTCTATTTTCTTGATCTTCAAGTTTCCAGAGGACATCTGCCATAGTGGTTTCCTGAGCGGTTTTAAGGATTTTAAGGGCGTTCATCTCGGTCTCTAGGCACTCTCCCTGTTCCTCAACTATAGTGATTCTTCCAGCAATGTCAGAGCATGTTTTGTTTACTTTCTTTATTGTTCCATTTTGTTTTTTTGTGGCCAGTCATGCACGACGACTTGAGCTCCATGTTTCTTCCTGAAATTGCTTTATGGATTGGAGGATTATAGCCAATGTTGTTTCTACTGTAGAGGAACCCAAAGACATGCCCCCCTGATGGTCCAATGTTGTCCTTTGTGGTCTCCATTGTCACCTTTGCCGAGTATACCAGTTGGGTTGCGGAATAGTCACAGCATAGTTTCTCCAATGACCGCCCCCTCCTGCTCCTGTCAGTATCTTCTCCAAAGCTTTTCCTTCCTTATTTCCTCATTTTTTTTACCTCCACTCCATGATTTTGTGCGTTGTGTTAGACATACTGCATTATCGGAACACTACTAGTGGAGGAGTGGAAAACGGACTCATCGGTTGAGGATAACACATTTTACAAATGTTTGAGAGATCTGACTGATCAGTCATAGAAAAGAACTTCTCTCCCATCTCGGTAGTCCTGACCGTGGCTATCAACTCACCCCCTTTCAAATTCCCGCTCTGTGCTCCTGTCAATAATGCTCCTGGATAAGTACCTGTATTTCCAGCTGGCCGACCCCCCCCACCGTGTTATTAGGCATCAGGTTTAGATCCTGGAATCTAGACAGATGCTTATCTTATTAGCCTGCATCCCACTTTCCGGGGATTGATTTGTACCCCCCGAAGCACCATCTGCATTGACTGGATTGCCTGAAATCGGAACGTGAGAGATCCTGGACTTAAACAATATTGACAAGGTGGCAGCAAGGTCTACAAGGAGGTCTGTTAAATTTACATTCTGCAAGTGGAACTTTAAATGGATGCACTGAATACATTTGAATATGTACTATAGAAAACAAACTCTTGATTAATATGAGTGATGCATTGTGATTTTGTTTCCCAGTCACGTGATGGAACAGATTTTCAAGCACCTGTGTCGTGTTATTTCACAATTGGTGAAGCTCTGTACCTATGATTAAGGCATTTTGCCGAAATGCATCAGGACTATGAGAGGATTATGAGAATGCTGCCATGATTGCTATTTTCAAACACAAAAAAGGCCATGGGTCCACAGGGACGGTGCCAAGTGTAATGAGGTATACTCAACCATGTACTAGAGGGGGATCCCTTTTAAGGACGGTTTCCCTCAAACACCAAGGGTGTCATGCGTCATCATAGGTGTGCCTCCTCGCGTAGAAGACCTAGTCTCTACATGGGCTACAACACCCTCGCTGCGAGGGAGGAGCACAGGGATGTTTTAAGATTAGATGAGATGGGTTCAACTAAAACCCTATGTGAGCTTTCTGTGTTTGATAGGTAGTGCAGTGCTGAAGTGAACGTGATTAAAACTGACTACAAGTTTAGCTATGTGGCAACTTTATTCGGCTACCTTGTGACAGGATTGAAAACAGATAGCTGAAAACACAGATGCCGTCATTAGAGGCTTCTGTGTTAGTGTAAGACCAACATGTTTCGGCCTGGTCACCTATCAAAGTATCACGGCCTTCGTCAGGGTCGAGCATACAGCTATTGCAACAAAGTGAAATATGTGCACATGTAAAAGAAAATGTGCACTATCGACGGTGTGTTATACTGAACCAGTTATCCTGATGTTCAGTATTTTCAACTTTGGAACCTGTGGTAAAACAAAGAACAATGTGCTCTGTTTAAGAACATGTGCAGTGAAGACAGTGCAAAGAATGCATGGTTGAACTCTAAAAGAAAGTGAACCGCTCAATAGTCAGTGACATTGGACAACATGTAACTACTCAGTATACATGAAAATACATACATAGATGTGTGACTCACCATCAATAGTTTTAGAATTCACCACATCTGTCCTGGCCAGTTAGCCAAAGGGTACATGCCCAATCCAACCCAGCAAAAAAGGGTTGGTGTGTGAGGGAAACCGTCCTTAAAAGGGATCCCCCTCTAGTACATGGTTCAGTATACCTCGGTACACTTGGCAACACCCCTGTGGACCTGTGGCCTTTTTTGTGTTTGATATTAAGAGTGGGGAGGTGGCCCACGCAGGTCCTTAAATCTCCTTTAGCCCCCTTAGAGTGTAATCACGATTGCTATTTTGCCAAAAAACGATGTGATATTACAGTTGAATTGGACTCAGCAACGTTCTTTATGGATATAAGAAATTGATTTCCGTCCCTGTCAGCTGAGGACGCACTGCAGGGTCGGGGACCCCGACGACAGAACTTGCTTTGTGTATATACACACAAATATATATATATATATATATATATATATATATATATATATATATATATATATATATATATATATATATATATATATATATATATATATATATATATATATATATATATATATGTTAAAATGAATTAAAAATATTTAATTTTAAGGCAATATATTCAATTAAATAGGTATATAATAATAAATATCACTTTTATTATATTATATTTTAATATGAATGTTTTTTAATTTATGATAATTTTATATAATTAATTTGATTTAGGTGGTAAATTTTATCTTTTTTTGTTATAATAACAAAATGTTGCTGTTGATATTTTAGACATCTACATTTTTATTATGTTTAGTAAGTTTTATTGAGGTGCAATACTTAAGGGCCGAGCACGATGTCGGGCAGAAAGCTTCTGCCCGACACCATCTAGGAATCAGGACCGACCGACTCGCGGTCAGCAGTTCCGCCTGCCACATTTTGATGCGACCGAACACTGTTCGGTCGGATTCCCATTGTTTCCTAGGGGAGCTTGTGTCCTGCCTAACAACTGGCTGTAATACAGGCTCCTATGGGAAATGGGGTGTGCGTGTATAACACTGAGCCCTGTCACGGGCACCCCACGGTGTCTGCCACAGAGTGCAGGGTTTTGCAGGGGCGTCCCTTAGGTAACCCCTCTACCCCCAACCGGAGGCCGCAGGATGAAAGGGGCCCTGTTAGGTGCCTCAAAAGTTACTTTCAGACAGTTTTTTCATGTTGGACAGGCCGACGCAGAAAGGCTGTTGGAAACTGGCATTGTAATCCTGAGGATGGAAACGCTCTCCATAGGGGTGTACGATGCGGTTCCAACTGACACAAATACTCTGAGAGCCGGTCCGAACAAATTCGGAATGACCGTGTGGTTTACCTTTAGACCGTGAGCATCGTAATCGGGTGGTCAGATTGTAAACGAGCCGGTCGGAAGGGCTTCCACACAGTCGAGGAGATTCTGACTGTTGGGAGGAGGCTTTCCGCCCGACATCCTAATCGGCACCTATGCGTTTCTTTATTTTTGTTTTTAATATTTGGGTATGTCAGATATTTTCAGATAGTAACATTTTTGCAGTTGATATTATTGTTTTTTTTAATGTAGCATAACGATATTAAGGTAATGTATATTTTTTTCAATATTTGTTTGTTTCTGTATTGTTTTCCTCGATAGTCTGTCATACAGTCGGCGCTTGCTTACTGCTGGAACCCAGTTGCAGCCTCATTGCTTCGAAGAGACCTGGAGACGCCAGAATATTGTTTCATGGACCTTTTTTTAGGTTGGACTTGTTCATGGGTGTTTGGGTTCTGACGACTCTCACCCACTTGGATCTTCCCTCAAAGACACGTGGACCCGTGGCATGGGTACTTTATGCGTCAGACTCTAGTCATACACTCACTGTGATGGCATTATGGATATAAAACATAAAAGTCAACATCCAGTGCTTTGGAAAAAAAGGAATTGTAAAAGCATATTCAGAATCAAACTGAGATGCAAGACAATAGACAGATAATCTACATTGTTAACCACATAATATCTTTCTTAACCATGAGAATTTACAGAGTGAAACATAAAAATAAAGTGAAGCTGGCTTTGCTGATAGTGTGAAGCACAAAGAACCTAAGAGCCCACGCAGTGCGAGCAGTCAACACAACGGTATAAGCTGCACGAACAACAGCTGAAACGGAGGTGGAATCTGCAGATGTTAATAATAGAGACATTGAAAGGGAAAACATAAAGCTTTCTTTCACAAGGATGTTTGTACCGAGCACATCTTTTTTGCTGTACTGGCAAAGACTCTGGAAAGCGTGAGATGGTGTCTTTATTGACAACTTCTTGATTGTCGGCTTAGCTGACAAAAACATGACATCATGAAGATGATGCGGCTATTATGAACTGGACTGCCGATGTTATTAAACGCTCATCAGACCAATCAATCAATCAGTGGATTATAAAGCGCGCTACTCACCCTCGAGGGTCTCAAGGCACTGGGGAGGGGGGGGGGGGGGGAGCAGCTCTGGGTAAGTCGAAGAGCCAGGTCTTGAGGTCCTTCTTGAACATGTGCAGGGTCGGAGAGCATCTGATGTTCAAAGGGAGCTTGATCCAGGTTTTTGCTGCGTTGTAGGAGAAGGATCTCCCGCCTGTTCTGCAGATGCTTGAGACCTCTGCAGGGCGAGGTCGTCGGAGCAGAGGTTCCTCTTGAGCACGTGAAGGATACTCTCTTGTTGAGGTATTTGGGTCCGATGTTGCAGAGGGATTTGTAGGCGTGTCAACTCTGTTGACAATGAAATGGCGGCCAACCTTACAAAACTCGGGGTGATGCTTGGCAGAAAGGTTGACAAGAAATGGAGCTGGTCCTTGGGTGGACTCCCCATCTTTAGAAGCACAAGTACCTTAGATTCTGGTGCAAGGTCTTGTCTTATCGTCTACATCTCCAGTCATTAAAGCCAAGGAGTGATTCCTTGATTACCGCATTTCAATCTTTACATCATATATTACAAAATCCAACTCTTTCTCCTCCTCTCACAGTGATGAAGGCCAAGTTTATCCCAACAATCAGCTTTGGAATGGAAGCTTTTCTGAGAAAGTTTGGGTCCCTTCTCAACTTTTCACAAGACAAGGTATTTTGCCTCCTCTTTCAACACCTTCAAAACGCATCTCTATCCCAGATCTTTTGGAATTCGGCCTGATTAATCAAGAACTAGCACAAAAAGGCTCCATACTGAAGTAAATGACTTAAAAGCAAAAGAGCTCTGGGAACAGACATGACCTAATCATTTTTCTAAAGGAGCCCTAAACAAACAAATAAAGAGGATCACATGGAACAGGGACAAACAAGACAACATCAAAAGAAGCCAAGTGGGGTTGACTATTAACTTCTCAAAAGAGCCCGTCTGCAGCCACACCTAGCAGTCTTAGCTAGAGCCTTTAAAGTTGCTCCATCTTGGCTTTGGTTTGTGTCAAACAACTGACCGCCTTCCTGAAGGGCGCCCGAAACCGATCACCGCCAAGTGTGGACTTTGCACCAACATGAAGAAAGCTTGACTCACATCATCGATTTCTTCTATGCTACTACTTGAATGCAGGGTTCTCCTGTGGGAATTCCTTACCAGGATGATAGTAGACCACGCCGACATGCATTACGGCTGTGTTTGAAGGGCACAACCCCCAGGGGATGGCAGCCTTCAGAGGAGTCATTAGAAAGCGGGCAAATTATTGACAGCTAAAGGCTTGACAATTGCTCTTCAGTCAACACAACCAACAATTCGAGCAGTCGAAACAGGCTTGTAATATTGCATTTAATGTATGCTTCCTTGGGTGTGGTTCGCATCCGTATCTCCCCTTTTTTACTCCAGAATATAAAGGGAGCATGAATAAATGGCTGTGGCGATACCATTTACAGTAGAGCACAGTTCTATCTCTGCACCTCACAGTGAAACTTGAACCACGCCTTTTCACGGATGTATGACGTTACAACGCATACTTTTACAACGCATACCTTTACAACGCATTTTTTACAACGCAACATCCATTACAACGCATTCCATTACAACGCATGCCATTACAACAAATTTTTAAAAACTACCTTTACAACGCATTCCATTACAACGCATACTACCTTTACAACGCATACCATTACAGCGCATACCATTACATTGCATGCATGGTAAGTATTGGATAGTGTAGGGGTAAAAATTACTATTCTAACTCTAGGGGCGTGCAACAGTAGGGTAAGTGTTGGATAGTGTAGGGGTAAAAATTACTATTCTAACACCAGGGGGGTGCAACAGTAGGGTAAGTGTTGGATAGTGTAGGGGTAAAAATTACTATTCTAACTCCAGGGGGTGCAACATTAGGGTAAGTGTTGGATAGTGCATTGTGATGGTATGCATTATAATGCTATGCGTTGTAATGACTGCGTTGTATTGACATGCGTTGTAGTGGTATGCACTGTAGTGTCATGCGTTGTAATGGTTGCGTTGTAATGGCATGCGTTGTAATGGATGTTGCGTTGTAAAGGTTTTGTTGTAATGGTAGTGCTTTGTAAACATTGCGTTGTAAAGGTTGTTTCCCCCTTTATACTTTATTTTGTAAGTATGCTGCGAGAAACCCCGAATAAGACTATTAAGCAATGTGAATATAAGGTAGCCTCTCGGCTAGCGTCAGTTCTTCATGACCACCTGTTCTTTGTACTTTATAGGCTCGGCTTGCCCCAAATTCCTTGCATTTTTGTAAAGGAAAACCAGGAGCTACGACATCAGGCGCCGGCGAGGCACTTAAAACAGAACAATTAAGTGACAGAAGACCAGCCCAAGCACTTTCCTTTCACTTCTCCCTGCCCCTCATGCTAAAACTATTAGTCTGTAAAAGCCGCTGGACAATGCACCCATTAGTTTTTGATATGTATTTTTTACATTTCATTAAATTATTTTAACATTTCAATGTTTGCACTGTGTCATAAAAAGTTTTATGGATTTAACTAACTGAAATAAACATACTTTGATATGACAGTCATGTTTATTCTTATCCTCAACTAGCACAAAACTAAACATTACAGAAAAAATATTTTTAACTTCCTTCTGGTTTGAAGTATGATTCACTCTAAAAAGCAATCAATACCCATGTTGGGTGGCTTTATTTAGTGTGGGCGAGATACAGCCTTTGCTGTCTTGCCTTCCTCATGTTTTGCAAAAAAAGCATATAAAAGTACATATATATATATATATATATATATATATATTACCTATTGGCGGTCGCCAGTAGGTAGTTATAGTTAGGACCAAGTTTCCATAGGAAAAGCATTTTTTCTTTTCCCAATAACTTTAGTACCGTTTGACGAATCTTCGAGAAATTTTCGAGACTAGTGAGGCGCTCCAGTAAGCTCCTATTAAGAAAGTTTCGGGGTGATTCAGCAAGCGGAGCCTGAGAAAAAAGGGGGGTCCCAAAACATGTTTTCTACATGTTAATTCCCATAGGAAACTTTAGACACGGCTACCGCCCGAACTGCTGAACGGAATTACACCAAATTTGGCAAAAAAATAGCCCTTATTTCAGAGAGAACTCTTTTTGTTAAATGGTGTAAATCCATTCAGTAGTTCCTGAGAAATTTAAAAAAAAGTCGTCGAAAAAGGCATTTCCCAAAGGAAACTTTAGACACGGTTACAGCTCGAACTGCTGAACGGAATTACACCAAATTTGACAGAAAGGTAGTGCTTGGTTCAGAAAGCACTCTTATTCTTAAATGGTGTAAATCCGTTCAGTAGTTGCTGAGAAAAAAAAAATAATTATCGCTATATAGAGGCATGGAGGATCCGCGCACCCTGCCGATCAAGAGCTGCATGCTAATTGGCTGTCAACACCAGGGAAACAAACGTGTAAAACAAGATAAGGGGGCAGGGTAGAAACACCCTAACTCCCTAGGCCTGCTTAGGGGGTCCTTCAAAGACCCCCAGGGCCACAAAAAGCATTTTTTTTTTAAATCGGCGAGATGTGAGGAGGATCCGTGGATCCGGCCGCAAAAAGTTTAAAAAATGAAGCTCAGGCTTCCATGCTTCGTTATTAATTAGCCCCCGGGTGGGCCAAGTCCTGGGGGCAAGTAAAATAATATGTGGGGGGGCCCCAATCCCACCCACACTGCCCCGGGGACCACCACCCCCGGGGCTTTGTTTGTTTTTGTGGGGGGCCTCCAAGCCACCCCTTTCAATAATACATTTGTGGGGGGACACATGGCCACCCGCTGCCCCAGGACCGCCACGCCCCAGGGCTCTTATTTTTGTAATAATACCTGTGTAGGGGGGCTTGTGTCTCCCCACACGCCCCGGCAACCGCCACCTCCCCGGGGCTCTAATTATTCAAATTTGGGGGTCTGTGACGAACTCCCAAGCCCCGGGGACCACCACCTCCGCGGGGGCTTTGCCAATGGTGGGAGGGGGGCCGCGCGGGACCACCATCCCCCAGGGCCGGCTCCTGCAGTGTCCCGGGGTGCCCATCCACGGGACACTGCTGCTTGGATTCCTCACTCTCGATGAACAGACAAGTCAACGCCGTTTCTTCATCTTGCTTCAACATTCTTCGCATGCTCAAAAAAACATTTCGCTGGATCCCCACCGAAACTAGAAAAACGGTCACCCACGCACTGGTCACGAGCCGCCTGGACTACGGAAACACCCTATACGCCGGTACCACCGCAAAACTCCAGAAAAAACTCCAACGCATCCAGAACGCTTCAGCCAGGCTCATATTAGACATCCCGCGTAAAGAACACATCTCTGGTCACCTGAAAAACCTCCACTGGCTCCCCGTCAATAAGAGGATTACTTTCCGCCTCCTAACCCACGCACACAAAGCACTTTACGAAATGGACCCGAATGCCTCAACACACGACTGTCCTTCTACACCCCCTCCCGCCAGCTACGATCCTCCAACCAAGCCCTTGCCACTGTACCTCGCATCAACAAAACCACCATGGGAGGTAGATCCTTCTCCTACCTGGCAGCTAAAACCTGGAACTCACTTCCCACTCACCTTCGCCTTACTCAGAACCACCTAGCATTCAGAAAGCAACTTAAAACGTGGATATTCGACAAGTAATTCCCCACCCTTCTTCAAGCGCCTTGAGACCCTCTGGGTATGTAGCGCGCTATATAAATCTCTTGACTTGACTTGACTTGACTTGCCATGACAAGGCGGGAGCCACGCTGCTCCCGCCCTGTCATTGCAAACTCTGCTTTGCTTCATTGAAGCGAGAGTAGGGAAACCTGCTCTCACTTCAATGAAGCAAAGCAGAATTGCTTTTCCACACGGGGAGCTGCATGTCAGCAGCTCCCCATGTGGAAAAACAATGCCAGCTCCTGCGGGGCGCGGGGAGCCGGCGGGACCATGGGGGCATTGGGGCTCCAGTAAGCGCCACAGAGCTGCGTTGCAGAGTGGTGTAAAAAGGGTTGTGACCTGGGCCACCTCTCTGTAACGCAGCATAGTGGCGCTTACTGGAGGTACCTGGTGGGCTAGTTGACCCCCCGGGACTCTCAGGATTGAAGAGGAATTAATTCCGCAGCCTAAAACGCGCCAGAGGGCGTGTTTGCACACATGTCACCTAAGGCCCCGCCCCTTCCCTTCACCAATCAATCAATCAATCAACAATGGCATTTATATCGCGCACTACTCACCCGGAAGGGTCTCAAGACGCGTGAGGAGGGGGGTCTGCTACTGCTCGAGCAGCCAGGTCTTGAGCTGTTTCCTGAAGGCGAGGTGGTCCTGGGTCAGTCGCAGGTGGACGGGCAGGGAGTTCCATGTCTTAGCCGCTAGGTAGGAGAAGGATCTTCCTCCGGCGGTGGCTCTCTGGATGCGAGGCACGACGGCGAGGGCGAGGTTCGCAGATCGCAGCTGGCGGGTGGGCGTGTAGAAGGTCAGGCGGTCGTTGAGGTATCTAGGGCCCAAGTCGTGGAGGGATTTGTGTGCGTGGGTGAGGAGTCTGAACGTGATCCTCTTGTTGACAGGGAGCCAGTGTAGGTCTCTCAGGTGGCTCGAGATGTGGCTGCGTCGGGGGACATCCAGGATGAGTCGGGCGGAGGCATTCTGGATGCGCTGGAGTCTCTTCTGAAGCTTGGCTGTTGTTCCAGCGTAGAGGGTGTTTCCATAGTCCAGTCTGCTGGTGATGAGGGCCTGGGTGACCGTCTTCCTTGTCTCGGTGGGAATCCATTGGAAGATCTTGTGGAGCATGCGGAGTGTGTGGAAGCAAGATGAGGAGACGGCGTTGACTTGCCTGGTCATCGATAGGGAGGAGTCCAGGATGATGCCCAAGTTGCGTGCGTGGTCTGTTGGCTTGGGTGCGGTGCCTAGGGCTGGGGGCCACCAGGAGTCACCCCATGCGGAGGGGGATGTTCCCAGGATGAGGACTTCTGTCTTGTCCATGTTCAACTTTAGGCGGCTGCTGTTCATCCATTCGGCGACGTCTTTCATCCCTTCGTGAAGGTTCACTTTGGCGGTGTCGGAGTCTTTGGTGAGGGAGAGGATCAGCTGGGTGTCATCGGCGTAGGAAATGATGTTCAGGTTGTGGTTGCGGGCGATGGCAGCTAGTGGTTTCATGTAGATGTTGAAGAGAGTGGGGCTGAGCGAAGATCCTTGCGGGACGCCGCAGATGACTTCGGTGGCCTCAGAGCGGAACGGCGGGAGGCGTACTCTTTGTGTTCTTCCGGAGAGGAATGAGGTGATCCAGTCCAGGGCCTTCCCCTGGATGCCGGTGTCGTTGAGTCGTTGGACTAGGGTGCGGTGGCAAACAGTATCGAATGCAGCGGAGAGGTCTAGGAGGATGAGTGCCGCTGTTTCACCGTTGTCGAGCAGGGCTCGGATGTCGTCAGTGGCTGCGATGAGGGCGGTCTCGGTGCTGTGATTGGCTCTGAATCCGGACTGCGATGGGTCGAGGGATCCGTTCGTCTCGAGGAAGGCGGCCAGTTGCTTGTTGACGACCTTTTCGATGACTTTGGCCGGGAAGGGAAGGAGCGAGATGGGGCGGAAGTTCTTGAGGTCGGTCGGGTCCGCTGTTGGTTTCCTCAGTAGTGCGCTGAGCTCGGCGTGCTTCCAGCTCTCAGGGAAGGTGGCTGTGTTGAAGGAGGTGTTGATGATGTCTCGGAGATGGGGTGCGATGGTGGGGGCCGCTTTGTTGAAGATGTGGTGGGGGCACGGGTCGTCGGCGATCCGGAGTGGATGGTGTTCATCATGCTTGTCGTGTCTTCGGGGGTCACCTCGGTCCATGTCTGGAGGATGGCGGCTGGGTGCATAGGTTCGACCGGTGGGTGCGGGGGTTCAGCGCTGAAACTGTTGTGGATGTCGGAGATCTTGCGGTGGAAGTACGAGGCGAGGGAGTCGCAGAGGTCCTGTGAGGGGGTGATGTCGTTGTTGCCGGTGCTGGGGTTGGAGAATTCCTTGACGATGTTGAAGAGCTCCTTGCTGTCATGGGCGTTCTTGTCCAGTCGTTCCTTCAGAGATCTCTTCTTTGTAGTGCGGATGAGCTGGTGATGTCTGCGGGTGGCGAGTTTGAGGGCGGTCATGTTGTCGGTGGTCTTGTTGAGGAGCTAGGTCTTCTCGAGGGTGCGGCAGGCCTTCTTGGAGTCCTTGAGTTCGTCTGTGAACCAGGGAGCCTTCTTGCTTCTGGGTCTGGTGAGTGGGTCCTTCAGTGGGGCGAGGTCGTCAGCACTTGTGGTCAGCCACTGCGTGAGGTTGCAGGCTGCTGTGTTAGGGTCCGTTGTTCTGACGGGTGGGTTCTGGCTGAGGGAGGTGGCGAGCTGGTCGGCGGTGATCTTGCTCCAGTTCCTGTGGGGAACCTGCTTCGGGTGGTGGCGGACCGTGTTCCTAGCAAACGTGGCCCCTGGCGTGTTGTAAGTTGGGGAATTAATTCCCCAAGCATACTGAGGGTCCCTGGGGGCCAACTAGCCCACCAGGTACCTCCAGTATGTGCCAGGGAGCTGCGTTGCAGAGAGGTGTTCAGAGACCACGCCCCTTTTTACACCTCTCTGCAACGCAGCTCTGTGGCACTTGCTGGAGGTACCTCGTGGGATAGTTGGACACCAAGGACCAGCAGTATTCAAGGGGACTTCCTCTCCTAACTTAAAACGCGCCACAGGGCGTGTTTGTACAGTGGTGAAGGGAGGGGGCGAGGCCTGAGGTGACATGTCTGCAAACAGGCCCTGTGGCTTGTTTAAAGTAGGGGAATCCATTCCCTTTCAATCCTGAGGGCGCCTGGGGGCCAACTAGCCCACCAGGTGCTTCCAGTAAGTACCACTGCGCTGCATTACAGAGAGGCGGTCCAGGCCACTCCCCTTTTTACACCTCTCTGCAACGTAGCTCTGTGGTGCTTACCTGAGGTACCTGGTAGACTAGTAGGCCCCCAGGGGCCCTCAAGATTGAAGGGGACTTTATCCCTAATATATATATATATATATATATATATATATACATATATCAGCACAGCACAGTATCCTTAGAGTTTCAAATGAAAAACGCCGAGCCCCAATTTATAGTGAAGCAATTTATTTTTTCAAAAGCAGTGGCAAAACAACACCCTATAAATATATATATAATGTCAGTCTTAGAGTGTTGCACAAATTATCCCCAAAAAAGCAGAGCACTCTGGGGAGTTCCCAAGTTTAGGTGGGAGCAGCTCCTAAATAGAGTACCCTACAACACAAGTGACACTCTAAATTTGCTGATATCAAATGTCTGTTTTTACAGCAAAGTTTTCAAGCATAGGATTAGCACAGTGCCAACTATGCCGAGATAGAAAGGGACAAAGGGGCCATTTACGTGGTTAGCCGTCTCATCACCATAGCGCCGTGGTGGCGGTCCCAAGAAGAGCGTTGAATCGGCAGTCTTCGCCTGCCCTATTAAAATGCATGCAGCCAGAAACACCGACCTCGTCGACAGAGTGTGTCCCACCTGTGCTGCCTCGGACTACAATGTTGGCAATGCGTTCTCAGTCGCCGTCAGGGCCGCAGGTTCCTGCCAAGTCAATTCTGCAAACACAGATGTACTAGCGGTCCCTTTGCGGTGGTTCCACAACAGCGGCAGTCCACTGTAGTACGCTCTTAGCAACGCACCACAACAGTGGCCATTGGATGGATACAAATACAACACACATGATGTCCATTGGCCAAGGGCATAAATATGCAAATGACACTATAAAACACACCCCATTCCACCATGATCCTTTGCCATTCCACTGCGGCTCAGCAAGTCAGAGCAGCAATCTTGGTCAGATAAGGCAGCTCTTTTTCCCCATCCCTTTCACCACTAGTCAAACTTTTTTTGCAAATTTTTCTTACATCCCTTGGTGTATTTGTTTCCTTGCACATTGTCACTTACTTTATTTTCTAGTTATATTACACCAACAAAATCCACATTTTCAGCAGCTGAGCTACCAGTCATGGTGGATGAAATCATAGGAGTAGAGCCACAATTGTTTGGAGTCCAAGTCCACATCCTGGCCTCAGTAAGAAGAGGGAATATGGTACAGAATAGTTGACAGAATGAATGCTGCAGGTTCCCCTGCACACACAGGAGAAAATTAAGAAGAGGTGGAACGACCTGAGGTTGAAGGTGCATTCCCTGGCCTACAGAAAACTGGGGGTGGTCCACCCAGCGCCCCAATGCAACTGGTTCTCTGGGAGGAGACGTCTCGGCCATCCTACATTCTGAGAGCTTGACGGGAATACCTGGGGGAGTGGAGTCTGGTAAGTTACACCTCACTGACTGTCCCAGTACCCCAACGTACTGATTGCAATCAATTCAGCTTTTGCCATTGTGCTGTGTACCTAGTTTCCTAACATGCAACCCTCAAAGTATCAGAGATGTTGGTTTGTCTGTGCTACTGTGCATTGTTGCATATAAGAACACATGCATCAACCTTCATTTCATGCCACATGTTGGAATGGTGTCTGTGAGTGTATTACTATATAAATATCATTCCAGGGCGTATGAAATGTATTCAAATGTAAATGTATGGCGCATACCAACTGCATTTTGGCATCAGGAAGTTAAACTACCCATTTTGCAAGTGTTGGCAAGTAGAGATTGAAATAACTACAACTACTATGAGGCCCTGTTTCTGTAACACAAAACAAGATGAAATTATGATCTCACTCGTCTGACATGTAACATGGCCTGAGCAATCTACATACAATGCTCAACTCCGAGACACTCCTGCCTTCTTAGCTCTATCCTGTCCTGGTCTCCTCAACTGAAACTATTGATGGCATGAGTGACATCATACTAAGTGTGTAGGCCAAATATATGAAAGGCATGAAGGTAACTCAGATAATTGGAAGTGGCAGGGGACCCATTTGCTCTGTACTGCCCACATGATGACAAAGACTAACTATACAACCAAGTTATGTGATCGCCTGCTGTGTACATAACTCGGCCTTGGAATGGTCAAATACACATGTTACCTCTCCACTGCATCAGTTTAAATATTTCAGAGATGTCATGCTTATTCCTTAATCCAAAATGCAACATCTCAAGATATCTAATCAGCTGCTTATTTCAAGAACATGTATTCAAAATCTCCAAATGTCTTGTTAACAAGTTCAATACCAATGAAATATATCACTATAGTAATCGTTACCTGTTTTGTTTTTTCTAGGTTTCTACTTACCGTGTCACAGAACATTTGAGTGTGGATACCACACTTCAACCAATACTAACGTTCTCTATTTCACAACAGGTCGATCTGGCAGATCACCTGGCCAGACCTTGGCGACTGAAGAGAAACCCACTCCACCACAGGCGCAAGCCCTCAGTGATGACAACACTCCCCTAATTGTATCGACCTTCAGGTCGCTCCCCCACCACACAGCTCCGCCTGTGTGTCCTGACCCTGCCCCAGCTGCTGCTGCTGTAGAAGTTGAGGCCTTCCTCCACCCGCATGGTACCACCAGCGCCTCATCCCTGGTGGACAGTGGTAAGCCTTAGGTTTGTATCACTGTCGCTGTCTGTCTGTCTTTCCTGTACTGCCCATACTGTCTTCTGGTGTCTGTGACCGCTGTTGCCTGTCTACCCCCTGTGCCTGCATTCTTATCTGTGCCCATTCTCTTTCCTTCTGTTCCCTGATTGTGCTCGTTTTCGTGCTTTCTGCTCCCCTGATTTGCGCTAGTTTTTCTTGCCTTCTGCTCGCCTGATTGTACACATTTTTCTTGCCTTCTGCTCCCCTGATTGTACTCGTTTTTCTTGCCTTCTGCTCCCCTGATTGTACTCGTTTTTCCTGCCTTCTGCTCCCCTGATTGTGCTCGTTTTTCTTGCCTTCTGCTCCCCTGATTGTACTCGTTTTTCCTGCCTTCTGCTCCCCTGATTTGCGCTAGTTTTTCTTGCCTTCTGCTCGCCTGATTGTACACATTTTTCTTGCCTTCTGCTCCCCTGATTTGCGCTAGTTTTTCTTGCCTTCTGCTCGCCTGATTGTACACATTTTTCTTGCCTTCTGCTCCCCTGATTGTACTCGTTTTTCTTGCCTTCTGCTCCCCTGATTGTACTCGTTTTTCTTGCCTTCTGCTCCCCTGATTGTACTCGTTTTTCCTGCCTTCTGCTCCCCTGATTTGCGCTAGTTTTTCTTGCTTTCTGCTCGCCTGATTGTACACATTTTTCTTGCCTTCTGCTCCCCTGATTTGCGCTAGTTTTTCTTGCCTTCTGCTCGCCTGATTGTACACATTTTTCTTGCCTTCTGCTCCCCTGATTGTACTCGTTTTTCTTGCCTTCTGCTCCCCTGATTGTACTCGTTTTTCCTGCCTTCTGCTCCCCTGATTGTGCTCGCTTTCTTGCCTTCTGTTTCCACTCACAGCCCCTGATTGTGCCCGGCTGCCTTGGTGCCCTCGCTGCTCCCGTCCCCGTCGCTGCGACCCCTGCGGCCCTGCCCCCCCCACTGCCCATTCGCTGCTCCTCCCTGCACCTCCCCATATAGGCCGGCCGCTGCGCGGTGAGGAGAGCAACCCTTGACCTCCTCCACCTGCGCCTCATCCCTGGTGGGCAGTTGTAGGCCTTAGGTTTGTATCACTGTCGCTGTCTGTCTGTCTTCCCTGTACTACCCATACTGTCTTCTGGTGTCTGTAACCACTGTTGCCTGTTTACCCCCTGTGCCTGCATTCTTATCCGTGTCCGTTCTCTTGTCTTCTGTTCCCTGATTGTGCTCATTTTCTTGCCTTCTGCTCCCCTGATTTGTACTAGTTTTTCGTGCCTTCTGCTCCCCCTCGCTGCCCCTGATTTGTGCCCATATTCTTGCCTCCTGTTCCCTGATTGTGCCTGTTTTTCTTGCCTTCTGCTCCCCTGTTTGTGCTTGTTTTCTTGCCTTCTGCTCCCCAGATTGTGCTTGTTTTCTTGCCTTCCGTTCCCCCTCGCTGCCCCTGATTGTGCCCAGCTGCCTTGGTGCCCTCGCCGCTCCCATTCCCGCCACTGCATCCCCTGCATCCCTGCCCCCCCCCTCACTGCCCATTCGCTGCCCCTGCCTTCCGCCTCCCAGCTGCTCCTCCCTCCCACATCCCCATATATGGCGGCTGCTGCACGGCCTAAGGCAAGCCCGTCCGCGCCAGTCCGCGCCCGGACCACGCTCAGCTCCAAAACTCCTGGTCCCTGCACCCACTACGATGACCACCACCACTACAATGCCAGCACACTCCATTCTCTCAACCCTGGACGTACCCACACCTGCTTCAAGGCCGCCCCGTAACGCACACACGGCCCCTTCACCTGCCGGAACTGCAGCTACACCAGCCTCAGAGCAGCCAAACAACCCTCCAATAAAGACCTCAACCACCTCCGATGCATCCTACTGAACACCCACTCCGCATGCAAACACGCCATCGAGCTCTTGGACCTGCTCGACACACCATCCCCGGATGTCGCCTTTCTGACAGAGACATGGATGAACGACTCCTCCGCACCCAACATTGCCATAGCCATCCCAGACGGCTACAAGGTCACCCGCAGAGACCGCACCAACGGAGTTGGAGGAGGAATCACTATTGTCCACAAGAACAGTATCAGGGTCTCGACCAGCACTGAGGACACTCTCAGTACCACCGAACACATGCATTTCTGGATCCACACAGACCCCAACTGCACCCTCAGAGGCACCCTCGTCTACAGACCACCCGGACCCCGACCCCAGTTCAGTGACTCCATCGCCGACTTCGTCAGCACGCACGCCCTGACTTCCACCGACTACATTCTCCTCGGAGACCTGAACTTTCACTTTGAGAACAACAATGACAGTAACTCGACAACCCTGATTGATAACCTCGCCAACCTCTGACTGAGGCAACTCGTCACAACACCTACCCACTCCGCTGGCCACACGCTTAACCCCATCTTCTCCGCTAGCCCCCACGTCTCCTTCAGCCACACCACCGAACTACTCTGGACCGACCACCCCTGCATCCACTTTTCCTTCCAGAAACCCACCACACACCACCGCACCCAACAGATCCCTCGCCACTAATGGAGAAAAATCACCGAAGACCAACTACACGCAAACCTCGCTCTCAGCCCACCCACCGAACCCTCCAACAACGACGATGCTGCCCACAGCCTCACACGCTCGATCGAGGACTGTGCCAACACACTCGCCCGCTGAAGAAACCCCCCCACAGAGACACCAGCAAGAGGGCCAGCTGGTTCACCCCAGAACTCCTAGCCTCCAAGCGAGCCTGTGGAAACTAGAGAAGAAATGGCACAGCGAACAGACTCTGGACAGCCACGCAGCCCACAAGGACCCCATCCGCAACCACCACCATCTCATCAGGACTGCCAAGAGGACCTCCTTCAAAGACCGCCTCGACATCAAGGCACACAACAGCAAGGAGCTCTTCAACATCGTGAAAGAACTCTCCAACCCCAGCTCCAACACCAACGACATCCCGCCGTCGCAAGCCCTGTGCGACTCCCTCGCCACTTTTTTCCACCACAAGATAGCAGACATCCATGACAGCTTCATCACCCAGACAGCCCCAACAGACAGCAACACAACAGGCCCTCTGTACACCATCGATCATGACCCCCGGCTAGCCTGGGCCAGCGTGAGCATCAATGACACCATCAATACCATGAGCACAGTCCACTCCGGCTCCCCGTCAGACCCATTCCCACACCACATCTTTAACAAAGCGAGCAGCTCCATCGCACCCCACCTGCGCAACATCATCAATCTCTCCCTCAAGACTGCGACCTTCCCAGAGAGCTGGAAACACGCCGAGATCAACGCCCTACTCAAAAAACCAAGGCAGACCCAAGAGACCTCAAGAACTTCCGGCCCATCTCTCTGCTCCCCTTCCCGGCCAAGGTCATCGAGAAAACCATCAACAGACAGCTAACCCGATACCTTGAAGAAAACAGAATCCTGGACCCTTCCCAGTCAGGGTTCTGCAGCAACCACAGCACCGAGACTGCCCTCATCATCGACAGCAGGACCCTGCTGGACAACGGCACGACTGCAGCCCTCATCCTCCTGGACCTCTCCGCCACCTTCGACACCGTCTGCCACCACACATTATGTGCACACCTCCATGCCGTAGGGATCCGAAACAAAGCCCTGGAATGGACCACATCCTTCCTCTCAGCAGAACCCAGAGCGTCCGCCTCCCCCTTTTCCGATCCGAAGCCTCCGAGATCATCTGCGGTGTACCGCAGAGATCCTCCCTCAGCCCGACACTGTTCAACATTTACATGGCCACGCTCGCACACGTCGCCCGACAGCACGACCTCAACATAATCCCCTACACTGACGACACTCAACTGATCCTCTCCCTCACCAAGGATCCCATTACCGCCAAAGCCAACCTCCACGAAGGATTGAAGGCCGTCGCCGACTGGATGAAGATCAGCCGACTGAAGCTGAACTCGGACAAAACTGAGGTCCTCATCCTCGGCTCCAACCATCAGTCTGGGACGACTCCTGGTGGCCGACGGCACTGGGGGCAGCCCAGACACCCACTGACTACGCAAGCAACCTGGGAATCATCCTCGACTCAACACTCTCCATGACCAAGCAAGTCAACGCCGTCTCCTCCTCCTGCTTCAACACCCTCTGCATGCTCCGCAAGATCTACAGGTGGATCCCGACAGATACAAGAACAGTCACCCAGGCCCTCGTCAGCAGCAGACTCGACTACGGAAATGCCCTCTATGCAGGAGCCTGGACCAAGATCATCAAACAACTGCAACGCATCCAAATCGCCTCGGCATGACTGATCCTCGATGTCCCACGCAACTGCCACATCACCCTCCACCTGAGAAACCTGTACTGGCTGCCCATCAACAAGAGAATATCCTTCAAGGTCCTCATCCATGCACACAAGGCACTCCACGAGACAGTCCCAGCCTACCTCAACAGACGACTTTCCTTCTACATCCCTAACCGCCAGCTCCACTCCGCCGACCTCGCACTCACCACCGTTCCGCGCATCTGAAGAACAACCACTGGCGGGAGATCCTTCTCCCACCTCGCCACCAAGACCTGGAACACCCTCCCACTGAGCCTACAACAGACCTAAGACCTGCTGACTTTCAGGAGACTTCTCAAGACCTGGCTGTTCGATCAGTAGAGGCCCTCCCTCCCCACCCCAGCGCCTTGAGACCCTCAAGGGTATGTAGCTCGCTCTACAAATGGTTGATTGAGAGATCTGGTCCATCTGGTCAGCCTGGGCAGACAACAACAGTGAACCTTACTCAGCCCACAACAGCACCTCCCACCCCAGCTGCAATACATGAGCCGACCTCAGACCCCACAACCTAAATACCTAAAACAGCTTTGACAATCGTGTGCCACCCAGTCCTGGCTCCCGGTGTGACAATCACCACCCCCGCTGGAGAGGAGCCAGGACTCCGTTGGAGAGAGTGCCCTGAGCCAAGAGCACAGCCTCGTGGGGTAAGGGTGGTGGGAGTGTAACTGTGCGTCGGAAAAGTGAGGTCACTGTCACCACTCACACCCAGGCTGCCATCAACCAAGTCTTGGGAGCCTATCAGGAGTCCCAGCTGCAGAGGGACTGCCACCATGAGATGCAGGACCATGATTCCAACATGGGCTGCCTACTTGGGGCGCTGCAGGGCATTCACGCACCTGTACAGGGCTTAACCAGCACCCTCTACTTCCTCCTGTGGACCAACAACATCGGGCCGATTAGCAGCCGCATGAAGATAGGCCCTGCCAGAGGAAGACATACCTGCAGGCACCCTTGTCCCCGCAGCTGTGGATCTCGCTAGCCCCCCCCGCCCCCTCCCCCCCCACTGCCAAGCGGGGACGTTCACACAAATTTCCAGGAGGTGCGGATGACAAGACCTCCACCACCACCAGAAAGAAACCTCGATAGTAATTTCCTCCAGTACATGTAACACATTAGCTCCGTGGACTATCTCTGGACACATTTCCCTTTCTGATGGGAGTAGTATTTCGAACAATGGACCTCAAACAATTTGGCATCTACAACTATGGTTTCATTCACCATGGCTGACTTCGTCACTTTTATTCCCTCTTTGGTTTTTCACAATGTTTATTTTCTCCTTGTTCACTTCAATACATCCACTAGTCAGAAACTCCATGCCTGCTGTAATATTTCTCACATATAGCAATGTACATATGTACTCCATCTGAACTTTACAATGCCAAATATATCAACTTGTGTTAACATGGATATGTGGCATATAAACAAGGTTTAGCTCAGGATCACAACCATGTTTCTCCAACACATGCATACAAGTGTATTATCATATCCCACCTTTATTCCATTGTTCCAACAATATGTCTGGAGCCCAGAAAATCATACATGACTCAAATGCGATCAGTTGCAGACCTGGACAACATGAATGGAGGGATTCGTCAGACAATTTCCTATTGAAAAGGCTAAATGAAATTGGTCAGTATCATCAGCTGGAGCCGTCCTGACTCACAAAAGGAATCCCACATCAATAGCACCAATCCACAGGCACATGACAGAGCTGCATCTCCTGATCACAGGAGCATTCCAATCCATTGTTGCAGTATCTGGTGGAATGTCACACCCAAATTTCTGTGGTGTGCAACAAGCACTTTGGCCTACAATGACGAGACATATGAACAGCTACACACACTGTACACACAATGAAGATTTAGCCAATGTGAAGGGAGAATAGCATGCTTTGGCCCCACAACAACATGGAGCACAAGATGGCACACATATTGCATTAGGACCACCGTACGAAACCCCCAATGGATTCCTCATCGTATCACTGTGCAAGCTGCCTCAATACAGTATTTGTACACCCAAAGTCTGTGTCTCTCATTCACAGAAACAACCCATGGGCCCATTGTGCTTTCAAACAGCATTATATACCCGCTAATGTCACAACTCTGAAATGTCCAAACAAAGATGCCATGGTGAAGTTATCTAAAACAGACCAAAACAAAGACATTAGCTACGAAAAAATACATACAAGACAATTCAACCTCTGGAGAAAGCAGTCCATGACAAAATGCAAAGCAAAACAAACTAAATTACAGTGTTTCAAAACTTTCCTCCACAAACACCTTTCACCTGGATTTCTGAGAGCTTGAACTGATATTTTAAATTAACCCCTTGCATGCGAGCATCAGCCAATGTCCATCGTGAGCACTACCTCGGTAGTGCTGCGCACGTCCGTTGGCCGACGCGGCCCCGCCCACCTAATAGAACTCCTGCACCGTGGCGGAATTTGTGCCGCGCTAAAGGAGTTAACATACTCCTCACATCATCACAACACGAGTTGCTGTGACAGTCAAAGTCATGATATTTCACAGCGTACTTACACTCATGAGAAGAAGTTGTGGATAAGATCTTGACACAAGTCAGCCCCTTCCTCTTCACCACTATCGTCATCATTTGTCATTTCAGGATCCTCAACTGGAGGTACTTCATGGTCTCCATCCTCTACGATATAAGGGATGTTCCATCACAGGGTGATGTTGTGGCACATGCTGCAGGCCATGGTGAGGAGGGCTCCCCAAGTCTTGTCCAGACATCTCAATCTTGCGTTCAGGAGCCCACACTATCTTTCTACTGGCTGCTGTGTCCTTCCATGGCTTCACTGAAGTCTAATTTCCCTGGGTGGTTGGATTCTTCAGCGGTGCCAACCGCCATGGATGGTTTGGATACACTGAGTTTCATAGATGGAAAACAGACATAAGTGGAACAATAAGATACACACTTCCTGATTCTACTACCTTACAATACCCCCACAAATTTCAGATTTAGGTCAAAACATGCTTAACAACAAGCCAGGCCTTCTCCGGTAGTAGTTGTGACACCAGCTGGGGTATGCTGCCGTTTCGCAGTACGAAGGAATCATGGGATTCACGCAGACAAGGTTTCAGATGCAGCGTGTGTGAACGGAGCAAGTTGAATGGCTCCTACTCCTTTGCGGTAAATTAAGTTACATCCTTATAACCAAGTTTTGGGAATTCGAACGTGAAATTGAACGTGGTATTGACTAGTGCGTTGGAACCGCCTGAGTTTTACCAAGGCTGTTGGGCACTGACTGATTGCGCATTCAGTGGCACACCATTTAAGGGTGCCCACTCTCGTTGGGGTTACTTTACTTTTATGCATATTGAGTTCACACCCTCCACCCGTCCTGATGAAGACCCGCCCCTGAGGAAACCAGCCACCCTGCTTATCTTTGGGTCGAAACGTCAACATTTTCTCTCCCCGAGCCTGCACCTGTGATCTTCCCACGCCCCCCTTTTCCCTGTGCCCATCAGAATACGGAGGATTTTGCAATTACGTATTCTATTTTAACTTTATTTCACTGACCTCCTGGGTCGCTTTCACACACGAGCACTTACTATCACTTTCCTTTATGCACGTCATTTTGACAATGAACCCCTTACCTAAATCGCTGTGTTTTTCTAGTTTGAAAAAGTTTATTATGCTGTCTATCTAAGTATGTATTAAATAATACAGTCTCCCGGACTGGGTTAGACAAAGTTTTCTGTTTCAGGTGTGGTTTTCTTACATCAACAAACACCTCGGGCTAATATATGTTCTTTGTTTTGATTAATATCTACCATCACGGATCTAATCAGATGGCGATCTAAAATGAAATGAATAATTGATCTATATGTACACTGTATATTTTGAATTAACGTCTAGGACCGCTTTTTCTATAATGATCCTGGGAACTGGGCAGAGACATTGGTGATGTACAAATCCGGTAAGCAGACAACTTTCACATTGATAGAACGGGAGTGCTTCCTGTTACGGTACACTTGTTCCCTGGCTTGCAGTGGTACTAAGTGAATATGGGTGCCATCAATGGATCCAATTGCATGTGGGATGCAACTAAATCCATAAAATTCAGCCTTCACATTTGCCAATCCTCTCGTCTTGGGAAGTGGATGAATCTGTCACATGAAGGAAGAAAGGACTTCTCGTGGTACACCACTGAACGTTGGTTGTGACATACCACTAGCCATTGAACTGAATTGTGTTGCGCACACCCTATGTTACATTGTGGATTAAAGACGATTTACATTTAGTGTCAAAATTATCACTTATTTGCGTGCGGGTCAGGAAAGAGGTTGCCTGCCTCTATTAACAATCCAAACACTTGACAAGTGTCACTGGACTTGATACATGACCGCACAGCATTAAATTGCATAAAACACTTCCTAATGTGTCAAACAATCTTTCACAGTATCAAAGTCTAAGTCATCATTCTTCTATTCACCACCAGCCATTGCCACAGGGCACTGGAGGAGCCAATGGCAGAAACATGCAGTGCTGCCATCAGTTGTTCTATCGGTGTGATTGATACATGGTCGATTAGTGTTATGAGGAAGGAGATCATGCTCCGGTTGATGACATACATCACGTATGGTTTGCCTACTCGAGCAAAACTTCTCAATGACATCCCTTTCTTCCAGGGCCTGTAGATCTGAAGATGACTGGTACACCGGAGGCTACCTTCTTCTCCCTCTCCAAGGGTACCTTTGTGTGGAGTCACAACATTTGAGAACATTGGTCAGTGTCCACAATAACATATGCACAAAGTTAGCCAAAAGTCACGTGACTTAACATAGCACGTTCAGAATGGAACAAACCTATATTACACATCAGTGGTCTTCTGTCCAACATCCATCACTGATCACCAATGTGGCGTTCACATGTGTCAGTATCATTAATGTGCAAATATTACCTTTCATGATATTTGCACCTTTGAATTGCTTGCTTAATTTTTTGTGCAAAATATCGTCAACAGCAGTGTACACTGCTCGGTGCTAATCTAGCATGTATGCCCAGTAGCACACTACATAGAGGCTGAGTCTCATGGAAATCACATGGGGAGATCTTAGTCCGTATTTCAACAGGTAACCCCTCTATTTGGCATGTTGGTGAAGTACTTGGCATTCACAAGTACAGTACTTTCAACCGCTAAAATGGTGGCTACCTGTCCTCACTTTTAGGACATTGTGAATGTGACTCCGCCAGCGGAAGTCATCCACGCGATGGGCGGAGTACTCCACAACGGACACAGCCATAAGCTAGTATTGGTGACTGTGATGGTAGAGGGCCAATGGCTGTGTCCGTCTCGAATGATGACCACGTACATGGCGTACATGTACTCCACAGTTTAAAAAATACCTCACTTGCCTCCTGACACTGCTGGTATCAAGACCTCCTCCACTTGAGCAGCTGTTTGTCACCGCTGGCAGCAACCATGCCAGGCCAAGCAGGTGAAAGAGCCCGTGATTTCTGTAAAGGAACTGGATCAGATGTCAGATGAGTGCCCTTCCCTGTATGGCCAGCTCTATGGCTCACCAAAGGAACGGGTAACTTTCTGACATATACATTACTCTGTGTACCTCCCTCTTTGCTTTGCCCACAGGCTACAATGTGCCACTGCGTTCCTGAGTCACATCTATGTAGTGTTGCAACATGTGTGGGTCTCTACATAGGACAATCATGTTAGGGATTGTTGAGCACTATACATTTTGACTTTCATATCGCCATTGTGAAGTGTAATGTGTGTAACTCCCTAGGTTCTAGTGGATGTTTGTGTATCCATCTTTTGCATTCATACATTTCATGGTTCCTGTGATACTGTTAGAACTCTGATGCTGACAAATGTGAATACATGTGTATGTCCTTCGCAGCATGAGGAGTGCATGTACTACGTCAAGAGCAGATAAGGATGTTGTGAGCTGTGTGTATAGTCCCACATATCACTCAGCCTAGTTCTGGACTCTCTAAACAGTTGTCTGGGGGCTAGCAATGTTATGTTAAGTTACGTAATGAGATTTTGTTAAGCGCACATTTCCCCCAAAGGTCTCAAAGCACTAGCCTATCCCGAGAAACCGTGGAGGCTCACAGGCCCCGTCAGAGATCCACACAGCTGTGAGGTCACTCACTGGGTGGACACAAGCTGACCTTTGTAATTGGAATGCGTAGGAAATGTGCTGGACATGTGACATTTGTATGCTCAGCCTGCAGGAAGCAAGGTCTGACAGCTGTGCCCAGTCAGAACCATGTGCCAGGCTGGGGCAGAGTCTCAGTGGCAATACAACTGATGCATTGAGTTACATACATGTTGACCTGTAAATCCTTGCATGATCATAAGTTTAGCTGTCAGAAACTGTACTACCCCATATTAGTTTTACGTGGACTACATGTGGATTGGTGAGTGAGATAACTCCTTCTGCCCAATGGCATACATTTCCAAGGCGTCTGATTCTTAACGACTTGCACCTTACCCCCACAGGTCTGTTTTCACTGCTCCTTTAGTCATATTCGCACTGCACATGCTTATTTTACATGTGAAAAATTCACACTGCACATAGTTGGTAACTTCATAAGAGCTGTGGAATCGCAGAATCAACAGCTTTTTAATAATCAAACAATACAGCAGGACATACAATGCTATGTAGATGTCATTCCAGTATCAGTGCCACATATGGCAAAAGGTGTGTCTTGTGATGCTAGTACCTACCGCACATACTCCATCAGCCGTAGTATGCTATCCATCTAGGAGTACATATTTCCACTCATACCCAGCGAGTAATCGGGAAACAGCCATTACAGCGCAGTCATTACAACAACTTACCTTTACTACGCAACTGTTACAATGCAACTGCCTTTACATTGCATGACATTACAATGCATCCATTACAATGCATGTCACTACAACGCATGCCATTACAATGCATACCATTACAACGCATGTCATTACAACGCATTATAAGGGAAGTAATGGAGATTTTTTTAGTACTAGGGTGGGAATGGGTTTTTGGGGTTCATGGGAATGGTATTTTTTATCTCTACACTATTCAACACTTTCCCTACTGTTGCACTCACTGGAGTGGGAATAGTAATTTTTACCCCTACACTATCCAACCCTGAAAGTATTATAAGTTGTAATGGTATGCGTTGTAATGCAATGCGTTGTAATGGTAGTTTAAAAAATGCGTTGTAATGGTATGCGTTGTAAAATCATGCAATGTAACGGTAGTTGCGATGTAAAGACTGTGTTGTAAAAGCATGCGTTGTAATTGCATGTTTTGTAATGTCATTTATTCCGAGCAACCTCTGACGTACACACATGCCAGCACTCAGATAGTGACCTAAGTCATAGGATGTAGCCTTTACTGGGGTAGCAGGCTCCGTGGGCCGTAGACATCTCGTCATCGGGCCTGGCTGTGAAGGTGTCTGTACACTTATACTAAAGTAGTTTAGTTATCATTATATCACAATGTTTTCTCCAGTGTCATAGTAGCTCACATCACAGTACATGTAAGATGGTTCCGGCTAACATGATGTTAGCGTGCTGGCTCAGTCAGTTTAGGACATGACCATGGATTAGGATAGTCAGCAGATTGATACAAATATCAATACTGAGGTATCTGTAGTGCTCAACATGTGAATTATATACATATTGTGTCTTTATTATTGATTTCAGCTTGTGGTAGATATTGTGACATTCTCTGCCATCAAAACAGTTATACATAAACTTACATTTTCAATCTGTTTTGTTCCTCTCTTGTATCCATGAAGGTCAATGCCCATCAAAAGCATGACTTATAGATGGCCATCGCCAAGACAGTGTGCACCCTGGAGGCGTAGAGGCAGCGCAGTGTCCATTGCGGTCAGAAGGGACCTGTTGGGTACACTACGAGTACAGAGCCCTTACCTACAAACACAGAGGGAATCACCTGGGTCAGGGTCCAGGACCCACAAGTCGGACACCCGGGTAACTCTTGGTCCGGGTCCTCTCTATTGCAGGAAGTCGGAGGCGGGATAAAGAGAGCTGACCAATCAGGGCGAGAACGGCAGGCGGAAAAGACGGATCAGGATGCAGGCCAGGGTTACGTCACAGAGTTCGGAAGAAGACAGGAAGAGGAATCGCGAGGACACTAGAAGAGGGAACCGGAGGAGAAGCCGACGCGAGACGAGGAGATGAGGAAACCCACTGAAGACGGAGGGGAAGCTGAGGAGTGGTCCGAGGAGTGGTGGAGTCCTTCTCCCCCCCAGGAGGGCACAAAAGCCGCCATAACTCAAGAGAGTTACGGCTCGGACGGTGAGTGACTCCGCAGACGGGGCATAATCTAACCAGTACGGGGAAGCTGGAGGGACATTGAGGGAGGCGAGAGGATGGGATGAAAGGGAGGGGAAACTTGGAGCACTGCAAATAGCGTCTGACAAGCACCATCCCCTTCGTGTTTCTTTTTCTGCCCTACTGTTCCTCGGCCCCTCCCTAAAGCACTGTTTCAGACCCCTCACAACTAGTTAGTTAGAAGTATGGTCGCCAGAGAATGACAGTAGTATCCACCCTAATTGTTTAAGGGGAGTCGAATACTGGAGTTCCTTCCATCTAGTGATGACCATTATTTTGAATACACCGGGTGTGGTGACGGTTCCCCACTTCAAGTAAGAAAATTCCCCCTAAGTCAGAGTACTTAATGTCCTCTTTGTTCTTTCTTTGAGCATCCTGGGGGTCGACGGACATACCGGATAACTCAAGCTTAAGGAAGAAGCCAGAGGACTCTACGCTCCATCAACAAATATCAAGAACACTCGGGAAACATCATAATACCACCTCCTATTACAATAAAAACCTAACAATTGACAAACTACTAAAGCCTCCTAGCTTCTATTTCCACCCATCCCTCCCACAGGTGGTGTCAGAAGTGGGATCAGGGGAAATGGAGGTCGTTATGAAGAAGATGGCGGACAACCAAGAACAATTAGGAAGGATCATGGAAAAGTTATTGGCCGTAGCTGAGGAAGACCGAGAGAAGTTACATCGAAAACTTACAGAGCAAAGGACGACCCAGGAAACAGTTATAGGCAAACTAGCAGAGACGCTAGGCCAACCAAGACCACAGACCACTCTTCCCTCGGTAGTAATGCAAAAGTATGTTGCTGGTGAGGATCTAGACTTCTATTTCTCAAATTTTGAGAGAATGGCCAGGGCGGCAGCATGGCCCCAGGATAAATGGGGACAGTATTTAGGGCCGTTACTAGCGGGAGACATATAAGAAGCATACCAAACAGCTAATCCCCTGGGTCTCACCCCTTATGAAGACGTAAAAATAGGCATTTTGGAGCGTCTGGGAATAGATACAGAAACATACAGGATCCGCTTCAGACAAATCCGAGAGGGTCCCCAGGAAACACCAAGGGCACTGTAATATAGGGTACGGGACTTAGCAGACAGGTGGCTACAACCGGCAGATGCTACCAGAGAGGAAATAATGGGAAAGGTGTACCTGGAACAATACTTAACATCCCTACACCCTCCTATACAAAAATGGGTTCGACAACACACTCAACTCACGTTGGAGAATGCTGTGGAGATAGCCAGTGCCTTTAGCCGAGCAGAAGAAAGCCGGAAGGGAAGAACTTCCATGGAGACACCCCGACCGCGGAACTACCACTCGGACTGTCAGATATCCACCCACCAAGAAACCTGAAACCATGACTCTCATGTACGGTCGCTTACCCGTTGTATCCAGACCTCCTGTCCCTCAAGGACCACAGTGTTTTCACTGTGGGGCCTATGGACACATAGCCCGACATTGTCCCCAAAAGGAAGAGCCAATGGAGATAGGCTTAACCCGTTCATATCTCTGTAGGTCAGAAGAAAGAAGGGCCCTTCCTTTGTGGTACTGAAAATTCTGCACCCGTGTCATAAACATCCCCGTATCATGACGATTTTGGTACCAGCAGAACGGTAATGATTTTAATACTATGCATAAGCATTTTCGCCATGATCGAGTGACAAAATCACCCTGAAATCGAAGTTTTCGTCCTGAACCCTCGGGTTCCATTTTGTGAACGGCAGCCATTTTGTGATTGCCCTCACATAGCCAAATAACTAAGGCTAAATTCGATCTGAAGGACACGTACACCTTTGCTGACTCCTCTGTGACTTGGGCAAGCTGACTCCACTGCCTGAAGCCAAACCTGTTCGGCCAGCTCCTTTCCCAGTGGCCGAATGAGATTAGTATCAAGGCGCAACATGTCGTAAACCGTTCATCGCACACAAACTATGTCTAATCTTACACACACCTGTCCCTCTTTCTTCTTTATGACCTGCTTTACGAGGAGGAGGCGCCCGTTTTTATTGGGGGTCCGTCGATATCTGATGAAAGTTCTGGGCCTTGCCGGGTAATTGATTATGGACTGGACAAACTGAAATGTGGGCTTGTCATCATGACTCTGCTTTTTCTTTGTAGTGAAAATATGTGAATGGTCTACTGTAAAATAAGAAATGTTTGCCTGAAGCATAATATTTTGTATATAAGGAGAAGTCTAGCTTTGTAATTTTGAGCAGTCTCCTGAGAACATACATGCTGTTGTACTTCTAGGATACCTGTTACTGGCTGCAGCCAATAAATACAATCTTTGACTTCACCAAGAAGACTCTGTGTTTCTGTAGTCTGAAACAGGAAGGGCTCGAAGTCTTTGGGTGTTCTCCCTGAGCCCGCTGGGTTCTTAAAAACCCGGTACTTCACCTTATCATCGACAGGTGTCTGTCAACGGTGAACCCAGAGACGCCCTAATAGACACCAGATGTCTACAGACTATCATACAACCCCAGACCCTTCCCGGGGGTGTACCTGAAACCTTTAAATATTATCTGTGTACATGGGGATCAAAAACAATACAACGCCGCAATAGAAGCAGTACAACTTGACCCTGATATCGAACCAGTCAAACTCGATGTAGAACTTATCCCTAAGTTGCCGAACCCTTTATCCTTGGAAGAGATTATCCTTATTTAGAAGACATACTGAGAGAAACACGGACCAGCGAAGATGAGTGGAGAGAGACAGCTCCATTTGCTTTCCTCACAGATCAAGAGTGTCCACCCTCCAAACAGAGAAAGAGTAGAAGACAGAAAAAGAAAGAAAAACGTGACTGGACACATGTAGCGTTAACCAAGAATGCAGACGACTGTCTCTGGGAACATGATCAGCAATTCCATACTGCACAAAGAGAAGACCCCACACTAAGAGAAGCATAGAACAAGGCAGTGGAGATCGAAGACACCCAAAATGTAGGTCCCCAGTTCCTAAAAATAAAAGGGTTATTATACAGGAAGGGGGGCAGAGATCCAAAACCATAGTTATTAGACCCCCAAACATTCAGCGAAAAGGTCCTGTTCTTAGCCAATAGTCATCTCCTGGGGGCCACTTTGGAGGGGATAAAACAGAGAGCACTATACTAGCCCGATTTTACTGGCCGGGTATATATCATCAAGTTAGAAAGTACTGCCAGGACTGCCCCACATACCAGAGGAACAGCAGGTATAAACCACCCCCAGCTCCCCTACGGCCTCTTCCCGTTATCGACGAGCCCTTTCCCGAGTGGGGATGGATTTGATCAGTCCCCTGTTACCTTCTCGCAGTGGGTGTCGGTATGTGTTGGTCATCGTTGATTATGCCACACGGTTCCCCGAAGCCATTGCTTTGCACCAACCCAATACTACTCAAATTGCCAAAGCAATGATCTCTTTTTTTTCAAGGGTCGGATTTCCTAAAGAAATCATTACTGATCAGGGGACACCCTTCGCCTCCAGGATAATGAGACAGGTATGTTAACAGCTCAAGATAAAACAGATCCATACGGCTGCTTACCATCCCCAAACAGATGGCCTCGTTGAGAAGTATAATGCCACCCTTAAAACAACTTTGAAAAAATGGTTAGACCTAGAATACCGTAAATGGGAGGACATGTTACCCCTAGCCCCTTTTGCCATAAGATGTCAACCGCAGAAAAGTACAGGGTATTCACCATTTGAACTCCTATATGGAAGACAACCCCATACACTGCTTGATATGGCCAGAGGGGAATGGGAAGAAGAAGAGAGGGGAGCCAAACCACTCCCAGAGTATGTGTGGAGCCTGAAATCACATTTATCACAGATTAGCAGCGTAGTTAGAACTCATTTAGAAAAAGCACAAGAAAATCAGAAGAGATAGTATGACAAAAAGGCTGCTGAAAGAACCTTGAGTGTAGGTGATATGGTTCTACTAATGATGCCAAGCTCAGATCACAAACTAATAGGGCAATGGCAAGGTCCCTTTAGAATAGCAGAGAGGATAACTCTGGTTATATACCGCCTAGAGCTCGACCCCCATAATAAGAAAAATACCCAGATATATCATGTAAATCTACTAAAGAAGTGGCGGGGTCCTATGCCCACCTTGGTATCCCTAACAGAGGCATCTACTCCTTTATTCCATCAGAGCATCGACCTCTGTGCCAGGTCGTCTCCCCTACAGGGAGTGTTTTTCACGAACCCAGGAAAGACCACCTTCGTACAACATGAAGAACATACTATTCCTGCGAAAAAGGTACGACCACGTCCCTACCATCTACCCGAGTCTAGAAGAGAGGTCATAGAGCAAGAGATACAACAGATCCTCTGTATGGGGAATATCGAACCCTCACACAGTGAGTGGAACTCCCCTATAGTGATATTCCCCAAGCCTGGCGGATCAATTCGCTTTTGTATCGATTTCCGCGAGGTCAAAAAGATATCCCGATTCGACGCTTACCCCATACCTCGGGTTGATGAAATGGTCGAGAAATTAGGCAGAGCACAGTACATTAGCACATTAGACCTATACATAGGCTATTGGCAGGTTTCTCTCAGAGAACAAGACAGGGAAAAATCAGCTTTCTCCACTCCTGGGTGCTTGTACCACTTTTTGGTATTACCCTTTAGTTTGCATGGGGCTCCTGCCACGTTTCAAAGGCTAATGAATCAAGTACTCAGACCTTGCAGTGACTTTGCAGCTGCATACATTGATGACATCATCATATATAGCAACTCATGGGAGGAACATGTGGTACACCTCAACAGGGTGGTTCGGGTAGACCCTCAAACCAGCTAAAAGTCATCTGGCTGGAAGGTTGGTCAATTTGTGGTTCTAACACCACTTTCTTATTATATGGTTTGGAACACCCCTAGGGCTCAATGTATATTGTGCTAATTTACTGTGTGATATTAAGTGTAACGTATGTGCTTTGACCTCTAGCCCCATAAAGAGACTAGAGGAATATGTTTAGAATAAATACATATATTTTATATATATACCTGGTGTGGTTCTCCTTTCATTTGGTCATTCAAGAGACTATATACTGGTAAAACAAGCTGCTTTACATTCCTTCAAGACTTAGGCTGAAGGCTGCTCTCCATAGCTACCACTAGGATAGCTTTCAAATAAGGTTGTCTTTAACCTATCACCTCGAAGGGTTGTTTGGACTGGTGCAAGGTGCCCACTATAACTAGTGGACAGCAAATGCCAGGCTAACTTCTCACAGAAAAAAAAACATTAATTATTACATACATTTACTTTTTTTATTTCCTACCCTATAACACCGCACAATTCACAACCAACATCTAAATTAAAAAGAAACTGTACTTTTGCAACTAACATAATTAATTACCAATTAAAGACATATTAATTAAAAAAACAATTAGAACTCATTATGTTTATATTTATGTTTTTGAGATTTTTATTGCGCACAAATACCCGAGGGTGTCTCGGCGCATATCAGACTGCCTAGGATGAAGAACTACCAGATGAATCATTGATTGAATAACCAGGTTTTCAGGAGTTTCCGGAAGATGATGAGTGTGGGACTGGTTTTGATGGACAGGGGAAGTAAGTTCCACAGCCTGGGGGTTGCTACTAGAAAGCGTCTGTCTTCCCAGCTAGTGGTTCTGGTACGTGGAACCGAGAGGAGATGGGTGCAAGCCGAGCGAAGGGGCCTTTGAGGAGCATAGATCCGAAAGGCATCCTTGAGGAACCTGGGTCCTGAGTCATGGATGGCCTTATAGGCAATACAGAGTGCCTTGAACTTTATCCTGCTCTTGACTCTTAGCCAGTGCAGTTGGCGAATAGCCAAAGAGGTGGGACGACGGCTGGGGATGCCTAGCAGCATTCTAGCCACTGCATTTTGCACCGATTGTAGTTTCGTTAGGATCTGTTCTTGAGTACCAAGGAAGAGGGCATTGCCATAATCCATTTTAGAGAAAACAAGAGTGGTGATCAAGGTTTTCCCTGCCCCTGAAGGGAGGTATGGCAACAGCATTTTGATCTTCCTTAGTGTATAGAAGGATGATGAAACCACCGTGTTCACGTGATGTTTGAACAACAGCTTCTCATCGAACATGATACCGAGGTTTCTGACCTTGGCAACCGGGGTCGGGGGTGGACCCATTTCACTGGGCCACCAGATGGAAGACCATTCCGGTGAAAGGTTGCCCAAGGTCATCACCTCGGTCTTGTCCGAATTTAACCTCAAGCAGTTGCTTGACATTCAAGAACTAATGGCCAGCATCCCCTCCTGAAATCTTGCGGCCACAGCTGGTCCATCCTTGTGCACTGCCAACACCAATTGGGTGTCGTCCGTAAAGGTGGTTAAGCGGAGTCCATGAGCTTTAATAACTTTCGCAAAGTCTGCCACATATATGTTAAATAATGTGGGGCTTAGCGAGGAGCCCTGGGGCACCCCACACGGGAGGGTGAAGCTGGGCGAGTAAAAAGTGCCCAGTTTCACCGCCTGAGTACGGTTGGCCAGAAATGAAGCGATGAGGTCCCTGGCAAGATGGGACACCCCCAGAGATGTGACACGGTCGATCAAGATGGAGTGATCGACCGTGTCAAAGGCAGCGGACAGATCCAGGAGTATAAGGACCGCTGCCCCACCCTGGTCCATTATAGTCCGGATCTCGTCCGAGGCCTTTATCAAAGCCGTCTCTGTACCGTGGCCCTTTCTGAAGCCGAACTGGGTATCATCTAGAAGTTGATGGAAATCAATGAAACCCGAAAGCTGTTTGTTCATAACAGCTTCAAATATTTTAGCCGTAAATGGAAGGCAGGCAACAGGTCTGTAGTTAGCGGAATCCGTAGGATCCAGGGAAGGCTTTTTTAACACGGGCTTGATGACCGCTTTTTACTAGATTTCAGGATATATGCCTGTCTGGAGGATGGAGTTGCATAGGTCGGTAAGTGGAGAAGTAATGACCTCAGTAAGGGCACTCAGTATAGAAGGGGGACAGGGATCTAGTGGGGACCCCGCTTTGATCGAAGTGATTAGCTTGGCAATCTGGTCAGTCGTGACCGCTTGAAAGTTAGCAAAAGTGGGAGTGAGTGGAGAGGGACAAGGGAGAGGGAGAGGTCTGGTGCGGTCCGAGCGTATAGAATTATTTAACTTCCCTCACTTTGACCCCTATAATCCCCAGAACCCACAGCTAAAATTTACTGTAAAAAATAAATTACACAATTAAAACTTATTTTCAATTAAAGAAACGAATAGTATTTAACAACTAATTATAAAGTAACATGTATTTACTCCCCACACTGCACCCCTATAACAATAAAACCCACACACAAAAAAATATAAGCAAATACCCTACTGAAATATGAATTAATTGATTAATATTAATGATCAACTAATTTTTTATTAATTAAAAAAATGACTTCCCACCCTTCACCCCTATAGACCCTAAAACCCACACCTAAAATTAATTACACAATTTCTGTAATTAATTTTCTATCAATTAAATAATATTAATTAAGAACTAATTATTAATTAATTAAAAATAAATTACTTCCCACCCTTTACCCCATAAACCCCACAACCCACACCCAATAAAATACACAATTACCATAATTATTTATCAAATATATAGCTAATATAAATTAACAACTAATTATTAATTAATTAAACATAAATTACTTCCCACCCTTTCCCCCTATAAACCCCACACCGGCACCTAAAACAAATTACAAAATTACCATTATTAATTATCAATTAATTAATTAATATTAATTAACTGCCAAATTAATAATTAATTACAAATAAATTACTTCCCACAATTAGCGCTATAAAATTTAAATTAAATAAATACAAAATAATCATTAATTTATTGTAATTAAATTACTTCCCACCCTATTCCCCTATAAACCAACAACCCACTATGGAACTAAAAAATGCTAAATGTAATTAAAATATAATTCATAACTACTAAAAATGTAACACATATTAAAAAACATAAACAATACTTATACAAAAAAATCTTTAAAATATAAACTAAAATACATAACTCAAATTAAAAAATAGATATTTTAAACATCAATATTTTTGCAAACAATATTAATGACTTCCATATTTATGAAAACAATATTTCTTACCTTAAATTCAATATTCTTGACCACTATATTCTTGCTGTCGATATTTCTTACAAAAAACACAGTTGATGGACAGAATGCAGAACAATGTCTTACATTCACCCCAGTATAAAGATCTGGGCCTAAGTCCATCGTTTTTTTGCACTCCACACCACCCTAGGTCAGACAATGGCTATATGCAAATCAGCCTTGACCCTGTGCCTCATGGGAACAGTCCAGCCCGAACTACCAATCCATGTCTTTCCTAGACCGCAGTCAAGCATCCAAGGACCGGTTTCTGACATTGTACTACATTCTGTCCATCAACTGTGTTTTTTGCAATTTTCACCCAGAGTGTGCTGGGTATACTCAGAAGTGAGTCCCAGGCTCTCCACACCACTGGAGTCAAGCTATCCAGGCTGATGAAGGCTGATAGCCAGAAACCGGTCCTTGGATGCTTGATTCCGGTCTGGGAAAGACATGGCTTGGTAGTTCGGACTGGACTGTTCCCATGAGGCACAGGGTCAGAGCTGATTTGCATATAGCCAGTGTCTAACCCAGGGTGGTGTGGAGTGCAAAAAACTATGGATTTAGGCCCAGATCCTTGTACTGGGGTGAATGTATGACATTGTTCTACATTCTGTCCATCAACTGTGGTTTTTGTCGATATTTCTTAAGCAGGATATTCCCAACTCTATATTTGTGTAAGTCGACATTTCCATCTCAATATTCTGTCTCAGCACCTTCCCACATCAGACAAGGACACTCCCTCTACCTCTAAGACCCCACTCACTCTCAAAACCCTTCCCAAATTCACCACTAAGGATCCAACCTTTCACCTGGCCCTCTGCCCATCCAACCCTCCTACCACCGGTTCCACTGAGGTTCCAACCCCTGCCACACCCAAGACCACTCCTTCCACCTCAAAATCCGCCCTTAGTCCCCACTCATTCACCCCTTCCACTTCCCAGGGTACCCCGTCAAAACGTCGGTCCACCCCTTCCGACTTCCAACCCCCCTCCTAAACATCAGTCCACCCGCCCTCTTCCATAGCAGTGTCATGAAGGGCAGGTTTAGTGGCTTAGAAGTGTGCTGGCCTTTTGTAATATGTAAATTACATATTTTTGTGTAGATTATAATTGACCCTGTCCTTCTTGGATGATAAGGGCACCGCTCACATTATTGTGTAGTTAGCATTTTGCTGGACCACACAATGTACACATGGACTGACCATTGGCCCTTGCATTACTCCATCTGGTTATTTTGGAGAAATAAAACATTAGCTTGGTTAAGAACACATTAGTCCTGCCATTACTTTTCTAATTATTTGATGTTATTAGATACTTTGGGATGTGTGACTACAGTTGTGTTTGTTTTATCCCTGATTGCTGATCCATTTGAAGTGGTTAGTATGGGAAACAGCGATTACATCCCATGCGTTGTTACATCGCAGTACATTACAACGCAAGTTGTTACATAGACTTGCTTTAGAGGGCGCCCTAACCTAAGGAATAGTATAATTTACTATTCCAACACCTTCCCTACTGTTGCGCACACTGGAGTTGGAATAGTAAATTATACTATTCCTAAGTCCAGCACGCCCCCTACAGCAAGTCGATGGAACGACTTGCGTTGTAATATACTGTGATGCAACAACGCAGTCGTTCTAACGACCGCATTGTAATCGCATGCAATGTAAACGCATGAGATGTAAGGTGCTAGATTCGGTTAGTTTGATCTGACCTTGGAATCAGTGCTAGAGTTACACAGGCCAAGGGGAAATGTTCAGTGGATGGATATGTGGGATGAAATCCAATTGGGGCTGACATTGCATTGGGTGGTATTTCATAAGGTAAGTATTTCAGCTTGGCCCGGCCACTGTCAACATCATTTAGGTTGTACTTCTCCCTAAGATGTAGGTTGGGTATGTTTGATGTGTCCAAGTTAGATTTTTGTTTAGCCACACATAGAGGATTGTAAATTGTCATACCATTTTAGAATTTTTATGGACATGTGTCCATTTTGTGTGCGTATACCTCAAACCTACTTTATATAAATGTGTGACAAACGCTGTCACTGCTGTGTTTGCTTTCCTGACCTGCACTTACACATTATTCACATATGCATGGCGCTGGTTATGCTATTGGTTGTCCTTCAATCCACAGGTCCTGTCCACAGTGAGGTTTTGAGGCATGTGCAAAGCGGACTGTGGCCAAGGGCCGCTGCCTTTCAGGTGTCCCCCTGGTGGAGGCATACCTATTCTGCAGAGAGTCTTAACATTATATCCTTTGGAATGCTTCTCACACTGATTCTTTGAAGTCCCATTTACTGGCGTTCCCTTTTAATGTGGGTGAGAGTCCATTACAGAGATCTAGCAGAGAAGGTGTGTTTTAAGTTTCTTGACACATCCATACAGATGTATCTTTGATTTCACAACAGGACCTACCATGTGAGCAAAGAAGAGGATATCACAGAGATTAATAGGGGTGCGATGGATGAGGAGGTGCTGTTGTGTGACACAATTTAATGCATGCATCGCTATCCCTGATTATTAGATTTGAAAACACGTCGACTATGGTAGAGTGTGCCGGCACAGTGGTGGTGACCTGACCAAAGAGAGCATCGCGAGCTCCAATCGGATCACACATTCAGAAGCATTCCAAACAGAGGCCAACAATATATGTTCGGCCCAGGGACCCAAACCCTTTGACATGTCCATGGCGGTACATCCATTTGCTGAGGAGTCGATGGAAATGGTTAAGAGTGTGGTTTCCCGTCTGTTGCATCTACGACGGTGTTGGTTGTCAACAAGCAGTAGCGTCAGGACGTGTAGGATCGTCTCCGTGGCAGTATGGTATGGGTGGAGTTGAGTACGGGTGACATTTAGCCTTATATCAGTCCCTTTCCACCAGCTCAGTTGTGACGGTTTGACCACCGCAGTTATGTCAGGAGGAAGGCACATCATGACTGGGCCGGCAGTTAACACTGGCGGTCTGCCCTTCGAAAGATTTATTGGTCATATCTTGCTGCCGCCACAGTCGAGATTTCCTTGCAGCTACGGTACCGCTGCGGTATTTCATCTATGAAACCGCATGCATTTTAATAGGGTGGACGGACCGCCAACTGAGCGGCAGTGAAGCCGACGCAGTTTTGATGGCAGTACTATGACCGGCAAACATGTAATCAGGCCCAGAGTCTTTTATCGTTCATATAGCCAAATCCTTAAGGAAAGAATTAGCCAGTGCCCTCCATGCCGAGCTGTAAAATAACTAAAGCCTTTTACCACTCCGGGCACAGTATTACAGCTTTGGAATGGTAAAATACCATCAACGCTAACCTGGAAATGATAAAAGAAACCCCTGAAAAAGTGTTTCACTGTCATTATAGCTCTTCAGGAGTTTTAAATCAGGCTTCTTCATGCATTGGTCTACTCAAGTGCCCTTCGTGTGTAGCCTCTGCCCACCACAGCTTACAGTTGGAGGTGATGGGTCAGCCCACTGCAGACCGTTGCACTGTGAGTGGGCGCAATTTCCTGATCACGCGCACATCTACCTGAAAATGTGTGTTCTGGGCCTAGGTTGCTGTTTCTGGACTGTTGGACCCCTACTCTATTTTAATTTTTTTACATGTATGGCAATTTTTTGCAGATTACATATGTTTGAAAAAAGAAATAAAAAATCAAATAAAATAATACACGCTTACCAAGGCCTAATTTATTGGTTTTGCCAAGCTTGTATTTTTCCACAGTCTAAAGGATAGTTTGTTCAAGTGTTATTGATAGCAAAATGAGCAGTTGTTTTTGCGGTTTTGTATGGAATTGTACCCTGCCAGTTCTGCAAATCCCTCTGCCTTTCATTAGTTCCTGGGCCCCTGTCAAGGTGTACGGTTGAAAAGGTGTTGGATGCTGGGTGTCATCTGCGTGAGAGGCTGGGTGAGGGGCGTGAGGTTTGAAGACTACCCCTGGAGTGATGCAGAGAAGAGAGGGTTCGCAGTCGTGCAAATTGACTTAACAAGTCACCTTGTGTTTATAGTAATGGGAAGAACCAGGGGCCAGATGTATAATCTACAAAATAGCGCCTCGCAAACTGCGACTCACAATTTGCGAGGCGCTATTTGGCATGTACAACAGTGTGTTTCCCAATGGGGTCGCAAATTGCGAGGCTCATGAATATTAATGAGCCTCTCGCAATTTGCGAGCCCATGGGGAAGGACAGGCCCTCCCAGCGATGGTGGCCTGCTGGGCTCAGCGGACCACCATGTTTGGGACTGCTTTTAAATAAAGCAGTTTTTTTTAAATGCTGCCTTTTTCCCTAAAGGAAAATGGGATGCATTTAAAAAAGAAAAAATGAAAGGTTTAGGTTTCATTTTTGAAGAGCAGGTAGTGGTCCCTGGGACCACTGCCTGCCCATAAAAAGTATTTTTAGAGACAGTCACAAGGTGGAAGGGGTCCCAAGGGACCACTTTCAAATTGCGACTGCATTTCCACCCCCCTGAAGAGGGTGGTAATTTGTGAGTGTTTTGCGACCGCAATTGCGGTCACAAAACATTCATACATTGCTTTGCGGACGTTATTAGGAAGGGAACTCCCCTTCCTAATAGCGACTCACAATTTCTAAATAGCAAGTCGCAAATAAATTGTGACTCGCTATTTAGGAATTGCACATGGCCCTGGGACATTTTGCATGCGCAAACGGGTCGCAAACCCCTTTTGCGCATGCAATTTAGGGTCGTACATCTGGCCCCAGGTCTTTAAAGCTTTCGAGAATCTGAGGGCATTGACTATACCATCTATTGGAGCAGGTTATTATTTATCTATTTTATTTGTTTGTTTATTTGTTTAGTTATTTATTTATTTCAGTATTTTTTTAATACAGCACCACTGACCCTGAAGATATTCAATCAATCAATCAATCAGCGCACTACTTACCCGTGAGGGTCTCAAGGCGCTGAGGGGAGGGTGTGCTGCTAGTGCTCGATGAGGTGCTTTACAGAGAACCGAACTTGAATTTGCAAGATGTGTTCAATTAGAATCGGACATAAATAAGCCAAGAGGCGGATAAAAGGGCAGCAGGGAAAGATGTTTGCAACAGAGCTCAAGGATCAACAAGGACCACAAGGGGCAGGAATCATCCGTACCTTTGAGCATTTTTAATAGTGATTGGTCTGGAGAAGCACACACTCAGGTTTCAGACCGCAACACAGCGGTTATGGTCGACTTTAAGAATAGGAATTTATTTCTACCCAAACATGCCTTTCTTAGCAACAGCAGGATAATGAAAGACTGGGAAAAAAACACAACTTTCTAACCTGTGCGATGCAGCATGCATGCAGCTCTTTGATGGCAGTTCATGGCTCACTGAGCTGAATTGCGATTGTAACTTATGAATTGCGCACTAACAAAAGAACCTCTTTGACAAAAGCAGTAACCCACTGAACTGTGCACATATAATAGGGCTCTGTGATCTGCAGAGTACATGCTCTTTGCAGCAGGCATAAGGCATATTAACCCTCTGCGCTACCTTAGATGAGTCAAAACTGTCACTAGATAAAACTCCAAACTCTCTCCAGCAGTACATTAATCGCCAAGGTTAGCTTGGCACTTTTATTGTTGCCGGAAAAATGCTGTATATACAAGGAACTTTGCAATGCTTTTAAAACTGCTGCCCTTGTACAAAACCGGCCCCCACCCTTCCAGCTGTCGGCCAGCCCGGCCTTGACAATTGGCTGAGGCTTGTGGAGATCAGATTCTTAGGGATTCAAGAGTGAGAAAGTCTTGGACCAGTGCCAGACTGGGAACCAAAACCGGCCATGGCAAAGTGCTCGGCCGGCCGGCCCCCGGCCGGGGGGTGAGGGGTTGAGGGTGCGGCCGAGCTGTTTGTCAGGGCTGGTTTCGGCCGATTTTGTAACAGGGGCCGATATTGCAGCTACGCTGCAAAAACGTCCCTGTAACAGAAATGGTCCCCAGGGACCCAAAACCGGCCCCTAACCTGGTGGCACACCGGGGAAAAGCCCGGTGCCCGCTACGGCCAGTCCGGCCCAGTCTTGAACTCCAGAGTTAGTGGCCTGAATAGAGAAGGAACTTATGACAGTTTGAGTCTTTCTGATGTACAGTCAGCAAAGGGGCATCTTTGCACACAGGACTATGGTTTGGCAATAAGAGTGTTTCAAAGAAGGAAGAGTAGGCCAGTGCCAAGGATTGCTCAGTGAGCTGTACACTGTGATATTACAGGTTAGTGGGACACCGCAGGGGGCTAGACCAACCTTGAAGCATGGTAGGTACACGTACCCAATGTAGGCCATCATTTGGGCAGGTTGGAAGGCGTCAGTCAAAGCGGGACAGAGGACATGGAGGGAGCAGCAGAGCAGAGGTGGCCTTCTGATTAGCCGAGAAAAGGCAAGGGGTCCTCTCTTTACTATGTGCAGCCGGTGTTGACATCACTTTTAGGAAAGCCAGTGCTTAATTTGAGCCTGTTGGCTCCAAATGACGCCCACAGTCACTCATTTTTGAGGATCAGCACTTATTTTTCCTCATCAGACTTTGATCCAGATCAAGAGAGAGAAAAACAAAAAAAAAAGGAGGAAGAAAAAGATGGAAAAACAGTGACAAAGGGGGAAAGTAAGAAAGAAAAAGAATCTGGAAGAGTGAAATAAAGGGGCCAGGATTGTCTGGTGGTGGATGAAAGAGGCATGAGATGGAGTCAACACTACGCAACCTAACCCTAAGAAGTATCTGATGCCATTGTCGCACAGCACTCAAACTAAGGACTACACCGCACAAAAGTACTTCTTCCGTTTCTATTACTGGCCCGCCACATTACAAGGAGTGGGCTTCTCCATGCTTTTCTTCATGCACCATTTCATATCCACCGACTCGAGTGTTGGGCACGAATATGGTGTGTCCTTCCGGCTTTGCAAATCCATTTGCAATTGCGCACTCTTTCTTACTTATACAACTCAGTTTCTTGTTCATCTACCAAACAACACCTTCTAGGGGTGGGGGGCTTTAAATGGAGGGTTTCTCTGCTTTGTGTCAGCTTTCCAAACCATTTCCAAAAAAGAAGCCTTTCTTTTACAAAAAAGGATATCCAAACAGAAATCAATTCTCATTTGGTTGTGTTGTATCATCACCCTGAAAGCGAAATCGATCACTATGATTTCTCCCGGTTTAACCTTACTTTAGGTCCCATTTTCTGCTGTCTGACAAACCTGTCTCGAAGTAACAGACATTTGAGTAAGTTCAAGCTCTGACTGGAACCCCTGAGCGCCTGATGCTCCTATTACTTACCTACTTATTGACAGTTACAATTTCCTGCAGATTGAGTTGAATCCCTATCCAAGCCTTGCAAGCAGTGTTCTTCCCTTGAGATCTCAATCCTACAGTTTTAGGCAAGCCTCCCAACCACTGTTTAGTGAGGCCAAAAATCTTCACAACCCATGTAAATATTAAAACAGAAAAACTTTAATTTCACGCATCCTTAATTTGTGGACCAAGGCATTAGGAGAATGTCGGATGGGTCTATAGATTACCCCATCAGCACTGACTCTCTGCTTACAAGTTGTGGTCACACCGGAGAATAATCAAGCCTAGCTATCCTGGTAACTATTTATTGCATGTCTATGGAGATGTAACAATAACCTATCATTTTATCCAATAAAGTAATTGCAATATCCTCTATTTTACATAGTAATATCTCTTGTGCATCCACGTCAGATAATCACTCTGGTTCCTCAAAAAGGCACTGCGCATGTCAGATTGATGAAACCATCACAAACCTGTCTCCACAGCTCTGTCACTCATTCCTGAACTGATCTTTCTGCTTGTGTTGTAATTAAGCATTGTCTTTTACTTGTCTATTTTCACTTTTCATCTTGTGTTTGGATAAAAGATCTTAGAATTTGCAACATATGCAGTTGTTGGTTTGGGATGGAATGATGCTGTTATTCAAACACCTTTATATTTAGTATAACATACACCTCTGCTCTCCTCCACAATTTCTTGCTTCCTCATATCTCTCCCTTCCACTCATCTCTGTGCTATGTCTTTCTACTCGTCACAGAATCGCCTTCATTTTCTGAATCCTCACCAATTATCAGGCCCTGTGTTTTTAAGCCTGCCTCTACCTCACTGCACCCGTTCGCACAAAGTTTATCCTCCAGGTTCCCTCCTCGTCTTCCTCCATCGCCACCATGCCCTCCCCACAATCTGCTCTCTTTCCTATCCAGCCTTCTCCAGCTCGACCTCCTACCTTCACTGCCTTGCAGAGATTTCATTCAGTCGAGCAGACCTGCCTTTGCCAAAGAAAACCTATTACAAGTTTAAAATATTGAAATAGAATTGGAATGAGTCTGCCCGGCTCCGTCGCCTGCGGCCTCACCTTCTGCGCATCTCCACGTCTCCTCGCCCTCACCTTCCATGGCCCCTCCGCCCACACCTCTCACAGCCCCAGGACCCCCTGCCGGGAACCAGCCCCGCTTTATCATAAATGCTTTCAGGTTAGATTCTTTAAAAATGGAGCACAATAGTTATTTCCGAGATGAAATGAGAAGTCAGCACAGTGAAAGTAAAGATGGTAATAGGCGTCTGGTGGAAGAGAGGCGGCGAAGGAGCGTAGGAAGGCGCTGGTGCAGAGGGGGCTGGCGCGCGCAGGGGAGGTAGCGGAGACCTATGCGGAGAGGAAGTAGGAACTGGAGGGGAGAGAGGGAAGTGTGGGCTCTGGTAGGGAAAGGGTAGCAAGTGGGCAAGATGAGTGGCTGCCAAGCAGGGTACAAGGTGGGGCCCAAAAGAATCTAACTGGGGTAAGTTGGCACCAAGGTGGGGACCAAGGAATAACCGAGCAGGGAGGGTCAAATGTAGGTGGGTAGTGTATATGAACTGGGCGAGTGGGTGCATAGGACCTAAGGCAGTGACCCAGTAGGGTGGGCACAGGGAGGGATAGACGGAGGCGGGAAGTATACAGGAACTGGCCTAGGGGGTATGTTGGCACCAATGTGAGTACCAAGGAAGAACAGAGCAGGGAGGGTCAAATGAAGGTGGGTAGTGTATATGAACTGAGCGAGTGGTGTACGTAGGACCTAAGGCAGGCAGTGGCACAGAGTGATTGGGTGGGAAGAGCGGCTAAATTGACAATGTGACTGAGAGAGATGGTGCAAAGTAGGCGGGATAGTAGGGTGTTGAAGGAGAGAATGAGCCAGCCAATGGAGCGAGGCTTATCTGGGGCAAAGAGAGTGAAGGGTAGGTGATAGGGAGAAGGGGGGGAGGGGGCTGTTCAAACAGGGGTGCCTAGACAAAAAAATGTCAAAGGGTAGGTAACATAGGGGAGAAGTGAGATAAACAGCAAGAGATCGAAAAAAGAAGGCAAGAGAAAGGGAGAGGAGAGAAGAGAAGAAAAGTGTGGGGCGAGAGAAAGTTAGACTGGTGGTGGAGAGCCGTGCAGCCGGCGCCGACTCTCTCACCAGCATTCAGAGCAGCGATTACTTTCCTACCCGTGAGGGTAAAGTACCTCTCTATTCACAGGCACAGTGTGCGTCCCCCTCCCCCACCCTCCGTCCCTGTGCCCCCCACCCTCGCCCCCTCTCCCCAACCCCAAGAAAAAAGGAAAAAAGGAGCGAAAGAAAACAAAATACCCGCAGTTGTCCAGACAAGGCGAGAAAAACACAGGCACACATCCGTAATTTTCTCTGTGGGCGGCGCCGTAATTGAAGCATTTGGCTAAAAATAAAGGCGTCGCGGCCCGAGGTAAGCGGAGCACGTGCGAAGCAAGACGTGCGAATTACGGATCTCGTGTCACTTTAAATCCCCCCCACTCCCCTCCGACGCCAAATAACACTTGCCTCCTTTTCCTATTATGTTTTAAGTAGCTTGTCAAGTCTGTTCAGCATTTCTGCTGTCACAACTAATTGGATATATGTCTATTATATATGTGTATATGTATATATATATGTATATATATATGAATATATACATATATACACACAAATATATATTTATATCTATCACATATACATATCTATAGTTCTCTCTCTCTATATACATATTTATTTATTTATTTATGCGATTTTCTATAGCGCAAACTTTACCCGAAGGTGTCAGAGCGCTTTACATAAGCAGCAGTTGAAAAACATAAGGATTTAGGATTGCATGCGTTACAAAGAGGATACACACGGAAAAAAATGCAAATGTACAAGATGTAAAGTCACACAAGGAGGAGATACAAATGGATATACTCTAAGAGTCACATAGGAATGGTAGAGAGCACAGCGGACTACTGCATATACTAGTGATTAGAGTTATCTCTATATACATAGGGAAGGGATACGGATGGATATACTCTAAGAGTCACATAGGAATGGTAGAGAGTACAAAGGTCTACTGCATATACTAGTGATTAGAGTTATCTCTATATACATAGGGAAGGGATATGACTGGATATACTCTAAGAGTCACATAGGAATGGTAGAGAGTACAAAGGTCTACTGCATATACTAGTGATTAGAGTTATCTCTATATACATAGGGAAGGGATACGAATGGATATACTCTAAGAGTCACATAGGAATGGTAGAGAGTACAAAGGTCTACTGCATATACTAGTGATTAGAGTTATCTCTATATCCATAGGGAAGAGATACGAATGGATATACTCTAAGAGTCACATAGGAATGGTAGAGAGTACAGAGGTCTACTGCATATACTAGTGATTAGAGTTATCTCTCTATACATAGGGAAGGGTTACAAATGGATATACTTTAAGAGTCACATAGGAATGGAAGAGAGTACAAAGGTCTACTGCCTATACTAGTGATTAGAGTTATCTCTATATGCATAGGTTGGGGATATGAATGGATATACTCTAAGAGTCACATAGGAATGGTAGAGAGTACAAAGGTCTACTGCCTATACTAGTGATTAGAGTTATCTCTATATCCATAGGGAAGAGATACGAATGGATATACTCTAAGAGTCACATAGGAACGGTAGATGGTACAAAGGTCTACTGCCTACACTAGTGATTAGAGTTATCTCTATATACATAGGTTGGGGATACGAATGGATATACTCTAAGAGTCACATAGGAACAGTAGATGGTACAAAGGTCTACTGCATATACTAGTGATTAGAGTTATCTCTATATACATAGGTTGGGGATACGAATGGATATACTCTAAGAGTCACATAGGAACAGTAGATGGTACAAAGGTCTACTGCATATACTAGTGATTAGAGTTATCTCTATATACATAGGGAAGGGATACGAATGGATATACTCTAAGAGTCACATAGGAACGGTACAGAGTACAAAGGTCTACTGCATATACTAGTGGTTAGAGTTATCTCTATATACATAGGGAAGGGATACGGATGGATATACTCTAAGAGTCACATAGGAACGGTAGATGGTACAAAGGTCTACTGCACATACTAGTGATTAGAGTTATCTTTATATCGATAGGGAAGGGATACGAATGGATATACTCTAAGAGTCACACAGGAATGGTAGAGAGTACAAAGGTCTACTGCATATACTAGTGGTTAGAGTTATCTCTATATACATAGGGAAGGGATACGGATGGATATACTCTAAGAGTCACATAGGAACGGTAGATGGTACAAAGGTCTACTGCACATACTAGTGATTAGAGTTATCTTTATATCGATAGGGAAGGGATACGAATGGATATACTCTAAGAGTCACACAGGAATGGTAGAGAGTACAAAGGTCTACTGCATATACTAGTGGTTAGAGTTATCTCTATATACATAGGGAAGGGATACGGATGGATATACTCTAAGAGTCACATAGGAACGGTAGATGGTACAAAGGTCTACTGCCTATACTAGTGATTAGAGTTATACCTATATACAAATATATACACACATAGTACATTTCCTCAGGCAGAGTTCCCTTAAGTGGGGTCGTAGGGGGGGACGTGGTCACAACACCAAGGGAGGGTGGGAGGGAATCAAGGGTAAGGAGATAAGGCAAAGCAGAAAAGGGAAGAAACATTTGAGGAACATTAAGGGGAATCGAGGGAAAAGGGTAAAAGACGAAGGAATGGAAAGAAGACAGGCCGGGGACCAGAGAAAAACGGCCGAGAACAGCAGCAAAATGACGGGCAGGACAGACGGAAAAGTAAAGAAGTCCATGAGAGTCTGTGGTCCACAAATGCAGTGCCTCAAGTGATACCCGTATCGGGGTCTGTAATTATGATCATCCGACTCTCCGATGCATCTTATAGGAGTGCCCCTGGCCAAAATGAAGGTAAGGAAGGTGGGTGGACGGACGGCACTGGGCGCTGACAGTCAAAATCCTGTCCTGGCCCCCTTCCTTCTGACAAGTAAATTGTGCTTCAGTCTGTGTTTAAAGAGTGTGATTTCCTTTATATAGATTTTTGGCCATGTCTGTCACCTTCCCGAGATCCGTTCCAGGTGTCTGAAGGCCCCATCCCTGGACACACAGACCAGCTGTTATTGTTGGTGTGGGAGGCCCCATCCCTGGACACACAGACCAGCTGCTGTTGTTGGTGCTGGAGGCCCCATCCCTGGACACACAGACCAGTTCCTGTTGTTGGTGTCAGGAGGTCCCATCCCTGGACACACAGACCAGTTCCTGTTGTTGGTGTCTGGAGGCCCCATTCCTGGACACACAGACCAGCTCTTGTTGTTGGTGCTGGAGGCCCCATCCCTGGACACACAGACCAGCTGTTGTTGGTGTTTGGAGGCCCCATCGCTGGACACACAGACCAGCTCCTGTTGGTGTTGGAGGCCCCATCCATGGACACACAGACCAGCTCCTGTTGGCGCTGGAGGCCCCATCTCTGGACACACAGACCAGCTCCTGTTGGTGTCTGGAGGCCCCATCCCTGGACACACAGACCAGCTCCTGTTGGTGCTGGAGGCCGCATCCCTGAACACACAGACCAGCTGCTGTTGGTGTCTGGAGGCCCCATCCCTGGACACACAGACCAGCTCCTGTTGGTGCTGGAGGCCCCATCCCTGGACACACAGACCAGCTGCTGTTGGTGTCTGGAGGTCCCATCCCTGGACACACAGACCAGCTGCTGTTGTTGGTGTGGGAGGCCCCATCCCTGGACACACAGACCAGCTCCTGTTGGTGCTGGAGGCCGCATCCCTGAACACACAGACCAGCTCCTGTTGGTGTCTGGAGGCCCCATCCCTGGACACACAGACCAGCTGCTGCTGTTGGTGTCTGGAGGCCCCATCCCTGGACACACAGACCAGCTGCTGTTGGTGTCTGGAGGCCCCATCCCTGGACACACAGACCAGCTGCTGTTGGTGTCTGGAGGTCCCATCCCTGGACACACAGACCAGCTGCTATTGTTGGTGATGGAGGCCCCATCCCTGGACACACAGACCAGCTGCTGTTGGTGTCTGGAGGCCCCATCCCTGGACACACAGACCAGCTCCTGTTGTTGGTGTCAGGAGGTCCCATCCCTGGACACACAGACCAGTTCCTGTTGTTGGTGTCTGGAGGCCCCATTCCTGGACACACAGACCAGCTCCTGTTGGTGTCTGGAGCCCCATCCCTGGACACACAGACCAGCTGTTGTTGGTGTCTGGAGGCCCAATCCCTGGACACACAGACCAGCTCCTGTTGTTGTTGCTGGAGGCCCCATTCCTAGACACACAGAACAGCTCCTGTTGGTGTCTGGAGGCCCCATCCCTGGACACACAGACCAGCTCCTGTTGGTGCTGGAGGCCCCATCCCTGGACACACAGACCAGCTCCTGTTGGTGTCTGGAGGCCCCATCCCTGGACACACAGACCAGCTCCTGTTGGTGCTGGAGGCCCCATCCCTGGACACACAGACCAGCTCATGTTGGTGTCTGGAGGCCCCATCCCTGGACACACAGACCAGCTGTTGTTGGTGTCTGGAGGCCCAATCCCTGGACACACAGACCAGCTCCTGTTGTTGTTGCTGGAGGCCCCATCCCTGGACACACAGACCAGCTGTTGTTGGTGTCTGGAGGCCCAATCCCTGGACACACAGACCAGCTCCTGTTGTTGTTGCTGGAGGCCCCATTCCTAGACACACAGAACAGCTCCTGTTGGTGTCTGGAGGCCCCATCCCTGGACACACAGACCAGCTCCTGTTGGTGCTGGAGGCCCCATCCCTGGACACACAGACCAGCTCCTGTTGGTGTCTGGAGGCCCCATCCCTGGACACACAGACCAGCTCCTGTTGGTGCTGGAGGCCCCATCCCTGGACACACAGACCAGCTCCTGTTGGTGTCTGGAGGCCCCATCCCTGGACACACAGACCAGCTGTTGTTGGTGTCTGGAGGTCCCATCCCTGGACACACAGACCAGCTCCTGTTGTTGTTGCTGGAGGCCCCATTCCTAGACACACAGAACAGCTCCTGTTGGTGTCTGGAGGCCCCATCCCTGGACACACAGACCAGCTCCTGTTGGTGCTGGAGGCCCCATCCCTGGACACACAGACCAGCTCCTGTTGGTGTCTGGAGGCCCCATCCCTGGACACACAGACCAGCTCCTGTTGGTGTCTGGAGGCCCCATCCCTGGACACACAGACCAGTTCCTGTTGGTGCTGGAGGCCCCATCCCTGGACACACAGACCAGCTCCTGTTGGTGTCTGGAGGCCCCATCCCTGGACACACAGACCAGCTCCTGTTGGTGCTGGAGGCCCCATCCCTGGACACACAGACCAGCTCCTGTTGGTGCTGGAGGCCCCATCCCTGGACACACAGACCAGCTCCTGTTGGTGTCTGGAGGCCCCATCCATGGACACACAGACCAGCTGTTGTTGGTGTCTGGAGGCCCCATCCCTGGACACACAGACCAGCTCCTGTTGGTGCTGGAGGCACCATCCCTGGACACACAGACCAGCTCCTGTTGGTGCTGGAGGCCCCATCCCTGAACACACAGACCAGTTCCTGTTGGTGCTGGAGGCCCCATCCCTGGACACACAGACCAGCTCCTGTTGGTGCTGGAGGCCCCATCCCTAGACACACAGACCAGCTCCTGTTGGTGCTGGAGGCCCCATCCCTGGACACACAGACCAGCTCCTGTTGGTGCTGGAGGCCCCATCCCTGGACACACAGACCAGCTCCTGTTGGTGCTGGAGGCCCCATCCCTGGACACACAGACCAGCTCCTGTTGGTGATGGAGGCCCCATCCCTGGACACACAGACCAGCTGCTGTTGGTGATGGAGGCCCCATCCCTGGACACACAGACCAGCTGCTGTTGTTGGTGCTGGAGGCCATATCCCTGGACACACAGACCAGCTCCTGTTGGTGCTGGAGGCCCCATCCCTGGACACACAGACCAGCTCCTGTTGTTGGTGTCTGGAGGCCCCATCCCTAGACACACAGACCAGCTCCTGTTGGTGTCTGGAGGCCCCATCCCTGGACACATAGACCAGCTCCTGTTGGTTTCTGGAGGCCCCATCCCTGGACACACAGACCAGCTCTTGTTGTTGGTGCTGGAGGCCTCATCCCTAGACACACAGACCAGCTGCTGTTGGTGTCTAGAGGTCCCATCCCTGAACACACAGACCAGCTCCTGTTGGTGTCTGGAGGCCCCATCCCTAGACACACAGACCAGCTCCTGTTGGTGTCTGGAGGCCCCATCCCTAGACACACAGACCAGCTCCTGTTGGTGTCTGGAGGCCCCATCCCTGGACACATAGACCAGCTCCTGTTGGTTTCTGGAGGCCCCATCCCTGGACACACAGACCAGCTCTTGTTGTTGGTGCTGGAGGCCGCATCGGCATCCCTGAACACACAGACCAGCTCCTGTTGGTGTCTGGAGGCCCCATCCCTAGACACACAGACCAGCTCCTGTTGGTGTCTGGAGGCCCCATCCCTAGACACACAGACCAGCTCCTGTTGGTGCTGGAGGCCCCATCCCTGGACACACAGACCAGCTCTTGTTGGTGCTGGAGGCCCCATCCCTGGACACACAGACCAGCTCTTGTTGGTGCTGGAGGCCCCATCCCTGGACACACAGACCAGCTCCTGTTGGTGCTGGAGGCCCCATCCCTGGACACACAGACCAGCTCCTGTTGGTGCTGGAGGCCCCATCCCTGGACACACAGACCAGCTCTTGTTGTTGATGCTGGAGGCCCCATCCCTGGACACACAGACCAGCTCCGGTTGTTGGTGCTGGAGGCAATCAATCAATCAATCATAGACATTTATAGAGCGCTCTACTTACCCGGAGGGTCTCAAGGCGCGGGGGGGGTGCTGCTACTGCCCGAACAGCCAGGTCTTGAGCTTCTTCCTGAAGGCGAGGTGGTCTTGGGTCAGGCGCAGGTCGGGAGGGAGGGAGTTCCAGGTCTTGGCGGCCAGGTAGGAGAAGGACCTTCCTCCTGTTGTCGTTCTTCGGATGCGGGGGACAGCGGCGAGGGCGTGACTGGCTGATCGGAGGTGTCGTTTGGGAGCGTAGAAGTTGATGCGGTTGTTGAGGTAGCTCGGGCCTTGATCGTGTAGGGCTTTGTGTGCGTGGGTGAGGAGACGTAAGGTGATTCTCTTGTTGACCGGGAGCCAGTGCAGGTCTCTTAGGTGTCCGGAGATGTGGCTGTGTCGTGGGATGTCGAGGATGAGTCTGGCTGAGGCGTTCTGGATCCGTTGGAGTCTCTTCTGGAGCTTGGTGGTGGTTCCGGCGTAGAGGGCGTTGCCGTAGTCCAGTCGGCTGGTGACGAGGGCCTGGGTGACAGTCTTCCTGGTCTCGGTGGGGATCCACCGGAAGATCTTCCGTAGCATGCGCAGGATGTTGAAGCACGACGAGGAGACTGCGTTGACTTGCTTGGTCATGGAGAGGGAGGAGTCCAGGATGAAGCCCAGGTTGCGTGCGTGGTCTGTCGGTTTGGGTGCAGTTCCCAGGGCGGGGGGCCACCAGGAGTCGTCCCAGGCGGAGGGCGAGGATCCCAGGATGAGGACTTCCGTCTTGTCCGAGTTCAGCTTCAGGCGGCTGGTCGACATCCACTCGGCTACTTCTTTCATTCCTTCTTGAAGGTTGGCTCTGGCTGTGGCGGGGTCGTTGGTAAGGGAGAGGATCAGCTGGGTATCGTCGGCATAGGAGATGATGTTCAGGTTGTGTTGGCGTGCGATGGCCGCGAGGGGGCTCATGTAGACGTTGAAGAGGGTAGGGCTCAGCGAGGATCCTTGGGGTACGCCGCAGATGACTTCGGTGGCCTTTGATTTGTACGGTGGTAGTCGGACTCTCTGGGTTCTTCCGTCGAGGAAGGAGATGATCCATTCCAGTGCCTTCTCCTGGATTCCGACGTTGTAGAGGCGCTGCACTAGGGTGCGGTGGCAGACGGTGTCGAAGGCCGCGGAGAGGTCTAGGAGGATGAGGGCCGCTGTTTCTCCGTTATCCATCAGGGTTCGGATGTCATCGGTGGCAGCGATGAGGGCGGTCTCGGTGCTGTGGTTGGCTCGGAAGCCAGACTGTGAGGGGTCGAGGGATCCGTTCGTCTCGAGGAAGGCGGCCAGTTGCTTGTTGACGGTCTTCTCGATGACTTTGGCTGGGAACGGGAGGAGCGAGATGGGGCGGTAATTCTTGAGTTCGGTGGGGTCCGCTGTTGGTTTCTTGAGTAGAGCGCTGAGTTCGGCGTGCTTCCAGCTCTCAGGGAAGGTGGCGGTGTCGAATGAGGTGTTGATGATGTCCCGCAGGTGGGGTGCGATGACAGCGTCGGCCTTGTTGAAGACGTGGTGAGGGCAGGGGTCGGTCGGAGATCCGGAGTGGATGGAGTTCATCATGCGGACGGTGTCATCGGTGCTGATAGGAGTCCAGGCGCGGAGGGTGGTGGTGGGGGGCGGTGGTTCGGTTGAGTCGGACGTGGCGTTCGTCGGTTGGGTGTTGAAGCTGTTGTGTATATCCGCGATCTTGTTGTGGAAGTAGGAGGCGAGGGAGTTGCATGCCACTTTTGATAGAAAGATGCTGCTGGTATTTTTTTCGAAGAGTTGTTTGAGGTGGGGCGGGGACGACAGAGAGACGAAGGCAAGACACGGTAAGAGTCAGGAAGATGGAGATACTGGTATACAATGGATGAGTCACCACATCGTCACCTCCTTCTCACGGTAATATTCTGGGTGATGGAGATACTGGTAAGCAACGGATGGGTCACCACAATGTCACTTCCGTCTCTGGTAAGAGTCAGCGTGATGGAGATACTGGTATCCAATGGATGGGTCACCACATCGTCACCTCCATCTCACGGTAATATTCAGGGTGATCGAGATACTGGTATACAATGGATGGGTCACCACATTGTCACTTCAACCCACAGTAAGAGTCAGGGTGATGGAGATACTGGTATACAATGGATGGGCCGCCACATTATCACTTCCACCCTACGGTAAGAGTCAGGGTGTTGGAGATTCCGGTAAACAATGGATGGGTCACCACATTATCACTTCCACCCTACGGTAAGAGTCAGGGTAATGGAGATTTCAGTAAACAATGAATGGGTCACCACATTGTCACTTTCATCCCTGGTAATATTCAGGGTGATGGAGATGCTGGTATACAATGGATGGGTCACCACATTGTCACTTCAACCCACAGTAAGAGTCAGGGTGATGGAGATTCCAGTAAACAATGAATGGGTCACCACATTGTCACTTCCACCCTACGGTAAGAGTCAGGGTGATGGAGATTCCGGTAAAAAATGGATGGGTCACCACATTATCACTTCCACCCTACGGTAAGAGTCAGGGTGATGGAGATTCCGGTAAACAATGGATGGGTAACCACATTATCCCTTTCATCCCCAGTAATAGACAGGGTGATAGAGATACTGGTATACAATGGATGGGTCACCACATTGTCACTTTCATCGCCGGTAAGAGTCAGGGTGATGGAAATACTGGTATACAATGGATGGGTCACCACATTGTCACTTTCATCGCCGGTAAGAGTCAGGGTGATGGAAATACTGGTATACAATGGATAGGTCACTACATTGTCACCTCCATCCCACAGTAAGCGTCAGGGTGATGGAGATACTGATAAGCAACAGATGGGTCTCCACATTGTCATTTCCGTCTATGGTAAGAGTCAGGGTGATGGAGATACTGGTATACAATGGATGGGTCACCACATTGTCACTTCCACCCTATGGTAAGAGTCAGGGTGATGGAGATTCCGGTAAACAATGGATGGGTCACCACATTGTCACTTCCATCTCTGGTAAGAGTCAGGGTGATGGATATACTGGTGAAAAATGCATGGGTCCCCACATTGTCACTTCCATCCCCCGTAAGAGTCAGGGTGATGGAGATTCCGGTAAACAATGGATGGGTCACCACATTGTCACTTCCATCTCTGGTAAGAGTCGGGTGATGGAGACACTGGTAAGCAACGGATGGGTCGCCAAATTGTGTCTTCCATCCCCTGTCGCACTGAATATCTCATTGAGGGGAAATGATGGCACAGGCTTGGATCTTTGTGGTTGTTGCTGCACCCAACATTCATTCATCGCAACCATGGCCAACAAGGCGTTGATGGCGTCCAACTCAAGGCAACCAAAGGTCCCGGGGGAATCGTTTCAACAAGGTGCCCTTCAGGGAAGGATCGTTGACGCTCCAAGATGTTCCTCTAAAAGAGACTGAGTGCCAGAAGAGCGCGAATGATTACCGAAGCAATCCCTTGTTTCGCTCAGATCGATGCGGGCTACAGAGGGGTCTGAGCAGAAACATGGCGGCAGAGGGAAGGGCTAGCCGCATGAGGGGCTCATTCAGGGAGGACAAAAAATGTATTAATTCATTCATCAAATTCAAGTGATCTAGAGTGGAAGGCTATTATCACATTTGTAAGGCACTATAACCACAGTCACATGTGGAAATACCTGCTACTGCATGGAACTTACATGTATGTGTAACCGGTGAGAAAAAGTTTAATAATAACACAGGAATTGAAGAGGAAATCTGACGGAAATTGTAATCTGAGATTTATCCCTCTTTTTGTGTGTTTACACTCCATCTTTCGTAACTAAGCATATCGCTGCTGCTCTGACCTCTTTATTACACACAGAGCTTCATCAGTTGTACATCCGGGGCCCGAAGTGGCGCTGGAAATTATAGACCATTCTGGGAGGAAACCATTTCTACTGTCCAGACTGCTTTTCTGTTTCTGCTGGGTTCAGCCAGTCAAATACTGTTTATTTTTATTTTCCAAAGAGTCTTATATCCTCGGCTTAACCTGTTATTGAGCGGGAGCCAGGAAGAACGGAATTCATCTTCCTTTTCACGCTGAAAGCAATTTATTCAGTACATTTATACAAAGGAAAATTGAGTCTCTTTTCCTCCCTTCAATTCGGAATTCGGAAATTACATTAAACAGGAGTGTGCAAAATGAATCCTGCTGTAGTGAAAGGAATCATTTTTTACATCATAAAATCGCAAAATTATGACTTGTTGTCAAATTGTACCTTCTGGACAAAATTTCCCAGCAAAAATATTTTTTCTAGGAAATTTGTCCAAAACAAAAAATAGATTTCTTCCAGCAACTCAAAATGAATGTTTCAGACGTCCATCAACACACAAATGAAACAAAAAAATGAAATCTGTGATTAAAACAGCAGTTCAAGTAGGACGTTGCATTCCTTAAATTGCATAACTCGCAACCCAGCTCAATATTTTCAGAGCACAGGCACATAGATTATTTATTTCTTTTCAACAAAATCCATTCCTGAGGATGCATCACTTATTTTTCTTGATAAAAACTGTTTCTAGAAAATACAAATATGCTGCATTTTCTTCTAGCAAATCAAGTGAAAGATTTTTTGAGTGGTTTTCCTTTATGTGCTTAAAAATAATAAAACATACAATTTTAGTGTGCTTTATTTTTCAGCAGATAAGTAAAGAGGCAGCGAGCGTTTTGTACTCCTTTTGTAAAGAAAAAAAAACCTTCAAAATGTAATTTTGCTTTATTTGAAGAAGGTATTTTAAATGTCTTGGTTTTTTTTCAGAAACAAAGATGTTTGTGTAGAATATGTTACACACAATGCCTGGACAATTGTTAAGTCAACCTGCAGTGAACTGCAGGGCACTTGATGTCAATGGGAGGTTGTTGAGCTGCAGAAAGAGTGAGCGAGACAAAGCCGGGTCCTTAAGACAGTCAGTCTTTCTGCCCTGGCGCGGGGTGCTTCTGACAGCCAGGGATTGCTGCTAAGAGACAGAGAGCTCTCAAGAGGGCCCGGTAAGAATGACTGAAGGTCAGGAGGCAGGCAGCAGGGGGATGCCACCCACGGGGGGCGTGGCGTGGTCTATGCACAGGGCAGATCTACACACACAGAAGCGAGGAGCCCGTGTGACCACGTGGAGCACGCTGGCAGGAGAGTGGGGGGCTTTCAGGTGAGACCGGGGGTCAACAATGGTAAAGCCTGTCCAGCTCTGGCACGTGGCAGGACCTGGCAGGTGAGACCAGGAAATGTACATGGGGCCGGGGCAGCCACACCACCATAAACAGAATATTCTGGTTAGCCAGATGTGCTGAGGGATGAGAGCTCTGTGCGTGCCCCAGCATCTGGAAATCAAAGGCGTAAACCCAGGAGGCACAGGGTTTTTTGTTTAATAATTTTGTATTAAGATTTCAGAAAAAGAGAAACATTATTAATCAAATGAGCACATTACGAATAAAATATAACAATTAATATATAAGAGAAAAACATGAGCAAATAATTCAAAAGAGAAAAAGGTAAAAAGAGGTGAAGAAAGAGAGAAAAAGAATACGAGGATAGAAAGAGAGAGAGAAGAAAAGAAAGAAAGAGAGGAGGCACAGGTTAAACTGCGCAGGCAGGAGTACGCTTTACACCTTATATCAGGGAGGCGAAAGAGAAAGTTTCCCACGGATTTGTGGCAAGAAGCAAGTCAAAAATCAGTGCGCAAGGATGCTGTGGGGCTGATGGAGCAAGGGACAAGGATGCTGTGGGGCTGATGGAGCAAGGGACAAGGATGCTGTGGGGCTGATGGAGCAATGGACAAGGATGCTGTGGGGCTGATGGAGCAATGGACGGGGATGCTGTGGGGCTGATAGAGCAATGGACGAGGATGCTGTGGGGCTGATGGAGCAATGGACGAGGATGCTGTGGGGCTGATAGAGCAATGGACAAGGATGCTGTGGGGGCTGATGGAGCAATGGACGAGGATGCTGTGGGGCTGATGGAGCAATGGACGGGGATGCTGTGGGGCTGATGGAGCAATGGACGGGGATGCTGTGGGGCTGATGGAGCAATGGACGGGGATGCTGTGGGGCTGATGGAGCAATGGACAAGGATGCTGAGGGGAGCAATGGACAAGGATGCTGTGGGGCTGATGGAGCAATGGACAAGGATGCTGTGGGGGCTGATGGATGTCTCATGAGCGGGATGCAAGTATCTCTAATATATTCAGGAATAAATTGTGAAGGGATTGACATGGCACCTTTTTATATAAGTCCTTATGCTTCGATTCAATGAGATGCTTATAAGGGCTGAATTTGAGCCTAAATAGATGAATTATCATTAATAATCTACGGAAGGGAGAGTCATCCTGCACCTTATATCTGTAAAAATAAACAAAAGACACAACTTGTTGCTGTATTTCCTTATTGGGGTTCATGGGGGACTCTGAACTGGCCAGCTCCCCCTGTGCCCCAAGGGGACGTGCACGTGCAGGAAGCGGTGGCTTCCAGGGAGCCAGGTGTCTGGAGATTGTCAGTCAGTCAGTCATAAGCTTTTATTCGATATGCAAGATATCTTATAAGCACAAGTACAATACAGTAATTTACAAAAGTACAAAACCATTACATAAGAAGTCAATATTAAATCTCATTTAAAAGGATAAAAGGGCATAAAATGCCCGGATTAATTTAGCTAAAAGAAGAATTAAACCGCTACTGACAATCTCTTGCAACAAATAAGCCAAAACTGCTTTAAAAATTTTGCTATTCCACATACAATTGGGGGGGATGTGTCCGTCATTAGGATGCGCAAAGCTACTAGGTAACTACGTGTACCCATGTTTCGGTAAAGAGGTTTAAGCCAAAAGCTCCTGGGCTTTGCATAGTCCGGGCATTCAAACAGGATATGCGTGATGGACTCTATCCTGCTCGGACAACAAGCACAGTTGGGGGACATATGTGCAGCTAATTTCCATTTTGATACCACAGCCCCAAGCGGAAGCGAACCAACTCTAAATTTAAAATATAGTGCTCGATCAAAAGGGAGGGTGATGAGGTCCAAGTAAGGCTCAAATGCCACCACATCTTTTACTACTAAAAAAGCAGCTGTGGACTTACAATGATTCGGGTTTGTAGCTAGATGCTCCGCAGTCCATTTCCAGTAAAGACTCTTCACAACCTCTTTTGGTGGGGCTGTACGAGTTGACCAACAGTCCCCCAGTCCGATTTTCTCTAGAAGCTTTTTAGTGTCTCTCAGCCATCTTATTTTTGCCCAACCACCCAAACTCATTAGTTCCGCCAGTCCATCCGCATATGACTTTAGTTCTTCACCCCTCCAGATTCGTGTCCATAAAAGGAGGGGGCGTAGTTGGGCCTGGTCTTTGATGTTTTTACATCCTGTGTCCAACAGCACAGGTACAGTTGGGGTGCTCTGGGGGATGGCGATAATGGTTTTTAGTAGCTTACTTTCCGCTGTAGCCAGGGCCTCCAGGCGGCAATGACCCCACAGCTCTGCCCCGTACAAGGCCGATGTTACTACCTTGGCCTTGTAGATTTCAATTATTGGGGTGAGCGATCTCCTCGGTGAAGCCCGGAATTCCCTCAGCAAAGCTCCTCCTACCCTCTTATGGTTAAGAACCATCTTGTCGATGTGGGGTGCCCAGGACATTCTATCCGTTATCCGAATTCCAAGGTAGTCGAATTCGGATACTTTCTCCAAGGCCACAGAGTTGAGCATAGGTGGGCGGCCCAGTTTCCTTGGGGGATTTAGGACTAGATATTTAGTTTTCTCCACATTAATTACTAGGCCCTTTGCAGCACAAAAATCCTGGAAGAGGGTTAGCAGTTTTTGGAGGCCTTGCGGAGTCTTGGAAATCAAAAGCGTGTCGTCCGCAAATAGCAGGGTGGGGATTCGCACTCCTCCGAGACAGGGGGCGTCGGCTGGTTCTTGTTGGAGATGTTCTACCACCCCATTCACATATAGTGAGAAAAGGGTGGGCGCCAGAACACAACCCTGTCTCACGCCCCTGGACACCAGGATTTTCTCAGTGAGCTCTCCGCTTTTGCCCCAGCGGACCTGGGCGAAGGTGTGGGCATGGAGGCTAATGAGGAGGGACAGGATGTAAGAGGGCAGTCCCAGCTCAAGAAGCACCCTCCATAACTCTTCCCGGGGGACCAGGTCAAAGGCAGTCTTTAGGTCTATAAAGGCCAAATAAAGACTGCCCTTGCCTAGCTCCACCACCTTCCACCCCAGAAGTGCCAACCTGAACACCTGCTCTATTGTCCCCATTCTTGCCCGAAAACCTGCCTGAAAGTCCAATAGTATTTTGTTCTCCTCCACCCAGTGAAGAATCCTCCCAAGTATGGCTTTGCCTGCTATCTTTTGGGTGGAGTCTATCAGGCTTATGGGGCGGTAGTTCCCCGGGGTTTCTCTACACCCTTTTTTGTAAATCGGGACCACCACCGCCCCTTTCCATGATTCTGGCACTGGCCCCCCCCTCATGATGTCATTAAGGAGGGCAGCAATGACCCTTCCCCACTCCACTGGGTATGCCCTCATAAGATCCCCCGGTAGGCCATCTGGACCCGCTGCCTTGCGAGGGGCTACCCACCCTATTACTTTTTCGATCTCTAAGGGGGTAAAGAGATCATAGGCGTGCGGTTCAATTACTAGTGGGGAGTTCGCCCTAACGTTCAGTTCCCCATGTGCCGGGAGGTATAAAGCCCCAAAATGTTTTACCCAACTTTGTGGCGGGATGTTACAGGGTCTTATAGCTGCCTCGGGCCTGTTCCGTGAGCCTATAAGATTTCAAAAAGCCCTTGAGTCCCTACATTTACTAGCTTGGAGCAAATCATCCCAGAATTTATCATCCCACTCCCTCTTAGCACTTTTAAGGGATCTATTGTAGGCCTTTCTTGCTACCTTTATGTCGCTGTGGGATTTGCACTTTACTGCCTCCACAAGCCTTGCCTTGTGTGCCCTACATGATTGAGTATACCAGCCATCTTCTAGTTTTTTGCTTCTCTTGTTACCCAACTTACTAGAGTGGATGGTAAACACATTAGTCAAGGCCTCTACTAAGGAGACAAAAAGTCCACTTGCCCTACCCACCCCATCTAAGGGGGACCCCAGGGTTGTCACTGCATGATTTAAGAGGGATACAATTTCTCCGACCCTTGCCTCCGATAGGACCAGTTTAGCCCATTTTATACGTCTGCCACAAGGCGAGACTTCAGAATCATCGGGGGGCACTACTACCGGGTTGTCGTGACCCTCTATTACAGATCAGATCGCCACCACAGATCCATGCTTAAGGAAAGTGGGTTGTGGTCGCTTTCAGTCGTGGGGACCACCAGCATGTCCCTCACATGGTTCCATAGATACAAATCTACTAATATATCATCTATCCTGGAGGTATGTCCTGGTCTATTGTATGTATGGGCACCCCCCCTATCCGAGGTTGTCCTCCCGTTAGCTGCCCTTAGATTTGATTCCAGGCTCAGGGAGTATAACTGTAGCGCCACTTCCGACCACCTTCTGATGGTTGGGATTTCCAATACAGGGATCCCCAACCTAATATCCTCCTCATCTTGTTCAAGGGCAACATCTGAGCCCAGAGGCTCGAACGTACAGTTCATGTCACCCACGACCAGTGTACGCAACCTGTAAGGGGTTTTATTTAAGAGGGTCTCAAGAAGAGATATTACAGATGACTTTTTTCCACCCTTAGTCCCTCTGGCGTAAACATTATAGACATTTAAAACCAGTCTTCCCCGTTGATCTGTTAAGGTAATGTTTTGAATGTCCGGGCAACCTGTATGAAGTTCCTCTACTCTACAATCTAGGGAGGCTGCTACCCAAATGAGCAAGCCGCCCGAAGGTCGCCCTCTTCCGGTTTCCGAGGTTAGTGCAGGGACAGAGTAGGAAGAGAATCCCACCCTGTGTACCGGCACTAAGCTCCAGGTCTCTTGGAAGATACACAAGGAGTGTTCATCAACCCATGCAGTAAAGTCGGGTAAAGCCAACTTCCTTGCGATCCCTGCGACATTCCAGCTGAAAACCTTGAATACTAGGTCCGTCACAACTGAGATGTCGCTGGTTGCAAGAGTACCCTTGTCTGCGGTCCTCAACAAGGATGGTTGAACGGAGCAATAATCTTGCGGGATATCTTTTGGGGCTACCGTCCCGCTAATATCTCCAAATGGGGGAGAGTCAATTTGGGAGGGTGATACTACCATTGGGTCTAGACTACTCACAGATTCTTTGTCTGAGGCTACATTCGTACGTACCCTGCGGTCATCCTCCTCCAGTCAGTGGGACCCTGGGACCCACAGAGGGTTTATCCCTTTACCCCCAGGTGCCCCACCCCAAGGTGTCTCCCAATTTTGGCAAAAGTCAGGGGAGCTTAGGCTTTCTCCAGTTAGGCTAACAATTTGCTTGGGGTAGAAGTAGGATAGGTCTACTACTTTAACCCCTGGGGCCCCCATATTTTTTATTGAAGTGCAGAGGGAGGGCACTACTCTGGGGTCTTGGAAATTGATTATTATGCAATCCCCCTCCTGGATTTTTTTACCCTGCCCTACCCAGCCTACTCTACGGACACTTAGAATAATCCCATCCACACCCAACGGAATTGATTTATTTGACTTTAGCCAGTGGATCCACTTATTCTTGAGGGATTGGTGGTCTTCCAACTGGCCTTCCTTTAGTGGGGGGACGTTCACCAGAACTGCAACAAAAGGTTGGCAGTCTGGCGGGAGGTTTATTGGAGGGGTCCGACGCACTGGATTTCTAGGAGCCAGTGCAGTGGTAGTTGAAGACGTAGGTTGGGGGGCAGATCTGGTGACTTTCCCTGTTGCTAGTCCCTGCACTTTGTCACATGAGCCTATAGATTGGATATCTTTCGCTTTGCCACTGGTTGTCTGGGGCTGTTTTTGTGGAAGTGGTTTGGGCTTAGTTGTGGCAGCCTCTAGATGCGCTGGTGGGCCCTTAGGTTTCGGCCCTACTTTAAGAGGGGGAGAAGTTTTAGAAACTGGGGTTTGTGATCTGTTAATATCAACCTTATTTAGGCTTTTTGGAGGCTTGGGGTCTCAGTCTAACTGTGCCTCTGCCCACTTGCACGTTTCTTTTCCCTGGCTGCCGATCTTAAAATATTTGCGGTGATTTACTTCCGGCCATTTTGCTTGTTGTTCTGCCTGCCAGCCCGCCCCTCCACCACGATCACACCTCCCTGCAGCCCCTCCCTCGCTCCGCCCCCTCCACTCTCCATTTATGTCGAATGTCCCCACGCGCAGCGTCCACGCGCTACGGACACGCCGAAGGTGCGCCAAAGGTAAGCCCGTCTACGCCCGTCCGCGCCTGGACCGCGCCCAGCGCCAGACCCCCTGCCCCTCGCGCTGCGCTGCCCTCCCGCATCACCTACGATGCCGCCACCCTCCTAGCCCTTAACCCCGGTCGCGCCCCCAACTGCGTCCAAGCCGCTCCTGGACACACCCATGGACCTTTCTCCTGCTACTCCTGCAAATTCAGCGGCACCAACTGCATCTCCGCTACGATCACACCTCAAATTCCCGACCCCAACCACCTACAATGCATCCTTCTTAACACCCGCTCGGTCCACAGACACGCCATTGACCTATGGAACCTACTAGACACCATCTCTCCAGACGTCGCCTTCCTAACTGAAACATGGATGAACGCTTCCTCCGCCCCAGACATCACCATTGCCATCCCTGAAGACTATAAGATCACACGCAAGGACCGCACCGGCCACACAGGAGGAGGAATCGCTATCGTCCATAAGAAATCTATCCGCATCTCAACCAGCTCTGACGCCAACCTCGCCAACTCCGAACACCTTCACTTCCAAATACACATCGACCCCAAGACCACACTCAGAGGCACCCTCCTCTACAGACCACCAGGACCCCGCGCAAAATTCAGTGAAGACATCACGGACTTCGTCACTCCACACGCGCTCCCCTCCAAAGATTACATCCTTCTGGGAGACCTCAACTTTCACCTCGAAAAGATCAACGACCGCAACACCACCACCCTCTTGGACAACCTCGCCAACCTCGGACTTAAACAACTAGTCACTTCCCCCACCCACATCGCAGGTCACACACTCGACCCCATCTTCACCTCCAGCAATCATGTCTCCTTCAGCCACACTACGGATCTCCTCTGGACTGACCACAGCTGCGTTCACTTCACCTACAACAAGCCAAAACCCACCAACCACCTTCAACCAACTCTGCAAAGAAACTGGAACAAAATCACCACCGACCAGATCTCCGCATCGCTCCTTCAAAACACCCCAGCCCTCTCTTCTAACGCTAACGAAGCCGCAGCCAACCTCACCCTATGGTTATCCAACACCGCCGACACCTTAGCACCACTGAAAAAACGTCAAAGCAAACCTGGCAGCAAGAAGGCCTCATGGTTCAACGATGATCTTAAGAAGTCCAAGAAACTCTGCCGCTCCCTTGAAAAGGCCTGGAAAAAAGACCCAACCACTAGCACCAAGGACGCCTTCAAAAACGCCACCCGCACTCACCACCAACTAATCCGAAAGGCCAAGAAAACAGCATTCAAGGATCGACTTGACAACAACGCCCACAACAGCAAGGAACTTTTCAACATCGTCAAGGAATTTTCCAACCCCTCGGCCAACTCCAACGACATCACCCCCTCTCAAGCCCTCTGCGACTCCCTAGCCTCATTCTTCCACAACAAGATTGCAGACATCCACAACAGCTTCGACAACCAACCCAGAGACCAACCCACCCAACCATTTGCTGAACATTCTCCCCACGTGAACACCCTTAACGACTGGAACCCAATCTCCACTGAGGACACAATCCGCCTGATGAATTCCATCCACTCAGGATCCCCCACAGACCCATGTCCTCATCACATCTTCAACAAAGCAGACTCCGTCATAGCACCGCACCTCCGAGACGTCATCAACTGCTCCTTCAACTCCGCCACCTTCCCGGAAGACTGGAAACACGCTGAACTCACCGCCCTTCTGAAAAAACCCACAGCGGACCCCACCGAACTCAAAAATTACCGCCCCATTTCGCTCCTTCCATTCCCGGCCAAAGTCATCGAGAAAGCCGTCAACAACCAGCTCGCCGCTTTCCTCGAAGCCAACAAATCCCTCGACTCCTCACAATCTGGCTTCCGAGCAAAACACAGCACTGAGACCGCCCTCATCGCAGCAACAGACGACATTCGAACTCTACTGGACAATGGAGACACAGTCGCCCTCATCCTCCTCGACCTCTCTGCAGCATTCGACACAGTCTGCCACAGCACCCTGCTACAACGCCTCAATAACATCGGAATACAAGGAAAAGCACTTGAATGGATCACCTCGTTCCTCACCGGAAGAACCCAGAGAGTCCGCCTCCCACCATTCAAGTCCGAGGCCACTGAAGTCATCTGTGGCGTACCACAAGGATCCTCACTCAGCCCCACCCTCTTCAACGTATACATGAGCCCCCTCGCGGCCATCGCCCGCCAACACAACCTCAACATCATCTCTTACGCGGATGACACTCAACTAATCCTTTCTCTCACCAATGACCCCAGCACTGCCAAAACTAACCTACACGAAGGAATGAAAGAGGTTGCCGAATGGATGAAACAAAGCCGTCTGAAACTGAACTCAGACAAAACAGAAGTCCTCATCTTAGGTACATCCCCCTCTGCATGGGACGACTCTTGGTGGCCGGAAGCCCTTGGTAAAGCACCCATCCCGACAGACCACGCACGGAACCTAGGCGTGATCCTGGATTCCTCACTTTCAATGAACAGACAAGTCAGCGCCGTATCCTCATCCTGCTTCAACATTCTCCGCATGCTCAGGAAAACATTTCGCTGGATCCCCACCGAAACAAGGAAAACAGTCACCCATGCTCTAGTCACGAGCCGACTGGACTACGGAAACACCCTCTACGCAGGTACTACCGCTAAACTCCAGAAGAAACTCCAACGAATCCAAAACGCCTCAGCCAGGATCATATTAGACACCCCGCGCAACGAACACATCTCTGGTCACCTGAAAGACCTCCACTGGCTACCCGTCAATAAGAGAATCACTTTCCGACTGCTAACCCACGCACACAAATCACTCTACGACATCGGACCAGAATGCCTCAACTCACGACTGTCCTTCTACACCCCCTCCCGCCAACTACGTTCTTCCAGCCAAGCCCTCGCCACTGTACCTCGCATCAACAAGACCACCATGGGAGGCAGATCCTTCTCATACCTGGCTGCTAAAACATGGAACTCACTCCCCGCTTACCTTCGCCTCACCCAGAACCACCTAGCATTCAGAAAGCTACTTAAAACGTGGATATTTGACAAGTAATCCTCCTCCCCTTTCTAAGCGCCTTGAGACCCTCTGGGTAGGTAGTGCGCTATATAAATTCTCTGACTTGACTTGACTTGACTCTTTGTGGTGGTAAGGAAACTGTTGGGAGCTCGCTCTCCTTTAGGCCCGTGTCCGGGTTTTCACTCACTCTGGCTAGTTGTTTAACTGTAGATTTGAGTGAGTAGAACCCGTCGAGGGTTGATTGCTCTAATTTATCTATTCTCGCCCCCAAGCTCTTAACCTGTGCTAGCAGGGGCATCAAGAGACTATATACCCCCTCGAGGATATTTTCAATAGTTACAGGGTCAGGGAGCTTGGAGACATTAACGGTGATATCATTAATGAGTGGCCCCCTTGGGGGAGGCCACAACATCCCCTTCTGCCACAACTTTACTCTCCAAAGTCATGCCTCTTACATTTTTCACACCAAAACCCAGGGGCTTTATTGTTTTTTGGTAAAGTGCCGCCTGACTCACCAGTCTACCCTTTTTCCGATGTCCTGCCTTTTTACTTTTGATCCTCTTATCCTGCCTAGTTTCGGGAATCTGACTACTTGAGGGCACCCCATCTGGTAATATAGTGGTGGGGGTGGGCGATTTTAGGAATGAGGGCTGACTAATGGCTTCATTTAGGGGTTTAGGTGATACAGGTGGAGATGATATACTAAGACCACCCTCTTCCTCAATACCACTAGGAAGAAGCGCGGCCAGGTGTTCCAGCCTGTCTATATTTTGCCCTATTTCAAGCAGCTGGGGAGGGTCTGTAGGATCACCAGGAACTCCTACAGTGGGGGCGGGTTGAACCCGCTCACATGCCGGGGTAAGCGCCTGTGCAGCAGCCCCCAATGATGAGCGTCTTGAAGGGAGGTAGACCTCAGATAGGCGCCGCTCTGACATGGCGATCTCCTTTTCTATTACGGCCGCCACCCTGGTAATAAATCGGTCCATAGTTCCAATTACAGGGCTCCCGGCGATAGCTCCTCTTTCACCTTCACTCCTGAGAAGTTTTCCAGAGCGGGTAGACATATTTGAAGGGAACACCAAGGGGCCTCACATAGACCGTATGATCACGCTGCTGAAAAAAAGGAAAGGAAAGGGACGTGGCCCAGCCCAGCCTTGACAGCCCCTGACTGCCACAGACTGCCCGCCCTTTGCTCGGGCTTCGTTCGGCGTCCCGCTCGCGTCCCGCTGAGCGTCGAGCAGTTCGTGAAGTAGGGGGCGTTGCAGGCGGGGCCGTGTCTGTAGGTGGGCGCGTCCGCTTGCACACCTTGGGAAGCAGGGACTCCTGGACTTCTGAGTCCCTGCTTAGCGCCGGCGTGTTGGTCCTTCCAGGCGCCTCCCAGTGTCCAGCGCTTGATCTTCAGCTTTCCCTGCTTCCAAGCCGCGAAGCGGCACCCACGGAGCGGGTGCGGCGAGAGGCAGCGGCAGCACAACCCAGCCCAGCTCAGTCCGAGGTCGTAGGGACAAGCAGCAGCCTTCACAACAACTTTCAGGTGGGTGGAGATTGTAAGTATGCTGAATGTAGTGAGTGTCGGCTTTTTTCCTCACAACCGACCCCCCCCTCCACCCGTGATGAATGGACCAGTCCCACAGTGTAGGACGCCAACTTGTTTCATTAAAAAGCATTTACAATGCAATATGTCTCGCATTTTCGAGAGTTTGAGCTATTGACAAGGCAATAGCTTACACTCTCGAAAATGTTAGAACTATTGCATTGCAAATATTTGTTTGTTTACTAGAGCCCATGCGCCGCGTTAATGTTCATGGAAGCCGCGCCTCTTTCTTTAGAGAAGCCGCGTCTGAAGAAAGGGGCGTGGCCGACATTAAACTGAAACCGCAGCATAGGGCGCTTCGACAAAAAAAAAGCATCTGTCTGTGAAGTTAAAAAACAGATGCTGTTTTTGTAAAAGCCCCCTTGCCGCACTTTCACTTTAATAGTGGCCGTGCACATTTTTTTAGATGTGGCTTGTCCAAAGAAAGGGGCTCGGCCTCCATGAATGTGAAAGTGCAGCATGGGTGCTAGTAAACAAAAAAATAAATAAGTCAGCGCGGTCCCTATACTTAAAGAGGACCGCACTGCTAATATAAAGAAAGAAAGAAACGCGGCTGCTATACTTAAAACGGACTGCCGATCGTAAATCAAATAAAAGCGGGCGGCGTGCTGCGACGTAGTGGGTGGAATTGGGGCAAATTATTTAATAAAATAGTGCCCAGTGAGAAGATAAAACAGACCGTGTAACAAGACAAGTAAATGGTCCAGTCGTTTTGCGCGGTAACAAATGCAGACAAGGCGTTACCAAGGACGGACTAACAAGTCTAATAACGACTTGGAAGCTAGAGTTTAGGAAGGACAATGACACAAGCCAATTAAAATATGGGCGTAGAGTGGGCGGGGCTTTAAAGCCATACTCCAAAGCTGCATGCCTCGCAGCAATGCATGCGCTACCAGACTCGCCCTAAAATATAATCTAGGAGAACACAGAATAGGCAAACTCAGATCATGTATGACAAGTCTCTACTATTTTGACACGTCCTACACCGTGCATTACCCATGTATCACAAGACTAGACTGTGTCGACACATCTTACACCGTGCATTGTCAATGTATCACAAGACTAGAGTGCGTCAATGCATCTTACACCGTGCATTGCTAATGTGTCCTTAAACTAGACTGTGTCGATACATCGTACACCATGCATTGCCCAACATTTAACAAGACTAGACAGCATGGACACATCTTACATGGTACATTACCCATGTATCACAAGACTAGACTGCGTCGACACATCTTACACCATGCATTGTCCTTGTATCACAAGACTAGACTGTGTCGATACATCGTACATCATTCATTGGCCAAAATTTGACAAGACTAGACAGCATGGACTCATCTTACATGGTACATTACCCATGTATCACAAGACTACACTGCGTCAGCACATATTGCATCGTGAAGTGCATTGTCCAAATATCACAAGACTAGACTGTGTTGATCCATCGTACACTGTGCATTGCCCAAAACTTGAGAAGACTAGACAGCATGGGCACATCTTACACCGTGCATTGCCCATGTATCACAAAACTAGACTGCGTCAACACATCTTAAACCATGCATTACCCATGTATAAGAAGACTAGACTATGTTGATACATCTTACACCGTGAATTACCCATGTATAAGAAGACTAGACTATGTTGATACATCTTACACCGTGCATTCCCCGTTGTATCACAAGACTAGACTGCATCGACACATCTTACATGGTACATTACCCATGTATAAGAAGACTGGACTGCGTCGACACATCTTACACTGTGCATTGTCCATGTATCCCCTGACTAGACTGCGTCAACAAATCATCCACCGTGCATTGTCCACGTATAAGAAGACTAGACTGAGTCAACACATCTTACACTGTGTATTGCCCATGTATAACAAGACTAGACTGCATGGACACATCTTACACCATGCATTACCCATGCATCCCCAGACTAGACTACATCGACACATTTTCCACCGTGCATTGTCAATATATCACAAGACGTTTTATTGATTAATTAATAAATATGAATACATTATTTCCATTAATTAATTAGCAATTAGTCATTTTAATTGTGTAATTAATTTTAGGTGCGTGTTGTGGATATTATAGTGTTAAAGTGTAATTAATGATGTTTTATTATCTTTGTTAATAATAATATATTTAAATTTATATATTAATTATGTTAATATTGTAAATTAAATTTATTAAAAATGTTGATGTTTTTGTTTTTTATTGTTGAGGGATTCAGCGCTTTCCCTACTGTTGCACTCACAGGAGTGGGAATAGTAATTTCTACCCCTACGCTATCCAGCTCTTTCCCTACTGTTTCACTCACTGGAATGGGAATAGCAATTTTTACCCCTCCGCTATCCAACGCTTTCCCTACTTTTGCACTCACTGGAGTGGGAATAGGAATTTTTATCCCTACGCTATCCAATGCTTTCCCGACTGTTGCACTCACTGTAGTGGGAAGTTTTCACTATTAATGTGTTTATTTTGTTAATAAATGTATGTTTTATTCATTTTTTAATAGTTTAATATGAAAATTAAATATAGAATATTTTATTTAATTTTAAATTATTTATATATGTGTATATTTTATTTTTATATAAGTTATAAAGTTTATAATTTAAATAAAGATACTAGTTAACATGTATTTAAGTAAATATATGTATATGTACAAATTGGTTTGTGTTTATATTTATTAAATTAAGTTTATTAGTTATAATTAGTTAAAATATATATTAAGTTTAACTTATTTTGTTAATTATATTAATATTAATTAATTAATTTTCTTAAAGTTATATAATTTTTTAAGTCAATCATTTTTACTTTTATATTTTTTACATCTATATTTTTGTGTTGAATTATTGTACTTACCTGTTTAAGTATAGGGAGTCGATATTTTTGTTATCAATATTTTTTACATCGATATTATTTTCATCGATACTTTTAACATCGATATTTTAACTAGACTGTGTTGATACATCGTACAATTTGCATTGTCCATTTATCACAAGACTAGACTGCGTCGACACATCTTACACCGCACATTAACCATGTATCCCCAGACTAGACGGTGCCAATACATCTTACACCGTGCATTGTCCATGTATAAGAAGACTAGACTGTGTCAACACATCTTAAACCGGGTATTGTCCATGTATCACAAGAACTAGATTGCATAGACACATCTTACACTGTGTATTCCCCATGTATACCAGACTAGACAGCGTCAACACATCTTACACCATGTATTGTCCATATATCATAAGACTAAACTGCATGGACACATCTTACACCAAGCATTTTCCATCTATAAGAAGACTAGACTGCATCGACACATCTTACACGTGCATTGCCCATGTATCACAAGACTAGGCTGCGTCAACACATCTTACACTGTGCATTGCCCATGTATAAGACGACTAGACTGCGTTGACACATCTTACATCGTGCATTGCCCATGTATCAGACGACTAGACTGCGTCAACACATCTTACACTTGCATTGCTCATGTATCACAAGACTAGGCTGCGTCGACACATCTTACGGTGCAGAGCAGGAATATTGATGGAGAAATATCGTGAGACTTTTTTTTTTTTTGAGTTTTATAACGCGCCTGGTTACCCTTGGGCATCCCCGCGCTCTTCCAGATAGACGCACCATAGCAAGAGACAAAAGAGTTAGGCAGGGAACAAATGGGTCTTTAAAAGTTTGCGAAATCGTAAGGTACTCGATTCAGAGCGCAGGTATAACGGAAGGGAGTTCCACAATGTTGCCACATTTATGGAAAATCTTCTGCCGCCAGTCCTGGCCTTTCTTACTCTCGCAACTTGCAGCAGGTGTAGGTGATCTGAGCGCAAGGCACGGGGGGCCTTGTAGGATTGGACCATCTCCCGTAGGATAGGTGGCCCTTTCCCCTGCAAGATTTTGTGGGCCATACAGAGTGCTTTAAAATTCACCCTCTCTCTAACGGGGAGCCAATGAAGCGCCTTGAGCGCAGGGCGAGCTGATTGGCGTCTGGGAAGGTCCGTCAAGAGCCTAGCAGCAGCATTTTGTAATTGCTGCAGTTTATTTAGGGTTGTTTCTGGAGCCCCCAGAAACAGCGCATTGCTGAAATCCAGCCGGGAAATAATGAGTCCCTGGATTAGTAGCCTCTTAGAGGCCATCGGGAGTAGAGGTAAGATCTTCCGGGCAGACCGGAGCAGACCGAAACACACGCCTGCGGTCTTTTTAGCGTGTGTCTTAAAAGAAAGGTCCTGCTCCAGCCACACCCCCAAGCTCTTAATCTCCTGTTTGGGAGTGGGTGCCGCTCCCAGACAGCTGGGCCAGCTGCTCGGGGATAGGGAGGGAGGGGAGTTCCCCAGCATCATCAGTTCAGTTTTTGAACCGTTAAGTTTAAATGCTGAGCTGCACATCCAGGTAAAGATCTTGGATAAACATGTGTGCAGCCGGTCGGGTTGGTTTGCCGACTGGGGGAGCCCTACCACCAACTGGGTATCATCAGCATAGCTGATAATCTTGATACCCAGTGGCAGCACCACACTCTCCAGTGGGGCCATGTAAATGTTAAACAGTGTGGGGCTCAACGATGAGCCCTGTGGCACACCGCACTGGAGAGGAACAGATGTTGACTTCTCATGGCCTTCCCAAACCTCAAACATTAATATCGCCGCAAAAATATTGTGAGGAAGAAATATCGACAACAAAAATATCGTTAACAAGAATATCAACTGACAGGTAAATAATATCAATTACAAAAGTATTGTTGACAAAAATATCGAATTATTAATAATGTTATTTATTTAAGTGTTTTTTATGAGAATTGTTTGTCATTTTATTATATGTTTTAACATTTTACTAGTTACTAATTTATTTTAAGTTGAATTTTGTGTTTTTAGTCCTGTAGCAGGTTGTGGGTTTATAGGGGTATAGGGTGGGAAGTAATTTAATTATATAGATGTAAATAAAAATGTGTAATAGTTATTTATTTATTTTTATTTGAATTTTGCGTTTTTAGTTCTGTAGCAGGTCGTTGGTTTATAGGGAATAGGGTGGGAAGTAAGTTAATTATATAAAATGTATTGAATAATTAATGTGTTAATTGATTAATTAATAATAGTTTAATATTTAGTTGTTACTTAATTTCAATTAATCAATTAATACAAATTATGTTAATTCTTTAATTAATTTTAGGTTTTTGTTGTGGTGTTTATATGTGTAAATGGTGTGAAGGGTGGTAAGTATTTAATTTTTTATTGATAAATTATTACATATTTTTACATTAATTTCCATTAATTAACTAGTAATTATTAATTGTAATTGTGTAATTAATTTTAGGTGTGTGTTGTGGTGTTTATATGTGTAAATGGTGTTAATGGTGGTAAGTAATTATTTTTTGGGGATTAATTAATAAACATTTATGAATTAATTTCCATTAATTAATTAGTCATTATTAATTGTAATTGTGTAAGTAATGTTAGGTGTGTGTTGTGGATATTATAGTATTAATTAATGTGTAATTAATGTTTTTTTATGATCTTTGTTAATAATGATATATTATTTTTTGTATTAAATATGTCCATATTGGAAATTAAATTTATTAAAAATGTTGATGTTTTTGTTTTTTATTGTTGTGGGATTCTGCTCTTTTCCTACTGTTGCACTCACTGGAGTGGGTGTAGTAATTTTTACCCCTTCGCTATCCAACACTTTCCCTACTGTTGCACCCTCTGGAGTGGGAATAGTAATTTTTACCCCTTCGCTATCCAGCGCTTTCCCTACTGTTGCACTCACTAGAGTGGGAATAGTAATTATTACCCCTACGCTATCCAGCGCTTTCCCTACTGTTGAAATCATTGGAGTGGGAATAGTAATTTTTACCCCTACGCTATCCAGCACTTTCCCTGCTGCTGCACTCACTGGAGTGGGATTAGTAATTTTTACCTCTACGCTATCCAACGCTTTCCCTACTTTCCTACTCACTGGAGTGGGAATATGAATTTTTACCCCTACACTATCCAGAGCTTTCCCTACTGTTGCACTCACTGGAGTTGCAATAGTAATTATTACCCCATCGCTATCCAACGTTTTCACTACTATTGTGTTTATTTTGTTATTAAATGTATGTTTTAGTCATTTTTTAATAATTTAATGTGTTAATTAAATATAGAATATTTTATTTAATTGTAACTTATTTATATGTGTATATATTCTTTTAAACATAATTTATAAAGTTTATAAATTAAATAAAGATAATAGTTAATAAAATGTATTTAATTAAATATATGTACACATTGTTTTGTGTTTATATTTATTAAATTAAATTTATTAGTTATAAATAGTTAAAATATATATTAAGTGTAATTTATTTTGTTAATAATATTAATACTATTTAATGAATTTTATTTAAGTTATCTAATTAAGTCGATAGTTTTTTACTTCTATATTTTTTATATCAATATTTTTGTGTCGATAATATTGTACTTACCTGTTTAAGTATAGGGAGTCAATATTTTTGTTATCGATATTTTTACATCAATATTTTTTTCATCGATATTTTTAACATCTATATTTTAACATGGAACCACATCTTACACCATGCATTGTCCATGTATCCCCAGACTAGACTGTGTCGTTACATCTTAAAACGCGCACTGCCCATGTATCCCCAGACTAGACAGTGTCGATACATCTTACACCGTGCATTGTCTATGTATAAGAACACTGGACTGCGTCAACACATCTTACACCGTTCATTGCCCATGTGTAAGAAGACTAGACTACGTCAACACATCTTACACAGTCTATTGTCCATGTATCACAAGACTAGAGTGCATGTACACATCTTTCACCATCCTTTGCCCATGTATCCCCAGACTAGATAGCGTTGACACATCTTATACCATGTATTGTCCATACATCACAAGACCAGACTGCATGGACACATCTTACACCATGCTTTTTCCATCTATAAGAAGACTAGACTGTGTCGACACATCTTACACCGTGCAATGTACATGTATAAGAAAACTAGACTACTTCGACACATCTTACAGCGTGCATTGCCCATGTACCACAAGACTAGGCTGCGCCGACAAATCTTACACCGTGCATTGTCCATGTATAAGAAGCCTAGACTGCGTCAACACATCTTACACCGTGCATTGCCGATGTATAAGAAGACTAGACTGCGTCAACACATCTTGCACTGTGCATTGCCCATGTATAAGAAGACTAGATGGCGTCAACACATCTTACACCATGCATTGTCAATATATCACAAGACTAGGCTGCGTCAACCCATCCTACACTATGCATGTAAATGTAAATGTACAGGAATTTATATAGCGCAAATCACCGAGCGGTTTCTAAGCGCTTGCTTAGGGAACCCGTCCTGGTATTCCCCTGTGAGATAGCCCCAGCAGGGTATCCACAAGGTGAAAGCCAGGCATCACGCCGCGAGGTGCCGTTGTGGAGATTAAGCAAGCTATTGCCCAGAGTCGCAGAGTGTGAACCCGTGAATCGAGTAGGCACCGGAGCGAGAATTGTCGAGTCCATGGACATTTTAGGACTCAAGACCCCGCCGAGCCAGGAATTGAACCCTGGTCCCGGGCTGACCTCTGCTTCCAGGTCTGCCTCCTCTAACCAGTGAGCCACACTTCTCCACATCTCCACATCTGCATTGCCCCTGGATCACCCATGTATCACTAACACATCTTACACCGTGCATTGCCCATGTCTCCCCAGATCAGACTGCATGGACACATCTTACACCATGCATTGTCCATATATCACAAGACTAGTCTGCCTTGCCACATCTTACACAGTGCATCTCCTTTGTTTATCACTAGATTAGATTGTGTCGACTCATCTTGTCAAGACTAGAATGTGTTCATATTTCATGTCTCACAGGGTTCATTGCTGTTTCATCACCATACTATGTAGACTCATCGCAGACAGTCTATTGCCCATGTGGAACAACACTCAACTGCGACTATATGTTTTACACCCTGCATTACTGTTGTATAACAAGACTTGATGCCGTCAACACAACTTACACAGTTGATTCCCCCTGTGTCACCAGACTACACTATGTAGACTTATTGTACACTGTGCAATGCCCATTTGTTACCAGACAACACAGTGCAGGCTCTTTGTACCAGGTGCGTGTGCCCAGACTACACTGCTTAGACTCATCGTACACAGTGCAATGCCCATGTGTCGTCAGGCAACACTGCTTAAACTCGTAGTACACAGTGCATTGCCCGTGTGTCACAACACGCAAGAACATCAACAAGTTTGACTCTTCACATTAAGGCTGTATCACAAGATTTCATGTCGTCGACACATCTTACATAGTGGATTACTCATGTGTCACCAGACGACACTGCATAGACCCATCATACATGGTGCAAGGCTCATGTGTCACCAGACTACACCGCGTAGACTCATCATACATGGTGCTTTGGCCATGTGTCACCAGACTACACTGCGTAGAGTCATCTTCCATGGTGCATTACCCATGTGTCACGAGACTACACTGCGTAGACTCATCATACATGGTGCTTTGGCCATGTGTCACCAGACTACACTGCGTAGAGTCATCTTCCATGGTGCAGTGCCCATATGTCACTTGACTACACTGCGTAGAGTCATCTTCCATGGTGCAGTGCCCATGTGTCACCAGACTACACTGCGTATAGTCATCTTCCATGGTGCAGTGCCTATGTGTCACCAGACTACACTGCGTAGACATATCATGTTTGTTGCATTTCCCATGTGTCACCAGACTACACTGTGTAGACTCATCATACATGGTGCTTTGCCTATGTGTCACCAGACCACACTGTGTAGACTCATCGTACATGGAGCATTGCCTATGTGTCACCAGAATATACTGTGTAGACTCATCGTACATGGTGCCTTGCGCGTGTGCCACTAGACTACACTACGTAGACTCTTCGTACAGGGTACATTGCTAATGTGTCACCAGACCACACTGTGTAGACTCATCATACATGGAGCATTGCACATGTGCCACCAGACTACACTGAACAGACTTATCGTACATGGTGCATTGACCATGTGCCACCAGATTACACTGAATAGACTCACCGTACATGGAGCATTGCCTACGTGTCACCAGAATATACTGCGTAGACCCATCGTACACAGTGCATTGCCGTGTATCACAACACTCAACCACATGAACATGTTTTACACTCTGTATTACTGTTGTATTGCAAGATTAGACGTTATCAAGACATCTTACACAGTGGATTGATCTTGAGTCACCAGACTACACTGCATAGGCCCATCGTACATGGTGCATTAAACAATTGCGTCACCAAACTAAACTGTGTAGACTCATTGGACACAGTGCATTGCACATGTGCCATCAGACTAAACTGCGAGACTCACTGTACATGGTGCATTGCCCATGGGTCACCAGACTACACTGAATAGACTCATCGTACACAGTGCATTGCTCATGTGTCGCCAGAATACCCTGCGTAGACAAACTGTGCATGGTGCATTGACCCTGTCTCACCAGACTACACTGCGCAGACTCCTTATACATGGTCTATTGCCCATGTGTCACTAGATATAGTGCATAGACTCAATGTACATGGAGAATTGCTCATGTGCCACAAGACTACACTGTATAAACTCATCATACATGGTGCATTCCCCATGTGTCACCATGTCACACTGGGTAAACACATCGTACATGGTGCATTAACCGTGTGTCACCAGACTACACTGAGTAGACTCATCGTACATGGAGCATTGCCTGTGTGTCACCAGACTACACTGCGTAGACTCATCATACATGGTACTTTGCGCGTGTGCCAATAGACTCCACTACATAGACTCATCGTACAGGGTACATTGCTAATGTGTCACCAGACCACACTGTGTAGACTCATGATATATGGTGCTTTGCCCATGTGTCACCAGACCACACTGCGTAGACTCATCGTACATGGAGCATTGCCTATGTGTCACCAGAATATACTGCGTAGACCCATCGTACACAGTGCATTGCCCATGTGTCACCAGACTACACTGAGTAGACTCATCGTACATGGAGCATTGCCTATGTGTCACCAGAATATACTGCGTAGACCCATCGTACACAGTGCATTGCCCATGTGTCCCCAGACTACACTGCGTAGACCCATCGTACGCAGTGCATTAACCGTGTGTTACCAGACTACACTGAGTAGACTCATCGTACATGGAGCATTGCCTGTGTGTCACCAGACTACACTGCGTAGACCCATCGTACATGGTACTTTGCGCGTGTGCCAATAGACTACACTACGTAGACTCATCGTACAGGGTACATTGCTAATGTGTCACCAGACCACACTGCGTAGACTCATCGTACATGGTGCCTTGCGCATGTGCCAATAGACTACACTACATAGACTCATCGTACAGGGTACATTGCTAATGTGTCACCAGACCACACTGTGTAGACTCATGATACATGGTGCTTTGCCCATGTGTCACCAGACCACACTGTGTAGACTCATCGTACATGGAGCATTGCCTATGTGTCACCAGAATATACTGCGTAGACCCATCGTACGCAGTGCATTGCCGTGTGTCACAACACTCAACCACATGAACATGTTTTACACTCTCTATTACTGTTGTATTGCAAGATTAGACGTTATCAAGACATCTTACACAGTGGATTGATCTTGAGTCACCAGACTACACTGCATAGGCCCATCGTACATGGTGCATTAAACAATTGCGTCACCAAACTAAACTGTGTAGACTCATTGGACACAAGCTAGAAGCGCATCTTAATACACATCTTTCTATTTTTCTTGAGACTAGTGAATACCTTGATAGCTCGCAGCACGGATTCAGAAAACATCATAGCACTGAATCCGCTTTCACTGTTGTGGTGGATAATATTTGCCGCAAAGTTAACCTTGGCCAAACTACAGTGCTGGTTCTATTAGACCTCACGGCTGCGTTTGATACTCTGTCTCCAGCCATTTTAACATCTCGGCTTAAGGAGGCAGGGGTCATGGGACCAGCCCTGAGTCTTCTTGACTCCTTTTTCCATGACAGAGAACAGAGAGTTATGCTTGGAGATTTCCTCTCCCCTGCCAAGTCATTGCAATGTGGGGTGCCACAGGGGTCGGCTCTTAGTCCGACCCTATTTAACATTTATGTGGCCCCCCCTTGCTAGACTAGTAAGATCGCAGGGGATGGAGGTGGTGTCTTACGCCGACGACACCCAGATCATGGTGTCACTGGCTCACTCTGTCAGTACATCCGCATTCAGCTTTAGGTCATGCATGCAACGTGTGGCGGAGTGGATGATTCTTAACTCCCTAAAGCTGAATGGCGACAAGACAGAGGTCTTGGTCTTTGGTAAAGACCAAGACATGTGGTCGAGCGAGTGGTGGCCTTCATCTCTTGGCATCTGCCCCACTCCCTCCCAATCGGCCAGAAACCTCAGCGTCATCTTTGACACCTCACTTTCCATGACGCTCAAAGTGAATAGGACCGTGGCCACCTGCTGGGGTGTTACCAAGATCTTAAAGAGAATCCTCCATTATCTCTCCTTCCAGGCACGCAAACAGATTGCAATTGCTCTTGTTGGATCCAGACTCGATTATTGTAATTCTTTGTATGTGGAGTCCAACAAGGGCCTTATCCATCGATTGCAAACTGTACAGAACGCCACAGCGTGCTTTGTCTTGGCCCTTCCTATAGCATCTTCGGCCACCACTGCTAGGAGAGATCTCCACTGGCTTCCTGTCCAGCTCAGAATTTCCTTTAAGCTCCTATGTCTCACATATAGAGCACTTGCGGCTGGCCCTGTAGACGCACTTGGTTCCTTGCTCACCCGTTATGTACCCACGAGATGCCTGCGATCAGCTTGGTTACATCAATTGGTAGTGCCTCGTGCTAGATTGACCAGATGAGGAGCAAGAGCTTTTTCTGTTGTCGCTCCTCAGCTCTGGAACTCTCTTCCGATGGAAATAAAAATCTTACCCTCTATCGACTTGTTTAAAAAAGGCTTGAAAACCTGGTATTTCAACAGAGCGTACCAATGAGATACTGCTGTCTGACCCGGCTTGTCTCTGTATTTGATTTAGGCGCCTTGACGCCCATTGGGCTAAGTAAGCGCGGTACAAGATATAATTCATTCATTCATTCATTGCACATGTGCCATCAGACTAAACTGCGAGACTCACTGTACATGGTGCATTGCCCATGGGTCACCAGACTAGACTGAATAGACTCATCGTACACAGTGCATTGCTCATGTGTCGCCAGAATACCCTACGTAGACACATTGTGCATGGTGCATTGACCCTGCCTCACCAGACTACACTGCGCAGACTCCTTATACATGGTCTATTGCCCATGTGTCACTAGATATAGCGCATAGACTCAATGTACATGGAGAATTGCTCATGTGCCACCAGACTACACTGTATAAACTCATCATACATGGTGCATTCCCCATATGTCACCATGTCACACTGGGTAAACACATCGTACATGGTGCATTAACCGTGTGTCACCAGACTACACTGAGTAGACTCATCGTACATGGCGCAATGCCTGTGTGTCACCAGACTACACTGCGTACACTCATCATACAAATTGCCTTGCCCATGTGTCACCAGACTACACTGCGTAGACTCATCATACATGGTACTTTGCGCGTGTGCCAATAGACTACACTACGTAGACTCATCGTACAGGGTACATTGCTAATGTGTCACCAGACTACACTGCGTAGACTCATCATACATGGTACTTTGCGCGTGTGCCAAAAGACTACACTACGTAGACTCATCGTACAGGGTACATTGCTAATGTGTCACCAGACCACACTGCGTAGACTCATCGTACATGGTGCCTTGCGCGTGTGTCAATAGACTACACTACGTAGACTCATCGTACAGGGTACATTGCTAATGTGTCACCAGACCACACTGCGTAGACTCATCGTACATGGTGCCTTGCGCGTGTGCCAATAGACTACACTACATAGACTCATCGTACAGGGTACATTGCTAATGTGTCACCAGACCACACTGTGTAGACTCATGATATATGGTGCTTTGCCCATGTGTCACCAGACCACACTGTGTAGACTCATCGTACATGGTGCCTTGCGCGTGTGCCACTAGACTACACTACGTAGACTCTTCGTACAGGGTACATTGCTAATGTGTCACCAGACCACACTGTGTAGACTCATCATACATGGTGCATTGCACATGTGCCACCAGACTACACTGAACAGACTTATCGTACATGGTGCATTGACCATGTGCCACCAGATTACACTGAATAGACTCACCGTACATGGAGCATTGCCTAGAATATACTGCGTAGACCCATCGTACGCAGTGCATTGCCGTGTGTCACAACACTCAACCACATGAACATGTTTTACACTCTGTATTACTGTTGTATTGCAAGATTAGACGTTATCAAGACATCTTACACAGTGGATTGATCTTGAGTCACCAGACTACACTGCATAGGCCCATTGTACATGGTGCATTAAACAATTGCGTCACCAAACTAAACTGTGTAGACTCATTGGACACAGTGCATTGCACATGTGCCATCAGACTAAACTGCGAGACTCACTGTACATGGTGCATTGCCCATGGGTCACCAGACTACACTGAATAGACTCATCGTACACAGTGCATTGCTCATGTGTCGCCAGAATACCCTGCGTAGACACATTGTGCTGGGCGAATTTTGCGAATCTCGCGTTCGCGAATTTTGCGGATTTGCGAACTCGCAAATCCGCAAAATCCGCGAATTCTTGCGAATTTGCGGATTTTTTTTTGTGTGTGTTCGCAAGGATTTCTGCCAGTTCGCGAGGGTTTCGTACCAGTTCGCAATTGCGAACTTACATTTTGGCGCGCAACGGTCGTGAATTATGTTGTTTCTATGTCTGGTTCATCATCACAGGTTCCCAGCACCCTCTGTTTCACCACTGCAACCCTCTGTTACATCAATGCCACCCTCTGGTTCATCATTACTGTAGATTATGGGGGGGAAAAGCAAGCACACCAGCCCTGCTTCAACTGAGATGAATTAATTTGGGGTTAGTTTATTAATGTGTCACTGTTTTAAAATTCCAGTCTGGCTACTGCTTCCTTATCTGTAATTTTGCTTTCTGTTGCAGTGCATTTTTTTTCCCCAGGACCTTTGTGGCCTACTTGTAGCTATTGTATGAGCCTGCTGTGAGGGTCAGAGCAGGGTCATACAATTGTTGCAACTAGCAACTGAATTCTGGACGGGCCCCAGTCAGGAAGCACTACCGGGAATTGTTACAAATGATGAGTTTGAACTCTTGCCCCTGCCGAGTGCTTTCAGTTTTGAAAAACTCGTTTTTCTGCAATTTTGCGGGGTTCGTGGGGCGCGAACACACGCGAGATCGGATTCGGAAGCCGCAAATTCGTGCGAATATGCAATTTGTTTTTTTTGCGGCGTGTTAGTTGGCAAGGTTTTGTGCGTTTTTGCGAGTCGCTCGTAGCGCAAGGCGCGAAGTTACCCTCGCGGTCGTTCAAGGGCGCAGCCATCTTGTTTGCCTGACGTACTTCCGTTTCCGGGCGCGAAGTGTAATCTCGCAAAGTCCGTGGCTTGCCAGTACAGTTTCGCGCGTGTTCGCAAGGAAAATCTCGCGCGAACTTACCCGCGCGGTCGTGAACGGGCGCGGCCATCTTGTTTCTCATTCATTGCTATGGTTCTGGGCATGGTCTTTGTATCCTCTGTCAATCTCTGCCATCCTTTGCTTGTTTGAAGTTTTTTTTGATCTATTTTACTTATTATCTATCCCTCTATTTTTCTAGCCCTATATTTTTGTGTTTACTGCTACTTTTGGTTAATTTTAAACTACTTTTGTAAACTCTTTTCTTCTCTTCCCTATTCTATTTTCTTTATTCCTTTCCGCCCAGACCATGGTGAAGGGAGCCGGGAAGCATCCCGAGAAGGGGAAGGGTCCCGCACCCCGTGTCCGGCTCCCGTGCGGGCGTTTGAGGGGGGAGCTAGTGAAGCCATGGGAGATCTTTACCCCGGAGGAGGTGGCCCAACTCATTTTTTATGTTCAGCGCCGCCTCCCCAGGACCATCATGGGAGGCGGCAAGATCAGTGCCGGGTACGGGGCCCGGGAGCGCCGGAAGCGGTGGGAGAAGGTGTGCCAGGCCATTTACCACCACTCTCGGGTCTGGCGCACCTACAACCAGGCCACCCACCGCTGGACGGATGTCCTGACCCGTGAGCGAGATCTGCTCGACCTCCTTGGCCTTGAGATCCCCGGGCTTGGTGAGTAGTAGTAGCTATGTCTATACTACTATGTTTTCTCCTGCTGTGTTATTATATTGCAAATTTTTGTTTTTTACCAAGAGCAATAATGCTGCTCATTACATTGTAGGTAAATTTTATTTCAAAATCTTCTGTGCATTTCAGGTACACTGCTCTCCTTCTTCTCAGTAGTGTTGCTACTATGCTTATTTGTTTTAGATTTTGTGTTCATTTCATTGGCCTGTGAAATTATGTATGAGTGTAGTTGAAAGAACTGCGTAATGCTACACACTAAGGTTCAGATTTTTAATTACCGGCGCATCCCTGCAAAGTTGCAGGGATGCACCAGTAATTGTGCGTCACGCCACCATCACCCATGGTGCGCCGTATTTACAATGCGGCGCGCCATGGGCCCAAAACGTCACCAAAGCGTTACGCATCTGTGCCGTAAAGGCGGCGCATTGCTGGAGTTGCGTCGCAACGATGGTGCAGCTCCATCAATGCTCTGGGGTGCCCTATCTCCCCAATGCTGCGTCAAGCCGAACGTCTGCTTCAAGCAGGCGCAGGGTTTGAGTCACGCATCATTGTCCTCAAAGTGACTGATTGAAATCTTGTAGATTTCCCTCAGCCACTTTTAGGATGCGTTCCTGCGCAGGAACGCCCTCCCTTGCGCAGGAACACCCCCTATTGGCGCAGGGCTTTACAACGTGATGCATCTCCCGTATGCGTCACGTTGTTAATATACGCCGCACCATTGCGCCTCTTTTGTGCTGTCGCTGCGTCACAAAAGTCACGCAACAATGGAGCAAAAGAGCCGCAGTGGCCTTCTAAATCAGCCCCTACAGACTCAAGTCCAGTCCTTCCTTTGTACACATGGCGATAAGAAGAAATAGTGGTGGTGGATTAATAGTTTGAGTATTTTAATGACTGGTTAATTTAGTAGGAAACTTTAGTGTTGTCGCTGATCTTCAATCACGATGGACTTTGGCTGTCACTTTGCGTGCTGCGGACTGCTGCCTGCCAATCCTAGGCAAACCTTTTTAGTACTTTGTTTAGTGAGTTACATAGGGTAGTTTCCAATTCGACAGTCTGCAAATCAAGCAATACTAAAGTAATGACGTAGTCGACCACATGAGATTGGTCAATAATATATCCTGTGGAGTCGTTCCCTATTTGCTATTTCGCAAAAATATTTTTGTTACTTTGTTAGTTTTTTTGAAATGTTTGATTTGGTTGAGAAATATCATCCATGTTTTCTGTTTTTCTTTCTTTCATGTTGTACATCAGCTTCCCCCAGGGGCAAGAGGAGGACACAGGAGGAGGAGGAGGAGGGTGCTGTTGTCGATGCAGGCCAGGACCGGGCAGTCGAGGGCTCCTTTGCTGGCCCCAGTAAGTTTTAATTTTAATATAGAGTACTTGTTTTTTCCTAGCGTTCCTCATTCGATTTTTTCTAAATCGTCTTTGATCTTCTTGTAGACAGGATCTAAATTCTTATCCTGCCTCGACTATGACTCCGTGTGGTATTACTAGATTATTCTTATTAGTCTGTCTGTGTAGCTAACTAAAATTGCACATTTGGCATTTCCATTGGACTCCCATTCTAGTCAGCAATAGCTCTATGCACTGAGTGCAGTCCTCTGGGATTGTCCATAATGTCTTTTCAAGTATTCTAAATGTTTATGCTTTGACCATTGCCAACAATAAAAAGGTGAATGACCACCACCAAGAAAGAATAAGATACTACTTTACTTTTGGTTTGGATAGGAGGACAATCCATTCTACTACTGTTGCAGGGACAAATCTGCACAAACAGAACTATGGACACTAAATAATGCATCGCTTAGCTTATCAATTATAATAGGTGCTGTAACTGTTAGACTTTCCACATACCTCAGTGATAACATACTTTGTAGTTGAACCCCCAATCTCCTTACTGACTAGATAGTGTGGCAGAGTCATTTAGCTCCCAAAGTCACCGATGGCAGAGGCACGGACTCATGCTTGCAAAAATTCGAAAACCTTTAGCTCATCCACTCTAGTCTGGAGGACCAAAAACCACAGAGTCTATTTAAGTTTAAAAGCTTTATTAAAAGTAAACACATTTATTAAATTCAAGTTTGTCATAAAAGTGAACGTGTAACTGAAAATGGAAAAGTGCTTAGTGCTGACGATTAATTGGACACATTTCTTGTGGTCGAGCCGAGCTCTCACCTGGTTTGAACTTGATCCTGCTCGTGTTCTTAGAAGTCAAGGTTCTGTCTGTTAGGAGAAAAAGTGGTGCGTGTTAAAAAGTAAAAAGCAAACATTCATCAGTTGTGCCAAAAAGTGCAGCAAGACAACATCCTTCCCTGGAAAAAAGGACATTTTTACTCTAGAGTACACAGTCATAAATTATTAAATTGTACACTTTTTTCACATTTCTTTCTTCCTCCTAGACCAAATATTATATAGTAGTGAGTGGTGTATTCTAACATTATTAAATGTACTTTGTAGGTGGAACATCTGGAGACGGGGCCAGCGCGAAGGTGGTGGTGGCATTGGACGAGGAGGACAACTCTGGGGAGGAGGCGGTGCAAGTGCCGGACAAGGACATGCCTGTGAGGGTTCACACGGTGGTGGCGGGCAGAGGTAAGCTATACATTCCTTAGTCATTGAGATTGAAGACTGCAGAGTGTGCTTTCTGCACGGGTGTATTATAAAAAAAGCAGGTAGAAGCCTCCTCTAAATGTACTTCGACTTAGCTGTGAAGTTTTTGGCGAGAAGAATCCCAATCAGATCTGAGGTGAACTTGATGGATGGGATGAACGAAAAGCGAAAGAAGGGTGTAAGTAAGTGTGGAAGCACGAGAAATGTAATGATGACTGGCAAAGAAGAATGATATGTGTTTGCTTGGTCCCCGAGGTGGCTGGGAAGGTAAGAAAATGGTATGGTGCATGGCTGGGTGAATGATGAAGCAAGGATGGGTGGAAGGAGAACAGCCTGGGTGGGTGAGACAGAAACTGTATGTGTGCAATATACTTTGAATGGATGGATGCCTGGATCATTCATGGTACTATCTGACTCTTAGATAGCATATGTGTATCTAGAGAGAGTAGGCGGTCACTGGATGAACTAAGTGTTACTTTGAAGAGCATGTAATACCGCACCCGCACGTCCGTTCCAGTGTAGGAAAGGCAAGGAAAAGAAGTTGTAACGTTGTCCAAAGACTACCATGAATAGTAGCAGTAGTTTGTATTGCAACTGCAAGCACAGCATATATCCCGTTATTACGGTGGACACTCCCTACCTCCCTTAATAACTTTAGTTTAGTAGTAGTACGTCATTCATGTGTGGGGGTATCACTGTTCACTCAATAATAAGCAAAGCACCTAAAGTCATCCCATATGTCATCAAATACATCCCATGTGAAGTGATAGATAATCAGATAATTTAGCTTCTTCATTTTCCTTTTCTAATACTCATTTGCACTGTAGGGTGAAAGATAAATTAATTAAGCAGTAGCCCTTTTAACAGAGTATTCTCAGTGCCACCTGTAATAGAAAAGTAAGAGCTTCACCACCTGCATGTACTGGACCGGTACAGTAACGCAAGTCTGTCTCACTCACCATGGTGTGCGTCTGTTTTTCTCGGGTGCAAGTTCACTGCGCTGGCATTATGCCGGCTTGCATAAGATAACATACCAATTTTCCTAAACAAGACAGAAGAAGAAGAATAAGAGTGGTGTACTGTCATAGTCGACTGTAATAGAAGTCCATAGTGCTCGTAGAATTTGTTCCTTAAACTCCCACTAATGTTAAAGCAAGGATGAAGAAGTCGGAGGTTACATAGATACTGTCCTCAATAGTTATGTACTGTGCTTTCAATTTGCTACTTGTACTGTGACAACTTTCTGCTCAATCATTTTGTGTTAATCTTAAGGAGCATTGGTTACAGACTATGTCTTTCTTTTTTCATGTAGTTGCTCCTTCCAAATCCAAGACACCATCAAGGAGGAAGGAGCTGGCTCGAATGGCCCGGCAACGGAGGCTGGATGCCACTGTCGCAGAATATCGGCGACTGGTGGCCCTGGAGGAGGAGGAGACGCAGTCTGGTACAACAACAACGTCCACTGGGACAGCTGCATCCTCCTCCGTGCGGGCTGCCAGCCAGCGCAGTGCTCCAGCGGTACGGAGCCGGGCTACCAAAGCCAAACGCCACCGCCCAGCAGCAAAAAAAGCAGCTGCCCCTCACAGGATTTGCAAGGCACACCGGCGCCGCTTATCCCTCAGACTGTCCTACCTGGAGCAGGAGGTCCATAACTATAAGAACGTGGTGGAGGGCCTCCGCTTCGAACTTGCCACCCTCCGCAAGGAGCATGATGCCCTGGCTGCTAATTCCAACAGCACCCTGCCATAGTGTCCCTTGCCCCTTTTTTAGAGACTTTTGGGGGGTGGGAATTGGGAGTTGGGATTTTTGGGGACTTTTGAAGGACAATCGTTGGGGTTAGGGAGGGTCTTGCGGGAGATTCTTTTGTTAGGGCTATAAAAATATACTTTTTGAAACTTTATCTGACCATACCTGTTTTTTACTGCTTTTGAGTCTGGTGGGTGGGGGTTTAACATAACAGTAAGTTTGTTTTCCTGAATAGTCCTAGGACTTTAGTAGTACTACTACCGTCAATCAAATCTCTCGTCTCTCCTAATACTCCATTATACTACCTCCAACCAAACGCCTATCTTACCTGTAATTTCTGTTTGCAAGTAGGGCTAGGCCCACGGCTGGCTCCACGGGAAACAGCAAATAAGGTTGGCAATCCTGGGCGGATAAAATTTCCTCATAGCGGTGGTACTAGTGGTGTGACACAGTGGCAGTTGCTTGCCTATGAAAAAAAAGAAAATGAAATCTAGTTTGTCCTCCTGAGCAATAGAACGGTACAATAGAGAATATAGCAGGTGACAGAATTACACTAGAACAGTGCCACATTGTAGCCTAACAAATGTTAAAGTATAACTAATTCGGTTGAAGTTCTTTGACATTAGCCATGGGTCTTTGTCAAGCAGAGTAAGAATATATCCTCGGATTTCTTCACCAGCCTGTTGCTATCACCTTATCCTCCCCAGCAAGTGTGTGGATTTATTGCTGTAATTTAGTCACACATCAATCAAAACCACACAGCCCGGGGGAAGAGGGTTAGGGTTTGAAAAATGGATGGGTACGGGGGTTTTTGGGAAAGGTTTTGGGAGACAAGAAAAAATAGCACAGCATGGACAAACAATTGTGAACATAAACAAATCTTTGGGTACAAACCTATCCATCAATCTTTGAAAGTGCATGCACTACTGCATGCATGTCAGTGAAAAGTAAGTAGTACTTTCGACAACTGTGGAAGAAAGAATGCGACAGTACAGGGCGTGGGTGGAAATATTGATAACTATATTCAACATAAGGTCTCTGTAGCCAGATACCTGAGAGCCTTGCTGGTCACTATAAATCCATTCACAACAACACTCAATGGGGTTGGTCTGGAAGGTATAGTAGATAGAAAAGGAGAAATTGCTTTTTTTCTAGGTGTCCCCTCACTCACCAGGGTTGCCCCTTGGTGACATGCTTCATCATTGGGGCCATCCCAGTCCTCTACGGGCTGGGGCGTGCTGCGACTTGCGAATTACGTAGGAGCACTTACAAATGACTATGTGTGGTGCAGATGTGATAGTGGAGTGGACTAAGTGATGTGTTAAGGGATCAATTTAGAAGCAGAGAGAGATCCAAGAAATGCAGTCACAGTCAGAGAAAAAGGCAAGGGATACTGTATCTATGTTGTTGTAGTTGTCCTGTTGGAAGTGGTAAGTAAGTTGCCTGCAGAAAAAAAATCCTCTTATTAGCGGCACTCCTCCATTGCAGCCGACGCTTCGTCCATCGATGTTGGTCACCAGAAGACACCCTGTCCACTGCCTGCCTGATGCTGAATTGTGGCTTGCTAATGTGAAGCCTGACTCCATCCTTTTTTCCCCATTGCAGAGACTGAAACCCGGCCTGTAATTATTCAACGAAAAACAAAGTGATATAATATTACAACACCACTGATAAATAAATATAAGGTATGTAGGCTGTGGAGTGCAAAAAGTCACAATTTGATTTTCCTAGTAGACAGTACAATATTTTTGAAAGTGCGTACTCTGTCTGAGTCACCTTTTGAAGGATAAATAAGTAGGGGCAAATTAATGTAGCGGATCTTTCCCCTCAAGCTAGGTGTACTGTAAACTGTGTTTTAGAACAAAATTAGATCTTCCTAGCAGTGCTCCCACCCAGACCCTTACTAAAGCCAGTCGCAAAAATGTAGAAGACCCCCAATCAAATCTCAAAAAACGAGGCCTAGCAGAAGACTGGTGACAAAACTTACTTTGAAAGTAAAAGTAGGCCGAAGTACCCCCTTCCTAATTACCCCTTACCCACCGTGGATTGCATTCAAACCACTTGCAAGCAACCAAGCAAAAGTATCCATAGCCAGCATCGCTCCAAGACTCGGAATCCCCCCCACTCAAACACATGCAATAGAAATACTGCTAACCCTAACGAACCCTAAGTTAAGAATAGTGGCAAAGGCTTTCTTTAACTATGCCAAATCCCCCCTTTCCCACCATGGATTTTCTTCAAATGACTTGCAACCAAAATTACACATTCTCACGAGTGCTCCAAGACCCCAGAACTCAGTTGCAAAAATCTAGAACACCCCGAAACACATGCAATCCTGCTGCTAGGGCTAACCCTAACGAACCCTAAGTTACAAAAAGTGCCAAAAGGCTTTTACGCGAGGATTTTGTCCCAAACACTTCTACCCGGTATTAGACCTTCCCAGGAATGCCACAAGACCCGCCAACCCACCCGCCAAGAAGCATAACACCCCCAAACAGGCCAAAAGCAAAATCTCATACTTGCAATATTTCTCGGCCTTCGGTCCAAACGCGCTGCGTAGCTAGGCCATAAGTGGGGGTTGCCACCACGGATTTCCTGAAAAGCAAATGCAATCAAGATTAGAGTGTCCCAGCAGTGCTCCCAGACCACGAAAGTCACCCACAAACAGACGGAACCCCCCCTAAAAGCACCTCAAAGGCAAGCAAGTCATCAAAAACACAAAAAAATTTCCGCCTGGGATTTGGTCCAAACCACTTTTATCCAGTATTAGAGCTTCCCAACAATGGCCCCAGAGCCGTCAACCCAGGAGAAAACGAGTAGAAGACCCCCAAACAGCCAAAGAGCAAAAGTACAAAAATGGGGACTTTGTCAGTTTTTCACAAATTTCCAAAATCACTCCGCGCGCGCTCTGCAGCTAGGCCCTAACTCCCCTCTGCCACCATGGATTTGCTTCAAACCTCTTGCAAAGTAAAGTATATATAGCCAGCAGTGCGCCCAGACCCCGAAACCCACCCACAAACACCAGGAAGCCCCCCAAACAGGCCCCCGAAAACGCTACATTGAGCAAAATGTCAGAAATAGCCAAAAGAAAATCGGCCTGGATTTTGTCCCAAACACTTCTACCCGGTATTAGACCTTCCCAGGAATGCCCCAAGACCCGCCAACCCACCCGCCAAGAAGCATAATACCCCCAAACAGGCCAAAAGCAAAATCTCATACTTGCAATATTTCTCGGCCTTCGGTCCAAACGCGATGCGTAGCTAGGCCATAAGTCGGGGTTGCCACCACGGATTTCCTGAAAAGCAAATGCAATCAAGATTAGAGTGTCCCAGCAGTGCTCCCAGACAACGAAACTCACCCACAAACAGACGGAACCCCCCCTAAAAGCACCCCAAAGGCAAGCAAGTCATCAAAAACACAAAAAATGTTCTGCCTGGGATTTGGTCCAAAACACTTTTATCCGGTATTAGAGCTTCCCAGCAATGGCCCCAGAGAGAACCCAGGAGAAAACGAGTAGAAGACCCCCAAACAGCCAAAGAGCAAAAGTACAAAAATGGGGACTTAGTCATTTTCTTGCCAATTTCCCAAATCACTCCGCGCGCGCTCTGCAGCTAGGCCGTAACTCCCCTCTGCCACCATGGATTTGCTTCAAACCTCTTGCAAACTAAAGTATATATAGCCAGCAGTGCGCCCAGACCCCGAAACCCACCCACAAACACCAGGAAGCCCCCCAAACAGGCCCCCGAAAACGCTACATTGAGCAAAATGTCAGAAATAGCCAAAAAAAAATCGGCCTGGATTTTGTCCCAACCACTTCTACCCGGTATTAGACCTTCCCAGGAATGCCCCAAGACCCGCCAACCCACCCGCCAAGAAGCATAACACCCCCAAACAGGCCAAAAGCAAAATCTCATACTTGCAATATTTCTCGGCCTTCGGTCCAAACGCGCTGCGTAGCTAGGCCATAAGTCGGGGTTGCCACCACGGATTTCCTGAAAAGCAAATGCAATCAAGATTAGAGTGTCCCAGCAGTGCTCCCAGACCACGAAACTCACCCACAAACAGACGGAACCCCCCCTAAAAGCACCTCAAAGGCAAGCAAGTCATCAAAAACACAAAAAATGTTCCGCCTGGGATTTGGTCCAAAACACTTTTATCCGGTATTAGAGCTTCCCAGCAATGGCCCCAGAGCCGTCAACCCAGGAGAAAACGAGTAGAAGACCCCCAAACAGCCAAAGAGCAAAAGTACAAAAATTGGGACTTTGTCATTTTCTTGCCAATTTCCCAAATCACTCCGCGCGCGCTCTGCAGCTAGGCCGTAACTCCCCTCTGCCACCATGGATTTGCTTCAAACCTCTTGCCAACTAAAGTATATATAGCCAGCAGTGCGCCCAGACCCCGAAACCCACCCACAAACACCAGGAAGCCCCCCAAACAGGCCCCCGAAAACGCTACATTGAGCAAAATGTCAGAAATAGCCAAAAGAAAATCGGCCTGGATTTTGTCCCAACCACTTCTACCCGGTATTAGACCTTCCCAGGAATGCCCCAAGACCCGCCAACCCACCCGCCAAGAAGCATAACACCCCCAAACAGGCCAAAAGCAAAATCTCATACTTGCAATATTTCTCGGCCTTCGGTCCAAACGCGCTGCGTAGCTAGGCCATAAGTCGGGGTTGCCACCACGGATTTCCTGAAAAGCAAATGCAATCAAGATTAGAGTGTCCCAGCAGAGCTCCCAGACCACGAAACTCACCCACAAACAGACGGAACCCCCCCTAAGAGCACCTCAAAGGCAAGCAAGTCATCAAAAACACAAAAAAAATTCCGCCTGGGATTTGGTCCAAACCACTTTTATCCGGTATTAGAGCTTCCCAACAATGGTCCCAGAGCCGTCAACTCACCTGCAAAGAGGTACAACAACACCCCCACAAGTGCTGAGTCTTTCTTCATTGGGCGTAAACCAGCCCTCTGGTTTGATCGAAATAGGAGTCTGGAGGAGGAGGATAGAGGAGCATGTTCTTCTGAACTTGTGAACCTGAGGAATGCAGACTGCGGCAACTTCAAATCAATTAGCAAACCAGTGAAGACAGTTCTGCTGATGGGCTTGTTTTTGTGATTATCTGATTAAAGTTTGAAATATATTAACTGTGCACAACAAAGAAAGACAGACACACAGGAATAAAAGTGAATAAGGACGAAAAAGAAAGTTATTGATTCGTTGTCTCATTTTCAGGGCTCGGTATCACGGTCCAGGAATGAGAATAAGGCTTCGTCATCATGCTCTGCGAATTCAGGCAGGGTGAGCTCAGTGTCACCTGACAGAGTAGAAATTCCCTCATCTATGTTGCTGACCACCTCCTCTTCATCCGGCACGCTTTCTCGTACTCTGGAATCTGGTGGTATGAGGTGCTGATTCATCTTGATCATTGTTAACCTCTCCACATTTTTGGGCGAGAGGCGGCTCCGTTTGGGAGTTACAATGCCACCAGCAGCACGGAAAACCAGTTCAGAAGACACGCTTGCGAGTGGGCAAGACAAGTAGTTTAAAGCCAGGTTGGTGAGCTGTGGCCACAATTCTTTTTTCCCATGCCAATACGCCAATGGGTCAGAATTAACATAGACCTCTGTTGAGTCATTCAGATAGTCCTTCACCATCGACTCAAGGTCCTCCTCATCCAAGGTTCCTCCACTTTGCTTAGCTCTTGCTGTGCCTCTGACCTTTTGAGAACCAAACCCACGCAGAGCTAGCCAATCCTCTTCAGCCTCCAATGTTTCTGTTGTGTCTCTTGCACATGATCCGGTTGCTGGTGTCTTTAACGGCTGAGAGGTCACTTGTGCCACAGCCACAGGTGCAGAAGTGGATTGTTTTGACTGGGGATGGCCTGCTGATGTACTGCCATTTCCTTCAATTTCCAGCCGTTCTCTTTCAAACCTCTTGGCTGACAAGGCTAGCCAATGTTTGTACTTTGGAACATGTTCATCAACATAAGGAAAGAATGCTTGGCCTGCCAGCGCCTTTTTGTAGCGTGGATCCAGAATAGTAGCACAAATGTAATGCTCTTCTGAGTGGATCTTTTTAAGACGTTCATCACCTTGTAGGAGCTCTAATAATTTCTCAGCCAGAAGAAAAGAGTCTTGGTTTTTTACATCTTTTGCAAACACAGAACACACCTCCTTCATTTGGTCCTCCAGCATGTACAACAATGGGATAGCTTTTCCCAAATTACAGTCCTCCTTGCTGACTGCACGCGTGAAGAACTCAAAAGGACGAAGCATGCGTGTCAGGCTTTGAACTATGTTCCATTGCGCCGCACCCATCCTCAGCTCCTCTGTACCCTCTGTAAGGAAATATTGATCGAGTTCCGTATACTGCTCATACAGACGCTCAAGCATGTAGAAGGTTGAGTTCCAACGTGTTACCACCTCCTGGATGAGTGCTTTCACTGGCATTTTACGTTGATATAGCAGGCTCCTCAGCTGCTTCCGGGCCTTAAAAAGAATGGCTGAAATGCTTGCACATTTTTCGGCAGGTGTCCAATACGCTGTACGCTGCACTGCCTTTATTACCCAAGAATTTTTGGACAACCAGGTTTATACAGTGCGCCAAACACGGCACTCTGAAATAGTTACCGTCCCTCATGGCCTTAACTATATTGGCGCCATTGTCCGTGGAAACATAACCAACCGACCTTTGTGTTAAAGACATCCAAAATGTTTTCTGCTGTGTGACGTTTCTCCAAACCAAACATGGCTAGTGTTGTATGTTTCCGAGCAGCTTTAAAAACAATGTCTGTGTCAACACCTGTGTTTAGCCTTGTTTTTTATCCCCTGAAAAAGAGACCCAGTGTGCAGTGATGCACATGTAATCAGCGCCTGCGCCACTGGTCCACATGTCTGTTGTCATATGTATAGGGTGAACAGCACTCTTCTGCAAAGCTGCCCCAATCACCTTCAGAACATCTTCATGTAGTGCTGGAACCGCAACTCGGGAAAAATAGAACCGGCTAGGAACATTCCATTTAGGGCAGAGCGCTGCCACTAATTCTAGAAAACCAACCCCTTCTACAAAAGAAAAAGGGAGAAGGTCCAGAGCTAGCATTTTAGCCAGCTTAGTGTTATACAGACGCGTCAGTGGGTGGTTCCGTTCATATTGCGCTTCTGTAAACAACATCTTTTTAATGTTGCCCTGGACCAAGGATTTACGGGATGATGATGATATCTTCGACCCAGTTACGCTCGCTGATGAACTTTTCCGCATTGATGTCTCACTCTCTCCCACACTCTTAGTGTGCCTCACATGGGGTGTGCTGCTGACAGGGGTACTGGGTGTAAGTGAAGTGTTTGAATCGTCTTCTTCCTCCTCGTCATCATCAGATAAAAAATCAACGTTTTCATTACGTGCAATTCCGGCTTCCTTAAACGCCTCTAGGTGCGGAAACCATTGGACAGGGTGCGCACTCTTAAGATGATCTCTCTGGCCTCCGGTACCATAGTTAGAACCAAGCTTACCACGACTAACTCGAAGCTTACAAATGCTACAAATGGCTACGTTTTCCATTTTTGGGCAAACACTAAAGAAGTCCCAAACTGGAGACTTGAAATGTCTTTGGGGGCCGGAGGAGGCGGCGATACTGGTGGTGGTAGTCCTGCTGCTAATGCCAGATGAAGTGGAGGATGTGGATTGCCGAACTTCAGTACGTTTTGCACTTTCACCACCACGAATTGAGGTCGAGGTGGGTACCTTCTTGCGAGGAAGAAATATGGAAGCGATAGGTGTTGGTGTACTACTTAACTCCAAATCTAATGATTCCATTTCCATTGCCTCCTCGTCAACATCATCATCACGCTCAGCAGCTTCTCAGGATAGGGTCAAAATGTCTCTTTGCTGCATGCCCGGTGGGGCTGCAGTGACCTTTGTGATGACTGGCTCGTCGTCATCGTGAGAGGCTTCATCACCAGCAGTATCTGTCACTTCTTGTTGAGCCTCATCACAATCCATAGCTATGAGTTTTTCGACGACCTTCCTTTTACGCTTAGGTACCTTTGTCAGATCATGGTGTGCCTCACTGTCAGACCGCAGTTGTGGTTCACAAGACGGATCACTTGCATCAGAAGGAGGTGGGCTTGAAGAAGATGTAGATACCCCCCTTGATCTTTTCCTTGCTAGGGATGTGGAAGACAATGAATGATCATCAGGAGGAGTGGCTTCCAATGATACCTCGGCTTCATTGTCGATTTCCTGATGTGCCCCTACTTCGGGAGGAACAACTATTGTGGGCACTTGTGATCCTCCATGCACCTCTGCTTGCGCATCTCCTTTTGCTGCCTCTCCTTCCACATGCACTTGGGCGTGTACTTGCACATGGTGTTGTTGTTGCGGCTGTGGTTGTTCAACACTTGTCAGATGAGTTACAACAACCTGTGTTGATTCAGGGACATTGCTGCTACTTTCTTGCGATGAGCCAACATCACTGGTCGATGGTGATTGGAGAAGTACACTGACTGCCTCTGAAGCACTCAAGGGCTTTGACTTAAGTTGGCGTGGTGGTGGAAGCACTGAACCCAATGGAGCAGGGGTGCTGCTCCCAGCTTGGTCCCCAGCAGATCCTGCTGCTGCTGCAGGCGTACTTTTTTTTTTGCTCCCAAAAAACGTGGTGGTTGGCACACCAGCCTCCTTGGTAACTTGCTTCTTCTGCTCCTTACCAGCAACTTTCTTGCTAGAGGAGCTACGGAGAACTTTTTTTGGGGCCATCTTCTTCAGAGCAGGTCAGACAGCAGGCCGCAGTTGCACGAATTGTAGAGTTGTCTGAGGCCAGACGTGACGTCGCGTGACGTTATGCTGCACACACACACCGCTGCAGGACTTCTTCCTGGCACTGGTGGTTCTCTTGAGTCTTGTGCACCTAAAAAAATTGGAAGACAGAGGAACATCAGTTCAGTTATACACCACAAAAAAATCGAAAAACACTGCAAAATCAGCACAATCCCATTCCATCCATGCCCTCCATGATGTTTAAGTTCAAGACAGCCCACAGAAAGACTAGGCCCATGCTAGACTCAAATACCCTGCCCTGGTAAAAATGCCACAAGTACAGCCCCAAAAAACGAAAATCACTGAAAAATTAGCACAATCCCAATCCATCCATGCCCTCCATGATGTTTAAGTTCAAGACAGCCCACAGAAAGACTAGGCCCATGCTAGACTCAAATACCCCTGGTGAAAAGGCCACAAATACAGCCCAAAAAACGAAAATCACTGAAAAATCAGCACAATCCCAATCCATCCATGCCCTCCATGATGTTTAAGTTCAAGACAGCCCACAGAAAGAGTAGGCCCATGCTAGACTCAAATACCCCTGGTGAAAAGGCCACAAGTACAGCTCCAAAAAACGAAAATCACTGAAAAATCAGCACAATCCCAATCCATCCATGCCCTCCATGATGTTTAAATTCAAGACAACCCACAGAAAGACTAGGCCCATGCAAGACTCACTACCCCGGGGCATAAAGGTTGAAAAGTAGGCAAAATGGTTGCAGGCCTAACAACAAAGCCAGCATTCAAAATGGCCACTTGCCTCTCCCAGCACATGGCCAGTGCCTGTAGCAGCACTCAAAATGGCCACCAGCCACATGGCCTGTCCCTCCCCATGAACACCCCCAAAAATCGAAAAACACTGCAAAATCAGCACAATCCCATTCCATCCATGGCCTCCATGATGTTTAAGTTCAAGACAGCCCACAGAAAGACTAGGCCCATGCTAGACTCAAATACCCCTGGTGAAAAGGCCACAAGTACAACCCCAAAAAACGAAAATCACTGAAAAATCAGCACAATCCCAATCCATCCATGCCCTCCATGATGTTTAAGTTCAAGACAGCCCACAGAAAGACTAGGCCCATGCTAGACTCAAATACCCCTGGTGAAAAGGCCACAAGTACAGCCCCAAAAAACGAAAATCACTGAAAAATCAGCACAATCCCAATCCATCCATGCCCTCCATGATGTTTAAGTTCAAGACGGCCCACAGAAAGACTAGGCCCATGCTAGACTCAAATACCCCTGGTGAAAAGGCCACAAGTACAGCCCCAAAAAACGAAAATCACTGAAAAATCAGCATAATCCCAATCCATCCATGCCCTCCATGATGTTTAAATTCAAGACAACCCACAGAAAGACTAGGCCCATGCAAGACTCACTACCCCTGGGCATAAAGGTTGAAAAGTAGGCAAAATGGTTGCAGGCCTAACAACAAAGCCTGCATTCAAAATGGCCACTTGCCTCTCCCAGCACATGGCCAGTGCCTGTAGCAGCACTCAAAATGGCCACCAGCCACATGGCCTGTCCCTCCCCATGAACACCCCCAAAAATCGAAAAACACTGCAAAATCAGCACAATCCCATTCCATCCATGGCCTCCATGATGTTTAAGTTCAAGACAGCCCACAGAAAGACTAGGCCCATGCTAGACTCAAATACCCCTGGTGAAAAGGCCACAAGTACAGCCCCAAAAAACGAAAATCACTGAAAAATCAGCACAATCCCAATCCATCCATGCCCTCCATGATGTTTAAGTTCAAGACAGCCCACAGAAAGACTAGGCCCATGCTAGACTCAAATACCCCTGGTGAAAAGGCCACAAGTACAGCCCCAAAAAACAAAAATCACTGAAAAATCAGCACAATCCCAATCCATCCATGCCCTCCATGATGTTTAAATTCAAGACAACCCACAGAAAGACTAGGCCCATGCAAGACTCACTACCCCTGGGCATAAAGGTTGAAAAGTAGGCAAAATGGTTGCAGGCCTAACAACAAAGCCTGCATTCAAAATGGCCACTTGCCTCTCCCAGCACATGGCCAGTGCCTGTAGCAGCACTCAAAATGGGCACCAGCCACATGGCCTGTCCCTCCCCATGAACACCCCCAAAAATCGAAAAACACTGCAAAATCAGCACAATCCCATTCCATCCATGCCCTCCATGATGTTTAAGTTCAAGACAGCCCACAGAAAGACTAGGCCCATGCTAGACTCAAATACCCCTGGTGAAAAGGCCACAAGTACAGCCCCAAAAAACGAAAATCACTGAAAAATCAGCACAATCCCAATCCATCCATGCCCTCCATGATGTTTAAGTTCAAGACAGCCCACAGAAAGACTAGGCCCATGCTAGACTCAAATACCCCTGGTGAAAATGCCACAAGTACAGCCCCAAAAAACGAAAATCACTGACAAATCAGCACAATCCCAATCCATCCATGCCCTCCATGATGTTTAAATTCAAGACAACCAACAGAAAGACTAGGCCCATGCAAGACTCACTACCCCTGGGCATAAAGGTTGAAAAGTAGACAAAATGGTTGCAGGCCTAACAACAAAGCCTGCATTCAAAATGGCCACTTGCCTCTCCCAGCACATGGCCAGTGCCTGTAGCAGCACTCAAAATGGCCACCAGCCACATGGCCTGTCCCTCCCCATGAACACCCCCAGAAATCGAAAAACACTGCAAAATCAGCACAATCCCATTCCATCCATGCCCTCCATGATGTTTAAGTTCAAGACAGCCCACAGAAAGACTAGGCCCATGCTAGACTCAAATACCCCTGGTGAAAAGGCCACAAGTACAGCCCCAAAAAACGAAAATCACTGAAAAATCAGCACAATCCCAATCCATCCATGCCCTCCATGATGTTTAAGTTCAAGACAACCCACAGAAAGACTCAGTGCACCCACCACTGAGTACCCCTGGGGAAAAGGCCCCAAAACAGCCCAAAAATCGAAAATTCCAAAATTTTAGTTGCAGCAACTGTAATGCCCCAAACAAACTTACTTGTAAAATTTCTAATCCAACAGTGATCCAAAGAAAGTCAAAAAGGCCTCAAATCCAAATATCCAGCAGCATCCACAAAAAGTAATCCTTCCAACTCCAGATCCAAATGAAAAGTGACCAGGAGATGGACAAAGCACTGGGAGGAGCCTGCTGGACAGGAACAGGAAGTTGAAGACTGTGGGGCACTTCCTTCCTCCCCCCCTCCCCCCCTCCCCAAAATGGACTCCTCGCTAAAAAAGTGCAGGCAAATGTCAACCTAAGGAGTTATTCATATAAAAATCATAATTTCAAGAAGGTTTATGCTGCTTGCTGGTGGATTTCTTGTGCAGAATTGCATATTTGATATTTTCGCTTCTGCGAGATTGTTGCTGCTCGCCGCATCTCAAATCTCGCAATTGCGAAGTACCGCGAGACGTGATCTCGCCGTACTCGCGTTGACAAAGTCTCGATGTGCAAGTTGGCAAGCCGCGATGACGTAATCGCGCTCGCCAAATTCCCGTGGGATCACACAGCAAGATCCAAAATGGCGCAGCACTCGCAAAATATCGAGAAAAACAACTCGGCAAACGATGATAAACGCCGCGCGCCGCAAAAATTGTATCACCAACGACGCGAGCCGCAAAAAAAATCCGCTGCGTGCGAATTTGCGGATTTTGCAGAAAATTCGCAAATCTCGCGGATTGCGAATTTCCCAAAAATCCGCAAAATCCGCGAGCGTAACGGATTTTCCGCCCATACTTAATGGTGCATTGACCCTGCCTCACCAGACTACACTGCGCAGACTCCTTATACATGGTCTATTGCCCATGTGTCACTAGATATAGTGCATAGACTCAATGTACATGGAGAATTGCTCATGTGCCACAAGACTACACTGTATAAACTCATCATACATGGTGCATTCCCCATGTGTCACCATGTCACACTGGGTAAACACATCGTACATGGTGCATTAACCGTGTGTCACCAGACTACACTGAGTAGACTCATCGTACATGGTGCTTTGCTAATGTGTCACCAGACTACACTGAGTAGACTCATCGTACAGGGTACATTGCTAATGTGTCACCAGACTACACTACGTAGACTCATCGTACAGGGTACATTGCTAATGTGTCACCAGACTACACTACGTAGACTCATCGTACAGGGTACATTGCTAATGTGTCACCAGACTACACTACGTAGACTCATCGTACAGGGTACATTGCTAATGTGTCACCAGACTACACTACGTAGACTCATCGTACAGGGTACATTGCTAATGTGTCACCAGACTACACTGCATAGACTCATCGTACATGGTGCCTTGCGCGTGTGCCAATAGACTACACTACGTAGACTCATCGTACAGGGTACATTGCTAATGTGTCCCCAGACTACACTACGTAGACTCATCGTACATGGTGCTTTGCCCATGTGTCCCCAGACTACACTGCAAAGATTCATCGTACATGGTGCCTTGCGCGTGTGCCACTAGACTACACTACGTAGACTCTTCGTACAGGGTACATTGCCCATGTGTCACCGACTACACTGGTGCAAGGGTGCCTGTGCTGGTGCACTAGTGGCTGCCTAGAACCAGCAGGCACACGTGGGCCATGCTGCAAGGGTGACTGCGTTGGTGCACAAGTGGTGGCCTAGCACCAGTGCAGGCACCTATGGGCCATGCTTCAAGGGTGCCTGCGCTGGTGCACTAGTGGCTGCCTGGTAGCAGCACATGCACCCATGGGCCAGGCTGCAAGGGTGCCTGCGTTGGTGAAAGAGTGGCTGCCTAGTACCAGCAGAGACACCCGTGGGCCAGGCTGCAAGGGTACCTGCGCTGGTGCACTAGTGGCTGCCTAGCACCAGCACAGGCACCTGTGGACCATGCTGCAAGGGGGCCTGCACTGGTGCACTAGTGGATGCCTAGCAGCAGCAGAGACACCCGTGGGCCAGGCTGCAAGGGTGCCTACGTCGGTGAACTAGTGGTTGTCTACCACCAGCAGGCACCTGTGGGCCATGATGCAAGGTTGCCTGCTCTGGTACACTAGTGACTGCCTAGCACCAGCGCAGGCACCCTTGGGCCATGCTTCAAGGGTGCCTGCGCTGGTGCACTAGTGGCTGCCTAGCACTAGCAGACACCAGTGGACCATGATGCAAGTGTGCCTTTGCTGGTGCACTAGTGCCTGCCGAGCACCAGCGTGGGCACCTGTGAGCCATGCTGCAAGTGTGCCTGTGCGGGTGCACTAGTGGCTGCCTAGCACTAGAGCAGGCACCCGGGGGGCATGCTGCAAGGGTGCCTGCGCTAGTGCACTAGTGGCTGCCTAGCATTAGCGCAGGCACCCGTGGGCCATGCTGCAAGGGTGCCTGCGCTAATGCACTAGTGGCTGCCTAACACTAGCGCAGGCACCCGTGGGCCATGCTGCAAGGGTGCCTGCGCTAGTGCACTAGTGGCTGCCTAGCATTAGCGCAGGCACCCGTGGGCCATGCTGCAAGGGTGCCTGCGCTAATGCACTAGTGGCTGCCTAGCACCAGCACAGGCACCGGTGCACCATGCTGCAAGGGTGCCTGAGTTGGTGAAAGAGTGGCTGCCTAGTACCAGCAGAGACACCCGTGGGCCATTCTGCAAGGGTGCCTGCACTGGTGCACTAGTGGCTGCCTAGCACCAGCACAGGCACCTGTGGGCCATGCTGCAAGGGGACCTGCACTGGTGCACTAGTGGCTGCCTAACAGCAGCAGAGACACCCGTGGGCCAGGCTGCAAGGGTACCTGCGCTGGTGCACTAGTGGCTGCCTAGCACCAGCACAGGCACCTGTGGACCATGCTGCAAGGGGGCCTGCACTGGTGCACTAGTGGATGCCTAGCACCAGCAGAGACACCCGTGGGCCAGGCTGCAAGGGTGCCTACGTCGGTGAACTAGTGGTTGTCTACCACCAGCAGGCACCTGTGGGCCATGATGCAAGGTTGCCTGCTCTGGTACACTAGTGACTGCCTAGCACCAGCGCAGGCACCCTTGGGCCATGCTTCAAGGGTGCCTGCGCTGGTGCACTAGTGGCTGCCTGGTAGCAGCACATGCACCCATGGGCCATGCTGCAAGTGTGCCTGCGCTGGTCCACTAGTGGCTGCCTAGCACCAGCACAGGCACCCATGGGCCATGCTGCAAGGGTGCCTACACTGGTGCACTAGTGGCTGCCTAGCATTAGCGCAGGCACCCTTGGCCATGCTGCCATGGTGCCTGCGCTGGTGCACTAGTGCCTTCGAAGCACCAGCGTGGGCACCTGTGAGCCATGCTGCAAGGGTGCCTGCGCTGGTGCACTAGTGACTGCCTAGCACTAGCAGACACCAGTGGACCATGATGCAAGTGTGCCTTTGCTGGTGCACTAGTGCCTGCCGAGCACCAGAGTGGGCACCTGTGAGCCATGCTGCAAGTGTGCCTGTGCGGGTGCACTAGTGGCTGCCTAGCACTAGAGCAGGCACCCGTGGGCTATGCTGCAAGGGTGCCTGCGCTAGTGCACTAGTGGCTGCCTAGCATTAGCGCAGGCACCTGTGGGCCATGCTGCAAGTGTGCCTGCACTGGTGCACTAGTGGCTGCCTAACACTAGCGCAGGCACCCGTGGGCCATGCTGCAAGGGTGCCTGCGCTAGTGCACTAGTGGCTGCCTAGCATTAGTGCAGGCACCTGTGGGCCATGCTGCAAGGGGGCCTGCACTGGTGCACTAGTGTCTGCCTAGCACCAGCACAGGCACCTGTGGGCCATGCTGCAAGGGTGCCTGCGCTGGTGCACTAGTGACTGCCTAGCACTAGCAGACACCAGTGGACCATGATGCAAGTGTGCCTTTGCTGGTGCACTAGTGCCTGCCGAGCACCAGCGTGGGCACCTGTGAGCCATGCTGCAAGTGTGCCTGTGCGGGTGCACTAGTGGCTGCCTAGCACTAGAGCAGGCACCCGTGGGCCATGCTGCAAGGGTGCCTGCGCTAGTGCACTAGTGGCTGCCTAGCATTAGCGCAGGCACCTGTGGGCCATGCTGCAAGGGGCCTGCACTGGTGCACTAGTGGCTGCCTAACACTAGCGCAGGCACCCGTGGGCCATGCTGCAAGGGTGCCTGCGCTAGTGCACTAGTGGCTGCCTAGCATTAGCGCAGGCACCTGTGGGCCATGCTGCAAGGGTGCCTGCGTTGGTGAAAGAGTGGCTGCCTAGTACCAGCAGAGACACCCGTGGGCCATGCTGCAAGGGTGCCTGCGCTGGTGCACTAGTGGCTGCCTAGCACCAGTACAGGCACCCGTGGGCCATGCTGTAAGGGTGCCTGCGCCGGTGCACTAGTGGCTGCCTAGCACCAGCACAGGCACCTGTGGGCCATGCTGCAAGGGGGCCTGCACTGGTGCACTAGTGGCTGCCTAGCACCAGCACAGGCATCTGTGGGCCATGCTGCAAGGGTGCCTGCGCTGGTGCACTAGTGACTGCCTAGCACTAGCAGACACCAGTGGACCATGATGCAAGTGTGCCTTTGCTGGTGCACTAGTGCCTGCCGAGCACCAGCGTGGGCACCTGTGAGCCATGCTGCAAGTGTGCCTGTGCGGGTGCACTAGTGGCTGCCTAGCACTAGAGCAGGCACCCGGGGGCCATGCTGCAAGGGTGCCTGCGCTAGTGCACTAGTGGCTGCCTAGCATTAGCGCAGGCACCCGTGGGCCATGCTGCAAGGGTGCCTGCGCTAATGCACTAGTGGCTGCCTAACACTAGCGCAGGCACCCGTGGGCCATGCTGCAAGGGTGCCTGCGCTAGTGCACTAGTGGCTGCCTAGCATTAGCGCAGGCACCCGTGGGCCATGCTGCAAGGGTGCCTGCGCTAATGCACTAGTGGCTGCCTAGCACCAGCACAGGCACCGGTGCACCATGCTGCAAGGGTGCCTGCGTTGGTGAAAGAGTGGCTGCCTAGTACCAGCAGAGACACCCGTGGGCCATTCTGCAAGGGTGCCTGCACTGGTGCACTAGTGGCTGCCTAGCACCAGCACAGGCACCTGTGGGCCATGCTGCAAGGGGGCCTGCACTGGTGCACTAGTGGCTGCCTAGCACCAGCGCAGGCACCCTTGGGCCAGGCTTCAAGGGTGCCTGCGCTGGTGCACTAGTGGCTGCCTAGCACCAGCGCAGGCACCCTTGGGCCATGCTGCAAGGGGGCCTGCACTGGTGCACTAGTGGCTGCCTAACAGCAGCAGAGACACCCGTGGGCCATGCTGCAAGGGTACCTGCGCTGGTGCACTAGTGGCTGCCTAGCACCAGCAGAGACACCCGTGGGCCAGGCTGCAAGGGTGCCTACGTCGGTGAACTAGTGGTTGTCTACCACCAGCAGGCACCTGTGGGCCATGATGCAAGGTTGCCTGCTCTGGTACACTTGTGACTGCCTAGCACCAGCGCAGGCACCCTTGGGCCATGATGCAAGAGTGCCTGCGTTGCAGGCAGGATTGTTTTTGTGCAGGAAGACACACCTTCCTTCACAAAAGCAATCCATAGAGGTCTGTTTCGTTTTTTTAAGTGTTCCGTCTCAGCCGGTTAGTACAACTTTTTTTCTTTCTTTCTTGTGTAATAGTTGTGTTATGTTTGTGCTCTTGATTACTTGTGTTTTTAGTGGAGATTAGTTGAATTTTCTAGACTATCATAAATCTGTTATGTATATAGTTATTGTTGTGTGCATCAACATGGGTTGAGGCTTGGTAGAGGGAGTTACCTGCATACATGTGAATGCATGTGCAGGAACGTAATTGTATGCATATGTATATGTATGCATATATGAAGGACATGTGTGTGTAAATACAAATGTTGGAACGAAAAGTCCCCTGCATGGTAAAGACGGCCCCCCTGCCCTGAGTGGCCAACTGTACCGTTGTCTGGATACCTGTTGCTGCTTTTTTTGTTATAGATGAACTTGGATCATGCCTGTGTGCCACAATATAGGCCTGTCTCACAGAGTGCAGTCTGTTTGGAACGGGAGAGTCACCCAAAGGGCTACCCTCGTAGTGGTGGAAGGCTACCGCCTTCACTAGAAGTTGAACAGCACAAGCGTGGCGGTGGCAGCAGACCGTGTAGTATTCAGTAGTAGTGAACAGGACCTTTTTACCCTGTGTCACTGGAGTAAGCCCTACTGGCCTCCTCACCGTTTTCAAAGTCCCACTGCTGTGTGCTTAACTCATCCATGGCCTACATCAGGTCGATGTGCTGCGCTGCATAGTGCAGGAATGGTGACTCTGAATTAGGTGTATATGTGCCTGGGGAGAGTACACTGCAAGGGAGGTGCAGTATATGTGTGGGGTGTATGTATGCCTGAGGGAATACATTGTGTTGGAAATGTAGTGCTGTGCAGTTGCCGGGCGAATGTGTGTTTGCGTGAAGTACAATACATGACGGGTGATGTTTTGTGCAGTGCACACATAGTGAGTGTACGTGCTGGCAGTACATGTGCTTTAAAGTAGGAAAGCTTCAACACTGAACATGGCACGCAGACTGAGGGGGTATACTGAATGAATGTGTACAGGTAAATATACAATGCCTAGGGGTGTTTGTGCTGGACTAAAAGTGTGCTGTGAAAGTGCACTAAGCGAGTGTGCCTGTAATGGAACATCATATGGAGGACTCTGGGTTCCATTTGAGGAAGTCGAGGCCTGTCTGAAGAGGACATGAGGAGGAAATAAATCCCCCAACAGATTTGTGGATTATTGCCTTTTTGTGAGCTGGGCGGAGACACACTGGAAGGCAAAGGGTGAGACTGCCTTTACATTTCAAAACACTGCTCTTTGATTCAGTGTTAGAGCACAAGGAAGGGGCCTGGACACATCTCATGAAGACCAAGGGGGCTGATAACTGAATCATAAATAGTAGGGCTGGAGGTTTCTGATTAACCTTTTGATGCACATATCACGGTGGAAGACATCCACATCTGAACTCCGTTCACTCCCATGAATTGTGCTGTGGTCAATCAACTTCAGAGTCGTGCCTGTTGTGGCAAACCTCTTTTATGAAGGACATTGAAAAGGAGACGTGCCCACTTCGAAAGAAGCAGAACCTCTACATAAAACTTTAAAGACGCAAACCCTAAATCACATTTGGTGTCTGGAAAAGGACAATCAAAGGGGAGGTTGAGTCCCCCAAAAATGTGTCCTCCGCCTGTGACCATGACTGGGGGCAAGGCCTGCCAGTGTTCCTTCTGGGTGAGAGGATATCACCCATGGAAATCAAGATTGTTTGTAAGTCTCTCATCATCTTTTTGTGATTAACCTAAATTCGGCCAAGCGTGCTCGATGGTTACGTGCCATGCCCCTGTGGCACGAGAAAACAATTCATCCAAACACTGAGGCACTAAATAGTGCCCCAAACCACTTCACTGTAACTGCTGCTGTTGCAGTAATCATTATTCAATTTTTTTCTTTAACTCTTTTTTGATCATGAATACACTTATTTTTATCACTTTTTCTCCAAAAATCATATTTTCTTTTTCTAACATATTTCATCCACTTGCAAGGAAATGCTTATTTTCTGTTTTTCTCATACTCCCAATGGGCCATCCGTGCCTCTTAAATCAAGAACATGTAAAGGTGCAGAATTCGTAAGAAGCAGTTTTATTAAAAACCCAATGCATTTCGGGCCTCCCTGGGCCCTTCGTCAGGGGTAACTAGAGAGATCAATAAAACGACAATTAATATATGTACAATACATCCCTTTCTCTATGAAATTGACATACTATTTAACAATTGACTATAATCTTACACATTGGTACAGCAATGACAGACCTCAGCATCATTTAACTAAAAGCGTAATGATGGTATCATCATGTTTCAAATGCATTTTATGAACACATTATTATTTGTCTCTCTTCCCAGTACCTGCGCGTTAGCCTTATAACCTTTTCCCCATCAGTGTACACTTTCCTTGTGCTCACATTTCCTCCCTGACTCGATTCCTCTGCTTCCTTCTACTTCGAACACCAACCTCTAACCACCCTCTGCCAGTACCCACTCTAAAAAACAGGCTTCCTTCCGTCACCTTAATCTATCATGCACCAGATTCATGTGAGAGAATGCTTTGTTTCTCTTAAACTCCGCACCCGTTTCTTAAGCTTTCTCTTCCCCGCTGCTTTACGACTAATAATGAGGTTCCAGAAACCCATTAACACTTCAACCCCACTTAGTTTAACATCCTACCTAAAACCATCAGGTACCTGCTAACCCAGTTGCAGCCTTCTCCCTTCATTTCGACAGAGAAATCTTTGTTCATACCACACCCATGTGTTACTTAAAGCATTAGCCCCACCCCCTGTACCTGATCTATACTGCCCATTAACCCAACATTCCTCGCACCTGGCATCGTTCGTACATTGAAATCAGTGACCCGCACTACTACTCCCAGAATGCTAAGTTTGTAGAACAAATCTGTCGCCTGCCTACTTGCCAAGATCAGAGTGCCCTGCGAGGAAGAGGAAAGCATTGGAGGGAGTGAGGTCCAGTGGGGATCTCTACTGTGAGACTCCCTGTGCAAGGTGGGAGGATTCGTCTGTGCACTGATTGCGCCGTAGACGTGCGCCAGACTGTTTTCAATGACCCCGGTATGCCAGGAGAGGGCCGCCTTAGACTGTGCCAAGTACTGAGTGCTGTGGGGAGAGCGCCAAGCACACAGAACTTTGTTGCAGTGACCCTGTATGCCAGAGGGGGCCACCAGAAACTTAATTGGGCTGGAGCATGAGCCTTTTGTCCACATTGTGTAGGGCAATCGCACCAGAGAGTCTGTGCCAGATGGTAAGCAATGCTGTAACCCCCTATGCCAGAAGGGGTTTCCGGTATCATAACCCACGGGTCTAGCCCACTAACTGCACCTGACTGTTTCCTCGAGGATCACAGGACACCGCTGAGGACATCATACCCTCTCTGGAGCTCCAGTCAGGAGCCGGAGAACCCCGCCTCCACCTTGCTTGGGGAAGCACAATGTATCTTTTGTGTCTACCAAGCAGTTCTGATCCCTTGAAACTGACCAACAGCACTGCTCGATAGGTAGAGCTTGCACCATTGGTCCATTGTGAGCGGCCTGACTTTGCTGTAAAAGATTTGGACTTGGGACCGTCTGAGGAGGGGGCACTCGCTAAACACTGCCACACCACCAGACCGGGTAAAAATGGAAGCGGCCTTGCAGGGCCCTTGGGGATTCACTGTTAAAGATGCTATGGAACCAAAGACACTTTTGACTCAAACACTTACAAATCAATAAGGAACTTTGAGTGTAGCCTAGTATTTTCCATTCCTTGATGCGCCCTACAGGAATGGAGAATAACTCTGAGTACATTACATTAAAGAGTGTGGGGACAGGGATTCGCCTGACAAATACTAAAATCCCAACCTCAAGGGGGATTGTTTTGTTGCATATAAAAACAGCATTTCTTTGCATGTGTAGCGTTAGAAATAAAATAATACTCATTCTTATAAAAGCACCTTTTGGCTTGGCATTGATTTATTGTACATGCTGTTTGTATTTTGAGTTATGAGTTGTGTTCACTTATCTGTAACTATATACCCCGAGGGAGCTTTGACTGCTCGACCAGAGCTCCCATTGAAAGTCAAGTGCAGAAGGGATACTTGACCCAGTTGAGCCCGATCCACAGAAGGTCGGACCAGGGAAATCAGTATTAAACGCCCGGAACCACCACGGTTGGATCCAGCAGCCCCTGCGTAGCCCATGGCCCTAGGAAAGGAGGTCTGGAAACATATATGCTATGTAGCTATAAAGTTAGGCAGAGATTTCACTCTTACAAAACCACTGAAAATCAGCAGTTATCGTTACCTGAGCTACCTATAACTTATTAGCTCCCACAATGCATTGCTTGACCTCACCTATGACATCACTCATGACATTGTCAGTGACATCACTCATGACAATTCAAATGACATCAACGATGATATCATCAAGTGAATGTAAGTGTTCTTAAGAGTTTATAGGAGTTAAACGTGAATTCTAACATACTGCAAAAGTTAGATTAGTTTACGAGTATACTATAATGAGTGATACTATTTCTTATGTGTGATCTGAGTGGGTGTGTAACTGTCTGTATCAGTTTGTAAGTGGGTGTGTGAGTGGCTGCACGGGTATGTGAGCGCATGCCTGAGTGATTGTATGGGTGATTGAGTGGATTTCTGACTAGGTCTGTAGGTGTGTGAGTGGGTGTGTCAGTGGTTGCATGGGTGTGTGAGTGGGTATCTGAGTGGTTGTATGGGTGTGCGAGTGAGTGTGTGAGGGATTTTGTGGGTGTGTGAGTGGCTGTATGGGTGTGTGAGTAGGTGTGTGGGTATATAAGTAGGTATGTGAGTGACCTGTTCTCAGAACACACCCGTGCCGCATGGCCACCAGCTGTGTGCATGCCCCTCGCTGCTGCTCGCAGCCTCGTTGTGCCGTCTGACTTGCCGCCCTAGCTGCCTGCCTCGCTGTTTCCTGCCCTGCAGTTCCGCCGTGTTTTCATAGTATATTGTTGTTTTTCTTGTATTTTTATTTCCTTTAACATAATCTTTGTTGTTGTCCCCCTGTGCCTTGCCCTCCCCGCTCCCCGCTTCCCGCCGCCGTTCACGCGGCCACGCCCCCTTTTGTTCTGTGCCCTCCCCGCTCCCGCCTCCCAGCTGCTCCTCCCTCCCACTTAGCCTTAAATGGCGACCGCGCGGATGCGCCGATTGTGCGCCGAAGGCGCGCCAAAGGCAAGCCCGTCTGCGCCCGTCTGCGCCCGTCCGCACCTGTACCGCACCCAGCGCCAGGACCCCTGGTCCCCACCGATGCAAGACGACCCGACAGACCGACGACGCCGCTACCCTCAACGCACTCAATGCCGGCCGGAACCCCACCTGCTGCCGGGCCGCCCCGAAACGCATTCACGGACCCTTCACCTGCCGAACCTGCAAGTTCACCTGCCTCTGAATCTGCACCGCGCCCGCCGCGCCAAACCCCAGCAGCATCCTCAAGTGCATCCTGCTCAATACCCGCTCCGTCCACAGACACGCCGTGGAACTCTGGAACCTCCTCGACACAACATCACCAGACATCACCTTTAACATAATCTTTGTTGTTGTCCCCCTGTGCCTTGCCCGCCCCGCTCCCCGCTTCCCGCCGCCGTTCACACGGCCACGCCCCCTTTTGTTCTGTGCCCTCCCCGCTCCCGCCTCCCAGCTGCTCCTCCCTCCCACTTAGCCTTAAATGGCGAATGCCCGGACGCGCCGATTGTGCGCCGAAGGCGCGCCAAAGGCAAGCCCGTCTGCACCCGTCGGCGCCTGTACCGCGCCCAGCGCCAGGACCCCTGGTCCCCACCGATGCAAGACGACCCGACAGACCGACGACGCCGCTACCCTTAACGCACTCAATGCCGGCCGGAACCCCACCTGCTGCCGGGCCGCCCCGAAACGCATTCACGGACCCTTCACCTGCCGAACCTGCAAGTTCACCTGCCTCCGAACCTGCACCGCGCCCGCCAAGCCAAACCCCAGCAGCATCCTCAAGTGCATCCTGCTCAATACCCGCTCCGTCCACAGACACGCCGTGGAACTCTGGAACCTCCTCGACACAACATCACCAGACATCACCTTCCTCACGGAAACCTGGATGAACTCCTCCTCAGCCCCCGACATCGCCATCGCCATCCCGGACGGGTACAAGATCATCAGGAGGGACCGCGTCAACCAGACCGGAGGAGGCATCGCCATCGTCTGCAAGAACACCATCCGCATCACGACCGACTCCAACAACACCTTCGCCGCCGCCGAGCACCTCCACTTCCAGATTCACACCGACCCAAAGACGACCCTCAGAGGCACCCTCATCTACAGACCCCCGGGACCACGCACACAATTCAGCGAACACATCACGAACTTCATCAGCCCACACGCCCTCCCCTCCGCCGACTACATCCTCCTAGGGGACCTCAAATTCCACTTGGAGAACAACAAGGACCGCAACACCGCCGCCCTGCTGGACAACCTCGCCAACCTCGGACTCAAGCAACTGGTCAACACCCCCACCCACTACGCCGGCCACATGCTTGATCCCTTCTTCTCATCCAGCAAGCACATCACCTTCAGCCACTCCACCTGACTCCACTGGACGACCACAGCTGCGTCCACTTCAGCTCCAGAAAAACCACAACCCACCACTACCCGCAACAGGTTCCTCACAGAAGCTGGAGCAAGATCACTGCCGACCAGCTCACCACCTCCCTCAGCCAGAACCCACCTGCCAGCACAACGGACCCCAACGAAGCAGCCCGCAACTTCATGCAGTGGCTGACCGCCTGCGCCAACGACCTCGCACCACTGAAGAACCCTCCCAGCAGACCAAGAAGCAAGAAGGCCCCCTGGTTCACCGACGAACTCAAGGACTCCAAGAAGACCTGCCGCACCCTCAAGAAAGCCTGGCTCTTTGACCAGACCGCTGACAACATGACCGCCCTCAAACACACCACCCGCAAGCACCACCAGCTCATCCGCACCACCAAGAAGAAATCACTGAAGGAACGACTGGACAACAACGCCCACGACAGCAAGGAACTCTTCAGTATCGTCAAGGAGTTCTCCAACCCCAGCACCGGCAACAACGACATCACTCCTTCAGAGGATCTCTGCGACTCCCTCGCGTCATTCTTCCACCGCAAGATTGCCGACATCCACAACAGTTTCGGCGCACCATCCACGCACCCAACCGTCGAACCAACGCACCCCACCGCCACCCTCCGCACCTGGACCACGGTGACCACCGAAGACACAGTCCGCACGATGAACACCATCCACTCCGGATCTCCAACCGACCCCTGCCCCCACCACGTCTTCAACAAGGCCGACTCCACCATCGCACCCCAACTCCGGGACGTCATCAACACCTCCTTCAACACCACCACCTTCCCGGAGAGCTGGAAGCATGCCGAGCTCAGCGCCCTACTGAAGAAACCAACAGCGGACCCCACCGACCTCAAAAACTTCCGCCCCATCTCAATCCTTCCTTTTCCTGCCAAAGTCATCGAGAAGATCGTCAACAGACAGCTTGCCGCCTTCCTCGAGACGAACGGATCCCTCGCCCCTTCGCAGTCCGGTTTCAGAGCCAACCACAGCACTAAGACCGCCCTCATCGCAGCCACCAACGACATCCGAGCCCTGCTCGATAACGGGGAAACAGCGGCACTCATCCTCCTGGACCTCTCTGCAGCGTTCAACACTGTCTGCCACCGCACCCTAGTCCAACGCCTCAGCAACATCGGCATCCAAGAGAAGGCACTGGAGTGGATCATCTCGTTACTCGACGGAAGAACACAGAGAGTCCGCCTCCCCCCGTTTCATTCCGAGGCCACGAAGTCATCTGCGGCGTCCCGCAAGGATCATCACTCAGCCCCACCCTCTTCAACGTCTATGTGAGAAGTTGGCCTGATATGTAGTGTTTCCAATTCTGGAACCACTTGGTATCAGTCCAAACAAACCCCAAAGGTGTCTGGTTGTAAGTCAACCTTGTTAGACAAGCTATCCTAGTGGTAGCATGGACTAAGCAGCCTTAAAGGCTTAACTTAAGAGGTCGTGTTAAGCGAGCTGTTTTACCACATACAATCCTGTAATCAAATGAAAGGACACCACACAAGTATATATTATAAAAATATATGTATTTATTTCTAAATTACTCCCCAGTACTCTTTATGAGGAAAGGGGCACAAGCGTTAAATCAAAAGCACAGTATAACATACAAAGTTGCACAATTTTGGATGAGGGCCGGTGGCCACTTAAACCATATACTAAAAAAGTGGCATAAGAGATACCAATCGAACAGTGGTTAGGCCTAGGGCCTAGAGATTCGCTGGGAGCAGTCAGGACTAGCAATGCTGAAGTCGGGAGTAGCCCACGGAACTCGGGTGCAGCACGGAAAGTGCGCTTGCACCAATGCAATGTCAATGGTGCGTAAAAGTTACACAAAGTGAGTTAAAAGATACTTCAGCTGAACCTAGAGGAACAAAACTTTAGACACAGACCCTAGAGGTGTGTACCAGTGTGGGAACACCGGCGTTGCAATGTTACCTCACCCACAGGCCGTGGGTGCACAGGGTCGAAGTGGCGTCGGGTTTTGACACGCAGGCTCTTGGTGCTTGGAGCTGTAGAAGCTGCAGGCGATATGAAGCAGAAGTGTCCGGTGTGATCCAAGGGTGGATCGAAGTCGAAAAGTACCTGAAAGCAGAGGGGACAGAGTCTGGGTCACTCAGCAGTGACCAGGGTGGAACCAGGACGGAACCAGGCAATGTCGGGCGCAATCAGGTGGTTGTTGATAGGCTTCTCTCCGTTGTCACGTGGGCTCTGGGGCATCTGCGATGTCCAGGAGCAGGTCACGATCTGTCCCACGTAGGTTCTCGCCGTCAGCACCGTCGGCTTCAAGATTGCAGCAAACAGCACTTGGCAAAAGCAATCCACGCGGAACCGGGAGATTGCTTATCACTCGAACCAGGAGGGTCAGAGTGGGGGCTCCTTTTCACAGGAGCTGGTGCAGATCTGGAGCAACCAGAAAAGCAAGTCGTATTCAAGTTTTCGTCGGCACAGGGGCCACAAGCCAGCTGGCAAGTGACCGGGCCAACGCGTCGAGCCAACACGAGCAGAAGGGCCCCACGCAGCACTCGTCGAGTGTGGAGGGGGTAGCTTTGGTGCAAGTGTAGCTCGGGGTTGGGGCTTCTCAAACCCCAGTGTACAGCTTCGAGGGTCACTCGTGGGCTGCACGGTCAGCGTCTCGTGGCCTTTTCAAGATGGCGTGCCCCACGCTTCCGGTCGCCTCCACTGGTCTCAGCTCTGCAGGGACTGTGGATCGGGCTGGGAGAAGGCAGGCAAGCTTGATCTCGTCGATCTCTGTTGCTTGAGTTCCGGCGGGAACTGCAACAAAGCAAGGGTCGAGGGCTGGATGGTGCCTGTTTGCACAGGGTGGTCACTCCTTGACCACAAGGGAGATTCTTCCGTCTTCTATGTTGAATAGAATGTCGAAGGGTCCAGAATTCGTTTCTTATGTTTCTTCAGGATGATCTGAGTTGCATTGGCACTGCTCCCACTCTTACTCGAATCTGGTGGGCTGGACATCCTGCTAGGACCCCTCCTATGGGTGGGACCCAGGAAGGGGGTGGTTACACCCCTTTCCTTTGATCCAGGCCGCGCTGGGACGGGGGCTGGAAGGCCCCAGAACCGGTTTGGCCGGATTATGCAAGGGGCAGACTCGTGCTCCCCAGGCAGTGTCTGGTTTCTTTGAAACCTCCCTGCTACAATCCACTATCTCCTGTCTGGGGTGGTTTAACACCGCCCTTCGACAGGAAACCCTTTGTCCAGGCCACCATTTGCTGAGTTTCGGTCAGCAGCAGGAGGCCAGACCCGTGTCTGTGGCAGAGGCATCCATTTTGTGGATCTGAGGCTCATTTTAAATCAACCGCGTTTCAGTAAAGTAACATGTCTTATCCCTCTAGAAGGGTGGAATGCTACCCCGGTCGCCAGAACTGACGAGGGGGTAGTATTCCAAATCGTATGACACCTTACACGACATGTTTTGATAAAGCCAAACCAAAGTTGCTATATAACCGCGAGGATTATAAGGCGCTTAAGAGTATATGGTATGGCATTATCCCGGATCAGCTTAGGGAGTTGTTCCCGACAGCTGCAGACAGGCTCAGCTCATGCCAGAGCTCCATCTCACATAAAACCACGCACTCTGCCTCCAGGATTGATGAGGCCTTCCATAGGAGTGGCTCACAGGTTTATATGTGTCCAGATATAGGTTTAGATATAGGTATACTATATCTAAGCAAGGGGTGATTACACCCACTTGCCCCCAGCTGAGTGATCAGCCAGTTGTGTCAATTTAAGAACCAGCCAGGGGTGGCAAAAGCTATGCTTCAGCCCCTGGTAGGCCTTGGTGGCACCTATGCCCTGAGCACCTATAGTGCATGGTACAGGGGCTGACAAGGAGTCCATTTCCAATTGTGGTATGTACCTACAGCACATGTATTATAAATTTAGAGAGAGAACAGCAGGCTGGGGGTCTGATTAGCAGGCCCACAGCCTCAGTAAGTCGAAAACCAGTGAAGCAAAAAGCAAAAATTGGGGTGACCATAGGATAGCAGACCCTACTCTCCTACAGTCTACATGAGACCCCTTGCTGCCATCGCACGCCAACACAACCTCAACATCATCTCCTACGCCGACGACACCCAGCTGATCCTCTCCCTCACCAGAGACCCCGACACTGCCAGAACCAGCCTACACGAAGGGATGAAAGACGTCGCCGAGTGGATGAAGAACAGCCGCCTGAAACTGAACTCAGACAAGACGGAAGTCATCATCCTGGGACCATCGCCCTCCGCATGGGACAACTCCTGGTGGCCCCCAGCCCTGGGCACCGCTCCCAAGCCAACAGACGACGCACACAACCAGGGCTCCATCCTGGACTCCTCCCTCTCGATGACCAGACAAGTCAACGCCGTCTCCTCATCATGCTTTCACACCCTTCGCATGCTTCGCAAGATCTTCCGATGATCCCGACCGAAACCAGGAAGACGGTCACCCAGGCCCTCGTCACCAGCCGACTGGACTACGGAAACACCCTCTACGCCGGAACCACAGTCAAGCTACAGAAAAGACTCCAACGAATCCAGAACGCCTCGGGCCCGACTCATCCGGGACATCCCTCGACGCAGCCACATCTCCAGCCACCTGAGGGACCTGCACTGGCTCCCCGTCAACAAGAGGATCACGTTCAGACTCCTCACCCACGCACACAAGTCTCTCCACGACCTGGGCCCCAAGTACCTCAACGACCGCCTGACCTTCTACACACCCACCGGCCAGCTACGGTCTACGAGCCTCGCCCTCGCCGCCGTACCACGCATCCGAAGAGCCACCGCCGGAGGCAGATCCTTGCTCTACCTGGCGGCCAAGACATGGAACTCCCTGCCCATCCACCTTCGGCTGACCCAGGACCACCTCGCCTTCAGGAGACAACTCAAGACCTGGCTGTTCGAGCAGTAGCGGACCCCTTCCCCCAAGCGCCTTGAGACCCTTCCGGGTGAGTAGTGCACTATACAAGTGTTATGATTGATTGATTGATTGATTAAGTAGTTTTGTGGGTGTATCAGTGACTATGTTGGTCAGTGAGTGGGTCTGTCAGTGACTGTGTGGGTGTCTGAATTGCTATGTGAGTGAGTGACTCGGTGTGTAAGTGACTGTATGGGTGAGTGAGCAGCTGTCTGAGTGAGTGTTTGGTTAAGTGAATTTATGTGTGAGTGCTTGTATTGCAGAGTTGGGGGCCCATTACGATGTTGGGCGAATTGCCGCCGCCAGGCTGGCGGTAGCCCCCGCCAGCCTGGCGGGGGCAATCCGTCCGACATCCACACTCGTTTCCCCCCCCCCGCCATATTAGTATGGCGGGGGGACCTAGGCGGACGGAAAAAGACTGTGCGCCGCTTTCCCGCCCCGGTCGCCTTGCGGCCGGGGCGGAAAAGGAATAATATGGTGGCGGTGTCTATCAGACACCGCCCGCCATATTATGATGGGCCCAATCTGATGCCTTTCAGTGGCGTGATGCCGCCACGGACAGACATGCAGTCTTCACTCTGGAGGCCCCCTGCCGGCCCTCAGAGTGAAGGAGGGATGGGTGGTGCACACAGGGGGGGGTACCTGTGGTACCCCCCAGCATTTGCATATACAAAGCAGCAGGCACCGCACGGTGCCTGCCGCTTCGTGTATGCAAATGCGTGCATGCATTTTTAGGTTTTGCCTCGCCGAAAGCTGCACAGCAGACTTTCGCGCAGGGCGAAATCTTTTGAGTTACAGTATGGATGTTTGTCCCGCCTCTGTTTCCCATTGGCTAGCTCCATAAATGGAGGCTAGCCATTGGAAAACAGAGGCGTCCGTCATTCTGCGAGGCAACTCGTGGGCGTTCCTGAGATTTTTTCTCATCCAGCCCCTTTTAGGACGTTAGTGCGGCGGTGGGCGGGGTTTATTTTTTTGTTCGTCCATGTTTCTTTTGGTCATTCCGCGGTCGACCGCCGCCGGAGGAAGTCCAGGTCCAGGTGAGTGCTTTTGATTGTGGCCGTTCCCGCCGCCCCCCCTCCCGCTGTCCGTGTGCCCGTTCCCGCACCCCCTCCCGCTGTCCGTCTTCCCGTTCCTGCCTCCCCGGCTGTTCGTGTTCCCGTTCCCGCCCCCCCTCCCGCTGTCCGTTCCCGCCCCCCCGCTGTCTGTGTGGAGGGGAAGATGTGTACAGAGCTCACCCTCTCCATGAAGGCTCGTAATCTGCCGGGTGAGTACCTATCGTGACCTACATTCACACAAACAAGTGTGAGTCCCCGGCCTTTTGTTCTTGCATTGCCTCATAATCGGCTTCTTCTTTCGGGGTGCCTGGAAGCGTGGTGGAACAAAGGGGGGAAGCTGCGGTGCTCTGCCTGGTACCCAGCCCTGCTGGGAGGGGTCTCGGTGCTGATGACGGCGCAGGCCCGCCTGTCTGGCAGCCTTTGTTGTGGCACGGCGTCGGTGCGCCCCTCATGCCTGCTGGTGAATGGGCTCATGCCAGTCATGGCTGATGTAACTCTGCACGGCCACTTTGGCCCGGGAAGCAGTGGGATTGGCTACAGAGCAAGTCTTATTGTTGGACAAGTGTAGCTTTTGTGCACTTTAGTGATGGCACGTGTGTATAGCGCCATCGAGCTAGAAACCAGAGCTTTCCAAGTGCCTAACAGGAGTTTATGCCACTACTTACAAGCATGTTGGCTGGCCACACTAACACGTGTGTACTTATTGTCAGGGGTGTAAAGATCTTGTCTCGTGGTTGCTTGGGCTGAGCCGTGTGTTGTGATACTCAGCGTCACACGGTGATTCATAAGGCAGTGCCCAGAATTTGAGTATGTCTGGTGGACTTTGGACATAGTGTCACACAGCTCAGCCTTTCAACTCCTGACATCGTTGAGGGGTTAGCTATTGTGATGTCACCAAGTTGTATGTCTCTTATGGCGTCATGGTTTCAGCTGGTGTGAGATTGTGGGTATTTATCGAACACGAATTGTCTTCCCAGGATAACTTTATATTTTTTTGTATGATGGGCCATTTCATACGCACATTAACATGATCCAAGTTTTGTGTCATTGCATTTCTATTGTGCAGAATTCACATGACCTCTGCCCTTGCGGTTTATGACCCCTTATGTGTTTTCTGTTCAACAAAGCTCACACCTCAGTATCTAGAGAACCCGGGTGGTCCCTGAGCAAGCACAATTCGAAAAACCTTAAGGCCTCCCACTGTCCGTTCCCGCCCCCCCTCCCGCTGTTCATGTTCCCGTTCCTGCCCCCCCTCCCGCTGTTCGTGTTCCCGTTCCTGCCCCCCCCTCCAGCTGTTCGTGTTCCCGCCCCCCCTCCTGCTGTCCGTGTGGAGGGGAAGATGTGTACAGAGCTCACCCTCCCCATGAAGGCTCGTAATTTGCTGGGTGAGTACATATCGTGACCTACATTCACACGAACAAGTGTGAGTCCCCGGACACCGACGACGGTGATAAGCTTTCTTATTGGCTACTCGGCACGTTCATTCAATCTATGCATGCAACCACGACCATCTGGATAGTTGTGTCATACCAAATACATGGCTCTTATAATGGAGCGCAAGAGAAGACTGCTCATTGAAGCCCTTGGGGCCTCCTGTTCCTCACTTAGGTAAGGACCAACGGTTTCTATAGAACCCGACATGGCCTATGTCCCAACCCATAACCGAACACCAGGCCAGTGCTAGACCACCTGCTGAATTCATTTTGCTTGGCCAAACAGGGACAGGTTAACGGTCCAGATTTGTACAATGAGCGTGCTCCAAACTGAAAGGCATCCGATTAAACTGTACAGGCCTGTGCTACTTCGTACTTCCTTCCTAGTTGAAAAGTTAACAACGCCACATGCACCAGATATAAGTAGTAGTCATCTGCATTAAAATGGTATTTGTTTCGAAATATGCCTGTTAGATTTAGAATATCTGTATTACGTGATGTGATGTGTAGCTGTATGTTGGGTTTTCTGCAGCTGGTTTGGCCTCCCAGTACAAATCGAGTTTTACACCTCGTCTCCCTGGTTTACAAGATCCTATTGTTCTTTTTGTATTATGGTAAGTAAAAGAAGTGTAAGGATAGTTGGTGTTTTGTTGCTGATAATGATGTTTTATAAGTTTGTTGGTTATGGCTGTATAAGGTTATACCTTTCTCAAAATTGTGACACTGGTGATCATGTCTTTGGGATACAATGCATTTGTTCAGGAGACTAACAAAATAAACTATGTGTTTTCTACATGCTCCTATTACATACAAAACAGCTGTTAACATGTAGATGGCAGGGACCTCTTTTTTGTAGCCAAAACGTAAAATAGCTTAATTGTTCATGGTGTCGTTTGCTGGGGTGGGATGCGTGATGTCCCGCTCTGCACAAAAATAATTGCTCTGCCCGATTCATGCTTCCCATCGACACTAACTCAATCACAGTTTGTCCAGTACTTTAAGTGCCATACCATCTCTCTGGCCATACCATCTCCAACCCCCCTCCTTACAGTTTCTGTAGCCAACAATTAACTGCGCAAGCAGACCTATCAGATCGCTACATCTGCTCCCTATCTAGAAGTAACCAGTTCCTATAGCTACAGGCTATCAACTCGTACTATCCAGCACAAAGCAGTGTAAGTCTTCTAGGGAGAGCATGGTGTGTGGGAGAGCATGGTGTGTGAGAGGCAGCAGTGTGAGTCTTCTAGGGAAAGCATGGTGTGTGGGAGAGCATGGTGTGTGGGAGAGCGTGGTGTGTGAGAGGCAGCAGTGTGTGAGAGACAGCAGTGTCAGAGACCTTTTATTTATGTTTTGGTTTTTGAAACATAAATAAAACGCATTGTTATCTGCAATATCATTAGCTCAAACTAGCGTAAATACGCGACCTATTGCATTGCAAATGCTATAGGTCTTGCATTTGCGAGAGATTAAGCTATTAGCATTGTAAATGACAATGCAATTTATTTATTTATTTTCAAAACCAACACATAAATAAAAATTGTCATTTACAATGCCAATAGCTCAAACTTTTCAAAAGGCGAAACCATTGCATTGTAAATGCTTACAGGGAGCACCGCCCGCCACAATGTTAAAAATGAGTGATGCGCCTGCCACTGTGGCGGGCGCATCCTAATGCCAACACCAGGACCCCCGCCCTTATGGCGGGCGGTCCCTCTTTCCGATGGGATGGCGGGCGGGCAACATCCGCCCGCCATCCTAATGAGGCCCTTAGTGTATGTGTGACACCCAGACCTCCGGTCCAGGCAACACTCTCCCCAGCAGCTCCTCTTGTAGCGCCTCCCTACACTAGTGCCAGGACTTCTCACCTTCCTGGTTCGTGCCGGCAGTCTGCCGCAACTGCAACATTTTCTCCAGCGCCCCCTGGCCTTCCCTGAATGCCAGGAGACTCACTCCCCAGCTCATCAGTCTATTTTATTTTTATTTTTATTGGATTTACTTTCTTCGGGGTACAGTCTGCTGTCACCTGCTCCTGACTTGCCTCCCGCCTTCCCTCTTTCAGCCTTCCCACCGTCGCTGCCCCATTCCTGCCTCCCCACCTCCAGTCCCGCCCCCCTCCCCTACATAATGGCGGCCACTGGTGCGCCGAAGGCAATCATGTCTGAGCCCATCCGTGCCTGGATCGCGACCAGTGCAAGACCCCCTGGCCCCCGCAAGAGCCACAGCATCCGACGCCGCTACAATGCCAACTTCTTCCACAAACTCAACACCAGACGATCACCCAACTGCTTCCAGGCCTCACTGAAGCTCACCCATGGACCCTTCTTCTGGCGAAGCTGCAGCTTCACCAGCCACAGAACACTGCACATCCTGCCCCACCCGCCAGTGCAGGACGCAACCATTTCAGATGCATACTACTCAACACCTGCTCAGCCCACAAGCACGCCATCAAACTCTGGGACCTACTCGACTCAGCCTCCCCGGATGTCGCCTTCCTAACGGAGACCTGAATGAATCCCTCCTCGGCACCCGACATTACCATAGCCATCCCGGACGGCTACACAAGACCACCCAAAAGGACCGCACCAACAGACCAGGAGGAGGAATCGCCATCGTCCACAAAACGACCAGAATTTCGGCCAGCACCGAAGACACCTTCAGCGCTGCCGAACACCTGCACTTCCAGATCCACATTGACCCCAATAAAACCCTCAGAGGAACCCTCATTTACAGATCCCCTGGACACCGGCCACAGTTCAGCGACTCCATCACTGACATCGTCAGCACACACGCTCTCGCTTCCACAGATTACATTCTCCTCTGAGACCTCAACTTCCACTTCGAGAACGCCAACGACAGCAACTCCATCGCCCTGCTCAACAACCTCGCCAACCTCGGACTCAAACAGCTCGTTACGACTCCCTCCCACTCAGCCAGACACAAGCTCGACCCCATCTTTTCCGCCATTGACCAAGTCACCTTCAGCCACACCACTGAACTCCACTGGACCGACCACCGCTGCATCCACTTTACCTTCAAGAAACCCACCCTGCACCACCACCCGCAACGGATCACCTACCACAGCTGAAACAAGGTCACCGAAGACCAGCTCATCGCCACCCTCGCCCGAGACCCACTAACCAACACCACCGATGCCAACACAGCTACCCACAACCTCAGACAATGGATTGATGACTGCGCCAACACTCTCGCTCTGATCAAAAAACCATCCAACAGACGCACTGACAGAAAGCCCATCTGGTTCACCACTGACCTACAGGAATCCAAGCGGGCTTGCTGAAGATTCGAGAAAAAGAGGCACCAAGAACAGACACCGGACCACCATGCAGCCCTCATGAACACCAGCCACAAGCACCACCAACTCATTCGAGCCACCAAAAGGACCTCCTTCAAGGAATGCATCGGCAACAACGCACACAAAAGCAAAGGGTTTTTCAACATCGTGAAGGAACTCTCCAACTCCAGCTCCAACGACATCACACCATCGCAAGACCTATGTGACTCCCTAGCCACCTTCTTTCACTGCAAGATCGCAGACATCCACAACAGCTTCAACACCCAGACCCTCCCGACAGCCACCGACACCGCAGACCCATCACCCTCCAGTCTCACCACACTGGTATTCTGGACCCACATCAAAGACAAAGATACCATGAAAACCATGAAAACCATCCAATCCGGCTCACCTACCGACCCTTGCCCTCACCACATCTTCAACAAAGCAAATCGCATCATCGCACCCGAACTCCGGAAGATCATCAACAGCTCCTTCGAGACCGCCACCTTCCCGTAACACTGGAAGCACGCCGAGATCAACACCCTTCTCAAGAAACCCAAAGCAGACCCCAAGGACCTCAAGAACTTCCGGCCCATCTCCCTGCTGCTGTTCCCAGTGAAAGCCATCGAGAAGATCGTCAACAGGCAACTGACCCACTTCCTCAAGAAGAACAACATCCTGGACCCATCCCAATCCAGATTCTGCAGCAGTCACAGCACCAAAACTGCCCTCATCGCTGCCACCAATCACATCAGGACCCTGCTGGACAACGGCAAAACCGCGGCCCTCATCCTCCTGGACCTCTCGGCCGCTTTCGACACTGTCTGCCACCACACCCTATGTACATGCCTCCACAGTGCAGGGATCCACAACAAAGCCATGGACTGGTTCACCTCCTTCCTCACCGACAGAACCCAGAGGGTCCACTTCTCCCCATTCTGATTTGAAGCCACCATGGTCACCTACGGCGTGCCCCAAGGATCATCCCTCAGCCCAACCCTTTTCAACGTCTACATGGCACCGCTCGCCAACATCGTCCGTTCACACAACCTCAACATCGTCTCCTACGCCGACGACACCCAGCTGACCCTCTCACTCACCAAGGACCACGCCACAGCCAAAACCAACTTCCACAAAGGAATGAAGCCCGTCACTGACTGGATGAAGAACAGTCGCTGAAACTCAACTCAAACAAGACAGAGGTCCTCATCCTCGGCTGCACCCCCTCCACCTGGGATGACTCTTGGTGACCGGCCGCTCTGGGAGCCGCACCAACACCCACCAACCACGCATGCAACCTGGGGCTCAAACCTGGACTCATCGCTCTCAATGACAGGGCCAGTCAACGCCGTCTCCTCCTCCTGCTTCAACACCCTCCGCATGCTTCGCAAGATCTACAGATGGATCCCCACAAAAACCAGAAGAACGATCACCCAGGCCCTCATCAGCAGTAGACTGGACTACAGCAACGCCCTCTACGCAGGAACCACAGCCAAACTCCAGAAAAGGCTACAACACATGCAGAACACCTCCGCACACCTCATCCTCGAAATCCAGCAACAACTACGTCACAGCTAGGGGTGGGTGGCAAATTCTGTTCCGCTCGCGGAACTTGCGAAATTTTGACACTTTCTCGTTCTGCTAGGAACGCGAAAATGTCAAAACTATCGCGATCCACGGCAGAGCGGAATTGTATTGCACAAAAGTTAAAACGGTGGCGTCTTCTTGGATAAATATGCAGGGCCGGATTCTTTCTGGTACAGTGCTCCTGTCACAAAAATTAAACCTCAACAGGAAGCACTTACAGACATAAATAAAGCAGGTGCCCGAGTTGGGAACAGGGAAACGAGGTTGGAACTTTGAAATGGAATCATGTGAACTCGCAAAGATGCCCCGCCCCCGAAATCTCAGCGAGCACGTAAAATTCCGCACGTTCGCTGAGATTTTTTGCCATTTCGCGGAATTTTGCCAAAGGCAATTTCGTAAATTCCGCCCACCCCTATGCCCACCTGAGAGACCTGCACTGGCTCCCAGTCAACAAGAGGATCACCTTCAAGCTCCTCACCCATGCTCACAAAGTACTCCACAACGCCGGTCCAGCATACCTCAATAAATGACTCACCGTCTCCACCCCGAACCGCCACCTTCACTCCACTGACCTCGCCTTCGCCACATTTCCACGCATCCACAGCACGACCACCGGTGGCAGATCTTTTTCCTACCTCGCTGCCAAGACATGGAACACCCTCCCCACCCATCTGCGACAGACCCAGGACCTTCTGACCTTCACGAGATGTCTCAAGACCTGGATGTTCGAGCAGTAGCTGCACCACTCCCCCCCTCAGTGCCTTGAGACCATCACGGGTGATTAGTGCGCTCTACAAATGTTTGATTGATTGATTGATTGTGAATGATTGTATGGGTGAGTGAGCAGATATGGGAGTGCTTGTATGGATGTGTGAATGGGTATATAAGTGGTTGTGTGGGTGTGTGAGTACTTGTAGGGGTAAGTGTGTGGTTGTGTTGAGAGGCTGTATGGGTATGTGAGTGGATGTGTATAGGTACATACATCTCTGTGTGAGTAGCTGTATGGGTGAGTGTATGGCATTGTGAGTGGCTATGTGGGTGAGTGACTGGTTGTATGAGTGAGAGAATGGTTGTGTGCGTGGCTGTATGAGTGAGTGAGTAAGTGTGTGAGTGGCTCTATGGAAGAGTGAGTGGTTGTGTGAGTACTTGTATGGGTCTTCGAATGGGTATGTGAGTGGTTGTGTGTGTGTGTGTGAATGGTTCTGTGAATGATGTGATCAGTGATGTGATGTAATATGTGAGATCATAAACAGTACATTGGGGGTGTAAGTTATAGTTAACTCAAGTAACTATAACTGCCGAATATCAGTGGTATTGTATAAGTAAATACTGAGCCTAACTATAACGCCCCTGTAACCTCTGCTTTTTTCAGCAAAGCTTGGAGAGAGGTAAAGAGGAGAGGCAGAGACAGGCGAGGCTGCTTAAGTGAGAGAGCCTGGAGAGAGGTAGAGAGGAGAGGCAGAGACAGGCGAGGCTGCTTAGGAGAGAGAGCCTGGAGAGAGGTAGAGAGGAGAGGCAGAGACAGGCGAGGCTGCTTAGGAGAGAGAGCCTGGAGAGAGGTAGAGAGGAGAGGCAGAGACAGGCGAGGCTGCTTAAGTGAGAGAGCCTGGAGAGAGATAGAGAGGAGAGGCAGAGACAGGCGAGGCTGCTTAGGAGAGAGAGCCTGGAGAGAGGTAGAGAGGAGAGGCAGAGACAGGCGAGGCTGCTTAAGTGAGAGAGCCTGGAGAGAGGTAGAGAGGAGAGGCAGAGACAGGCGAGGCTGCTTAGGAGAGAGAGCCTGGAGAGAGATAGAGAGGAGAGGCAGAGACAGGCGAGGCTGCTTAAGAGAGAGAGCCTGGAAAGAGGTAGAGAGGAGAGGCAGACACAGGCGAGGCTGCTTAAGAGAGAGAGCCTGGAGAGAGTTAGAAAGGAGAGGCAGAGACAGGCGAGGCTGCTTAGGAGAGAGAGCCTGGAGAACTAAAGAGGAGAGGCAGAGACAGGCGAGGCTGCTTAGGAGAGAGAGCCTGGAGGGAGGTAGAGAGGAGAGGCAGAGACAGGCGAGGCTGCTTAAGAGAGAGAGCCTGGAGGGGGACAGGCAGGGAGAAGATGCAGAGACAGGGGAGGTAGAGACAGGAGAGGCTGCTTAGGGGCGAGAGCCTGGATGTAGAAAGAGGGGAGAGGCAGAGACAGACAGGGCTGCTTAGGAAAGAGAGCCTGGAGAGAGGTAGAGAGGAGAGGCAGAGACAGGCGAGGCTGCTTATGAGAGAGAGCCTGGAGAGAGGTAGAGAGGAGAGGCAGAGACAGGCGAGGCTGCTTATGAGAGAGAGCCTGGAGAGAGGTAGAGAGGAGAGGCAGAGACAGGCGAGGCTGCTTATGAGAGAGAGCCTGGAGAGAGGTAGAGAGGAGAGGCAGAGACAGGCGAGGCTGCTTAAGAGAGAGAGCCTGGAGAGAGATAGAGAGGAGAGGCAGAGACAGGCGAGGCTGCTTAGGAGAGAGAGCCAGGAGGGAGGTAGAGAGGAGAGGCAGTGACAGGCGAGGCTGCTTAGGAGAGAGAGCCTGGAGAGAGATAGAGAGGAGAGGCAGAGACAGGCGAGGCTGCTTATGAGAGAGAGCCTGGAGAGAGGTAGAGAGGAGAGGCAGAGACAGGCGAGGCTGCTTATGAGAGAGAGCCTGGAGAGAGATAGAGAGGAGAGGCAGAGACAGGCGAGGCTGCTTAGGAGAGAGAGCCAGGAGGGAGGTAGAGAGGAGAGGCAGAGACAGGTGAGGCTGCTTAGGAGAGAGAGCCTTGAAAGAGGTAGAGAGGAGAGGCAGAGACAGGCGAGGCTGCCTAGGAGAAAGAGCCTGGAGAGAGGTAGAGAGGAGAGGCTGAGACAGGCGAGGCTGCATAGGAGAGAGAGCCTGGAGGGGGACAGACAGGGAGAAGATGCAGAGACAGGGGAGGTAGAGACAGGAGAGGCTGCTTAGGGGCGAGAGCCTGGATGTAAAAAGAGAGGAGAGGCAGAGACAGACAGGGCTGCTTAGGAAAGAGAGCCTGGAGAGAGGTAGAGATGAGAGGCAGAGACAGGCGAGGCTGCTTATGAGAGAGAGCCTGGAGAGAGGTAGAGAGGAGAGGCGGAGACAGGCGAGGCTGCTTATGAGAGAGAGCCTGGAGAGAGATAGAGAGGAGAGGCAGAGACAGGCGAGGCTGCTTAGGAGAGAGAGCCTGGAGAGAGGTAGAGAGGAGAGGCTGAGACAGGAGGGGTTGAGACAGGAGAGAGAGCCTGGAGGGAGACAGGCTGGGAAGAGAGGCACGGACAGGCGGGGCTGCTTAGGATAGAGAGCCTGGAAAGAGGTAGAGAGGAGAGGCAGAGACAGGCGGCGAGGCTGCTTAGGAGAGAGAGCCTGGAAAGAGGTAGAGAGGAGAGGTAGAGACAAGCGAGGCTGCTTAGGAGAGAGAGTCTGGAAAGAGGTAGAGAGGAGATGCAGAGACAGGCGAGGCTGCTTAAGAGAGAGAGCCTGGAGAGAGGTCGAGAGGAGAGGCATAGACAGGCGAGGCTGCTTAAGAGAGAGAGCCTGGAGAGAGGTCGAGAGGAGAGGCAGAGACAGGCGAGGCTGCTTAGGAGAGAGAGCCTGGAGAGGTAGAGAGGAGAGGCAGAGACAGGCGAGGCTGCTTAAGAGAGAGAGAGCCTGGAGAAGTAAAGAGGAGAGGCTGAGACAGGCGAGGCTGCTTAGGAGAGAGAGCCTGGAGAGAGGTAGAGAGGAGAGGCAGAGACAGGCGAGGCTGCTTAGTAGAGAGAGAGCCTGGAGAAAGTTAGAGAGGAGAGGCAGAGACAGGCGAGGCTGCTTAAGAGAGAGAGCCTGGAAAGAGGTAGAGAGGAGAGGCAGACACAGGCGAGGCTGCTTAAGAGAGAGAGCCTGGAGAGAGTTAGAAAGGAGAGGCAGAGACAGGCGAGGCTGCTTAGGAGAGAGAGCCTGGAGAACTAAAGAGGAGAGGCAGAGACAGGCGAGGCTGCTTAGGAGAGAGAGCCTGGAGGGAGGTAGAGAGGAGAGGCAGAGACAGGCGAGGCTGCTTAAGAGAGAGAGCCTGGAGGGGGACAGGCAGGGAGAAGATGCAGAGACAGGGGAGGTAGAGACAGGAGAGGCTGCTTAGGGGCGAGAGCCTGGATGTAGAAAGAGGGGAGAGGCAGAGACAGACAGGGCTGCTTAGGAAAGAGAGCCTGGAGAGAGGTAGAGAGGAGAGGCAGAGACAGGCGAGGCTGCTTATGAGAGAGAGCCTGGAGAGAGGTAGAGAGGAGAGGCAGAGACAGGCGAGGCTGCTTAGGAGAGAGAGCCTGGAGAGAGGTAGAGAGGAGAGGCAGAGACAGGCGAGGCTGCTTATGAGAGAGAGCCTGGAGAGAGGTAGAGAGGAGAGGCAGAGACAGGCGAGGCTGCTTAAGAGAGAGAGCCTGGAGAGAGATAGAGAGGAGAGGCAGAGACAGGCGAGGCTGCTTAGGAGAGAGAGCCAGGAGGGAGGTAGAGAGGAGAGGCAGTGACAGGCGAGGCTGCTTAGGAGAGAGAGCCTGGAGAGAGATAGAGAGGAGAGGCAGAGACAGGCGAGGCTGCTTATGAGAGAGAGCCTGGAGAGAGGTAGAGAGGAGAGGCAGAGACAGGCGAGGCTGCTTATGAGAGAGAGCCTGGAGAGAGATAGAGAGGAGAGGCAGAGACAGGCGAGGCTGCTTAGGAGAGAGAGCCAGGAGGGAGGTAGAGAGGAGAGGCAGAGACAGGTGAGGCTGCTTAGGAGAGAGAGCCTTGAAAGAGGTAGAGAGGAGAGGCAGAGACAGGCGAGGCTGCCTAGGAGAAAGAGCCTGGAGAGAGGTAGAGAGGAGAGGCTGAGACAGGCGAGGCTGCATAGGAGAGAGAGCCTGGAGGGGGACAGACAGGGAGAAGATGCAGAGACAGGGGAGGTAGAGACAGGAGAGGCTGCTTAGGGGCGAGAGCCTGGATGTAAAAAGAGAGGAGAGGCAGAGACAGACAGGGCTGCTTAGGAAAGAGAGCCTGGAGAGAGGTAGAGAGGAGAGGCAGAGACAGGCGAGGCTGCTTATGAGAGAGAGCCTGGAGAGAGGTAGAGAGGAGAGGCGGAGACAGGCGAGGCTGCTTATGAGAGAGAGCCTGGAGAGAGATAGAGAGGAGAGGCAGAGACAGGCGAGGCTGCTTAGGAGAGAGAGCCTGGAGAGAGGTAGAGAGGAGAGGCTGAGACAGGAGGGGTTGAGACAGGAGAGAGAGCCTGGAGGGAGACAGGCTGGGAAGAGAGGCAGAGACAGGCGGGGCTGCTTAGGATAGAGAGCCTGGAAAGAGGTAGAGAGGAGAGGCAGAGACAGGCGAGGCTGCTTAGGAGAGAGAGCCTGGAAAGAGGTAGAGAGGAGAGGTAGAGACAAGCGAGGCTGCTTAGGAGAGAGAGCCTGGAAAGAGGTAGAGAGGAGAGGCAGAGACAGGCGAGGCTGCTTAAGAGAGAGAGCCTGGAGAGAGGTCGAGAGGAGAGGCATAGACAGGCGAGGCTGCTTAAGAGAGAGAGCCTGGAGAGAGGTCGAGAGGAGAGGCAGAGACAGGCGAGGCTGCTTAAGAGAGAGAGCCTGGAGAGAGTTAGAAAGGAGAGGCAGAGACAGGCGAGGCTGCTTAGGAGAGAGAGCCTGGAGAACTAAAGAGGAGAGGCAGAGACAGGCGAGGCTGCTTAGGAGAGAGAGCCTGGAGGGAGGTAGAGAGGAGAGGCAGAGACAGGCGAGGCTGCTTAAGAGAGAGAGCCTGGAGGGGGACAGGCAGGGAGAAGATGCAGAGACAGGGGAGGTAGAGACAGGAGAGGCTGCTTAGGGGCGAGAGCCTGGATGTAGAAAGAGGGGAGAGGCAGAGACAGACAGGGCTGCTTAGGAAAGAGAGCCTGGAGAGAGGTAGAGAGGAGAGGCAGAGACAGGCGAGGCTGCTTATGAGAGAGAGCCTGGAGAGAGGTAGAGAGGAGAGGCAGAGACAGGCGAGGCTGCTTATGAGAGAGAGCCTGGAGAGAGGTAGAGAGGAGAGGCAGAGACAGGCGAGGCTGCTTATGAGAGAGAGCCTGGAGAGAGGTAGAGAGGAGAGGCAGAGACAGGCGAGGCTGCTTAAGAGAGAGAGCCTGGAGAGAGATAGAGAGGAGAGGCAGAGACAGGCTAGGCTGCTTAGGAGAGAGAGCCAGGAGGGAGGTAGAGAGGAGAGGCAGTGACAGGCGAGGCTGCTTAGGAGAGAGAGCCTGGAGAGAGATAGAGAGGAGAGGCAGAGACAGGCGAGGCTGCTTATGAGAGAGAGCCTGGAGAGAGGTAGAGAGGAGAGGCAGAGACAGGCGAGGCTGCTTATGAGAGAGAGCCTGGAGAGAGATAGAGAGGAGAGGCAGAGACAGGCGAGGCTGCTTAGGAGAGAGAGCCAGGAGGGAGGTAGAGAGGAGAGGCAGAGACAGGTGAGGCTGCTTAGGAGAGAGAGCCTTGAAAGAGGTAGAGAGGAGAGGCAGAGACAGGCGAGGCTGCCTAGGAGAAAGAGCCTGGAGAGAGGTAGAGAGGAGAGGCTGAGACAGGCGAGGCTGCATAGGAGAGAGAGCCTGGAGGGGGACAGACAGGGAGAAGATGCAGAGACAGGGGAGGTAGAGACAGGAGAGGCTGCTTAGGGGCGAGAGCCTGGATGTAAAAAGAGAGGAGAGGCAGAGACAGACAGGGCTGTAGGAAAGTCAAGTAAGGACGCAAACAAAGTTGTAGTTAGAGACGGAGTTTATTTGATGCTCACGTCTTAAAGATCAGGCAAGGAATGCCAGCCCAACAGATGTGTTACAACCATCACATTCTAGGTGTTTCAAAGCATAACAAGAAGTAGAGAACACGAGCTTGTCACGAGCATCCAGACATGCCTGAACGCTCGTGACAGCTCGAGTCAACAGGAATGCATTTCCAACACACCTTCCCCCCTTAAAAGATAAAAAAAAACAAAAAAAAAAAAAACAAGATCAATTCATTACAAAATCATTAAACCTGGCAGGTAAGCGATGTGAGCGAACGGCTCTGGTGTTGTCAGAATCACACACAGCTTGAGGACATTCCCCATTATCAGTCATGTGAGAGCACTCGCCATTATCACTCATTCTTCCAACATCATAAAAAACATTGCTGTCCGAATCTTCCATCAATTGAAAAGGACCATTGAACAAGGAAACCCTGCTCAAGTTCCAGACAGAACCACCATCAAGTCTGACTGCATTTCTAAAGACTTCAACAACCTTCTTGGGATTTGACCAAACAGGAAAACCTTTACTCACACCCTCTTTCTTTTTAATGCGAACAAGGTCGCCCACCTTGATAGAACGACTAGACGTGGAACCAATTCTTTTGGCCATATCGCGTTTCATCTTTTCCTTATATGACTGAACCCTGTGTAAGACAGCTTCAAAATCAACTTTAGAACAATTTTCGAAACCAGCTAAAAAATTTTTTAGCCACCAAGGGACTAGCTTGGTGCTGGGCTTCCGCCCTCTCAAAAGCTCAAAAGGTGTGACCAAAGTCACAGAATTGGGAGAAGTTCTATAAGCCAATAACATGGATTGCAAAGCATTCCTCCAGTTTAGATTACCTTTGATAGAAAGCTGTATGGCTTCTTTGACCACACGGTTGAAGCGTTCAACCTGACCATTCGCCTCAGGATGGAAAACTGCAATCTTCCTATGGACAATACCACATTTAGCAAAGAAAAGCTCTATCTCCTTACTCACAAACTGTGGGCCATTGTCAGTCACAATTTCCTGGGGAATCCCTTCCCTACAAAAAGTCTCATCTAAGAATTCTATGACTTGATTCGAAGTAACTTCCCTAACCATTTTGACCTCAGGCCATTTAGAAAAATAGTCTATGAGTACAATGCCGAAAGCCTCTTGCTTTGGTAAACAACTGAAAGGCCCAATGATGTCTAACCCCAATTTCCGCCAGGGCCCTAAGGGTAAATCAATGGGACATGGCTCAGGGCGTAAAGCAACTGCAGATTTATCACTGTTAGAACATTGGGTACACTTCCGCACAAAATGTTCAACACACGAGTCAATACCTGGCCACCAAAAAGACTCCTTCAGACGCCTCCTGGTAAAAGAAATCCCCAGATGTCCTTCATGCGCAATTTCAAGTAGAGAATTCCTAAGTTGAAAGGGTGGAACAATCTTGTCGCCACGAAGAATCAAACCATTCTCGACAGCAAGTTCCTCCTGGACCTTAAAAAAACCCACCATGTTACCAGATAACTTCCTCTGTTCAGGAAAACCCTGTATGAGGTACTTCTTTACACAGCTTAACTCCAAATCTTTATCCATCTCTTCCATCCAAACATCCTCTTGTAAAGAAAAACGTTCGCTGGACACAGAATTGACATCTTTAAAATTGAAAGCAACCTCACACTCTTCTTCATGCACAACTTCTGAGACATCAGATTCAGAAATTAATCTGGACATGCAATCCGCATGAACATTCGCCTTACCTTGAACATATTCGATTGAATATTGAAAGGATTGCAACCTAGAAGCTAATCTAGCAAGGCGTGCTGACATAGTTCTTCCTCCACCCGGAGCCATGAGGTACACCAAAGGCTTGTGATCGGTTTTTATCAAAAATTTAGTCCCCCACAAAAAAGGTCTGAAATGTTCAGCACCCCAAACACATGCCAGTAACTCCCTTTCTATAACGGAGTAATTCTTTTCAGCATCACGTAAAGCCCTAGATGCATAGGCCACAACCCATTCTTTCTCACAGTCTTTCTGCAAAAGAACTCCACCTAAACCAGAGGAGCTGGCGTCTACCATGATGATGCATTTCACGCCAATGACAAAAGGTTTTAAACAAGGAGCATTCACAATAAACAATTTTAAAGATTCAAAGGCTTGTGTCATTACATCAGTCCACACAAACTTTGCGTTTTTTTTTAAAAGACATCTGAACGGATCAACTTTCACTGAAAAGTTTGGGATGAACTTGGCGTAAAATTCAATAAGGCCTAAAAAAGCCACAAGTTGCTCTTTTGACGTAGGCACGGGAGCATCCACAATGCTCTTAACATGATTCTTCTTCGGTTTGATTCCCATTCCACTAATGGTGTGTCCAAGATATTCTACCTCCTTTTGCCTAAATTTGCACTTATCAAGACGAAGTGTAAGACCCTTCTGTGCTAAAGCAGCAATCACACACCTTAGATTATTGTCATGCTCATAGTCATCCTTCCCATGCACTAAAATGTCGTCTTGGAATGCTATGGCACCATTCAAACCTTCTAGGGTATCTCTCATTAATCTCTGGAACACAGAGGCAGCACTAGCCAATCCAAAGGGCATACGACAAAATCTGTATAACCCTTCAGGTGTGATAAAGGCAGTAATATTTTTGGACTCTTCAGCAAGTACAACTTGGTGGTAAGCACTGGCTAGGTCAACACATGAAAAAACTTGTGCACCAGCCAATGTTGACACCATCTCATGGAGGTTTGGTAAAGGGTGCGAATCAACCCAAATGGTGTTATTGACACTGCGAAGATCAATGCATAGCCTAAGTTCACCATTGGATTTAATCGAGATGACGATTGGAGAAACCCAAGGTGACGACTCAATAGGTTCAATGATCTTCTTCTCGCACAAATCCTTTAACATATCCTTAAGTTTGACTCTATAGGATAAAGGAACATTTCTTACTCTGTGTCTTACAGGGATAGAATTCTCATTCAATTTGATGACATGTTCAAAGCCCTTGTACCGACCCAAGGTACCACTGAACACTGTAGGAAAAGATTGGCGTAACTCCTCAACAAGTAAGGAACTGTCCGCAGAGACACTAGATACACTCACAGGTTGCACAACATACACGGGAGGATCAGCCCTTGGATCAATTTTCATTCCCAATTGGTATTGGTGTGGCCAACTCAAAAGTGACAAACCAGATCTTGACACATAGATCTTCCCTGAAATGTGGTTCCCAGAAAATTGTATATCTGCTATAAAATATCCAATTAAATCAATTCTGTGACCCGTATAACCACCAGGGGAAACATCAGAATCAATTAGATTCTTATTCGGAAATTTATCTTTAAAGACGTTTAGGGAAATTAAAGTGTACCAAGCACATGAGTCTACAAAAATTTCTAAACTCACATTATCAATGGTTATAAAACAAGATGGAAATTTTTTGCAATCACCATCCTCACAAACATTGATAACGGTGTTAACTTGAAACGTTCCTTCATCATCAGATTGAGACTCTTCACAGCATTCATGTACACAATTGGTCTTCCCTGGTGTGGATTTACAATACTTGGTAAAATGGCCTTTTTTATAGCACTTTGAACAAGTTTTCCCTAGTGCTGGACAATTCTTATTATCTGCTAAATGACCATCACTTCCACACCTAAAACACAATAGTTTAGTGGTTCTTTTGTCATATTTCTGATTCCTATATTTGTTATCTGTCCTAGCGGACAACTCATTTCTCTGCGAAAAACTCTTCTTAAACTTATCCCTGTCTTTAGATACACTGAAAACATCACTCTTGTCATTACCTCTGATTTCTTTAACAAACTTTTCTGAATGTTCTATGGACTTAGCAATGTCTATGGCATTGTTGAGAGACATATCAGAGGTTGTCCAAAGACGCTCTTGCACTTTTTTGTTATTAGTTCTCATTAAAATCTGGTCCCTTAAAACTTGCTCATAAGAGATATGTTCGAAATCACATGTCACAGCCAATGATCTTAAGGCTGAAACAAAATCCTCAACAGGTTCATCAGAACGTTGTTTCCGAGAATAGAATATAAACCTCTCCATGACCACGTTCTTCTTTTTCCCATATCTCAAACATAACTGTTGTGAAGCATATTCATAAACATCTATTTCTCCAGGGTTCACTAAAACAGGTAAAGTTTTAAATTCCTTCAGAGCAATGCCGCCTAAACAATGTTTTAACAAGGACAATTTCCTTTCTGGTTCACACTCCCCTTCTTCTAATACGTCAACATAAGCCAAAAAGACAGGTTCCCAAATCTCCCAAGCCATGGGTGGCTCTCCAGGTGCTGACAAAAATGAGGGAGGGGGTACAATACCAGACATGTTACCTTAAATATTTATACACTATGAATGCTCTTATAACTGTTATCAAACTATGTATGAGCACTTAAGAAAAACAAATGCATTGTAATTCATAAATAAGTGTAAAATACGAATAAATAGTGACCAAAATAATGCAATACAGTAAAAGGAGAAAAATGTATATATATAGTTATTTAGTGTTTATAGTTATCCTTAGTTGAGTTTCAGTAGTAGTTCAAGAAAAGGTTGGAAGGATCTCCAAAGTACTTTAGAAAAAGAAACGATCGATTTCTGGTTCTGCGCGAAAGAAAACCGGCAATGAGTTGCTTAGCAACGTTGTGTGGTGATCGTCGTGCACGATGATGCAAAACGTCACGTTGGTCGTCGTGCGTGATGATGAAACAACGCGATGCTTGAAGTTATCACGTTGGCCTGAGGTCGCGCGATGGTAAACGTAGGATTGCGCAATTTAGAATGGAGCGCACTGACCTCTTGCAGCAGGATTTCAAAAAATGCCAGTCGAAGAGAACCAAGTAAGAAATTGCGGTTTTTTAAAAATTCTTTAGACGAGTGAAGGTAATTCAGCCTCCTTCCAAAACGCGACAGTCCAGTGGTCCTTCCGCTTCCCCTAAACAGCCATAATCCAACGCTGTTCTGGTAGCGCCGGAGATTTCCGAACAAAAAAAAAATATTCGGAATAGCAATAAAATATAAACAATCCAAGGTCTTAGACGCAGGTGAAAAATCCCACCCTCGTCGCCAGTGTAGGAAAGTCAAGGAAGGACGCAAACAAAGTTGTAGTTAGAGACGGAGTTTATTTGATGCTCACGTCTTAAAGATCAGGCAAGGAATGCCAGCCCAACAGATGTGTTACAACCATCACATTCTAGGTGTTTCAAAGCATAACAAGAAGTAGAGAACACGAGCTTGTCACGAGCATCCAGACATGCCTGAACGCTCGTGACAGCTCGAGTCAACAGGAATGCATTTCCAACAAGGGCTGCTTAGGAAAGAGAGCCTGGAGAGAGGTAGAGAGGAGAGGCAGAGACAGGCGAGGCTGCTTATGAGAGAGAGCCTGGAGAGAGGTAGAGAGGAGAGGCGGAGACAGGCGAGGCTGCTTATGAGAGAGAGCCTGGAGAGAGATAGAGAGGAGAGGCAGAGACAGGCGAGGCTGCTTAGGAGAGAGAGCCTGGAGAGAGGTAGAGAGGAGAGGCTGAGACAGGAGGGGTTGAGACAGGAGAGAGAGCCTGGAGGGAGACAGGCTGGGAAGAGAGGCAGAGACAGGCGGGGCTGCTTAGGATAGAGAGCCTGGAAAGAGGTAGAGAGGAGAGGCAGAGACAGGCGAGGCTGCTTAGGAGAGAGAGCCTGGAAAGAGGTAGAGAGGAGAGGTAGAGACAAGCGAGGCTGCTTAGGAGAGAGAGCCTGGAAAGAGGTAGAGAGGAGAGGCAGAGACAGGCGAGGCTGCTTAAGAGAGAGAGCCTGGAGAGAGGTCGAGAGGAGAGGCATAGACAGGCGAGGCTGCTTAAGAGAGAGAGCCTGGAGAGAGGTCGAGAGGAGAGGCAGAGACAGGCGAGGCTGCTTAGGAGAGAGAGCCTGGAGAGGTAGAGAGGAGAGGCAGAGACAGGCGAGGCTGCTTAAGAGAGAGAGAGCCTGGAGAAGTAAAGAGGAGAGGCTGAGACAGGCGAGGCTGCTTAAGAGAGAGGGCCTGGAGAGAGGTAGAGAGGAGAGGCAGAGACAGGCGAGGCTGCTTAGTAGAGAGAGAGCCTGGAGAAAGTTAGAGAGGAGAGGCAGAGACAGGCGAGGCTGCTTAAGAGAGAGAGCCTGGAGAGAGGTAGAGAGGAGAGGCAGAGACAGGCGAGGCTGCTTAGGAGAGAGAGCCTGGAGAGAGTTAGGGAGGAGAGGCAGAGACAGGCGAGAACCTGGAGGGAGACATGCTGTGAGGAGAGGCTGAGACAGGAGAGGTGGAGACAGGTGAGGCTCCTTAGGAGAGAGAGCCTGGAGAGAGGTAGAGAGGAGAGGTAGCGACAGGTGAGGTTGCTTAAGAGAGAGAGCCTGGAGGAAGACAGGCAGGGAGAAGAGGCAGAGACAGGAGAGGTAGAGACAGGCGAGGCTCCTTAGAAGAGAGAGCCTGGAGTGAGACAGGCAGGTAGAAGAGGCAGAGACAGGGGAGGTAGAGACAGGCGAGGCTCCTTAGGAGAGAGAGCCTGGAGAGAGGTAGAGAGGAGAGGCAGAGACAGATGAGGCTGCTTAGGAGAGAGAGCCTGGAGGGAGACAGGCAGGTAGAAGAGGCAGAGACAGGGGAGGTAAAGACAGGCGAGGCTCCTTAGGAGAGAGAGCCTGGAGAGAGGTAGAGAGGAGAGGCAGAGGCAGATGAGGCTGCTTAGGAGAGAGAGCCAGGAGGGAGGCAGGCTGAGAGGAGAGGCAGAGACAAGAGAGAGCCTGGAGGGAGGCAGGCAGAGAGGAGAGGCAGAGACAGGCGAGGCTGCTTAGGAGAGAGGTAGAGAGGAGAGGTAGAGACAGGCCAGGTTGCTTATGAGAGAGAGCCTGGAGAGAGGTAGAGAGGAGAGGCATAGACAGGCGAGGCTGCTTAGGAGAGAGAGCCTGGAGAGCGGTAGAGAGGAGAGGCAGAGACAGGTGAGGCTGCTTAGGAGAGAGAGCCTGGAGAGAGGTAGAGAGGAGAGGCAGAGACAGGCGAGGCTGCTTAAGATAGAGAGCCTGGAGGGAGGCAGGCTGAAAGGAGAGGCAGAGACAGGCGAGGCTGCTTAGGAGAGAGGTAGAGAGGAGAGGTAGAGATAGGCGAGGTTGCTTATGAAAGAGAGCCTGGAGAGAGGTAGAGAGGAGAGGCAGAGACAGGTGAGGCTGCTTAGGAGAGAGAGCCTGGAGGGAGGTAGAGAGGAGAGGCAGAGACAGGCAAGGCTGCTTAAGAGAGAGAGCCTGGATAGAGTTAGGGAGGAGAGGCAGAGACAGGCGAGGCTGCTTAAGAGAGAGAGCCTGGAGAGAGTTAGGAAGGAGAGGCAGAGACAGAAGAGTCTGCTTAGGAGAGAGAGAGAGCCTGGAGAGAGGTAGAGAGGAGAGGCAGGGACAGGCGAGGCTGCTTAGGAGAGAGAGCCTGGAGAGAGGTAGAGAGGAGAGGCAGAGACAGAGACAGGGGAGGCTGCTTAAGAGAGAGAGCCTGGAGAGAGTTAGGCAGGAGAGGCAGAGACAGGCGAGGCTGCTTAGGAGAGAGAGCCTGGAGAGAGGTAGAGAGGAGAGGCAGAGACAGGAGAGAACCTGGAGGGAGACATGCTGTGAGGAGAGGCTGAGACAGGAGAGAGAGAGCCTGGAGTAAGCCAGGCAGGGAGAAGAGGCAGAGACAGGGCAGGCAGAGACAGGCGAGGCTCCTTAGGAGAGAGAGCCTGGAGGGAGACAGGCTGGGAGGTGAGGCTGAGACAGGGGAGGCTAAAACAGGAGAGGCTGCTTAGGGAAGAGAGCCTGGAGTGAGACAGAGTGGCGAGGCAGAGACAGGCGGGGCTGCTTAGGAGAGAGCACATGGAGAGAGGTAGAGAGGAGAGGTAGAGACAGGTGAGGTTGCTTAAGAGAGAGAGCCTGGAGGGAGACAGGCAGGGAGAAGAGGCAGAGACAGGGGCGCAGAGACAGGAGAGGCTGCTTATGGAAGGGAGCCTGGAGGTAGACAGAGAGGAGAGGCAGAGACAGACAGGGCTGCTTAGGAGAGAGAGCCTGGAGAGGTAGAGAGGAGAGGCAGAGACAGGCGAGGCTGCTTAGGAGAGAGAGCCTGGAGAGAGGTAGAGAGGAGAGGCTGAGACAGGAGGGGTTGAGTCAGGAGAGAGAGCCTGGAGGGATACCGGCTGGGAAGAGAGGTAGAGACAGGCAGGGCTGCTTAGGAGAGAGAGCCTGGAGGGAGGTAGAGAGGAGAGGCAGAGACGGGCGAGGCTTCTTATGAGAGAGACAAAGGAAAAAAAGAGAGTCTTCCCTTATCAACCCAGAAAGGACCGGGAAATCTTATACCAAAACAAAAGAATTTCCTTTCTGTGTTTTAAAGCTCAAAGCATTAGTGTAATTTGTAAGCAATGACACCTATCTTGAATCAATAATATCCCCAATACATAGTTTAATGCACATAAACTATATCATAAAATGAGATGTTTCCAGACAAATATAATTAAAATATTTATTAAAAAAGCGTTTCATCACAAAACTCATTATAAACATATTACTCACATTAAACCAAAAAAAAATTTTGTGCACATATATTCATCAATCACATTAAATGATACTCAGTACATAAATATACAATAATCAGTTAAAAACAATACTGTTGATGCGTTTTGGTGCTTGATTGGTTAGGACACCTTCTTCAGGACTACATTAAAAACATCTTCTTCCTAGAAAAAGTGCATAATATATATTAGTGTACACATTATATGGGGATACTAAGTGCGGTGTCAAAGAGCAGAACATTGTATTTTTCTTACATTTTACTGCAATGTTACTTTGCGAAACCAGTATGGATCCGGAAGTTGAGGCTAAGTTTATTAATCCCCTGCAACTCTGTGTAATCGTCAGCGGATCTGCATGTATAATAACATGTTTTAGAATCTGAAATCAACATGCTTTACAAAACATCTTGAGCAGCATAACATTAAATATTGTTGCTTACTTCGTGTTTTGAAAGGGGCCACATATATAAATGAATGGACTCCTTGAAATTTGCTTGTTTGTATTATCTCGTCTTCACTTCATACAAGGCCGTCCCCGATTTCTTCAATTTTAGGGAAATTGGCACGATAGTGTATCCTCTTTTTAAATTGAGGTGGTCTTTATAATCTGGATGGATAAACAGAGTTTTTTTTGTGATTTAAAAAAAACGTTATGTTAAAGGGGCTTGTTTCTACATGGCTAGCTATTAAAACCCTAAATGCTAGAGATGACCAAGGCGCCACTTTTTACACTCATTTATCTGGAATTAGACAAGAAACGATCCACATCATTCTTTCTTGTGCTGAATTAACAATTCTTAAATATGGTCACGTTAATATTATGGACCATATTTATAAAAACAAACCCACATTGTTTGATCTATTTACGTATTCTGGTCGCGTTGATATTATGGACCATATTTATTAAAACTAACCCACATAGTTGTGTCTATTCCCACATTAAAGGTACTCCAGTTATTTATTGTAATTTCAAGAGGGAGTTGGCTCCCTAGTTCCCCTATGGTTACATAGCGGGGGAACCGTTCCTACCCCGAACAAAGACTTATTTTCAGATTGTTGTATCCTATTCTTAGGCTCAAATAGACATTCTCTATTTTGGTATTTGGCTCTTTTGTAGCTCTCTCTTATTAATCTTTTTGGATGTTTTTCAAAAGTATTTCTATCGGTACAATTACGACGTATTCTGATGAATTGGCTGTAGGGGATACCATCTTTTTGGCTTTTGGGGTGGTAGCTGTTATGGTGCAGTAATGTATTACGATCAGATGGCTTTACATACAGTTCTACCACCAACTTACCATTGTATGATTTAATTTTTTTAATGTTTTATGCAGGTTTAGCCCATATATTTGTTATGTGGTTGAAAATAATAAAAACCAGGAAGGGAATCATTTGGGTCAAAAAGTATAGGGCCAGTCATAAACAGTATTAATATCAGCGAAGGCTTAGTCTAGTTGTGAAAACACCATGACCACTTTACATCAGTTTCAAAAGGTAAAATAATGAGATCAAGCGGCTTTTTATATAAATTTTTTTTATTGAAATCAGATCGCTCTAAATTATCAGAGAATGATTTAATACGGATATACTAACGTATATTAGTGCAAATGGTAAGAATAAACTTGAGCTAATCGGCACTAAGTACTCGGAGAATTGCGACATGTAATGAATACAAAAACACGAACATGGCGCACATTTTCTCGTCAAAATACACGGCATTGAATGGTGCAGTGAATGTGCATTAGTCCGTCGTCTATTGTGTACTGAGATGACGGACCAGATCGCTAATAAAACTACAAACATGGCGCTTCCCGTGGGCAAACACCCTGTAATGAAAGAAAGGTGTTTGCAATTACATTATTATTGACAATTCCAACCCGTATAAAAAGAGACAGCCTGGCCGTGTTATCATTTGTAAACCGGAAACCAGGGAGACCGGGCTGACGGTGTGCGGTTCGCGCAACAAGGTAAGACTAGACTATGCTCGGAATCCCGTTAGTAGGCTTTTAGAACATACCTAAGTCTTTGTTCGGGGTAGGAACGGTTCCCCCGCTATGTAACCATAGGGGAACTAGTGAGCCAACTCCCTCTTGAAATTACAATAAATAACGGGAGTACCTTTAATGTGGGAATAGACCCAACTATGTGGGTTAGTTTTAATAAATATGGTCCATAATATCAACGCGACCAGAATACGTAAATAGATCAAACGATGTGGGTTTGTTTTTATAAATATGGTCCATAATATTAACGTGACCATATTTAAGAATCGTTAATTGAGCACAAGAAAGAATGATGTGGATCGTTTCTTGTCTAATTCCAGATAAATGAGTGTAAAAAGTGGCGCCTTGGTCATCTCTAGCATTTAGGGGTTTAATAGCTAGCCATGTAGAAACAATTTATTTATTTATTTATTTAAGTAGCTTATACAGCGCGCAGCTACCCCCGGAGGGGTGTCCCGGCGCTAGAAACAGGATCTCAGGGGAGGGAGGGGTGGGGCCAGCTTCATACAGACAATCAAAGTCTGGAGAACAGCCAGGTTTTTAATTTGGCACGGAAGATGGATTCAGACGGGCTGAACCTGAGGTCGATAGGGAGGCAGTTCCATAGTTTGGCACTGATAACGCTGAACCCTCTACCGCCCATTCTGGAACGGCGAAAGCGGGGTGTGATCAAGAGGCGAAGGTTGTTGGATCTAAGTGATCTGACAGATTGAGAAATTATCACTCGCTTTTTCAGGTAGCAAGGTCCGAGGCCGTTGATGGCTCTAAAGGCGAGGGTTAAGATCTTAAATTGAATGCGGCTTGCAATAGGAAGCCAGTGGAGCTCTTTGCGGTAGGCGGCAACCGATTGGTGGTAGGGGATATTTCCGATCAATCTGGCTGCAGCATTCTGAACGATCTGAAGCCAATCGATCAGATATTGAGGAGCACCGGCATATAAGCTGTTGGCGTAATCTAGATGAGATGTGATGAGGGCCTGAGTGATTGTTCGGCGGGCGTCCAAGGAAAGATAAGGAAGGATCTTCTTAATCATGCGCAGCTTCGCGAAGCAGGCAGAGGTGACCTTGTTGACTTGTACTTTGCAAGAGAGTGAGTTGTCGAACTGAAAGCCCAAGTTACGTGCTGATAGAACAGGGGTGGGCGCAGGGTCGAGTGCTGTGGGCCACCACAGGCTGGGGGAGATGGGTGTTTTTTGGTTAAAAAACAGGACTTCTGTCTTGTCAGCATTCAGTCTAAGGTGATTGTTGGTCATCCAGTCACAGATGTTGTTCAGACATTGGCGGAAGTTGGTAAAGGTGGAGTCTGAGTGGTCTCTAAAGGAAAATATCAGCTGTGTATCATCAGCGTAAGAGACCACCCTGACTCCACAGGACTCCACCACTGGGGCCAAAGGTGCGAGATAAACGTTAAAAAACAGAGGGCTCAGGGCAGAGCCCTGCGGAACACCACACAGCAGGGGTTTACCCTCAGATTTGAAAGGCCTAAGCATCACCTTCTGAGTTCTACCAGAGAGGAAAGATTCGATCCAGGCAGAGCGGAACCACCGATTCCGACCTGCTTTAGACGGTTTAGTAGGATTTTGTGAGAGACCGTATCAAAAGCGGAGGATAGGTCGAGGAAGACCAGCATGGCCTCCTCGCCCCTATCCTCACGGATAGTCTCAGCCACTTCCAGAAGAGCAGTCTCAGTACTGAAACCTGCTCTAAATCCGGATTGGGAGTCGTGCAGCAGGGAGTTATCTTCCAGATACTCTGTTAGTTGTAGCTGCACGGCTTTTTCCAAAATTTTTGCGGGTTTGGGAAGGAGGGAGATTGGACGATAGTTGGAAAACTTTGTCGGATCGGCGTCCGTTTTTTTCAGGATGGGAACTAGCAGAGCTTCCTTCCACGTAGTTGGGAAGATGCCATGATGGAGGGAAGCATTCCAGATAGAAAGAAAGGAGTTGGCCAGTGAGGGGGCTAGGTCACCCATGGTCTTGGCAGGAATTGGGTCGGAAGGGAAACCAGATCTGCATTGGGTGAATAGCCTGAGTGCGGACTCAAGAGACAATTTGTTAAAAGACTGCAAGGAGGCGGATTCCGGGGCGGTCACATGGGAGAACGGGGGGGGGGACCTCAGGGAATGAGGTACAAATATTTTCAATTTTTTCGAGGAAATAGTTTGAGAGTCCATCGCATAGTGCCTGGCTGGAGGGGTTCTGCGTGGCTCTGGCGGGGGGGTTTACAAATTCTTTGACAATGTTAAAAAGGGATTTAGAGGAGTTTTTTGTGTTGGAGATTTGTAATGAAAAATAGCCTCTCATGGTGGCTTTTTTTAGTTTAAGAAACTTTTTCAGAGCGGATTTGTAAGTAGCTTTGGATTCAGGGTCGTAGTTCTGCCGCCACTTGCGTTCAAGTAGTTTGCATCTGCTTTTTTTCTCACGGAGGGTTGTAGAGAACCAAGGGGCAGAGGGGTGGGTCCTAGCTGAGGAAATGAGTTTGAGGGGGGCAATGGAGTCGATGGCAAGGAGCAATGCAGAGTTGAGTCTAGAGACATTCCCATCAATGTCATTGGATAAAGGGTCTGGTTGATAGTTAAATAAGGGGTCTAGGGTAGCACAGGTGACTTTGTGCCATTTTCTCCCTAGCCCCTTTAACATAACGTTTTTTTAAATCACAAAAAAAACTCTCTTTATCTATCCAGATTATAAAGACTACCTCAATTTAAAAAGAGGATACACTATCGTGCCAATTTCCCTAAAATTGAAGAAATCGGGGACGGCCTTGTATGAAGTGAAGACGAGATAATACAAACAAGAAAATCTCAAGGAGTCCATTCATTTATATATGTGGCCCCTTTCAAAACACGAAGTAAGCAACAATATTTAATGTTATGCTGCTCAAGATGTTTTGTAAAGCATGTTGATTTCAGATTCTAAAACATGTTATTATACATGCAGATCCGCTGACGATTGCGCAGAGTTGCAGGGGATTAATAAACGTAGCCTCAACTTCCGGATCCATACTGGTTTCGCAAAGTAACATTGCAGTAAAATGTAAGAAAAATACAATGTTCTGCTCTTTGACACCGCACTTAGTATCCCCATATAATGTGTACACTAATATATATTATGCACTTTTTCTAGAAAAAAAATGTTTTAATGTAGTCCTGAAAAAGGTGTCCTAACCAATCAAGCACCGAAACGCGTCGACAGTATTGTTTTTAACTGATTATTGTATATTTATGTACTGAGTATCATTTAATGTGATTGATGAATATATGTGCACAAAAATGTTTTGGGGGGTTTAATGTGAGTAATATGTTTATAATGAGTTTTGTGATGAAACACTCTTTGAATAAATATTTTAATTACATTTGTCTGGATACATCTCATGTTATGATATAGTTTATGTGCATTACACTGTGTATTGGGGATATTATTGATTCAAGATAGGTGTCATTGCTTAGAAATTACACTAATGCTTTGAGCTTTAAAACACAGAAAGGAAATTCTTTTTTTTTGCTTATGAGAGAGAGCCTGGAGAAAGGCTGAGAGGAGGATCATAGTCCCGGGATAGCAGAACCATGAACAGGAAGAAATGGTAGCTTTTGGTACCAAAGCAAACAAGTGTAATGCTGGCAAGTCCTTACCACTCCGGTTGGCCGAGGAACTGCTGCTGAAAGCTTGACTTGTCCCTCAGGCATTCCTTGACATGGAACCGACAGGCTGCAGCAGCCCAGAACACAGGACCACCGACAATGGCACCGGCCTGCATTCAAGAAGAACCTCCTCGTCCCCTGTGAACCTGCTGCCGTCCTCCTCCTGTCTGACAGAGCTGAGGGTTCGGTGATAAAGGCCACAGCAGGCCTTAAAATATAATGTATATATTTATTTATTTGAAAGGTTTTATATAGCGCTGGCTTGACCCGGAGGTATCAGAGCACTTTTCATGATAATGGACATAGTTTCAGAACATTGTTACATCAGTTAGAGTTACAGTTACCAGAATATGCTGAGGAGAAAAAAAACGTGATCTTACACAATAATAAAAGATATTAGCGAGTAGCATATCCAAGACACACGTCTTATGAGCAGTGGAAAGTAGTGGGGGTAACGGTAAACAGGGGAGAGGAAAGCAGACAAAATCAAGAAGACCTGTAGGGGGAAAGTACACAAGGGGGAACAAAGCAGTAAGATAGAGACAGATAAAATTGTGAAGAACCATGAAAAACAATGTCCGATGTCCGGCTGGGTAGGTGACGGCCGAGGGGGAGACCCAGAGCTAGACTCCTCTATAGCTGCATAGGACAGCTCCACCGGACAGTGGCCAAAGGGTATCCGGGCTCCATGGTAAGTACAAACAGTTTTAGTTTCAGCCCGTGGGGCATCGTCATATGTCCAAAGAAAGACACCAGTCCCGGTGTTACTGGGAGGCATCGTCCGCCTCGTCTTCAAGCTCGCTCCCAGGTCGGAGGACGTAGGGAGGGATCCCTGGCGATGCCAAAGGAAAAAGGCTCCTAGCAGTGGAAGTAGTGGAAACGTCTCACTCAGAGGGGTGTTATGTATGTGGAGTGGCGGTGCGTAGCCACAGCCAATGACTACGAATTCAGGGGCAGCTACAAGGCATTAAGGACACAGGGGTTTGATGGATTACTGGGTTAGCTTCATGGTATCCCGCTAACACAGTGCATCAGCTGCTGTAGGAAGGACTGCCATATGTAGAGTGTGGTCTCAACAAGTGTAGTGTGCCACCTTGACTGCAGAGCACTCGGCTGCCTCAGCAAACGCAGCCAAAGTGAGCAATTGACAAGTTGCAACAGATCAGGGGTCCACTAATGAAGGAGCGCTGTCCGTTAGTGCTCCGTATTGCACATGAGTCAGAAATATACAGCGAGATGAGTGCAGAAGAGGTTCGAATGGGGGAGATTGTGGCCACCATTTTAGGGTCTGGCAGGTACAGGCAGCATATCGGGACCGAACGCCGTGTCCAACCTACATGGACCCAAAGTAGAATGTTGTTTATCACCTAGAATAAAACCAAGTTATCTTACTCATCTAGATGATTATGTGTATTTATAGCAAGCCCCCAAGTAGTCACTGTAGCAAGTAGCACCCCCAAAGCAACCTCTTGGGGATTCAGAAGTGTCCTGGTCTGTGGTTTGAGGTTCTTAACCATGCGTGTCCAAGACAGCTGCTTTGGCCTTACAACAATAACTTCCTGTTGTACAACCTATGTAATGGTTTGGGTCCCCAGCTCATTGATTGAGCATGTAATGTTTATCCCCAGAGAGGGAATAAAGTGTGGACTGGACCTTCTCCTTCCTCTCCGGCAGAACCCAGAGAGACCGCCTCCCCCCGTTCTGATCCGAAGCCTCCGAGATCATCTGCGGTGCCCCGCAGGGCTCCTCCCTCAGCCCGACGCTGTTCAACATCCACATGGCGCCCCTCGCACGCATCGCCTGACATCCCGACCTCAACATAATCTCCTACGCCGACAACACGCAACTGATCCTCTCCCTCACCAAGGACCCCCTCACCACCAAATCCAACCTCCACCAGGGAATAAAGGCCGTCGCCGAATGGATGGAGTACACTCACCTTAAGCTGAACACAGACAAGACGGAGATCCTCATCCTTGGGCCCAACCACTCAGCATGGGACGACTCCTGGTGGCCCGTGTCAATGGTGACATCCCCCGCATCCACCAACCACACACGCAACCTGGAAATCATCCTCGACTCAAAACTCGCCATGACCAAACAAGTCAACGCTGTCTCCTCCATCTGCTTCAACACCCTCTGTATGCTCCGCAAGATCTACAGATGGATCCCGACAGACACAAGGAAAACAGTCACTCAGGCCCTAGTCAGCAGCAGACTCAACTACGGAAACGCCCTCTACGCCGGCGCACCGACCAAGTTCATCAACAGACTGCAAAGAATCCAGAATGCCTCTGCACGCCTAATCCTCGACATCCCGTGCCGTGACCACATCACCCCCCACCTCATGAACCTGCACTATCTCGATACTGGTGGTCGGACCCACAGCTTTTGGACACAACACTTCTGTCTCCGCCAGGATCATGGATCCCAACACCACGTCAGTAGGAGAAGCGTATCGGAATGGCAGAGGTGCTGAGGTAGACACAGCAGTCAAGATTACGAAATCCCTTTCCTACAGCCTTTTCATTGTGGGAACCACTCCATGAAAAGGTTGTCGGAAAGGAATCGCGAGCCCCACACAGGGCCCCAAGCCATCGTAGGCCAATGTAAAGTGTCCCTTGGAGCACATGTAGTGTGCCCACTTACCTCTGTGCACTGTGTGCCATGCATGACATGGTGCAAGGCACACAGTGCACCCACATGCAGGAGATGCTGCATCGCTGCGGTATGTGCTGCAACCCCTTTCAACGGCCACAGCATAACCCCACCATGGTACCAATGACTTACAACCGTCAGCCCGGCTGTCAATTCCAAATATGGTGGTCGGATTACCCACATGCTTGTCGGCGATCTCTTAGCCACCGCAATAGGGCCCCCCGGTCCAACTGACATGCATCATAATGAGGTCCTAAGTTACATGGGTTACACCTACAGCCAAGAAAGTGCATTGACAGAAAATGTGAATTGGAATTGTACCAAATATTATTTCAATGCATGCTATGGAAGGACCACTACAAAAGAGGATGTTGTAATTCATGCAAGGGGACTCATCCACGCCCCAAATGTGACAGAAAAAGAAGTAAAGGAGATTTTGCAGGATATAAGTGAGGCAAGCACAAGCTCACAGGAAATTACAACCAAAATCCTAAAACATATATTGTCTAAAGTCGGCAAACACATCACTGGCCTACCACATCTATATCCACGTTAAAACATTTCTTAGCACAAACTAAAAATGCCACCAGCAATACTCCTTTTCCTCCTAGAAGATACCAAGACATAGAAATACCTGAACATCTAACAATGACACTTAATGGGGAAACCTTCCCTTTATATGACAACCTAAGCAATGGTAAATGAATCCTAATATTTTCAACAGCAGATGACTTACATAAGCTAAACCAATGTCAAACCTAGATGATGGATGGGACCTTCAAAATATGTCCCAAACCATTCACTCAGCTATACCCTATACATGGTGAATAACAAAACAAATATTTCTCTTTCATATATGTCCAACTACCGAATAAATAAAGCAGCACTTACTACAAACTTGTAAACCCACAAAAATGATCATAGGCTTTGAACAAGCCATGATTCAAACCATTTTAAAGTTCTACCTCCACACAGCAATGCAAGGCTGTTGCTACCATTTCAATCAAAGTATGTTGGGCCCCATTTCTGCTTGCACTGTTGTGCTTGCACTGTCGTGCGTGCACTATGTATCAACGACAACATTGTGCATGACACACAGTGCACCAACATGCAAGCAGCACTGTCACTACAGCAGCATATGCTTCAGGCTCTCAATGACCTGAAGCATGCCGCCACCGTTGCACCGCCAACACAACACCACCTCGCTGGCGGTGTTGTCATAATCCAGTGGTCTGGATGTCGCCAGCTTGTCTGGTGGCATCCCGACCACTGCAAGGTTAGTCCGACAGTCAGACTGCAGATCTGCAAATCGGACCCTAAGTGTAGAGTATGCTACAAGCAGCCACTTTGACTTTGAAATAAAAAAACATGATAGCACTAGTCTATGTCCTGTCACTGAGGAAGTCATACACTATAATTTACCAATAGAGAGCCTTTTCTACCAATTAAATTAAGACAAAGTTCCCTAGACAGGTCTGACTAAGACGCCAAGCCAAATTCCAAATACCATGGTGGAAGGTCTATGACTGTACCTTGGCACAGGAAGCCAAAACAAACAATGCACTGAAAGGATGGCACAATGCCTTCCAATCCACACTATGCAAAACCCGTTTTATACTCTACAAATTAATACAAGCATTGCAAAAAGAGCAAAGCTACTAAGTATGGGCGAATTTTGTGGATCTGGGATCTGCGAAATCACGCGAAATCACAAAAACATCTGCGAATTCGCGGATTTCCCCATGAAATCGCAGATTTTTTTGCGATTTGCACCATACTTAACTGGAGTACTTTCTACTGTGTAATCAGTAAGTGCTACCTCGTTGGGTAAATGTATAGTGCTTTTCCTACACTGCAGCTGCGTAAAGGGCCAGATGATTTGTCCCCAGTGACCATGTGTGCCTGTAAGTTTGCCACCGTGCCAAAAGGCGCTGAGGTCCCTTGAGTGAGCTGTCCATCATAGTTGGGAAAGGGCGGGAAAAACGTTTGATACTGCTATTGTGTGGTGCGGGGCTTCTATGCATTTGCCCATGCCTCTGTATAAAGGGTTAGAGAGAGAGCAGGGCAGCAGATTAGGAGAAAGCAGCCTCCTGGCCACAGGAACTACAAGGGGATCGCGCTAAAGAAACTCATGGATGCAAAGACCTCCCTCGAGTATTACAGTTAATTTTCGACGGCAGATATGGAGTTAAAGTACACTTGCCCAGCCTCACCATGCTCACTAATGTTTTGGCTGATTAAAAACGTTACTGAATTTGAACTTCAACTCGGGCACCAGCTTTATCTGTAAGTGTTGAGGTTTAATTTTTGTGACAGGAGCCTCGTGCCAGAATGAATCCTGCCCTCCATAGTTATCCACGAAGATGCCACCATTTTGTGCAATAACTCTACTCAACTGGAGTACTGGCTAATCAGTAAGTGCTACCTCGTTGGGTAAATGTATAGTGCTTTTCCTACACTGCAGCTGCGTAAAGGGCCAGATGATTTGTCCCCAGTGACCATGTGTACCTGTATCTTTGCCACCGTGCCAAAAGGTGCCTAGGTCCCTTGAGTGAGCTGTCCATCATAGTTGGGAAAGGGCGGGAAAAACATTTGATACCACTAGTGTGTGGTGCGGGGCTTCTATGCGTGTGCACATGCCTCTTGCGTAAAGGGTCAGAGAGCGAGCAGGGAAGCAGGTGAGAAGAAAGCAGCCTCCTGGCCACAGGAACTACACAGGGATTGCGCTCGAGAAACTTATGGATGCAAAGACCTCCCTCGAGTATTACAGCTAATTTCCGACGGTAGGAATGGGGTTAAAGCACACTTGCCCAGCCTCGACTGTGCTCACTAATGGTTTGGGCTGATTAAAACGTTACTGAATTTGAGCTTCAACTCGGGCACCTGCTTTATTTATCTGTCAGTGCTTCCTGTTGAGGTTTAATTTTTGTGACAGGAGCCTCGTGCCATACTTGTAACTATTCTCTGACCCTGCTTCAAGGGTCAGAGCAGGGTCAGAGAATAGTGGCAAGTAGGAAATGAGGCGCCGCTCAGGAAGCACTCACAGCATTACAGCAGGTGGCCAAGTTGAAGTTAATTACTTTGTAAGCATTTTGTAAATGGTTACAACAAATTTAGGTTTAAAGTATTTTATTAAGGTACAAAAAAAAAAACATGGGGAAGGGAATAGGAGGTCAAGCGAACATATAGTACAAGACGCGAAACGTTGCAGCGATTCAGAAGGAAAGTAGGGAAGCAGGAAGCCACGGAGGGTAACAGGGCATAAGTCATAAGGCAATAAGGCGGTGCGAATGACCCTCCAGCAGACCCCCATTCCCCGAGCAAGGCCGAGCTGGAGTAGCGTCCCGCAACACAGTGAAAAACACACCATCCCTCCAACCCCCCGTCCCCCCGTCCCCGGAAAAATAGAAGAAAGAAAAGCAAAGGAGAAAAAGGAAGAAAAACAATACCCCAACATCCCCGTCCGAAAGTCAGCATTAGAAGCATGTAACCCCGCCCCCCACCCCCCAGCCCCAAACCCCCTACCCCGCCGCATTCACTCCGCTGGAGCCGCCGGCGGCGTCAGCCTAAGGAGTCGCAGGTACCGTGGACATGTGAGCTCGCGAAATTCCGTGGACAGCAGTGCTAAAAAGGGGTGCCAGAGCTCTTCAAACTGGTCTACATTCCCAGCCACTGTTAGCGACATCTTCTCCATACCCAGTACCTGCCAGAGCCTGTGTAGCCAGCCAGTGATAGAGGGGGCAGTAGGGGTACGCCAGAGTACAAGGATGTTTTGAACCGCAGAGCCTAGCGCAACCGCAATCTGTCTACCCCTGCGGGACTTCAGCGGGTACATCAGGTCATTGGGGAGGTCTAGCAAGACATACGCAGGGAAGCGCGGGAGTTCGATCTCAAAATGCCTATCCACCTCATCTAAGACCTCCTTCCAATAGGCCGACAGCACCGGGCACTCCCAGAGAATGTGCGTGAGGGTACCCTCCTGTCCGCAGCCGCGCCAGCAAACCTTTATCGCTGATTTTGTGCATCTCGTAGAGCCTCTCCGGGGTGTAATACCAATAGGTGGAGACCTTAGTAAAGGTCTCCGTCAGCCCAGTGTGGTACGCAGAGTGCCTCGCCCGATACGCGATCCTGTCCCATTCCTTGTGGCTCAAGGTCCTGCCCAGTTCCCTGTGCCAGCGCTCCCTCCCAGGGTTATGGTAATGAAACGGCGGGGGTTGGAGAAACTTATACAAGTCGGTGATAAGCTTGGCATCCGAGGTCCGGGTTACCAGCCACCTCTCATAGGGCGTAATCGAACGGGCAGCGACGTCGCGCACTTGGGGTTGAAGAGCCCAGTGGCGGACTTTCATATAACGCAGTCTGTCCCCCTCCGTCAGGCCGAACTCCTGTCGGAGCTGCTGGAAGGGGAGCACACCCTCCAGCCCGTAGATCTGGAAAAGCGCCCTACAACCCGCGCTCACCCAGTGGGAAAAGGCTCCCGGTTCCAGACCCGGAGTGAAGTCTGGATTGCCAGCAATAGGAGTGAACGGTGATGGAAAAGTGGTGAGCTCACGAAGCTCACACACCGTGTCCCACACTCGCAGCGGAACCCGGGTGATAAAGGAGGCGTAGAGATTAGGCGGGCGGTGAGGGTACGGCCCGCAACTGCCTGGTCCTGAAAGAGCCAGTGCTTGTCCGATTCCCACCGGCTCCACTCCACCAAATATCGGAGTTGCGCCGCCTGAAAGTACTTCCGGAGGTCCGGGACACCGAGACCCCGCGCCTCCGGGGCAAGCACGGAGAGGACCCGTTTCATCCGAGGCTTACGGCCTTGCCACACAAAGCGGGAGATGTCAGCCTGCGCCTGCCGTATCCAACCTACAGGGGGCTGGAGAGGTAGAGCGCGAAAAAGATAGAGGATCTGAGGCAGTATCGTCATCTTCACCGCTGCGATACGGCCCAGCCACGAGAGCAGGCCTTTGTTCCATCGGCCGAGTTCCTCCTTGATCTTTTTGCCCAGGGAGGAATAGTTGGCTGTGACCATCGCAGGTAGGGAGGGTGCAAGTAAAATCCCCAGGTAAGGCACCATGGAGGAGGACCATTGCAGAGGAAAAAGACGCTGGAGGTCCCGCCTGGTGTCGACAGAGAGTGACACATCCAGGGCAGCCGATTTAGACATATTCATTTTGAAGCCCGCCACGCGGGCAAAGGAGTTCAGTTCCTGGACACAGGCAGGGAGCGACCGCTTGGGGTCATCCAGGGTCAGCAAGACATCGTCCGCATATAAGCTGACAGTATGGGTGTATTGCCCCATCTTCACCCCGATAGCGTCCGGGTTATCGCGAATCCTCTGGGCAAACGGCTCCATATAGAGGGCAAATAGGAGCGGCGAAAGGGGGCAGCCCTGTCTCGTGCCGCGCTCAATGGCAAAGCTGCTGGAGCTGTGTCCGTTGACACGCACCGATGCTGACGGCCTCCTATAACAATTAATGACCATAGTGCGGAACTTCTCGCCGATCCCCAGTTTCCCGAGAACCAGCTCGAGGTACGGCCAATGAACCCTATCAAAGGCCTTCTCCGCGTCGACCGACAGCAGCATCCGCTCCCCCGGGACGCGTGAGGCCTTTTCTAGCACGTGCGTCACCCTCTTGGTGTTGTCGACCGTCTGCCTACCGGGTACAAAACCGGCCTGGTCCGCCTCCACCAGACCTGGTAGGTGCAGACCCAATCTGGCCGCCAAGATCCCCGTGTAAAGCTTGAGGTCCACATTCAGAAGCGAGATGGGCCGATACGAGCCGCACAGAGTCCGGTCCTTCCCCGGTTTCGGAATAACCGACACAGTCGCCGAGAGAAGGTCCGGTGGGATGGCTCCCGGTTCAGAGAAGGAATTGAACAAGCGAGCCAGGAGAGGCGCGACAGTGGGACAGAAGGTCTTGTAAAACAAGGCCGTATAGCCATCCGGGCCCGGGGCCTTGCCGTGCTTTAACCGTGCAATAGCGGAGATAACTTCCTCCACATGAATGTCCCTCTCTAGGTGGTCCGCCTGGGCGGGGTCCAGGGCTGGGAGGGTTACTGATTCCAGATAGGCCTCAAGTCAAGTCAAGTCAAAGAATTTATATAGCGCACTACATACCCAGAGGGTCTCAAGGCGCTAAGGAGGGGGAGGAGGATTACTTGTCAAATATCCACGTTTTAAGTTGCTTTCTGAAGGCTAGGTGGTTCTGGGTGAGGCGAAGGTGAGTGGGGAGTGAGTTCCATGTTTTAGCAGCCAGGTAAGAGAAGGATCTGCCTCCCATGGTGGTCTTGTTGATGCGAGGTACAGTGGCGAGGGCTTGGCTGGAGGAGCGTAGTTGGCGGGAGGGGGTGTAGAAGGACAGTCTTGAGTTGAGGCATTCTGGTCCGATGTCGTAGAGTGATTTGTGTGCGTGGGTTAGCAGTCGGAAAGTGATTCTCTTATTGACGGGTAGCCAGTGGAGGTCTTTCAGGTGACCAGAGATGTGTTCGTTGCGTGGGATGTCTAATATGATTCTGGCTGAGGCGTTTTGGATTCGTTGGAGTTTCTTTTGGAGTTTAGCGGTAGTGCCTGCGTAGAGGGTGTTTCCGTAGTCCAGTCGGCTCGTGACCAGAGCATGGGTGACTGTTTTCCTGGTTTCGGTGGGGATCCAGCGAAATGTTTTTTTGAGCATGCGAAGAATGTTGAAGCAGGATGAGGATACGGCGCTGACTTGTCTGTTCATTGAAAGTGAAGAATCCAGGATAACGCCTAGGTTCCGTGCGTGGTCTGTCGGGATGGGTGCTTTTCCAAGGGCTTCCGGCCACCAAGAGTCGTCCCATGCAGAGGGGGATGTACCTAGGATGAGGACTTCTGTTTTATCTGAGTTCAGTTTCAGACGGCTGTGTTTCATCCATTCAGCAACTTCTTTCATTCCTTCGTGTAGGTTAGTTTTGGCGGTGCTGGGGTCCTTGGTGAGAGAAAGGATCAGTTGAGTGTCATCCGCGTAAGAGATGATGTTGAGGTTGTGTTGGCGGGCGATGGTCGCGAGGGGGCTCAGGTATACGTTGAAGAGGGTGGGGCTGAGAGAGGATCCTTGTGGTACGCCACAGATGACTTTGGTGGCCTCGGACTTGAATGGTGGAAGGCGGACTCTCTGGGTTCTTCCGGTGAGGAACGAGGTGATCCATTCAAGTGCTTTTCCATGTATTCCGATGTTGCTGAGGCGTTGTAAAAGGGTGCTGTGGCAGACTGTGTCGAATGCTGCAGAGAGGTCGAGGAGGATGAGGGCGACTGTGTCTCCATTGTCCAGTAGAGTTCGAATGTCGTCTGTTGCTGCGATGAGGGCGGTCTCAGTGCTGTGTTTTGCTCGGAAGCCAGATTGTGAGGAGTCGAGGGATTTGTTGGCTTCGAGGAAAGCGGCGAGCTGGTTGTTGACAGCTTTCTCGATTACTTTGGCCGGGAATGGAAGGAGCGAGATGGGGCGGTAATTTTTGAGTTCGGTGGGGTCCGCTGTGGGTTTTTTCAGAAGGGCAGTGAGTTCAGCGTGTTTCCAGTTTTCCGGAAAGGTGGCGGAGTTGAAGGAGCAGTTGATGACGTCTCTGAGGTGCGGTGCTATGACGGAGTCTGCTTTGTTGAAGATGTGGTGAGGGCATGGGTCTGTGGGGGATCCTGAGTGGATGGAGTTCATCAGGCGGATGGTGTCCTCAGTGGAGATTGGGTTCCAGTCGTTAAGGGTGTTCGCGGGGGGAGAGTGTTCAGCATGTGGTTGGGTGGGTTGGGCTCCGGGTTGGTTGTCGAAGCTGTTGTGGATGTCTGCAATCTTGTTGTGGAAGAATGAGGCTAGGGAGTCGCAGAGGGCTTGAGAGGGGGTGATGTCGTTGGAGTTGGCCGAGGGGTTGGAAAACTCCTTGACGATGTTGAAAAGTTCCTTGCTGTTGTGGGCGTTGTTGTCAAGTCGATTCTTGAATGCTGTTTTCTTGGCCTTTCGGATCAGTTGGTGGTGAGTGCGGGTGGCGTTTTTGAAGGCGTCCTTGGTGCTGGTGGTTGGGTCTTTTTTCCACGCTTTTTCAAGGGTGCGGCAGAGTTTCTTGGACTTCTTAAGATCATCGTTGAACCATGAGGCCTTCTTGTTGCCAGGTTTGCTTTGACGTTTTTTCAGTGGTGCTAAGGTGTCGGCGGTGTTGGATAACCATAGGGTGAAGTTGGCGGCGGCTAGGTTTGGGTCCGAGGAGGGGGCTGGGGTGTTTAGAAGGAGCAATGAGGAGATCTGGTCGGTGGTGATTTTGTTCCAGTTTCTTTGCAGAGTAGGTTGGAGGTGGTTGGTGGGTTTGGGCTTGTTGTAGGTGAAGTGAACGCAGCTGTGGTCAGTCCAGAGGAGATCCGTAGTGTGGCTGAAGGAGACATGATTGCTGGAGGTGAAGATGGGGTCGAGTGTGTGACCTGCGATGTGGGTGGGGGAAGTGACCAGTTGTTTAAGTCCGAGGTTGGCGAGGTTGTCCAGGAGGGTGGTGGTGTTGCGGTCGTTGATTTTTTCAAGGTGAAAGTTGAGGTCTCCCAGAAGGATGTAATCTTTGGAGGGGAGCGCGTGTGGAGTGATGAAGTCCGTGATGTCTTCACTGAATTTTGCGCGGGGTCCTGGTGGTCTGTAGAGGAGGGTGCCTCTGAGTGTGGTTTTGGGGTCGATGTGGATCTGGAAGTGAAGGTGTTCGGAGTTGGCGAGGTTGGCGTCAGAGCTGGTTGAGATGCGGATTGATTTCTTATGGACGATAGCGATTCCTCCTCCTGTGTGGCTGGTACGGTCTTTGCGAGTGATCTTATAGTCTTCAGGGATGGCAATGGTGATGTCTGGTGCGGAGGAAGCATTCATCCATGTTTCTGTTAGGAAGGCGACGTCTGGAGAGATGGTGTCTAGTAGATTCCATAGGTCGATGGCATGTCTGTGGACTGATCGGGTGTTGAGAAGGATGCACTGTAGGTGGTTGGGGTCGGGGATCTGTGGTGTGGTCGTGGCGGAGATGTTGATGGTGCCGCTGAATTTGCAGGAGTAGCAGGAGAAAGGTCCATGGGTGTGTCCAGGAGCGGCTTGGACGCAGTTGGTGGAGCGGCCGGGGTTGAGGGCTAGGAGGGTGGCGGCATCGTAGGTGACGCGGGGGGGCTGGGCAGCGCGAGGGACAGGGGGTCTGGCGCTGGGCGCGGTCCAGGCGCGGACGGGCGTAGACGGGCTTACCTTTGGCGCACCTTCGGCGTGGACGTAGCGCGTGGACGCTGCGCGTTGGGACATCAGTCTTAAATGGAAGGTGGAGGGGGAGGGGGCGGGGGAGGGACAGCTGGGAGGCCGAGGGCGGGGTGTATGTCCAAGCAGGGAGGCGCCACAACAAACGTGATGAAGCAAATGGCTGCTAGCAGAGTAGCAGACTAACCAGGTAGGAATGGCCAGTACTACTGAAAGCAATGCGAGGCACAAACTTAAGATGCAGGCGCTACGATGTCAGAGCACTAGAGGTGGCACAGTTACAAAATATGAGCAATGCAAGGCACAAACAATTGATTAATGCAGGCGCTGCGATGCCAGAGCGCTACAAGCAGCACAGTTACAGCTAATCAGCAATGCGAGGCACAAATCTGTCTGCAGCCCAAGCGCTACGATACCACTGCAGGCGGGTGAGGAGCTGCGTGGGGGAGCGGCCGTCTCAGGAGGAATCCGGACGGTCACAGAGGAGATGGCGGAGGGTCGGGGCAGAACACTCAGTGGGGGGGAGGGACAGCTGGGAGGCCGAGGGCGGGGTGTATGTCCGAGCAGGGAGGCGCCACAACAAACGTGATGAAGCAAATGGCTGCTAGCAGAGTAGCAGACTAACCAGGTCTCGTAGAAGGTACGGAAAGAATCCGCCACCTCCGCGTCACCGGAAACCGGGACCCCATCCGCTCCCACTAGCTCCTTTACTACGTTGCGCTGCTGCGCCGCCCTGAGTCGGTGGGCCAGGAGCTTACCGCATCTGTCCCCGCCGGTGTAAAAGGCATGTTTCAAGCGCAACGCCGCATACTCCGCCCGGTCCAGGTCCAACGCAGAGAGGAGTCTCCGCGCCGCCTTCAGCTGCCTCCAAACTCGAGGAGCCCCCGTCCGGCGGTGAACCTGTTCAAGTTCCCTGACCTGCGCCGTTAATTCCTCCCTCTTACGTTGCCGCTCCCTGTTCTCCACCGAGGAAATGGAGATAAACTCCCCTCTGACGACCGCTTTCAAAGCCGCCCACTGCGTTGCTAGGGACGTGTCGGAGTTGTTATTGTGGGTCAGGTACTCCTGAATGACCTCCTCCACTCGCTTCACCACCAATTTCTTATGGAGAAGCGTGTCCCGAAGCCGCCACATCCCTCTGGAGGGGGGGGCCGCCGGCCAAGCAAATGTTCCGGAAACCGGCGCATGGTCGGACAGGGACAAGACCCCGATGTCTGCCGCCGTGGCGGCCGAGCGAAGCGGTCCGCTCACCAAGAGGTAGTCCAACCGCGAATAAGTGCGGTGTGCGTGGGAGAAATATGAGTAGTCCCTATCGGCGGGGTGCATGGTGCGCCAGAGGTCATGCAGATCCATCTCTGCAATCTGGTCCTGTACCGCTCTAGAAAGCTCCCCCGTCTGCGGAAAGCGCTGGGCAGACCTATCCAAGGTGGAGTCGAAGACCATGTTCAGGTCTCCCCCCAAAATGACGTGGCGATCGGGCGAGGCAGTAACGTCTACCAACACAGATTCCAGGAAGCGATCCTGGTGGTCATTTGGGCTGTACACGGAGCCAACCGTGAAGGCAACCCCCCCCAGACGCATGCGATACACTAGAAGCCTCCCCTTCTGCTCGACATGTTTATACAACACCTCACCCCTGAAGGAGCTGGCTAGAAGAATGGCTACCCCCGCAGTCTTAGTCGCAGCCGAGGAAAAGAGTTGCGTGGGGAACTTGGCAGAGCGCAGCCTATGGCAATCTTTAGAGAGTAAATGTGTTTCCTGCAGGAGGCAGATGTCCGCCTGCGACCCTTCCAGCAGGGAAAGGATCGCCCTACGCTTCACGGGGTTATTCAGACCCTTAACGTTAAGGGTCACTACTTTCAGGGACGGCATCGCTCCCAGGGAAGCAAAGCGCTATGCAGCAAGCGGGGGAACAGAGGAAGGGGCGCGCGGGGCAGGGGCGCAGGGAAGGCCAGAGTCGGCTTCGCATGTGTTCGGACAATATCGGACGGGACCCCCCCAACACCAAACCAGCTCTTGAACCCCCCCAAAACCAACCCATGGCAACCAGCCAAAACCAAAAACAAGAAAAAACACCCCATTGTCTCAGTCTAGCCCAAGTGGGCAAGTCTGTAGAAACCAGTCAAGTGGACGTCCAGCCACACACCTCCAACCTCTCCCCCCCAACCCCCAGCCCCAACCCAGCATCGTAGAAGCTAAGAGTCTCTCCCCCCGGAGTAAAGTTAGGCCGTCTGGGCCACGCCATTAGAGTCAGGCAAGTTCCTGGCCGCAGTCCTCAGGGCCTCCGCCATGTCCGCCCTGATGGTAGGGGAGTCAGGGTGACTCGCCGTCGCCGACGATTGGCGCCTCCTCGATCTCCGTCGGCCCCGCCGCTCGGGGCGCCTCCATGCGGGCGTCGCCCCTTCTTCCTCTGTAGCTGTGAGTCCCAGCACCCCACAGACATCTTGTAAGGAGCGCAGCTGATGTAGCACCCCATTCCATCGGAAGATAAGACGAAAGGGGTGACCCCAAGAGTAGGCCGTTTCATGCTCTCGGAGAAAGTCCGTAGCGATGCGGAAAGACCTGCGCTTCTGCAGTGTGATGGCGGACAGGTCTTGATAGAGCGCCACGGGTCGTTCTCGGAAGGACAGCGGCTGCTTCCTGCGGGCCTCTGTCATAATGCGCTCCTTTAGGGGGAAATCCGGCAGGAATGCCAGGATATCAGGTGGGGGTGCCGATGACTGGTGCTGGCGGCCCACCCTGTGTGCTCTGTCGATGCGGATCGGGAAGTCCGCTCCTTCTTCCAGAATGTCGCGGAACAGGTCCTGCAGATAGGCCACTAGGTCCGTACCCTCATCCGCGGACGGAACGCCTCGCACCCGGATGTTATTCCGCCTGGACCTGTTCTCGAGGTCTTCGGAGTGGGCCTGGAGCTCGACACACTGCTCCCGTAGGCAGAGAACGTCCTGCTGTAGATGAACTATCTCTTCGTCGCAACGCTGGGCCGCCGTTTCCACAGTGTCGACCCGCTCACCCAGGCCCTCGATTTCTCTACGCACTTCGCGGACCTCTCCGGCCACCTCAGTCTTGAGAGTCTGGAATTCCTCCTTGAGGGAGCTGAATAAGTCCTCCATGAAGGACCTCGTGACTGGTGGTTCGCCTCCGGTGGCGTCCGTTGAGGCCCGGGAGGACCCCGGGGATGGCTGCGCCCTGTCTCGCAGTTGCTGGGCCCTGCCGAGCATGTCCGGCAGAGTGCGATCTCCCCGTGCCGCGCCTCGTCTCCCAGCCATCTTGGCCTCCGCGGTGGGTGAAGCCTAGAGCTGGCCGCTGTAGATGCGCCCAGCCGCTCGTGGGCACCAGATGTGAAGACCTCGCTGAGGACAAGGGTAGTGCGTCACAGGTGACAAAATGGCGGCACGGGCCAGGGCGAGACGACCATCAAGTCAGTCAGGGCAATAAGCAAGGTTCAGGACGGAGGCTTTCAGCCGCGTGCTTCCAGGGAGGACGGCAGATGCATAGGCACCAGAATGAACCGAGGCGCCCGTATGAGAAGGGCGCGGGCGAGGGTCACCAGTACCATCTCCTCAACGACAAGATGGCGGGAGGGCGGAACCCAGGAGGGCAGCCCAGGCCAGCAAGTCTGTGGGCGACCCTCAAACAGCAATGGGTCGGGAAAGTGCGAAACCAGTGTCCCCCAGTTTCACCGGCTAGTACGCCAGGCCCGGTCACCGCTCAAACTCCAACGTCCCTCGCTTCCAGGCTCGGGGTCCGCAAGGCGTCACACACCGGCTCCCATGGCAGGGGGGTAGATCGCCGACGCAGGTCTGGGGTCTGTCGTCCAGCGATGACTCTGGCCACAAGGGCACCGGCCAGGAAGCCTCCGCACTCCACGGAGTCCGGCGAGTCCGCTCCCTCGGGATCCCCAGCTTTCAGCACTCGGCCCAGCCGAGGAGCGCGGACAGCGCCGCAATACGCTCCGCCTCCAGGCCCTTCTCCTCGGGGCGATCCAGGCTCCACTCTTCGGATCGATCGTTGAACAAACTTTTCGGGGACTTCCCCCGGGGCAACAGAAGACAAAGCGGTATCAAAATGCGCCCCCAGAGCTCCGGCACAGTTCTCTCGCCCGCAGTGCAGCCGCGGGGGGAGAGAAGCGCAGGAATCGGGGCTCGAGCTGAGCTGGGCCGGAGGAGTTACGGGAGGAAGCGTCCGCTCACCCCGCCATCTTGGCCACGCCCCGTTACAACAAATTTAACTTCAAATTGGGCACCTGCTGTAACCCTATAAATGCTTCCTGGAAAAATTTGTCCCACTCGCGGATTCGCTGATTTTTCCGCAATTTCGCGAGATTCGCAGGATCGCGAAATCAGCGAGCGGAGCGATTTTTAGGCCCATAGTTAAAAGCTACCAACAACTACGAATGAGCAATGTGTAATCCAAATTGCACCAAATCTTAGCATAGAAACCAAAATAATGTGCATGTTACAATGCAAAGTCAAAATACTTCACGAATAAAAAAGGATTACATTACTGAGAAATAATAGCCAAAAGCATATTACAAAATAAAATTTAACCTGCAAAAGTTCCAGAAAACTGTCATATAATCTAAACCAATTTCACAAAACATTTCTGATATATTTAATAAACATAATATTGTATTACACTTGTCTAAACTTTACCTAAAACTGTAATGTTAAATAAGACTGATATGATCAAATAATATGTACATTCTTTACATGAAAAATGTAAACCTCACCAACAAAACGCGCAAAGAATAAACTCAATCAATAGGGTAAAATGAATTAAACATATTAACCACACATTTCAAATAACAAAACCACACATTTCCAAATAACAATCACATAATATTTACACAAACATTAAAATATAACATTTCCCACACATAAGACAAAAATAAAAATGACTTACTGTTCTGTAGCTGTAGATCTTTCTCTGCATCCATGCATTCAAAAATAATAATCCAACAAAAACAGGAAAAATATTTTCCAAAAAGCCCACCCAAAAACTTGCAAAAATAAGATGAATCTAAAAGACATCCCTCTAATTAATCCAAAGTATCTAGGAAACATATAGAAACCCCAAAAATGTTGATAAAAATAAAAGCTCCTGGAAACTCAAAAAAAGGAAATTAAAGTTAAATAAAATTGGTTTATTAAAAGCCAAAAGTGTTTTTTTTTGTTTGTTTTTAAATGGTAACTCCTAATGCCAATAAGACATGTTCATTCACACCTGCAAAACACATTACAACCCCCCCAAAAATATACATTACACTTAATCATTATAAAATAAGTAATATAACACAGTGTAACATAACACAATGATATATTAGTAAAACAGTGTAGGAAAACCCAAAATACATACCAGTGAAAAGAACTACTAATAATACCACAAAATGGTCACAAATACCACAATAACAATATGACTAACCTCTAGACTTTCCCCAAACTCACCGCCTACCCTCAAAACTCTTAAACAAAAACTTTAAAAAACGACTTATCTTTTCTGCAGAACAGCAGCACTTTACAGTGATCTTGGAAAATAGACAAATAAATTACACAAATAGACTACAATTTAGAAGGTAGCGGTAAAGAAAATGGCTGTTAAACGAAACTAAGTAGAAGACTATCTCCACATAGAAATGAATGGAAAAAAATGGAAACACGATTAATTAAATGTATTTTAAATGATAAATCATATTAAAGATACAAGACATGTCAAACAAAGTTGTAAAAAATGTTAGACATTTGTACAGTAAACATTAAATAATAATATAAAATATATAAGATAATTTAATATGTTTAAAAAAATATGTTTAAATGACGTCAAATAAATGCATATACAACAATGTATGAAGTATCAAAAAACTTAAAGATTCAAAAAAAGTTTCAACTATACAACATTCAATAATATTTAAATATGATTGACATCTTAATGTAATATTAAAGCTGTATTAAAAAATGTTTCACATGTTTATATATAAATGTTTATTTTTTAAGTTCAAATACATGCTTCAAAATGTAAAATTATCCATTAAATAAACTTTGAAAACATGATTAACAGAAAAATGTATTACATGTCTTTATTCTATAAAAAATCTCATTAATAACTTTATTTATTACAAACATATAACTACTTTCTTATTATATTTCTAAACACCAACAATACTAACTAAATAACACAAATACAATTTTGAAAAAGGATTCCACACAAAAAATTTGAAATTAAATAATTTGATGTAAACCATTTTTAAGAAAGTGTTGGACACTAAAGGGACGACATACCCTATTCCCACTCCAACGTATACCAAGTTGGTGAAGGTGTTGAACAATACAAATGAAAACCGTGGCGGAGAGGAAACAAAGGGGGCCCTATAGCGCCTCCTGGTGCCTCACATTATGCAAATGCCCGTTGTGCCCCGCTGTGTGCATGCACACCAGTTCCTGTGCTGCATGTAGGAACTTTGTGTGGCGTTCCCATTGCATTGCTGCCTTTGAAAGGGGCACCACGGGACAGCCATGTCGCCCACCAGACCACTTTTAAGTTGTAATCCGGCGGGCGGTGGTGGTGGTTCTTGCCGATGCAGGTTTGAGGGAGTGGCGTGCCAGCCCCGCGCCACCAAAAGTCATAATTAGGCCCTAAAACGGTGACCTGTACTATTCTCACTCCAATCTACAAAAGTGCTGGACACAGAAGGTATAACATTTACTAGTCCCACTCTACTCTATATCAATTTGGGGAAGGTGTTGGGCATTATAGGGGTGAAAATGACTATTTCCACTGCAATCTAAAACATTTTATGCAAGGTGCTAAAAATATTACATACACAACTATTACTCCATACTCAAACATACTTTTTCATCTATAAAATGAACTAAAATGTACATAATATTGACACTAACTAAACTATAAACTAATATAGTGATATAAAAAAATATATTAAAAAACAATGATTATTCATTAAGAAAATTATATTTACTACCATTCCTAAACTTTGAACCATAAAATAAAAAATTAAATCATAATCCAAAATTAACAATAATGAAATTAAAAAAGATAAAACTAATTTTCAAAGTAAAAAGTAAAAAATTATATTTTTACAATGACATATTTTATACATGAACTATTTTCAGTTATCACTATTCTTTTTTTACAAAATGTATAAAAGTTAAAATGTATATATTTTTATTAATACATTTTATTACTTTTACTTTTTATATATTTTTTGCATTTTGGAAAAATATTTTAATTACAATATTTACTCAAATATTTACTGATAAAATAGCGTCTTTAATGTATTATAAGGAATATATATTGTATTTATAAATTATTATTTATAAATATGTACTTTAACAAAATTAATGTGCGCATTTTACAATAATAATTAGCATATTATTTGAATAATTAACATTAGATATACATTAAAATACCCACTTTCTAAAGATCTCCGCAGCCTTTTCCCCTCAAAACCCAACATCCTGCTGCAAAAAATATATATAAATCCCTTATTTTTACAAATTAATATTACAAAAAACACACTTTTCATAAATAATAAATGTTCTTACTAAAAACAGAAATAAAACAATAATGAGCATATAAACCAGACACAGTACAATCCATTAAATACAAAATAACATTTACAAATGATATTACATGAAACAATATTTTCTACATAATTTTTACAACCATATTAAAAATAAAATGATATTTGTGCCTTCGATAGTCCTGCGGGCAATATGTTTGATATCCTGATATTCTTGACACAATATTTTTGAATCACAATATTTTTCATAAGATACTTTGTCCAAACACTATTTATTATGAGGTTTTCATAGCACTGCGTGACCTTTCAGCTACTTCAGAGACCTAAAAGGGTAGGAAGTATATAAGTATATGAAGAGACAAGTCAAGCAAGCTGGCTCACAGTTGGACACAGGAGTGAGAAATAGCGGCAACCAACGAAAGTGCTGGGAGAGGGCATTTGCTCCCAACTGCAGGACACCATGAAACCCTTTAGAACACAGGCTGATTCCACGTTATTGTGTTTGACACTACATCGTCCATGTTTATCCACAAAGGGAGAGCTATCGGGGTTTCATATATTGTGCAATACTTAAAGCTCTTTACAATATTTATGATCCATGTCAATTAGTGTGGGACAGACATTTGTAGTACGACAAACTCAGCAATTCAAAAGAACTTTCTACACAGGAGTAGAGGAACAAGAATATACCAACCAGAATCTGTGTGAACACAGCAAGTGAGCTGGCAAATGCATGGCTCTTCAAATTAAACTTGGAATTGCAAAGAATGTTGAATCTGGAAACTAACGCCTACAGTTCAAGATAAGGTCAAGAGTTAGAAAGGAGAAGATGTGACTAGAAACTAGGACCGTGAAATGTTCTTTTTAAATGAAATTCATGAAAAAGATCACACTGCTAAGTTCCGAATTTAAATTACTAATGTTAAAACTTTGTTTCTTAAGACTCCTGGAGCTCCTGGACTGGACAGCCTGGCTTCCAAGCTCTGGAAACACCAGAGGCTCTACTGCTGTAGAGAACCGTGTCAGACTCATCAGTACTGCAAGGAAGCCATGATGGTGTTATTATTATCACATATATCTTTCTTTTAAGGCATACCCCTTTTTAGGTTTTGCCTGGCGAAAGCTGCGCTCTGCGCAGCTTTTTCGCGCAGGCGTAAACCTAATGACTATAGTAGGGGAGACAGGAACGGCCCCCGTCTTCCATTGGCTGCCCTTACCGGGAGTTCAGCACTGCCCTAGGCATGCATTGAACCACACGCATGACCTTGTCAGGAGAAACTCATGCAGACCCTGGATTGAAACACGAGTTACACACATTGTGTCCCTAGGCGTGAGGGTGTGTGTCTGCACGTGCGTGTAAGGATCCATGCATGTGTAAGGTGTAGGTTGTGTGCGAGCGCGTGTGCTTACGTATTTGAATGCATATATTATTGTTTGTGAATACAAAGAGTCTAGTGTGCTGGTGACTCTGTGTGTATGTGTGTGTCCATAATGGGTGTATATGAAAGGTTTGTGCATTTATATTCCCCTTCTAATCCTTGTGTGTGTCTCTCTCTGCCCATGGCTCGCAGTGTGTGGGGCTCGCAGTGTGTGGGGGGGCTCTGTGTGGGTGTGTGTGGGGGGCTCTGTGTGGGTGTGTGGGGGGGCTCTGTGTGGCTGTGTGTGTGGGGGGCTCTGTGGGAGTGTGTGTGAGGGGGGCTCTGTGGGTGTGTGTGAGGGGGGATCTGTGTGGGTGTGTGTGTGGGGGGGCTCTCTGTGGGTGTTTGTGTGTGTCATTTGCGAGAGATTAACCCCTTCTGTGCTGATGACGAGCCTAGGCTCGTCATGCAGCACGGTGCTCGTGTGCTGGTGACGAGCCTAGGCTCGTCATGAGCCGTGGAACGCTCACACGCGAGGCTAATTTCCCCGCTGTGCTGAGCGTCCCATTGCGCGGGCGTGGTCATGACGAGCCCAGGCTCGTCACCAGCACACGAGCACCGTGCTGCATGACGAGCCTGGGCTCGTCATGAGCACAGCGGCGCCGTGCGCGGCCCTCCTCCCCCCCGCGCTGTGGGGAAATTAGCCCCGCAGCGAAGGGGTTAAGCTATTGGCATTGTAAATGACAATGCCATTTATTTATGTTAAAAAAAACATAAATAAAAATAATGTCAAGAGCAATGCCAATAGCTCTAACTTTCAAAAAGGCAAAACCAATGCATTGTAAATGCTTGTTGAATTATATATGTTGGATCTTTAGAAACATGTGGCAAATATAAGTGCGCATTCATTCATGCAAATGTTCACAGCAACATGCCAATCAGGTCAGCTTGACCACTTTGTTTTATATCAATCGAATTTTATGTTCAAGTGAAAGTTTTCGAGTAACGAACAAGGCTTCAAGTGAGCTGATAGTTTCACTTCTCGTTTATTGTTTTTAAACAATAAACATGGTTTCACGGAATGCAAGTAAGTGAAAGGATGACAAGGCCTTTTCTGGTAATTATTTATTCTGAAAATTTCAACAATGAATAGACAGAGAGAAACTTCTTGCCAGACTTGAGACAGAGGCCCTCCGGAACGGGATCATCTTCCTTCGTGGAAGGCTACTGGGAGGCACCTTTAACCTTTGCCAAGGGGGCTTAATGCCCTGCCCGCTGATGTAGAGGAGAAGCATAGCAGAGGCTGCTGCTCTTTTGCTGAACAATAGTTATATTGTTCATAAAAGGTATGTGGGTGTGAGCCGTCTCTGAAACTGATTTAAGCCTCATTCTTGGTGCTAAGTACAGTTTAGATAGCTGCTGAGATCAGCGTTGGTTCAGAAATATTAAAATAAAGAGAATTTTATATGTTACAATGGAATTGGTTATTCACTCCTTGGGTTAATATTGCACCCCTGTTTTGTTGATTTTTCTAATTAATTACTATCAGTATTGTATTCACTGAAATTGAATTTTGATTTTATTAATAAATCTTTCAAATGTATCCCTGGTTTCCTAGCTGTTTTCACGGTGCCTTTCCATAATGATAAAGAGTTTCACTATTTATCTCTGTTTTATCTCATAGGATTGAGTGTTACCTGAAACTTATCTCACTCAAATTGTACTTCATGGGTTGTGGAACGGTTGCAGTCTTACGGGATTTCTCTCTCAGGTTGGCACATCGATAAAATCCTTAGTGCTACAAAGCATACTACCAGGCAGTGTCCTGGAACGGAAATCCAAAAACAGTACATTGTCTTACACTGCACATTGTACAGACCAAACTCTTTATAAAATACAAATGAAAATATATTCCCTAAACTACCCAAAAGGTGACTTACAATGGAGGCGAATAATCTACTTCATGAAGATCAATAATCCTTCCTCCCACGTCACAACATGTTTTGGCAAACCCTTAGACTGAAGAGTGATCACCTTAGCTTGCAGTGAAGGAACTTTCCTCAGCATTTGCTCTGGAGATGATGAAAAAACATTTGATGGAGTCACCTTGGGCGTTCAATGGGAGGCTTTCCAGGAGTGGGTTCAAACACCAGCACATTTGATTCTTCTACTTAAGTACCAACTTCATCTTCAAGCTATCCATCACCTGGGATTTCTGAAGTCGGACTCAAATGACTCAGGGCTTGCATCAAGGCTATGCTTTTCTTTTTTACTAGGACAGCTAAGAAGAACAGAGAGAGCAGCAAAGGGGCAAGTAACGGAGGCAATAATGAAAAAAACTTGGCAATAATGCAATTTACTTATGAATAAACAGTGCTGCAGATCAAACTCGGCTTTGCGGGACTAGGGATTATTTCCTGAAATGTCAAGTTATAAGATTAACAATGAGAAAAATAGATTATTCGCTTGGAATATCTGAATGAGCGTTGTTCCAATACTCAGCACTACAGATATGTTGGCATTTATATACACATAAATATGAGGAGAATTTTTTTTAATTAATTCTGGAACAGTTTAAAAGAAGATTAAAAAAAGATTGTGAAAAACTACAACTCACAATACTAAGTACTGGGTGGAAATGTATTTCAAGCCCTGCTGCTCCTGGTTCTTCCCTAATGTCTGCATTGCAATCATTCTTTTTTTTTTTTAATTCAATCATTCTTTTATAACCTTCACAGGTGTGCGTCAGTCGCTCACTAACAGTCGTGTCAGGCTCACACATATGTGGTTGGTCGCTCACTTGACAGTCGTGTCAGTCTCACACATATGTGCTTCAATCACTCACTGACAGTCATGTCAGGTTCACACAGATGTGCTTCGGTCACTCACTGACAGTTATGTCAGGCTCACACAGATGTGCTTCGGTCACTTACTGACAGTCGTGTCAGGCTCACACAGATGTGCTTTGGTCACTCACTGACAGTCGTGTCAGGCTCACACAGATATGCGTCATTCACTCACTGACAGTCGTGTCAGGTTCACACAGATGTGCGTCCGTCCCTCACTGACAGTCGTGTCAGGCTCACACATATGTGCGTCGGTCGCTCACTGACAGTCGTGTCAGGCTGGCACAGATGCGCGTCGGTCACTCACGGACAGTCATGTCAAGCTCGTTCTGATGTGCTTCGGTCACTCACTGACTGTTGTGTCAGGCTCACACAGATGTGTGTCAGTCGTTCATTGACAGTCAAGTCAGTCTCACACAGTTGTGCTTTGGTCACTCACTGACAGTCGTGTCAGGCTCACACAGATGTGCTTCGGTCACTCACTGACAGTCATGTCACGCTCACAAAGATGTGCTTCGGTCACTCACTGACAGTCGTGTCAGGCTCACACAGATTCACACAGATGTGCTTCGGTCACTCACTAACAGTCGTGTCAAGCTCACACAGATGTGCATAGATTGCTCACTAACAGTCGTGTCAGGCTCACACAGATGTGGGTCAGTCACTCACTAACAGTCATGTCAGGCTCACATATATGTGCGTTGTTGCTCACTGACATTTGTGTCAGGCTCACACAGATGTGAGTCAGTCACTCACTAACAGTCATGTCAGGCTGACACAGATGTGCTTTGGTCACTCACTGACAGTCATGTCAGGCTCTTCCAGAGGTGTGTCGGTCTCTCACTGACAGTCGTGTCAGGCTCACCCAGATGTGCATCGGTCGCTCACTGACAGTCGTGTCAGGATCACACAGATGTGCTTTGGTCACTCACTGACAGTCATGTCAGGCTCACACATATGTGCGTTGGTCGCTCACTTGACAGTCGTGTCAGGCCCACACAGATTTACTTCGGTCACTCACCGACAGTCGTGTCAGGCTCACACAGATGTGTGTCGGTCGCTCACTGACAGTCGTGTCAGGTTCACAGAGATATGCTTTGGTCACTCACTGACAGTCGTGTCAGGCTCACACAGATGTGCTTTGGTCGCTCACTGACAGTCGTGTCAGGATCACACAGATGTGCTTCGGTCACTCACTGACAGTCATGTCAGGCTCACACATATGTGCGTTGGTCGCTCACTTGACAGTCGTGTCAGGCCCACACAGATTTACTTCGGTAACTCACCAACAGTCGTGTCAGGCTCACACAGATGTGTGTCGGTCGCTCACTGACAGTCATGTCAGGTTCACAGAGATATGCTTTGGTCACTCACTGACAGTCGTGTCAGGCTCACACAGATGTGCTTTGGTCGCTCACTGACAGTCGTGCTCACACAGATGTGTGTTGGTCGCTCACTGACAGTCGTGTCAGGCTCACACAGATGTGCTTCGGTTGCTCACTGACAGTCATGTCAGGCTCACACAGATGTGCTTCGGGTGCTCACTGACAGTCATGTCAGGCTCACACAGATGTGCATCGGTCGCTCACTGACAGTTCTGTCAGGCTGACACAGATGTGCATCTGTCACTCACTGACAGCCGTGTCAGGCTCACACAGATTCACACAGATGTGCTTAGGTCACTCACTGACAGTCGTGTCAGACTCACACAGATGTGCTTCAGTCACTCACTGACAGTCATGTCACACTCACAAAGATGTGCTTCGGTCACTCACTGACAGTCGTGTCAGGCTCACACAGATTCACACAGATGTGCTTCGGTCACTCACTGACAGTCGTGTCAAGCTCACACAGATGTGCATAGGTCGCTCACTGACAGTCGTGTCAGGCTCACACAGATGTGGGCCAGTCACTCACTAACAGTCATGCCAGGCTCACACATATGAGCGTTGGTCGCTCACTGACATTTTTGTCAGGCTCACACAGATGTGAGTCAGTCACTCACTAACAGTCATGTCAGGCTGACACAGATGTGCTTTTGTCACTCACTGACAGTCATGTCAGGCTCTTCCAGATGTGTGTCGGTCTCTCACTGACAGTCGTGTCGGGCTCACCCAGATGTGCATCGGTCGCTCACTGACAGTCGTGTCAGGATCACACAGATGTGCTTCGGTCACTTACTGACAGCCATGTCAGGCTCACACAGATGTGCGTTGGTCGCTCACTTGACAGTCGTGTCAGGCCCACACAGATGTACTTCGGTCACTCACCGACAGTCGTGTCAGGCTCACACAGATGTGTGTCGGTCGCTCACTGACAGTCGTGTCAGGTTCACACAGATATGCTTCGGTCACTCACTGACAGTCGTGTCAGGCTCACACAGATGTGCTTTGGTCGCTCTCTGACAGTCGTGTCAGGCTCACACAGATGTGTGTTGGTCGCTCACTGACAGTCATGTCAAGCTCACACAGATGTGCTTGGTCGCTCACTGACAGTCATGTCAGGCTCACACAGATGTGCATCGGTCACTCACTGACAGTTGTGTCAGGCTGACACAGATGTGCATCTGTCACTCACTGACAGCCGTGTCAGGCTCACACAGATTCACACAGCCATGTCAGGCTCACACAGATGTGCGTTGGTCGCTCACTTGACAGTCGTGTCAGGCCCACACAGATGTACTTCGGTCACTCACCGACAGTCGTGTCAGGCTCACACAGATGTGTGTCGGTCGCTCACTGACAGTCGTGTCAGGTTCACACAGATATGCTTCGGTCACTCACTGACAGTTGTGTCAGGCTCACACAGATGTGCTTGGATCACTCACTGACAGTCGTGTCAGGCTCACACAGATGTGCTTTGGTCGCTCTATGACAGTCGTGTTAGGCTCACACAGATGTGCTTCGGTCACTCACTGACAGTCGTGTCAGACTCACACCGATGTGCGTTGGTCACTCATTGACAGTCGTGTTGGGCTCACACAGATGTGCTTCAGTCACTCACTGACAGTCATGTCAGGCTCACACAGATGTGCGTCAGTCACTCATTGACAGTCGTGTCAGTTTCACATAGATGTGCGTTGGTCACTCATTGACAGTCGTGTCAGGCTCACACAGATGTGCTTCGGTCACTCACTGACAGTGGTGTCAGACTCACACAGATGTGCTTCGGTCACTCAATGACAGTCGTGTCAGGCTCACACAGATGTGCGTTGGTCGCTCACTGACCATCGTGTGAGGCTCACACAGATGTGCTTTGGTGACTCACTGACAGTTGTGTCAGGCTCACACAGATGTGCGTCGTTCACTCACTGACAGTCTTGTCAGGATCACACAGATGTGCGTCGGTTGCTCACTGACAGTCGTGTCAGGCTCACTCATATGTGCCTCGGTCGCTCACTGACAGTTGTGTCTGGCTCAAACAGATGTGCAAGGGTCGCTCACTGACAGTCGTGTCAGGCTCACACAGATGTGGGTCAGTCACTCACTAACAGTCGTGTCAAGCTCACACATATGTGCGTTGGTTGCTCACTGACAGTCGTGTCAGGCTCACACAAATGTGGGTCAGTCACTCACTAACAGTCGTGTCAGGCTCACACATATGTGCATTGGTCGCTCACTGACAATCGTGTCAGGCTCACACAGATGTGGGTCAGTCACTCACTAACAGTTGTGTCAGGCTGACACAGATGTGCTTCGGTCACTCACTGACAGTCATGTCAGACTCTTCCAGATGTGCGTCGGTCGCTCACTGACAGTCGTGTCAGGCTCACACAGAAGTGCGTCAGTCACTCATTGACAGTTGTGTCAGGCTCACACAGATGTGCTTCGGTCACTCACTGACAGTCCTGTCAGGCTCACACAGATGTGCTTCAGTCACTCACTGACAGTCGTGTCAGTTTCACACAGATGTGCTTTAGTCGCTCACTGACAGTCGTGTCAGGCTCACACAGATGTGCTTCGGACACTCACTGACAGTCGTGTCAGGCTCAAACGGATGTGCGTTGGTCGCTCACTGACAGTCGTGTCAGGCTCACACAGATGTGCTTCGGACACTCACTGACAGTCGTGTCAGGCTCACACAGAAGTGCGTCGGTCACTCATTGACAGTCGTGTCAGTTTCACACAGATGTGCTTTAGTCGCTCACTGACAGTCGTGTCAGGCTCACACAGATGTGCTTCGGACACTCACTGACAGACGTGTCAGGCTCACAGAGATGTGCTTCAGTCACTCACTGACAGTCCTGTCAGGCTCACACAGATGTGCTTCAGTCCCTCACTGACAGTCGTGTCAGTTTCACACAGATGTGCTTTAGTCGCTCACTGACAGTCATGTCAGACTCACACAGATGTGCTTCGGACACTCACTGACAGACGTGTCAGGCTCACAGAGATGTGCTTCTGTCACTCACTGACAGTCGTGTCAGGCTCACACGGATGTGCGTTGGTCGCTCACTAACAGTCGTGTCAGTCTCACACAGATGTGCGTCGGTCACTCGCTGCCAGTCGTGTCAGGGTCACACATATGTGCATCAGTCACTCACTAACAGTCGTGTCAGGCTAACAAAGATGTGCTTCGATCACTCACTGACAGTTGTGTCAGACTCACACAGATGTGCGTCAGTCACTCATTGACAGTCGTGTCAGTTTCACATAGATGTGCGTTGATCACTCATTGACAGTCGTGTCAGGCTCACACAGATGTGCTTCGGTCACTCACTGACAGTGGTGTCAGACTCACATAGATGTGCTTCGGTCACTCAATGACAGTCGTGTCAGGCTCACACAGATGTGCGTCGGTCGCTCACTGACCATCGTGTGAGGCTCACACAGATGTGCTTTGGTGACTCACTGACAGTTGTGTCAGGCTCACACAGATGTGCGTCGTTCACTCACTGACAGTCTTGTCAGGCTCACACAGATGTGCATCGGTCGCTCACTGACAGTCGTGTCAGGCTCACTCATATGTGCCTCGGTCGCTCACTGACAGTTGTGTCTGGCTCACACGGATGTGCGTTGGTCGCTCACTAACAGTCGTGTCAGTCTCACACAGATGTGCGTCGGTCACTCGCTGCCAGTCTTGTCAGGGTCACACATATGTGCATCAGTCACTCACTAACAGTCGTGTCAGGCTAACACAGATGTGCTTCGATCACTCACTGACAGTTGTGTCAGACTCACACAGATGTGGGTCAGTCACTCATTGACAGTCGTGTCAGTTTCACATAGATGTGCGTTGGTCACTCATTGACAGTTGTGTCAGGCTCACACAGATGTGCTTCGGTCACTCACTGACAGTGGTGTCAGACTCACACAGATGTGCTTCGGTCACTCAATGACAGTCGTGTCAGGCTCACACAGATGTGCGTCGGTCGCTCACTGACCATCGTGTGAGGCTCACACAGATGTGCTTTGGTGACTCACTGACAGTTGTGTCAGGCTCACACAGATGTGCGTCGTTCACTCACTGACAGTCTTGTCAGGCTCACACAGATGTGCGTCGGTCGCTCACTGACAGTCGTGTCAGGCTCACTCATATGTGCCTCGGTCGCTCACTGACAGTTGTGTCTGGCTCAAACAGATGTGCAAGGGTCGCTCACTGACAGTCATGTCAGGCTCACACAGATGTGGGTCAGTCACTCACTAACAGTCGTGTCAGGCTCACACATATGTGCATTGGTCGCTCACTGACAATCGTGTCAGGCTCACACAGATGTGGGTCAGTCACTCACTAACAGTTGTGTCAGGCTGACACAGATGTGCTTCGGTCACTCACTGACAGTCATGTCAGACTCTTCCAGATGTGCGTCGGTCGCTCACTGACAGTCGTGTCAGGCTCACACAGAAGTGCGTCGGTCACTCATTGACAGTTGTGTCAGGCTCACACAGATGTGCTTCGGTCACTCACTGACAGTCCTGTCAGGCTCACACAGATGTGCTTCAGTCACTCACTGACAGTCGTGTCAGTTTCACACAGATGTGCTTTAGTCGCTCACTGACAGTCATGTCAGGCTCACACAGATGTGCTTCGGACACTCACTGACAGTCGTGTCAGGCTCAAACGGATGTGCGTTGGTCGCTCACTGACAGTCGTGTCAGGCTCACACAGATGTGCTTCGGACACTCACTGACAGTCCTGTCAGGCTCACACAGATGTGCTTCAGTCACTCACTGACAGTCGTGTCAGTTTCACACAGATGTGCTTTAGTCGCTCACTGACAGTTGTGTCAGGCTCACACAGATGTGCTTCGGACACTCACTGACAGACGTGTCAGGCTCACAGAGATGTGCTTCGGTCACTCACTGACAGTCCTGTCAGGCTCACACAGATGTGCTTCAGTCACTCACTGACAGTCGTGTCAGTTTCACACAGATGTGCTTTAGTCGCTCACTGACAGTCATGTCAGGCTCACACAGATGTGCTTCGGACACTCACTGACAGACGTGTCAGGCTCACAGAGATGTGCTTCTGTCACTCACTGACAGTCGTGTCAGGCTCACACGGATGTGCGTTGGTCGCTCACTAACAGTCGTGTCAGTCTCACACAGATGTGCGTCGGTCACTCGCTGCCAGTCGTGTCAGGGTCACACATATGTGCATCAGTCACTCACTAACAGTCGTGTCAGGCTAACACAGATGTGCTTCGATCACTCACTGACAGTTGTGTCAAACTCACACAGATGTGCGTCAGTCACTCATTGACAGTCGTGTCAGTTTCACATAGATGTGCGTTGATCACTCATTGACAGTCGTGTCAGGCTCACACAGATGTGCTTCGGTCACTCACTGACAGTGGTGTCAGACTCACACAGATGTGCTTCGGTCACTCAATGACAGTCGTGTCAGGCTCACACAGATGTGCGTCGGTCGCTCACTGACCATCGTGTGAGGCTCACACAGATGTGCTTTGGTGACTCACTGACAGTTGTGTCAGGCTCACACAGATGTGCGTCGTTCACTCACTGACAGTCTTGTCAAGCTCACACAGATGTGCATCGGTCGCTCACTGACAGTCGTGTCAGGCTCACTCATATGTGCCTCGGTCGCTCACTGACAGTTGTGTCTGGCTCAAACAGATGTGCAAGGGTCGCTCACTGACAGTCGTGTCAGGCTCACACAGATGTGGGTCAGTCACTCACTAACAGTCGTGTCAAGCTCACACATATGTGCGTTGGTTGCTCACTGACAGTCGTGTCAGGTTCACACAGATGTGGGTCAGTCACTCACTAACAGTCGTGTCAGGCTCACACATATGTGCATTGGTCGCTCACTGACAATCGTGTCAGGCTCAAACAGATGTGGGTCAGTCACTCACTAACAGTTGTGTCAGGCTGACACAGATGTGCTTCGGTCACTCACTGACAGTCATGTCAGACTCTTCCAGATGTGCGTCGGTCGCTCACTGACAGTCGTGTTAGGTTCACCCAGATGTGAATCGGTCGCTCACTGACAGTCGTGTCAGGCTCACACAGATGTGCTTCGGTCACTCACTGACAGTCGCGTTAGGCTCACACAGATGTGCTTCGTTCACTCAGTGACAGTCGTGTCAGGCTCACACAGATGTGCTTTGGTCATTCACTGACAGTCGTGTCAGGATCACACAGATGTGCTTCGGTCAATCACTGAGTGTCATGTAAGGCTCACACAGATGTGCTTCGGTCATTTACTGACAGTCGCGTCAGGCTCACACAGATGTGCTTCAGTCACTCACTGACAGTCGTGTCAGGCTCACACAGATGTGCTTCGGTCACTCACTAACAGTCATGTCAGACTCACACAGATGAGCTTCGCTCACTCACTGACAGTCGCGTCAGGCTAACACAGATGTGCTTCAGTCACTCACTGACAGTCGTGTCAGGCTCACACAGATGGGTTTCGGTCACTTACTGACAGTCATGTAAGGCTCACACAGATGTGCTTCGGTCATTTACTGACAGTCGCGTCAGGCTCACTGACGTAAATAATTAATTTACTCTCTTAATTTCTATGCAGGTAAGTACTTAATCAATAATAACTCAATCAGAATGAAAAAAAACAGAGTCCGTGGTGTTAGAGTTTCTAAGGGTTTTATTCCTCATAAAGGAATCAGGATATCATGTTCTGACCACCACAGGGGTGTCAGAAGGGATAGATGAGCGCGCTCTCGTTTATTGATAGTACATAGCTTATATACTTGATTCGTATCATACAGAATAAAACAAGAGGCGTAACAGCTGAGAGAAGACAAGATAACAGTATACACGTGGTACTAGTACATCATCAAGAGGCGTAAACTAGGCGTGAACTAGAGGTGTGTGCTAGAAACGTCACTGATAGGTGACGCAAGTGGGTGGCACCAAGGGGTGGTGCTAACAGAATGTTGCAATGTCAGCAGAAAATCGGAAGCTTGGATGCGCGCGCAGCTGCATGACGTGTGATTGACGGGGTGCAGGGGACTTGACATTTACACTGACGGAAAGAGACAGAAGTCTGGCATGTCAGATCAACTTGTACTTCTATCATATCTGATATCTGGTGTTTAGAAACTATACTATCTGGGCGGAAAGGTCTCTAGGGCAGAAGCTATTCTACGCTAACTGTGGATGCGTGTATAAGCGCCTGAGTGTCTACATGTGAAGCGTGGGGCACGGGGCCTTCCATGGAAGCATGGCAACAGAGGCTATGATTTACTTGCGTTAAGACAGGTCGGCCCTTTGGCTCTGCAGCTGGGGAGGATGTTTACAGGATCTAGTAGGCAGGAATGCATTCTCGAGGAGCGGAACAGATAACTCGAAGGTTATAGTCAGTCTTGGCAGAAAGCAGGCTTGAGCTGAGCGCGAGGGGCCGCGCTGAAAGTAGGACAGAGTTCACGGGTACAGAGGTAGCCTGGGCAGAGTCAGGAGCCACAAAAGAGGTTCAGATGGCAGGAATTCAGGGCCTACTCTTGCTAGAGCAGGAAAAATACGAAAAGTGTACTACAAAAAGACGGTGGCATAGCATACTTAGGAACGGACTATATAATCCATTCATGGTGGATCTGAAAGAGGACATGTTAACGTTGGACGCAAATGTATTTGCGTCTTCATAGCTGGCACAGGAGGGAAGTTACATGCACTTTAAGCTGGTACATGGAGTCGGCGGGGTACGCGTTAGGGAACACAACATGGCCAAAATTTAATTTTCCTCATTCCCTCCTTGTTCCCTACGGACCCTTCATGAAATATCGATCCTCATGAATCGATCAGTCTGTTCTTGTAACATCATTTGTTCTTCTTTCTTTCGGTTACGTTTTGAGTGAAAACTGGAATGTTCAATACAAGAGGTGGCACACAGTCCACAAATCGCTGGCCCACACTGCAGGCACAGGCAGCAACTGAATACTAGGACTAGGCCAATGCCTAGGAAGGATAGGATCTTCCATCCCCAAGCTGTTAACGTTGTCCAGAACCAACCGGACCAAGTCCAGGTGCCTGGATTCTGATGTATCTGATTTGCAATTTTATGAAGACGGGTGATAGCTTGATATACAGATGGTGCGTTTTGTGGAATGAAAACACAGCAGCTTGACCCGATGACCTTACAGGCTCCACCTCTATCTGCCAAGATGACGTCAATTACAAGACGATTCTGAAGGACAACAACCCGCATAGCGGACTGCTCTTCTGTTAAGTTACCTAAGGCGGAGGTAGTTTCGTTTACTACGGCTTCAAGTGTTCTAGTTAATCTGCGTATTAATTTACTATTCTGGACAGGTCCTAAAAAGAAAAAGAATCCTTTATTAAAGTCAGTGTACTGTTCCCATGCCGTTTCTGTGTAGTCGACAAGTGGGGCATCTCTTCTGGGTCTATTCTTTACTAGATTGCTATTTCTATGGTAATCAGGAGGAGCTAGAAAAACAGGTGGCAGAAGGAATGCAATGTAACAGGTACCATCCCAATCTGGAGGTAGACGTATGTATGCGGTATGACCACAAACAAAGTAAGATGACTGATAGCTTTGAAAGATGATTTTCCATCATCACTGAATTCGACCACAGTAGTACATTTACTATGACCTAAGTGTACGGAACCTTTCTTCTTGATACATAATTCACCAGTGACTGGCAGTACTGACATAATAGGTAGAACTGGTGTGGCTTCGGATTCGACAGTAAGAATCATAAGGCTAATTGTATAATTACCTAATCCATATACTTCATTTTCTAGATCAGTTCCTATTCTAGTGGGGAGTCCCTCCTTATCCGGGTAACAGACGTCTAGTAGGACCAAGTTCAGGTTTCCCCAAACCCAACCCCCATTGAAAACAGCAATATCAGGATCTAAAGAATTAATTATCTTAAACCATGCTCCACAGGAGCCATTGTGAGTGAACGGATAAGGAAAGAGAGGCAGGGCTCCCTTGTAATTCTGGTAGGGAGGGAGTCGGCCACATATCCAGCAATTTGTAGCATTGTTAGTTTGGTGAGAATGATGTAACATACTAATGAATGTATTGTTGCGCAGCGCGAGTCTGTAGGAAAGCTCATGAGGAGGTAACTCACTAAAAGTGTGTTCAGCAGAGACATTGTAAACAGATTGTTCACGCTTGAAAATAGGATAGTAGATAGGTAATAAGATGCTAGCAATAATAATTAAAACACTGAGAATAAACATGATTATTAGTGTCACTATGCAGTGACTACGGAGTGATTTGCAATATGTACGTTTCTTTGCTTCTCTCTCTCTAACTCGATCTAGGGGATACATGTCAGGAACTATTTAACCGATTCACCTAGGGGAGGACTTAAACAATTAAACTGTCTGACTTGCTAGATCGTAATTTCATGCGGTATTGTTCTTGAGGAGTCTTTTCTCGTTTGGATTCGGTAAAGTCTTTTAACTCGACACAGTCTTTGGTGGGGGTGGGTGAGTCTTGTTCCGGTTTCAGTCCTGGGAATGTTTTGATATGGCTTAGGTGGACCCACCCCTTTCTGCCTTCCAATTTGACTGCGGTCCTCGTGGTAAGAAGAACGGTCTTCGGAGACTTCCAGCGGGGCTCCAACGGACTTTTTCTGTCGAAGTTGCGGACGAGGACAGTATCCCCGGGACGGACGTCATGCGGCTTTACATCTGTGTTGTCAGGGAAGGCTGCGGCAACCTGTGAACGACATGATTGGAGTGCAGACATCAAGGAGGCAAGGTAATCTGTCAACATATTAGAATCAACATCAGTAATCTTTTTAGGAATGGGCGTCCCCCACATATTCGGTGGTCTGCCAAAGACCACTTCGTACGGAGATAGCCCTGATCTCGAATGGGCGACCATTCTCATATAGAATAGTGCCACTGGCAGGGCGACTATCCAGTCGACCCCTTTTTCCTGACATATTTTGGCAAGGCGGATCTTTAATGTCTGGTTATGCCTTTCTACAAGGCCTGCTGCTTCTGGATGTCGGACACAATGGAACTTCCACTGGTATCCCAGTAACAAGGAAACTTGCTTCATTAATTCGGATGAGAATGGCTGACCGTTATCTGAGTACACGACACGAGGCAGGCCGTATCGTGGGAAGAATTCACGAACCAACTGTTTGGCAGTGGTCGGAGCAGTGTAATCTGGGACTGGGTATGCTTCGGTCCAGCGGGACAGAGCACAGACAACTACGAGAACATATTTAAATCCTCGACAACGGTCCATCTGGATATAATCCATCTGGAGGACTTCAAAAGGGTGATCGGGAGGATGAAATCCACCTTGCTCTACAGGGACGCTTTTACCTGGATTGAACTGACAACAGATCATGCAAGTACGCACTTTCTGTTTTGCTGCTGCTCGTAAGTGTTTATTGTTCCAGAGATTTTGCAAACTGTCTAGCATTGCTTTCTCTCCTAGGTGTATTTACAACAAGGGGTGGTGAGGGACAGAGTCTCTGAATTAAGCAGAAAGCTCTCACCCAGTCAAGAGATCAGGGCTAGATCCAACACCGTTTTTTAGCTCACTGCACCATCCCAGTTTCAGAACCTGGCTGTATGCAAATTAGTCTGTTCCTGTCCCAGTTCATGATGGGAACAGGGCAAACCAAACTACAAAAGCCAATTCTTACACTGGGAAGGAAACAAGCTCCCGGGGACCGGTTTCTGGCATTACAGCCGTCTTCGGCCCGGTTTGCTTAAATCCTGATGGTGCAATGAGCAAGGGTCTCACATCTGAGAATACCCTTCCACGCTTAGGGTGGACAAAAATATTTACAACAAGGGGTGGTGAGGGACAGAGTCTCTGAATTAAGCAGAAAGCTCTCACCCAGTCAAGAGATCAGGGCTAGATCCAACACCGTTTTTTAGCTCACTGCACCATCCCAGTTTCAGAACCTGGCTGTATGCAAATTAGTCTGTTCCTGTCCCAGTTCATGATGGGAACAGGGCAAACCAAACTACAAAAGCCAATTCTTACACTGGGAAGGAAACAAGCTCCCGGGGACCGGTTTCTGGCATTACAGCCGTCTTCGGCCCGGTTTGCTTGAATCCTGATGGTGCAATGAGCAAGGGTCTCACATCTGAGAATACCCTTCCACGCTTAGGGTGGACAAAAATATTTACAACAAGGGGTGGTGAGGGACAGAGTCTCTGAATTAAGCAGAAAGCTCTCACCCAGTCAAGAGATCAGGGCTAGATCCAACACCGTTTTTTAGCTCACTGCACCATCCCAGTTTCAGAACCTGGCTGTATGCAAATTAGTCTGTTCCTGTCCCAGTTCATGATGGGAACAGGGCAAACCAAACTACAAAAGCCAATTCTTACACTGGGAAGGAAACAAGCTCCCGGGGACCGGTTTCTGGCATTACAGCCGTCTTCGGCCCAGTTTGCTTGAATCCTGATGGTGCAATGAGCAAGGGTCTCACATCTGAGAATACCCTTCCACGCTTAGGGTGGACAAAAATATTTACAACAAGGGGTGGTGAGGGACAGAGTCTCTGAATTAAGCAGAAAGCTCTCACCCAGTCAAGAGATCAGGGCTAGATCCAACACCGTTTTTTAGCTCACTGCACCATCCCAGTTTCAGAACCTGGCTGTATGCAAATTAGTCTGTTCCTGTCCCAGTTCATGATGGGAACAGGGCAAACCAAACTACAAAAGCCAATTCTTACACTGGGAAGGAAACAAGCTCCCGGGGACCGGTTTCTGGCATTACAGCCGTCTTCGGCCCGGTTTGCTTGAATCCTGATGGTGCAATGAGCAAGGGTCTCACATCTGAGAATACCCTTCCACGCTTAGGGTGGACAAAAATATTTACAACAAGGGGTGGTGAGGGACAGAGTCTCTGAATTAAGCAGAAAGCTCTCACCCAGTCAAGAGATCAGGGCTAGATCCAACACCGTTTTTTAGCTCACTGCACCATCCCAGTTTCAGAACCTGGCTGTATGCAAATTAGTCTGTTCCTGTCCCAGTTCATGATGGGAACAGGGCAAACCAAACTACAAAAGCCAATTCTTACACTGGGAAGGAAACAAGCTCCCGGGGACCGGTTTCTGGCATTACAGCTGATCTTTGGACTGGGTAAGAGTGGTCTGCTCAATTCAGACACTCTGTTCATCACCACCCCCTTTTGTAAATCGATTTTGGCCACTATAGGTGTGGCAGGGTATACTCAGACATGAGTCCCTTTCTCACTGCTCCATCAGGATTCAAGCAAGCCGGGCCGAAGAGGCTGAAATGCCAGAAACCGGTCCCCGGTAGCTTGTCTCCTTTCTGGTAAAGAATTGGCTTGGTAGTTTAGTCTGCCCTGTTCCCATGATGCACTGGGCCAGGGACAGACTGATTTGCATATAGCCAGGTTCTGAGCTGGGATGGGGCAGTGAGATAAATAACGGTGATGGATCAAGCCCTGATCTTTGGACTGGGTAAGAGTGGTCTGCTCAATTCAGACACTCTGTTCATCACCACCCCCTTTTGTAAATCGATTTTGGCCACTATAGGTGTGGCAGGGTATACTCAGACATGAGTCCCTTTCTCACTGCTCCATCAGGATTCAAGCAAGCCGGGCCGAAGAGGCTGAAATGCCAGAAACCGGTCCCCGGTAGCTTGTCTCCTTTCTGGTAAAGAATTGGCTTGGTAGTTTAGTCTGCCCTGTTCCCATGATGCACTGGGCCAGGGACAGACTGATTTGCATATAGCCAGGTTCTGAGCTGGGATGGGGCAGTGAGATAAATAACAGTGATGGATCAAGCCCTGATCTTTGGACTGGGTAAGAGTGGTCTGCTCAATTCAGACACTCTGTTCATCACCACCCCCTTTTGTAAATCGATTTTGGCCACTATAGGTGTGGCAGGGTATACTCAGACATGAGTCCCTTTCTCACTGCTCCATCAGGATTCAAGCAAGCCGGGCCGAAGAGGCTGAAATGCCAGAAACCGGTCCCCGGTAGCTTGTCTCCTTTCTGGTAAAGAATTGGCTTGGTAGTTTAGTCTGCCCTGTTCCCATGATGCACTGGGCCAGGGACAGACTGATTTGCATATAGCCAGGTTCTGAGCTGGGATGGGGCAGTGAGATAAATAACGGTGATGGATCAAGCCCTGATCTTTGGACTGGGTAAGAGTGGTCTGCTCAATTCAGACACTCTGTTCATCACCACCCCCTTTTGTAAATCGATTTTGGCCACTATAGGTGTGGCAGGGTATACTCAGACATGAGTCCCTTTCTCACTGCTCCATCAGGATTCAAGCAAGCCGGGCCGAAGAGGCTGAAATGCCAGAAACCGGTCCCCGGTAGCTTGTCTCCTTTCTGGTAAAGAATTGGCTTGGTAGTTTAGTCTGCCCTGTTCCCATGATGCACTGGGCCAGGGACAGACTGATTTGCATATAGCCAGGTTCTGAGCTGGGATGGGGCAGTGAGATAAATAACGGTGATGGATCAAGCCCTGATCTTTGGACTGGGTAAGAGTGGTCTGCTCAATTCAGACACTCTGTTCATCACCACCCCCTTTTGTAAATCGATTTTGGCCACTATAGGTGTGGCAGGGTATACTCAGACATGAGTCCCTTTCTCACTGCTCCATCAGGATTCAAGCAAGCCGGGCCGAAGAGGCTGAAATGCCAGAAACCGGTCCCCGGTAGCTTGTCTCCTTTCTGGTAAAGAATTGGCTTGGTAGTTTAGTCTGCCCTGTTCCCATGATGCACTGGGCCAGGGACAGACTGATTTGCATATAGCCAGGTTCTGAGCTGGGATGGGGCAGTGAGATAAATAACGGTGATGGATCAAGCCCTGATCTTTGGACTGGGTAAGAGTGGTCTGCTCAATTCAGACACTCTGTTCATCACCACCCCCTTTTGTAAATCGATTTTGGCCACTATAGGTGTGGCAGGGTATACTCAGACATGAGTCCCTTTCTCACTGCTCCATCAGGATTCAAGCAAGCCGGGCCGAAGAGGCTGAAATGCCAGATACCGGTCCCCGGTAGCTTGTCTCCTTTCTGGTAAAGAATTGGCTTGGTAGTTTAGTCTGCCCTGTTCCCATGATGCACTGGGCCAGGGACAGACTGATTTGCATATAGCCAGGTTCTGAGCTGGGATGGGGCAGTGAGATAAATAACGGTGATGGATCAAGCCCTGATCTTTGGACTGGGTAAGAGTGGTCTGCTCAATTCAGACACTCTGTTCATCACCACCCCCTTTTTGAAAATCGATTTTGGCCACTATAGGTGTGGCAGGGTATACTCAGACATGAGTCCCTTTCTCACTGCTCCATCAGGATTCAAGCAAGCCGGGCCGAAGAGGCTGAAATGCCAGAAACCGGTCCCCGGTAGCTTGTCTCCTTTCTGGTAAAGAATTGGCTTGGTAGTTTAGTCTGCCCTGTTCCCATGATGCACTGGGCCAGGGACAGACTGATTTGCATATAGCCAGGTTCTGAGCTGGGATGGGGCAGTGAGATAAATAACGGTGATGGATCAAGCCCTGATCTTTGGACTGGGTAAGAGTGGTCTGCTCAATTCAGACACTCTGTTCATCACCACCCCCTTTTGTAAATCGATTTTGGCCACTATAGGTGTGGCAGGGTATACTCAGACATGAGTCCCTTTCTCACTGCTCCATCAGGATTCAAGCAAGCCGGGCCGAAGAGGCTGAAATGCCAGAAACCGGTCCCCGGTAGCTTGTCTCCTTTCTGGTAAAGAATTGGCTTGGTAGTTTAGTCTGCCCTGTTCCCATGATGCACTGGGCCAGGGACAGACTGATTTGCATATAGCCAGGTTCTGAGCTGGGATGGGGCAGTGAGATAAATAACGGTGATGGATCAAGCCCTGATCTTTGGACTGGGTAAGAGTGGTCTGCTCAATTCAGACACTCTGTTCATCACCACCCCCTTTTGTAAATCGATTTTGGCCACTATAGGTGTGGCAGGGTATACTCAGACATGAGTCCCTTTCTCACTGCTCCATCAGGATTCAAGCAAGCCGGGCCGAAGAGGCTGAAATGCCAGAAACCGGTCCCCGGTAGCTTGTCTCCTTTCTGGTAAAGAATTGGCTTGGTAGTTTAGTCTGCCCTGTTCCCATGATGCACTGGGCCAGGGACAGACTGATTTGCATATAGCCAGGTTCTGAGCTGGGATGGGGCAGTGAGATAAATAACGGTGATGGATCAAGCCCTGATCTTTGGACTGGGTAAGAGTGGTCTGCTCAATTCAGACACTCTGTTCATCACCACCCCCTTTTGTAAATCGATTTTGGCCACTATAGGTGTGGCAGGGTATACTCAGACATGAGTCCCTTTCTCACTGCTCCATCAGGATTCAAGCAAGCCGGGCCGAAGAGGCTGAAATGCCAGAAACCGGTCCCCGGTAGCTTGTCTCCTTTCTGGTAAAGAATTGGCTTGGTAGTTTAGTCTGCCCTGTTCCCATGATGCACTGGGCCAGGGACAGACTGATTTGCATATAGCCAGGTTCTGAGCTGGGATGGGGCAGTGAGATAAATAACGGTGATGGATCAAGCCCTGATCTTTGGACTGGGTAAGAGTGGTCTGCTCAATTCAGACACTCTGTTCATCACCACCCCCTTTTGTAAATCGATTTTGGCCACTATAGGTGTGGCAGGGTATACTCAGACATGAGTCCCTTTCTCACTGCTCCATCAGGATTCAAGCAAGCCGGGCCGAAGAGGCTGAAATGCCAGAAACCGGTCCCCGGTAGCTTGTCTCCTTTCTGGTAAAGAATTGGCTTGGTAGTTTAGTCTGCCCTGTTCCCATGATGCACTGGGCCAGGGACAGACTGATTTGCATATAGCCAGGTTCTGAGCTGGGATGGGGCAGTGAGATAAATAACGGTGATGGATCAAGCCCTGATCTTTGGACTGGGTAAGAGTGGTCTGCTCAATTCAGACACTCTGTTCATCACCACCCCCTTTTGTAAATCAATTCTCTCCTAGGTGGGCAGGACTATGTGCTGTATTTATCATGACTTGAACCATAGAGTCAGGGAGAAACCATGTAGATTTTCCCTTCGTCATCCAACCTTGATCTGTCTGGATCCCTCCTAGTTCGATCCATTTCTTTATTTCGTCTGTAGTAGCATGTGTCTGAATGTCAATAACATCTAGTGTGGGATCTCTGACTGTCATACAGTTTGTCGGATCTGTTGTCTTTGTCGTGTCAGTTGTCTGAGTGTGAGTCAGTGCTGTATGTTTTGCTGTCTGATCTGCCAGGTCGTTACCCTGGGAAACAGAATCTGTTGCTTTAGTATGTGCTTTACACTTCATGACGGATATGGCTGAAGGCAGATGTATTGCTTCTAACAGTGCTTGAATGAGAGGACCATGCTGTATCTTTGTACCATGAGAGGTCAGGAAACCTCTTTCTTGCCACAGCATGCCGAAGTCGTGTACGACTCCGAACGCATAACGGGAATCTGTGTATATGTTAACATTTCTGTTCTTGGCTAGAATACAGGCTCGGGTCAGAGCAATGAGCTCTGCTGCTTGAGCAGACAGTGTATCAATACGATGTGTCTCTTTGACTTCAGTTTCAGTGGTCACTGCATATGCGGCCACTAATTCTCCTGTACTTGTTCTCATGCATGAACCATCCACATAAAGTGTCAGGTCTGGATTTGTCAATGGAACATCTGTTAAATCTCGTCTGGGCTTTGTTACTGCATTAATGATCTCTATACAATCATGTGGAGCTGGATCTGTCATAACTGTAGGTAACAATGTCGCTGGGTTCAAGATACTGCAGCGTCTGATTTCTATGTGTGGCTGGAATAATGTCAATTCGTAACCTGTCAGTCGTGCTATAGTCAAGTGTTGAGTCTGGGTTCTGTTTAACAGAACCTCTACAGAATGTGGAACTTGTACTGTTAACTGATGACCTAGAACAATTGAGTCGCTTTGTCGGATTGCTAACGCTGTTGCTGCTACTGACTTTAAACATGCAGGGAGTGCCTGTGCTACTGAATCCAATGTACTTGAAAAATAAGCGCAAGGCTTATGTGAACCTGCTTGATCTTGAGTGAGGACAGACAACGCTGTACCGTCACGTTCTGTAACAAAAAGTGTAAACGGTTTGCTGTAACATGGTGTTGCTAAAACTGGTGCTTGGCATAAAGCTTTCTTTAATTCCTCAAAGGCTTGTGTGTGTTCCTGAGTCCAAGGGAGGACAGTCGAAGTCGCTGCCTCCTGTGTCGTTAACTGGATGAGTGGTTTAGCTAGAAATGCATATTGAGGAATCCATTGTCTGCAGTACGAGGTGAGGCCTATGAAGGCCCGCACTTCCTTTTGTGACTGGGGTCGTGGCATGTTTACAATTAACTGAATGCGATCGGGAGTGAGCTGTCTCCCCACTTTGGACAGCAAGTGACCCAAGTACACAACTTGCTGAACACAGAATTGTAACTTTGAAGGGGACACCTTGTGCCCCTTGTCGGCTAGGAAATGCAAAACTGTCAGAGATGCTTGTTCACATTCGGGCTCACTTCGGGCGGTGATCAGTAGATCATCGACGTACTGCAGTAAAGCGGTATTAACTGGCATTTGAATACAATCTAGTTGTCTTTTCAGTGCTTGACTATAGATGCTGGGGCTTTCTGTAAATCCTTGAGGTGCGCGGGAAAATTTGAAACTTCGTCCATTTAAACTGAATCCGAAGAGATATTGGCTCTCCGGGTCAATAGGTACACTGAAGAAAGCGTTCTTGAGGTCTATTACAGTAAAGAACGTTGCTTCTGAATCAATAGCAGTCAATAGGGAGGAGATATCGGGGACCACAGGATACTGTGGTACAATACATTTGTTCAGTTCTCGAAGATCAATCACCAGCCGGTATACCGGTGGTGCATTGCGGTCTGTACGTTTAAGAATTGGAATGATGGGTGAATTACAGATATTGGAGTCGGTCTCTACGACCACTCCCTGGGCAATAAGCTCTTCAATTATTTTCAGTAAAGCCACTACAGCATCGGGTGGTAACTTGTATTGTCTGATTCTGGGTAGAACAACTCCTGTCTTGAGTGTAACACGGTATGGTGTGATATGCATACAACCTACATCAGCTGGGCCTTTTGCCCATAAGTGATCTGGTACATTTTTCAATCTGACATCGAAGTCACGTAACACATAGTGACCCTTGAAATCCCGTAGAAAGAGTCTGACTCCTTCCGGGGAACAGCATATTATAGCTCCTAGAGCTTTCAGTGTTTTAATTCCTAACAGATTTTCGGGACATGATTTCGTAAGTAACAAATCTGTAACTCGAGATAGTGGACCCACAGCTAGTGGTACTGGTTCTGATACTTCATTTACAATAGGCTGTCCTGAAAAACCAAGGGAAACATTCTGCGAGCCTGAGAGGGGTGCCCCTGGGACTTCATTGTGACTGATGGTAGTGCGACTTGCCCCTGTGTCAATTAAAAACTTTCTATCTTCTCCCAATACGTGACTGTGTACATAAGGACCTTCTTGATCTACAGGAATTTCAATAAGAGGCAAGTCACTTTCCCTCCCTAGGCTGTTTCATGTATAACGCTGATAATCTGGATATGCCGACTGGGCATACTGGTACATCTGTTGTGAGACTTGCCGAGTTGCGGCAGCGGGCTGTGTCTGAGCATGCTGTGGCTGCGGTACTGCTACTGTCTGTACTGTATGGGACTGATCATGCATAGGCTGTGTATTCTGCATTGGCTGTTCGTTCTGTGAGGTCTGTTGATGACCCTGTTCATGTCTAGGTGGACGCGGTCTTTCTTTAGTTTTACCTGTCTCGATGTTATGTTTCAGGACTGGACATTCATGTACGTAGTGACCTGGCTGCTTGCAATAATTACATGTCCCTTTAACGGGAGCTGCAGAATGATTTGTCTGGGCCCCACCTTTTCTATGACCGTCGGCTGGAATCGTCTGAGCTACTAACATTTTCATTTTCGTATCTTTCATACGTTTCTGTTCCTGGTCTTGTTCTTCCCTAATTCTGTTCTGGTGATATTGTAACATTTGTAACATCTGTGATGGCGTATTTGCTTGCCAAGTACTTTCGACCTTGTATACTCTATTTTTGACTAATGGTAGGGCATTCTCTACTAATTTTGTTACAAAAAGGTGTGGATAGGACTCGCTGCTAACTTTTAGGCCACTATTTATAATGAAACATTTCTCGAATCTTGAATAAAAGTCACTAGTATCTTCATCTTGTTTCTGTTTACAGGACGAGATTGCGTCCCAATCTTCCTTTCTTGTTGTCAATAATCTTGGCAAAACCTGTACTATTAAACCTGGTAATGCTTTAGTCTTATCCCCAAGGCCTAACCCTGGGACTCGTTTGCTTTCTTCGTCTTCTATTTCTGCCCATGCTATCTTTGACTCTCCCACCTCCCAATCTTTCTCCTTTAATTTCTCGTAAATGCCCGTGGGCAACAGTACTTTTAACATTTTCATAATATCATCATACGTGTAATCTCCCATCAGTAACATGTCTTTAAGCTCTCTGTGAAAACCTGCAGGGTCTTTATCATGGCACGGAACTAATTTCTTCATTTCTAACAGTTCTAACTTAGTCAGTGGTGTGTGAACATACACACGCTTCAAGCGTTGGTCCTCACCCATAACTGGATGTACTTCTCGTAAGGGATTCTGACTTTCAATGCCGCTACCGCATTGCATGTGGTACGTTTTTCTTTCTGGAGGCGGGGCGGGAACATATTCAGAACTTATAAAGGTGTTATACTTACATCGTTGTTCTAGAATTATTTGTATTAATTTGGTACTAAAACCTCTCCATCTGTCCATGAGTAGTGCTTCTAATGTTTCGTGTAAGGGACCTGGATCAGAATGATGGTTTCTGAACTTGATAAGGAGGTGCTGAATCATGTATACGCCTGCTATTTTCTGCTCTTCCGGGGAAAGGTTCAAGAATGTCTGCACTAACGTGTCGTCATTATACATGTCTGGGTTCTCGGCCCATAATACAGCTGACCGGGCTAATTCCTGTTCATCCATAGAACTGAGTACATGGTACCCTATTCGGTCTCGAAGCCTTTTATCAGTTTCCTGGAACTGATGTTCAGAAGAGTTTGGATTTGTTAAAGCAGAGAAAAGAACTCTCTTGCTCTCCGGACGGATACCTTTCCTAAGGTAATTTCCCTTACCTACGTATGCTATAATATCTGTAGATTTTCCTGATGCTTCATGTTCACCTTCCTCCTCGGAGGAAGCTTTATCATTCTCTTCCTGGTGTGCAGTCAATACTGCCTTTCTAATTTTCTGGGACATACTGGCTATGCAAGCCCCCTTATCATGCTTTCCGTCGGCTATATTTTGACCCCACTTGTTTAATGCGTCTAATTCACTTTGATCTGTCCCGGGCCTGTCTCGTTCTCTTATTACACAATTTATGAAAAATCGTAATATCTGTGCTTGAGTGTCAACTTTCTGTTTATGCATGGCATCCTTGACACTGTCAGGGTCTTTCCCTGTCTGGATAAACTTATATAATCTGTCGAGGAGTTCCTTCATTCCTACATAGCATAGCAAGCTATCGGTAGCAGATCTTAATCGCAGTGATGCTAATATCATTAGATCGGTTCTTCCGGGGACTGGATCATATCTGCAAACTGACATCTTTTCTTTGAATGCGTCAAGACGCGACGAGTGGGGAGACTGGAAAGGATTCTGCGTGTCCCTTAAATGCAATCTGTGTGTCGGTGGCGGGGTCTGTAGACCCGCTGTCGCACCTCCTGAGGCGGATGCTTGAGCATTATCTCTCCGCGGAGTCTGGATCTGAGTCTGAATTTGTCGTTTAGTAAGATCAGGTAGGATAGGTTTCGGTAGGTCAGTCTTAAGTGCGGGAAGTGGCGGAGCTGGCGGAACAGGGGAGGTCTGTCGTGGTACCGGCGGGACATTATCTGGGGGCGCAGTGCCACCCCCATCCCTGTCAGTAGGCAGGGCACGAACAGGCAGATTGGTATAAGCTGGTGCTACATCCTCTAGATATGAATTTAGGAATATGTCTTTAGTAGTTTTATGCATTACTTTAGTTGGAACTAATGGTGTCGGTAAATTTTTCGGTATCTCTGATTGGGTTTCAGATGTGCCATCTGCTGCAAGATACATACCGTTTACAAGATTATTTCGGGCACGGTCTATTTGTTCTGTTTTTACTCGGATCCCTTCAGTAACTAATTCGTTTTCTTGGTCTTTATCTGATTCTTTAAGTCTGTCTTCTCTACGGAGTGCTTTGTCAGCACGCTTACGTGATTCCTTACGCCAAAATTCTATGGCGTCCTTCTGAGATTGTCTAGCTTTCTTTTTCCATAATGCTTCTTCTACCCTCATGATGCACTCGGCATCCCACGTTCCGGTAACAGGCCATCTGTGTCTTTCGTCTAGGTGTTTGGTGTAATCGGCCCATAAATCTAGATATAATATGGCATCTATGCCATGTTTCTGATACATAAAATTGCCTGGAGTGTCCCTAGGGGGAATAGGAATTTCTTCCTCCAGTAACCCTTTCCTAGTTCCTATCTGTTTTAACTTGTTGAAGAACGGCATCTTGCTTACTTATTACTGAACGCTAGATCTTTATTCCTTAATACGAGTTTACAGCTAGTTGATACAAGAAACACAATAATGCACATTTAAACAGTCACATTCATACCACAACATTAATCACATAAAAACATTGAAAACATAGATGACTAACCCCCTATACTAGATGTACTGCTCAACAGTACGGATACACTGGTGTAACAGTGCAGAAATTCGGAATACTTGATATACTGCTAAACAGTACAGATACACTGCCTAAAAACAGTGCAGACCGGACTTGCGTACCCAAACCTGTCTAGATACGACCCAGCAATGGTACTCACCGGGAAGCACGGAAAACAGAAGGCCTCGGAGAACTCGACTGGACTCGACTCGGAACTTCGGAAAACTTCGGAAAACTTCGGAAAACTGGTGGGCCTCTTCACACCTCGGACCTTGTTTCTTTCGGCTGGGCTCTGGTCGGGATCCTCCGCACTCCTCACCGCCTCGTCTGGGCACTGATCGCAGTCTTCGTCACCTCCGTGGGTCAGAGGGAGATGCAGGAAATCCTGCCAGTACACGTGTGTTCCGTCTAACTGATGGCAGGGGACACAGTATGCAACGCACCAACCGGCGCGTGAGGTGGGGGAGGGGTCCCTATTCGGGCGCCAAAATGACGTAAATAATTAATTTACTCTCTTAATTTCTATGCAGGTAAGTACTTAATCAATAATAACTCAATCAGAATGAAAAAAAACAGAGTCCGTGGTGTTAGAGTTTCTAAGGGTTTTATTCCTCATAAAGGAATCAGGATATCATGTTCTGACCACCACAGGGGTGTCAGAAGGGATAGATGAGCGCGCTCTCGTTTATTGATAGTACATAGCTTATATACTTGATTCGTATCATACAGAATAAAACAAGAGGCGTAACAGCTGAGAGAAGACAAGATAACAGTATACACGTGGTACTAGTACATCATCAAGAGGCGTAAACTAGGCGTGAACTAGAGGTGTGTGCTAGAAACGTCACTGATAGGTGACGCAAGTGGGTGGCACCAAGGGGTGGTGCTAACAGAATGTTGCAATGTCAGCAGAAAATCGGAAGCTTGGATGCGCGCGCAGCTGCATGACGTGTGATTGACGGGGTGCAGGGGACTTGACATTTACACTGACGGAAAGAGACAGAAGTCTGGCATGTCAGATCAACTTGTACTTCTATCATATCTGATATCTGGTGTTTAGAAACTATACTATCTGGGCGGAAAGGTCTCTAGGGCAGAAGCTATTCTACGCTAACTGTGGATGCGTGTATAAGCGCCTGAGTGTCTACATGTGAAGCGTGGGGCACGGGGCCTTCCATGGAAGCATGGCAACAGAGGCTATGATTTACTTGCGTTAAGACAGGTCGGCCCTTTGGCTCTGCAGCTGGGGAGGATGTTTACAGGATCTAGTAGGCAGGAATGCATTCTCGAGGAGCGGAACAGATAACTCGAAGGTTATAGTCAGTCTTGGCAGAAAGCAGGCTTGAGCTGAGCGCGAGGGGCCGCGCTGAAAGTAGGACAGAGTTCACGGGTACAGAGGTAGCCTGGGCAGAGTCAGGAGCCACAAAAGAGGTTCAGATGGCAGGAATTCAGGGCCTACTCTTGCTAGAGCAGGAAAAATACGAAAAGTGTACTACAAAAAGACGGTGGCATAGCATACTTAGGAACGGACTATATAATCCATTCATGGTGGATCTGAAAGAGGACATGTTAACGTTGGACGCAAATGTATTTGCGTCTTCATAGCTGGCACAGGAGGGAAGTTACATGCACTTTAAGCTGGTACATGGAGTCGGCGGGGTACGCGTTAGGGAACACAACATGGCCAAAATTTAATTTTCCTCATCACACAGATGTGCTTCAGTCACTCACTGACAGTCGTGTCAGGCTCACACAGATGTGCTTCGGTCACTCACTAACAGTCATGTCAGACTCACACAGATGAGCTTCGGTCATTTACTGACAGTCGTGTCAGTTTCACACAGATGTGCTTTAGTCGCTCACTGACAGTCGTGTCAGGCTCACACAGATGTGCTTCGGACACTCACTGACAGTCGTGTCAGGCTCAAACGGATGTGCGTTGGTCGCTCACTGACAGTCGTGTCAGGCTCACACAGATGTGCTTCGGACACTCACTGACAGTCGTGTCAGGCTCACACAGAAGTGCGTCGGTCACTCATTGACAGTCGTGTCAGTTTCACACAGATGTGCTTTAGTCGCTCACTGACAGTCGTGTCAGGCTCACACAGATGTGCTTCGGACACTCACTGACAGACGTGTCAGGCTCACAGAGATGTGCTTCAGTCACTCACTGACAGTCCTGTCAGGCTCACACAGATGTGCTTCAGTCCCTCACTGACAGTCGTGTCAGTTTCACACAGATGTGCTTTAGTCGCTCACTGACAGTCATGTCAGACTCACACAGATGTGCTTCGGACACTCACTGACAGACGTGTCAGGCTCACAGAGATGTGCTTCTGTCACTCACTGACAGTCGTGTCAGGCTCACACGGATGTGCGTTGGTCGCTCACTAACAGTCGTGTCAGTCTCACACAGATGTGCGTCGGTCACTCGCTGCCAGTCGTGTCAGGGTCACACATATGTGCATCAGTCACTCACTAACAGTCGTGTCAGGCTAACAAAGATGTGCTTCGATCACTCACTGACAGTTGTGTCAGACTCACACAGATGTGCGTCAGTCACTCATTGACAGTCGTGTCAGTTTCACATAGATGTGCGTTGATCACTCATTGACAGTCGTGTCAGGCTCACACAGATGTGCTTCGGTCACTCACTGACAGTGGTGTCAGACTCACATAGATGTGCTTCGGTCACTCAATGACAGTTGTGTCAGGCTCACACAGATGTGCGTCGGTCGCTCACTGACCATCGTGTGAGGCTCACACAGATGTGCTTTGGTGACTCACTGACAGTTGTGTCAGGCTCACACAGATGTGCGTCGTTCACTCACTGACAGTCTTGTCAGGCTCACACAGATGTGCATCGGTCGCTCACTGACAGTCGTGTCAGGCTCACTCATATGTGCCTCGGTCGCTCACTGACAGTTGTGTCTGGCTCACACGGATGTGCGTTGGTCGCTCACTAACAGTCGTGTCAGTCTCACACAGATGTGCGTCGGTCACTCGCTGCCAGTCTTGTCAGGGTCACACATATGTGCATCAGTCACTCACTAACAGTCGTGTCAGGCTAACACAGATGTGCTTCGATCACTCACTGACAGTTGTGTCAGACTCACACAGATGTGGGTCAGTCACTCATTGACAGTCGTGTCAGTTTCACATAGATGTGCGTTGGTCACTCATTGACAGTCGTGTCAGGCTCACACAGATGTGCTTCGGTCACTCACTGACAGTGGTGTCAGACTCACACAGATGTGCTTCGGTCACTCAATGACAGTCGTGTCAGGCTCACACAGATGTGCGTCGGTCGCTCACTGACCATCGTGTGAGGCTCACACAGATGTGCTTTGGTGACTCACTGACAGTTGTGTCAGGCTCACACAGATGTGCGTCGTTCACTCACTGACAGTCTTGTCAGGCTCACACAGATGTGCGTCGGTCGCTCACTGACAGTCGTGTCAGGCTCACTCATATGTGCCTCGGTCGCTCACTGACAGTTGTGTCTGGCTCAAACAGATGTGCAAGGGTCGCTCACTGACAGTCGTGTCAGGCTCACACAGATGTGGGTCAGTCACTCACTAACAGTTGTGTCAGGCTCACACATATGTGCATTGGTCGCTCACTGACAATCGTGTCAGGCTCACACAGATGTGGGTCAGTCACTCACTAACAGTTGTGTCAGGCTGACACAGATGTGCTTCGGTCACTCACTGACAGTCATGTCAGACTCTTCCAGATGTGCGTCGGTCGCTCACTGACAGTCGTGTCAGGCTCACACAGAAGTGCGTCGGTCACTCATTGACAGTTGTGTCAGGCTCACACAGATGTGCTTCGGTCACTCACTGACAGTCCTGTCAGGCTCACACAGATGTGCTTCAGTCACTCACTGACAGTCGTGTCAGTTTCACACAGATGTGCTTTAGTCGCTCACTGACAGTCATGTCAGGCTCACACAGATGTGCTTCGGACACTCACTGACAGTCGTGTCAGGCTCAAACGGATGTGCGTTGGTCGCTCACTGACAGTCGTGTCAGGCTCACACAGATGTGCTTCGGACACTCACTGACAGTCCTGTCAGGCTCACACAGATGTGCTTCAGTCACTCACTGACAGTCGTGTCAGTTTCACACAGATGTGCTTTAGTCGCTCACTGACAGTCGTGTCAGGCTCACACAGATGTGCTTCGGACACTCACTGACAGACGTGTCAGGCTCACAGAGATGTGCTTCGGTCACTCACTGACAGTCCTGTCAGGCTCACACAGATGTGCTTCAGTCACTCACTGACAGTCGTGTCAGTTTCACACAGATGTGCTTTAGTCGCTCACTGACAGTCATGTCAGGCTCACACAGATGTGCTTCGGACACTCACTGACAGACGTGTCAGGCTCACAGAGATGTGCTTCTGTCACTCACTGACAGTCGTGTCAGGCTCACACGGATGTGCGTTGGTCGCTCACTAACAGTCGTGTCAGTCTCACACAGATGTGCGTCGGTCACTCGCTGCCAGTCGTGTCAGGGTCACACATATGTGCATCAGTCACTCACTAACAGTCGTGTCAGGCTAACACAGATGTGCTTCGATCACTCACTGACAGTAGTGTCAAACTCACACAGATGTGCGTCAGTCACTCATTGACAGTCGTGTCAGTTTCACAAAGATGTGCGTTGATCACTCATTGACAGTCGTGTCAGGCTCACACAGATGTGCTTCGGTCACTCACTGACAGTGGTGTCAGACTCACACAGATGTGCTTCGGTCACTCAATGACAGTCGTGTCAGGCTCACACAGATGTGCGTCGGTCGCTCACTGACCATCGTGTGAGGCTCACACAGATGTGCTTTGGTGACTCACTGACAGTTGTGTCAGGCTCACACAGATGTGCGTCGTTCACTCACTGACAGTCTTGTCAAGCTCACACAGATGTGCATCGGTCGCTCACTGACAGTCGTGTCAGGCTCACTCATATGTGCCTCGGTCGCTCACTGACAGTTGTGTCTGGCTCAAACAGATGTGCAAGGGTCGCTCACTGACAGTCGTGTCAGGCTCACACAGATGTGGGTCAGTCACTCACTAACAGTCGTGTCAAGCTCACACATATGTGCGTTGGTTGCTCACTGACAGTCGTGTCAGGTTCACACAGATGTGGGTCAGTCACTCACTAACAGTCGTGTCAGGCTCACACATATGTGCATTGGTCGCTCACTGACAATCGTGTCAGGCTCAAACAGATGTGGGTCAGTCACTCACTAACAGTTGTGTCAGGCTGACACAGATGTGCTTCGGTCACTCACTGACAGTCATGTCAGACTCTTCCAGATGTGCGTCGGTCGCTCACTGACAGTCGTGTTAGGTTCACCCAGATGTGAATCGGTCGCTCACTGACAGTCGTGTCAGGCTCACACAGATGTGCTTCGGTCACTCACTGACAGTCGCGTTAGGCTCACACAGATGTGCTTCGTTCACTCAGTGACAGTCGTGTCAGGCTCACACAGATGTGCTTTGGTCATTCACTGACAGTCGTGTCAGGATCACACAGATGTGCTTCGGTCAATCACTGAGTGTCATGTAAGGCTCACACAGATGTGCTTCGGTCATTTACTGACAGTCGCGTCAGGCTCACACAGATGTGCTTCAGTCACTCACTGACAGTCGTGTCAGGCTCACACAGATGTGCTTCGGTCACTCACTAACAGTCATGTCAGACTCACACAGATGAGCTTCGCTCACTCACTGACAGTCGCGTCAGGCTAACACAGATGTGCTTCAGTCACTCACTGACAGTCGTGTCAGGCTCACACAGATGGGTTTCGGTCACTTACTGACAGTCATGTAAGGCTCACACAGATGTGCTTCGGTCATTTACTGACAGTCGCGTCAGGCTCACACAGATGTGCTTCAGTCACTCACTGACAGTCGTGTCAGGCTCACACAGATGTGCTTCGGTCACTCACTAACAGTCATGTCAGACTCACACAGATGAGCTTCGCTCACTCACTGACAGTCGCGTCAGGCTAACACAGATGTGCTTCAGTCACTCACTGACAGTCATGTCAGGCTCACACAGAAGTGCGTCGGTCACTCATTGACAGTTGTGTCAGGCTCACACAGATGTGCTTCGGTCACTCACTGACAGTCCTGTCAGGCTCACACAGATGTGCTTCAGTCACTCACTGACAGTCGTGTCAGTTTCACACAGATGTGCTTTAGTCGCTCACTGACAGTCGTGTCAGGCTCACACAGATGTGCTTCGGACACTCACTGACAGTCGTGTCAGGCTCAAACGGATGTGCGTTGGTCGCTCACTGACAGTCGTGTCAGGCTCACACAGATGTGCTTCGGACACTCACTGACAGTCCTGTCAGGCTCACACAGATGTGCTTCAGTCACTCACTGACAGTCGTGTCAGTTTCACACAGATGTGCTTTAGTCGCTCACTGACAGTCATGTCAGGCTCACACAGATGTGCTTCGGACACTCACTGACAGACGTGTCAGGCTCACAGAGATGTGCTTCTGTCACTCACTGACAGTCGTGTCAGGCTCACACGGATGTGCGTTGGTCGCTCACTAACAGTCGTGTCAGTCTCACACAGATGTGCGTCGGTCACTCGCTGCCAGTCGTGTCAGGGTCACACATATGTGCATCAGTCACTCACTAACAGTCGTGTCAGGCTAACACAGATGTGCTTCGATCACTCACTGGCAGTTGTGTCAGACTCACACAGATGTGCGTCAGTCACTCATTGACAGTCGTGTCAGTTTCACATAGATGTGCGTTGGTCACTCATTGACAGTCGTGTCAGGCTCACACAGATGTGCTTCGGTCACTCACTGACAGTGGTGTCAGACTCACACAGATGTGCTTCGGTCACTCAATGACAGTCGTGTCAGGCTCCCACAGATGTGCGTTGGTCGCTCACTGACCATCGTGTGAGGCTCACACAGATGTGCTTTGGTGACTCACTGACAGTTGTGTCAGGCTCACACAGATGTGCGTCGTTCACTCACTGACAGTCTTGTCAGGATCACACAGATGTGCGTCGGTCGCTCACTGACAGTCGTGTCAGGCTCACTCATATGTGCCTCGGTCGCTCACTGACAGTTGTGTCTGGCTCAAACAGATGTGCAAGGGTCGCTCACTGACAGTCGTGTCAGGCTCACACAGATGTGGGTCAGTCACTCACTAACAGTCGTGTCAAGCTCACACAGATGTGCGTTGGTTGCTCACTGACAGTCGTGTCAGGCTCACACAAATGTGGGTCAGTCACTCACTAACAGTCGTGTCAGGCTCACACATATGTGCATTGGTCGCTCACTGACAATCGTGTCAGGCTCACACAGATGTGGGTCAGTCACTCACTAACAGTTGTGTCAGGCTGACACAGATGTGCTTCGGTCACTCACTGACAGTCATGTCAGACTCTTCCAGATGTGCGTCGGTCGCTCACTGACAGTCGTGTCAGGCTCACACAGAAGTGCGTCAGTCACTCATTGACAGTTGTGTCAGGCTCACACAGATGTGCTTCGGTCACTCACTGACAGTCCTGTCAGGCTCGCACAGATGTGCTTCAGTCACTCACTGACAGTCGTGTCAGTTTCACACAGATGTGCTTTAGTCGCTCACTGACAGTTGTGTCAGGCTCACACAGATGTGCTTCGGACACTCACTGACAGTCGTGTCAGGCTCAAACGGATGTGCGTTGGTCGCTCACTGACAGTCGTGTCAGGCTCACACAGATGTGCTTCGGACACTCACTGACAGTCGTGTCAGGCTCACACAGAAGTGCGTCGGTCACTCATTGACAGTCGTGTCAGTTTCACACAGATGTGCTTTAGTCGCTCACTGACAGTCGTGTCAGGCTCACACAGATGTGCTTCGGACACTCACTGACAGACGTGTCAGGCTCACAGAGATGTGCTTCAGTCACTCACTGACAGTCCTGTCAGGCTCACACAGATGTGCTTCAGTCACTCACTGACAGTCGTGTCAGTTTCACACAGATGTGCTTTAGTCGCTCACTGACAGTCATGTCAGACTCACACAGATGTGCTTCGGACACTCACTGACAGACGTGTCAGGCTCACAGAGATGTGCTTCTGTCACTCACTGACAGTCGTGTCAGGCTCACACGGATGTGCGTTGGTCGCTCACTAACAGTCGTGTCAGTCTCACACAGATGTGCGTCGGTCACTCGCTGCCAGTCGTGTCAGGGTCACACATATGTGCATCAGTCACTCACTAACAGTCGTGTCAGGCTAACACAGATGTGCTTCGATCACTCACTGACAGTTGTGTCAGACTCACACAGATGTGCGTCAGTCACTCATTGACAGTCGTGTCAGTTTCACATAGATGTGCGTTGATCACTCATTGACAGTCGTGTCAGGCTCACACAGATGTGCTTCGGTCACTCACTGACAGTGGTGTCAGACTCACATAGATGTGCTTCGGTCACTCAATGACAGTCGTGTCAGGCTCACACAGATGTGCGTCGGTCGCTCACTGACCATCGTGTGAGGCTCACACAGATGTGCTTTGGTGACTCACTGACAGTTGTGTCAGGCTCACACAGATGTGCGTCGTTCACTCACTGACAGTCTTGTCAGGCTCACACAGATGTGCATCGGTCGCTCACTGACAGTCGTGTCAGGCTCACTCATATGTGCCTCGGTCGCTCACTGACAGTTGTGTCTGGCTCACACGGATGTGCGTTGGTCGCTCACTAACAGTCGTGTCAGTCTCACACAGATGTGCGTCGGTCACTCGCTGCCAGTCGTGTCAGGGTCACACATATGTGCATCAGTCACTCACTAACAGTCGTGTCAGGCTAACACAGATGTGCTTCGATCACTCACTGACAGTTGTGTCAGACTCACACAGATGTGGGTCAGTCACTCATTGACAGTCGTGTCAGTTTCACATAGATGTGCGTTGGTCACTCATTGACAGTCGTGTCAGGCTCACACAGATGTGCTTCGGTCACTCACTGACAGTGGTGTCAGACTCACACAGATGTGCTTCGGTCACTCAATGACAGTCGTGTCAGGCTCACACAGATGTGCGTCGGTCGCTCACTGACCATCGTGTGAGGCTCACACAGATGTGCTTTGGTGACTCACTGACAGTTGTGTCAGGCTCACACAGATGTGCGTCGTTCACTCACTGACAGTCTTGTCAGGCTCACACAGATGTGCGTCGGTCGCTCACTGACAGTCGTGTCAGGCTCACTCATATGTGCCTCGGTCGCTCACTGACAGTTGTGTCTGGCTCAAACAGATGTGCAAGGGTCGCTCACTGACAGTCGTGTCAGGCTCACACAGATGTGGGTCAGTCACTCACTAACAGTCGTGTCAGGCTCACACATATGTGCATTGGTCGTTCACTGACAATCGTGTCAGGCTCACACAGATGTGGGTCAGTCACTCACTAACAGTTGTGTCAGGCTGACACAGATGTGCTTCGGTCACTCACTGACAGTCATGTCAGACTCTTCCAGATGTGCGTCGGTCGCTCACTGACAGTCGTGTCAGGCTCACACAGAAGTGCGTCGGTCACTCATTGACAGTTGTGTCAGGCTCACACAGATGTGCTTCGGTCACTCACTGACAGTCCTGTCAGGCTCACACAGATGTGCTTCAGTCACTCACTGACAGTCGTGTCAGTTTCACACAGATGTGCTTTAGTCGCTCACTGACAGTCGTGTCAGGCTCACACAGATGTGCTTCGGACACTCACTGACAGTCGTGTCAGGCTCAAACGGATGTGCGTTGGTCGCTCACTGACAGTCGTGTCAGGCTCACACAGATGTGCTTCAGTCACTCACTGACAGTCCTGTCAGTTTCACACAGATGTGCTTTAGTCGCTCACTGACAGTCGTGTCAGGCTCACACAGATGTGCTTCGGACACTCACTGACAGACGTGTCAGGCTCACAGAGATGTGCTTCGGTCACTCACTGACAGTCCTGTCAGGCTCACACAGATGTGCTTCAGTCACTCACTGACAGTCGTGTCAGTTTCACACAGATGTGCTTTAGTCGCTCACTGACAGTCATGTCAGGCTCACACAGATGTGCTTCGGACACTCACTGACAGACGTGTCAGGCTCACAGAGATGTGCTTCTGTCACTCACTGACAGTCGTGTCAGGCTCACACGGATGTGCGTTGGTCGCTCACTAACAGTCGTGTCAGTCTCACACAGATGTGCGTCGGTCACTCGCTGCCAGTCGTGTCAGGGTCACACATATGTGCATCAGTCACTCACTAACAGTCGTGTCAGGCTAACACAGATGTGCTTCGATCACTCACTGACAGTTGTGTCAGACTCACACAGATGTGCGTCAGTCACTCATTGACAGTCGTGTCAGTTTCACATAGATGTGCGTTGATCACTCATTGACAGTCGTGTCAGGCTCACACAGATGTGCTTCGGTCACTCACTGACAGTGGTGTCAGACTCACACAGATGTGCTTCGGTCACTCAATGACAGTCGTGTCAGGCTCACACAGATGTGCGTCGGTCGCTCACTGACCATCGTGTGAGGCTCACACAGATGTGCTTTGGTGACTCACTGACAGTTGTGTCAGGCTCACACAGATGTGCGTCGTTCACTCACTGACAGTCTTGTCAAGCTCACACAGATGTGCATCGGTCGCTCACTGACAGTCGTGTCAGGCTCACTCATATGTGCCTCGGTCGCTCACTGACAGTTGTGTCTGGCTCAAACAGATGTGCAAGGGTCGCTCACTGACAGTCGTGTCAGGCTCACACAGATGTGGGTCAGTCACTCACTAACAGTCGTGTCAAGCTCACACATATGTGCGTTGGTTGCTCACTGACAGTCGTGTCAGGTTCACACAGATGTGGGTCAGTCACTCACTAACAGTCGTGTCAGGCTCACACATATGTGCATTGGTCGCTCACTGACAATCGTGTCAGGCTCAAACAGATGTGGGTCAGTCACTCACTAACAGTTGTGTCAGGCTGACACAGATGTGCTTCGGTCACTCACTGACAGTCATGTCAGACTCTTCCAGATGTGCGTCGGTCGCTCACTGACAGTCGTGTTAGGTTCACCCAGATGTGAATCGGTCGCTCACTGACAGTCGTGTCAGGCTCACACAGATGTGCTTCGGTCACTCACTGACAGTCGCGTTAGGCTCACACAGATGTGCTTCGTTCACTCAGTGACAGTCGTGTCAGGCTCACACAGATGTGCTTTGGTCATTCACTGACAGTCGTGTCAGGATCACACAGATGTGCTTTGGTCAATCACTGAGTGTCATGTAAGGCTCACACAGATGTGCTTCGGTCATTTACTGACAGTCGCGTCAGGCTCACACAGATGTGCTTCAGTCACTCACTGACAGTCGTGTCAGGCTCACACAGATGTGCTTCGGTCACTCACTAACAGTCATGTCAGACTCACACAGATGAGCTTCGCTCACTCACTGACAGTCGCGTCAGGCTAACACAGATGTGCTTCAGTCACTCACTGACAGTCGTGTCAGGCTCACACAGATGGGTTTCGGTCACTTACTGACAGTTGTGTCAGGCTCACACAGATGTGCATCGGTCACTCAGTGATCTTCATGTCAGGGTCACACAAATGTGCTTCAGTCGCTCACTGACAGTCGTGTCAGGCTCACACAGATGTGCTTCGGTCACTCAATGACAGTCGTGTCAGGCTCACACAGATGTGCGTCAGTCGCTTACTGACAGTTGTGTCAGGCTCACACAGATGTGCTTCGGTCACTCACTGACAGTCGTGTCAGGCTCACACAGATGTGCGTCAGTCACTCACTGACAGTCGTGTCAGGCTCACACAGATGTGCTTCGGTCACTCACTGACAGTCGTGTCAGGCTCACACAGATGTGCCTCAGTCGCTCACAGACAGTCGTGTCAGGCTCACACAGATGTGCTTCGGTCACTCACTGACAGCTGGGTCAGGCTCACACAGATGTGCTTCGGTCACTCACTGACAGTCGTGTCAGGCTCACACAGATGTGCTTTGGTCATTCACTGACAGTCGTGTCAGGATCACACAGATGTGCTTCGGTAAATCACTGAGTGTCATGTAAGGCTCACACAGATGTGCTTCGGTCACTCACTGACAGTTGCATCAGGCTCACACAGATGTGCTTCATTCACTCACTGACAGTCGTGTCAGGCTCACACAAATGTGCTTCGGTCACTCACTAACAGTCATGTCAGACTCACACAGATGTGCTTCGGTCACTCACTGACAGTCGCGTCAGGCTAACACAGATGTGCTTCAGTCACTCGCTGACAGTCGTGTCAGGCTCACACAGATGGGTTTCGGTAACTTACTAACAGTTGTGTCAGGCTCACACAGATGTGCATCGGTCACTCAGTGATCTTCATGTCAGGGTCACACAAATGTGCTTCAGTCGCTCACTGACAGTCGTGTCAGGCTCACACAGATGTGCGTCGGTCACTCACTGACAGTCGTGTCAGGCTCACACAGATGTGCTTTGGTCACTCACTGACAGTCGTGTCAAGCTCACACAGATGTGCGTCAGTCGCTCACTGACAGTCGTGTCAGGCTCACACAGATGTGCTTCGGTCACTCACTGACAGTCGTGTCAGGCTCACACAGCAGGGGGGGGGGGGGTTCTGGGGGCTGTGCCAGGCTCACTGAGCTGCACCCACAAACAATTATGTTAGGTTACCACGAAGGTGTTGAGGGCTCACACAGGAGGTGGGTTCACATAGATAGGATCAAACAGCTTTTCTAAGGGCAGTGCCAGGCAAACACAGCGCTGCTGAGGGCAGTGCCAGGCTGAAACAGCGGTTCTGGGGTGCTGAGGGCAGTGCCAGGCAAACACAGCGCTGCTGAGGGCAGTGCTAGGCTCAAACAGCGGTTCTGGGGTGCTGAGGGCAGTGCCAGGCAAACACGGCGATGCCGAGGGCTGTGCCAGGGGTCACACCGCGGTCCTGGTGTGCTGAGGGCAGTGCCAGGCGCACATAGTGATACCGAGGGCTGTACCAGGGTCGCACGGCTGTGCTGGAGTCACTCTGTGAGAGTTTTACGAGGTTCACACAGGTGTGCTGGGGTGCTGGGGGCAGTGCCAGGGTCGCACGGCTGTGCTGGGGTCACTCTGTGAGATGTGTGCTGGGAGCAGCGCCAGGGTCGCACGGCTGCGCTGGAGTCAGTCCGTGAGAGTTGCGCAAGCTCACACGGCTGCGCAGAGCACACACGCACAGCTGTCGCTGGGAGGCTGGTCAGGTCCTCGCAGCGCATGAAGGATGGGGCAGCGTCTCGCACAAAGGCCGCTGGAAGGAGTTGCTGGGGGCGAGGAAGCGAGAGGGGTCGAAGGTCAGAGAGCAGGGGTGGACAATGGAGGAATGCCCTGGTCATTCGAGTATCTGGTTCCCATTGTCCAGCGGGGCCCTGATACCTGCCCAGGTGTGCACGACCCTGTGACTAAGTGCCCCACTTACTACCGATCTCACGTGAATGAGGACAGGTGAGCGCCCTCTTGACTCTAGCAGGGCCCCCCCCCCCCCCCGCCCGCCGGGGGCGCCCCTTTGTGCCGCCATTCCAATACAAACAGGTCACAGAGCCCATACTGGAGGCGCCCCTCCCCCCCCCCTCCAAACTCCCACTCCTGGAGAGCTGCCTGGGCACGGGGGCCTCGGGGGCCCTGGCACACTGCCAACACTTGGACACACCTGGGAGGGAGATTTGAAAAAACGTGGGTTATTTCAATGTTCCTATAAACCTGAATTTGAGCGGGGGTGGTTTGAGCGGTGAAAATGTCTGCCTTACACAGTTGTAAGTCCTGAAGCCCGGTGCACAGCGGCTGGGAGAACCATCGGGTGTGTACGGGGTTATACAGCGCCCACCAGTCCAGGCCGGACAGCTTCAGGGAGCTGTACAAGATGCGTGTGTCGGGGATATACAGCGCCCACCAGTCCAGGCCGGACAGCTTCAAGGAGCTGTGCAAGGGCCGTGTACCGGGGATATACAAGGCCAACCAGTCCAGGCCGGACTGCTTCGGGGAGCTGTGCAAGAGGCGTCTACTGGGGATATACAGCGCCCACCAGTCCAGGCCGGACAGCTTCGGGGAGCTGTGCAAGAGGCGTCTACTGGGGATATACCGCGCCCACCAGTCCAGGCTGGACAGCTTCGGGGAGCTGTACAAGGGGCGTGTACCGGGGTTATGCAGCGCCCACCAGTCCAGGCCAGACAGCTTCAGGGAGCTGTACTAGGGGCTTGTGTCGGGGATGTACAGCGCCCACCAGTCCAGGCCGGACAGCTTCAGGGAGCTGTACAAGGGGCGTGTGTCGGGGATATACAGCGCCCACCAGTCCAGGCCGGATAGCTTCAGGGAGCTGTACTAGGGGCGTGTGTCGGGGATATACAGCGCCCACCAATCCAGGCCGGACAACTTTAAGGAGCTGTTCAAGGGGCGTGTGTCGGGGATATACAGCGCCCACCAGTCCAGGCCAGACAGCTTCAGGGAGCTGTACACGTAGAGGGACATCGCCAGACCATGTATGTAGTACAGGCAGAGCCAGGGCAACATAAAGGCAAATAAGAACGTTACAGCTGCTCCTGCCCCTCGAAAGGGCCTGTTGGGCTGGGGAAAAGTCACTTGTAAAAAAAAAATGTAAATTGATACTTGTATAGCGCACTACTCACCCGCAAGGGTCTCAAGGCGCTTGTACGAATACCGCTGTGGAACCCATCCTCGCTTTCCCTGTGAGGCGTCCACTCCTGGGCACCCCCAAGGTGGAGACCAGGCATCCTTAGCGTTGTGGGGGCCGTTGTGGAGATTAAGCAAGCTATTGCCCAGAGTTGCAGAGTGGGACTCCATGATTGGAATAGGCACCGAGGCGAGAATTATCAGGTCCATGGAATTTTGAGCCCAAGACCCGCCGACGCGGGGAATTGAACCCTGGTCCCGGGCTAGACCTGTCCATCAGGGTCTGGCCCGGGACCAGGGAGGGCCCTACATCTGACATGGCTACAGCAGATTCCGTCATTCGCCAGCCCACCACCTCTGAAAGGCCAGTAGGGCTGGGGTGGTTGAGTAATTCTAGAACAAACATACCCTAAATCCTGTATCCAGGACCACTGGAATTATGCGGCAGCGTAGGAGCAAATTGGCGGCAGGATTGACTAAATTATGTGGCAAAGAAAGGCGCATTATGCCGCATATTTTGTGATGGCATAACTTCATTATGTACTTAATCTTACACTACTTAACACTCTCTGGCCATAGATTGCACTTCATGAGTACCTGTTTAACTCTCAAGTATAGCAACGAGCGACTGAAGTGTGACACACCTCCCACTGCAGACTGCACGCAACAAGCGCTGTTGGTTTTTAGGATCTTTTGACCCGTATGTGCTTGAAACAAAATTCGTTTTTGTTAGTCTCTGCAGATTATGCAGCAGATGATGGATTGTGTGGTATATGCGGCAAAATAAATTATGCTAAATTGCCGAAGACGCACAATCATATCATTCCAGTGACCCCGACTGAAAACAAGAAGAAACACCAGAGAGAAGCTGGAGGCGTCCAGCACAGTGTACATATGCCACATACACACAGACCCCAGCTACATGCAACAAGCACAGTGTACATATGCCACATAAGACAATACATGCATGCAGCACAGTGTACATATGCCACATATAGACAGACCCTACATGCATGCAGCACAGTGTACATATGCCACATATAGACAGACCCTACATGCATGCAGCACAGTGTACATATGCCACATATAGACAGACCCTACATGCATGCAGCACAGTGTACATATGCCACATATAGACAGACCCTACATGCATCCAGCACAGTGTACATACGCCACATACAGACAGACCACAGCTATATGCATCCAGCACAGTGTACATATGCCACATACAGACAGACCCCAGCTACATGCATCCAGCACAGTGTACATATGACACATACAGACAGACCCCAGCTACATGCATGCAGCACAGTGTACATATACCGAACACAGACAGAGCCCGCATGCATGCAGCACAGTGTACATATACCGCACACAGACAGAGCCTGCATGCATGCAGCACAGTGTACATATGCCACATATAGACAAACCCTACATGCATCCAGCGCAGTGTATATATGCCACATATAGACAGACCCCAGCTACATGCATGCAGCACAGTGTACATATGCCACATACAGACAGACCCCAGCTACATGCATGCAGCACAGTGTACATATGCCACATACAGACAGACCCCAGCTACATGCATGCAGCACAGTGTACATATACCGAACACAGACAGAGCCCGCATGCATGCAGCACAGTGTACATATACCGCACACAGACAGAGCCTGCATGCATGCAGCACAGTGTACATATGCCACATATAGACAAACCCTACATGCATCCAGCGCAGTGTATATATGCCACATATAGACAGACCCCAGCTACATGCATGCAGCACAGTGTACATATGCCACATACAGACAGACCCCAGCTACATGCATGCAGCACAGTGTACATATGCCACATACAGACAGACCCCAGCTACATGCATCCAGCACAGTGTACATATGCCACATACAGACAGACCCCAGCTACATGCATGCAGCACAGTGTACATATACCGAACACAGACAGAGCCCGCATGCATGCAGCACAGTGTACATATACCGCACACAGACAGAGCCTGCATGCATCCAGCACAGTGTACATATGGCACATACAGACAGACCCCAGCTACATGCATGCAGCATAGTGTACATATACCGCACACAGACAGAGCCCGCATGCATCCAGCACAGTGTACATATGCCACATACAGACAGACCCCAGCTACATGCATGCAGCACAGTGTACATATACCGAACACAGACAGAGCCCGCATGCATGCAGCACAGTGTACATATACCACACACAGACAGAGCCTGCATGCATGCAGCACAGTGTACATATGCCACATATAGACAAACCCTACATGCATCCAGCGCAGTGTATATATGCCACATATAGACAGACCCCAGCTACATGCATGCAGCACAGTGTACATATGCCACATACAGACAGACCCCAGCTACATGCATGCAGCACAGTGTACATATGCCACATACAGACAGACCCCAGCTACATGCATCCAGCACAGTGTACATATGCCACATACAGACAGACCCCAGCTACATGCATGCAGCACAGTGTACATATACCGAACACAGACAGAGCCCGCATGCATGCAGCACAGTGTACATATACCGCACACAGACAGAGCCTGCATGCATCCAGCACAGTGTACATATGGCACATACAGACAGACCCCAGCTACATGCATGCAGCACAGTGTACATATACCGCACACAGACAGAGCCCGCATGCATCCAGCACAGTGTACATATGCCACATACAGACAGACCCCAGCTACATGCATGCAGCACAGTGTACATATACCGAACACAGACAGAGCCCGCATGCATGCAGCACAGTGTACATATACCACACACAGACAGAGCCTGCATGCATGCAGCACAGTGTACATATGCCACATATAGACAAACCCTACATGCATCCAGCGCAGTGTATATATGCCACATATAGACAGACCCCAGCTACATGCATGCAGCACAGTGTACATATGCCACATACAGACAGACCCCAGCTACATGCATGCAGCACAGTGTACATATACCGCACACAGACAGAGCCTGCATGCATGCAGCACAGTGTACATATGTCACATATAGACAGACCCCAGCTACATGCATCCAGCACAGTGTACATATACCGAACAAGGACAGAGCCCGCATGCTACAGCACAGTGTACAAATACCTCATATAGACTGAACCTGGAGGACCCCTACTTCAGTGGCGAGTTTGGTGCAGGTATTTCACTGCTTACTTTGAACCTATCGACAGGGCAAAGTTCAAACCGGATCACCAAAGAAGCCTTTTATATTATGAACCAAGCATGGAGGGCCAACATGTTTATGGTCATTGACCAGACTTGCACCAGATGATTATGAGGATGCATCAGACAAGTATCAAATTGCTTTCAAGCAATTAGTAAGGTATTTTGAAGGCAAGGTTAATTAGGTAGCAAGATAGACATAACCCTTTGACCAGAGTGCAGAGTTCCAATGAATCTATTGATACCCATGTACAGCATTGAGAGGCTTAGCTTCTAAAAGCAAAATCAGAACTTTATTTCATAAACAATTAGATATCACACAGTCTCTAAATATAATTTTAAATAAATGCAACAAGAACTTTTGGCTTACAAAAATTCCAGTTTGGATGAAGCTTTTGACTATTGAGTGTTCTCAGGAAGATTCACAACAACTAGGGTCACATTTTAGTCAAACTGCCAAAGTTAATAGTTATAGCAAATTCCTGCTAATCACATCAGTAAAGGAAGATGTTTCTTTTTTGCCGGTTCTAAAAGTATTTGCTTTAGGTGTGGGTCAACTACTCATGCTTCTAATTTTAGAAAATTGCCTAGCGACTAACCAAGGCTGTTGTAAAGCTGGCATGATAAGTCACTTTAGTAAAGTATGCAGAGGTGGTAAGAGCTATAGTGTCAGATCTGTCCAAGATCAAAGTGTTTCTGATGAACTGAGTCTTGTTGAAATCAAAGTAGCAGAGCTTCTTTTATCATTGAAGATCTAGTAATCAATAGTGTTGAATACAAGGTCAAGGTGTAAAGTGACCTGTGTAGTCATATTTCCATTAACGGATAGACATTCCCTTGTTGCTAGATTCTGGTGCCAGGATAACCATGAGAGCCATGGATAGATGTACAGAAAAATGATCCCACAAAGTACTTTTAGCTCTTGATGTTATCACCACAGCTTCAGGGGGCGATAGTCTGGGATATTTTTGGGTATGCATAGTTTTCAAGACAGGAAAATCAATGGTAAGGTGCATGAAGCTCAGGAGGGCATTGATGTTTGGGGATGGTGATATCAGTGGGCTTTGGCATGATTATTCGACCTGGTATCAAAAGTCCTGTAACTCTGGAGGGACAAGCAAGTGGGGAACAATCTTACACGTCTGCTTTAATACATGTGTGGATAATTAATGGGCATCTATGTTTATAGGAATATTCAAGTAAGGTATCGGTTGATCAACGTTTTTACTCATGAGTTAAAGTTAAAGGGAGGGAGTGTCCCTATTAAGCATAAGGTATGTACTGTGCCTTTGAGAGTTAGAGAGGAAATTACACTTACTTTCAAAGCAATGTTGGGAGACGGTGTAATTGAAGCAGAAGGGGATGCCACGCAATGGCTTCCACCAGTGGTTTTTACAAAGAAGAAATGGAGAATTGCACTTGTTTGTTCATTTGAGAGGTTTAAATAGCAATATTTGGGTTGAAAGTTTTCCTCTTCCTCTCACTGATGGTTTAATAACATCTGTTGGCCAATCCAGGTATTTCACATGACTTGATTTGCGGGCAGCGTACCATCAGGAGGAATTGGACAAAAGTTCCTGTCATCTCACTCCTTTTGTTACGTCGGACGGCACTTTTCAGTTTTATCGGATACCATTCGGTTTGGCTTCAGCTGATTCTGTGTTTCAAAACGTCATGACCAGATTGTTGAAATATATACACAATGTAGTAGTGTTCCAAGATGATATCTTGATTTTTGTAGACTTTGAAAAACCATGATGCTATTTCAAACAAAGTTCTCACTGTATTATCACCGAATGTGTTCACACTGAGGAAGGACAAATGCATTTTTGCTGCCAAAGAGTTGGAGTATCTGCGGCAAATGTTTGCTAAATGTGTCAAACCTAAACCTAGCGGGGTGGACACTGACAGCATTGTTAAAGTTCCACATACTTCATATTGTGAAATGCTTTGTCCTATTTAGGAATGTGGGAATTGTTTTCCAAATTTATGAAAAATTATCCTAGTCTGACTGAATGCCTTAGAAATTTGCTGAAACATAGTACTGATTTTGTAGGGTTTCAGGTTTGCAAGGAGAATTTTGATCTGATCAGACAAGCTATTTTTCTACCCCTGTTCTTCAAGCGTAGGATGAAAATTGAAAGACGTTCCTCAGTGTGGATGCCAGTGGATATGGGATGGAAGCAGTTTTGTCTCAGTGGGACAGTTCTAAAGAGGTGACAGTAGGATTTGCTTCTAGACAGTTGAGGGATGTAGAAACTAGGCACTCTGTAATTGAAAAGGAGATGCTTGTGTGTGCATGGGGTATGGAAAAATGTAATACCCTATCTTTGGGGTAGACCATTTTGTTTGTGCACTGACCCCCAGATTATGGTACATATTTTGTCAGGTAATAAGATCAAGAAAGCCACTACTAATTTGTCTAGACTTTCTACAAGGCTGTTCTTGTACAATTTTGAAGAATCATATATTGCAGGTGGAAAGAATGTGAATCCAGACTGTTTTGTCTAGGTTATGTTATGTTATGATATATGTGCTTCTATAGTGCTAAGCTGAACCAGCAAAGGGGCGTCCCGGCGCTTTCACTCACACAGACCAATCCCGGGAGAAAAAGCAGGGGACTTAAATACAGGTCGATAACAGAACTAGGTTACCCATTGAGGAACATGATGATATGGTTCAAGAGGAAGTTGAGGATTGGATTATTGCCGAGGTGGAGGAGGGCATTGTTTGTGCAGATATGCAGGACTGGTGCAAGAAGTTGAATCTGGATGAAGTTTTGAAAGAAGTGATGTCTTTGGTGGTTGGTGGATGGCCAAAGGCAAAGGTGCTAAAAGTCAATCTTAAATTATTTTGAAAAATAGTAGATGAACTGTGTTTGGAGAATCGTTGGTTGGTGAGGAGGGATAAACTCATCCCCCCACAATGTTTTAGGCAACGCAATTTTGAAATGGCACATTCAGGTCATTTGGGCATGAGTGCTGCTAAGCGAAGGATATAGAATACTTTCTGGTGCCCAAGCATGGATGGAGGTGTTGAAGAATTGGTGAGAAATTGTGTACAGTGTGCTGGAAGAGACAAACATCTTGAACTGCTTCACCAGTGCCAGCCAGCTTTAGTCCCTTGTCTTGACCAGATGTGGATGAAGTTTGCACTAGATTTCTTAGGATCTTTTCAAGTACTGTCTAGATGTCTGAAATATTTTGCCTTGATTGACCATCTGTGACGTTGGGTGGAAGTGAGGGGAGTGTCTGAACCTACTAGTGATAGTTTTACTTGTTTTTTCATCTTTCTGTCTCTTTGAAGGAAGGCGTACCAAGAGAAACTTAAACAGATAATGGTGCCCAATTCACTGTGTTGGCCATGGCTGATTTTCTTGACAAATGCGGCATTAAAAATCTTCGTACTCCTTCATATTGTCTGCAATTCAATGGTAAAGTGGAAAGATTTAACCAAGTCTCGGTGGAAAGTATTCAGAGTGTGCTCAGATTCGGAAAGGATGTGCTGAGGCTATCAGAAACACATTACGAATATCTTTCCACACCGCATTTGGTCACACCAGTGGTTCCGGTTGACTTGATGAGGGGGAGACGCGTGGTTTTGTGCCTTTTTCGATGGGTGATGTCAGGAAGAATGCGGTTGGTGTTCAGAACTCCAGTTTCTGTGTCAAACACAATAGTGATGAATCGCAGACTGCACGTATGAGTCAAGAGGTATTGGCTAGCACGGCAAGTATTGCAAACAAGGATTCATTTATTGACAACCTGAATGACGCTGAACACGCTTGTTGTTGCAGAAGTGAAAAAATAAGGAAGGGTCCTCTTAGGTCATTATGTTAGAGTGAGATGTAGAATTTACTTAAGCTTTTATTATGTGAGTTTTCCCTTTTTTTGTTTGTTTGTGAATATAGTCTTCTTTGTTTTATGGCATATTGTCTCAGTTTTGTGTGAAGGGGAGATGGTGGGATCTTACATTTCTTCTTTACTTTTTGTATAAGATGTGTTGGTAGTCAATGTTATAATTATTGGAATGTCTTTCGATTGGTCGTGTAAATGTTCTGTAATGGAATGTAGATTGTTGTGCTTGAAACAATATTCAGTTGAGAGGTGGCTCCTGGGTGTTTTAGCAGCATCTGTACTTAACTGGTGTTTACCAATAAATACTTTATGCTCAACTGCCAATGCTTGTGTCGACTTCGCACAGACCCAGTGTTCAAACTCACCCATTAGCGCTGACTGGTCATATGAGGCTTATGGCATATGGGACATTTTGGGAGCTGGCAAATGTCAGACCTTTCCCACCCCAAGAGGCTTCTTCATTCATTCTACAAGAGTGATCCGGTAATACTCACAAACAACACTCTTCAGCTTGGACCAGATGGGTACTCTTGCGAATGTAAGATGGTGCCTTGCCGTGGAGGCTGAGCTGCCATTGGTTGTACATGTTTTGGTGGAAGTAGCTGCTGAATTACTTGCATTGGGGTCACTAGATCATTTTAGGTCTGCCGCATCAGCGGGACATTGCCAGGTGGATGGAAAACCAACAGGAGACCTTTCTTTGGTGTGTAAGCTTTTGAGGGATATCGAGCTGTATAATCCACTGTTACCCAAATACACAGTATTTCATATGTCCGTTGTTTTACAATTTTCGGAGATTGGGCCAGATAATTTGGGTTTGTCTCGAGGAAACAGTTGTCAGCTAAGTTACCAGTGTTTTTATGCATGGGGTCTCGCAGGAGAGTGTCAGACATGCGAGCAGTGGATATTGCAGGTAGAGTATTTTCTCAACAAGGAGTAACATTTCATATATCTTGACATACAAAATCAAATTTTACATCTGTTGGTATTTTGCATTTCCACATAATCAGAAGTTATGTGTGGTACGTTGTTTGAAGGAGGATGAGGATGCTACCGGGCAACGCTATCCATATGGATGTACTGGTTGCTAAGATGCACCTGGGATTGATACCACTGTGTCTGGGTTCCATTCACCTCAAGGGCGGTGGCATCCAAGAGTTTACTGTAGGTTCTAGACTAAAAAATATTATGAGGGCTGCAGACAGGTCTTTGGGGTCACCATTTAAGACTTTCTATTATAAACCTATTATTTATTGATGCTGCTTCAGTGGCTTTTGAAGTTTTAAACATGCATAATCGCAGTCTCCAGTCCTGATGTAGAAAAAGATTTTCTAGATATCGCATCAAGAATTTTCAATTCTATTAAGGGCACAGAGGCACGGATTATCCCACCTGGTTGTTTGATTATTAAATTTTGTTTGATTAGATCATTAATGTATTAATGACTTTGTGTATTTTCGCGTGTATGGAAGTAACAAGGACCCCCTGACGTTTTGTAAGTTCTAGGACAGGGTAAAGCACAATGTAAATATCTTCCTAGACAACTAATAAAACAATAAACAAATGCAAAATATGTGTCTCAAAACTCATATAGGAAATGCCAAAAAACTATAATCAATAGGGTAAAACAGTTTGTAAAAAGTTATGTAAATATTTTATTCATTGCTTCATACATTTAAAAAAATACAGTGCAATATATAATGCATAGTATTAACTAATAAACATAAAAATGTGTATTTTCGCTACAGACATGTTGTTGATTTTAAGTATTTGAATGCCCTCCTTTAATATGTTTAATTAGTTTGGTCTCATTGATGCAAGGATTGCGGTTTAATCTTCTACTTTCAGGTGGCGAGCAGAAGCAAGAGTGAGCGAGTGCAGTGGATGACATATTTCCAGCTCTTGTTTGGTGGCTGAAGAAGAACATAACATGCGTCACAGCTCTTAAACCCTTCGGTGCTGATGACGGCCCACAGCCGTCATGCGTCACACCTCTTAATGGAAGTATTCCAGTGGTTGAATCTGAAGCTTAAGAATGTTTCGATCTGGTTCAAGTTGTTCGTTGGAGGTATCTAGGGTTCGTTTTCTTTTACAGATATATAGCAAAAAGTTACTCAAATAAAAAGGGCGAGAAAATGGCATTGACTGTCTTTGTTGGAATGACCAGTATGTGATTGGTGGATCATGTGATGAAACACTGTCATAAGACTCATGGGAAATAAAGTCTATGGTTGAAATGGGTTTTGATTGGCTGGTGCAAAATGTAAGTAAGGAAAGAAAAGCATATATATATATATATATATATATATATATATATATATATATATATATATATATATTCTGATTAACCTAACTTCACAAGATGCCAACTCTTGGGAAGACATAAAAGGCAAATGTATAAAAGTAAATGAATAAATTATATTCAATTTCTGCATTAACTTACAAAGAAGGGGAGGAAATGTTAAGCAGTTGAAAATAAAATCTGTACATGTTTGCCTGAAGCACATTCAGAGTCTCTCGCCTGCATCAGGAGGGCTCGCCCGCGTCTGCCGCAGCTCTTCGCCCCCAAACACACCTGCGCATCCTGCCTCAGGATCGGAGGCTCCCATTATGCTGAACTGTCTTTATCGTTTTTTATCACAGCAGCCTTACAAAACAAATTACAATATCCAGCGGGGAGGTGTGAATAAGTACACACACATGATGCACACATATGATCAATAAGCATTTAAAATGCTCCTTCCTGGCCCCTCCTCTTTCCTTCCTGCTCGCAGCCGCTGGGCTCAGCACCTTTACTCTTGCACAGATTAGTTGTTGTGGAAATATCATTGAAGGCGCTTTGATGTGATGACAATAACACCTTTCCCTCTCAGGAGGCGCTGTGCGCCGGTGATCCCGATATTGGGGCGTCTCTTCAAAGACACTGGATGAAAGGTGACCGCTGGGCAGCGCCAGAGGGTCGGCCGCGCGCAGGCCCTCGCCTCGGCTTCCTCCTCGGTCCGCATTCCTCTCGAAGGGTCATCTTCCGTTCCGTGGCAGGAGGACACGCGAGTCAAGTGTGTCACCCTACAACGCAGGGCGGAGCCACCGAGCACGCTTATTACTGGAAGATCCTGACTGCTTTCCACCCCGCCACATCCATTCTGAGGCGCACTGCCACCCTCTGAGGCGCACTGCCACCCTCTGAGGCACACTGCCCCCCTCTGAGGCACACTGCCCCCCTCTGAGGCACACTGCCTGAGGCACACTGCCCCCCTCTGAGGCACGCTGCCACCCTCTGAGGCACACTGCCACCCTCTGAGGCACACTGCCACCCTCTGAGGCACACTGCCTGAGGCACACTGCCCCCCTCTGAGGCACGCTGCCACCCTCTGAGGCACACTGCCACCCTCTGAGGCACACTGCCTGAGGCACACTGCCCCCCTCTGAGGCACGCTGCCACCCTCTGAGGCACACTGCCACCCTCTGAGGTGCACTGCCACCCTCTGAGGCACACTGCCTGAGGCACACTGCCCCCCTCTGAGGCACGCTGCCACCCTCTGAGGCACACTGCCACCCTCTGAGGTGCACTGCCACCCTCTGAGGTGCACTGCCACTGAGGCTAACTGCCACCTTCTGAGGCATCCTGGCACCTTCTGAGGCGCTCTGCCGCCTTCTGAGGTGCACTGCCACTGAGGCGCACTGCCACTGAAGCGCACTGCCACCTTCTGAGGTGCACTGCCACCTTCCGAGGCGCACTGCCACCTTCTGAAGTGCGCTGCTACCTTCTGAGGCGCGTTGCCATTTTCTGAGGTGTGCTTCCACTTCTGAGGAGCACTGCCACCTTCTGAGGCGCACTGCAACCTTCTGAGGCGCACTAGCACGTTCTGAGGTGTACTGGCACCTTCTGAAGCGCGCTACCACCTTCTGAGGTGCACTGCTACCTTCTGAGGCATGCACACACAGCCATCTTCTGAGGCGCGCTGCCACCTTCTGAGGCAAGCAGCCACCTTCTGAGGCGCGCTGCCACCTTCTGAGGTGCGCTGCCACCTTCTGAGGCACGCACACGCAGCCACCTTCTGAGGCGCGCTGCCACCTTCTGAGGCAAGCAGCCACCTTCTGAGGCGCGCTGCCACCTTCTGAGGCACGCAGCCACCTTCTAAGGCACCCAGCCACCTTCTGAGGCACACTGTCACCTTCTGAGGTGCGCTACCACCTTCTGAGGCGCGCTGCCACCTTCTGAGGCAAGCAGCCACCTTCTGAGGCGCGCTGCCACGTTCTGAGGCACGCAGCTACCTTCTAAGGCACCCAGCCACCTTCTGAGGCACACTGTCACCTTCTGAGGTGCGCTACCACCTTCTGAGGCGCGCAGCCACCTTCTGAGGCACACTGTCACCTTCTGAGGTGCGCTACCACCTTCTAAGGCACCCAGCCACCTTCTGAGGCACACTGTCACCTTCTGAGGTGCGCTACCACCTTCTGAGGCGCTCAGCCACCTTCTAAGGCACACTGCCACCTTCTGAGGTGCGCTACCACCTTCTGAGACGTACAGCCACCTTCTGAGGCACACAGTCACCTTCTGAGGCACGCAGACACCATCTGAGGCGCGCAGCCACCTTCTGAGGCGCACTGTAACCTTCTGAGGTGCGCTGCCACCTTCTGAGGCACACAGCCACCTTCTGAGGCACACTGCCACCCCCTGAGGGGCACTGAGGCGTGCTGCCACCTTCTGAAGCGCGTGCCACCTTGAGAAGCACAGGTAGTGCCTGGAGGAGGCTTATGTACCAAACGAACCAGTGTATTTTAAACGTACTTTTAAACCAGTTTATGTTGCTCAATTTTGTTTTTTAGGTCGAGGACCTAAAGGCTGCGCTTGCGCAGTCTGGGGTCGGAGATTTAATGTCCCTTAGTAGCGCTTTGGAACCCGCCTCCCTGCCCTGTCTCTCCTCCATTGGCTGGCTTCCTAAACGGAGGCCAGCCATTGGAGGAGAGATGCGTCACTCCGATTTAGCCCCGTCTTTTTCGGATTTGGGGGCGTAAGTTTTGCTGTTCTTTAGACAGTGACGTTGTCTGTCACTCAAAACAGCAAAACCACGCCCCGGAATCCGAAAAAATCGGATGCTGGCGGGCGCCATTTTTTCTAGTCTGCGGTGAGGTGAGGATCGATCGTCTTATGCCGCAGGACCCTGCTGCCGCCTCTTCTACCCAGTCGCTCCCACCCTCCTGTCCCCTGGGCGGCCGGAGATCACTGCTGCCGCCGGCTCCGTTTGATGGTAAAGCACATGATTTTTGATCTCACGGGTCTGTCTCTTATTTTCTGTCCCTGTCTGTTAAGCTTTCGCGGACTACACTGCATGCCTCGCGCACCTCTCAGCCCTGCAAAATGGTAATGCTGCCAAATCCGCTATAGGCTGCAACAAACACCGCACCCTCCCCTCCTAGCTTTCCAACACATTTCAAATGTATTATCTGGCCGTTATTTGGAAGCTGAACACATCAAGGCTATGAGTCCAATTGCGCAAATCTACCCTCAGATTGCACTGTTTACACCAATTGGGTGTAAGAACATCGTCTGCCCGGATCTACAAGAGGCCCCGTCATGCCGCAGGACCCTGCCGCCGCCTCTTCTACCCAGTCCCCCACCCTCCTGTACCCTGGGCGTCCGGAGATCACTGCTGCCGCCGGCTCCGTTTGAAGGTAAAGCACATGATTTTTGATCTCACGGGTCTGTCTCTTATTTTCTGCCCCGGTCTGTTACTACACTGCATGTCTCGCGCACCTCTCAGCCCTGTGTGCTTCGTCCGAAACCATGAACCATTTAATTCCCGCAGTAATTCATCAGTGGGCGTATTACCACCAGAACAAACTACTGCTTTGGATGTACTCTTAACTGCTATTTGGTTGTCCGTGACAGCAAAATTCCTTAGCTCTTCTTTTGTAGACTCTCTTCCTAGATGACTGCATGGAGTGAGCCTATTTTTGTCTCCCGTAAATAAGGTTTCCAATATCAGCAGAGCGTGCTTCAGATTGTCGCTCGTGCACTAGACTATTTGTCGGCGTGTTTTCATGATTTGGTTTCGGTAGCTTTTGTTGACTGTAACCAAGGGGATCTTCCTTGGTCTGGAAAAGCAAGTCACAAATGTTTAGCGGGGGCAAAGGAGTGGCTGTTTGCCATGTACATCGTGTGTTAGAGCACACATTTCTATTTCTTCTGTGATTACGCAAGAAAGGCAGTCGGTCTGCTCAAAGGGATGTGACATTTTTTTATGCCTGCTTTTACTTATGCACTTTGATACGATCGCCTGCTTGAGATGGTCGATTTTACATTTACTTTACCCCTAATTTATTTTTAATTATCACAATTTTACTACATGATTGTGTTAAATCTAATTCTAATTCATGCAGCTTCCATTAAAGCCAGGTGTTAGAGAAAAGACCATAAAATGGTGGTTCAAGCAACAAGCTTCAAAGGTAATCATTGCGTCAGTGTACCCGACCTACTATCTTTTCCTACCAGGTGAAGAACGTCTACTCTTTCTTTACGTGTCTTAATACCAACAAGTAAAAGAAGAGTAAGATGTAGAGAAAATGGTACACACAAGTCAGTTGTGCATTGACCATATTATATGTATGTCTGTTATTGCTAATTTGTGTGATGCTTTTTATATTAATACATTTTTTATTCTTAAAACCATTTTAAACGTGCTTATTTTGTATTTACATTGTGTATAGTATTTTATATAGTATAGCTGCTAATTTATTTATTATCTAGTAATTATGTTTGTATGTATTTGTGTTTGATGTTTTTGACGAAAGTGCTGTAACGCGTTTATTACGGGGAGTACCTTATTTGAATACGTGCGGGCGGGGCACGTTTTTCACGGAAACGTCAGTTGGCGATATCTTCAGGCAAGTACTGCAAGTAAGAACACATTTTCTGTGATGTTAATGTAATATTTTTGGTTCTAAGTGTGTAGCTGTGCGTGTGTGTAGCTCAGTGTATGTGTAGCTCAATAAGTGCATAGTTGCCTCTATGTGTGTGTATAGATGGCTCAGTATCTTTATGTGGCTGGCTCACTATGTGTGTTAGGTGACTCTATGTCTGTGGCTAGCTCTGTATGTGTAAGTCAGTGGCTATGTATGTGGATGTCTGTAGCTCTGTATATTTGTGTGCATAGCTCTCTATGTGTGTCTAGCTGACTCTGTATGTGTGGCTCTGTATGTATGTCTTCGTGATACACTTTGTATGTGTGTGGCTCTGTATGGGTGGGTCTGTATGTTTGTGGGGTTGGTTCGCTCTCTCACTGCGTCACTCTCTCTCTCCCTAACTCTCTCTCTCACTACCGCACTCTCTCTCTCACTAACTCACTATCTCTCATACTACTACACTATCTCTCACTAACTCACTCTCTCTCTATCTCAATCTCTACCACACTACTCAACTCTCTCTTTCTCACAGCATCACAATATCAGTACCACAGTAAATATCTCTCTCTCTAACACACTACTTCACAACTTCACTCTCTCTCTCTATCTCAGTACCTCACTCTCTCTACATCACTACCTCACTCTATCTATTTCTATCTCACTCTCACTACCTCACTATATCACGACACACTCTCTCAAAACTTCACTACATCACTCTCTCTCTAACTCACTACTTCACTCTCTCTCTATCTCACTACCTCACACTCTCTCTATATCACTTCCTCACTCTATCTATTTCTATCTCACTATCTCTCTCTCACTACCTCACTATATCACGACACACTCTCTCTAAAGTTCACTACATCACTCTCTCACTACCTCACAACTTCACTCTCTCTCTAACTCACTACCTCACTCTCTCTCTATCTCACTACCTCACTCTCTCTCTCTCAAATACACTAACTCACTTTCACTCTCTTATTCACTACCTCACTCTCTCTCTAGCTCACTACTTCACAACATCACTCTCTGTTTCTATCTCAATACATCACGACAACTCTCACCCTCACTACCTCATTATTTCACCACCTCACTCTCTCTATCTCTCACTACCTCACTCTCTATCTACTTCACTCTCTCACAAAAAAACTCTCACTACATCACTACTCAAAATATATCTATAACACTATCTCACTCTCTCTCTCCCTAACTCTCTCCCTAACATCACTCTATCTATTTCGATATCACTCTCACTACCTCACTATAACACAACTCACTCCCTCAAAAGATCACTACATCACTCTCTCGCTAACTCACTCTCTATCTCACTACCTCACAACTTCACTCTCTCTCTCCAGCTCACTACATCACTCTCTATCTCACTAACTCACTCTCTCTCTTTCTATCTCACTAAGTCACTTTCACTCTCTGTTTCACTACCTCAATCTTTCTCTATCTCACTGCGTCACAACATCACTCACTGTTTCTATCTCACTACCTCACAAAATCCCTCTCCCTCACTAACTCACTCTTTCACTACCTCACTCTCTCTGTCTCTCACTACCTCACTCTCTATCTACCTCACTCTCTCTCACTACATAACTCTCTATACATCACTACTCCCCTCTATCTATATCACTACCTCACTATCTCACAACTTCTCTCTCTAAAAACATCACTACCTCACTATGTCACTACCTCACTCTCTATCTCACAACATCACAACTACACTCTCTCTCTCTCTCTCTCTAACTCACTACATCACTCACTCTCTATCTCTCTCCCTCACTCTTTCTATCTCACTAACTCACTTTCACTGTCTCTTTCACTACCTCTCTCTCTATCTCACTACATCACAACATCACTCTCTGCTTACATCTGACTACCTCACAACATCCCTCTCCCTCACTACATCACTGTTTCAATACCTCACTCACTCTATCTCACTACCTCACTCTCTCTCACTACCTCACTCTCTCTCACTACCTCACTCTCTCTCTATATCTCACTACCTCGCTCTCTCTCTGCTAATGCAATAGGTATCATATATGCAAAATATTACACTAATGCCAACAGAAATGACAATGCCATTTATTTAGGGACAAAAAAAAGCAATACCAATAGCTCTACCTATAATATTGCAGAGACCATTGCATTGTAAATGCTTGTTAACTTTTTGGGGGCATTATCGGCTAAACTCATCTACCTGCTGTACGCCGACCTCCTCTCCCTGGTCCACCGCAGCTACAGAGTGCTGGTTGAGTGGAGGAAGTACGGGTAGACGGTTACGGCCTCCTCGGAACACTCACTTCTGGTGAGACACCTTACGCCGCCATTTTTAGACGAGCTCTGGTTGCTCACTGACTCGCCCACCACAGCTTTAAAACCAGCTGATGGTGCCGACGAGTGCATCGTACACACTCAGCGGGCGCTGGCGGCGCGCCAAAGGCAAGCCCCTCTGAGCCCGTCCGTACCTGTCCGGGACCAGGGGCCAGAACCCCTGGTCCCCCGCTGACTTACACGGCAGAAGAGTTACAGACCTTTGCCACTAGTAAGTGCACCCTAGATGTTAATGCTTTGCTCAAGCTGCAGGTACTGAGGTACAACAGCACTGAGGTTATTTCTAGGCCATCACACTTATTGGCCCAGGAAAATGCTTATCCTCCTACAGCACTAGGCTTGAAGGTAGCAGTTTTAAACACACACTCTTTACAAAAGCACCATTTTGAGGTTTTCTCCTTGATGCAAGATGGCGATAGAGACATTTTGGCACTTAGGGAAACTTGGTTGGGGGACATGTCAACCCCAGACATTATCTCAGCACTCCCAACAGATTTTGATGCCCTCTGGGGAAATAGCAAAAACAACAAGTGATGGACTGAATGTGGATCAATGTCACACACTCCCCCAGTCAAAAGATCTGGGCCCAAATCCATCGTTTTTTTGCACTCCACACCACCCTGGGTTAGACAATGGCGATATGCAAATCAGCTCTGACCCTGTTGCCCCATGGGAACAGTCCAGTCCGAACTACAAAAAGCCATGTCCTTCCCAGAACGGAATCAAGCATCCGAGGACCGGACCGGTTTCGAGGTAACACCTCTCATCAGCCCGGCTAGCTTGACTCCAAGTGGTGTGGAGTGCCTGGGACCCACGTCTGGGCATCCCCAGCGCACTTAGGGCGGCAATTGCAAAAACAACAAGTGATGGACTGAATGTGGATCAATGTCACACACTCCCCCAGTCAAAAGATCTGGGCCCAAATCCATCGTTTTTTTGCACTCCACACCACCCTGGGTTAGACAATGGCGATATGCAAATCAGCTCTGACCCTGTTGCCCCATGGGAACAGTCCAGTCCGAACTACAAAAAGCCATGTCCTTCCCAGAACGGAATCAAGCATCCGAGGACCGGACCGGTTTCGAGGTAACACCTCTCATCAGCCCGGCTAGCTTGACTCCAAGTGGTGTGGAGTGCCTGGGACCCACGTCTGGGCATCCCCAGCGCACTTAGGGCGGCAATTGCAAAAACAACAAGTGATGGACTGAATGTGGATCAATGTCACACACTCCCCCAGTCAAAAGATCTGGGCCCAAATCCATCGTTTTTTTGCACTCCACACCACCCTGGGTTAGACAATGGCGATATGCAAATCAGCTCTGACCCTGTTGCCCCATGGGAACAGTCCAGTCCGAACTACAAAAAGCCATGTCCTTCCCAGAACGGAATCAAGCATCCGAGGACCGGACCGGTTTCGAGGTAACACCTCTCATCAGCCCGGCTAGCTTGACTCCAAGTGGTGTGGAGTGCCTGGGACCCACGTCTGGGCATCCCCAGCGCACTTAGGGCGGCAATTGCAAAAACAACAAGTGATGGACTGAATGTGGATCAATGTCACACACTCCCCCAGTCAAAAGATCTGGGCCCAAATCCATCGTTTTTTTGCACTCCACACCACCCTGGGTTAGACAATGGCGATATGCAAATCAGCTCTGACCCTGTTGCCCCATGGGAACAGTCCAGTCCGAACTACAAAAAGCCATGTCCTTCCCAGAACGGAATCAAGCATCCGAGGACCGGACCGGTTTCGAGGTAACACCTCTCATCAGCCCGGCTAGCTTGACTCCAAGTGGTGTGGAGTGCCTGGGACCCACGTCTGGGCATCCCCAGCGCACTTAGGGCGGCAATTGCAAAAACAACAAGTGATGGACTGAATGTGGATCAATGTCACACACTCCCCCAGTCAAAAGATCTGGGCCCAAATCCATCGTTTTTTTGCACTCCACACCACCCTGGGTTAGACAATGGCGATATGCAAATCAGCTCTGACCCTGTTGCCCCATGGGAACAGTCCAGTCCGAACTACAAAAAGCCATGTCCTTCCCAGAACGGAATCAAGCATCCGAGGACCGGACCGGTTTCGAGGTAACACCTCTCATCAGCCCGGCTAGCTTGACTCCAAGTGGTGTGGAGTGCCTGGGACCCACGTCTGGGCATCCCCAGCGCACTTAGGGCGGCAATTGCAAAAACAACAAGTGATGGACTGAATGTGGATCAATGTCACACACTCCCCCAGTCAAAAGATCTGGGCCCAAATCCATCGTTTTTTTGCACTCCACACCACCCTGGGTTAGACAATGGCGATATGCAAATCAGCTCTGACCCTGTTGCCCCATGGGAACAGTCCAGTCCGAACTACAAAAAGCCATGTCCTTCCCAGAACGGAATCAAGCATCCGAGGACCGGACCGGTTTCGAGGTAACACCTCTCATCAGCCCGGCTAGCTTGACTCCAAGTGGTGTGGAGTGCCTGGGACCCACGTCTGGGCATCCCCAGCGCACTTAGGGCGGCAATTGCAAAAACAACAAGTGATGGACTGAATGTGGATCAATGTCACACACTCCCCCAGTCAAAAGATCTGGGCCCAAATCCATCGTTTTTTTGCACTCCACACCACCCTGGGTTAGACAATGGCGATATGCAAATCAGCTCTGACCCTGTTGCCCCATGGGAACAGTCCAGTCCGAACTACAAAAAGTCCGGTCCTCGGATGCTTGATTCCGTTCTGGGAAGGACATGGCTTTTGTAGTTCGGACTGGACTGTTCCCATGGGGCACAGGGTCAGAGCTGATTTGCATATCGCCATTGTCTAACCCGGGTGGTGTGGAGTGCAAAAAAACGATGGATTATGACCCAGATCTTTTGACTGGGTTGAATGTGTGACATTGATCCACATTCGGTCCATCACCTGTTGTTTTTGCAAATACCGCTCTAAGTGTACTGGGGATGCCCAGACGTGGGTCCCAGGCACTCCACACCACTGGAGTCAAGCTAGCCGGGCTGATGAGAGGTGTTACCTCGAAACCGGTCCGGTCCTCGGATGCTTGATTCCGTTCTGGGAAGGACATGGCTTTTGTAGTTCGGACTGGACTGTTCCCATGGGGCACAGGGTCAGAGCTGATTTGCATATCGCCATTGTCTAACCCGGGGTGGTGTGGAGTGCAAAAAAACGATGGATTATGACCCAGATCTTTTGACTGGGTTGAATGTGTGACATTGATCCACATTCGGTCCATCACCTGTTGTTTTTGCAAATACCGCTCTAAGTGTACTGGGGATGCCCAGACGTGGGTCCCAGGCACTCCACACCACTGGAGTCAAGCTAGCCGGGCTGATGAGAGGTGTTACCTCGAAACCGGTCCGGTCCTCGGATGCTTGATTCCGTTCTGGGAAGGACATGGCTTTTGTAGTTCGGACTGGACTGTTCCCATGGGGCACAGGGTCAGAGCTGATTTGCATATCGCCATTGTCTAACCCGGGGTGGTGTGGAGTGCAAAAAAACGATGGATTATGACCCAGAACTTTTGACTGGGTTGAATGTGTGACATTGATCCACATTCGGTCCATCACCTGTTGTTTTTGCAAATACCGCTCTAAGTGTACTGGGGATGCCCAGACGTGGGTCCCAGGCACTCCACACCACTGGAGTCAAGCTAGCCGGGCTGATGAGAGGTGTTACCTCGAAACCGGTCCGGTCCTCGGATGCTTGATTCCGTTCTGGGAAGGACATGGCTTTTGTAGTTCGGACTGGACTGTTCCCATGGGGCACAGGGTCAGAGCTGATTTGCATATCGCCATTGTCTAACCCGGGGTGGTGTGGAGTGCAAAAAAACGATGGATTATGACCCAGATCTTTTGACTGGGTTGAATGTGTGACATTGATCCACATTCGGTCCATCACCTGTTGTTTTTGCAAATACCGCTCTGGGGAAATAGACCAGGGGACTCTAGAGGGGGAGGTGTGGTTATTCTTTTTAAAAAGAGTCTAATGGTTACTAAAATAATGGCAGAAACTGATAATGCAGATTTTCTGGGGGTTAAAATTTCGGTTAAATAATCCTGCATCTTACTTATGGTGGTCTATCTGCCCCCGAGGACCACCCCAGTTTTAATGATCTTTTCTTGGAACTTATCACTGACCTATGCTCCAGATATAAACGTCTTTTAGGAGTTGGTGATTTTAATTATCATTGGGATAAAGCACAGAGAGAGTCATCAGCTGGTCTATTTGAGACCACTATGCTCTCAATGGATGTTCACCAACTGGTCAACAGTCCCACCCATGTAAAGGGCCACACTCTTGTTCTTATTTGGACTTCACAGCCCTGGGCGGATATAATAGATATTCGCCCTTGTGCTTGGTCCGATCATTCGCTACTTAGATGTTGGGTCCCGAGTGATAGCCAATCATTGCAGCCCCCACCCATGTGGAGAAAGGTGAGGATTGGGAAAAATATTGAGGCAGATTGTTTAACAGCTACTCTGCACTCAATTCCGCCCCCTAGGACTAAGATAGCAAATATTGACCAGGAGAGCAAAGCTTTACTGACCCATTTACGACAAGCTAGAGATATAGTGGCACCAGAACTGAAAGAAAACGTCAGAGACAAAGGAAAGGGGGCAGCATGGTTCAATGAACCACTGAGAGGAAAAATAAATATCTCCGCCAAGCTGAGAGGCAGTGGCGGAAAAGCTGTGATCCAGCAGAGCTGAATGCCTAGAAAGCCCTTTTTACCTCATACACATCATCCCTTTTAATGACGGAAGCATTCTCGACGGCAGCGAATAGACAGAAAGAGACTTTCGCAATTTTGAAAGAATTGAGCCAAAAGGCTGAGAAGAAATCTACAGTCGCAGCTCTAGACTGTGATGTCTTCCAGGATTTCTTTCTTCAGAAAGTCAAAGACATCATTTTGGAAATTGCCAATACCCCGACCGACCTCAGTTCCCTCCATCAGACCCAGCCCCCTACCGGCCGTCAACTCACTGATTTCCCTAAAATGGACTCAGTCACCCTATCATTATTAGCGAACCACACTAAATCAGGTTCTCGAGCAGACCCCTGCCCTCCGAGGATCTTTCAAAGGGCCCTGCCAGGGCTGGAGAAGCAGATCCTTGAACTACTAAATAATTCTCTGGATACCGGCTATCTACCGACTGATCTAAAAGAAGCCAGGGTCACCCCCTGATGAAGAAACCAGGCACAGATTCATTGACTTTAAAGCACTTTTGAGACCCATTTCACAGCTCCCTTCCTGGCTAAAGTGTTAGAACGATTCAGAAAAGGGGGTGGTGATGAACAGAGTGCCTGAATTAAGCAGACCACTCTTACCCAGTCCAAAGCTCAGGGCTTGATACATCACCGTTTTTTAGCTCACTGCACCATCCCAGCTCAGAACCTGGCTATATGCAAATTAGTCTGACCCTGGCCCAGTGCATCATGGGAACAGGGCAGACCAAACTACCAAGCCAATTCTTATACTGGGAAGGAAACAAGCTTCATGGGGACCGGTTTCTGGCATTTCAGCCGTCTTCGGCCCGGCTTGCTTGAATCCTGATGGTGCAATGAGCAAGGGACTCACATCTGAGTATACCCTTCCACGCTTAGGGTGGACAAAATGATTCAGAAAAGGGGGTGGTGATGAACAGAGTGTCTGAATTAAACAGACCACTCTTACCCAGTCCAAAGATCAGGGCTTGATCCATCACCGTTTTTTAGCTCACTGCACCATCCCAGCTCAGAACTTGGCTATATGCAAATTAGTCTGTCCATGGCCCAGTGCATCATGGGAACAGGGCAGACCAAACTACCAAGCCAATTCTTATACTGGGAAGGAAACAAGCTTCCGGGGACCGGTTTCTGGCATTTCAGCCGTCTTCGGCCCGGTTTGCTTGAATCCTGATGGTGCAATGAGCAAGGGACTCACATCTGAGTATACCCTTCCACGCTTATGGTGGACAAAATGATTCAGAAAAGGGGGTGGTGATGAACAGAGTGTCTGAATTAAGCAGACCACTCTTACCCAGTCCAAAGATCAGGGCTTGATCCATCACCGTTTTTTAGCTCGCTGCACCATCCCAGCTCAGAACTTGGCTATATGCAAATTAGTCTGACCCTGGCCCAGTGCATCATGGGAACAGGGCAGACCAAACTACCAAGCCAATTCTTATACTGGGAAGGAAACAAGCTTCCGGGGACCGGTTTCTGACATTTCAGCCGTCTTCGGCCCGGCTTGCTTGAATCCTGATGGTGCAAGGAGCAAGGGACTCAAATCTGAGTATACCCTTCCACGCTTATGGTGGACAAAAATGATTCAGAAAAGGTGGTGGTGATGAACAGAGTGTCTGAATTAAGCAGACCACTCTTACCCAGTCCAAAGATCAGGGCTTGATCCATCACCGTTTTTTAGCTCACTGCACCATCCCAGCTCAGAACTTGGCTATATGCAAATTAGTCTGACCCTGGACCAGTGCATCATGGGAACAGGGCAGACCAAACTACCAAGCCAATTCTTATACTGGGAAGGAAACAAGCTTCCGGGGACCGGTTTCTGGCATTTCAGCCGTCTTCGGCCCGGCTTGCTTGAATCCTGATGGTGCAATGAGCAAGGCCCTTCCACGCTTATGGTGGACAAAAATGATTCAGAAAAGGGGGTGGTGATGAACAGAGTGTCTGAATTAAGCAGACCACTCTTACCCAGTCAAAAGATCAGGGCTTGATCCATCACCGTTTTTTAGCTCACTGCACCATCCCAGCTCAGAACTTGGCTATATGCAAATTAGTCTGGCCCTGGCCCAGTGCATCATGGGAACAGGGCAGACCAAACTACGAAGCCAATTCTTATACTGGGAAGGAAACAAGCTTCCTGGGACCGGTTTCTGGCATTTCAGCCGACTTCGGCCTGGCTTGCTTGAATCCTGATGGTGCAATGAGCAAGGGACTCACATCTGAGTATACCCTTCCACGCTTATGGTGGACAAAAATGATTCAGAAAAGGGGGTGGTGATGAACAGAGTGTCTGAATTAAGCAGACCACTCTTACCCAGTCCAAAGATCAGGGCTTGATCCATCACCGTTTTTTTAGCTCACTGCACCATCCCAGCTCAGAACTTGGCTATATGCAAATTAGTCTAGCCCTGGCCCAGTGCATCATGGGAACAGGGCAGACCAAACTACCAAGCCAATTCTTATACTGGGAAGGAAACAAGCTTCCGGGGACCGGTTTCTGGCATTTCAGCCGTCTTCGGCCCGGCTTGCTTGAATCCTGATGGTGCAATGAGCAAGGGACTCACATCTGAGTATACCCTTCCACGCTTATGGTGGACAAAAATGATTCAGAAAAGGGGGTGGTGATGAACAGAGTGTCTGAATTTAGCAGACCACTCTTACCCAGTCCAAAGATCAGGGCTTGATCCATCACCGTTTTTTAGCTCACTGCACCATCCCAGCTCAGAACTTGGCTATAAGCAAATTAGTCTGACCCTGGCCCAGTGCATCATGGAAACAGGGCAGACAAAACTACCAAGCCAATTCTTATACTGGGAAGGAAACAAGCTTCCGGGGACCGGTTTCTGACATTTCAGCCGTCTTCGGCCCGGCTTGCTTGAATCCTGATGGTGCAAGGAGCAAGGGATTCACATCTGAGTATACCCTTCCACGCTTATGGAGGACAAAAATGATTCAGAAAAGGGGGTGGTGATGAACAGAGTGTCTGAATTAAGCAGACCACTCTTACCTAGTCCAAAGATCAGGGCTTGATCCATCACCATTTTTTAGCTCACTGCACCATCCCAGCTCAGAACTTGGCTATATGCAAAAAAGTCTGACCCTGGCCCAGTGCATCATGGCAACAGGGCAGACCAAACTACCAAGCCAATTCTTATACTGGGAAGGAAACAAGCTTCCGGGGACCGGTTTCTGGCATTTCAGCCGTCTTCGGCCCGGCTTGCTTGAATCCTGATGGTGCAATGAGCAAGGGACTCACATCTGAGTATACCCTTCCACGCTTATGGTGGACAAAAATTATCCAGAAAAGGGGGTGGTGATGAACAGAGTGTCTGCATTAAGCAGACCACTATTACCCAGTCCAAAGATCAGGGCTTGATTCATCACCACCCCCTTTTCTGAATCGTTTTTGGCCACTATAGGTGTGGCAGGGTATTCTCAGACATGAGTCCCTTGCTCACTGCACCATCAGGATTCAAGCAAGCCGGGCCGACGACGGCTGAAATGCCAGAAACCGGTCCCCGGAAGCCTGTCTACTTTCCGGTGAAGAATTGGCTTGGTAGTTTGGTCTGCCCTGTTCCCATGATGCACTGGGCCAGGGACAGACTAATTTGCATATAGCCAGGCTCTGAGCTGGGATGGTGCAGTGAGCTAAATAACGGTGATCGATCAAGCCCTGATCTTTGGACTGGGTAAGAGTGGTCTGCTTAATTCAGACACTCTGTTCATCACCACCCCCTTTTCTGAATCGTTTTTGGCCACTATGGGTGTGGCAGGGTATACTCAGTAATGAGTCCCTTGCTCACTGCACCATCAGGATTCAAGCAAGCCGGGCCGACGATGGCTGAAATGTCAGAAACCGGGTCCCGGAAGCTTGTCTCCTTTCCGGTGAAGAATTGGCTTGGTAGTTTGGTCTGCCCTGTTCCCATGATGCACTGGGCCAGGGACAGACTAATTTGCATATAGCCAGGTTCTGAGCTGGGATGGTGCAGTGAGCTAAATAACGTTGATGGATCAAGCCCTGATCTTTGGACTGGGTAAGAGTGGTCTGCTTAATTCAGACACTCTGTTCATCACCACCCCCTTTTCTGAATCGTTTTTGGCCACTATAGGTGTGGCAGGGTATACTCAGTAATGAGTCCCTTGCTCACTGCACCATCAGGATTCAAGCAAGCCGGGCCGACGATGGCTGAAATGTCAGAAACCGGGTCCCGGAAGCTTGTCTCCTTTCCGGTGAAGAATTGGCTTGGTAGTTTGATCTGCCCTGTTCCCATGATGCACTGGGCCAGGGACAGACTAATTTGCATATAGCCAGGTTCTGAGCTGGGATGGTGCAGTGAGCTAAATAACGTTGATGGATCAAGCCCTGATCTTTGGACTTAGTAAGAGTGGTCTGCTTAATTCAGACACTCTGTTCATCACCACCCCCTTTTCTGAATCGTTTTTGGCCACTATAGGTGTGGCAGGGTATACTCAGACATGAGTCCCTTGCTCACTGCACCATCAGGATTCAAGCAAGCCGGGCCGACGACGGCTGAAATGCCAGAAACCGGTCCCCGGAAGCTTGTCTCCTTTCCGGTGAAGAATTGGCTTGGTAGTTTGGTCTGCCCTGTTCCCATGATGCACTGGGCCAGGGACAGACTAATTTGCATATAGCCAGGTTCTGAGCTGGGATGGTGCAGTGAGCTAAATAACGGTGATGGATCAAGCCCTGATCTTTGGACTGGGTAAGAGTGGTCTGCTTAATTCAGACACTCTGTTCATCACCACTTCTTTTCTGAATCATTTTTGGCCACTATAGGTGTGGCAGGGTATTCTCAGACATGAGTCCCTTGCTCACTGCACCATCAGGATTCAATCAAGTCGGGCCGACGACGGCTGAAATGCCAGAAACCGGTCCCCGGAAGCTTGTCTACTTTCCGGTGAAAAATTGGCCTGGTAGTTTGGTCTGCCCTGTTCCCATGACGCACTGCGCCAGGGACAGACTAATTTGCATATAGCCAGGTTCTGAGCTGGGATGGTGCAGTGAGCTAAATAATGGTGATGGATCAAGCCCTGATCTTTGGACTGGGTAAGAGTGGTCTGCTTAATTCAGACACTCTGTTCATCACCACCCCCTTTTCTGAATCGTTTTTGGCCACTATAGGTGTGGCAGGGTATACTCAGACATGAGTCCCTTCCTCACTGCACCATCAGGATTCAAGCAAGCCGGGCCGACGACGGCTGAAATGCCAGAAACCGGTCCCCGGAAGCTTGTCTCCCTTCAGGGAGAAGAATTGGCTTGGTAGTTTGGTCTGCCCTGTTCCCATGATGCACTGGGCCAGGGACAGACTAATTTGCATATAGCCAGGTTCTGAGCTGGGATGGTGCAGTGAGCTAAATAACGGTGATGGATCAAGCCCTGATTTTTGGACTGGGTAAGAGTGGTATGCTTAATTCAGACACTCTGTTCATCACCACCCCTTTTCTGAATCGTTTTTGGCCACTATAGGTGTGGCAGGGTATACTCAGACATGAGTCCCTTGCTCACTGCACCATCAGGATTCAAGCAAGCCGGGCCGACGACGGCGAAATGCCAGAAACCGGTCCCCGGAAGCTTGTCTCCTTTCCGGTTAAGAATTGGCTTGGTAGTTTGGTCTTCCCTGTTCCCATGATGGTCTGCCCTGTTCCCATGATGCACTGGGCCAGGGACAGACTAATTTGCATATAGCCAGGTTCTGAGCTGGGATGGTGCAGTGAGCTAAATAACGGTGATGGATCAAGCCCTGATCTTTGGACTGGGTAAGAGTGGTCTGCTTAATTTAGACACTCTGTTCATCACCACCCCCTTTTCTGAATCGTTTTTGGCCACTATGGGTGTGGCAGGGTATACTCAGTAATGAGTCCCTTGCTCACTGCACCATCAGGATTCAAGCAAGCCGGGCCGACGATGGCTGAAATGTCAGAAACCGGGTCCCGGAAGCTTGTCTCCTTTCCGGTGAAGAATTGGCTTGGTAGTTTGGTCTGCCCTGTTCCCATGATGCACTGGGCCAGGGACAGACTAATTTGCATATAGCCAGGTTCTGAGCTGGGATGGTGCAGTGAGCTAAATAACGTTATGGATCAAGCCCTGATCTTTGGACTGGGTAAGAGTGGTCTGCTTAATTCAGACACTCTGTTCATCACCACCCCCTTTTCTGAATCGTTTTTGGCCACTATAGGTGTGGCAGGGTATACTCAGTAATGAGTTCCTTGCTCACTGCACCATCAGGATTCAAGCAAGCCGGGCCGACGATGGCTGAAATGTCAGAAACCGGGTCCCGGAAGCTTGTCTCCTTTCCGGTGAAGAATTGGCTTGGTAGTTTGATCTGCCCTGTTCCCATGATGCACTGGGCCAGGGACAGACTAATTTGCATATAGCCAGGTTCTGAGCTGGGATGGTGCAGTGAGCTAAATAACGTTGATGGATCAAGCCCTGATCTTTGGACTGGGTAAGAGTGGTCTGCTTAATTCAGACACTCTGTTCATCACCACCCCCTTTTCTGAATCGTTTTTGGCCACTATAGGTGTGGCAGGGTATACTCAGACATGAGTCCCTTGCTCACTGCACCATCAGGATTCAAGCAAGCCGGGCCGACGACGGCTGAAATGCCAGAAACCGGTCCCCGGAAGCTTGTCTCCTTTCCGGTGAAGAATTGGCTTGGTAGTTTGGTCTGCCCTGTTCCCATGATGCACTGGGCCAGGGACAGACTAATTTGCATATAGCCAGGTTCTGAGCTGGGAAGGTGCAGTGAGCTAAATAACGGTGATGGATCAAGCCCTGATCTTTGGACTGGGTAAGAGTGGTCTGCTTAATTCAGACACTCTGTTCATCACCACTTCTTTTCTGAAACATTTTTGGCCACTATAGGTGTGGCAGGGTATTCTCAGACATGAGTCCCTTGCTCACTGCACCATCAGGATTCAAGCAAGTCGGGCCGACGACGGCTGAAATGCCAGAAACCGGTCCCCGGAAGCTTGTCTACTTTCCGGTGAAAAATTGGCCTGGTAGTTTGGTCTGCCCTGTTCCCATGACGCACTGCGCCAGGGACAGACTAATTTGCATATAGCCAGGTTCTGAGCTGGGATGGTGCAGTGAGCTAAATAATGGTGATGGATCAAGCCCTGATCTTTGGACTGGGTAAGAGTGGTCTGCTTAATTCAGACACTCTGTTCATCACCACCCCCTTTTCTGAATCGTTTTTGGCCACTAAAGGTGTGGCGGGGTATACTCAGACATGAGTCCCTTCCTCACTGCACCATCAGGATTCAAGCAAGCCGGGCCGACGACGGCTGAAATGCCAGAAACCGGTCCCCGGAAGCTTGTCTCCCTTCAGGGAGAAGAATTGGCTTGGTAGTTTGGTCTGCCCTGTTCCCATGATGCACTGGGCCAGGGACAGACTAATTTGCATATAGCCAGGTTCTGAGCTGGGATGGTGCAGTGAGCTAAATAACGGTGATGGATCAAGCCCTGATTTTTGGACTGGGTAAGAGTGGTCTGCTTAATTCAGACACTCTGTTCATCACCACCCCTTTTCTGAATCGTTTTTGGCCACTATAGGTGTGGCAGGGTATACTCAGACATGAGTCCCTTGCTCACTGCACCATCAGGATTCAAGCAAGCCGGGCCGACGACGGCTGAAATGCCAGAAACCGGTCCCCGGAAGCTTGTCTCCTTTCCGGTTAAGAATTGGCTTGGTAGTTTGGTCTTCCCTGTTCCCATGATGGTCTGCCCTGTTCCCATGATGCACTGGGCCAGGGACAGACTAATTTGCATATAGCCAGGTTCTGAGCTGGGATGGTGCAGTGAGCTAAATAACGGTGATGGATCAAGCCCTGATCTTTGGACTGGGTAAGAGTGGTCTGCTTAATTTAGACACTCTGTTCATCACCACCCCCTTTTCTGAATCGTTTTTGGCCACTATAGGTGTGGCAGGGTATACTCAGACATGAGTCCCTTGCTCACTGCACCATCAGGATTCAAGCAAGCCGGGCCGATGACGGCTGAAATGCCAGAAACCGGTCCCCGGAAGCTTGTCTCCTTTCCGGTGAAGAATTGGCTTGGTAGTTTGGTCTGCCCTGTTCCCATGATGCACTGGGCCAGACACAGACTAATTTGCATATAGCCAGGTTCTGAGCTGGGATGGTGCAGTGAGCTAAATAACGGTGATGGATCAAGCCCTGATCTTTGGACTGGGTAAGAGTGGTCTGCTTAATTCAGACACTCTGTTCATCACCACCCCCTTTTCTGAATCATTTTTGGCCACTATAGGTGTGGCAGGGTATACTCAGACATGAGTCCCTTGCTCACTGCACCATCAGGATTCAAGCAAGCCGGGCCGACGACGGCTGAAATGCCAGAAACCGGTCCCCGGAAGCTTGTCTCCTTTCCGGTGAAGAATTGGCTTGGTAGTTTGGTCTGCCCTGTTCCCATGATGCACTGGGCCAGGGACAGACTAATTTGCATATAGCCAGGTTCTGAGCTGGGATGGTGCAGTGAGCTAAATAACGGTGATGGATCAAGCCCTGATCTTTGGACTGGGTAAGAGTGGTCTGCTTAATTCAGACACTCTGTTCATCACCACCCCCTTTTCTGAATCGTTTTTGGCCACTATAGGTGTGGCAGGGTATACTCAGACATGAGTCCCTTGCTCACTGCACCATCAGGATTCAAGCAAGCTGGGCCGACGACGGCTGAAATGCCAGAAACTGGTCCCCGGAAGCTTGTCTCCTTTCCGGTGAAGAATTGGCTTGGTAGTTTGGTCTGCCCTGTTCCCATGATGCACTGGACCAGGGACAGACTAATTTGCATATAGCCAGGTTCTGAGCTGGGATGGTGCAGTGAGCTAAATAACCGTGATTGATCGAGCCCTGATCTTTGGACTGGGTGAGAGTGGTCTGCCTAATTCAGACACAATGTTCATCACCACCCCCTTTTCTGAATCATTTTTGGCCACAATAGGTGTGGCAGGGTATACTCAGACATGAGTCCCTTGCTCACTGCACCATCAGGATTCAAGCAAGCCGGGCCGACGATGGCTGAAATGCCAGAAACCGGTCCCCGGAAGCTTGTCTCCTTTCCGGTGAAGAATTGGCTTGGTAGTTTGGTCTGCCCTGTTCCCATGATGCACTGGGCCAGGGACAGACTAATTTGCATATAGCCAGGTTCTGATCTGGGATGGTGCAGTGAGCTAAATAACGGTGATGGATCATGCCCTGATCTTTGGACTGGGTAAGAGTGGTCTGCTTAATTCAGACACTCTGTTCATCACCACCCCCTTTTCTGAATCGTTTTTGGCCACTATAGGTGTGGCAGGGTATACTCAGACATGAGTCCCTTGCTCACTGCACCATCAGGATTCAAGCAAGCCGGGCCGACGACGGCTGAAATGCCAGAAACCGGTCCCCGGAAGCTTGTCTCCTTTCCGGTGAAGAATAGGCTTGGTAGTTTGGTCTTCCCTGTTCCCATGATGCACTGGGCCAGGGACAGGCTAATTTGCATATAGCAAGGTTCTGAGCTGGGATGGTGCAGTAAGCTAAAGAATGGTGATGGATCAAGCCCTGATCTTTGGACTGGGTAACAGTGGTCTGCTTAATTCAGACACTCTGTTCATCACCACCCCCTTTTCTGAATGGTTTTTGGCCACTATAGGTGTGGCAGGGTATACTCAGACATGAGTCCCTTGCTCACTGCACCATCAGGATTCAAGCAAGCCGGGCCGCTGACGGCTGAAATGCCAGAAACCGGTCTCCGGAAGCTTGTCTCCTTTCCGGTGAAGAATTGGCTTGGTAGTTTGGTCTTCCCTGTTCCCATGATGCACTGGGCCAGGGACAGATTAATTTGCATATAGCCAGGTTCTGAGCTGGGATGGTGCAGTGAGCTAAATAATGGTGATGGATCAAGCCCTGATCTTTGGACTGGGTAAGAGTGGTCTGCTTAATTCAGACACTCTGTTCATCACCACCCCCTTTTCTGAATCGTTTTTGGCCACTATAGGTGTGGCAGGGTGTACTCAGACATGAGTCCCTTGCTCACTGCACCATCAGGATTCAAGCAAGCCGGGCCGACGACGGCTGAAATGCCAGAAACCGGTCCCCGGAAGCTTGTCTCCCTTCAGGGAGAAGAATTGGCTTGGTAGTTTGGTCTGCCCTGTTCCCATGATGCACTGGGCCAGGGACAGACTAATTTGCATATAGCCAGGTTCTGAGCTGAGATGGTGCAGTGAGCTAAATAACGGTGATGGATCAAGCCCTGATTTTTGGACTGGGTAAGAGTGGTCTGCTTAATTCAGACACTCTGTTCATCACCACCCCTTTTCTGAATCATTTTTGGCCACTATAGGTGTGGCAGGGTATACTCAGACATGAGTCCCTTGCTCACTGCACCATCAGGATTCAAGCAAGCCGGGCCGACGACGGCTGAAATGCCAGAAACCGGTCCCCGGAAGCTTGTCTCCTTTCCGGTGAAGAATTGGCTTGGTAGTTTGGTCTTCCCTGTTCCCATGATGGTCTGCCCTGTTCCCATGATGCACTGGGCCAGGGACAGACTAATTTGCATATAGCCAGGTTCTGATCTGGGATGGTGCAGTGAGCTAAATAACGGTGATGGATCATGCCCTGATCTTTGGACTGGGTAAGAGTGGTCTGCTTAATTCAGACACTCTGTTCATCACCACCCCCTTTTCTGAATCGTTTTTGGCCACTATAGGTGTGGCAGGGTATACTCAGACATGAGTCCCTTGCTCACTGCACCATCAGGATTCAAGCAAGCCGGGCTGACGACGGCTGAAATGCTAGAAACCGGTCCCCGTAAGCTTGTCTCCTTTCCGGTGAAGAATTGGCTTGGTAGTTTGGTCTGCCCTGTTCCCATGATTCACTGGGCCAGGGACAGACTAATTTGCATATAGCCAGGTTCTGAGCTGTGATGGTGCAGTGAGCTAAATAACGGGGATGGATCAAGCCCTGATCTTTGGACTGGGTAAGAGTGGTCTGCTTAATTCAGACACTCTGTTCATCACCACCCCCTTTTCTGAATCGTTTTTGGCCACTATAGGTGTGGCAGGGTATACTCAGACATGAGTCCCTTGCTCACTGCACCATCAGGATTCAAGCAAGCCGGGCCGACGACGGCTGAAATGCCAGAAACCGGTCCCCGGAAGCTTGTCTCCTTTCCGGTGAAGAATTGGCTTGGTAGTTTGGTCTGCCCTGTTCCCATGATGCACTGGGCCAGGGACAGACTAATTTGCATATAGCCAGGTTTTGAGCTGGGATGGTGCAGTGAGCTAAATAACGGTAATGGATCAAGCCCTGATCTTTGGACTGGGTACGAGTGGTCTGCTTAATTCAGACACTCTGTTCATCACCACCCCCTTTTCTGAATCATTTTTGGCCACTATAGGTGTGGCAGGGTATACTCAGACATGAGTCCCTTGCTCACTGCACCATCAGGATTCAAGCAAGCTGGGCCGCTGACGGCTGAAATGCCAGAAACCGGTCTCCGGAAGCTTGTCTCCTTTCCGGTGAAGAATTGGCTTGGTAGTTTGGTCTGTCCTGTTCCCATGATGCACTGGGCCAGGAACAGACTAATTTGCATATAGCTAGGTTCTGAGCTGGGATGGTGCAGTGAGCTAAATAACGGTGATGGATCAAGCCCTGATCTTTGGACTGGGTAAGAGTGGTCTGCTTAATTCAGACACTCTGTTCATCACCACCCCCTTTTCTGAATCATTTTTGGCCACTATAGGTGTGGCAGGGTATACTCAGACATGAGTCCCTTGCTCACTGCACCATCAGGATTCAAGCAAGCCGGGCCGACGACGGGTGAAATGCCAGAAACCGGTCCCCGGAAGCTTGTCTCCCTTCAGGGAGAAGAATTGGCTTGGTAGTTTGGTCTGCCCTGTTCCCATGATGCACTGGGCCAGGGACAGACTAATTTGCATATAGCCATGTTCTGAGCTGGGATGGTGCAGTGAGCTAAATAACGGTGATGGATCAAGCCCTGATTTTTGGACTGGGTAAGAGTGGTCTGCTTAATTCAGACACTCTGTTCATCACCACCCCTTTTCTGAATCGTTTTTGGCCACTATAGGTGTGGCAGGGTATACTCAGACATGAGTCCCTTGCTCACTGCACCATCAGGATTCAAGCAAGCCGGGCCGACGACGGCTGAAATGCCAGAAACCGGTCCCCGGAAGCTTGTCTCCTTTCCGGTTAAGAATTGGCTTGGTAGTTTGGTCTTCCCTGTTCCCATGATGGTCTGCCCTGTTCCCATGATGCACTGGGCCAGGGACAGACTAATTTGCATATAGCCAGGTTCTGAGCTGGGATGGTGCAGTGAGCTAAATAACGGTGATGGATCAAGCCCTGATCTTTGGACTGGGTAAGAGTGGTCTGCTTAATTTAGACACTCTGTTCATCACCACCCCCTTTTCTGAATCGTTTTTGGCCACTATAGGTGTGGCAGGGTATACTCAGACATGAGTCCCTTGCTCACTGCACCATCAGGATTCAAGCAAGCCGGGCCGATGACGGCTGAAATGCCAGAAACCGGTCCCCGGAAGCTTGTCTCCTTTCCGGTGAAGAATTGGCTTGGTAGTTTGGTCTGCCCTGTTCCCATGATGCACTGGGCCAGGGACAGACTAATTTGCATATAGCCAGGTTCTGAGCTGGGATGGTGGAGTGAGCTAAATAACGGTGATGGATCAAGCCCTGATCTTTGGACTGGGTAAAAGTGGACTGCTTAATTCAGACACTCTGTTCATCACCACCCCCTTTTCCGAAAGTGTTAGAACAGCATGTACTAAAGACACTTTCGAATTACTTGGAGGACTACCAGCTACTCCAAGCTAGACAGGCGGGCTTTAGAGCTCATCATAGCACTGAGCTAGTGATGCTGTCCGTTCCTGACGAGCTCAGAGTTATGGCTGACAATAAACAGCCGAGTGCCCTGATTTTATTAGATCTATCCGCGGCATTCGATACGGTTAGCCATAACATACTACTGAACCGTCTCACCAACCTGGGCATCAGCCGGCTAGCGTACCAATGGCTAAAGTAATTTCTGTCTAACCGTACTCAGAGGGTTCAACTGGGTGAGCACAGATCGAACTTGGGCTCTCTGGCCTGTGGTGTACCCCAGGGCTCAGAGTTATCTCCACTTCTTTTTAATATCTATCTGCTACCTCTTGTGGAGACTTTGACACACATGGACTGTCAGGTCTTTAATTACGCCGACGATACTCAACTCCTTATCCGGATTAGTAACTCCCGCCAGGCTCAGGAGTCGGCCAAAAAGCTGCTCAGATTCACAGTGAACTGGATGATGGCCAATTGACTGAAAATAAGTCCTGATAAGACCGAAGTGCTCGTCATTCCAACAAGTAATAGTCCCTGGTGTGATCTTTTTTGGCCTCCAGAACTAGGTGCAGTCCCGGTACCAGTCCCAGTTGTAAAAATCCTTGGCTTAAAAATTGACTCTGAGTTATCTATGTCCAGCCACGTCACCACGGTGGTAAGAACCTGTATAAGACTACTAAGGCAGTTACGGACACTTGCTCCTCTCTTATCAACATCTTCATTACAGTCAATCGTTTCCGGCTAGGCTCATTTTTAGACTTCCTAGAAAGACACGTGCTACCCCTCTGCTATATAAACTACACTGGCTACCCATTAAACAGAGAGCTCAGTTTAAGGGCTTATGCATTGCCCACAAGGCAATCTATGGCCAGGCACCTAGGTATATAAAATATCGCCTGGATAAATATGTTCCTGACCGGACAATTCGATCATCTGAGGCCTGCCGTTTAACTCCCCCCAAGTTCACCACTAAATCTAAAGGGGGTAGAGCATTTTCTGTAATCTGGAATAACTTACCTGAATACCTGCGCAGGGAACCGGTTCTCCTCACTTTTAGGAAACATTTAAAAATGTTTCTATTTAGAGAGATGTTAACTACTGTGTAATTTCTGCCACCACTGCTGCCTTTCCATCTGCCCTAGTGACTTGCACACTTTTCTCTATAAGCCCTTAGAGACCTGAAGGTGATTTGACCTAGATAAAAGACATATAACATAGCATAACTGCCACCTTCTGAAGTGCACTGCCACCTTCTGAGGCATGCTGTACCCTTCTGAGGCGCACTGCCACCTTCGGAGGCACGCTGCCACCTTCTGAGGCGTGCTGCCCCCTTCTGAGGCATGCCGCCCCCTTCTGAGGCGTGCTGCCACCTTCAGAGGCGCACTGCCCTCTTCTGAGGTGCACTGCCCTTTTCTGAAGTGCACTGCCACCTTCTGAGGCATGCTGTACCCTTCTGAGGCGCACTGCCACCTTCGGAGGCACGCTGCCACCTTCTGAGGCGTGCTGCCCCCTTCTGAGGCATGCTGCCCCCTTCTGAGGCGTGCTGCCACCTTCAGAGGCGCACTGCCCTCTTCTGAGGTGCACTGCCCTTTTCTGAAGTGCACTACCACCTACTGAGGCATGCTGCAACCTTCTGAGGCGCACTGCCACCTTCTGAGGTGCGCTGCAACCTTCTGAGGCGCACTGCCACCTTCTGAGGCGCACTGCCACCTTCGGAGGCACGCTGCCACCTTCGGAGGCACGCTGCCCCCTTCTGAGGCGTGCTGCCACCTTCTGAGGCACACTGCCACCTTCTGAGGCGTGCTGCCCCCTTCTGAGGCGTGCTGCCCCCTTCTGAGGCGTGCTGTCCCCTTCAGAGGCGTGCTGCCACCTTCAGAGGCGCACTGCCCTTTTCTGAGGTGCACTGCCACCATTCTGAGTCCTTTCCATCCGGCGCTCTCACCAGTCAGAATGGACTCTGAGCTCCAAGGCAGCAATGCAGATGAACAGATCCGTCAGTGCTGCAGTGCTGGACTCAGCCTTTGGGGGCCGGCATATTAAATGACTGGCTTCCCTGGGCACCCTCTGGTTAACTTAGAAGGCAACAGGGCATGGTTAGTCTGGGGCTTGTCTCCTCATAACCACTGGAGAGAAGACAGTTTGCAACCCTGCATTCAGTGAGATGGCAGAAGACCCCACTTTTGAACGCCAGGACTTTGGACCAGAGTCCTAGAAATGTACCCAGAATAAAAAAAATGTCAGACCAGATGGTCTCTAAATCTTTTGACTCCGGTGGGCGAAGGCCTTAGAGAAACTGCTGGAGAGACCCACCTCAACCCTTAGGATTTGCAGAGTGGTCCAGCGCAAATGCGCCCCAATACTGATTCTCCCACTTCTGAGGATTCAGACACAGAGTCCAAGAGAGAGAGACATTGACACCCCTCTGGATGGACTACAAAGAGACCCCAGAGAGAGGCCACACCCTCCAAAGACTGGGATCCGCATACAGATCTGTTTGTCCCTAAGATATCGGACATCTGTGGTCCCCGGAGTGGGAACCTGTCCCCAAGATGGAATTTTACTTAAAACAATGACCCTGACAACCCTTGGACAAGAAGTTCAGAAACTGACTAGAGGCAGAATGACCAAGACCATCTACAGAGGGGAAAGTAGCAGCGACTCCAGAATTGGACACCGCCATGGCCAACTTTTTAGGAAACTTGATTAAGGACCCCAAATGAGGCATAAATCTGTCCTGGTGGGCTTGCCAGAACAACCTCTTGAATCTGGAAGGCCACTTTAGGAAAATAGAGGCACTAGCTGAGGTAGCAAAGGAGTCCTGAAATCTTGTTAGGCTGGGCACAGAAGGATGTCTGCATTCTAGGGAATGCATACTGTGCTTTGTCAATGAAGCGTAGATGAGGTATCCTTTTTAGACCGGACACTGGCGACCACAGAGGCTGGTCCTGAAGCTAAAGGCAGTTTGATTGGAGAGGCCTTTGTCAAGGACCTGTTCAAGCCTTCACAGCAGTGGTTAAGGCCCAGTCCTCACTGAAGAAGGTGTTTGCCCCTCACGTTTTTTGTTGAGCCAGACATGGCAGGGGGCGCACGTCCAGACTCGCCCTCTCTCATAATCCCCAAGAAGCCCAAGGTCCAAAGAAAGCTGACTAATAGGATCAGAAGGGTCACCCCTCCTTCTTCTCTTTCCAGAACAAGAACCAGAGGGGACACCCAGGAAGAACCCCAAATGTGGCAGATAAGAGTCCGGTATTCTTCCCTAACATGATTAGAAGCAAGACAGCAGAATGTCTTCACAGCTGGAAGGAGATCTCCTCGGATGCCTGGGTTCTCCAGATGTTTCAGTGATTCCACAATGGGTTCTGGGGTGGCCCTCATCAGTCCAAAAGACCATCTCCCATATCCTTTTCAGATGAATCCTCTGAACTGATAGATCAGAAGATCCAGAGGCTAAAAGCCAAAGGTGCGATAAAGGAATCCTTCTTGTATCCAAGAGGCGGGGGGTTCCTAAGCAACATATTTGTAGTCGAAAAAAAAGACAAGGGAGTGAGGCCATAATCAATCTGAGGAAATTCAGTGGATGGCTGGTCTACAGGCATTTCAAGCTGGAAAAGATCCATCTTTTGAGGTACATTTTGAGACAAGGTGAGTGGGTGAAAGGTTTGGATCTGAAGAACGCCCAAAAGACACTTCCAATATTACCACCCCACAGGTGTTTTCTACAGTTCATTTGGAAGCAGCAGGTCTGGCAATTCAAGGTATTGCACTTTCGCCTATTGCCAGCACCATGGGGTTTTTCCAAACTTCTAAAGCTGGCAGCAGCATGGAATCGATCACAGAGTTGCAGAATCATAATTTATCTAGACAATCTGATCCTGATGACAGAAACATAACAAACAGTTGTGCAGAAAGCACAGGAGGTTACTCAACTTAAAAGAGATGACTGTAAAGCGATAGCTACTGACAGGGCCAAAACACAGGGGAGAGAAAAAGATGGCAAAGTGTATGACCTGGTTGATAAGGCAGGGAAGCTAATCGAATGCCTGGATAAGAAAGAGTTGGTGAGTAGGCTGGTGCTAGAGCAGATAGATAAAGACAGCAAGTCAATTACTGACCCTCAAGCCATTGCTAATAAGTTTGCCACTCACTATAGCGTAATTTACCGCACAAGTACACAATATACCGAAGATGATTCTCAGTCGCTACTCAAAGACATAACACTTCCCACTCTATCAGCAGAGGAACTGAGCCTATTGGAGAGCGGCTTTACCAACGATGAAATAGCACAAGTGATCAGGAGTCTCAAATCAGGCAAGGCCCTAGGTCCTAATGGCCTACCTATCAAGCTCTACAAACTAAGACCAGACAAACTAGCCTGCACCTGCGTGACATGTTTGAGGAGAGCAAGATGCTAGGGACACTTCCACTGGATCAGAGGATAGCCACACTGATCACTCTCCAGAAGGAAGGCAAACCGAAGACTGACTGTGCCTCCTACAGGCCTTTCTACATACTCAATGCGGAGCCCAAAAACACTAGCCAAATTCCTAGCAAACCGCCTTGTCAAAGTAATAAGCGGTCGGTGCATCCTGATGAGTCAGGCTTCATGCCCCATCGAAACACTGCACTGAACTTGCGTAGAGTGCATGAGGTGATGGGGAGAATAGCCACAATCCACGAGGCAGCGATAATAGTTTCACTGGATGCCACCATGGCATTTGACACCATCGAATGGCCGTAGCTTTTTGCAGTCCTAACAAAGATGGGGTTTGGGCCTAGTTTCATTTAATGGGCCAGAAACCTCTACTCGGAGCCCCTAGTTCAAGTTGTGGTCAAAACAATAAATAAATCTGAAGTGTTCGTACTATGGGGGGTCATTAGGATGGCGGACGGACCTGCGTCCGTCCGCCATCCCTGAGGTAGAGGGACCATCCGCATGGGGAGCGGCGGTCCCTCCATGCAAATTAGGATGTGACCGCCACCCTGGCGGTCACATCCTGTATCTTTAACCTTGCAACGGGTGCTGCTTGAAGCAGCACCCGCCGCAAAGTTAAAAATGCATGTATTGCATTTACATGCACAAAGCGGCAGGCACCGCACAGTACCTGCTGCTTTGTTCATGTAAATGCAGGGGGATACCATAGGTTCCCCCCATGTGCACCCCCCCCCCTGAAACCCTGGGGGCCCACAACGGGCCCCCAAACTGAAAAGACCACATGCTTTTCAACGGTGGAAAAGCCGCCGTGGAAAAGCATGTTTCCTGCCCCATCCTAATATGGCTGGCGGTGTCTGATAGACACCTCCACCATATTAGAGCTTTTCCGCCATGGTCGGAAGGTGACCGCGGCAGAAAAGCGGCGGACGGTTTTCCCATCCGCCGATGACCCCCCCCCAGCCATCTTAATCTGGCGGGGGGTCTTTGGAGGCACTGCTGCGTCCTAAGCAATCCTAATCGGCCCCTATGTCGGGGGACGCACCAGGGCTGTCCATTCTCCCCCTTCCTCTTTGCCCTTGCCCTGGAACCGCTGGCACCATGGATTCGTAGGGATCCAGTGATACAAGGACTGACAGAATGGTAGTAGATATCTTTGCAACCTTCGGTACATACTCTGGGTACTCAATCAACTGAAGTAAGTCTCTCCTATATGTCCTCAGCCTATACAAATTACTACAGTAGGATTTAAATATCTAGGTATTTTTGTCCCTTTAGACCAGAAGCTCTGATTCGAACGTAACCTGCTCCCACCAGTACAAAGATTGAAGCGAGATATAACAAGCTGGAAAGCGCTCCCACTCTTGTTGTTGGGCAGAGAGGCACTTTTGAAAATGATGTCCCTGCCCCGCTTCCTTTATGCATTACAAAACTCCCCAGACCTAGTTCCTGCATGCTATTTCAGGGAAATAGAGGGCCTGCAGAGAGACTTGCTGTGGAACGGGAAACCCCGTATAGCATTGGCTAAACTTGCCCGAAACTGGTATGACGGAGTGATCAGTCTTCCAGATCTCAAGAAATACTATTGGGCTGCCCATCTCGCGGCCATCAATCATAGCACTTACCACAGCGTGGACGACCAGGGATATCCCATGGACAGATGGCTCCTGCCAGGAGGGAACAACAACAGGGCACTTTAGTCTAAACCCCAGCGACTCCCCTTAACAGGACTGACTAGACACTCTGTTCAGGTCTGGCATGCTACAAACAGAATAATGAATAGAGATGGATTTGGGTGTGAGACAGGAAGCAGTGGCGCTCTAGCATGTGCGATAGTCAGTTGAGTCTACTGGGCTACAACGGTGCTAACAGGTCAGGGGAACAAATCCAGACAGAAAACAGCCCCTGTATAGGTGTGGGACATGTCCCATACCAGAGGAGTAATTGCAAGTCCTGTGCACACGTATCACAAATAAATGAGTTCTTAAGTAAGAACTAACAAATTAAAGACATTTTCAAATGAGTTGTTATTTATCATGAAGCCTTGATCAGTACAGACAAAGATACAATCAGCCGACACGTGTTTCATCACACCGTGTGAAGGCAGTGACTCTTCAGGGCGCTGGTCCGGGAAATGCACCGGATGCAGCTGAAGTCAAATGAAAGGTGAAGAGTGCAGGTAAAACCCCATCGGGCAGAATGCCGGAGCGGGTGAATGGAAAACGGAGAGGGGAGATTGCAGATGGCAATGTGGCCGGGAGGGCACTTTTATGCATCTATTATGGGAATGGACTGGTCTATGTTCAGTGAAAAGATACTGTAGGAGAGTAGGGTCTGCAATCCTATGATCACCCGGACTTTTTGCTTTTGTTTCACTGGTTTACGACTTTCTCGGGCTGTGGGCCTGCTAATCAGACCCACAGCCTAGCTGTTCTCTCTCTAAATTGATGCGTGTACCTTAGGTGCATTACCCAATTGGAACTGGGCCACCCTGTAACTCAGGGCATCGGTGCACCCAGGGCCTACCAGGGGCTGAAGCATGTATTATGCCACCCCTGGATGGCCATCTAAATCTGACACAACTGGCTGCACGACAGCTGGGGCAACGTAGCGTACCCGCTCGTTGCTTTAGGTATAGTAGCCCTATATCTAACCGTACAATGGACACCCGAGTTCCTATCAGTCACTCCTATGGCAGGCCTTGACAATCCTGAAGGCAGAGTGCTGGTAATCGTGTGAATTGGGTTCTGGCCCGAGCCGAGCCCGGTTGCAGCTTGCGGAACCAAGACCCAATGGCTGTTCCATGATAACGCGTACCATATCGGTAACTCCGGTATCGCGTTATCAAGACATGTCGAGTAAGGTGTCATACGAATCGGGATACTGCCCCCTCACCAATTCTGGCGACGAGGTTAGCATTCCGCCCTTCTAGAGGGACACAACATGTACGTAACTGTGAACCCCGGTTAAAGTTAACTAAAGCCTCAGCTCCACAAAATGGATGCTGCCACCACAGACACGAGTCTGACTTCCTGCTGCTGGGAGTCCTTCCAGCGAGGAGAGCTTGGACAAAGGGTTTCCTGTCAAGGGCGGTGTTCGCACCGTCCCAGACAGGGTTTGTGTATTCTGGGTAGGTAGGGCTTTGCGAGAAGGTGACTGCGGAGTGGCACCCCGGTGCTCACTACGCATCTGCCGGTCAGAACCAGTTCCAGGGGCGCCAGCCCCTGGCCTGGGGAAGTCCGGCAGGGGAGAGGGGTGTAACTACCCCCCTTCCTGGTCCCACCCTTAGGGCAGGACCTAGTCATGTACCCACCCCTTTCTATTGGATAAAGGCCGGAGCGGGGACCCTTCCAAATTAGATCATCTTTGAATCAAGAACGACTTTCTACGAAAGGACATTCGAGACTCTTCTCAAGATTTCTCCCTTGTGACTAAGGAGTAGTCACCCTGCATCCGCAGGCACCATCTAAGAACTCTGCGGTTTGCTGCAAGTCCTTCCTCAGGAATCCGACGGCCCAGCTCGACGAGAACCGGCTTCCCTGGCACCTCTGACCTCTACCCACGTCATCAGCTCAGCTGTGATCTGCGGGTGCGACGAGACCTCGAGGGACCGGCCATCATCAAAACCTGCACGCTTTCTTAATCAGCACGACCATCGAAGTAATTCTCTGGTGAGTGCTCTGGGGTCCGAGAAGCCCCGACCCTGAGCAGCTCCAGCACCGAAGTGCAGTCTCCCAGCATCTCCACGATCTGCGTGGGGCCCTTTTGCTCGCTGCTCAGCACGTTGTCTGGTCACTAGCCGCTGGCTTGTGCCCTTCTTTGACGACATCCGACAACCAACGCTGTTGGTCTGGTTGCTCCAGACTGGCCCTTGCTTCCATCTTTGAGAGAAGCATCCCGGACCCTCCTGGTCCACTCAAGACGCCATTTTAGGCCCACCACGTGGCCCTGAAATCTGCCAAGGCTTGTTGCCCCAATCCTGGGCCCAGCGACGCCGACAGCATCAACCTTCGTGGGACAGCTCGCACCTCCATCCTGGTAGCCGACAACACCTCCTGGTCCGTGAGACTGCAGAGCCTAGGGTCGCCCACTCACCTAGTCGAGGTGACGGCCAACCGGTGCCTTCCTTGTGCCCTCTGACTACTGGCTAGTAGTACGAACTTGGTCCCCTCTGCTTTCGGGTATCAACGATCTCTGATCCAGGCTTGGATCTCTACGAACTATTCAGCACTGGTCGCCGGCCAGCAACTCCTTTTCTTCCGGCTCCTGCCTCGTCAGCGAAGACCCCGACGCCTGTAAGACTTGTGCAGCCGCAGCCCTCGTGGCTAGGTAACTTCGGCATTTCGGTGCCTGCATAGCCTCCTTACTCTAGGGTCCCGAGTTCCTCGCTTCCGACTTGCCTTATCGGATCCGCCCGAGACCACTAAACTTTCCGTGTCCTCGGACACTTGTTTTAATTGTGCACTTGAAGTATTTTCCTAAGAGTTTTGGTTTGTGCTTAGTACCCTATCCTCATAAAGAGTCCAGGGCTGTTGTGATTCTTAATAAATATTCTGTTTATTTTCATAACACTTGTGTGGTGTCCTTTCACTTGGGGTTCAAGGGGTATGTGATGGTATAACAGCTGGCTTAACACGCCCTCTAGAGTTTAGCCCGAAGACTGCTCGTATCCATGCTACTAGGATAGCTGGTCTATAAGGTTGACTTACAACCAATCACCATAAGGGTCGTTTGGAACGATACATAGCGGTCGCTAGAATAGCGAACGCTGCATATCGGACCAACTTCTCACAGATACCCCAAAAAGTGATCCTTAATCTGGAATGCTTGGAACACTTACAGAGGAAATATCTGTAACCCCCAAGCAAATCCCTTCTTGATGATCCACCCTCACCATGAATGATGCCTCCCTCGAGCTAGGAGCTGACGAGCTCGGATCCCGCACCCACGCGCCTTGAGAGGTATCAACCTGAGAACACTTGGCAGCCTGCACAGCAAACCCCTGACTGACCTACACTCTGCTGATGAGGAACAACAATTCCGAAACACCGGTGTCCAGAGTTGGTGCTGCAAACTTGCTTGAATACACGAACTTTCGAAATAGCGCACTCGCTACAAAGACTGAATCTACCGTGATGCTCCTGGGGTTCACCCGCTGGTGGGTGGAGTCGGAGTGCGACCCATGACTTTCAGTTAAATGGCTCCCTTGAGCTAAGAGCTGACGAGCTCGGATCCCGCACCCACACGCCTTGAGAGGTATCAACCTGAGAACACTTGGCAGCCTGCACAGCAAACCCCTGACCGACCTACACTCTGCTGACGAGGAACAACAATTCCGAAACACCGGTGTCCAGAGTTGGTGCTGCAAACTTGCTTGAATACACAAACTTTCGAGAATAGCGCACTCGCTATAAAACTGCATCTACCGTGATGCTCCTGGGGTTAACCCGCTGGTGGGTGGAGTTGGAGTGCGACCCATGACTTCCAATGAATGATGTATCTCCTACTGCACGATTGTTCTGTACCCGTTGACAATGTGATTACCAATGAAATATTGAATTAACTTCTCTTAACTGTAAACTGCTTTGTCGATTCACTATGTTTAATAAAAAGAATTATTGAAAAAAAAAAAATAATATTAATACTTCATCTGAAGGTCAGCACAAGTAGATGTATTCCTGTAGGATTGTGGAGAGGGATGGGGGTCTCACCTACGTCTTTACCCCTTCACACTGATAACGAGAATGGGCAATCGTATCAGGGATCAATTAGAGGAGATGAGCCTCGCGACTCCGATATGGAAATCTCCACCTTGATTCTCACTGTTCCTGGAAATGACCTGCGACTTTTCACTCACGATTATCTCACCCCAGTGGATCCTTCAAGCTACCTTCTTCATCCAACAGTTCTGGGGGGCAAACACTCACAGGCGATACAAATCAGCATGGGCAGAATGGTCTAGTTGGTGTGTGGAAAGGCAGGTGGATCTCGAGGGGGTGGAAACTGTCCAAGCTTTGAATTTTCTAGCCCAACTGGCAGAGCTTACCCTGCCATTAACTCCTTCAGCTAAACAAACCTTTGCAGGGCTAGCACCAATAGCAAACAACCTGATTGGTTGGCACTGCCTTATCTGCAAACTAATGAGAGGTATCAGACTGTCACACAATCCGATACTCAACGATTCTCAAACACGGGATGTCAGCTTCCTTCTGAGGCTTTTTTCGAATTGGTCCCATAGCTTGAACCTGCCACAGAAGCAGCTCATTGCCAACTATGCTACTATGCCTCATTTCTTGTAAAAGAGTTTCAGAGGTGCAAGCTTTGAAACTACTGAGGCAATCTTTTACCCCCGGACGGGGTTGTCTTTACTATTGCCAAGCATGCAACATCCAACATTCACATCGTTCACTCCTCGTCATTCCCAGATAACCCTAAACACTGCGTAGTGAGGTGTCATCAGGAGTATGAAAGAGTGTCCAGAGATCTCAGACCTAAGGGGGTTAATCAATTATTGATTTCTCTAACAAACGTTCATCACTCACCTTAGCAAGGGACTGAGACTTCCTGCTTCGGAGTCCACTCTACCAGAAGTGCAATATCTTCTAAGGCCCTGATCCTTGGAGTCAGCTCGGAGGATAATCTGAGATCAGCAGGCAGGTCTTCAGATTCCTTCTTCAATATCCTGAGATCAGCAGGCAGGTCTTCAGATTCCTTCTTCAAAAAAATTATACTTTAACTCTTTGGGTGCTCATGACGAGCTCAGCTCGTCATGAGGCACAGTGGCGATGCGCTCATGACGAGCTGAGCTTGTCATGACCGCCGCGGAACGCCCACGCGGGGATAATTCCCCCGCTGTGCTGGGCATTCTATTAAATGGGCGTGGTCATGACGAGCTCGTCAAGAGCACAGCGCCACTGTGCAGTGCGTCACAAGCACTGCAGCGCCGCACGCGGCACCACCCCCCCCCCCCCCCCCCCCTCACTGTGCCGCAAGGGAATTAGCCCTGCAGTGAAGGGGTTAAACTGATTACATAAAGGGTTACACTGGTAGTAAAGTAAGCTTTAAGTAAGTTGTAAGCTAGCATAATCTGAGCCTCAGTTCCTGATATAGAATTACAAATTTCTTAACTCACGATTACCCGCGTAATCATCAGAAACAAGGGAAAGGCATATAATGGCCCAGCTTCCAACTGAAGAACCGAGGAAACTGCATGTTGAGTCAAGATGCAAATGGATCGAGCTGATAAGGGTCCCACAGACTTTGAAACCACAGAAAGAGATGAGGATGTCGGCTTCAGATGCTGGAATCTCTAAGGAAACAGGACTTCCAGTCTGCGATCGCATTGGATCCTCCAGGAAGATACTCTGCTATCACCGAGATCTTCCATTGGAGGTGAAAATGCCAAAACTCCTTGGAGATCGTTACCAACATTTGAGATCTGGTACCCCCGGCTTGTTGACATAAGACAGATGACACATTGTCTTTCCACAGGAGAATGCAGCAAGATGCACTGCCCACTGGTGGAGACAGAGTCACATTGATCTCCTCAGACCCTTGGTTTGCACTGTGTTCAATTGTTGATTCTCAGTGTTTAAGGTGCGTGCTTCATTTTGCATGTTGGTCTAGGCTGTAGATAATTCTCCCATGGTGGGGTTAGGATATGCTTCAGCTGAGTCCCAGAGAGAGGCTTTATCTCAAGATTCCCTGGGTGGAATCAAACCCCTTGAATCCATTCTTGCCTGGGTAGATTAAACATTCATGAGCTTGGCTTTCTGTCAAGACTCCACTCACCTCAATCTGGTATTCTGGAGTTTGCGAGGATGGTCCTCCCAACACCACCTAGGAACAACCCACATCACCCAGAAGACGGTGGTGTCTGTGGAGTATGCCCAAGGGTAGCAGGGGGTAGAGAATAGAGGTAGAGAGAAAGAGAAGACAATAAAACCTCCCTGATTGCCCTCTCAGTGGACCCACATCAATCCAGCAACCCAGTTCCCTTGTTCCATGACTCCTAGAAGACCACAGAGATACTGTCAGTATTCAGTTGATATATGGGCTTTTAAGAGAAGTGTGAGTTAATAGTCCCTTCCCCAGTGTAGCAATCCCTTACCTAATACATGAAGGTTCTTCAGCTGGGAGATTTATTTCCGGGCAACCAGTACCTCTGAGTAATCCTGATATGACGATCCATATCACAGAATCTTCAGTTTGATCCATAACAACAGTCTCTCAGTTTCCTTAAGTTGCTTGGGAACTGCCTGTTCACTGCACAGACCTGTTTGAAGATGACGCGTGATGTTGTTACTTTTATGACAGGAGCTGCTCCAGATCCATAGGATGAGCTCTAAAGACATGACCACTCCACAGAAGCAGCACAACTGAAAGGATTCAGCAAGGATGAGATTAACCCCCAGAGGGTCATGGTGTCTTTTAGCTTCACAAACACAGATAAGTGTAGGTCAACCTAACCACACATACACATTAAGGCTATCTTGGTCCATTGAACCCTTATGGTAGCTCCTTGTCATTGTTTTTAAGTCAGCCAAGGGAACCATCACATCAAAACTGTCTGTTATCCCTCAGACGGGTTTAATCTATGTTACACCTCATTTTGCACCGACTCCACCCAACACATTTCACTGCCTCACACATACCTGCACCATTATGGCTATAAATGAAAAAGGTGTCTAATAAAGAGCGCTCTTGAGGGGCCCATAGGACACTGCAGTGCCACCCGATGAGAAGCGGGCCCTATGATGAAGCGTAACATCCATTTTGATGTGTGATGGCTCTAAGAAGTGATCACTCGTATCCTGGGGATTCTCCAACCTAGCTTCTTTGTTTTCCTCCTCCTAAAGGAACAGTATCTTCTAGATATACTGTTATGTTTTTAGAAGTTTGGGTACTGGACCTTCATTAGCTCCCTATCCCATCCTTTAGTGAATATATTTGAAATTACCAGAACAATTCTAGTTTCATGGCTACTGGGTTAATGATCTTAGTCATCGTGTACGGAGCAATATAACGAGGCAGCAATTTCTGAGGTTCTCATTGCCGACCACACCTTATCACCAATAGCATGTGAGGGGGCTGGGCGTTGATGTCTACCTGCTTGCATTTTCATCGTTTTTCGTATTGCTGCAGTTCTCTGTTTGTTTTAGTCCATACTTTGCAAGATTTTATGATGTGTTTTTACTGCGGGTATGAATATTAGTTCCTAAGGAACACTAAAACAGAAAAAAGAATTGGGAGACTTTAACCGCTGAGTGGGTGTTGCTGTACCCAAACTCAGCTTGGGGCAATGCCTTTGCCCAATCGCTGGTACAGGTGTTAACACACTGCAGAGCTATTGTTCAGAGCTATTGTTCCAGTGTCTGATTGGTGCGTTCCGTTTGACCATCAGTTTGCAGATAACAAGCAGAAGACAAATATATATCTGTAAAGCAGAATATACGCCTTGCCAAAACTCAGAGATGAATTGTGCATCACGATCTAAAACTATCATAGAAGGTAACTCATGTAGTCAGATAATCTCATTGATAAAAACTTCAGTTACTTCTTTAGCAATGGGCACCTATTTTAATGGACTAAAATGAGCCATCTTAGTCAACACATCAACAACTACTAGGAGTGTTGTCGACCCATGCACCTGAGGCAGGTTAGTGATAAAATCCATACTGATGGAGTGCCATAGGGCTGGGGAATGTCTGATGTCTGTGAAAGGCTGGTTGGCAGGGTATGCAACATCTTTTGATGGGACAAACGGAACAGGTCTGAACAAAGGTTTGTACGTCCCTTGCCAAGACCTCCCACCAGAACTAATGGACACACATCTGTTTTGTCTTCTCTTTCTCTGGATGGCCAGCTCAATGAGTGGAATGGCATCAGTGTAACACCTTTTGTTTTTCGGGAGTGGGTATGCATACTCTGCCTACATGATAACATACTTATCCTTTCTACTGCTACTAGGATATGCTAGCCATTCCTGGGGACTCAAGATCTAGTGATGTGAAAGCAGTTCAGCCAAAAAGGGATCTAATTTATCAATGCTATTATCACATTCCCCTATAATCCTATCCTCTGGAATGATGACCGTGGGTGTTTGTACTGTAGACACAGTACCTTTACCTATACGTCAAAGGGCGTCTGCCTTCCACTGTTTTCAAAATTGCACTTGTTAAAAAAAAACATCTGATGAAAAATGAGAGCACGAGCTGCTCTGAAAACCTGTAAATTCTTCTGATCAGAATAAATCGTAATAGTATGTCTTGAACCCAAAAGTCAATGTCTCCATTCCTGAAATGCCAATTCAATAGCCAACAATTCTCGCTCAATGATAGTATAATTTTGTTCAGTGGCAACAATACTTTGAAATAGAAGGCGTTTGGATCAACTTCCCTGGAGATAAATCCTGCAGGGGTTAGACCCCACCAACAGCATATTGAGATGCATCTGAACCGACAAAATGGGGTTACGATGGGTCAGCATGCTTCAAAATGGAGGCCGTAGTAAACTGCCCTTTCAGGACCAAAAAGGCATTCTCCACATCAGTAGACCAGGCACAAATGTATCCTTTGTGCAACAGTTTGGTAATGGGTGAAAATAATGTTAAAAAAATATGGAATGAATTGGCAATAAAAATTAAAGCCCTTCTAAGGTCTAGTTGTGTATATATAGTGGAAATCTTCACGTGATCAAGCAATACAGGAATAAATGGTAAAGGATACCTATTTTTTTTTCTTTACAGTGGCCTTGTTTAGGGTTCTATAGTCAACACAGGTCCTCAATCCTCCATTATTGTTTTAGGGACAAATACAGAAGAGATGAGATGGGAGAAGAGGATTGATATATGAATCCACAGGTTAATAACTCATCAATACATTCTTTCAAATTCATGGTTTCAGGTTCTGTTAGAGAATGTATATATGTATATACATTTCACCTTGGTGCGATGTATTACCTAATAAAGTAATATCTTGAGCAATTACCTCTTTTGGAAGTGTGCTCTCCTTCTGTGTCCGAAGTGGATGCTGTGCGAGGGTGCTTCGACCACTGCAGAAAGGATCAAATATATATATATCTTTCTTTCTCTCTCTCTATCTCGCTCTCTCTCTCTCTCTCTCTCTCTCTCTCTCTCTCTCTCTCTCTCTCTCTCTCTCTCTCTATATATATATATATATATATATATATATACATATATATATATACATATATACATATATAGATAGATAGATAGATAGATAGATAGATAGATAGATAGATAGATAGATAGATAGATAGATAGATAGATAGATAGATAGATAGATAGATAGATAGATAGATAGATAGATAGATAGATAGATAGATAGATAGACAGATCATAGCTCCATCCAAAAGGATACACAGCACTCGTGGGTTAAAAGCAAATTGAAACATCCTGATATTCTATGCATTGGACGGGCAAAGTCAAACTTTCAGTTTCAGCCGCGTGTGAACTCTATACACATAGGACTAGTCAGGTAGTCCTTCCTTCAGGATTACGCTCTAGCCCCACACCATGCATGAACAGGTCGGGGGAATCTCAACATTGTAGATCAACTGGGCCTGTAATAATAATTGCACCATCACTGAATCTATCTGGACACCAAGAAATGTCACTGAGTGTAACAGAGTCAATATGGACTTCTTCACATTCAGGAGAAACCCTTATTTTTGAAGAATAAATATAGTCTAGGCCAGTTGAGTAATAAGTAACTCCCTCTCTTGAGCCAGGAGAAGAAGGTCATCCAGGTAATTATGATGTGAATCACACGAGCCATCAGGCATTCCATAACCGGTTTCATCAACTTAGTCAAACACCAGGGAGAAAATAGTAGCCCAAAGAGAAGAACAGAATATTTGAACCATTGGTTCCGCTATTGGAATTGGAGGAGTAAACTGGTGCCATCAAGGAAGTGTCCTTCAACTCAAGTTATACCATCCAGTTGCCTTCCCTGAGTAAATCTCTGAAAAGATAAATACCCTCTACTTTGAAGTGGTGATATCACACGCTAGTTAGACTCTTTTAGCTTTAGAACCTACCTGTAGCCTTCTCTCCCAAGACAAGTAATATGATACTGCTGAAACCTTTTGGACAACGGTGACTAGGTACAATTGCTCCTTTCTTTAGGAGGTCCTGATTTTCCCCGTCTATCACTGCCTCTTCTGGAATGGACATAGATAAAAGATGGGGAGAGACGCATTGAATGGGCAGCCCATTGAACTCTATCTGGTATCCCTGCACTGTCTGGGTAACTCAGGCGTCCTGCACACTCTGCGTCCAGTTGTGAAGGAATAAGTGCATCTGACCCCCATACGACACTTCAGAAGGAAAGATCAGTCTCACTGTGACAGAAAGTGGAGGTCCGTTGTATGCTCTGGTGCGGCAATTGCATCTGCTGTACCTGCCTCCGCGAAAGCAAGAGGGATAGAAGGAAACAACTTTGCCTGTGTTCTGCCAGGAAGACTGGTGTAGATCATCGAAGCCACGCTGGGGGCCTTGGAATGAGATAAAGCCAGGCGATGGGCCCCAAAAACGTCTGGCCCCAGCAAAAATGGCAAGGCCAGAAAACTTTTCAGATTGACAACAGGGTCTTGTAGAGAGGGGTGAAAGTGTTGACAAATGCACCCAAGTCTTTTAGTCAGTAGTCTAGCCTCCATTGAAGTAAACTCTGACAGGTTCAGGTCAATGCGCATCAAAAATCTGACCCGCTTATATATGGTCTGAACATCACCAGTTCCTGCTAAAATTCAGTACTCCTACTAATTCCAGCACCAAGACGCCCTTGGGCATACGTGCGCTTTACAAATCTATAAATCAAATCAAATTAAATCAAATCTGTTCTCAGAGGAGAACGTGCAATTGATGTGGCTGACATGGCAAATACTGAGTTGCACCAATCCACCTAGCACATCTTGATCTATGGGGCCACTCGAGTCTCTGCCAACCACTACCAGCTCGAGAATTTTAGTCAAGGGCTCGATAACAGCAGACGGTCTTGGTATGACTTGTTAATGTCCTTTTTAGTGTTTTCAAAGACCTTTTTGAGGAAAGTGTTTATGTTTGGATTCGCTTCAGGACTGTCAGCGATTGTGCCTTCTAAGGTAGGGCAAGAGGATTCAGTACAGAGCCGAGCTTACGCGTCTTGACAAATCCCTTGTGTAGCCGGGTCTGCATGTAATCTGCCAAGCGCACTAACCACCCATGAGGGTCTCAAGGCGCAGAGCGGGGGTGCAGCTAAAGCTCGAACAGCCAGGTCTTGAGAAGTCTCCTGAAGGTCAGCAGGTCCTGGGTCTGTCGCAGCTGTGTGGGGTGTTCCATGTCTTGGCAGTGAGGAAGGAGAAAGATCTGCCGCCGGTGGAGGTCCTGTGGTTGCGAGGGACAGAGGCGAGGGCGAGGTCGGGGGAGCGAAGCTGGCGGTTCAGGGTGTAGATGGTGAGACGTTTGTTGAGGTATGCTGGTCCGACGTTGTGTAGTGTTTTGTGGGCGTGGATGAGGAGCTTGAAGGTGATCCTCTTGTTGACTGGAAGCCAGTGCAGGTTTTTTAGGTGGGCAGAGATGTGGGTGTGGCAGGGTATGTCGAGGATGAGGATTGCGGAGGCGTTCTGTATGCGTTGGAGCCTCTTCTGGAGTTTGATCGTGATCCCCGCATAGAGGGCGTTGCCGTAATCTAGTCTGCTGCTGATGAGGGCCTGTGTGACCATCCTTCTGGTTCAGATGGGGATCCATCTGTACATCTTGCAGCACATGCGAAGGGTGTTGAAGAAGGAGGAGGAGACGGCGTTGACTTGATGGATCATTGAGAGCGATGAGTCCAGGATGAACCCCAGGTTGCGTGCGTGGTCGCTGGGTGTGGGTGCAGCTCCCAGGGCGACTGACCACCAAAAGTCGTCCCAGACGTAGGGAGTCTTGTCAGAGTTGAGTTTCAGGCAGCTGGTCTGCATCCAACTGGCGATGGCCTTCATTCCTTTGTGGAGGTTGGTTTTACCGGTGGCGGGGTTTTTGGTGAGGGAGAGGATCAGTTGAGTGTCGTCTGCGTAGGAGACAATGTTGAGGTTGTGTGCTCGGACGATGTTGGTGAGCGGTGCCATGTAGACGTTAAAAAGGGTGGGGCTGAGGGATGATCCTTGGGGCACACCGCAGATGGTCTTGGGGACTTCAGAATGGAAAGGGGGGAGGCAGACCCTCTGGATTCTGTCGGTGAAGAAGGAGGTGATCCAGTCCAGGGCTTTGTTGCGTATTCCTGTGTCGTGTAGGCGTGTGCTTAGTATGTGGTGGCAGACAGTGTACAAGGCGGCCGAGAGGTCCAGGAGGATGAGGGCCGCTGTTTTGCTGTTGTCCGGTAGGGTCCTGATGTCGTCTGTGGCAACAATAAGGGCATTCGGTGGTGTGATTTCTGCGGAATCTGGATTGGGACGAGTCCAGGATGTTGTTCTTCTCGAGGACGTTGGTCAGTTGCCTATTGACGATCTTTTCGATGACAGCCTAGAACTGGCTGGTAATGTAAGCGAGCCTCAGAGCGTGCAGCGCTTAATTGTGTGTTTAGTGCGAGGTTCGTCGCGCTATTTTTAATCCCCCTGTTTTGGTATTTCATTTACTTTTTATTTTGCCTTCCTCCCTGATTTTAAAATTCGCTCACTTGCCTGCACTATAATTGGCAGCTCACCGCACTTTGCGGGCCCCTTGTACAGTCCTTGCGGGCCCCTTGTTCAGTCCCTGGTCGACATCTTGGAGAGTTAGAAGGACGCCTGGCGGCGCCATTGTGGACATCGGTCTAGTTGTCAGAAGGACGCTAGACCGGTACTTAAGGCGAGTGTGGGTCACGACCAGTCGCCTAGAACTGGCTGGTAATGTAAGCGAGCCTCAGAGCGTGCAGCGCTTAATTGTGTGTTTAGTGCGAGGTTCGTCCCGCTATTTTTAATCCCCCTGTTTTGGTATTTCATTTACTTTTTATTTTGCCTTCCTCCCTGATTTTAAAATTTGCCCACTTGCCTGCACTATATTTGGCAGCTCACCGCACTTTGGGGGCCCCTTGTTCAGTCCTTGCGGGCCCCTTGTTCAGTCCCTGGTCGACATCTTGGAGGGTTAGAAGGACGCCTGGCGGCGCCATTGTGGACATCGGTCTAGTCGTCAGAAGGACGCTAGACCGGTACTTAATACGGCCATGGCAACGCGCAGCGGTCACGCGCAGTGGGCTCGCCGGACTCCCGCCGGAGTCACGCCAGAGCCCAGCCCGTCTGGTCCTAGGGCCAGACCCCCTGCTTGATCAGGTAGGTTCTGTCATCACCTACTCGCGCAGAGAGCTATTACAGCTTCGCCGCACGGAAAGACCGTCGTGTCCCCGTGTGTATACTGGAGCAGAACCCTATCAACGCTGTGAATTATGTGGCTTAGCTGAGCAAGCTGTTGTGGGGAACTCCTTACGAATGGCCTCTCTTAACTGCAGATCTCTTCCTAGGCATTCACTTGAAATCTATCTCCTTATTCAAGATCATGAGTTAGACATTCTGTTCTTAACAGAAACGTGGCTTACAGCTGACTCCGAGGGAGATATCGTGATGCCCTCCCCCCTGGATTTTTAATCCATTCTCAGGGTAGGATAGCAGGGCGGGGAGGAGGTATCGCCATTATTTACAGGGATTCCCTGGTGTGCAGGGCCCAGATGGGCGGGGTGGCGGATTGCGAGAGCTGCAAGTTCTCTTTGCAAATCTCGCCCACGGTGGCGGCGTCCGGGATGCTGATCTACCGTCCCCCAGGAGGTATTGGGAATTTTGCTAACTCCCTGATGGAAACCGTGACGGTCTCTGCCGCCTTAATGACCAAATTTATCATGCTGGGAGACTTCAATCTCCATCTTGATGACCCGGCAGACCGGTGGGCGGCTGCTCTTCGACGGGATTTAAAAGCCTACGAGGTAGACCTCATCAACTCAGGGGCCACTCACAACAAGGGCCACCTGTTGGACCCGATTTTTACCAATGTCACAGCCATGAAAGCCTCCGTCCCAGTTCCACTCCCTTGGATGGACCATTTTGTGATCCCTTTAATCTGGCAAACAGAGACTGTCAGCACCCGGCCCCGTAATGTCTGCACCTCGGAAAGATCCTGGGCAAGGTTGTCGGTGGAAAATCTAATTCTGAGACTGGAGGGATCGTGCCCCCTGCCAGTCCCTGACCCGGCGCAGGCTGAGGCAGATTTCAGCAGATGGTTGACTAGTGCACTTGACTCTGTTCTCCCTATGAGATCGGCAGGGAGGAGAGACAAGAGAACTAGTTCCGCGCCCTGGTATACGCCGGAGTTGAGAACCCTCAGAAGGGGTTGTAAAAAACTGGAGCGTACCTGGAGGAGGAACTGGGAGGAGGCGAGCAAGGCTGAATATCGCGCTGCAATCAGGGCATACAAACTGCCCTCTGGCTCGCCAAAACCCAGTTCCTCGAGGAGAGGATTAAGAACGCCTCCAATTCTTCCAGGGAAACCTTCTTAGTGATCAAAGAATTGTTGAGGGTCCCTGAGCCGCCCGCAGCCTTAGACAACTTAGAAGGAAAATGCAAAGACTTGGCAGACTACTTTCATACTAAAATAGTAAATATTCTAAACACTCTGCCTCAAATCACCATGACAGCAGAGTCTAGCAATGTGGCAGGGAGACCCTCAGACAGCCTGGAAGCTTTTGGACCAGTATCGACCCAAGAGGTTCTTAAAGCTTTGGCGACTGTCAAAAGTGGCTCCCCGCAGGATTTAATCCCTGTGAGGATTCTAAAACAGGTCGCCTCCTGCACTGTTAAACCTTTAACCAATCTGATCAATGCCTCGTTGGGGTCTGGTGTGGTTCCACCGAGCTGGAAGGAAGCAGTAGTAAAAGCTCTCCTAAAAAAAAACTACCTAGACCCTCTTGACATGGCGAACTATAGGCCTATATCTCTATTGCCTGGGCTCAGCAAAATCAAGGAAAAGTTGGTGAATTTCCATCTATCCAACTTTCTGGAGTCCAATGGCCTGCTAAGAAGTTCGCAAACTGGATTTCGTCCAGGCCAAGGCACGGACACCGCCCTACTGGCAGTCGTTGAGGAAGCAAGGAGCATTTTAGATTCGGGGGATCAGTGGCAGTGATCCTCCTGGACCTTAGCGCTGCCTTTGACACTGTTAACCATCAAGTGTTACTTCAGCGACTGTCAGATGTCGGGGTGACGGGGAAGGCACTGAGATGGCTTCGATCTTTTCTCAGTTACCGGACCTATCAGGTATGGGAAGGTAGTGCACGTTCGGCATCTATCCACTTCCATTGTGGGGTACCGCAGGGCTCCTCCTTTAGTCCCACATTGTTTAATGTGTATATGGCCCCCTTGGAGGATGTGGTTGCTCCTTATAACATCAAAATCGTGAGCTATGCCGACAATACGCAGTTAGTGTTTGCCCTTTCCCAGGCCACTGAAAGTCCCGACCAGCTGTACTCCTGCCTGGCCAAAATCCATACATGGATGGGGGAGTCAGCTCTAAAGCCGAACGGTTCAAAGACCGAAATTATGATGCTGGGGAATAAAGGATCCCCATTCCCCGCGATGGCCTGGCCCACCTCCGAATACTAAGGAGGAGATTAAGAGTCTCGAGATCTGGTTGGAGCAAGATCTCTCCTTCAGGACCCAGGCTACTAAATTGGCAGGGGTCTGTTTTGGCCTTCTCCGGTCGGTGTGCAAAGTGCTCCCTCTGCTCCCCTCGCTATCGCTGAAGCTTCTTATTCAGGGGCTGATTGTATCCAGACTTGATTACAGCAATGCCATCTATCTGGGTGCCCCGGAGGCAACGTTGAATAAATTACAACAAATTCAAAATGCTGCAGCACGAGTATTTGAAAATATCCCCATGTCACGGTCGGCCAAACCAGCTATGAGGGCTTTGCACTGGTTACCGGTGCGCGAAAGGGTGAAATTCAAATCCCTTTGTCTGGCGCACAAAATTCTGCAAGGTATAGGCCCTCCTGTTCTGCGTAGCTTGGTTATACCTTACAAAGCTAGCAGAACTCTACTTTCGGACCAAAAACATCTTCTCAAGACTCCGAAAGTCAAAAAGGCCCGCACGGGGGAAAGAAGATTTTCTGTGAATGTTGCCGTGCTCTGGAATTCACTCCCCTTAAGTTTGCGTGCTGAAACTGGCCTCCTTCGTTTTCGCAAGCAGTTGAAAACGTATCTTTTTGCCAACTGCTGTCCTTGAGCGTCCACGACCATTACCTTCTGTTCTAAAAAGCGCTGGGATGCTCCAGGGTAACTACGCACTATATAAAACTGCAATAATAATAATAATAATAATAATAATAATTTTGGCGGGAACGGAAGAAGGGAGATGGGCCCGAAGTTCTTGACGTCCTTTGGGTCTGCTGTGGGTTTCTTGAGCAGAGCATTGATCTCAGCGTGCTTCCAGCTTTCCGGGAAGGTGGCGGTCTCGAAGGAGCAGTTGATGATCTTCGGAAGTTGGGGTGTGAAGATGTGGTTCGCTCTGTTGAAGATGTGGTGAGGGCCGGGGTCGGATGGTGAGCCGGAGTGGATTGTATTCATGGTCTTGATGGTGTCATCGTCGTTGACGTGGGTCCAGTAGAGCAGGGGGTTGGTGAGGCTGGGAGGCGGTGAGTCTGCAGTGTTGGCGGCTGTAGGTAGTGTCTGGGTGTTGAAGCTGCCATGGATTTCTACGATCTTGCGGTGAAACAAGTTGGCTAGGGAGTCACATAGGTCTTGCTGCAGTGGCATGTCGTTGAAGCTGGAGCTGGAAAGCTCCTTCATGATGTTGAAGAGTTCTTTGTTTTTGTGCGCGTTGTTGTCGATGCGTTCCTTGAAGGAGGTTCTTTTGGTGACTCGGATGAGTTGGTGGTGCTTGAGGCTGGCGTCTTGGGACAAGCTGGAATGATCCATTGCTGAGGGAACATAGAAGACACACCCCACTAGCAAGTAAGGGATACAGTAATGGGGCATATCAAGTCCAAATGGGGGGAATGGCTAGCCCCAAGCAGCAGCCTTGTATAGTGTCCAGAGGTCAGCACCTCACTTTCACCACCAAAAGACCGAGGTTCCACCAAAAATTATTATTCTTGTGAGAGAAAACCCGCAATATGAGTGTCTCTAAGCAGGCTCACCCAATCGACCATGCAATCAAGCCCAGAGGAAGAATCAGGAATCAGGCCAGAACTCATCAATGCCTGCCCACAAGCACTGCAGTTTGGTCGAAATGGCATATTGGGTGGGAAGACAGGCCCTTAATTCCTTGCTGTGAGCCACTGCACCCACTGAGGTATTTCTCACTCTGTACGGCATTAACAAAAGCAAAGAGGGAGGATTCTCAGAAAGCGGGCAACAGGAGATGGGTAATTCAGGAATGAAAATAAAGGAATTTAGGCTAGAAACACGTGGTGCACGCAGAACCCTCACAGCCTTGAAGCCAGATATTACATATTTAATAACTATACTCTGGATACACAGTCAATAAGCATTATGAGGAACTGATTAGTTGTGGCATTTGAGAGAGTGGTACTCAACTTTGTCTGCAGCAGCAAAGAAAGAAGAGTTGTTTTGTGTTGACACTAATATAAGTGGTGGTATGGACCAATATTAGTTGATGGATTGATGGGAAATGTAGTTTGTGTTTTTACTGATTGATTGGCAGCTGAAAACTTTGCAGTAATGATTAGGAAGCATAAACTGAGCCTCCTATCCTGACATACATAGCTGCCAAGTTTTTTAATTGCTTTTGTGTGACATTCCTGTGGTTTCAGGCTGTGCACGAGTGTGACATTCTACTCTCAAGTGTGTAACACTTTGAGTGAACATTTTGTGCAAGTACATCAATTAAATAACTAAAATGTGAGTGCTTTTTCTATCAGTTTTCTATGAATGATGTATCTAGCTATATCACAAACAATTAACATACAACATAAAAGAGCCAGACCTATTGGTGCTGCCAAAGCTTGTTAACAGTATCATATAAAAAAATTAAGTTTTTGTTGTGAATAATTCGAACTGGACATGTTTCTGTGAATTAAGCTTTACTAAGATCTGTGGAAGAGTAGTGGTCTTCGTAGTTTCTCAATCTGATTACTACTTTTCTCTGACTCACACTGCTTTTTATCTATAACTACTAACACCCATTTTTAGGTCGAGCCTAGCACAGCGCACATGTGCTGCTCTAGGAGATAACCTCTTGGAATCAGTCTGCACTTTTCTGAAACTCGTGCGAGTGCGAGTTGTTGCAGTCATTGTATTGGCCTTGGTGTTTGTCTTTCAGACAAGAAAGCACGCAATTGACCAAGAACTGGTACATGTCCCACCTTTTTCTCAAAATGTTGACTCCCACGGCATCCACCTTGCGGGAGCGAGCAGCGGCGCTCAAGGGCCATCTGTTTCTAATTAGCGTAGCCGCGCTTGTTTACATTTGCCTGTCTCGCGGTCGCTCTCACTTTCATGCTGTGCTTTTTCCTTTCAATCACTCCACTTTTATTATGCTCAAAAGAGTGAATTTGGACGACCAAGGACAAAATAAAATACAGGCCAGCAAACTCCAAAGTCCTGTCTGCACCCATCAATGTAATATCATCTAGACATCTTTACCTACTGTGCATGCATTCTTTCTTGTTTTGCAGAAGAATAACAAATCTTTTGCAATTGAACAGGCGCTGCTAAAATCAGACGAGTTCTGCGTAGACTGCTAAGCACCGTGTGTTGCGGACTGCAATCACTCAGCGCCAGATATGCGATTCCTGAGGTGCGCCTATAGTGACTGCTAAATCATTGTGCACGTAATGCGATTCTCCACATGAGTGTAGAAATGCCGGGGCATCCTTGATTAAAATATGTTTTCAACAATCATGTATTCACAGGCCCTGAAAGGGATCCTGAGCAATGAAAAGTTGAGTGATTGTCAAGATCAAGTTCGTACTTCAGAATGTTATTTTTTGTGTCTCTTGCCTCTGCTGATTATTTCTAGGCCTGGGCATTAGATTCCGTTCCGCTCGCAGAATTTGTGTAATTTCGCATTCCAGGGGAACGCGGAATTGCCAAACATTCTGCGATCCACTGCTTCTCAGAATTCTTTGCTTGTCCGCGCTTTCAAAATGCGTGGTACTGAGATATTTCTACCCGAGCACGCAAACCGCTTTTGCAAACAGGAAAACAGGAAAAAAGCATCGCGAACGGGCAGAACAAGCAATTTCTCGTGTTCGCTGAACTTTTGCGTGCTCGCTGAGGTTTTTTACCGCTTCACTGAGCTTTGCATAGCGCGACTACGCAAAGTCCTCCCATGCCTTATTTATCACTAATTCTAGAATTCTCTATTGAAGCATACTCCAGTTTTTCTCTCCCTCTCTTACAATGGCATGTCCTTTCCTCTTTCCCCCTCTTCCTCATTCAGAAAGCAAGTTAAAAATCTGGTGGGCCATCTCCACCTTTTATCTTTCTCAGGTTAATAAATTGTGTACTGTTAAACAGGGTAATAATAGTAATCACACTTGTTTATATATCTATTTGAATTGTGCAGCAGGTGCAATGGCACCGGGCCAAAAAGTTGTCAGAACTCCTCTAAACACCTAATAGTGCTATATTTTACTACTAAACTGCAGTCAAATTGTAGTTACCTTGCAGTTGAAAGAGACTTTATTTACATGATGCAGCAGGTGTAGTGACACTGGGGCCCAAACCTCTAGAAGCCCCTCTAACCACCAACTATTGCAATATTTTACTACTAAACAGGCAGTCACGAGTGGTCTACAACATAGCTTAAACACATTAACAAAGCCAACAGCTCTGGCAAAACACTTATAAGGTCCTAAAGGCAAGACCTATTGGCTATGCCAATGCTTGTTCTTTGCATATTTCTAAAATCCAATATCTGCATATTTCACGTCCTTTTCATACCTGTATTTTCCACATATCTTCCTAGTAATAACCCGATCACCAAACACCCGCGCACTTTCTTTCTCCTCACCTGTAAACACACAATGTTCTGTTTGTGCTGGTAATATTTCAATAAATGTACACGCTTTCATATACAATAAAAATTATGATTGGCAAATATCTGAACATTGCTCAATACGCTCTGCAGATTTCATTATATCTTGAATAGTGGAACCAAGCATGTATGGCTTAGATGCCATTGCTCCTCTGACAGAATGAGCACCAAAAACCTGTGCATTAATACAACCCTCTGCCATGACCGATCTCAGCCATCTAGCAATTTTGGCAGAAGTAACAGGTTTAAAATGCTTTTGCAAAGCAATCAGCACTTTTGTGCAACCTTCAGGTCGTAGAGGATGAGTACATTCTTTGTACACTTTTAAGCACTGAACTACACATAGTTTCTCATTAACAGGAAAGCATTATAATCGATACAATGTGAAAAAGTTTTGGTTCTGCCATAAATAGTAAACAAAACTCCTTCCAAAGTGAATACTCAATCAGTCAAGTCGAGAACCCTCACATCCGAAGAGCGTCAACAAGCAGACAGGCACAAGAGCATAGCCAAGTTGGCCAACATTTATATTCTGGATAACTGGGAATTGTCTTGCCATTGTTGGAACAAGGCTAAAATCAGGGATACATCCCACAAAAAAGAACCTTTGGAGGATTTGCCACTCGAATACCTATAAGCAGTTTAAAAACAAATTGATGCATACCTACCGGTCTACCGTAAACTTGGACTTATATCATGTAGAATGGCATACAGAAAGTTATTTAGAGACCTGTAAGATAGGCCCTCTGAGACCTTATGAAAAAGAAAATGTATTCCTTGGGATAACTCTGCCTCCACTGGATCTACACGCCATTCCAAGCACCAACCCATCCAGCATCGCCAGGCTGAAGAATATTGCTTCCTGGTGAATGGTGCTCAGGCCTGTTAAATGAATCTGGAAGCTGTCTCCAAGATGCCAATCAACGTCAGTTATTCCTGAAGCCTCCAGGCAATCAGGGATAACTGCCCTGATAATATTAGCAGGTGCAACTCCCCCTGAGGGCCCTGGAGCATCGTCTGAGACCAAGGGAGAAGAAGAGGGCAATGGCCACGCTAGTTCGAACAGCATTGGAAACCATGGTGGAGTCTTCCACAGGGGGTGACCAAGACAACCTCCATCGATTGGTGAAAGATCTGCGTTGCCACACTGAGAATAAGGATAAATAGGGGAAACGCGTAATTCGAGGTCGCCCACCAGTCCTGCGAAAAGGCATTTATGGCCCTCACTAGAGGGTCGGGCTTTCAGCTGAAGAAAATCTCTAGCTGGCGATTCAACCTGGAGGTGATCAGGTCTATTACACAGGGACCCAAATTGAATGAATCATCTGCAACAGGGACGGATGGAGCTGCTAGTCGCTGTAATCCCTCAAGTGCCTGGGGTTCCAGTCCACCACTGTGTTTGGCTGACCTGGAATGTACTCCGCTATTACTGAGAGATGATGAGTCAGACAATAGGGCCAGAAATCCTTGGCAATATCCACTAACAGTGGGGACTTCGTACCCCCAGACTTGTTGATATATCTCACTGCCGAGATGTTTTCCATCCGAAGGAGGATGTAACAAGATACTGACTTAGCAGAAAAGGTCCAAATCGCAAAGGATCCTACCAAAAGCTTCGGGTAATTGATGTGAAGGGACAATTCCTGAAAGGACCATCTGCCTCATGTGGATACCGCTCCAGAACGAGCCCCCCAGCCCCAACGGCTGGCATCAGACTCTATGACTACTTCCAGAAGGGACCCGAAGATGGCTCTGCCATTCCGAGCATCAACCTGTCCCAACCCCTAACGGAGTTTGTCCCTCACTTCCTCTGTCAGTTGAACCTGATTGTGTAAGACCAGCCTTTCTGAAGTTGGTTTAACTTCAGTCGCAGGAGTGCCCGATAATGAAGGGGACCTGGAAATTTGGCCTGGATTGACGACGCCAGTAGACCGACTAGGTGAGCGATAGCCTGCAAGCATACCACCTGCGTGGAAAGGGTTGACTGCAATTCCTTCTTCAAGTCGCGCAACTTGGACTTGGGAAGTGCATCTCAATAGCCACCTAATGGGCAGGTATCTGGGGTCTCGAGAATGTCAATTCACTTCAATGTATTGAAAACAGGTTTTTAAGATTTTTATTGGCTGTCCCGGATAGCACCTCTACCTACATTTGCCACACTGAATTGGGCTTGCCTTATATATCTAATATTTGTAAAATCCAACCTGTACTCCAGTGGCACAGAATCTGGACTTCCGACTCGCTGGAGCTCAATAGACAGATACTTATAGTGAATTGGATGGGGTGCAAAAGATTAGTTGGCTCGAGTACATTAAGAACTTTGGGCCATATGTAGGTAAATGGCATTTACCGAATCGTAAATACCGAATTTTACCGATTCGGTATTTACAAATCGGTAAATGCCATCTAGGTAATTATTCTGTATCAATTACCGAATCGTTATGAATCGGTAATTACCGAATCGGAATTTACCGATTCGGTAATTGCCATTGATTCCTATGGGCCTTGAGGCCCATAGGAATCAATGGCAATTACCGAATCGGTAAATACCAAATCAGTAAATTTACCGATTTGTCAAGGGGGACAGGGTGTCACTTTGACACCCTGTAGCACCCCATCATTCTGGCTTGTGTGCCATGTGGCACACATACATGCCCTATGTGTGCCACATGGCACAGGTGTACATGCACAGATGTGCATGTACACAGAAATTCGTTATTTACCATGCCATTGTATTTCATGGTAAATAACGAATTCCTAAGGGCCTGTGGCACTGTTTCCAGTGCCACCTACATCCCATATTACCGATTCTGTACATTTAACGATTCGGTAATTTACAGATTCGGTAAATTTACCGATTCGGTAAATATACAGAATCGGTAATTTTCTGGCCCCCTACATCTGAAACTACAAATACCGGTTGGTAACAGCCGAAATCGGCCGTTACCGACCGGTATTTGGTCACCTACATATGGCCCTTTGTTGGCAATCTCGGCCATCCTGAATATTTTTCGGAGCCCCTTCGTTTACTAGATGTAAATAGGAAAGAACTTAAAACTAGCTGTCTATATTATCTGGATAATAAGAGAAGATACACAGAATTCCAAAAAGTTTTGGTTCAAGCCCATCAGTTAATATTGGCAGGTGATAGACTCCAGCCCTATCTAAACATGTTTACAAGAGAACATGATAGATTTCTGTTGACCCGTCTGAGATTGGGCATTTTTCATAGGCTCGTTACTTTTCCTGGCCAAAATAACTGGTCAAATGAGCTGTGTAAATGCCCTTGTGATGATGTGTCCTTTCAATCGACTAAGAAATACTGGGGGTAGGAGATTGTTTTTTTTTTTTTTTTTTTTTTTAAAGATTTGGTACCGCGCACATACACCAATTGGTTTCTTGGCGCTCGAGACCGGGTGGGAGAAGAACATTCAGGGGCAGGGCCGCTAGCCATGCGCCAGACGGAACAGATGAGTTTTTAGAGAATTTCGAAAGCAACGATAATCGGCGGACAGACGAATGGCAAGAGGGAGGGAATTCCAGGTAGCCGGAGCAAGGAAGGAGAAGCAAGCTCCTCCATGTTTCTTGCGGTTAAACCTAGGGGTGATCAGAAGGTTATGAGCCGAGGATCTGAGGTGACGGGAAGGGACATAGGCAAGTAAACAGGAAGAAATAAAGGCAGGAGCGCATGAAAACAGGGATTTGAAAATAGTGCAGGCCATTTTAAAAACACACCGCTGTGCAACTGGGAGCCAGTGTAAAGTTTTCAGCAAAGGGGTGACATGCTGATGTTTAGGCTGCCGAAAAATTAGTCTGGCTGCCTGATTCTGATTGTTAGGCCTGTCAGCCCTAGGGTGGTCTTTCCCTATTTTTTTCGCCCTTGCCTCATTTTTCCTACCTTCTTTTTTTGTTGGCCTTAGGTCTCCGAGCACCTTCCCATTGCTAACCAATGCAAAGGTGCAGGTGCTCTCTACTTCAAACATGGCTGCCATAGGCCCCTGCTACTGCAGCGTGGTCTTTTTGAGTAGCACCCTAGTTGCCAGGAGCTGGCTGGAACCCTTAAACATTGTTGCAATACCAGCCTGCCTTGCCTGCCCATAGTTAGAGTAGGGAAGCTCCTGGAACCTTCTAGAATAGGGGCGGGGTCTGCTTTTGCCACCTTAGAGTGTGGTCACCTGACCTGGGCATATATAAAGAAAGGAGGGAAAGTTTTTAGTCAGTTGGGGCATCACTAACCTGGGTGACCCTATGCAGGAGACTTAGGCGGTAGGGCCAAGTCAGAAACCTAAACCACTGGGGGTGACAGGGTTTAGGCGCTGCCCACCAAGCTGTGTGAGGAACACTGAACTAGCCCACTGATCTGGCCCGGTGGGAGGGGAACCCAGGGACCACCTACAGTGACCTGCTGAGGAATCCTGTCAGCAGCCTTCAACTCAACCCCTCCTCCACCTTCCAAGAAATCAAGTAACTGCCTATCAAGGGCGCAGGAACCACCAAGCGCCAAGAAGAAACCTAACTGCCACAGGACTACTGGGGATCAACCAGGTACTGGACTGTGCCATCCCTGCCCCCTCTGTTTGCACCTGTGGCCCCTGCACTGTCCTGCCTCATCTCCTTTGTTAAGACTGCCTGGACAGCTAAACTGCCTTCCCTGCCTACCCAGCGCTCCCCTACTGTGCCCCCTTGAGAAGCGCTGAGATTCTGGAGGCTATTGTGCCCTGATGCGCTGTACCTGAGAAGCGCTATTGCTGAGACTGCCCCCGCTCCGGTTCGGGTGTCCGAGGAGTTGTATGTGCACCCGCAGTGCTGGGAAGACCGAGCTCACTGCTAAACTCACCACCACCGCCCGGGCCGACTGTGAGACTCTGCCGTCCCCACCGTGGTGCCGGTGTCACCTTCATCTCCCTCGGCGGCCCCTGGTACTAGGAGAGGGCCGCCGCCAATGCTGTGGGCCAGAATCACCGCCGCAGCCCAGCCCGATAGTGCAGAGTCCTCGCGGCGGCCCACGGAGCCTTCGGAATGCAACCGCGAATTTCAGTCAGGCCGCACTTGGCCTCGCTAGGCCCGAAGCCGGCATCACCTCTGTCACGTGGTGTGGGGGACGCCTACCGCGTCACCGGCCTTGATTGCCGGCAATTGGAGGAAGGCCGGGATGCCCCGCAGGTCGCGCTGCCATTGGGGGGCGCGGGCGCGCCCCTCCCCTAGAGCTTGCTGATTGGTCCCCGGGCCCTGCCACCACCGAGGAAGACCCTGGACCGGGAAAGACACCCGTGCGGGGGCTCGGGAAGAGCACCGGAGCCCCCACCTGCCAGCGCAGGCCCCCGAGGGCCTGAAATCGATTGGGAGGCCGCGTGAGCCCTACCAGAGGGCCCACTCCTCCCCGAGGCCTGCTGAGTTTGCCGCAAGGGCCCGGGTGGCCGAAGAGACCAGGTAAACCCCCGGAGAGGAGGGCGGAAGTCCGAAGGAGGCCCGAGTTCAGCCCTCCCGTGGGGAAGCTGAGATTGGGCCCCGTTGGCCCTAATTGGCCCATTTAAGCCCTGAGACTAGGCCAGAGCCCCGGAAGACACCTTTGGGGTCCAAGTGAGTCGAGTTAACCCCACGTTGGGGGACTGGTTGAACCAATCTGCCTTAGGCAGGACTCCAAGGAATGCTAAAACGTGACATTGCTTTGCTGGTCCTGAGGCACAAGGTTATATATGCTCATTCTGGTTAAATGAAAGGGTTAGTCTGGCCTAAAGAACTGTTTGCCTTGCCGAATGAGATGGTTATTCCGGCATAAAGAAATGTTAACTAAATGCCTTCCGTTTTAGGATGACATGGTTGCTTTATCCACGGTGATGTTGCCGGACCTCTAATGATTTGGTTATTCCTGAGTGTTGAAATGTTTATTCTCACCTAATGAAATGTTATCGCTGAGTAAGGAAACATTTTCCCTTTGATGAAATAGTTATGGAAACATGCTGCATTATTGAACTGCTCCCTTTGCTTCACTCTAATGAAATGTACTGATGGGATACTGATACCTTGATTACTGAAATTGCCCTAAATAATTTGCAGCCGTGATTCTGATCTAGATAAAAGCTTATTGATTTAAATCAACCTCACTGGTGTGGTGTCAGTCATTGCGGGCATTTATTGTCTCAGTGGATGTGTGTGTTGTTTGGCCACTTTACACCTAAGCTTTTGGGTGCCAACCTGCTCGTGCCAGACTACCCCCGGGGAACTGGTGACCCCAGTTCCTACAGAGATGCACTGCATGTTGATGAAATTTATTCTAGGTTATGTGTTTACCTAGGTTTTCTACAGGGGTGCCTGCCCACTGCCTGCAACGACCACTCAGGCTTTAATAACTGGGAATGAAACAGGGAAAACCCTGCCTGTGGGTGGCACTGTGCCCTCGGCAATAGGTGTCGCAATGCTATACCAAATTTACTTTATATACAAAAGACTTTGTAGTACAATAAACAGATCAATTGTTTTTCAGATAATGACTGTATTAACTTCACAGCATCTGGAATTTTGTGCATACATAAACAATAAAACAGAAAATTTTAGTGGATTACTGCTCCACACATGTTTTTCAATAAAACAATTACAATATACAGCTTCTATTGATTTCAAGAAAAGCAAAACATTTTTATTTCCTATCTCAGGAAACAAATACAAATAAGAAATTAACCCAATGCATTTCGGAACATGACTGGTACCTTCATCAGGGGAAAATCTGAAACACACAAATAAATAAGCCTATGTTATATACAATCGTCTGGAGGAAACTAGATCAACAACCAGTGTTTGATGATATACCATAATACAAGGTCATGCTAATGTACCCCTCAGGGTGAAAAAACACCAATGACCCGTCATGGGTGAATGGCTTATATAGAAGGTGACATGGTGCCGCTTTAACCCACTGAACGTTGTGCCAAGTGGTGAACGCTCTGATCTAATCTGTGGTGCTATTGTTAGTGTGCCAAAACTAAAACTGATGTGATGAGTTGACAAATCTCACCTTTCAATCGACTATCCACGTTTTGTTTTTCTGTAGATTTTATTCTCACAATAGGCACAGGTGGATTTTGCCAATTTGAAAAAACCGGGGCCTAAGACAATGCTGGCCTGCTCTTCTGTTTTTACAAACACTAGGTGAAGAACAGTTGACTGTTTCAATTTCAATATTTTTAAAGCTGGTGATAAAATGTAGAAATTCAATCATGATGTAAAGTATATTTTTAACTCTATCGGATATGACCTGCACTGCTATATTATGGATTTCATAATTTAATGTGTATGTATATATTGACTTTAACATTGTATTGTGCTTTTGTGATTACTTTTATAATCGAATAAAGCTGATTGAATTGAATTGACTTGGGAAGTTTTAGTTGTGCCACTTGGGAGTTGGTCAGAAACCCCAAAAATTGTAGTGACTGGGAAGGACAGAGAACTGATTTGGACATGTTGACAATGAAATCCAGCTCCTGTAGCAGGGAGATCATAACCTGTGAATGAAGGGAGGCAAGAGACAACGACGGAGCCATGATAAGAATGTAGTCCAAGTAAATTATCAAGCGAATTCCATGCTCCCTCAAATGGGCCACCACTGGCTTTATCAGCTTGGTGAAGCACAACGGAGCTGAAGAAAGCCCGAAAGGGAGGACCACATTTTCCAGCCTCTTGTCCTTTAAGAGGGATTGCAGAATATGCTGGTGAGGAGGAAAGATGGGAATGGTCAAGTATACGTCCTTTAGGTCCAACCGGGCCATCCAATCCTCGTTCCTCAACAAATCTGCCAACAGATGGATACCCTCCTGTGATCGTGGGCGGTCGGCGGACTGGTAAAGCAGGCGAGGAGGCCGGATATAGTGGGCTATAGTGTTTTATTGGGTCTCTGTACAGTGGGATGCGGGGATAGAGAGAGAGTTCCAGGGCAAACACACAATGAAGGGGTTGCGTCTTCTTCTGTATTCCTCCTGTTGCGACGAGGGTCCGATGGACGTCCGGGTCTTGGGTTTAGCTGCCTCGGTATGGTTGGAGAACACCTCGGAGGGCAACAAGAGAAAAAGGAGCCGTTAGTCACTCTGGGACTAAAGATCCGATACCGTCACCGTTACCCGGTAGCGTGAGGAGGTGAAAGGGGAGTGAGGAAGGTACGGGCAAGAGTCAAGGAAGGGGAAGCAAAAGACGTGTACAGGGTGGTGGGGAATAGGGGTGCTCTTTATACCGTGCTACGTGCGGCTATATACAAAATGCCTAATGACTAATGGTGACGTGCCTAGGATAGCGGGAATAAGTTTACACGGGGAGGGGTTCCTACTATTTACACAGTGCACCTAATGTGCTCAAGAGGGTAGCTGGTACTCACGCGCTCCGCCGTAACTCTCCTCCGAGTTACGGCCGCTCTTCAGCCACCTCCGTGGGACTCCACCAATCTTCAGACCACTCCTCGATGTCTCCGTTCCCGTCTTCTCCGTCCGTCACCGCACCAGCCGAAAGCTCCTGCCACGATCCTTCGACCCTTTCCGTTTCTCCTCTTCCGTCTTTTCTGCATCCGGCCATCTGCAGGGAGGCGGGACTTCCGGGGTCTCGGGGTAGTCCTTCCGGTCCTTCGTCACTCCTGATTGGTCCCTGCAAAAGAGAGAGGGGTGGGGTTCCTGTCGTCATGGACGCTGTTGTTGGGGATTCTGCTCGTATACCAGGATATGGAGCGTTGTGGCGGGGTAACAGAGGTGACGGGGTGAGTAGGGGTCTCGTGACCCGTGGGGCGGGATCACACCTCCATCTTGAAATGTTTGTAAGTGGGTAAATGGTTAAAGTACCTCAAGTTCAAGACCATTCAGTGTCCACCTTGCCTATACTGCACCAGGATACGTTGCTGCAGAAACTTACGGAGCTGTTGTCACAGTTTGCAACCATGTTTTTCTGCAGCAAGTTTCCTATTTCTGCATCTATAAAATAGTTGTCTTGTTGGGAAAAATGTAACTCTAACTGGAAACCCTGAACCGTTTGTAGAATCCATGCAATGGACCTCCACTTGGGTATAAAATAGCGGACACAACACCCCAAAGGAATGGAAGAAGTATCGAAGGTCCTTACCTGAAGAAGACTGAGATTGGAAGCTTGCCCTGTGACCTCCTCAAATGAAGCAACGGCATCCTGGTGGGATATGTTGAACTGTGCTTGAAAATGACCATCAAGACTCCATTTTGTGTTGCCATGCTCTCGGAAACCTGATGAAGAATTACTTTTCATGTCCCTGCTGAATCTTGCTCAACCCTCCTTGCTCCTTGTGGTCGAGCCGATTCCGAGAAGCTGCTGTGTGCCTCAACCCCCAGTTGTGCCAGAGACTCAGCCACATCCTGTCCATTGTTGGTAACTAAACCTGTCAGGACCAGCTGCCCTGTGACCACACCAACTGATAGAGGAAGCACAAGGCTGTGCACTGTGACCACACCAACTAATTGAACCTGATTGTGTAAGACCAGCTTTTCTGAAGTTGGTTTAACTTCAGTCGCAGGAGTGCCCGATAATGAAGGGGACCTGGAAATTTGGCCTGGATTGACGACGCCAGTAGACCGACTAGGTGAGCGATAGCCTGCAAGCATACCACCTGCGTGGAAAGGGTTGACTGCAATTCCTTCTTCAAGTCGCGCAACTTGGACTTGGGAAGTGCATCTCAATAGCCACCTAATGGGCAGGTATCTGGGGTCTCGAGAATGTCAATTCACTTCAATGTATTGAAAACAGGTTTTTAAGATTTTTATTGGCTGTCCCGGATAGCACCTCTACCTACATTTGCCACACTGAATTGGGCTTGCCTTATATATCTAATATTTGTAAAATCCAACCTGTACTCCAGTGGCACAGAATCTGGACTTCCGACTCGCTGGAGCTCAATAGGCAGATACTTATAGTAAATTGGATGGGGTGCAAAAGATTAGTTGGCTCGAGTACATTAAGAACTTTGGGCCATATGTAGGTAAATGGCATTTACCGAATCGTAAATACCGAATTTTACCGATTCGGTATTTACAAATCGGTAAATGCCATGTAGGTAATTATTCTGTATCAATTACCGAATCGTTATAAATCGGTAATTACCGAATCGGAATTTACCGATTCGGTAATTGCCATTGATTCCTATGGGCCTTGAGGCCCATAGGAATCAATGGCAATTACCGAATCGGTAAATACCGAATCAGTAAATTTACCGATTTGTCAAGGGGGACAGGGTGTCACTTTGACACCCTGTAGCACCCCTTATTCTGGCTTGTGTGCCATGTGGCACACATACATGCCCTATGTGTGCCACATGGCACAGGTGTACATGCACAGATGTGCATGTACACAGAAATTCGTTATTTACCATGCCATTGTATTTCATGGTAAATAACGAATTCCTAAGGGCCTGTGGCACTGTTTCCAGTGCCACCTACATCCCAAATTACCGATTCTGTACATTTAACGATTCGGTAATTTACAGATTCGGTAAATTTACCGATTCGGTAAATATACAGAATCGGTAATTTTCTGGCCCCCTACATCTGAAACTACAAATACCGGTTGGTAACAGCCGAAATCGGCCGTTACCGACCGGTATTTGGCCACCTACATATGGCCCTTTGTTGGCAATCTCGGCCATCCTGAATATTTTTCGGAGCCCCTTCGTTTACTAGATGTAAATAGGAAAGAACTTAAAACTAGCTGTCTATATTATCTGGATAATAAGAGAAGATACACAGAATTCCAAAAAGTTTTGGTTCAAGCCCATCAGTTAATATTGGCAGGTGATAGACTCCAGCCCTATCTAAACATGTTTACAAGAGAACATGATAGATTTCTGTTGACCCGTCTGAGATTGGGCATTTTTCATAGGCTCGTTACTTTTCCTGGCCAAAATAACTGGTCAAAGGAGCTGTGTAAATGCCCTTGTGATGATGTGTCCTTTCAATCGACTAAGAAATACTGGGGGTAGGAGATTGTTAGGCCTGTCAGCCCTAGGGTGGTCTTTCCCTATTTTTTTCGCCCTTGCCTCATTTTTCCCACCTTCTTTTTTTGTTGGCCTTAGGTCTCCGAGCACCTTCCCATTGCTAACCAATGCAAAGGTGCAGGTGCTCTCTACTTCAAACATGGCTGCCATAGGCCCCTGCTACTGCAGCGTGGTCTTTTGAGTAGCACCCTAGTTGCCAGGAGCTGGCTGGAACCCTTAAACATTGTTGCAATACCAGCCTGCCTTGCCTGCCCATAGTTAGAGTAGGGAAGCTCCTGGAACCTTCTAGAATAGGGGCGGGGTCTGCTTTTGCCGCCTTAGAGTGTGGTCACCTGACCTGGGCATATATAAAGAAAGGAGGGAAAGTTTTTAGTCAGTTGGGGCATCACTAACCTGGGGGACCCTATGCAGGAGACTTAGGCGGTAGGGCCAAGTCAGAAACCTAAACCACTGGGGGTGACAGGGTTTAGGCGCTGCCCACCAAGCTGTGTGAGGAACACTGAACTAGCCCACTGATCTGGCCCGGTGGGAGGGGAACCCAGGGACCACCTACAGTGACCTGCTGAGGAATCCAGGCGCCTTCAACTCAACCCCTCCTCCACCTTCCAAGAAATCAAGTAACTGCCTATCAAGGGCGCAGGAACCACCAAGCGCCAAGAAGAAACCTAACTGCCACAGGACTACTGGGGATCAACCAGGTACTGGACTGTGCCATCCCTGCCCCCTCTGTTTGCACCTGTGGCCCCTGCACTGTCCTGCCTCATCTCCTTTGTTAAGACTGCCTGGACAGCTAAACTGCCTTCCCTGCCTACCCAGCGCTCCCCTACTGTGCCCCCTTGAGAAGCGCTGAGATTCTGGAGGCTATTGTGCCCTGATGCGCTGTACCTGAGAAGCGCTATTGCTGAGACTGCCCCCGCTCCGGTTCGGGTGTCCGAGGAGTTGTGTGTGCACCCGCAGTGCTGGGAAGACCGAGCTCACTGCTAAACTCACCACCACCGCCCGGGCCGACTGTGAGACTCTGCCGTCCCCACCGTGGTGCCGGTGTCACCTTCATCTCCCTCGGCGGCCCCTGGTACTAGGAGAGGGCCGCCGCCAATGCTGTGGGCCAGAATCACCGCCGCAGCCCAGCCCGATAGTGCAGAGTCCTCGCGGCGGCCCACGGAGCCTTCGGAATGCAACCGCGAATTTCAGTCAGGCCGCACTTGGCCTCGCTAGGCCCGAAGCCGGCATCACCTCTGTCACGTGGTGTGGGGGACGCCTACCGCGTCACCGGCCTTGATTGCCGGCAATAGGAGGAAGGCCGGGATGCCCCGCAGGTCGCGCTGCCATTGGGGGGCGCGGGTGCGCCCCTCCCCTAGAGCTTGCTGATTGGTCCCCGGGCCCTGCCACCACCGAGGAAGACCCTGGACCGGGAAAGACACCCGTGCGGGGGCTCGGGAAGAGCACCGGAGCCCCCACCTGCCAGCGCAGGCCCCCGAGGGCCTGAAATCGATTGGGAGGCCGCGTGAGCCCTACCAGAGGGCCCACTCCTCCCCGAGGCCTGCTGAGTTTGCCGCAAGGGCCCGGGTGGCCGAAGAGACCAGGTAAACCCCCGGAGAGGAGGGCGGAAGTCCGAAGGAGGCCCCGAGTTCAGCCCTCCCGTGGGGAAGCTGAGATTGGGCCCTAATTGGCCCATTTAAGCCCTGAGACTAGGCCAGAGCCCCGGAAGACACCTTTGGGGTCCAAGTGAGTCGAGTTAACCCCACGTTGGGGGACTGGTTGAACCAATCTGCCTTAGGCAGGACTCCAAGGAATGCTAAAACGTGACATTGCTTTGCTGGTCCTGAGGCACAAGGTTATATATGCTCATTCTGGTTAAATGAAAGGGTTAGTCTGGCCTAAGGAACTGTTTGCCTTGCCGAATGAGATGGTTATTCCGGCATAAAGAAATGTTAACTAAATGCCTTCCGTTTTAGGATGACATGGTTGCTTTATCCACTGTGATGTTGCCGGACCTCTAATGATTTGGTTATTCCTGAGTGTTGAAATGTTTATTCTCACCTAATGAAATGTTATCGCTGAGTAAGAAAACATTTTCCCTTTGATGAAATAGTTATGGAAACATGCTGCATTATTGAACTGCTCCCTTTGCTTCACTCTAATGAAATGTACTGATGGGATACTGATACCTTGATTACTGAAATTGCCCTAAATAATTTGCAGCCGTGATTCTGATCTAGATAAAAGCTTATTGATTTAAATCAACCTCACTGGTGTGGTGTCAGTCATTGCGGGCATTTATCGTCTCAGTGGATGTGTGTGTTGTTTGGCCACTTTACACCTAAGCTTTTGGGTGCCAACCTGCTCGTGCCAGACTACCCCCGG